>NC_042619.1:113348478-114598478 GCF_901001135.1 Rhinatrema bivittatum
TTTAACTTCTGCTTGCTTTTTTCTGTTCCCTTCTTGCACCTGACACCTCTCCATGCCAACATTGGGATGACATGGGACCAGGCTGATATAACAACTGGATAAATAGATTTCACCAAAGCCAAATCTTTTTTTCATTATGATGATTAAGTCTATATTTTTTTGTAAATTCTGGTTAGAATCAGACATCACATGGAATCTTAGTCAAAAATTAGCAACCTAAGCTTTTTTGATCATCTCAGCCATGGACATGGCACTAACCACAATTCATTATCACTCAACAAACCTCATTGCGGATCAAATTCCAGTTAGCTGCAATCTCAGTTGTGCATATTGTTTGAACCAGGGGGGTCAGTTAGATCTATTTCTTTTTTTCTATAAAGAAAGGTGCCAGTACTCATATGGAGGGCCATCCTTGGCTTGGGGGGATAAATTGTGGAAACTGACCCACTCCTTGCAATTTGCTGAAGGATTCAGTCACAACAAAAATATAATAAAGAGAAGAGGCAAAGTGTGTAATTAAATTATCTCGTCTCAGGCAAAATATCTTGATGTTTCTCCAAAGGTCTTGTGCTCGGTGGTCCATGGGGCGAGGCTGTGGACTGCCACGCTTACCTGCACTTCTGACGCTGTAGCAGACCCCCTGGACTGCAATGTGGCTGACCACCGCACTCCTGCAAGCCTAATGCGGCCTTTGGCAGGACTCTGCTGACCATGCTCCATCGCTCCCCACCCAACTAGTCTCCCACTGGTAGAGAGGGAAGACAGGCTCTTTAATAGTATAATACTCAGATTTAAATTAAAGAAAACAATTTAACAGTTTTATTTACCAAGAAAGTAGTGTAAATCAGCAATTCAAATTCTTGTGAACTTTTGAAAATAACATTTAGTCTTGGGCCTGATCCTAGAACAAGGCCCAGGTGATGGGACCTGGCCTTCGGGCCAGGTCCTGGTGTCAGGCCTGGTCCAGGCCAGGGCCCTGCATCAGGACCTGCCCTCTGGGTTGGTCACAGCATCTGGGCTAAATCTGGGCCGAGTCCCTGGCATGGGACTTGGCCTCCTATCCAGGTCATGGCATCGGGCCTGGTCTGGGCTATATTTTAGGCTGAAGCCCAAGCATTGGGACCTGGCCGCCAAGTCGGTTCACGACATTGGGCATTGGTCTGAGCTCTGGCCTAGGCTGAGGCCCAGGTGTCTGGAACCAGCCTCCAGGTCAGATCATGGCATTGGGACCCGGCTTCCGGGTCAGGTCAAGTCATGGTGTCGAGCTTGAGTCTGGGCCAGGGCCTTGGATTTTGGATCCAGCCTGCAGGTTGGGTCGCAGCGTCAGGCCTTAACCAAGGCCCTGGTGTCAGGACCTGGCCTGTGTCTGGGCTCTGGCCTAGGCAGATGCTCGGCATCGGACCTGGCCTCTGGGTTGGTTCATGGGTTCAGTCATGGGTCCAGGCTGAGGACCTGGCATCGAGACTTGGCCTCCAGGTCGGGTTGTGGCATCAGGGCCAGGCTTCCGGGTCAGGTCACAGTGTGGAGCCTGAGTCCAGGCTGAAGCCCTGGCATTGGGACCCGGCCTGCAGGTTAGGTCATGGCATCAGGCCTGATCCAAGATTCCAACATCATGATCCGGCCTGTCTGGGCTCTGCCCTAGGCAGAGGCCCTGGCATCAGGAACCAGCCTCCGGGTCAGTTTGCGGCATCGGGCATGGTACCGGGCCAAGGCCCCGCCATCGGGACCAGCCTCTGAGTTGGGTTGCTGCATGGGCCTGGGTCTGGGCTCCGACCTAGGCTGAGGCCCAGGTGTCTGGACCCGGCTTTCGGATCAGGTCATGGCATTGGGTCTGGGTCCAGGCCGAGGCTCCAGTATCAGGACGTGGCATTTGAGCTGATCATGGCATCGGGCCTAGGTCCGGGCTCTAGCCTAGGCTGAGGCCCTGGCATCAGGACCCTGCATCTGGGCCAGACTTCGGTATTGGACCTGGATCAGGCCGAGGCATCGGCCTTGAGTAGCCAAGGTCATGGAGACCTACTGTGCCCTCAGCCTACACAAGGCCGAGGCTTCAGCCTGGGCCTAGCCTTGCCAGCAGATCCCCATTGGACCAGGTAAGTGGGAGCTGGGGGGATCCTGGCCCTGGCATTTTTCTGGGTGGGTGGGCAAGCAGGAGGCTCCGGGAGGCCTTGTTTTTGTTTTTTTGTCTTTTTTTATTGTTTGCTTTTTTTTTTTTCTTACAAATGAAATGAATTAAACAATCCACAAACTGAAATTCATGGGAAAAAGTCCTGAAAATGAATTGAAAACAAAAACTTTTTTTTTTCCTGCACATCCCTAATGACAATCACCGTAAGAGTGCAACTTGTTTTCTTCTCTAAATCTAAAACTTTTTTTAAAATATTTTCTTTAACTTTGGAAATATGAAGTAAGGAGATTCAAACTCTCTGCCTTCTCTTGCTGAGATCTGAGGAATGACAGAGAACAAGATGACTCTGAATGATATTAATAAGATGCAAAAAACAAACTTTTTCCAGTAAAAAGGAAGTCTTAAAACCAAGATCATGATATGAAGGTCCAATGGACAGAAACAATATCAGGAAATATTTTCTCACTGAAAGAGTGGTAAATGCACGGAATGCCCTCCCACAAGAAGTAGTGAAGACAAAAAGAAGTGGAATAAACAAAGATCCCAAATGGCTAGAGAATGGACATTAAGAAATGGAATAACCTATGAGTAACATTTCTGTATGGGTGTAACCTGCATGGAGTGGAAGTTAGAGTCTTAACCAGAGGGCATGGGGTGGCCAGCATGCAGCAGTAGTTTCAACCCTAAAACAGGCATGGAGGTAACCTGAACAGAGTAGCAGTTACAGTCCTAAATTGAAAGTGTGGGAGTAAGCTGCACAGAGCAGCAGATGTGGTATGAACTTGCTGGGCAAGTTGGATGGACCATTTTGGTCTTTATCTGCCATTATTTACTATATTACTATGTTAATGATTACCAGTTGCTCCATGGTCTCTTAGTTTCGCTTTTACCTAAAAATAAAAACCATGCAGTTGCCAGCTGGGACAAGCTGATTGGAAAGGGCTGAAACATGATTGATCTTTCACTTTCCTTGTCCCATCTCCAAATAGCTCTATGTCTGGCTTTTCTGCCCCATAGATTTTAAAGGGGTCTGAACTGAACGAGCCAAAAAGGATTCAGATTTTTCAGAGAACTACACCTATTTGATTTAGATGACCTAAACCAAACTGAAAATTGTCTCATTCAGATTTAATTTCACATTTGACTCCTCTGAATAAATAAACCCTAGCAGTTTTCTTGAAACCTGAAGCCCAAAAGGTAAAAATTCTGAGGGTGTAATGACAGCAACCCAAAAGATGATTCACTATTAGCCTTTGCCACCCAGTTCCCTGGATCCCATTTTTTCACTATGTCAACTGCATGGTCAAAAGAAGCATATAGCACTGAGCTTATTGCAGGGTCCACTAAATCATATACTGAACCACCGTCTGGAAAGGATAAGTTGTGTATTATTACAAACTCCAGGTTCCTTCTTAGGAACAACCCTGAAAGATGAAGTATTGCAGGCTAATATTCAATGAGCCAATGAATGGAAAACTTATTCAGCTAAAGTTAGATAGATAACTTGTCCTGAATATTCAGCGGGATTAACGTCCTGCTGGATATCCCTGAATAAATTTATTCAGCTCTTTTAGCCAGATAACTTTAAACATAACCAGCTACTTTTGAATATCGCCAAATTAGGTTTAAATTTATCTGATCATGTGTGGCCAGATAAAGTGATCGTAACCAGCTAAATTAAAAAATATATAGCCAGCTAAGTGGCTGTAGAGTAAAAAAAAAAAAAAAAAAATGCAGCATGGGCCTGGCCGTCTGAATCACTGATTTTCACCCACCCAACATATGCAAAAGGGCTCCTGCTGGACCAAGCCTGCCACCTCCTTCAAATGCTCCCAAGAAAACTCTAACAATTGAAAATCTCTCCTTTGGTTGCCAGCCTTCCCCCCTGTCCCTAACCCCCTCCCTGGTTGATGAAGATTAGATGTGAAAGTCATATCCTCCCCCTCCCAATCCTAACCATCCCACCCACCCAGTAACTCTAGAAATCCCCCTCCAGCCACCAGGATCATGGTACACTAAAATCACTCCTGGCAGCATCTAGTCATTTTATCACACTTGTATTGTCTTGGTGAGTTTGCCCTCGCTCCAGCCAAACCTCGCTATATAAGCCTATTTCCCTTATAATGATGTTCTGTCCAAACTGAGCTCCCTGCCTCCAGTTGTACTTCTTGATTGGTAGATCCACTATTACTGATATTTTATTTGTCATCTCTCTATTCCACTGGCAAGCACTGACAGGTGATCCTTACAATAGTGTTTGCCAGCACTTCTGGGAAACTGTCTTCTTGAGTACTGTGGCTGGTGATGTCAGCCTGGTGTGTGATGTCTATTCATTGTCGCTCAGCTATGAGATATTGCGCCCACGCTGCTCTGTGCACAACTGCAGCAGCTTGCATTTGTACCATCAGTTACCTCATTTGCTGGTCGTTGCTGTTTCTCATTGCTGCGTGCTGTTCTTCTGTTGGCCTTTCTGATAGCGAGGCCACTAGCTCAGGGATGAATTACAGTGACCTCCCACTTCACTTGGGAAGGATCCATTTGTGAGTTGCATTATTGATAATGGAAATGAAATTGGGCATGAGTACCTCACCTCAAATGTAATTGAAAATCGACTGGAAATGTTTTTCAGATTCATAGCTAATTGAGGACTGTGCTATTTTATTTGTGTTTGATAGCAAGTACCACTGAAGATCTGGATATATTTGATGAAAGTTCAGTCAAGCTGCGAAGTGAGTTTCCAGAAAGCTGGTGGTGGACTGCAGAGACAGTGAAAGGTCCCGGAATTCATTGGTAACATCCATATAAATATTTTTAAATCAGAAACATTTTTGTAAAAGTGTATTAGTTAAGAACGACTACTAATCTCATTAAGCCTATTTTTTTTTTCAGTTGTTGCCAAACCACATTCTTGATAAAATGAGATAATATAGATGGCATATTCTTTCATATTATTTACTTGCACTCAAGAATTCCTTGATCCACCACAAAGTGGTGGATCAAGGAAGTCAAGACATAAGAAGTAGAATAATGTTGGGTTCAGAAGTAGTGATAAATATTGCAGCAGATGTACCATATGAATTAAACAATGCTATATGCAGTGCACAAGATAACCTTTTTCGTATACATAAAGGACAAAAAGAATCAGTTTAAAACAAAGTTGCATTGCTTAGAAAATCATTGATCATTGTATGAGTATGAAAAAGTTGCTTTTGGAACCATATGATAATCATGATGATAATCCTATAGATATTTTGGGTTTATAAAACACCTCTGATTAAACAGCAACCCGACCCAGTTATATTGCAATTTCATAATTCAAAAGAAATTAGGCGGTCGCATGGAGGGAGGGGGGGATCATAGTATTGGATCCACTTGAAGTTTCATAAAGAGGAGGTCTCAATTTTATCTGTATCATCTGAGACACCGAGGATGGGTCTCCCAGGGCTTCTGCCAAGAAGGGAAGGGTTAGATCGGCTGTCATAGTTGCTGATTTGACTATTAGGAACGTAGACAGCAGGGTGGCTGGTGAGCATGAGGATTGCCTGGTAACATGCCTACCTGGTGCGAAGGTGGCGGACCTCACGCGTCACCTAGATAGGATTTTAGACAGTGCTGGAGAGGAGCCGGCTGTCGTGGTACATGGCACCAACGACATAGGAAAATGTGGGAGGGAATTTCTGGAAGCCAAATTTAGGCTCTTAGGTAGAAAGCTTAAATCCAGAACCTCCATGGTAGCTTTCTCTGAAATACTCCCTGTTCCACGCACAGGTCCCCAGAGGCAGGCAGAGCTCCCTAGTCTCAATGTGTGGATGAGACAATGGTGCAAGGAAGAGGGATTCAGTTTTGTAAGGAAGTGGGGAACCTTTTGGCGAAGGGGGAGTCTTTTCTGAAGGGATGGGCTCCATCTTCATTAGGGTAGAACTAGGCTTCTGGCACTAACCTTTATAAAGGAGATAGAGCAGCTTTTAAACTAGAACAAAGGGGAAAGCTGACAGTTGCTCAGCAGGTCATAGTTTGGAGGGAGGTATCTTCAAAGGATACTAATGAAGCATTAGAGTTAGGGCATCCCAACAGAGAGGTTCCAATAATAAGAAAAGTAGTCCAAGTGCCTAAAATTAAAAACTCACCTGAGCTAAAAGATTCCAATTTATCCCTGTCAACTGGAAAACAGAATGTAAATACAAATAAAAAACTCACTTTGAAATGTTTGTATGCCAATGCCAGAATCTAAGAAGTAAGTGGAAGAATTAGAGTGTATAGCAGTGAATGATGACATAGACTTAATTGGCATCTCAGAGACATGGTAGAAAGAGGATAACCAATGGGATAGTGCTATACTGGGGTGCAAATTATATCACAATGACAGAAAGGAGCATCTTGGTGGCAGGGTGTGCTTTATGTCCGGGATAGCATAGAGTCCAACAGGATATAGATCCTAAATGTACAATCATATCTTTACGGGTAGAAATCCCTTGTGTGTTGGGGAAGAGAATAGTAATAGGAATACATTAAGTGAAATGCTAAGAGAAATTAGGGAAGCTAACCAAACTGGTAGTGCAGTGATGGGAGAGATAAAGTTCCTGGATGGCGTAAAAGACAGTTTTATTGGAGCAATTGATTCAGGAACCGACGAGAGAGGGAACAAATTTAGATCTAATTCTCAGTGGAGCGCAGTATTTGGTGAGAGATGTAATGGTGGTGGGGCCACTTGGTAATAGTGATCATAATATGATCAAATTTGAATAAATGAATGGAAGGGGGACAGAATGTAAATCCACGGCTCTAGCACTAAACTCTAAAAAAGGAAACTTTGATAAAATGAGAAAAATAGAAAAAAACTGAAAGGTATAGCTACAAAGGTAAAATGTGTGCAATAGGCATGGACATTGTTAAAAAAAAAATATCATCCTAGAAACACAGAGCAGTTTTTCATGCATTAAGAAAGGTGGAAGGAAGGCAAAACGATTACCGGCATGGTTAAAAAGTGAGGTGAAAGAAGCTATTTTAGCCAAAAAATCTTCATTCAAAAATTGGAAGAAGGATCCATCAGAAGAAAATAGCATAAAGCATAAGCGTTGGCAAGTTAAATGTAAGACATTGAAAAGGCAGGCTAAGAGAAAATTTGAAAAGAAGTTGGCCATAGAGAAAAAAACTCACAAAAAAAACTTTTAAAAATATGTCAGAAGCAGAAAGACTGCAAGGGAGTTGGTTGGACTGTTGGATGATCAAGGATTAAAGGGACACTTAGAGAAGATAAGGCCATCAGAAAGATTAAACAATTACTTTGTTTCAGTATTTACTGAAGAAAATATTGGAGAGAAACCCATTCTGGAGAAAGTTTTCAATGGTGATGATTCAGATAACTGCGCCAAATCAAGGTGAACCTGGAAAATGTGATAGGCCTGATTGACAAACTGAAGAGTAGTAACTCACTTGGACCAGATGGTATGCACCCTGGGGTTCTTAAAGAACTACAAAATTAAATTTCAGACCTATTAGTAAAAATTTGTAACCTATCACTAAAATCATCCAAGGTACCTGAAGAATGGATGACCAATGTAACCCCTATATTTAAAAAGGGATCCAGGGGTGATCCAGGAAACTATAGACCGGTCAGCCTGACTTCATGCCAGGAAAAATAGTGGAAACAGTTATAAAGAATAAAATCACAAAACATTTAGAAAGCCATGGTTTGATGGGACACAGCCAGCATTTACTCAAGGGAAGTCTTGCCTCACAAATCTCCTACATTTTTTGGAAGGAGTGAATAAAATGTGGAGAAAGGTGAATCAGTAGATGTGGTGTATTTGGATTTTCAGAAGGTGTTCAACAAAGTCCCACATGAGAGGCTTCTATGAAAACTGAAAAGTCATGGGATAGGATGTGATGTCATTTTGAGGATTGCAAGTTGTTTAAAAGACAGGAAACAGAATAGGATTAAATGGTCAGTTTTCACAGTGGAAAAAGATAAACAGTGGCGTACCTCAGGGATCTGTACTTGGATCGATGCTTTTTAATATATTCATAAATGATCTGGAAAGGTGTATGATGAGTGAAGTCATCAAATTTGCAGATACAAAATTATGCAGAGTAGTTAAATCTCAGGCGGATTGTGATGAATTGCAGGAGGACCTTGCAAGACTGGAAGACTGGGCTTCTAAATGGCAGATGAAATTTAACATGGACAAGTGCAAAGTGATACATATAGGGAAAACTAACCCTTGCTGTAGGCATCATAGTGGATAATACATTGAAATCATAGGCCCAGTGTGCTGTGGCAATCAAAAAAGCAAACAGAATGTTAGGAATTATTAAAAAGGAAATGGAAAATAAAATGGAGGATGTCATAATGCTTCTGTATCGCTCCATGGTGAGACTGCACCTTGAATGCTGTGTGCAGTTCTGGTCACTGCATCTCAAAAAGGATATAGCTGCACTGGAGAACCTGCAGAAAAGGGCAAACAAAATGAAAAGGAACATGGAATGACTGCCCTGTGAGGAAAGGCTAAAGAAGTTAGGGCTGTTCAGTTTGGAGAAGAGACGACTGAGGGGGGGTGTGATAGAAGTCTACAAAATCATGAAAGGATTTGAACAAGTTAATGTAATTTGGTTATTTACTCTTTCAGATAGTACAAGGACTAGGGGACACTCCATGAAGTTAACAAGAAGCTCCTTTAAAACAAACTGAAGAAAATTATTTTTCACTCAGCACCTAGTTAGTTCTGGAATTCTTTGCCAGAGGATGTGATTACAGTAGTTAGTGTAACTGGATTTGGATAAGTTCCTAGAAGATAAATCCATAAACCGCTATGACCATAATTAATAAGCAATAGTAGCTTGTGATCTATCTAATGTTTGGGTACTTGTGACTTGGATTGACCACTGTTGAAAACAGGATACTGAGCTTGATCGACCCTTGGTCTGACCTAGTATGACATATCTTATGTTATGTTCTTATGTCATGACACAGAAAGACAAAGTAACCTGCTAAGATCACATGGAGAAAGTCAATGGTTGATGAGATTAGAATTTGCATCCAGAGCATTCTTTTTACTTTTATTCTGATGGTCTAGTCATCCGTAATCTTCTTAACACACAAGCATATCTTTGTTATATGGTGCTTCCCTAATCAGCTTTGAAAGTCTTGCTTGGTCATTATCACAAATGCTTCTGCCGATTTATTTTTTTTGCATTGTGTTAAATTAAGGTGATCTGAACTGTCCCTCTGAAAAATTTGCTGTGTTTTGACTTAATTTAAATCACTCTAAACTGTCTTTCTAGCTTATATGAAGATGATTCCATATTATTAGTCAATCATTTCATCTTGAAAAGAGCATATATTGACTGCAATATGATGATTCAGAATGGACAATTTCTGTATTGTTTTTCAGAAACATTAGCTGATAGTGTACCTGGTTTCAAATGTATGTTAAACTAAGCTGCCAAGGTAGAAAGAAATAGAGTATAATGCTATAATAGAACTCAGCACCACCACCACCACCCTGGGTGATCCCAAACCCATCATAAGGTTATGGCAACCAAGGATGGCCAGGCTTGGCTAGTATGGGAGACAACCAAGGATTACTCAGTTCTGCAGGCTGCAGAAGGAAACAGTAAAACACTGCAGTATCCTGCCAAGAATGTCACAGCTATGGGATGAGCCATTATCACTAAAGTCTGAAATAAAAAAATAGACGAGATAGTTGCCACCATCGACACTACTGCCACTGTAAGAGATGGTAGGAAAATATAATTTGTGGGATGTGTTATTTTTTGGGTCTGATTCAGTGTTCTAACATGCTTACAAAGTTTGCTAGGAAATAAATTGTGCCTTAGCACTTTAATAATGATTTATTACCATGTTGATGTTATGAGGGGCCTATGTACTAAAATGCAGTACTTTTACCATGTGTGATAAATGCACGTGATAAATGCATTAACCCACACCTATTTAGAACATTTGTACATATCACGTGCATAGTGATATGTACATAGTGGCATGGTAACCAAGGAGGGCCAAACCTGGCCCTCCTTGGTTACCATGGGAATATTACTGTGGCTTTCATATGCATACCAAAACCTTTGAATATATTGTGGTAAATCTCCATTTATCGCACACAGTAAATTTGAAAGATACTTTCCAAATTTCCAGTGGTTTACTACATAGACCCCCAGTACAAATAATGTATAAACCAATTGTAACATAATCCGTAAAGTGTTCTAATCCACTGCACATAGAGGCTCATTTATAAAGGGGCCTGTGCACTCAGCCGCACTTAGAGGGGGATTCATCATGCCGCGATATGTTCAGCCTAAGGAAAAAGGGGCGGGGACGATAGTGTGCGCCTCGCACACTATCGCCACCATAAAAGGTGGGGTCATTTTCGACGCTACTGCAGGTAATAATGTTTAAAACATTATCGCCCACAGTGGTACCAGAAATAACATTTCCCTAACCCCCTCCCCTTTCCCTCATTTACATTTTAGTGCCGCGATGCGGTAGTTATCGCGTGCGTTAGGGAGTTATTGCGTGAGATAACGTTCTAACGCAAGCGATAATCCCACATCGCGTTTTGTTAAATTTGTAAGGATAGTAAGGCCAACAGGCTTCAGTACCTGATGTCTTAAGCTAACGATATGCAGAGCACAGCCAAGCTAAACCAAGCACAGCCATTTCTGGACATGTGCACTCCGCATGTTAGCAGACCCATAATAACCGGCCCTGTGATTTTTGTGCCAATTATCTGCATGGAACCACTTTACCCCCTCTCCCCTATCTCTTCTCTGGGCCCTACCAATAAAAATGAGTCAAGCCCCCAACCTCCATGCCTCCAGTCACCCCCTCAGATAAAACACCCCCCTGTTCTAGAGCACCAGCCTTCCACCCAGAGCCAGACCTCTGCCAAAACGCTCCTAACCTGCCCCCCTCCCCCAAAGCTGCCACAGTGGGCCAGCGCAAGGTGGAACGTGGCCTACTTGTTTCCAGCCAGCTCGCTGTCTCCTTTGAAAATAGTGGTCCTCAGTAGTTTTTGCTTTCACCCACATGTGTCATACTTTATTTGCAGAGCACAAATGCCTCTCCTTAGTCAATGAGCTAGCAGGCCTTTCGCCTCGTCCTGCCAGCCCACCAGCCACTGTGGGGAAAAGTGGCTTCCAAAGGGGGCTCGTCCTGTTTTCTTCACGATGGAGAAAGCCAGAAAGAGGATAGTGACGGGGAGAGAGGTTTTGCATGCAATCACCTCCCCCACCCTCACACATATTTCTCTTCTACTGAGAAGCAGGGTTTGCGCTCAGCCAAGGATGCGTAGCACCACTTTCCCCCATAGCATTTAATGCACCATAGGAAACAATCCATGGAGAAGTCTGTGAAACAAATTCAACATCAGTTTGTGCAGAGTTTTACACAGAGGGATAATAACCAATCAGTTCATTATTCCCCATTACAGAATTTACCAGTGTTTAAACTGAACCCAGTCCTCAGAAGACTCTCCATTTACAGATAGGGTTGCACAGCAGGATACTAGCAACTAATTAGTCAGTCCTTTGCAACTAATGGTCTGTATAGACTAGAGATCACAAGAAAGGAAACATCCTGTCCCTTTCTCCTTTCCTTTCTCCCACTATAAGCAAGCTGGTTGCAGGGAATAAGAGGAGATTCTATTTAGCCTATGAGACAATAAAAAAACAAACAAACCCTGGTTGTGAGGAATCTGAACTGCTGCAGAATGACCTGGGGGACAGTCACAGCTCAACAATTCCTTACAAAACCCGACGATGCCAGCTGTAGTTTCACAGTAAAATTCATAAATATTTTTGCTTTCTCTGTCACAATAGCTCAGCAAATCAACTTGAGACCCTCTCATCTTCCCAGCCCCTACAGGAAATACTGTTCAGGACACTGCTAAGGGGAATCCCACGCCATTAGCTAGGAGGAGGTATAGATAATGTAATGCAAGATTCAGTACTGTCATAGATTTCTTTGTTTACTTTGTCCTGCTGAAGGGGGCACTATATATCTGAAGGCTAAGACACTGATTTACCTCCTAAATTTTATAGGTCTTTATTTTCATATGGAAATGAAAATGCATAAAATTCTAATGATATGAAAATGAGCTACATGAGAAGGGAAAAATCTCTCCTCACGATTCAATGAGATTTACAGCAAAAAAAAAAGTCTGGCCTGCCTAGGAATTTTGTGCTCCAGATTTACCTCTGCTAAAAAGCTGAGGCAAGTTTGATAATATTGTTTTCCATAAGTCCCTCAATTTTGATTTTTTTTTTTGCAAAGTTTGAGAGTTGCCTTAGAAAACTCTCCCCCCGGGGGGAAATCAATAGGCTTCTTCTCTGGTTATTTTCTCACCAATCTTTAACCAGCGTAGCTAAAGTGGATGCCAGCGCTATTTATAGAATCAGCATCAGGTCTAGTTCTTTTTTAAACAGAGGATAAATTGTACTGTATCTAATCCATTTCAGTGGTCTTTCTAAATATCCTCGGTCATTATTTTTATGCTCAAGGTCTGCACATTTTGGTATCTGCACTGTCTCAATTAATGTTAGGATTTGTAAAAGAACCCGATGGTGTGCAGTAATGTATTAAGGGGACTGTGCAATAAAATGTGCGGCTAAATATTTCTACTGTGCACCATGGTAACATAAAATAGGACTTGGCATGCTATGCAAAAATTATAAAGAAGGCATGGTATAACTTGCTTTGTGTACTGTGGCCTTAGTACTGGCATGAAAGTAATAAAAATGTAATGCCCTTTCTGGTTGTGACCCAAAATTCCCCATGCTAACCGGCCCACATAGGATAGTGGAGAAGCAGTGTGGGCAGAAGGCCTATGATGTCCCTCCTTCCTGAGAAGGCTCAGACTCTCCAGAATAGTAAGATGTTTCTGGAGGAAGGAGTGGTTGGATAGGTGGGGACTGGGAAGGTTGATGCCTATTCAGGGGATGCCTATGGAAGAAGATGTATTGCGGGAGGGGATGACTTACCAGAGTGGGTGGGTGTTGATGGTGCTCGGGAGGGGAGGAGGGAGTTTGGAGAGTCACTTAGTATTTTTTTGCTGTTGTTCAAGGGAGAAATCCCCCTATGCTAACTGCCCTAAAGTAAAAGGACCAGTTAGCGAGGGAGAATTTGGGCCATTACATGCACGTACATTTTATAAGATGTGGTGCAAGGCCGATTTTGATTTTTTTTTGCCTTTATTGGGCCCATGGCAAGTAGAAGGTGGAGGGCTGAATACTATGCTGTTTCCCAAGGGCCCAACCTGAAAAAGCTTTATTTGCAAATGATACTTCCTTATCTACAAGTTAATGTTTTGAAGGAGTGTCTTAACCTGCACATGGCATGCAATTTATAGTGTGCACACAAAGTCCTTGCCATGCAGTTTAAACTTTATTGCATAGGTCCCTAAATCCTGCTAGTTATGGATGGACTTGTGTGAATACATCACATGCTGTTTTGAAAATGTACTCCAGATAAGGCTGCACAGTATGATACTAGCAACTAATTAGTCAGAAGGATACTAGCAACTAATTTGTCAAAATTGTTATTTTCTACTATTGGCAGTCTTGCACATAAAGAGGGCAATTTTCTAAACTGTTCAGACAAGGGAAAAGTCGTTGGGTAATTTTATCCATTGATTTTGCACCAGTTTTCAAATAGAAAGTACACGCGTATTTTTCCTTTGAAAATTGACCAAGGAGAAAGTCCCTGCAGAAATTTGCACCTGATTTTTTGCAGATACTGTTTCCAACCAAAATAATAGGCGTAATTTTGAAAAGTCAACACTGCACGTATTATATGCCTTCACCTAGCCCCACCCTGGGAATGGCTCCATGAAAATGCAGGTATAAATGCATGCATTGTGGCACAACACGCTTACATTTACCTGTATGCAGGGTGAGTAATTTTCACTCTTTTCTGTACTACTGTAATGTTTTATATATTGGTCTTCCTCGGACAATAAGGCACTATAGTATGTCCAGAATTCAGCTGCTAGAGTTCTGTCTGGGATACCAATCCACCAACATATTTCTCCAGTTTTAATGAATTCCCATTGGTTACCTATTAATTGGCAGTTCAGATTTGAACGTTTGATGCTGGTTTTAAAGGTCTTAATGGCCTTGTGCCTGCTAGTTTTAATGCCTCTTTGAAATTTTATCGACAATCCTGGCCACGTAGATCAGCCTCACAAAACCTATTGGACGTTCCATCATATAGAGTAGTCAGATTAAACGAATCTTGCGAACTGCTTTTCTATGTACCAAGCCCTGAGCTCTGGAACTCCTTGCCACATCCTTTAAAAGAGGCGACTTCACTCCTAACATTTAGAAAATTGGTTAAGGGCTTCCTTTTCCAGCAAGCTTTTAAGTAATTGCTCTTATGGGCTTAGGACAGGCTTTTAAATAGCTAAGCAGTTTTATTTTTCATTTATACCATGCAATTTTTTGTTTCTATCCAGGTCTTATGGTTTTATGCAGGTTTTAGGATATGGCAGATAAGTATTATTGATTGAGACTCTTTACGGAGGAATATGTTATAATGTTTTTATTCTTTTAACTTTTGATATGCATGTTCATTTTTTAATCTTTTATGTTTTTTTGTTTTATTACTGATTTTATGGTTGTAAACATGAAAACTGCCTAGAAATTTAGATAAGCAGTACACAAATATTGAGTTAATAAATGCATAAATAAATAAAAAGACCTTTTTGAAAATCACTCTCAAAATGTTATAAGTTAATTAAAATGTTACACTGCTTCAAGATACCCAAATATTGAAAAGTCATTGACAGCAATCATGTTATCAATCTTTAGTATTGTGTTCTAGTTTTGTTTGGTTGACAAATTCTGTCTGACAGAATTTCGTTTGAAGTATCTTCATATTTTTTCTGAGATTTTCAATATTCTTTTATTTGTTTAGGATATCAAAAATAATTCCTGACTCAATAACCACATGGGAAATCCAGGCAGTTCACTTTCATGACAGAGGTAATATGTTTTATAATACTAGGAGAAAATGATCACTGGTGTATGAAGTTTTTATTTGATCAACAGAAAAGTCAGTTGTAGGCCAGGCCCCATGGCTCAGTGACAGTGCTGTAAGCCACCAAGCAGGTGCCCAACTTTGAAAGTTGAACCCACATCCACATTTTGGATCAACTAGAACTGGAAACACCATGGTGACAGCACCCATGAAGGTGGTCAGGAGGGAGCGAAAGGCATTGTGCTCTATTAATGTGTACTGAGGTTTGTGTGTAGATGCTCGTGTGAAGCGGAGAAGGTGAAGGTTAAGGGACACATGATAGCTCTAGGCTGCCTTAGTCCTGGTTTTCCCATCTCTCTTAGGCTCCATGTTGGTTTGGCCTGCTCCTAATTTATTTCCAGGATAAAAGATACTGACATTCATTACCAGATGATTAGATGAAAGACAGGAGAATACTGCACAACACATGAAGCCAGTCTACCCAATGGCCTGCAAATCATATTTTTGTTTATATTACATCATAAAGAAAAAGTGTTTCTACAGATCATACTGAATAAGCAGCCCAGAAAAACATTTTAATAAAGAGATATTGTACAGCCCATCAAAACGTTAGAGAGGTATAAAAATGCAAGATCTAAAATTCCATGCTGCAGCCCCAAAGATCATGTCATGTCCCTAATCATATGAAATGATAATTGATAGTGAAGAATTTTAGCACTGTGTACCTAGGAATATGCTGTATGTTATGAGGCACCGTAGCAGAGTATAACACATAAAATAGATTCATTGAGTACTTCAGCATCCAACCAGCAGAAGAAATAGCACTAATTCTTTAGCTATTCAAAATGTTAACTATCAAAGGTCCTCCTGGATTTTATCAACCTGTGAAATATAGGGATGATGTTATGGAATTTTTCTTGGCTAATCTGACACGTATTAGTGTTTTGCTCTTTGTCCATACATCAGTTACTGGAATCGAGACAAGTAGTTTTGAACTCTTTGTGCTTAAAAAGTTAGAAATATTTAAAATAATTTTTAAAAATCAGCTTTATAAAATGATTCACACGAAGAACAGCCATGCTCGTGTAAGTAAACATTTTCTGTACAATGATACTTCTCAGCCATAGGAGATAGTTGCAAGAATTAGTTTATGTGTTGGGATTGTGGACCCTTGGACCGGGACGAGAGTTGGTGCTATCACTGAGGGGTGGCCCCCAATGGTCCTCGTCGCCGGACGGTGGTGCAGGTGAGGACGACCCAGCTGGAGCTTCATCTATGCCAGCCCTCATTCCCCTCAGGTTGAGCCCTTGGGTACCAGGACCAGCAGGTCTTAGGTGCGGGTCGCCTCGACAAAGACTGGTGCAGCAGCAGGCAGAGGCAAAGTCAGAAGTCCGAGTCGTGGCTGGCAGCGAAGGTGCAAAACGTGGATCCAATCCGAAGGTCCGGGGCAGGCAGCAGATGAGCGAGACGAGGTACCAGGCCAGGAGTCAAGACGGGCAGCAGACAAGCAGAGACGAGGAAGCAAGCCGAAGTCAGAACCAGGAGATCGAGCCTAGGATGGGAACACAGGAACTGAGGATGAGGAGAGGCACGGAGACAGAAACACAGGAAATGGAATCACCGGAACAGGAATCAGGATCAGGATCAGAAGTCAGGCACTGAAGTAACCAGGATCAGCAACTAGCACTCCGAGGAGATGGACTTGTTGCCAAGGCAAAGAACTGTGAACTGAAACAGGGTTTAAATACTCCTCAGTCCTGACATCATCAATCGGGGCCGGGCCGAGGTTTCCTGCCGCGTCCCCTTTAAGAGGCCGGCTGAGCCGCGTGTGCACGCGCCTAGGGAGTGGCCTGCAAGAGGAGGATCGGCGGCATCCAGGGCCGCGTGGGAGCCATGCCAGTGGCTGACTCTGAGTCGGAGCATGCCAAGTGGGCAGAGGGGAGTCCCGCGGAGCTTTGGAGCAGGTAGGGGGTACCGGCCACAGGTTGCCGTGGCCAGGAGCCCCAATATTATGTGAGAAGGGAACTAGAAAAGAAAACAGAAAATTCTGAAGGTCATGGTGAAAGCTGCAGGGGGACAAGGATGGTCTTGCAGAAAAGTAATTTAAAAATGCTTCTTGTGTTCAAATGGTGTATTTTTTTTTCTCAATTTAAATCAGCTACTACAGCTCCAGGTTACAACAACTAGGAACTGCAGACAGTCCAACTGAAGTCTATCGTTTAGTCATCCAGATTCCAAATCCTTTGTCTGCCTTGCTATCTTTCCCAAGTTTTGGCTTGAAGTAATTCCTTCTATATACCGGGTACTCAATTCAGTCCCCACAACATCACATCAGATCCACCAAGGAGGGCTGAAACATTATTTAGGAAGCAGATAGATCCTTTAGAAAAGCTTGCAGAACTTCCATAACATAATTCAGTGTCCTATGTCTCTTTCAAATGTTACCCCTTCTCCGGGTGCAGGCTGCACACCGATGGGGCCATAAAATAATGTGTATTTCAGGGGCTGGATCACACAGGCTAGCTCTTTCACAGGCTCTTTCCCCAGGGCCCGAGTCCTCCTTTCAGAGTGACAGTGGTGCCTTTAGACTTCCTTTTCCCTGGGAGAGGTATAACTCTTAAACTGCTGTGAGTGCCAATAACACATGGAAACTCTGTCTGAGTGTCCAAAAAAAAAGAAATACTGTACTGAGGATGAATCAGATGAAGTAATGGCACAATTAATACAGTCCTCAGCACCACCGATGTTCTTTTCCCCAGTTACAGTCTCTTCTCTTTCTGTGCGTGGGTCTTGCAATACCTGGGCAGGGGAAACACTCCTCTTCCAGGGCTTGGATAAAATGAGGCTCCCAGGTGGTCAGGGTATCCCTTTGTTTGGGCAGGAAAAAACCCTTCCAAGCTGGCAAAGAGTCCAAATTTCTTTCTTTCCCCAGGGTGACGACTCCAAAAGGGTCTTACTCACAGTTCTCCTCTCCAACTGTCTCTCTCATCTCTCTCACTCTCTTGAATCCCATGATGGAAGGGATCCACTCTGGAACACACAGTTCTTGATGTTCCTCTGGGCAGGAAGGAAAGAGGATAGCAAAAACTCTTCCTCCTAGCTCTTCTAACCAAAAAGGTCCTTTTCACAAAATTTGATCCAAACATCAGAAGACATCTGCTGCCGGTCACCACCATTCCCCTGTCCTCCAGAAGATTGTAGAGAGGCAGGTCTTTCATATTCTGCCCCCCCCCCCCCCCCCCCCAAGGAGAGGTTTTCTTGTGACCTCTCACCTAGCAACACCAAGGGGTCTCGCAGGCTTCCTACCACAAAAAATGTACAAAACCCGAAAAACAACCTGGATGCAAACCTAGGCAGCCAGTTAGTGGATTGGTAGGGCAGCTTCCCAAACTTGCTCAAGATCATGAGGCAGGGTTTGCCTGGCTTCTTCATGTAGGCTGAAAAATCCACACAAGAAAAACACTCCTGCACCGCTACCTAACTCCAAACTCAAAAGCATTGCCGCCAGTCTCTCCGTAAATAGCTGCTTAAATAACCTCAAGGGAATGGCCATCTCAGCACCTTCAAAGGGAGGGGATGTACCGAATGGTGCCTCCCCTCAAACTCCACCTTGCTGATCCTAGCTAATGGAGTTATACTAAGGGTACTATTAGTAATGAACCCCAGTGAGCCATTACACAAATATTTTAAAAAAGCACAGTAAATCATGAAAGATCTATATTAGAACTACTGTACATTACTAATGCAAAATGTTCGTATAAATTTTACTTTGTATATTAACTGAGTTTGATTATCAATTTCCTATTTCCAGGCTTTTGTGTAGCTGAACCCAAGACTTTTCAGGCCTTCCAAGATGTCTTCCTATCGCTGAGGCTACCTTATTCTGTTAAACGATATGAGCAACTACAAGTGAAAGCCATAGTATACAACTATCAATCTGAATCTATAAAGGTAATATTACTGTAGGATATGACAATTCTATATGGCATAATTCAGTAAGTAATACATTTATAAAATGAACATTAAGCAATCTGATGGCCTAAGCCATAGGCTCTTATCTACATTGTATGCAAGTCAAAATATGTAAGTCATAATGCACGCATAGCAAAAAGAAGGAAGGAATGGTAAAGTAATATTTAGAATATTTTCTCTATTTTATTTTAGGGCAATTCTTCATTTTCAATGAACACAGAATTTTCTTGCCACAGTACTGTGACACAGTGTATTTAGGTTTAGACCCTCAGTTGAGGCCAGCCAGGCATGAGTGCATTGCAACAGTGCTATGCTGAGGCTAGGGAATGGACAGAAGGTGGCAGCTAGTGCTTCAGTGGTGTCTCCTACTGGCCAAAGTGCATTGCTGAGGTTAACCTTGGAAAAGAAATTCCTCCAGGCCTTGGGTTGGTGTGGGTCCCTACTACTGCCCCTAGCACATGGCCTGGGGTAAGGATTAAGGAAGGGATTAGACAGTAAAAGTCACAAAGACTCCCTACAGTTAACAAAAAAAAAAAATGATTGTTGATCATTGGAGCCTTTAAAAGAATACAGTAAAGAAATTCATCTGCATGGGAGTAACTTTATTAGATAAAGAAGAAGAACTGCAAAAGATTTTGATTTTTACACTGTACGATGCTATTTTGGGGTCACTTAGTTTATTTTGAAAGGACCACAATGATATTTTTAGCATTAAAAACTCCTCTCGTTTCCTTTACAATGAAATGACGCAATAAAAATGCAACAGTGGGGAAAACAATTAGAGCAGACATGACAAGGGGGGGGGGGGGGGTTAATAGAAGAGACTTGGGGGAATCCGAGCACAAAGGTGAGGGGCAAAGCATAGGATTCTGAAAGATGTGCGTGGGAAGGAAATAAAGAAGAGCTGAGTCAAAAGCTGCAGCGGATACATGGATGGAGGGAAAGCGAACGAGGCTCCAAAGAAGAGTCTTTGGGGGAGACATAGAGGGAGAGGGAGCATTCATTTGGCCCCCAATTAAACACATGAAACAATGGTAAAACAAAAAAAAATGGCTTCCACGATACATGGGCAGGAAGGATTACTGTGGTGATGCTACATAAGATAGAGGCATGCAGTTTTCTGAAAAAAAAACAAAAACACACACAAGTGATCCACTGGCCCAAGTCATGTGACTTCCTGTTAGATACAGCTTTAGTAGTGAGACCCGTTTTAATTTCGTCTGTGTGGAAGAATATTTCTCCTTTTTATTTAACTTGCAACTGTATTCAGTTAAGTTTCTCTTTTATATTCTGCGATTGGATGCTAAAAAGATGATGGTATGTGATTTGCGCAACAAACCACTAAACTCAGAAGGAGGAGCAATAGATACCAGAGATGTTTCTGTTTGTACAAAATTTACATCCCTTGGAGTGGCAACATCATCTGTACAACTCCGCCCCTCAATTTTTTACAGGCGTTGTGAGAACGCAGTAAGACAGTTCTTAGAAAAACTGAGAAAATAATTAGACATGGGAGATAAGATGAGGAGTTTGGGTTAAGGGGAGGAACCTGCATGCCTCCAAGGCCCGGGAGAAAGAGGTCTGCCGTGAGGGAGAAGGCCTCCGAGAATGGAAAGTATGGAGGTGCGGCAGCAACACATCCTCAGCATTAATAGCTCTTAGGGGTGGAGAGAAGGAAACACCCATCACTATTCAAACATTTCCGTAGTATTACCACTGTGCTGTCAAGCATTTTCTTAATATTCAAATTTTGGAAAATCAGTTTTCTTTATTCCAGTAATATCTCTCTTTGCAAACATTCAAAGAAAATCAGGTTACTCTGCATTTTTTTACTATTTCTACCCCTAAAACTCTAAAAGGTTTATTTTCAAAGGCTTATGTGTGGAAAAAAGGTCATATATGTGTGTATGTGGCCCGATCATGAGTAATGTGTATTTTAAAAAGGGGCCACACATACAATGTATATTAAAAGTGCTGTACACGTGAGCGGCATCCACATTCAAATGCAATCCACATTTTATCTTTGTGTTTGGCGTGTTGGCTTGTCTGGGTGAGTAGACACAGGAGCAGGATAGTGGTGGGAGGTAGTTTACCAGGGACAGACCGGGACCTATTGGGACCAAACTGGGACACATCTTTGTCATACACCGGGACACATAGATTCTTACAGGTTGGATGGGGAGTGAGGGTACCTGGGATAGGATCAAAAAGGGGGGGGTAGGAGTGATTGTACCTGGGATAGATAAGGCCATACTGGGTAGGAACTGGGACATATTGTTTTATAATGGGGGTAACTGGAACCCATTGGGGGTAACTGGGACATACAGGGCTATACTGGGGGGGGGGGGGTAGGAGTGTGTGTTACTGAAACATACTGGGGCCTACTGGGGACTGAGTGTCAGTAGTCTTTCAAAATGACTCTATTTGCCTTATGGATACTTATGGTATAATGGCTGAGAAGAGGGAGAGAACAGAGGAAAAGGAAGAGGAGGAGGTATCCCATACAGAGTATATAGGATAGGGCACAAGTTACACCTACTTAAATTTATGCAAAAATGTTCTGTAAAAATTAAAAGTTCAAAAGTATCAAGTCTATTTTAAAAGGCCCATGCGCGCAAATACCGGGGGTTACGAGCGTGGCATTTTAGAAATTATAAAAACAAAAAAATTGGGGATAGCTAGGGTAGGTTTAGGGTCGGGGAGGAGAGGAGAGGGGAAGAAGGAGAAAGGATAGGGTTAGGGAAGTTCCCTCCCAGGGACAAAGGGCAAAGATCCAATCGCGTCACTGCACGATTCTTTTAAAATCTCCCCCCACCCCCCTGTGCACAGAGGAGGCCACCCGCCCGCACATACGCACGTGGACATTAATAGCCACGTCCATGTGCATGCAAAATGGGAACCACACGCACATGGATGCGCACGCGGGCCTTTTAAATTAAATCTAGCTTAATATGCGAGGGTCCAAACCCTTTTGTTCTCAGGAATGCCTTTGCTCAGACCGGATAAACTTATGCATGAACATGATATAGGTGCATTGTTTACCTGCATATCAATTGGATATTTTTGTAAAAAAAAAAAAAAAAAATTTCTATGTGTAAAATACTGTTTTACCAGAAGAAATACCTTTGAAAAGGACCTTCTTCATTGCATAGTGATTAGCCAAAAGATGTAACGCTATACTATACAGTTTTTCTGATAGCCAGAAAATGATTTCAGGAGCACTGTGTTTCCTTATTTCAATAGGTTACTGTTAAAATGGAGGCAGTTAAGGAACTCTGTAGCCCAGCGTCATCGGGGAAGATTGCTCAGCAGCACCTAACTGTTCCAGCAAACTCTGCGGTGCCTGTGTATTTCTCTGTAGTTCCAATGGAGGTTGGAGAAATTCCAATTACTGTCAGTGCCTGGAGTTCTGAAGAGTCCATTGACAGTGTAATGAAAAAGCTCACTGTTGTGGTAAGGCCAGTTAACTCTAGGAATAATGTACACGAAGGGTATTAAATACACTGAAGCAATTAATCAAGCATTCTGCATAATTCTTAGATTTCTTCAGGCAGGGATAACATTTAGGAAGATGGTTAATTTTGAAAATGGAATAGTAGACTGTGCTATGAAAGGACAAATCTAAGAACTAGTGTAGCAGATTGACTTGCCAAGAAAGAGGAAGAGGAGTCAGTGATATTTATTTCTTTATTGTATTTTATATTCTGCCTTTACTTGAGCCTATATATGTGTGGTCTGCTTGGAGGAAAATGAATTAGTGACATCAGAAATATAAATGTAAATGCCTAAAAATGTAATAGCAGGTAAAGATTTCCAGACCTAGCCAGGCTGTCTGTTTTCCTTATGTATTATAATACTCAGTGCTTAAGACCTGATCCACTCAGCTTTTTTTCTCCTAGACACAGAATTGGAGACAACTTTTAATGAATCAGGCCTTTGATCTCCCCCTCCCCCACCAATTTTCTATGACTAAAGTTCTTTGGGTGCAATTTTCACAATGGGGCGACGGACTGCGAGTATTTTTATACCTAACAGCTCTGTACCCATTCTCAAAGTGAAAGTACACATGCACTTTTATTTTTACATTTGCTGTGGGTACAATGTGAAGGCAGTCACTTGTACCTGCTTTTTCTTTCTGCAAGTTGAATTTTGCTGGAAAGGTACGCACGAAGAATTGAAAATACCATCTGGGCACGCACTTTTTCTCCCCAACCTAAACACTCCTCTCTCCCCCCCCCCCCCCCCCCCCCCCCAGCAATGTCTCCTCTTAATGCGGCTAAAAGTCCATGCATTAAGGTAGGGCAATTTTTCAACAGCCAAATAACGCAGGTAAAACACTTTTTACCCATGTAAATCACTTTGAAAGTTGATTTCTTTATGACTATATTATGCTCTCTTGAATTCTGTTTTTACTCTGACACCCTTTCCTGGGAGGCTGCTCCATGCATTCACCATCTTGTCTGAGAAGAAAAGTTGCTCTGTGTTAACCCTGATTTTTTTTTCCCCCCTGGCCTCTTGTTATGACCCGCTTTCATAGAACTTTCTTTCAACAAAATAATGTTGCCTCTCCTGCATTATTTATACCTGATGTCAGGCCCAGATTTAGCCATAGGGAGCATAGGCAACTGCCCAAGGTGCCGAATGTTTAAGGTGCCAGATATGCATACCAAACAGGAGCCTGCCTTTGCTTTCTCTAGAACCATGTGCCAACACAGATTCAAAAAGTCACTGCCATGGCACTCTGTCTATGGGCAGGAAAATCATAAATCCGGCCCTGCCTCTGAAGGGTTTGAATACATCCCTCATCTTTCCCTTCTCTTTCCAGGGTGTACACATTTAATGCAAGGCAATAATATCTGCATCATTTTGGCAGGCTTACTCTGGAATGCCTCTGTTTTGTTCGTATTCCACCAGAGATGTATTCTTCAGGACTGGATAGAATATTCTAGATGGGGGGGGGGGGCTCACTGATAATTTCTACAGATGTATTAATTACCACACCACTTTTCTTCTATTGGTGATACATTTTCCTAAGCATGTTTTCTTCACCGCTTTGTCACACAGTTCAGCAAAATTAAGGTCATCCGATATGATTTAACACCACTGTCTTCAAAATGTCTTCACCTTTTTGGTAGTCATCCTGAATTTCTATACCCAAAATGCACTTTTTACATTCCTGGCTATTTCCGTAGGGTTAAAAAAAACAATAGTTTTGCCCTTGTTTTTTAACACAGGAATTACCAGGGAGGTAACATTTCTTCAAAAGAAAAGTAATTTTATTATATTTAGCAGTACAGAAGGGAAAAGGAAAATTAGCAACACATGACGGGAACAAGAAAAGTAAAGCTTGCTTTATCCTAGCAAGCATGCTAAAATGTTTAAAGGTTCAAATCATAGGATAGCATATGTCCCATCTATAAATGGAAACTAACTTTTAATTAACTAATATAGGAATTATCATGTATTACACTACTGTACAAATTTTTAGAAGTCATCTGCTTCAGTGATAAAATGTGCCATTTATTATTGATGTTGATGTGCTGAATTCAGATATGACAATTAAATCAGTTGATTGGCTAGTTTCAATGATATTTAAGTTTTTACATTTTACATCTATGTATATTGCACAGATTGGGCCAGATTTTAAGATCTACGCCCAATTTTATAACATGAGTGCACAGCCGCGCGCAAGTTATAAAATCCGGGGGCGGTGCGCGCAAGGGGGTGCACACTTGTGCACTTTGCGTGCGCCAAGCCACATAGCCCTCCTCCGTCCGAGGCCGCTCCGAAATCGGAGCGGCCTCGGAGGGAACTTTCCTTCCGCCCCCACATCTTCCCCTCCCTTCCCCTACCTAACCTGCCCCCCAACCCTACCTAAAAACTCCCCCTTACCTTTATCTGATAAATTGCACCTGCCTCTGGGCACACGTAGGTTATGCGCGCCGGCCGACGGCCAGCCCGCAATCCCGGGCACAGCGGCAAATGGCCGCTGTGCCTGGAGGCTCCAGCCCCACCCCGCCCACTCCCTACCCCCATCCCGCCCCCTTTTTCAAGCCCCGGGACATACACGCGTCCCGGGGCTTGCGCGCATCGCCAGGCCTATGCAAAATAGGCTTGACATGCGCAGGAGCGGATTCTCGGGGTTACAAGCGTAACCCTTTGAAAATCCGGCCATAATGCATAAAATAGTAGAGTTTTAATCATAAATTGTAAGCTTAGGTCATTTTGTGAATTTATGGTTGCATAATATTTCACCTGTCCTGTTTATGTAACACTTTAAAAATTAAATCAGCAACATGATATGGAAATCTGATAAAGCTCCATCTATCTAGGTATGGAGAAATGCCTTTCACAATTTAAGGTTAATGGAAAAAATGCCAATAGGCAACTCGGTTAAATGCAAGTGAACTTTCCTGGAGATTTGGAATGTATATCTTTAGATATTACCCACCAATATTCGTAGTTCAGTGTTAAATGATTTACCATTATAATTACCTATAATACACCTGTATTTCTGGAGACCAGGTTATGCTTTGTATTGAGTTCAGTTTTGAATCTACAATAATTATTCTATGATCTGTTTGCTTTCGCTCCAACTATGATATTTACTTTTCTTGATTGCTTTGCTTTGACTGTTAATTTTGGGTAGGATGAGGGAAGGGGAGGGAGGGAAGGGAAGTTGTTTCTTTGTAAAAGTTGTAATCCATCTCTATTGTTTGAGGAGAAATTTTTAAAATGTATTGTATCGTGTGTTGTGGGAGTAAGAATCACAGCATGCTGCATATTGGTTTCTTTGTATTGATGACTTATCTTAATAAACAGTTTGAACATTAAAAATTAAATCAGCAAAAGGATTAGAGAAATACAATTTACTATGAATCAAAAGGCCCAAAACTATTGGGCCTGATTTTAAAAAGCATTTGTATATGTAAAACTGGGTTTAACTCGAGTAATTGCACTTTACTCTCGTAAGAGGGCTTTTGAAAATTGCTACAATATATGCTATTGAATTGCCCATAAGATTTACTTGCCTAAGTGCACGTTACTCAAGTATAAATGGCTTTTGAAAATTGCTATGATAGTATTTTACATTTACATGCATAACTCCTTGGAAAATAACCTCCGTTATGTATGTATATTGTATGTATATAGTTTAGTCCTTATTCAGTGGCTACTCGACTCTTCTTGGCTTGTCTCTTGTATTTATTAAATGGAACATCTCTTGTCACTGTCCAACAATAGTCTGAAAGCATTGATGGGCTCCATTTGCCTTGATACAATTTTTCCTTTGCACATTCCTGGTGAAATCACTCGCCATGTTCATTGCTCACTGTGCTACAATTTGGTAGAAAAAAATCTAGATGAGAGTACAAAAAATGTATCTTTAGTGACATGTTGCAGCCAAAGCTTTTGTATGCCTTGAGGAGATATTCCACCAACTCCTTACAGTTGTCTGCCTTGTCGTTTCCAAGAAAATTTGCTTCTACTAACTGGAAGACTTTCTAAACCGTATTTATTTTGCTTACCATGCAATGCATTGTTAAATGGATCATCTCAAAGAAATTAACGAATTTGAAGGTCAACAAAGACACCTTCCTTTATCTTAGCTTCACTTAACCTTGGAAATATACCAAAGCTGCTTTAGTTTTGACCATGGGACCAAAAAGCAAGTACTGTCCACACTCAGTCATAGATTTATTCATGGATTCAGTCAAACATGTATATTAGGCATTTCTGGTTTAATTTGAGATCCTTTCCCTTCTTAACTCACTTATCCTCCACAATTCCTGAGTCAAAGGTTGTATGTGCTGACCCATAGCATATCTTGAAAACTAAAACCAATGAAAAATTTTAAACATCATTTTTGTTCTCAGTGACCCAGATTTAGTAAATTTTGACTACATTCATTTCAGAAGCATTTTGGCTGCAAACCGGTGTTATTGATTATGAATTAATTAGAAAATATCTACTTCCAAAAACTACTTATAATTGTACCAAGAATCATTTTATAGACAGAATTTTCTTCGTCCTAAACTTGGGTGAATCGAGCCCTGAAGTCATAATGTAACAATTAGTCCTCATTAGGTACTGTACTTTATGGGCCTGGTTTTCAAAGCAATTTCCACACAGTTTTAGGAACATAAAAGGCTGTTATAAAATAGTTTGGGGCTCAGTGTGCATAAAAGTACATGAAATCTAGTTTCACACATATTTTTTATACACACTAGGGAGAGGTATTCCAGGAATTCAGAGTTAACCCACACAGGTTATGCCTTCCAAAGGTATAATTTTGTGCAAGTTATTTTGTGCACATTCTAGACCAATTACCTGAGTATTTTTAAAGCAAACTTAAGTACATAAGTTCACTTTGAAAATATAGTGTAAAGACTGCATATAAAAGGTAGAAGCAGACTTTACTCCAATGTGCACAATTATAAAATTTCCCTCCCTATGTTCATCTAAAAGCTCCTATGGTTGCTGACTGGCTGATAATCCTTACCGAATACATGGGCCGATACAGTACAGTGTGCTCCAGTGGAGCGCACTGTTAGCCCGGGTTTGGATGTGCTAGCTTTACCCCTTATATAGTAAGGGGTAATAGTGCGTCGAAAACGTGCGTCCAACCCCCCCGAAACTAATAGCCTCCGCAACATGCAAATGCATGTTGATGGCCCTATTAGTTATTCCCGTGCGATACAGAAAGCAAAATGTGCAACCAAGCCGCACATTTTACTTTCAGAAATTAACGCCTGCCAAAGGCTGGCGTTAATTTCTGCCGGCACCGGGAAAGTGTACAGAAAAGCAGGCCCCCAAAATTTAAAAAAAAATTTTTTAAATCAGCCGGTGGCCTGTGGGTCGGAAGACGGACGCTCAATTTAGCCGGCATCCATTTTCCGAACTCGTGGCTGTCAGTGGGTTTGAGAACCGATGCCAGAAAAATTGAGCGTCGGCTCTCAAACCCGCTGACAGCCGCTGCTCCTGTCAAAAAGGAGGCGCTAGTCCTTATCGCCTCTTTTTACTGCGGGCCCTAATTTGCATCTTCTCCCCCTGAATTGCTCTCCCGTGACTTTTACTGAATCGGCCTGACAGTTCTTATTGAGTTATACCTGGCTATCAGACATAAGAACATAAGAAATTGACATGCTGGGTCAGACCAAGGGTCTATCAAGTCCAGCATCCTGTTTCCAACAGAGGCCAAACCAGGCTAAAAGAACCTGGCAAGTACCCAAACACTAAGAAGATCCCATGCTACTAATGTCAGTAATAGCAGAGGCCATTCCCTAAGTCAACTTGATTAATAGCAGTTAATGGACTTCTCCTCCAAGAATTTATCCAAACCTTTTTTTAAACCCAGCTGCACTAACTGCACTAACCACATCCTCTGGCAACAAATTCCAGAGCTTTATTGTGCGTTGAGTGAGAGAGAATTTTCTCTGATTAGTCTTAAATGTGCTACTTGCTAACTTCATGGAATGCCCCCTAGTCCTTCTATTATCCGAAAGTGTAAATAACCGATTCACATCTACTCGTTCAAAACCTTTCATGATTTTAAAGACCTCTATCAAAACCCCCCTCAGCCATCTCTTCTCCAAGCTGAACAGCCCTAACCACTTTAGTCTTTCCTCATAGGGGAACTGTTACATCCCCTTTATCATTTTGGTTGCCCTTCTCTGTAACTTCTCCATCGCAAGTATATCTTTTTTGAGATGCGGCGACCAGAATTGTACACAGTATTCAAGGTGCAGTCTCACCATAGAGCGATACAGAGGCATTATGTCATTTTCCGTTTTATTAACCATTCCTTTCCTAATAATTCCTAACATTCTGTTTGCTTTTTTGATTGCTGAAGCACACTGAGCTGACGATTTTAAAGTATTATCTACTATGATGCCTAGTTCTTTTTCTTGGGTGGGTGCTCCTAATATGGAACCTAACATCGTGTAACTGTGTTCCATTAAACCATGTCTTTCTGTATGCTCTGTGATTTTCATCTTTAGAATAGTTTCTACTATTATTCCCAGCACTGAAGTAAGGATCATTGGTCTATAGTTTCCCAGATTGCCCCTGGAGCCCTTTTTAAATATTAGGGTTATATTGGCCACCCTCCAGTCTTCAGGTACAATGGATGATTTTAATGATAGGTTACAAATTTTAACTAATATATCTGAAATTTCATTTTTTAGTTCCTTCAGAACCCTAGGATGCATACCATCCAGTCCAGGTGATTTGCTACTCTTTAGTTTGTCAATCTGGCCTACTATATCTTTCAAGTTCACAGTGATTTTGTTCAGTTCATCTGACTCATCACCCTTGAAAACCATCTCCAGAACCGGTATCTCCCCAACATCCTCATTAGTAAATGCAGAAGCAAAGAATTCATTTAGTCTTTCTGCAATTGCCTTATCTTCCCTAAGAGCCATGGTCTAACCGACTCCCTCATAGGTTTCTTGCATTGGATATACTTTAAAAAGTTTTATTATGAGTTTTAGCCTCTACAGCCAACTTTATTTCAAATTCTCTCTTCGCCTGTCTTATCAATGTTTTACACTTAACTTGACAATGCTTATGCGTTTTCCAATTTTCTTCAGATGGATCCATTTTCCAATTTTTGAAGGATTTTTTTTTGTGGCTAAAATAGCCTCTTTCACCTCACCTTTTAACCATACCGGTAATCATTTTGCCTTCCTTCCACCTTTTTTTAATGCGTGGAATACATCTGGATTGCACATCTAAGATTGTATTTTTAAACAATGTCCTTGCCTGTTGAACACTTTTAACCTTTGCAGCTGCACCTTTCAATTTTTCTCTAACTATTTTCCTCATTTTATCAAAGGTTTCCATTTGGAAATTTAGTGTTACTTATTAACTGTGATTATATACCAAATATTTTATAAAACAAAATTATTTTGAAGAAAAATGAAATGATGCCACCTACTGATACATTACGTTACACTTCAGGAAAGAGGCTCTTTCAGAAAGAATGTCATAATATTGTGTGATGATGTGCTTCAAAGAATGTGCTCCCTTTGAAATGTTTTAGTTACTTAAACATTTTAGATATCTAATATGCAGACTTTTAGAATGAGAATGAGCTATTTTTCTATCTTTTTGTACAGAGTGAAGGCATCCTGCGAACAGAGGACATCACTAAATATTTGAGCAATGGTGAGATTTAAGATTCACCTTTATAAATAGTAGTAGGGAGGCTTAATCCCAACTTGATTTCCAATTAATAAAACAAATATAAAAACATCAGAAATGCCATACTGGATCAGACCAAAGGTCCATCAAGCCCAGTATTCTGTCTTTGACCGTAGCATCACAAGTAACTTATAGGATTCCAAAAAATAGATGCAATCTTCATGCTCATAAATATGGATAAATAGTGTCTTTCCCAAGTGTATATGGCTAATAATGGTTTATGTTCTTTTCCTCCAGAAACTTGACTAAACCCTTTTAAAATCAGCTTCATTAACAGTTTTCACCACATCCTCTGGCAAAAAATACTAGGGATGTGAATCGTTTTGATGATTTAAAAAAATCGTCAGATTTTTTTAAATCATCAAAAATCGTTAAGAGTCGCGATACAATAGAAATTCCCCCGATTTATCGTGAAAAATCGTAAATTGGGGGAGGGCAGGAAAACCGGCACACCAAAACACTCCCTAAACCCACCCCGACCCTATAAAACTAATCCCTTACCTTCCCCCACCATCCTGAACCCCCCCAAAACTTTTTATGAGTACCTGGTGGTCCAGTGGGGGTGCAGGGACCGATCTCCCACTCTTGGGCCATTGGCGCCATTTTGGCTGCCACTCAAAAATGACGCCGATGGCCCGATAAAAATAAACCCACCCGACCCTTTAAAAATGACCCCTTAGCTTCCCCCACCCTCCCGAGCCCCCCAAAACATTTTAAAATTACCTGGTGGTCTAGTGGTGGTCCCGGGAGCGATCTCCCGTTCTCGGGCCGTCGGCTGCCACTCATAAAGATGGCGCCGATGGCCCTCTGCTCCTACCAGCTGTCACATGGTAGGAGCACTGGATTGCGCCAGCCAGCCAGTGCTCCTATCATGTGACAGGGGCCGGCCAATGGCACGTATACCCTGTCACATGGTAAGGGCAAAGGGCCATTGGCGCCATCTTATGAGTGGCAGCCGACGGCCCGAGAAAGGGAGATCGCTCCCGGGACCACCACTAGACCACCAGGTAATTTTAAAATGTTTTGGGGGGCTCGGGAGGGTGGGGGAAGCTAAGGGGTCATTTTTAAAGGGTCAGGTGGGTTTATTTTTATCGGGCCATCGGCGCCATTTTTGAGTGGCAGCCAAAATGGCGCTGATGGCCCGAGAGCGGGAGATCAGTTCCCGTGCCCCCACTGGACCACCAGGTACTCGTAAAAAGTTTTGTGGGGGTTCGGGAGGGTTGGGGAAGGTAAGGGGTCAATTTTAAAGGGTCGGGCCTCACTAAAAAAAAATTTAATATGTGAATCGGAACCGATTCCAATTCACATCACCACCGATCAGATTTTTTTTTCCCTCTAGCCGAACCCGATCATTAAGACGATCGGGCACACGATTCACATCCCTAAAAAATACCGTAGTTTATGTGTTGAGTGGAAAAATACTTTATCCAGTTTATTTAAATATGCTATTAGCTTCATGGAGTTTCCCGTAGCCCTAGTATTATTTGAAAGGATAAATAATCGTCCCCTGTTTTCCCATTATACCTCATTCATGATTTTGTGGACTTCTATCATATCTCTTCTCCAGCCTGAAGAGCCCTAACCTGTTTAGCCTTCCTCATGGGAAGAAGCTTGTATTCTGTAAAACAAATACACTTTTGTCTTTTGAATAATATACCCTGTGAAATATGTTCATAGATTTTAAAAAGTATGGGTACCATGATTTGAAAAGTGCTTTCTTTAAAAATGCTCATGTCTGTAGATTGATATTCTATGCATATTCTGTGAATATTGTTTAACAAAGCTCAAATAAAGCAATGTGTGGATTTGAAAAAGTATATAATATTTTTATTTATACAAAATTTGTTTTCTGTTTTACAGGGCGACGAGAAAATGTCAACCTAATCAAACCATCTAATATGATCCCTGATACTGATTCACATATATTTATGAGCCTTAAAGGTTAAAAAAAACAAAAACTTTTCTCTATCACTTTTACTACTGCTTCTTTTTCTTAGAGTTTGGGTTGATGAGCATGAGATGATATAACTTAATAGTGCTACCAACCACCTTATTATACTTTACACTACATCAGCAGAAAAGATGGCATTGTTTTGGTTTAGATTGGCTTCTATTCTGTAAAATTCTGAAGTGTAAAAAAATCATTCCTTGGAACCTGATACTCATGCACCTTGAATCTGGCTACCAAGTGTCACCATTGTGTGATAGCAGAGGCTTCCCTACCCCCATACCGAGGGGCTGTGAATACTGATTCCACAGTATCGCTCACCTTATTTTTCTATCATGTTGCCGCCTTACCTAGAAAATTCCTCTTCTTCTTAGCCTGCTCCTGGCTGTGTTGCAGTTGACTCCTATGAATTGGTCTGAAAGACTCAATTTCCCAGAATCCTTTTTCACCAATACCAAAGGTGATGGAGGCTGTAGAAAATGTAAATGCAGCCCTGATGTAGATGTGTTAGTGGCAAGCAGGCTGCTAAGAAAGGAAGTACCTAAATACATTGTCCTTAGCGTTCTTTGTTCCCTTTTATCTCTGAACCATAAGCTTGTCTTTGTTCCCTGATAAAAGAAAACAAAGAACGCTAAGGACAATACATCTTAGAGACTTCTTTGGTAGCAGCCTGCCTGCCACTAACACAACTACGTCAGGGCTGAATTTAAATTTTACGCAGTCCTTTAGGAAGGCCATCAAAAGGGTCAGGCAAGATGGATGCCAGGCCAGGGGATGACAGTGTATCATTCTGTAATGAAAGCAATAGAATGATATTCTATTGCTTTCATTACAGTGGTGGATGTGCCCCATTGTGGCTGGCTGAATTATTATTTATTTAAAAGGGTTTATATATTGCTTTTACAACATTAAATTTGTCAAAATGGTTTACAGGTGGTAATATACATAATAAATACACATAAAAACATACCATAAAACACAATTTAAAAGAAATATTTAGAGAAAGGGCATGGGTTGGGCTAGGAGTTAGATAAGTAGGAAGAGTTATGCAGAGGAGGCGTGCCTTGGGACAACCTGCCGGGTGTTAGTGAGGGATTCAAATGCCATTGAGAATAAATAGGTCTTTAAGCTACATTTAAATTCCTTGAAGCTGATGCAATACAGTATGCTGAGCCCAGCGCACTGTATAACCCGCAGTTGGATGTAGGTTGAAGAGGCGCTAACTAATCCCCTTATGCAATAAGGGCCGGATTTTTAAACCAACGCGTGCGGGGCACATTTGTGCACGCTACCCGGTGCGCTCAAATGTATGCCCAATTTTATAACATGCGCGCGCAGCCGCGCACATGTTATAAAATCCGGGGTCAGTGCGCGCAAGGGGGTGCACCTTGCACGCACCGAGCCCTAGGGGAGCCCCGATGGCTTTCCCCGTTCCCTCCAGCTATCCCCCCAAACTTCCCCTCCCTTCTCCTACCTGTCCCGCCCCCCAGCCCAAAAAAAAATTACCTCGTGCCTTTATCCCAGAAGTTACGCCTGCCAGAGGCATAACTTCTGGGATAAAGGTAGTTACGCGCAAGTTACGCGCAAGTTACGCCTGCCAGAGGCAGGCGTAACTTGCGCGAACCAGCCGAGTTCCGGCGCGCAATTCCCAGGCCCAGCGGCCGAAGAGAGGCCTCTGGCCATGCCATGCCCTGCCCCCAGACCACCCCGCCCATGCCCCACCCATTTTTCAAGCCCTGGGACTTATGTGCGTCCCGGGGCTTTACGCACACCGCCGGGCCATTTGAAAATAGGTCCGGCGCGCTTAACCCCCCCTACATGGGTAAATCCACCTGGATTTATGCACGTAGGTTTTTAAAATCTGCCTCTAAGGGTATTAGCACCACTGCAACGCACATCCAACATCCAACGCGGAGTGAAAATAATAGCGCTTATCACATGCAAATGCCTGCCTAGAGCAAGTGTTAATTGCTGAATGCTACTAAAACTAGTACCGAAAAGCAGAAAAACTGCTTTTCTGTATTGCCTCCCACTTAATATCCTTGGGATATTAAGTTGGAGGAACAACTCTTTAAAAAAATAATGAAAAAAAAAAGTTTAAAAAAGCGGTAGCAGGGATTTGGAAAATGGACGCTGGTTAATTCAGCGTCCATTCTCCGAACCTGACTACTGGCACCAGAAGGAGTATATAAATCAATATTAAAGTGTCGGGCACTTAATATTAATTTATTCACTCTTCACTTATTGCCCATTGGTCCTTTTCACTGACATTTGTCAGTAAAGGGACTAAGCAACTGGCCCCTACACTGTCACATGTCAGTGAAAGGACCAAGCCCCTTTCAGGACAGCCTTCTGAAAGGAGATTGGTCCTTTCACTGACATGTGACTGTAAAGGGACCAATCTGCAATAAGTGAAGGAGTGAATACATTAATATTAAGTACCCGATACTTTAATATTGATTTTATACACTCCTTCTGGTGCCGGTAGTCAGGTTAGGAGAATGGATGCTGAATTTATCAGCGTCCATTTTCCTAACCTCTGCATGTGTGCTGGTTAGGAAAACGAGACGCTGATACATTCAGCGTCCATTTTCTTAACCGAAGGACAGCCACCGACAGCAGATCTCTATTCGGCTTCTGCTGTTAAGGAGGTGCTAGGGGCGCGCAATCGCCTCTAGCGCCTGTTTGACAGCGAGAGCCCTAATTTAAATATTGCATCGTGCCCCCAGGAGAGGTGCCTGGGGGCGCGTTATGAAAACGGGCGCTGAATACACAGTTCCCGCTTTCAGCGCAAGGTTTTTGCATCAGCCCCCTTATGAGAAGTTAGTTGTCTTAGGTGATCTGGAATAGAGTTCCAGAGTGTGGGGCCAGCTACTGAGAAAGCACATCTTCTGGTAATGTCTGGCCATGCCAAGCGTACCGATGGGATTTCCAGTAAGTTTTTGTGTAAGGACCGTAATTGTCTGCTAGGTTGGTAAATATGAAGAAAAGTGCAAAGTCACGTTGTTGAATCATTATATATTAGATTGCATAAGATAGATAGGACCTTGTATTGAATCTATAATGAAATGAAAGCCAGTGTGTTGAGCAGAGAATTGATATAATATGTTTCTTCCTAGAGATTCCAGTCAGCAAGTGTGCAAGAGTGTTTTGAATTAATTGTAGTGGTCAAAGGGTGTTATCATGAAGACCAAGATATAAAGCGTTACAATAGACTAGACTAGAGAAAATGAGAGATTGTAGGACAGTTCAAAAGTCCTTAGCAAAAAGAAGAGGACAGAGATGTTTCAACATCTGACGTTTAAAGAAGGAATTTTTGACAGTGGTGGAGATATGAGCAGACATGGACAGGCTCGAATCAATGATGACTCCGAGATTTTGTGCTTTGGATACAATGAGGATGGACATGTCGTCTATGTTCAAATGTGTAGGGGGGCTGCAGGCAGAGTGAGGAATAGAGCAGAGGTGGATAATTTCTGTTTTTTATGTGTTTAGTTTTAAGTGGTTATGGGATAGCCATGAGTTGATAGTTTGGAAGAAGAGACAAACTGTAGCAAGAGTAGTGGACCATGAATCACTCTTTGATACAACAAAGTAAGGGACAAAAAAACTGAACGTCATCAGCATAAATCTTGAATTAGATATTGAGACCATTGAGAAGGTGACATAGGGGTAATAGGTAGATGTTAAACAAGATGGCTGATAATGATGAACCTTGTGGGACTCCTGAGGAAGGAAAATACCAATCAGATGAGTGATGACCTATGTTGATCTTATAAGGGTGATTCGATAGGTAAGAACAGAACCAGTTCAAAACAGTATCTACTATGCTGATGGATTCAAGCTGATAAAGGAGAGTTTGATGGTTGAGAGTATCAAAGGCTGCTGAGATATCGAGAAGTACAAGTATGTAATTGGTGTTTACATCAAAGCCTCTTATTAAGGTGTCAAATGAAGACAGAAGTAATGTGTTGATTTGGGTATAATATGGCATTTTCAGATAAATAGTTTGTGAGGTGATGTAGGACTATTGATTCTAGTAGTTTCGCTAGTGAGGTAAGCAAAGCAGTAGGGCATAGGTTAGACAGATTGATTATGTTCTTATTTTTTTCTTCAGAATGGGGAGAATGGAAGTCTGTTTAAGCAGGTCAGGGAAGATGCCAGATGTTAGAGATTGGCTTACAAATTGGGTTAGGAATGGGCTGGCAAGGTCACCTAAGGTTTTTAATAGATGACCCGGTCAGAAGGGCCCTTCTCCCTACTATAGGGGTAGGCAACTCTAATCCTTGAGTTCTGCAAGCCAGTTGGGTTTTCAGGCTATCCACAATGAATATGCATGACATTCATTTGCATGCAGTAGAGGCAGTGCATGAAAATATATCTCATAAATATTCAGTGTGGTTATCTTAAAAATCTGACTGGCTTGCGGCACTCGAAAACCAGAATTCCCTGCCTCTACTCTATTGGCTAGCTACTATATTGGATGGGGATTCTTCCCCACTCCCCAATGATCTAGGATTCTGTTGAGTCCAATAGGGATGTGCAGAGCAAAATTTTATGTTCATATTTTTTATGTCCGAAAGGGGGTCCCACTTGCGGCCAATATGGACATAAAAAAAATCCAATGAGTTGGGTATATGTACATATGTGCAAAAAAAAAAATTAAACCCCCTCACCCTCCTTAATCCCCCCCCCAGACTTACCACAACTCCCTGGTGATCGAGCGAGGAGTAAGGACGTCATTTCTGCAATCCTTGGCGAGAAGCATGTGACGTCGGTGGCACGTCGAGTGACGCGGCGTCACGTGATTCCCGGCTCGTTCGCGCCGGACGGCTCGTTCGGCCCAAAAAGAACTTTTGGCCAGCTTGGGGGGGCCTCCTGACCCCCCAAGCTGGCCAAAAGTTCTTTTTGGGCCGAACGAGCCGTCCGGCGCGAACGAGCCGGGAATCACGTGGCGCCGCGTCACTCAGACGCGACGTCACGTGATTCCCGGCAAGTTCGCGCCGGACGGCTCGTTCGGCCCAAAAAGAACTTTTGGCCAGCTTGGGGGGGCCTCCTGACCCCCTCAAGCTGGCCAAAAGTTCTTTTTGGGCCGAACGAGCCGTCTGGCGCGAACTTGCCGGGAATCACGTGACGTCGGCGTCACGTGATTCCCGGCTTGTTCGCGCCGAACGAGCCGTCCGGCGCGAACTTGACGGGAATCACGTGATGTCGCGTCTGAGTGACGCGGCGCCACGTGATTCCCGGCTCGTTCGCGCCGGACGGCTCGTTCGGCCCAAAAAGAACTTTTGGCCAGCTTGGGGGGGCCTCCTGACCCCCCCAAGCTGGCCAAAAGTTCTTTTTGGGCCGAACGAGCCGTCTGGCGCGAACTTGCCGGGAATCACGTGACGTCGGCGTCACGTGATTCCCGGCTTGTTCGCGCCGAACGAGCCGTCCGGCGCGAACGAGCCGGGAATCACGTGACGCCGGCGTCACTCGACGTGCCGCCGACGTCACATGCTTCTCGCCAAGGATTGCAGAAATGGCGTCCTCACTCCTCGCTCCATCACCAGGGAGTTGTGGTAAGTCGGGGGGGGGGGGGATTAAGGAGGGTGAGGGGGTTTATATTTTTATTTTGGCTCAACAATCGCGATTTCCCACATATCGAACATATCTATGTTCGATATGTGGGAAATCCGATCGTTTATGTTGAATCAATTTTTTAAGTAAAAAAAAAATATGAGTTGCGTTTTACTAATGCGGTCAATCCGAATGCACACCCCTAGAGTCCAACAGTGTGCCTGCCTTTAGGTACCTGGCTTTCTCTAACCTACTCTGTCCTGAGTTAGATTTTAGGATCAATGAAGTCATATGTCATGTGTTTAGTATGAATTTTTGTTCACCTTTCATCTACTTTGAGCTATTTAAAAAAATTGTTATTGTTTATCTTATGCCCTCTTTAAAAAAAGGTTTTTGGTTGTTTTGACTTATTTTACTGTGTTTACTGATAATTGTTCTGTATTGTAAGATGCTCTGGATAGAATCAATCACAATATATAATTAGAGAAAAGAAGTTCAATCTAAAATCTAAAAAATAATTAGCTTCCTAATACTTTTAACTTACCGAAAAATAATTTACTAAATGTGTAGTATAGGAATTCTATAAATTTTGTCTATGTGAGGAAAATACCTCAGAAATAAGCTTTGTTTTCTCAGGTTTCAAACAAGCTTTGCGATCAGTCATTGGACATATAAACCTCCATCTTCCGTTTTCTTTTAATTTTGTAATTTAATTTTTTCTTTTACTGTAGTGTTGTAATTTTCTAGTGTTATAATTTTATTTCTAAATCTGCTTTACCTCTGTGACCTAAAATCTCAAACTTGAAACCTTTATTCAAATTCCGTGACGCTATAATATAACATGAACAAATCTGTGTTTCATTCAGATTTGCAAATCTCTTATGTTTTATGATGACATCTCTTCTCTTCTACATCACTAAAGCAACCTGTCCGTTGAGAATTCAAATAACTGAATATCACAGCTATATTAAAACAAGAAGATTAAATGCACCACTGGTTCAGCATTGCATTGATCAAGATCATAAGTTTGAGAACTTATGTTGTTTTGCATTGCATCAGGTTTCTATTAACCCAAGAGGAGGAAATCATGATCGGCAGCTATATATTTTGGAGCAAAGATGGATATTTGAATTAGAATCTGAAGAACCGCTTGGCTTGAATACAAGCACTGAGTGAGGAACACTTTTATGAATTAGTACTGTTCTTGTGTTTTGGAATTCCAGAAGGGTAATTTTGACAATTTGTTAGAAACAACCCAAGTAATGAATAACACGTGAACAATTTCATTGGATGAAAGCAATGCCATTCAAAGTGTAAAAAGACAAAGGTTAATAATTGGTCAATATTTATGCCAAACTATATTTCACAGAACTTTTAAGATACTGAGTGATTGGTTAAAATTTCACTGGTCAAAAGGGAAGTGTAGATGATAACCATTGGCTAACAGTGATGTCAATCAAAAAATCAACAAAAAACAAAAGAAGTCCAGTAATTGGTTAAACATTTGAAGGGACATGTGGGTTGATTATTTGATTGGATGATGAATTGTTAAGGAACAGCTAGAAGTCCATAGTGATGTCAATTAAAAGGAGAGTTAAGTTCACGTATAGGTAAAAAAATGTAAAGGCATTCAGGTTTGCTCATTTGATTGGCTGAAGGCTTTATGTCAGATTTTTCAACCAATGTGATTGGATAGATTTATAAGTCCCAAGAAAATTCAAGCATTTAGCTATGAACTATGGTGGAAGCGGACTTGGACATTGTTGCTATAACAGTCTTGGTTCATGGATTCCTGTGATTGGGATATGGCCATACCGGGCTATAACATGTTAAGGAAGGACAGAGAGGTCAGAAAAGGGGGAGGAGTAGCTCTGTATGTCAAAAACAATATTGAAGCAACTGAACTGCAAGGAAGTTGGGGTAGAGAATATGATAACTGCAACTGCAAGGAAGTTGGGGTAATGGAGAATATGATAACTGCATATTCTAAATGAAGGAGAATATGATAACTGCAACTGCAAGGAAGTTGGGGTAGAGAATATGATAATAATATAATATAATATGTACATACGTACATATTATATTATATTATATTTATTATTACTATGTTAAATTGACATCCGGTTTTATTGTTCCTTATGTTCTACAGTTCTATGTAAAGCCCCCATCCGCTGTTGGGCAGTTCATCGTTTTATGTAAACCGGAGTGATTTGTAATTCCAACAAGAACTTCGGTATATAAAAATTAAAAATAAATAAATAAATAAATAGAGAAGAAGCATTATGAGCTGTCCTAAAAAAAGATGATGGTGCATCCATTTTTACTGGAGTGGTTTACAGGCCTCCAACTCAAACGGAAGAACTAGATAGCGATTTGAAGACATCCAAAAGGTGGTAAAGAAGGGAGAAGTGTTGATTGTTGGAGATTTTAATCTGCTGGATGTAGACTGGAGTATCTCTTCTGTGGAATCTAACAGAAGTAGAGGGATAGTGGATGCCCTGTAAGGGGATCTGTTCAAATAAATGGTTGATGTGATTCATATCATGAAACTCGGTATAATAAAAATAATAAATAAATAAATAAATAAATAAATGGTAATGGAACCCACGAGGGAGGGAGTTATACTCAACTTAATGCTCACAAATGAGGATAATGTCTTTAATGTCCAGGTAGGTGCCCATCTAGCATGGTTTGATATTGCAAATAGGACATGGAGAGGTCACACGAAGACCCGAGTTTTGAACTTCAAAAATACAAAGTTTGTTGAAATGGGGAAGTACCTAGAGGTAGAACTAGAAGACTGGGAGAAAATGAGAGAAGTGGAACAACAATGGGCCAAACTAAAAAGAGCAATTACTAAGGCAACTAACCTTTATGTTAGAAAAGTAAACAAAAGCAAGAGAAGTAAGAAAACTATCTGGTTCTCAAAGGAGGTGGCTGATAAAATAAAAGCAAAAAAAATCAGTGCCCAAGAAATATAAAGGATCCCAAAAAGAGGAACACAAGGAAGATTTTCTGGTAAAATTGAGAAGATGAAGAAAGTAATCAAGAAAGCAAAAAGTCAGGCAGAAGAAAGGATTGCCAAAGAGGTAAAGATAAGGGACAAAACATTTTCCAGATACATCAGAGAAAGGAGAAAGCTCCAAAGAGGTATAGTGAAACTGAAAGGTGACAAGGATCAATGTGTGGAGAGAGACAAAAAAAAGGCAGAAATATTAAACAAATACTTCAGTTCTGTGTTCACTATAGAAGACCTTGGAGAAGGACTGTCGCTAGTTAACAAGACATTGGAGGGGAGTGGAGTAGACGAAACTCCGTTTTTGGAAGAGAATGTATGAGAAGAGCTAGGAAAACTGAAAGTGGACAAAGCCATGGGGCTTGATGAGATTCATCCCAGGATACTGAGGGAGCTCAGAGATGTGCTGGCAGGTCCTCTGCAAGACCTGTTCAATAGATACCTGGAAATGGGAGTGGTGCTGAGTGATTGGAGAAGAGCAGTGGATGTTCTACTTCACAAAAGTGAGAGCAAAGAGAAGGCTGGAAACTTCAGGCCAGTTAGCCTCACCTTGGTGGTGGGAAAAGTGATGGAGACTCTGCCTAAGGAAAAGACAGTGACCTATCTACAGTCAGGAGGATTGCTGGACCCCAGGCAACATGGATTCACCAAGGGAAGGCCCTGTCTGACAAATCTGATTGACTTTTTGGATTGGGTGACTAAAGAATTGTATCTAGGAAGAGCGCTCGATGTGATATTCTTGGATTTCAGCAAAGCTTTTGATACGGTCCCACATTGGAGGCTTGGGAATAAAATGAAAAGCTTTGGACTGAGCGCCAAGATGGTGGCATGGATTACAAACTGGTTGACGGATAGAAGACAGCGTGTGATAGTAAATGGAACCTATTCTGAAGAGACAATGGTGTTAAACGGAGTGCCACAAAGATCGGTGTTGGGACCGGTCCTGTTCAACATCTTTGTAAGTAACACTGTGGAAGGGATAGAAGGTAAAATTTGTCTATTTTGCAGATGATACGAAGATCTGCTACAGAATGGACACACCAGAAGGAGTGGAGAGTGTTGCGGAGGTGGACCCTTGGCCCGTGGTGGAGTTGACGCTATCCGTGGGGAAGCCCCCATGGGTCCCCACCATCAGGAGGCAGAGCAGAACAGGAAGCGGAGGATGACTGGAGCTTCACCAATACCTGCCCTCGTTCCCCGCAGGTTGAGCCCTTGGGTACCGGAGCCAGCTGGTCTTAGGTGGGTCTCCGCATGGTTGATCCCGTGAAGGATGCTCAAGGCAGAAAGCCAGGAAGCAACAGAGAAACAGGGTCCAAAGAAGCTGAGTTCAAAGCAGAGCCTGGATCCAGAAGCCCGGACAGGCTGAAGCAGGCTAGAGGCTAGGTACACTTAAGTCCGGGCTTGTAAATAGGCAAAAGCCTAAGAAAGGCCAAGTCCAAATAGTCAGCTGTAGGTGAAGTCAAGTTCAAGCTGGAGTCAAGGCAGGCAGATGGAGACAGGGTCAGGTACAAGCTGAAGTCAGGGCAGGCGGCTGGAGACAAGGTCAAGTCCAAGCAAGGGTCAAAGCCAGAGAATCCTTCCAAAGCATGGTCAGGAACAAGCGAGGGTCAAAGCCAGGAATCCGTCCAAAGCATGGTTAGGAACAAGCGAGGGTCGAAGCCAGGAATCTGTCCAAATCGTGGTCAGGAATAAGTGAGGGTCGAAGCCAGGAATCCATCCAAAGCAAGGGTCAAGAACAGGAAACTGGAACTGAAGCAAAAGGACTGGAACAGGAACGCAAGACTGGAACAAATCAGGAACAGGAACATGACGAGCAGCAACTAAGCACATGACTGGAAGCGTGGAGACCTGTTGCCAAGACCTGCCTTAAGTAGCAAGGCCCTGAGACGTCATCATCTGGGGCCGTGAGAAGGTTTCCCATGCTCCTAAGGCAGACAGACTGGAATTACATGGTGGTGGCGGCGTCTCCCCTTGATGCATGTGGGGAGACCCGACTGGGACCGGAGGAGGCTGCGGAGCTGCCGGAGGAACCTTGGAGCACTGCTGGAGCATAAGCATGTAGGCAACTGCTACTGCTGCCAAAGAGGAAGGGCCAGGTCCAGGACCCAGGCATCAGGGGTGGAGTAGGGCCGGTTGCGGGCCTGTCATGGCTGGGATACGCAACAGAGAGAATGAAGCTTGAACAGTGGTCAAATATATGGCAGCTGGGATTCAATGTCAGGATGTGCAGAGTCATGCATATGGGGTGTGGTAATCCGAAAGAAATGAATGTGATGGGGGGGTGGGAGAGAACACTGTTGTGCATGGAGCAAGAAGAGGACCTTGGGGTGATAGTGTCTAGCGATCTGAAGATGGCAAATAATGTGACAAGGCGATAGCTAGAGCCAGAAGAATGCTGGATTACATAGAGAGAGGAATAACAAGTAAGAAAAAGGAGGTGATAATCCCCTTGTACAGGTTCTTGGTGAGGCCTCATCTGGAGTATTGTGTTCAGTTCTGGAGACTGTATCTCAAAAGAGACATAGACAGGGTAGAGGTGGTCCAGAGAATGGTGACAAAAAAGATGCGGGGTCTCCATCAATTGACTTATGAGGAGAGGTTGAAGAACCTAAATAGGTGTACCCTGGAGGAGAGGAGGTGCAGGGGAGATATGATACAGACCTTCAGATACCTGAAAGGTTTTAATGATGCACATTCAACAAACTCTCGCCATAGGAAAGAAATCAATAGAACTAGGGGTCATGAAATGAAACTCTAGGAAGGACGACCCAGAACCAATGTCAGGAAATATTTCTTCATGGAGAGGATGGTGGATACCTGGAATGCTCTTCCGGAGGAGGTGGTGAAGACAAAAACAATGAAAGATTTCAAAGGGCCATGGGATAAACACTGTGGATCCCTAAAGATTAGAGGATGAAAATGAGGAAAAGAATGCATGGGGTTAACTTGCTGGTGTGGCAGTTACTACCATTAACCAATAAGCTGTCATACTGTTGATATAACTCATTATTGCTCTCTGCTTTAATGGCAGGGGGGAAAGAGTAAAAATAGAATTAATTTCAGACAGCAACAAGGATATGAATTTTACGGTCTGGGAAAACAAATAACCATGGGGCTAACTTGCTGTTGCAGCTGTTAATACCTTTAACCAATAAGCTTATACTTGTGATGCGACTCCATCATTGCTCTATGCTTCAATGGCAAGAGATAAAGGGGAATTGGACTCAGACAGAAACCAACAAGGGCCCTGACTTTAACAGTTTTGGAAAATAAGTATGGGAGTAACTTGCAAGGCAGATGCCGGCCCCTGACAATACCTTTATGGGGAAGACCTGTGTACATAAGCCAGTTACCACCTCTGATGATACCTTTATGGGGACACCTGGATGGCACGGCTGGTGCTACCATAAGCTTGCTGGGCAGACTGGATGGAGCATTTGGTCCTTTTCTGCCATCGTTTCTATGTTCCTATGTTTCTATGTAACTGTCTTTGAAAGTAACCAAGATAATGACAACGAAAGAAGAATCGTAAACAAGTATAATTTTATTTACAAAACATATGCATGCAGCAAATATATACTAAAAGATGATTTAGTGTCTTTGAAGCATCACCCTGAAGCAGCTGTTCCACAACAAAATGTGTGCCATGTTGGCGTTTTTTTCAGCGTTCCTTGAAATGCTGGATATTTCCATACATTCCATCATCTGACTTCATAGCAGTCACCAAATATCCGTGATCCAGTTTTCAGAAACTGAGTAAAGAGCCAGTGTTCATCAGGAGAAGAGATAAGTCGTGTTAAAACATATAATAAGAGATTTGCAAATCTGAATGAAACTCAAATGTGTTCATGCTGCATTATAGAGACATGCAATTTGAATAAAGGTTTCAAATTTGAGAAGTTAGATCACAGAGGAAAAGCAGATTTATAGATAAAATTATAACACTAGAAAATTAAAACACTGAAGAAAAGGACAAAAATTAAAATGTTAATAAACATGTGGATAAAGGTGAACCGGTAGATGTAGTATACTTGGATTTTCAGAAGGCGTTTGACAAAGTTCCTCATGAGAGGCTTCTAGGAAAAGTAAAAAGTCATGGGATAGTTGGCGATGTCCTTTCGTGGATTGCAAACTGGTTAAAAGACAGGAAACAAAGTGTTATGCTCCTGCCCACAAGAAGCGTGTGCAGGTTCTTACCTCTCACAGCCACAGCCAGCCGGGCTGCTGACGCTGCTTCTTTCTCCCTGAATCAGCTGGGGCCGGTTCCACAGCTGCTGCCATGTGGTCTGCTCCTCGGCTGCTGTCTCTGCCTTTCCCCGACGTGCTGCTGCGATCCCGGGACCTTTAGCAAGCAGGCCGTCTCTCCCAGTGCTGCTTTAGCCCGGGTCCTTGCCCAGCAGGGAAGCCGTCCCTGCCGGTGCCTGCAGTCTCTCCCAGTTCCCTGCAGCCAGCACTTCTCTCTGCCGGTGCCTACAGCTCTCTACTCTCCCTGCAGTCTTACCTCTCCCCCTGGGGCTGTCCTCACGGCATGGAGCCGTTCCTGCAGTCGGCCCTTCCCCCGCAGCCAGCCTTGCCTCTCTCTGCTTCTGTCCGTGCAGCTGGGAGCTGCTCCAGTGACCTGCCTTCACCCAGCTCCAGTCCAGGGCTGCTCCGCGGCTTCCTTGGGCCCTCCACATGGCTGGGGACACCACCGGCTTCCAGCTCTTCTCTCCAGCCTCCTAGGGCGCGAGCGCGCGCTTCTCTACTGCTCTTCAAGGGCCAGCCAGGTGTGGCCCCCTGCTGACCCCTCCCTGGGCGTTGTCCACTTCAGCCCTACTAAAGGGCTCAGCTTTCAGTGTATCTTTGCCTTCGCAAGGAGTTGGTCACTCCTGAGTTCCTCGTTCCAGGAGATGCCTTGTATTCCAGCCTTCTGCAAGGTCCAGTGTTCCATGTTTCCTGTTGAAGCTTCTTGTCAAGTTGTTCCAGTCCTGATGTTTGCCTGCCGTTCCAGTCTCAAGGTCTGTCTCTTGTTCCAGTCCTGATGTTCCTGATGTCCATGTTCCAGCCCAGAGGTGTGTCTCCTATTCCAGTATATGTGTTCCAGTCCTGATGTTCCAGATATCCTTGTTCCTGATCCTGATGCCTAACCTGCCTTGTGCTGCCAGGAGAGCAGCGTATATCCTTGCCTTGTGCTGCCAGGAGAGCAGCGTATATCCTTGCCTTGTGCTGCCCGGAGAGCAGCGAACCTGCTTCCTCTTTCCTGTGCTCTCCCGCTCTCTGCGTGGTCCGCGACCAGCCTTCCTGGGCTGTGTAGGGCGCGCACGGGACAGGGTGGTCCGCGACTCAGTCCCGCGGGTGGCCTGAGTAGGGCGCCCTGAGGGTCAGTGCCCATGTCTTCCTTTAGCCCTCGTTCCTGACTCCACCTCTGTGCATCCAGTACCCCGACCTGAGTTCTCGTCTTGCCTGCGTCCATGTCTATGCATACTGCACCCCGTTCCTGAAGTCCACGTCTATGCCTGAGTCCACGTCTAAGGATCCTGCATCTATGCCTGAGTCCACGTCTATGGATCCTGCACCTCGTCCTGAGTCCACGTCTACACCTGAGTCTACGTCATTCCTGAGTCTCGTCTGAATCCATGTTCCAGTCTTCACTGTCCTGGCCTCCATCCGGCCTGCCGCTTCATGCCGTACCCTGCGGCAGGTCCGAAAGGGCTAGGAACGGTCGGAGGACTGTTCACAAGACCAACATTGCGTTGTTGGGTCTTCCGAAGCGCGCAGGTCCAGAGGAGGGCCTGTCAGCCAGTCTTCACTCCAGCCCTGCTCCCGTCCAGCCCATGCTCAGGCATGCCACGCCTCCCACGGCACTTCTTCAGAGCCCTCTGGGGTCGAGCCGTGGCCCAAGGACACACATCACCCAGGAGTGGGATCGCTCTCCTAGCGCTCCACAACACAAAGAGTAGGATTAAATGGACAATTTTCTCAGTGGAAGGGTGTGGGCAGTGGAGTGCCTCAGGGATCTGTATTGGGACCCTTACTTTTCAATATATTTATAAATGATCTGGAAAGAAATACAAGTGAGAATCAAATTTGCAGATGATACAAAATTGTTCAGAGTAGTTAAATCACAAGCAGATTGTGATAAAGTGCAGGAAGATCTTGTGAGACTGGAAAATTGGGCATCCAAATGGCAGATGAAATTTAATGTGGATAAGTGCAAGGTGATGCATATAGGGAAAAATAACCCATGCTATAATTACACAATGTTGGGTTCCATATTAGGTGCTACAACCCAAGAAAGAGATCTAGGCATCATAGTGGGTAACACATTGAAATCGTTGGTTCAGTGTGCTGCGGCAGTCAAGAAAGCAAACAGAATGTTGGGAATTATTAGAAAGGGAATGGTGAATAAAACGGAAAATGTCATAATGCCTCTGTATCGCTCCATGGTGAGACCACACCTTGAATACTGTGTACAATTCTGGTCGCCACATCTCAAAAAAGCTATAATTGCAATGGAGAAGGTACAGAGAAGGGCTACCAAAATAAGGGGAATGGAACAGCTCCCCTATGAGGAAAGACTAAAGAGGTTAGGACTTTTCAGCTTGGAGAAGAGACTGCTGAGGGGGGGGGGGGTATGATAGAGGTGTTTAAAATCATTAGAGGTCTAGAACGGGTAGATGTGAATCGGTTATTTACTCTTTCGGATAATAGAAAGACTAGGGGGCACTCCATGAAGTTAGCATATGGAACATTTAAAACTAATCGGAGAAAGTTCTTTTTTACTCAGTGCACATTTAACCTCTGGAATTTGTTGCCAGAGGATGTGGTTAGTGCAGTTAGTATAGCTATGTTTAAAAAAGGATTGGATAAGTTCTTGGAGGAGAAGTCCATTACCTGCTATTAATTAAGTTGACTTAGAAAATAGCCACTGCTATTACTAGCAACGGTAACATGGAATAGACTTAGTTTTTGGGTACTTGCCGGGTTCTTATGGCCTGGATTGGCCACTGTTGGAAACAGGATGCTGGGCTTGATGGACCCTTGGTCTGACCCAGTATGTTATGTTCTTAAAAGAAAAGGAAGGATGGAGGTTCTTATGATCAATGATTGATTGCAAAGCTTGTTTGAAACCTATGAAAATCAAGCTTGTTTATGAGTTTTTTCCTCCGCATAGACAAAATATATAGAATTTCTATACCGTATACATATAGAAAATTATTTTTCTGTGTTCAAAGTATTAAGAAGCTTATTATGTTTTAGATTTTAGCTCTGGATAAGGTGCCATATAAATATATAAATATAAATATCTTTTTATGTTTCTTGAAGGGGAAAAAACAGCACACAGCAAATATCTCCAGATAAATTCAGCTATTTATGTGATTCAGGAAGATTGTGGAATGGAAGCTGTTGTGATCTACATTTTTTTTTTAATAGTTAAAAATTACAATAAATCCTCTTTAATCTGCATAAACTTGTTACACTTTTAGGTGATATAATGGGTGAATCGATAGAAAATTGTCTTAGCTCAAACACAATTGATGATTTCATCAGAGTGCCCACAGGTTGTGGTGAGCAAACAATGGTGAAGATGGCTCCAGCAATGTATGCCATTGAATACCTTGATGTAAGCGAACAGTGGGTACAGCTTAAAGAGGACAGAAAAGATGAGGCCATTCAAATGATCGATAAAGGTAAACGAAGGAACTCTCGCCCTTTTTATTTTATTTTTATTTTGTCTTTTTGGCTAAGATCAAATGTCATGAGCTGAGAGTGGCTCCTTCTTGGCCTTTTCACTGTGACCCAGGACCTGTATGATAAGGGAGGTAAGCGCCCTGAATCACACCCCTCCACAATGGGGACATGAAACTGTTTGGACCCTGACCAGACTGGGACGTTTAAACTCCCCATTAAAAAAATAAAAGGTCATTTTCTCTTGCTTTTTTTTTTTTTTTTGTGACATACATGGACACATGGTTTGACGTTTTGAGTTTGGATTCAGTTTATGTGTCTTCAAAATCAATACAATGATCATTCAGTGGAATGCCATACAAACTGAAATAAAAATCTGATAAGTCTGCATTTGGTATATTTAAAACAGATATTTTTTTAAATATCTTTTCTAAGCTGCTTGCCAACTACTATTTGAAACTATTACTGTAACCCTGGTGAAACTGGCAGCAACAGTTGTTTGTTCTCTATCAAATGCATGAAGAAATTGTTAAATATGAGAATGTAGATGTGAAGTGTGTGGCAGTGCACAGTTTCCAGAAGCTTGACTAGTTGCAGCTTCTAGCCCAGTGTTTCCCGTGCTTGTCGTGGGAGACCCCCAGCCAGTCAGGTTTTTCAGGATATCCACAATGAATATGCATGAGATAGATTTGCATGTGTTGCCCCAACTGTATGCAAATCTATCTCCTGCATATTCATTGTGGATATCCTGGAAACCAGACCAGGTGTGTCCCAAGAACTGGAATGAGACATGCTGCCCTAGCCAAAGAAGTGGTTCTTTAATCTAGGAAGTAATAGATAGTAAAGGACTTATTAACACATTTTTTTGTAGGTGGAAGTAGGTAAGGATCCAGAATACTTTTAGTAAATAAATAGCAACCATGATATGCTGAACAGTTAAGCTAATGAAAATAAAATAAAGCTTTGAAGATTAATTAGATTCCTTGAAATCAAAATGAACATTCTACTTAACTGATAAGATATAGTGCCAGTTAGAAAATCCAGTCATATACAGTAGGTAGCCTGGACTGTAGCTCTGTTTTGAGTCTCCAGTACTTACCAGAGATAATTTGAGCTTCATTCATGTTGACTGTGATGTCACTGGTACCCTTTTAGTGGTTTATGATGGCTTGCCTTTACAGCATTATATTCTTTGCGTCCTGTAAAAATTAAATCCCTTATGAAAATATAGCTAATATGTGGCTTTCGTAGAATATTGATCTCACCATGTTCATGTACATTTTTTTAAATAATGCGCTGAAAATATTTTTTTCATAAAATCATGGTTAACTGTTGCGCGTCACAAATAAGAAATAAAAATGTTGGTATGCTTGTAAAACAGCATTTCCACAAATCATGCACTAATATCTTGAATTACAATTCTACTCTAGGCTATACCCGAATGCTAACATTTCAGAATAGAGATGGTTCCTTTGCAATATACCGAGGTTACGAAGGCGGTACATGGTATGTTGGCCTTTCATCTGTCACAGCTGTTTGGAAAGTTCTTCTGCTTGAGGTCTCAAAACTTAATTTTCTTCATAATATTTCCTTTCTGAAAAAATTAAACCATATTATGGAAAAAAAAAATAACTAGAGATATTTAATGGACTTGTGCTTCCCAAGTTCAAGTTAGAGATGTTCTGCAAATGGAGTGTTGAAGGTTTATTCTTGAAATCAAAAAAGAAAGTACAGAGTCCTCCAACTAGGGAAATCAGATGCGGGCACTTGACTATACAAAGAACAATCAATACTGAGCTGTGTTAGAAATCTCAGCGGCACATATAAAGCAATAAGAAATGGTAATATACCTGAAGAATTGCTTGCATCAATAATCAGTGTCCAGAAAGAACACAAGACATCAGACAATTATTCATCCATCCCCCTCCCCCCCCCCCAAAAAAAAAAATCACATGCTCTTTAACAGAGCTACTCAGAAACCAGAATATTAAGGGGTGCCTGAGCTGGATTTCTGTTTTTTTTTCAATGGAAACCCAGGCTACTATTAGTACAGAGCGTAGGCATTGGAATGGATGGGCCACCTGGGCCCTGTCCTGACCTACTTTTCAGCTGCACCATCTCAAGAATGATCCTGCCAGATTTGGACATCTTTCTCTGAGTATGAGCCATGCAGATGCCTGTGTTCTCGCACTGGACTCGTTAGAATGAAACCAGGTCACTGTCGGAATATAGGCACCTGCGCAGTTCAGACTCACAGGGAGTTGCAAGGTGCTGGCAGGAGCTCTTCTGAGACAGCGCAGCAGAAAAGTTGGTCGGGCCAAGGCCTCCATACAATAAAATAGAGCTGGTCTCAGGGCCAGTTGAAGCCAATTTTGAATACTGACTCAGCAAGGCAGGAGTGATTGTGGATCTCTCTCACCCCATTTGGGAGGAGGGCTTGGGGAGGGCCTGGTTGTGCTTCAGTATTTTAATTTTGATAGTGCAAGTAGGTGTTTATTTGGGGTGGGGAGAGGGCAAGGGTCAGTACTAGTGGCAGTAGCCAGGTCTTCACCCCCGATCTAATCCAAAATTTAATTTGTTTTGTTTCCAGCAATGCAACCAAGCTTGATGTGCCCAATACTACGTTTTTAAGTTTGCTTTTCAGTATTGAAAAGAAATACCAGTTTACTCCTGCCCAATATCATTTTCTTACTAGTTGAAACCTGCAAAAGATTACCAGTTAAATTTGCAACTTTATTGTCAATTTCCCTCACACGCAATTCCAGTATCTCTCCTTCTCTTTCATACTCTCTCTTTCTTTCCTACTTCCACCAGTCCTTCTCTCTCCCTCCCCTGTCCTAATCCCACCCCTCTTTTGCCATGGGTAAGCTTTGAAAATTGCCCTCTGAGAATATTGCATACATAAACATATCATTTAGCTATCACTTTGTAGGAAAAAAATAAGACATTTCTTGTTTTGGGGAATAACGTGTTACCCTGGCTAGATTTTGGGGTAACTGGGGAGATTACATCCCATCTGCACACTTCTCCCTGCTTCCTTAGTGGTGGACCTCCAAGTCCACCACACCCTATATTGGCTTGGGCTGCTGACTGCTCACATTCCTCTCTGCTGCTTGCCAGAAGGCGTGTGCCATACTGTATCATAATCTTGTCAGTAGATTTTTCTCTGTTTCCTCTGGCTCCTCTACACCTTATCTTGTTGATGCTAAACCTCTCCAATCTTATTTGCTACCTCAGTCTGCCACTGTTTGAAATCTAAACTTAATGGTCAAGACAATTCTCACGTACTGCGTTCTTCTCAGGGCAATCTATCGAACACCTTAAAGGTGAATTTTAAAAGCCCGATGTGCGCATCAATCAGGGTTGCATGAATATGTTGGGCTTGTGCACGCCGAGTGGATTTTAAGACACCTGGATGCGCGGGTAAATGTCGCAATGCGCACATCTCGGACGTTTTCAAAATAGGGGTGCGGCGTGGGCGTGTTTTGGGCAGAGCATGGGCATCTTGGGGTGTGAATCCGAGATGTGCACATAAATACATGATCTGGCATGCACCAAGGTCTCCTACTGCATAACTTACTTCTATTATGGATGACATGTAAATTAAAAAATAAAGAAAGCTAGGCAGATCTGCAGCGTTTTAAGGGTCTCAGACAACTCTGGGGAGTGAAGGCTATTAAACTAGGGGATTTTGGAGGGCTATCGCTTAACTGGGTGAACTAGGGATGAAATGGTAAAACTGAGATAGAGTCAGCGTGTGCCCCTTTTAAAGGCCCCCAATTTGCAGGGTAGAACTGGCATTTGCATTCACATGTGCGGGCCCACTTAAAATATGGCGCACATGTGCGCGCGGCCAGGATATTTTATAACATGCGTGCATATACACATGAAAGTTATAAAATAGCTGCATCCCTGGGTGCGAGCCGATGCACCTGAGCACATGTGCACTCGCGTACCGGTTTGAAAGTTATGGTCCCTGTCTCTAGAAATATATAAAAGGTGAGCAAACTTTCTCAATAATGGATCTTGGAATTGCACAAGACTGTAGATGTGGAGTGCTCAGGGCAAACAAACTGAAAAGAACTCTCACTCATCTTGAGGCATTTCTGATCATTTGAGCATGGGCAAACCACATGACATCTACTCTGTGTAGGGCATTATTGTGGACGAGGTGGCATCTTGAATTGCAGGACAGAGTTGATTTAACTGACATGGAGAGAGAGAGTTGCCACTCTAAACTCTGTTTGTAGTCTATCCATCTATCAGTTCTTGGCTATGACTTTCCAGGTACAAACACCTTTTTTATTTTTTATAGAAGACTGCTGCCAGATTGTATTGCAAGAGATCCAAATAATCAAGTTGGTAAAGGCAAACACCTACTCTGTTTCCAAATAGTGCCATTGGCCCTATTTACATTGCATTTGCAAGTATACAACCTCTCCATAAGGTCCAAGGTATCCATCAGCCTTTATCTTCAGTCCTCGTTCCGCCATGTCATGGTCCATGATGGAAAGAAGAATAGCAGTTTTGTCCTTTTTGGGCACAAATAACACTAAAGTGTATTGTCCACTGAACCCAAAAAGACTTGAAAAATGCTCTTAGTCACAATGAGGCTTCCAAACTCATGAGGGGGGGGGGGGGTGGCGGGGGGTTATTTGATCTGCCATGAAGAGGAAATTCCCTCTCTCATGGGAGGAGAGGAAAGGATTATTAGCATTGTGGATGGGGAGGGGGGAATTTCTATGACCCAGAGGAAGGGATGGAGGGAGAGTGATACCCTGACAAGGGTTGGATCTTGCTGCAAGGGGCGGAAAGGGATTTCATGATGGGGTCTGGATGTTGTTACTTGAAGTAGGGAGGAAGGAAATCCCTCTTGACAACCAGCCCATTCACTTTGAACCAGTTTGCGTGGGATTTTCATATGGTAATACTGGATATGGTAGATTTTTTAAAGTTTCCAAGTATGCTACTATTGTGGCTATGCTAGTGTTAAATTTAATGTGCTGATGCAAAACATTTTGCATAGCACATTAAGTAGAGTTTTCGCATGCACATTATGAGGTCAGTATTCAAAGTCATTCAGATTGATAACTCACAAGTTATCCATTTAACTCCAAGTTATCCATCTAACTCCATGCTATCAAAGTTAGCATCTATCTCCAAGTTAGCAACTTAAATGAGTTGTATCGCATAGGCCTCTTCAGCGGTGTACTAAGGGGGGGGGGGAAGGGACGGTCCACCCCGGGTGACAACAAAGGGAGGGATGCCATTGCTGCTAGCATATAGAAAGGTCCCATGGTCAGAAGAATGTACCGAGGTCAGTACCAGAAGAACCACCCAAGGAACAGGAGAGTGGATCCGGGACAGGAGCACGGGGCCAGGAGCTGGAACAAGGAAGAGGAGGAGCTGGAACTGGAGCATGGAGAGGCAGGAGCTGGAACAGGAACACGGAGAAGCAGGAACACATAGGAGTTCGATCTGTTGCTGAGGCTAGGCTAGGGAACAAGGGCTGCCCTTAAATACCCCCATGGGGTGATGGCATCATTCGGAGCCATGGGAAAGTTCCCTGCCATGGCCCCTTTAACTGTGTGAACGAGCCTCTTCTGCCATGCAGAAGAGGAGTAGCGATTGTGGCTTCCCTGGGCCACGTCTGCAGCCTGAATCTGGTGGGCTTATTGGGGAATGAGTGAGGCTGGCTGCAGGAGTCCATAGCCAACCGTCTCAATGGTACCCCCCCCCCCCTAAGCCTCCCTCCCGGGGGCTTGGGCTTCCTTGGATCACATGGATGGTAATCTCCTCCAGGTGCAGCAAGCCAGTCCATAGACATAAGGGAAGTTTGGTCTTAGTAATTCATCCTGGGACGGGGGTCTCTCAAGATCGAGGAGATCACAAGAGGCATCTCTGTAGAATTGGTAACTTCAGGTGTTCCACCAGGCTCTTCATAATGAAGTTCCCTCCTGCTCCAGAATCAATGAGGATCTGGGTCTGGAATTCCAGGCTGCCCGAGTGAAGAGCCACAGGAAACATTTATTTTATTTATTTAAAACCTTTTTTATACCGGTGTTAGTGTGAACATCACATCGGTTTACAATATAACAAAATGAATAGAAAATACAATTAACAAGGGAATAAAACAGGTGGGCAAAGAGAAACGCGGGAAAGCAGCATAGAAAGATAGTACAACTGGTGTAGAGTTCTTAACATAGGTAACTATTGGAACATATCATGTTGGATAATATCATGAATGCTAGTTATTATATACATTATTAGAAACATGTAGATCACAGTGTACGATGGTAGAAGAAGATGATTGATGGTTATAGCAGGGGGGTTTGCTAGTCAGGAAATGCCTGTTTAAATAACCATGTTTTTAGTTTCTTCCTAAATTTGAGAGAACATGATTCGAGACGGAGTGCTGAGGGCAGGGTATTCCAACGTGAGGGGCCTGCGATAGGTGTGCTGTTTTTAGAGAGGGCACGTGAAGAGTTCCTTTGTTGATTGTTCTAGTGGGACTATTAAGGTGTGCAGAGGTGAAAGGAAGGTCAAGCCAGTTGGAGTGGTGGGAGTAAATGGCTTTGTGGATGATAGTGAGTGTTTTGTAAAGAATGCGAGAGGGGATGGGGAGCCAGTGGAGGTCTTTGAGAATGGGGGTTATATGGTCTGTTTTATGGGCATTTGATATGACTCTTGCCATAGTGTTTTGGAGCATTTGGAGAGGTCTTATTGTGGAGTACGGGAGACCCAAGAGTAGAGAGTTGCAATAATCCAGTTTAGATGTTAGTGTGGTTTGGATTACAGTCCAGAAATCATGGGAGTGTAATAAGGGCTTGAGTTATTTTTAGTACATTAAGTTTAAAGAATCCTTCTTTGAGGATGGAGCTGATGTATCTCTTGAGATTTAGTTGTTGGTCCAGGAGTACTCCAAGGTCTCTTACAACTGGTTGCGAGGAGATGAGCTTGAAGGCTGGGTCTAGAGCAAGGGGTGGTGTGGTGGGAAATGAAAAGTAGCTCGGTTTTTGTGGTGTTAAGTGCAAGGTGGAGATTGGTGAGGAGAGAGTTGATAGATTTAAGGCAGGTGTCCCAGTGCGATAAGGCATCTGTGATAGAGGAGTGGATTGGTATGATGATTTGCACATCATCGGCATATAGGTAGAATTTTAGTTTGAGATCTGAGAGGAGTTGGCAGAGCGGGGTGAGGTAGATATTGAAAAGGGTGGAGGAGAGGGAGGAACCCCTTGTAAGAGAGGATAGTGGGCAGATGTGGCATTACCTATTTTTACAGAGAATTTTCTGTTAGAGAGGTAGGAAGAGAACCAAAGAAGGGCTAAGCCTGAAATGCCAATATCTTTTAATCGGGTGAGGAGGTGGTGATGGCATATGGTATCAAATGCGGCTGAAATATCGAGGAGGGCAAGAATGTAGCTGTTCCCTTAGTCCATGCCTCTGAGGAGGTGGTCGGAGAGAGTGAGGAGGAGGGATTCCGTGTTAAAATGTTTACGGAAGCCAAATTGTGCAGTGTGAAGGATCTTGTGGTCTTCAAGGTAGTTGGACAGTTGTGAGTTGACAACTATTTCCATTATCTTGGCTATAAATGGGAGATTTGAGATGGGGTGGAAATTAGCAGGGACCTTCGGGTCCAGAGAGGGTTTCTTAAGGAGGGGTTTGACCACTGCTAGTTTGAGTGTGTCTGGGACTATGCCTGTGGAGAGGGAACAATTGATGATGTCAGATATAGATTTAGCAATGGAGGTTGGAATGGAAAGGAGTGCTTTGGTGGGGATGGTGTCTGAGGGGTGGGAGGTAGGTCTAAGCTTTTTTAGGATAGATTCAACTTCTTTGGCAAAGGTAAGCTCCAGAGTGCTTAGGGAGGCAGTGGGAAGGTCAGTCCCTGATGGTGTGGGATGCAGGGGGTAGGTGAATCTGGAAAGGAGGTTCGCTATTTTATTGTTGAAGAATTGTGCCAGTTCTTCACATTTAGCGTGGGCTTCAGAGTCAGGAATCGTGTGTGGGATAGATTTGGTAAGGCTTGAGACATAGGAGAAGAGTGCTTTGGGGTTATATACGTATTGGTGGATTTTTAAGGCATAGAAGTCCTTTTTGTGTTTAAGTGTGGTAATTCTGTAGCAGTGAAGGGCTGATTTGTAGCTGGAGGTATGCTGGGGAGTGGGGTACTTGCGCCATATTCACTCTTTTTGTCTCAGTTTATTTTTCATAGTTTTTAACTCTGAGGTGTACCATGGGTTTGAATGTTTGGAGTCAGAGTTTAGTATGCGTGTGGAAGCTGAGCAGTTTGTTGGCTATCTCCAGTGTGAGATTGTGCCATGAAGAAAGGGCTGCATCGGGGTTGGTACAGTCAAGTTTGGGCAGGGAGATTGCTAATGCTGAGATGAGATCATCAGTGTTGCAGGACTTTCGAGAGATTATGGTGGAGTTCTTGTCAGTGTTGCTAGGGGAAGAAGTGTTAATGGAGAAGAGGGTTTCAATAAGGAAGTGGTCAGACCAGGGGACAGGTGAGCAGGAAGGGGGTGTTGACGGTTGGAGACCGGAGTTGGTGAAAATCAGGTCTAACGTATGTCCATCTTTATGTGAGGGATGTAATGAGTTGTTTGAATCGTAATGCCAGGAGGGAGTTTAGAAGGGTGTCACATGAGGATGTTGGGGAGCTGGATTAGTGAAGCCTAGGACACCTCCCCCACGGGTCCCAGGCTCAGGAGTTTCCCAGCTTCTCGGGACATTGAGATAGGAAGTGTCCCTTCCCGGCAGAGTACAGGCATAAGCCCATCGCCTGATCACGTTGTCTCTCCTCAGATGTTAGCAGGCTTTGTCCAAGCTGCATGGGTTCATCAGGGCATGCCAGAATGGAGGCCATGGTGGTGAGTGGGCCAGAGGAGGACAGCACCAGTGTGATGGGATGGCATGGGATCCAAAGTTCTCAGGCTCGCTACTGAAGGTGACGGTCCACTCTTCCAGCCAGGTCAATCAGATCATCCAAGGACTCAGGGAAATCTCTGGCTGCCAGCTCATCCTTAATACATGAGGACAGTCCCTCCATAAAGATGCTCGTTAAACAGTCCTCCCTCCAGCAGAGTTCTGTTGCCATGGTGCGGAATTCTATAGCGTAGTCTACTAGAGGCCTCGCCCCCTGGCGAAGGTGCAGGATATCTGACCCTGTCGCGGCTAGATGGCCTGGCTCGTCGAACGTTTGCTTAAACATCTGGACAAAATGCTGCAGGTCCTGGAGAAGTGGGTCCCCATGCTCCCACAGAGGAGAAGCCCATGCCAAAGCCTTCCTGTCAAGGAGGGAGAGGATGAACGTGGTCTTGATGACATCCATAGAGAATTGTGATGGCTGTAAGGTGAAGTGCATAAAGCACTGGTTAAGAAACCCGCGGCATCGCTTTGGTTGCCAGCATACCTGGGAGGGGCCAGAAGGCGAATGGAGGAGGCGTGTTGGGGGAGCTGCCGAGGCATTGAGGTGGGCATTTATACAGTCCAGCGATGTCGCCAACATCTCCAAGAACTGCTGCTGTTGCTGAAGTTTCTGTGCCAGACCTGATATAGCCTGGAGACTTGAGATCTGCCAGGTCCATGGCCTCAGCAAGCTGTTGCAGTGTGGATCCTTGGGCCGAAGCAGGGTTGACGCTATCTGCAGGGAGAGATCCCTTCTGCAGGTCCCCATCATTGGCAGATGGAGTAGAGCAGTGCAGAGACCCAACTGGACCTTCACCACTACCAGCCCTCATTCCCCGCAAGTTCAGCCCTTGGGTGCCAGGGTCAGCTGGACGTAGATGCGGGTCTCTGAGTGACGAATCCACGAGAATAACAGATGAAAGTAAATCAGACGGGCTGAGGTCAGGGACAGGTAGCAGACATACGAATCAAGGAAGCAGGCTAGAGGTCAGGACAGGCGGCTGGCAGACAGAGTCAGAAGAACGTACCAAGGTCAATCCCAGAAGAACCATCCAAAGAACAGGAGAGAGGATCTGGGACAGGAGCACAGAGTCAGGAGCAGGAACGAGTAGGAGGAGGAGTTGGAACAGGAACACGGAGAAGCAGGACCTGGAACAGGAACATAGAATAGCAGGAGTTGGAATTGGAACATGGAGAAGGAGGAACACGCAGAATAACTCACCAACTCGCAGGAGTTCAACGTGTTGCTGAGGCAAATCTAGAGAGCAAGGGCTGCCCTTAAATACCCCCGCAGGGTGACGACATCATCCGGGGCCATGGGAAGGTTCCCCGCTGCGGCCCCTTTAAATATATGGACGAGCCTCACGCACATGCCTAGGAAGAGCAGCGGCAGGCTGAGCATCGGCATCCTGCCGCACAGAAGAGGAGTAGTGAGGGCTGCTTTCCTGGGCTGTGGACACTGCACGAATCCAGTGGGTTTGGTGGGGAATGTGTGAGGCTGGCTGTGGAAGAAGGAGCCAATGGCAGATGAAGAAGAGTCCTTGTGGTACTGCCGACATTTCCCCGGAGCCAGCAGCAGAAGAAAAGGCCTGCAGAGCCGACAGCATTTCTTGAAGCCAGCAGCAGCAGAAGAGGTCCAAAATGTGTGTGAAAGAACGAGTTAATGGCCCTGTAAGTGTGAGTGCCAATGAGAGGGTGTGTTTGTATGTGTATGAGAGAGTGTGTGTATATGAGAGGGGGTGTACATGTGTGTATATAAGGGTGTGTGTGTATGTGTGAAGGTGCCTGTGTGTGTGTAGGGGGGGGGGTGAGAGACAGAGGAGGCATGTGTGTGTAAGACAGAGGAATCGTGTGTGAGAGAGAGAGGAAGCAGGTGTGTGTTTGAGAGAGAGAGAGACAAGGAAATGTGTCTGTCTCTCACACATACACACTCAAGCTCCCTCTGTCTCTCACCAAGTGTGTATGTTTGTGTGAGACATAGGGAACATATTTTGTGGCTCTCTGTATGTGTGTGTGTACCCCCAGTCCACGACAATCTCATGGTGACAGTTATGGAGAGCAGGGGCTTTTTAAAATTCTTAATCGTTTTAATTAGTGGCTGTTATTTGATGTCTGCTGTTTTTTAAATACTCTATCGATGTTTAGAAAATGTTTTTAAATTTGTACAGGAGCTTCTAATTATTGTATATTCTATTCAGCAGCTGTTTTGAAATTTATAATTTTTAGTATGGTTTAACTATTCTGATTAATTTATATTTCTTGATTGTATTGTTTTGAGGCATAGTAGTTTTCTGCTTTTCCATTGTTGCACTACATACAGAATCTGGCTTGTGGTTTCCAGTTCAGTTTTTGTCTGCATGTGTGTGTGTGTGTGTGTGTGTGTGTGTGTGTTAATGTGTGAGAAAGAGATACTGAGGAAGCGTGTGTGAGAAAGAGAAATAAAGGAAGTCTGTCTGTATGTGAGAAAGAAGCAAAGAGGAAGTGTGAATGTGTGTGTGTGTGTGTGTGCCCCCAGTCTATGACAATCTTAGGATGACAGATATGGAGAGCAGGAGATTTTTTAAAATCCTTATTAGTTTTAATTATTGGGTGTTATTTAATGTGTCTGTTTCAAAATATTTTATCAATGTTTAAGAAATTTTAAAATTATATATTGGGTGGTTGCCAAAGGAAGTATCCGCCTCGGGTGCCTAATATCTAGGTACCAATCACAAACACACACCCACTAACACACAATAGTGTATTCCAGTAACCTTATTTGTCAACAAAATCAAAACGATGGTTAAACTGGTATATATTTGTAGCACTTCCAACTGCCACAAAACTTTGTTGGACCCTTAATCCTAGAGGCTGTGTTAACAACAGACTCTTTTATGATATAGGGTCACTTTGCTTTTATTTAATATCACTTATATTTTGTTCATTTTTGTTCATTTTTTTATATAGTTTGTATATTTTCAATAAAAGCAATCTCTCAGAATTGCTGATGAACTACAAGTCTTAACAACTGATATTTTATCTTTTCCAATGTAAAGCTGGAACAACCACGATATCCGGTCACAATCCCAAAAAGTTTTGAAAATACTTATCACAGAAAAATGTCACAGTCCCGACACGGCCATGTTTCGGACCACAAGGTCCTGCTTCAGGGGAATGACTTCTTCAACACTTCTTATCTGTGTAAATCCAGACACCGTTCCATCAGCATAACCGAATGGCTATTCATGTGTAGCTTTTTTCTCTTCCCGTGGTCTGGATACAGACGCACATAATGAACAAAATATAAGTGATATTAAATAAAAGCAAAGTGACCCTATATCATAAGAGTCTGTTGTTAACGCTGCCTCTAGGATTAAGGGTCCAACAAAGTTTTATGGCAGTTGGAAGTGCTACAAATATATACCAGTTTAACCATCGTTTTGATTTTGTTAATATCTAGGTACACCATTGGGCCTCCTACAGATTGATTCTTTAAGGTGAAGAAAGCTACATGAAGCTTTTAATGCAGAAAATCCACAGTTGGGGTTATTCACTAATAAAGCAGGTTTTCCATATTAAAAGCTTAACACAGATTATCACACTTCAGTGAATCAGCCTCATAGATATATTTAACAGATATATCCGCAGAACTTTAAAATATATTCTTTTACCTTTTTTGCATAATTTTAAAGTCATTTAATTGTGTTTGCTTACTCTTTTTAGGTTAACTGCTTTTGTTGTTAAAGTGTTCATAAAATGTATGGGATACATACATGTTGAAATCAGTTACATCCATAAAGCCGTTTCCTTTCTAATTCAGAATCAGCGAAATGATGGCTCATTTCATGACCCTTACCCAGTGATGGACAGAGAAATGCAAGTAAGATTAGACATTATTGTTAAAATGTTAATAAAGAAAGAAATAAAAGATAACCTATCAAAAATATTAGAGATATCAACCCAGTGGTTCTTTGGCAGTGCCTAGCCTAGCTTCTTATTGCATTGGCTGGGGCTGGTGCGAGGGGTATATGTATGTTGACTTTCAGAAAAAAACTCAAGACCTGGCTGTTTCAACAAGCCTTCCCCTAACTCAGGCCTGTCTCAGATATTCCACAGTTCATATACTAATTGCCACCTAATCAGTGCACTCCATTTCTAACCCTCTATATTATTTGTTATAGTTACCAAGTTTATCTTCTGCTTCTGGCTTCTTCATCTCCCTAGTTCCATTGCCCTTGTTTTATTGTAACTTTGCCTCTTCTTCTATGTTAATGTTATAACCCCTTGTTCCATGTAAACCAATATGATATGATCTGTATCATGAATGTCAGTATAAAAAAGTACTAAATAAATAAATGTATGTACATATATGTGTATGAGTGTATGTGTATATAAAAAGAGAGAACGAGAGAGTGTTTTTAAAAATACAGATCAATTGAACTTGACATCTAGAGGACTGTAACATCATAAGCCTATATTAGGGATCTTCATTTTCACTTTTTATTTTATTGAACTTGGGAATTTCAATTTTATAATGAAAACAATCAGTGGAAAAATTATGTTGTCATAACAAGCAGGAGAAATCATTTTTCCACTAATTTCTTTTGTTATAATATTTAAATTCCTAAGGAAAAAAAATAAAAACTGAAAATGAAGGTCCCTAGGCTCTCTCTCTCTCTCTCTCCTTTTATATATCTATATCTATCTAACTGTCTATCTATCTATCTATCTATATATATATATATATATATATATAACAAGAACACTGATGAAGTATTTGCCCAACAAAGGCCTTTGTTTCACAAAAAAATTGGATTCTTCAGAGGGGAAAGCATTACATTCTATCAGATACCCATAGAAATCTGATTTATTAGGAGATTGTTATTATATGGTACTGTGATTGTCTCTTCATGCTATTTGGAACTTGATGAATGCTTGAACGTTATATTCATAAACAAAACCTCAGCCTTCCTTCTTCGTTAACCTTCTGACAGAGAACTAAAATGAGGCGACTGCCGTACTCTTTTTGTGAATATATATATATATATATATATATATCACATATATTTATAAAACTGTGAAACAGGAGCAAATCATATGACACACATTCTATTTCAAACATCAGCAATGCTTGAATAGTGATTGTGTTAAAATGTATTGCCATAAATAACCCAGGAGAACACAAATGTGTATGTATACACTATCAAGTTTGCAGGATATCCACAATGAATTATACATATGATATATTTGCATGCAATGGAGGCAGTGGGTCAGAGCAAAGGTCTATCAAGCCAGCATCCTGTCTTCGACAGTGGCCAATCCAGGTCAGAAGTACCCAGGAGGATCCCAAAGAATAAGTCCCCTCCTTTTTGCTCATAACTGGGATAAGCAGTGGCTTCCCCTACATAGCTAATAGTGGTTTATGGACTTTTCCTCCAGGAACTTGTCCAAACCTTCTAAACCCAGCTATGTTAACTATTTTCACAACATGCTCTGGTAACAGATTCCAAGGTTTTGTGCACTGAGTGTAAAAATACTTTCTCCAATTTGTTTTTAAAATGCTACCCATGAGTGTCCTCTGGTCCTAGTACTATTGGAAAGATTAAATAACCTTTTCCTATTTGCCCTTTCCACTCCACTCATGATTTTATAGCCCTCGATCATCATTTCTCCTTTCAGCCATCTCTTCTCCATGCTAAAGATCCCTAACCCGTTTAGTCTTTTGTCGTAGGGGAACTGGTCCTTTCTCGTTATCCTTTTGGTCACCCTTCTCTGCATCATTTATAGTTCTATTATATATTTTTTGAGATGGGGAGACCAGAACTGCACACAAAACTCAAGGTGTGGTTCCATCATATGCTGGATCATGACATGTTATTAATGAGACTTATTGAACTTGGCATTATGAGGTCCTTTTTTGCCTGGTTTCAATCTTACTTGGTGGCGCATTCACAAAAAGTTGTCTAGAATACTCTGGCATAGGAATATCCCATTACTAATAGGGGTAATACAAGCATCATAGTGGACAATACATTAAAATTGTCAGCTCAGTGTGCTGTAGAGGTAAAAAAAAAAAAAAAGCAAACAATTTTAGGAATTATTAGGAAGGGAATGTCATGATGCCTCTGTATCGTTCAATGGTGAGACCACACCTTGTATACTGTGCTCAACTCTGGTTGTTGCATCTCAAAAAGATATAGATGCACTGCAGAAGGTACAAAGAAAGGCAATAAAAATGATAAATGGGGTGGAATGTCTCCCCTATGAAGGAAAGGCTAAAGAAGTTAGGGCTGTTCAGCTTGGAGAAGAGATGACTGAGGGGGGATATGATGGAGGTCTACAGAATCATGAAAGGACTAAAGGGGTAAATGTGAATTAGTTGTTTACTCTTTCAGATAGTACAAGGAATAGGGGGCTCCATGAAGTTATCAAGTAGAACATTTAAAACAAATCAGAAAAAATTTATTTTTCACTCCATGCACATTTAAGCTCTGGAATTTGTCAACAGAAGATGTGGTTAGGGCAGTTAACTTAGCTGAGTTTAAAAAAGGTTTGGACAAGTTCCTCGAGGAGAAGTCCTAAACTGCTATTAGTCAAGATGACTTGGGGAATAGCCACTGCTTATTACGCACAATTAAGCTCTAGAATTTGTTTCCAGAGGATATGGTTAGGGCAGTTAGCTTAGCTGGGTTTAAAAAATGTTTGGACAAGTTCCTTGAGGAAAAGTCCATAAACTACTATTAGTCAAGTTGATTAAAAGGTGGATTTTAAAAGCCTGAAACATGAATTAATTGGAGATGAACTCATGTCTTGGAACTGCTCAAAAAAGAGCGTGGTGTGGGCATAGCCTGGGTAGGGCATGGGCAGTACATGGGCATTTTGGGACTTTAACCAGAAATTTGCACATAAATAATACGATCTGGCACATACCCTATCGCATATTACTATGGATGGCATGCAAGAAGAGCTCCTGCCTCGTAACGTTACTTCTGCTACGGATGGTGTATAAGTCCAAAAAAAAAAGCCATTTCAGAGTTATTTAAAGGGTCTGGGATAACTGGGGGTTGTGCAGGCTATCAAACCAGGGGGTTAGAGGACCTATTTGTTAACTGGGTGAACTAAGAATGAACTGGTAAAACTGGCGAATGTGTCATGCACGTCCCTTTTCAAATCCCTGCACATATGCATTAGAAGTAGGATTTGCACACACAGGTATGCCCCCACTTAAAATTCAGCACACATGTGTGCGTGGCCAGGCTATTTTATAACATGCGCACATATACGAGCGTATGTTATGAAATAGCCGCATCCCTGGGTGCGGGCCGACGACTGTGCGCACATGTGTGCCCCCGCACTGGTTTTAAATTTACCACCTTAACGGTGAATTTTAAAAGCCTGACATGTGCCGAAATTAGGGGATGCACAAATAAACTGGGCTTGCGTGCGCCGAGTGGATTTTAAAACCTGCTCAGATATGCACATAAATGTCACAGTGCACACATCTTAGAATTTCTCAAAAAGAGGCAGAGTGTGCGCGTGGTCTGGATGGGGCATGGGTGGTACATGGGCATTTCGGGACTTTAACCAGAAAATTGCAATTATATACTTATGCGATCCGGTGTGCGCTGAGGTCCCCTGCCACGTAACCTTTTTCACTTACATATCAGCTATCGCTGACATGAAAGTGAAAAAATAAAGAAAATAGATCAGCAGAGTTTTAAGAGTCGGGGCCAACTGGGGAGAAGGAAGGCTATCAAATCAGGGGGATTTGATAGCCTGATTTGATTTATGTTAACTGGGCAAATTGCGTAACTTTACTACAGCTGTGGATGGCGTGTAAATAATAAAATTAAAAAATGTAGGCTAGTCAGTGGGGTTTTAAGGGTTGGAGCTAACAGGAGGAAAGGGAGACTATTAAACTAGGGGGGTTGGCCTCACATTTTACTTTCAGTATTGCAGGCGAGTAACTAATAGGCTCATCAACATGCATTTGCATGCGATGAGCGCTATTAGTTTCGGGGTGGTTGGCCACGCATTTTCCATGCGCTATTACCCCTTACAGTATAAGGGGTAATAGACACCGGTGGGAAATGTGCAGCCAGTCGCGTGTTAAACGGTGTGCTCTTAAACAAGACAACGCCACAGCCTTCACAATTGATTGTAAACCAGAAACAGACATATAAAAGGAATGCCTCTTTCAGAGAAACTATTCAGAAGGAACCCTTGGGTCTTAGATGTATCATGTGAAATGATTATTACCCTGTTTATGCCATTAAGAAATATATGATGGTGCTAGTGTGGTTTCTAGAAGGTACATTTATGTAATATCTGTTTATGGCACAATTTGTTTTAATTTCATTTGAATTCAGTTAATTAAAAAGTGAGCCTGACTTCAGTGCCGGGAAAAATCATGGAATCCATTCTAAACAACAAAATCACAGGACATATAGATAGATATGGTTTAATGGAACACAGTCAGCATGGATTTACCCAAGGGAAGTCTGTAGTTACATGCTGTAGTTACATGATGTTAAGTTTCATGTTATGAGTTACCACCCAGGAAAAAGATCTAGGCATCATTAGCTGGGTGTGCTGCGGCAGTAAAAAAAGCAAACAAAATGTTAGGAATTATTAGAAGGGAAAGTGACTAAAACAGAGAATGTCATAATGCCTCTGATTCACTCCTTGGTGAGACTGTAGCTTGTGTACTGTGTTCATTTCTGGTTGCTGCATCTCAAAAACGATATAGATGCACTGGAGAAGGTACAGAGAAGGGTGACTAAAATGATAAAAGGGAGTGGGATGGGTCTCCTAGTCCTACATGGAAAAGCTAAAGAGGTTAGGGCTGTTCAGCTTGGAGAAGAGATGGTTGAGGGGGGATATGATGGAGCTCTAGAAAATCATGAAAAAAATCAAATGGATAAATGTGAATTGGTTGTTTACTCTTTCAGATAATAGAAGGACCAAGGAGTACTCCATAAGTTAGCAAATTGCACATTTAAAACAAATCAGAGAAAATTATTTTTCACTCAACACACAATTAAGCTCTGGAATTAGTTGCCAGAGGATGTGGTTAAGGTAGTTAGCATAGCTGGGTTTAAAAAGGTTTGGACAAGTTCCTGGAGGAGAAGTCCATAAGTTGCTATTAGTCAAGTTGACTATAAGGCAAATTCTAAAAGCCCTGCCCATGCCAATATCAGGAGATATATGCATAAATTGGCTGGCGTGTGCTGAGCAGATTTTAAAAGCAACACGAGTATGCACATATCTCCCGCAGCGCGCACAAGAATAAAGTTTCTAAAAAGGAGCAGAGTATGGACATGGTCTAGGTTGGACGTGAGCGTGTTGGGGCCTGGCCAAGAGATGTGCACGTAAATACTTCTGCATCCTTGCGTGTGCTGGGGTCACCTACTGTGTGAATTTTCTTCTGCTATGGATAGCGTTTTAAGTAGTAAAAAAAATATAGGTAAGGCAGTGGGGTTTAAAGGGTCGAGGCTAACAGGGGGAAGGGTGCCTATTAAATTAGAGGGATTTGCAAGTCCTATCCCTAACTGGGCAAACTGGGAATGAACTGGGAAAATGGTGAATGGCATTGGCACGCTTCCCTTGTAAAATTCCCCCACTTATGCGGTAAAAGCAGCATTTGCACACAAATGTGCACATCCACTTAAAATTGTGCGCACGTGTACGCGCATCTAGTCTATTTTATAACATATGTGCATATATTGTCTCTGGGCGCGGGTTGACGTATGCGTGCACACATGCACCCATACACCTGTTTAAAAGTTACTGTGTTAGGAAATACCTGTGCTTATTGCTGGCATTAGTAGCATGGGATCTATTTAATATTTGGGTACCTAGCAGGTATGTATCCTGGATGGGCCACTGTTGGAAACAGGAAGCTGGGCTTGATGGGGTCTGGGTCTGATGCAGTATGGCATGTTCTTATGTTCTTATTTGTATTTACTGTGTATGTGGATCTTGGGTAGGGCCTGGGTACTCACATGCGTGGAGTCCAGTGACAAAAGAAGAAATCTTCAGGCTATTAGGGTGTAAGCATAGTAGGTTCACAGTTCTGTAGACCACTGGGTCTCTTATTCATAGTGGGGCCCAGTGGGTTTCTTGTGTGCCAGTTTCACCCTTTTCTTGGCACCAGTACACTATATTATCTGAGGGAGGCACTACATTTACAAAACATTCATAGTATATGAGTAATCCGCATGAATGAGATGTGAAAAATTGTAATAATATGTGAATATAATGTATGTGTATTTAAAGTTTAATTCTACTTAACTTTAGGGTGGAATTCGATTGTCAGAAGGGGATTTGTCACTAACAGCCTTCGTAACAATAGCATTGCATCATGCCTTGTCAACCTATAAATCCTCAGAGAATAAAACAGTGGTAAGCATTTTTTCTGAATGCAGTAAATATATTTTATTTTACCACATAAACCGACTGTCTGAACATTGCCCAGCCTCAATGCAGCTAGCATTCTGTGCATTGTTCTACAACCTACAATACTTTCAGCTGCACTGAGAGGAGGTCCTCCCAGGGGAGTGGTTAGGTCGGGAGAAGAAACATACATTTGTGCAATGCATTTTTAACAGTAAGCATGCACTTTTCTAGCAAAACTCTACCAGCAGCAAATAGCAGGGTCAAGTAACCATGAGTCTTGTGCATCCATGGTAAATTTTTAAGCCTGCAGGTAAAAAGTATGCACACTCTTTGACTAAGTGCAGACAGTAGGAAAGTTGACCCCATAACATATGCATTTTCTGTGTCTATAACATAGGTATTGGCAAATTTGCAATATTCATGTGATCCTGCAACATTGCAGGCTATTTAAAAATTGCCCACACAGGGTCTAATTAAGGACTTGCTTTCCTGTTTTACAGTTTGAAGTGCACCCATTAGTAGAAAGAAATTTGACGCCTTTTGTTTATCTAAGATATTAAATAACTGTTCTGTGCCAGTATCTTATTTTGTTTGAATTATATTTTTGTGATGTAATTTAAATAGTGACCACTAGCCTCAAGAATGAACAATTCTTGATCATTCCAACATAATACAAAATAACCTTTCATTGTGCCTTTACAGAAAACAAGCATAGAAAATGCCATTGGCTACATGGAAAGAAAACTGGATTATCAACTAAGCCCTTACTCTGCTGCAATCACTGCATATGCACTCAGTCTTGTTAATCCCAATACAAATGGAGTCCTGAAAGCAGAACAGATTCTGAGTGGAAAATCTGTATTTGTGAAAGGTACAGTAATAACACTTTCACGATCAGGATGACAGGTTGTAGACTGGTCTATAAAGACTGCCGCTGACTATTTCAATTTCTAGAAAGGTACTGTCATTGCAAACTAATCTTCTAATGGAAATGGAGGATTACTCATTCATGATTACTTTTAATTTAATCTAATTTTGTTATTGATAATGTGTTGCTACTATATTTCTGTAGCATGCCAAAGTAGGCCAACACCTATTTCATTAAGAAATTCTTTTATTTTTATGTTTTAGAGAAAAAAAAAGACTACAAAAATGTGGTAACCCTCCAAACTGTGTGCACTTTAATTTGCATTTTTGTGGAGGCATTCCTGGGTCTTTTAAGGTTTCTGCAAAAAAAAATAAAAATTTCCATGACTTAACAGACATTGTAATATTTGTATTAAGATGAAAAGGCATTAGATTTTGGCAGCAAAGAGACTCTCTAAAGGAGGTCATTTATCAAAATGCGATAAGGTGTTTTTGCATGCGATAAGGGCTTATCGCAAGCGAAAAGCCCCGTTAACGCATGCGATAGGCCCTTACCGCATGCAAAAACGTGTTTAACACATGCGATAGTACCATATCGAATGGTGCGATGCAAATCCCGAAAATAGGAGGAGTTAGGGGCTGCGAGTGGGCTGGGTTAGCCTGTCTGCGAAGAGCTATCGCACAGCCGTATCACCGATTTTAACAACACCTCTTTGAATTGCATTAGTCTGTGCGATAACTGCCGTGCCCGTGCAGTAAGTTTCCTCGCCCTTTGCGATGTCTCCCGTAAGGCCTATTTGAGGAAAGAGAGAGAAAGAAAGAGAGAGAGAGAGACTGGCCATAATGTCATTCCCATAGGTAGGTATTTGTATCCCTATGGTAGGCCCACCTAGTAACTCGAAGTGGGGTTTAGGTAAGAGTGTACGGGGTTAGGGGCCACTTTGACATTCTATGTGACACCTACGAACAGAAAAGTGGTCTCGTGAAGATTTGATGACCTTCGGAGTGAGGAAACTCACTCCAAGATGAGATTTGGGCAATGTTCTCTCAACCTAGCTTGATGGACTCTCTACCAGGGTAACATCAAGCTAGGTGGAGAGAACATTGCCCAAATCTCATCTTGGAGTGAGTTTCCTCACTCCGAAGGTCATCAAATCTTCACAAGAGACCACTGTTCTGTTGTATCCCTAGGTGGGCCTACCATAGGGATACAAATACCTACCTATGGGAATGACATCATGGCCAGTCTCTCTCTCTCTCTCTCTCTCCCTCCCGTGTGTCTGGGACCATTAACAGTGGTTGAATGCAGGAAATACAACAGGTCTGGCACTTATCGCAGAATCTGAAAATGGTATCATAATTTGCACTAACTTAGCTCTTCACACAGGTAATTAGCGCAAATGCTATATTAGCATAAAACACGCCCCTTTTGCTATCATATGCGGTACTTACCGCATTTTGATAAATTCAGGCCTAAGAGTGGTCAGTATGCAGCTGAGCAACAAAGATAACCAGGTCATTTTACTAGATTATCTTTAGCCAAATTTTCAGCCACATGTAAACAACAAGATTTACAGCTGAAAATTCTCCTGAATCTAGTTAAATAAAAATTTATGGCCCCAGTATATGATGCCACTTAGCCAGATGCGTGGCAGCAGCTGAATATCCGACTGTGCTAAGTGGTTGCCACTTATCTGGATAACTATTTATCCAGCTAAGTAGTGGGATAGTTAGGCCTGCTATTGAGCAGGTCTAAAGTTAGCCAGATAAAATAATTTTATCTTATTCCAATTAATATAAGCACAAATTTCTTTTATCTCACTCCCATTCCCATAAAGTAAGGTAAAAAAATGTGGAAACAATAGTTGCTGACAAAAAATGTAACACTAAGAAAGTACACAGTCCTTGTTATGTTATGTTATACTTTTATACTGCCTTTCTTGAAACAAGTTCAACCCAAAGCAGTATACATCAGTTAAAAGCGATAATCAAAATATATTATATTATACAAGAATGTCGGTATATAAAAATTAAAAATAAATAAGTATTGTACTACATCAATGCTGCGCTTCCCGGACGCACTGGCTCTGCGACTGGGTCTGCTTACCTGGAACGACCCTCTACCAGTGCTGCCTCGAGTTCCTGCTCTGTCCAACACCGACCACGTCCTCCACGGGCGTCCCCAGCTCCCTCATAGCCTTTGGCATTGCAGCTCTCCTCGCGCCGGGGCTCGGCGTCCTCCTCGGCGTCAGCCCTGCTCCCTTAGTGTGCGCGCGCCCACGGAGCCCAGCGTAATTTAACATAGAAACATAGAAATGACGGTAGAAGAAGATTTTCTAATAAAACAATATGTTATAATAATATAGAGGTCCATATTCAAAACCATTTAGCTGGCTAACTCAGAAGTTATCCAGCTAAATGAATGTTTGGGTACTTTGGCTAAATTCTAGCCAACTAATAAGATAGCTGGTTAGAATTTAGCCTGCTAAGTTAGGTGCATTCCAGGGGAATAACTGGGAGGAGTGGAGTTAGCTGGTTAACTTTGGTTATATGATAAAGTTTAGGTGACCCTTTACTGTTCTTCCCTAAACTTTGGTTATATAATAATGTTTAGGTGAGCTTTTACTGTTCCTCCCTAGTGAGAGTGGGATAGATTGAGTCAAGGTTCTAGATTATTGTATTTTTTCTACTTAATTTTAGGGTGATTATTATGGATTATATTTTTACTGATGTTGCGCTGGGAGTAGACCCTTGGCCTGGTGCAGGATTTGTAAGGCCCTCCGGTTGGACCCGGAGAGCGCCTCCTACCAGGAGGCGGAGCACAGGAGGAGACAGAGGCTAGCTGGAGCTTTGCCAATAGCAACCCAGGGTTCCCTCAGGTTGAGCCCTTGGTTACCCGGGCCGCCTGGTCTTAGGTGGGCCTCGCAGGATCTCCGAGAGATAAAGTTCAGGGGTGTGCCCACCACAAACAAGGGTGCGTGGTTGGTGTTCAGACAGGGAAGTCCAGAGGTCGCAGGAGGCCAGAAGAGAGTGTCTGAGTATAAAGCGAGAATCAAGGCCAGAATATCAGTCCAGAATGGTCAGCCTGGCAGGGTCGGTAACAGAGGTCAATCCGGGCGTAGTCAGGTCAAACAGAAGGACAAGTTCCAAGTGGCAATGAAGAGTAATCGGAGTTACAGGCAGAGGTCGTCAGGTGGCGAACAAGGTAGTCGGAGTTCAAGGTAGAGGTCAGGGCAGGCAGCAATCAGAGAGAGAACAGGCAAAGGTCATTACCGTGAGATCAATCCGAAGGGTACTACCAGGATTGGAGAGACGAAGGAACAGGAGACACAGGAGACGCTGGAACAGAGAGACTGGAACAGGAGACACAGGAGCAAGACACTGGAACGCAGGAAGGCAAACTAGAGATACCGGAGTGTATGACCCAATTGCCAAGGCCCCGAGCTAGGGGCCGGGCTGAGGTATATATACCTTGCATGAGTGACGTCAGAATCAGACGCCGCCCAAGATCTTCCCGCGCTTGGCTCCTTAAATTACACTGGGCTCCGCGCGCGCGCACTAGGGGGGCGGGGCTGACGCCGATGAGGACACCAAGCCCCGGCGCGAGGAGAGCTGCGATGCCAAAGGCTATGAGGGAGCTGGGGATGGCCGTGGAGGATGTGGTCGGTGTTGGACAGAGCAGGAACTCGAGGCAGCACTGGTAGAGGGTCGTGCCAGGTAAGCAGACCCAGTCGCGGAGCCAGTGTGTCCGGGAAGCGCAGCATTGATGTAGTACAATACTTATTTATTTGTTTATTTATTTATTTATTAATTATATACTGATATTCTTGTATAATATAATATATTTTGATTATTGCTTTTAACTGTTGTATACTGCTTTGGGTTGAACTTGTTTCAAGTAAGGCAGTATAACATAACATAACAAGGACTGTGTACTTTCTTAGTGTTACATTTTTTGTCAGCAACTATAGTTTCCACATTTTTTTACCTTACTTTATGGGAGTGGGAGTGAGATAAAATAAATTTGTGCTTATATTAATTGGAATACGATCAAATTATTTTAGATAAACACATTGCGTTAACTATATACATTTATTTCAGAAACCAAGCTGCGATACTGGCCTGCCAGCACAGAAGCTATATCTATAGAGACCACATCTTATGCACTCCTTCAGGCATTAATTAAAGGAAATATTACCTATGCAAAAACCATTGCCAATTGGCTAATTGAGAAAAGAAAATATGGTGGTGGATTCTGTTCAACACAGGTATTCTTGGCTTTTTTTTCTAGCCTGCTTTTAAGAAAAGTAAAATGGTGGAAGATAACATGATTGGTTGAATCTGTGTTTCACATTGTATTTTATATTAGCATTAAAGAATGGAATTGTTTACAGTCCCATTGTACATTTTCAAACTGTGATTCCTTTTACTGGATTATAATAAAAAGATATTATTCATCAGCTTTTGAGATTGCTTAAATCCCTTCTTCTAATGTGATTTGAAAAGCTTGTAGACAACCTAATCTTTGATGATTCTAGTGTTGGTGCTATAAAAGGTGTCATGTCTTGCAGTGAACCCAGTTTTCTTCAGGACTAGTATGGCTCTTAGACCTCTAAATTACACTCACATTGATCATTTGTGAAATACTTTTTATGTAGATTTTTTTTGGGGGGGGGGATTCCAATGAGATCTGAAGAGAATTGTGCTATAAAGAGCTCACAATTCATCCACCAGTCCATATTTCCTGCTAGATAAATTGTGTTTTAAATACTTGTTGCTACATCATAGTCTGCTTTAATAACTTTCACATTTGGTAACGTTATTTTTTAATGTATCTTTATTGGAAATTTGTTCTATGATATCAACAAATATTCCCTTGAAAGTTATGTATTACGCCTCTATTCTCTTCATGAGTGCATGTTTGTGCAAGCTATGCAATAAGCCCATACCCAAATGTAAATGAGGACATGCCATATGCAAATGAGATTTTAATATGTGCTCCAGGCCTGGATTTGCCAATAAGCCCACTAGGCTTGTGCATTGTGTGACAAAAATCAGGAGGGGGGGGGGGGGGGGGCAGCAAACTAGCTGAAGATCTGCTGCCTCCAGGAGATCTGAATTTCTAACCGGCTAAGGGGGTCATTTTATCAAAATGCGGTAAGGCATTTTCGCATGTGTTAAGGGCTTATCGCATGCGATAGGACCTTAACACATGCGAAAACGTGTTTACTGCATGCGATAGCACCATATCGTATGGTGCGATGCAAATATGGAAAATAGAAGGGGTTGGGGCGGGGAGTGGGCTGGGTTTGCCTGTCTGCGAAGAGCTATCGCAGAGACTTAACGCCAACGTTTGACGCACCCAGAGCATCCTACTAGCCGGGGGAGAGAGAGATAGAAAGAGAGAGACTGGCCATAATGTCAGCTCCCTAGATAGGTTTTGGTATCCCTATGGTAGGCCCACCTCATAACTCGAGGTGAGGTTTAGGTATTAGTGTAGGGGGTTAGGGGCCCCTTTGACATTCAATGTTAGATGTATGAACAGAACAGTGGTCTCTTGTGAACATTGGATGACCCTCGGAGTGAGGAAACTCACTCCAAGTTGAGATTTGGGCAATGTTCTCTCAACCTAGCTTGATGGACTCTCTACCTGGGTAACATCAAGCTAGGTTAAATCCGAATATTGGTAGTTAGCCGTAGAAGTTATATAGCTAACCAGCTCTGCCCCCAATCCACCCAGTACACACCTACATTTTGTGTGCGTAACTTTTAACCATAAGGAACTTACATGACTAAGTGGCGGCCACTGTACGTAGGCACATATTCAGCTGCTGCTGCTTAGCTGCATAAGTCCTGCTTATGTTGCTAAATAGCGCTGAACGTGCTTCAAATATCGGGCCTCTTATAAATTATACAGACATAAGCAAGGTTGGAAAACTACCTTATTTTCTAAAATATGGTATAAAAGATGGAAATGTTTGCCAGTGTGGTTCAGAATTTTCTAATTCTTGCCAGAGAAAGCACAGGAAATTGTGGCGCTGTGCCTTAGACCATCTGCTCCCTCTTGTCTGACTCAATGGCGGGAAGGGGGCAAAAGCACCAGCATTGCCTGAGGAGGGGGTAAAACCCTAAATCTATCTCTGATGTGTACAGGAAAGAGTGTGATATGCTCTACTCACATGCTGTTTACCATGGGCTCATAAACACCAAAGGTTTAATACCTACTTCAGAGCCAGATGTTAACTTTTTTGCAGGCCTAGAGTTCCAAAATCCTCCATGCTCACCAGCCCAAAATAAAAGGGACAGCTAACAGGGGAATTTTGCTCCCCCCCCCCAATTCCTCCATAAAGATTGTACCAATACCCCACCCCTTCTAGTATCACACTGTCTCTCCCCAACATCCTAGCTATCAGCTACAGAACACAGCTGCAAACATCTGCCAGAGTTTCGTTTGGTGAATCAAGGGAAATCATATTTTGTCACTGAGATAAAGACTGAGGGGTAGATTTTAAAAGAAGCGCGATCAGCCTACTTTTGCTTGCGCATCAGACTCAAGCAAAAGTACGCTGGATTTTAGTAGATACGCGCGGAGCCGCGCGTATCCACTAAAATCCTGGATCGGCGCGCGCAAGGCTATCGATTTTGTATAGCCTGCGCGCGCCGAGCCGCGCTGCCTCCCCCCGTTCCCTCCAAGACCGCTCCGAAATCGGAGCGGCCTTGGAGGGAACTTTCCTTTGCCCTCCCCTCACCTTCCCCTCCCTTCCCCTACCTAACCCACCCGCCCGGCCCTGTCTACACCCCCCCTTACCTTTGTCGGGGGATTTACGCCTCCCGGAGGGAGACGTAAATCCCCGCGCGCCAGCGGGCCTGCTGCGCGCCGGGCCGCGACCTGGGGGCGGGTACGGAGGGCGCGGCCACGCCCCCGGGCCGTAGCCACGCCCCGTACCCGCCCCCAAAACGCTGCCGACACGCCCCCGGAACGCCGCGACGACCGGGCCCGCCCCCCGACACGCCCCCCTCCGAGAACCCCGGGACTTACGCGAGTCCCGGGGCTCTGCGCGCGCCGGGAGGCCTATGTAAAATAGGCTTCCCGGCGCGCAGGGCCCTGCTCGCCTAAATCCGCCCGGTTTTGGGCGGATTTAGGCGAGCAGGGCTCTGAAAATCTACCCCTGAGAGTTTTCAGAGTAAGAGCTGACAAGAGGATGCTGTGATGGGGTGGACAATAACATTGATTGGATGTTGTGTGACACCTTTTGATGTATCCTAATATTCCTGGTGATCCTCTTCGCATTGTTTTCCTACACAGGATACAGTGGTTGCTCTGGAAGCTTTGTCAAAATATAGTTTACAAACTGTAAACGATCCTATAAATCTAAAGATTGATATAACTGACCCTGGAAGAGGCAAAGGCCAGATTATTCATTTGAAGAACGACAATGCCCTGACAGAAGAAAAGTTACAGGTACAGTACCGAGACCTCAGTTTTATATAGCTGTTTCATATAGGCATGTTTTCTTATTTTTCTGAGCAAAGGAGAAGAAATATCATGCTCACCTGTCTCAGTAAGCTGGTGTACTCTATTGAGCAATCATTTAAAAATAATTAACAGGCTTGGATTTGGGCACAGGCAATGTAGGCAACTGCCTCTGGTACCATATTTTTGTAGGCACCAGAGCATCTCCGTCGCTGCCCTGCCTAAATATCTATCTATCTATTTATTTGTTTACTTACTTATTTACTTATTAGTCATCTGGGGACGAACTCTAGGTAACTTACAAAAATTAAGTACATAATGCAAACAATAAAATCAGAAATAAAATTACCATAAAATAATCCAAATACATAAGACTAACATTGCCTATTAAAACAAAACTTGATAAAACAGCAACTAACATCAGTAATCATAAAACAATCCCTCAAAAACGTAAACATCAATTAAGCAAAGGCAAGTCGGAACAGGTGTGTTTTCAGCTGAGACTTGAATTTTTTGGTGGAAGTGGTAAGATGCAATTCGGCAGGCAGTGAATTCCAGAGGACTGGGTCGGCAACTGAAAAGGCTCATTCCCAAGTCTCTACAAGTCATACACTGCGTACAGATGAGACATCCAACAACCCTTGTTGAAAGGAGTACAAGGCAGGCATAGGAATGAACAGATGTAGCATGGCATTTGCCCCAGGTACTGAATGAAAGGCAATAAGCTTGTGAACTAGAGTAGCATTTTTATACTTAACACGATAAATCCAAGCCTGCTGCTGTGGGACTGGCTCCAGTTCAGCAGCAACTGAAGATTAAGAAAATTCAGTGCTGGGCCTCCTATAGCCTTAGCAATCTGATAAACCCTGTGGTGTCCTACCCCTCGCATGGGATTACATGGGAACTGGAAGCTCTTGCAGGAGGATAGGCGGGACAATGTGTAGGGCCAGTCAACTTGTGAAAGCTGCAGGAGGCCCCATGATGAAATTTCTTAATTTTCAGTCGCTGCTCTGGCAGCTGAGCTGGAGCCAGCACCATTAGAAAAGTGGCGATGTGACTTGGAGGTTGCTCAAGAGAGGAGGATTTGACAGGAAGGATCGTCACTTGCTTCCCCCTCTCCCCAGAAGGAAGGAGGAAAGGGAGGATAACTCTCCCTCCCCCACCCCTGCTGCCTGTGGGCACACACCACCTTAATCTGGCCCTGGTTACAGGCACAAGGGAAAAATAAAATAAAATAAATATTTCTGTAATTGACTGAGAGATCTGGTTCATTATTTCAATCAAAGAATTAAACAGATATATATAAAAAGAGTAATATATATATATTTCTCCCTTAGAGAAATGTATTTCTAATGTTTACAGGCTACAATTAATGCCATATACCATGCACATGGTATACATGTGGAGAGAAGGTGTTGACTATGGGGCAATTGTCAATTAACTGTCTAGCAGCAAGTCACATGGGTACTTTTTTACCTACATAAATTGAAATAATTTTCAAAATGAAACCATGAAGGTACTATCTCTTTAAAAATTTGGTAAAGTAACATTGCTACAACAGTACCCATGTATCTTGCTCCAACTATTTCTGAGCATAGAAGTACTTATTTTATTTAGGTGTTTTATATACCATCGTTCCAAAAGAAGATCACATCGGGTTACAATACATATTCTTAGACAATATTTACTTAAGGGTCAATGATCATGTTTTAAGTCAACATAATATCAGGAAGGAAATCAAGGACGTATTCATACATACATTAATATAACATTGTTTACAAATTCTAATTTTCCAAGCATTACACTTTACTTTGTTCCATTCTTATTGCACATTCTACTAAGTATGTCTCTGGTACTGATGGAGAAGTTATCGGCATATTGTTGTCTTACGTTAAGTGGTAAGCAGTTCTAAAGAGCCATGTTTTTAGCTCACGTTTAAAACTCTTTCTTTCATTTATCAGACGTAATGATTTCAGAAGAGAGTACATAACTTGAGGCCTGCTATGGAAAACATACAGGCTCTTATTTATGTTAGGTGTGTGTTCTGTGTTGAAGGTACCATTAGAAGTTCTTTGTTTTACGATCTTAGAGCTCTCTGTGGTTTATATGGTTGAAGTGTCACTCCTAATATGCATGGGTTAAAATTATTGATGATATTAAAAATTAGAGTTAATACTTTATAATGAATTCTGTATTGTACAGGAAGCCAGTGCAATAAGCGATGGGATGAAGTGATCAAATTTCCTTGTTCCTAGTAAGAGTCTGGCAGAGGCATTTTGTAGTAACTGCAGTGGTTTTAATAATCCTGCAGGTAAGCCTAGTAATAGGGAGTTGCAGTAATCTAAATTTGAAAATATCAGTATTTGTAGTACAGTGCAAAAGTCCTGAATTGTTAGTAAAGGTTTCAGTCTCTGTAATATTCTCAACTTAGAGTATCCTGTTTTTATTAGCTTGCTTATGTGTTTTTTCTTAGTGAAGTTCTCATCTATCTGTATTCCTAGGTCCCGAACTTGATCTGAGGGAGAGAGGTTAAAAATTCCCAAGTCTAATGTTGGTGATTTGATTAACGTTGTATTTCTTCGTAGCCACATAATTTCATTTTTTGGAGGGTTAAGTGTTAGATTCAGTTGAAATAATTTTTGTTGTATTGCCTTCATGAATGTTGCCAGAGTTGTCGCGGTTTTTTAAAATGTTTTATTGAAAGAGATGTAGAATTATATGTCATCTGCATATAGGAAGAAGTTGATTCCTAGATTTGCTAGTAATGTACATAAGGGCAGCAAATAAATGTTGAATAGAGTAGCTGAGATTGCTGAGCCCTGGGGAACTCTTGTGTCTATTGGGAAGGTGTCAGAATATTGATTGCCCATTCCTATCTTCAAGGAATGAAGAGAACCATTTGTTCACCTTTCCGTCAATTCCTGTTTTTCTCTTCTGATGGCACAGTAGAGTATGGTCAACTGTGTCAAAGGCTGCTGTTAGATCAATTAGTACCAGAATGTGGGATTCATTGCTATCAAACCCCTGCAGTACAGAGTTGGATAATGAAATGAGCAGAGTTTCTGTTGAGCGATTGTTTCTGATTCCAAATTGGTTAGGGTATAGTATATTATTGTCTTCTAGGTGGTTCTCTAATTGTGATAGTACTGCTTTTTCAAGAACTTTTCCAATGAAGGACAGGTTAGATATTGGCCAATAATTGTTCCAGTCGTCGATTCTACTTGTTTTGATTTTTATGATTGGTTTAATTACTGCGTGTTGAGCCTTGGCGGGGACCCATCCTTTTGATAGTGAGTGATTTATTATTGTAGTGATTGTTGGAGTGATTACGCTGTGTACTGTTTTTAGTGCACTTGCAGAGATTGGGGAGAGTGGGTGAATCACTGATTTTATTTTTGCAATGATCACACTAAAATGGTTTACATCATTTTTAGATAATAGAACTTTTACTGTGAAGATTAAAGATAGTATTTCAGAAAAGATAAGTTTATCAACAGGAGTCCCACAGGGACTTATCGGTCACCCTTTTAAATATATTTTTGCTCCCGTTGGGTCACTTGCTAACTGGTCTCAGTTTAACTTATTTCATTTACATTGATGATATTCAGCTTCTATTTCCAATTGAAAACAGCTTAGAAGCCACTTTCAAATTAGTTGAAATGTATTTAAAAATCATTGGTCAGCTACTTGCCCAAATGAAACTGATTTTAAATTTAGATAAATCTGTTTTTATGATCTTAGATAGGAAAAATGTTAACTCAGAGCAGAAAGTGATCACCTTCAATAACAAAGCATTTTTTAAGTTAATGGATGTAGCTAGGAATTTAAGGCTTTTTATGGATTATGAGCTAAATTTTAAAGCCCACATATCAAAAAAAGTAAAAGAAGGCTTTTGTAAATTAAGGTTGTTAAAACGTTTGAAACCATTACTTTCATATGACAATTTTAGATATGTTCTCCAGGTGATGTTATTTACGGGACTTGATTACTGTAATTCTACTATGCTAGGTCTCCCAAAAACAACCATTCATCCCCGGCAGGTACTCCAGAACGTTGCAGCTCGGATCTTAACCAACACAAGAAAGAAAGATCATTTTACTCCATTCCTAAAGAACCTTCATTGGCTACCGGTCGAATATAGAATAAAGCACAAAATATTATGCATCGTTCATAAGATCATATACAGTGATAAGATGGACTGGTTAAATTCAATCATTAAATTACAAATACCTCAGTGAGACCTAAGGTCAGCCAACAAAGGCCTCCTCTCAATACCCACTGTAAGATCCGCCCATCTCAGCAAAGTTAGAGATCGTGCCATTTCAACTGCAGGTCCAAAACTTTGGAACGGTCTGCCACACGATCTAAAACTACAGCATAATCTGAAGAGATTTTAAAAAGACCTAAAAACATGGGGGTAGATTTTTAAAAAATGCGCGTTCACGTACTTTTGTTGGCACACCAGTCGCCAACAAAAGTACGCTGGATTTTAGTAGATACGCGAGGCTACGCGCGTATCTGCTAAAATCCAGGATCGGCGCGCGCAAGGCTGCCGATTTTGGGCAGCCGGCGCGCGCCGAGCCGCGCAGCCTGCCTCCATTCCCTCCAAGGCTGCTCCGAAATCGGAGCCGCCTCGGAGGGAACTCTCTTTCGCCCTCCCCTCACCTTCCCCTCCCTTCCTCTACCTAACCCACCCCCCCGGCCCTATCTAACCCCCCCCTACCTTTGTCCATGGATTTACGCCTCCCGGAGGGAGACGTAAATCCACGCGCACCGAGACACAACCCGGGGGCGGTTCCGGAGGGCACGGCCACGCCCTCGGACCGAAACCACGCCCCTGAGCCTGCCCCCAAAACACCACGTCCCGCCCCCAAAACGCCCCGTCGATCGGCCCCGCCCCCGACATGCCCCCGACACACCCCCGACAAAAAACCCCGGGACTTACGCGAGTCCCGGGGCTCTGCGCGCACCGGCAGGCCTATGGAAAATAGGCGCGCCGGCGCGCATGGCGCTGCTCGCGTAAATCCGCCCGGATTTACGTGAGCAGGGCTTTTAAAATCTGCCCCATGTTGTTTTCGACAAGCATACGGGACTAATTTCCAAGAGGACAGTTGAGAGTCATGATAATTGCTAAGAGCGATTTAATTATCTTTTACTTCACTGTTTTAATTATAATATTGAAAATTCCTTTTAGTTATCTGAATTCTTTGATCTTATTTTAGATTTTTACTGGGCTTGCAACTTTTATTTCATTGTTTTTAACAATAATAATTGAAAATGCCTTTTAGTTTAAGGAATTTTTCGTTGATCTTAAATTGGGTTTTTATTGCACTTTTGTCTTTTTGATTTTATGTGATGATTTTTTGATTTGATATGTAAACCGTAGAGATAGAAACTTGTTTTCTGTGCAATGGTATAAAAAAACTGCATAAATAAATAAAAATAAATTTATTTCAAGCTTAGATACTGGATAGAATGTGTTCCATTTTGCTTGTCACAGTTCTTCTTCATGCTCTTCTGTTGGTAAGTATGTGGCAAATTGTGTTTTTAGCTTGTTTATTTTGTTTAATAGAGTGATGACATATTCATTGCAGGAGTTCCTTGAGGACTAATGATTATTTGAGATAGTGGAAGATGGGTCTTTGATTAGGTTTTTAACTGTTTCGAAGAGTAATTTGGAGTTAAATATTACACCATTAATCTGTTTTGCCTAGTAGTCTTTTTTGGCTTTATTGATTTGTTCATGGTATTTTGTTAATAGGGATTTGTATTTTTCTAGGGATTCCATAGATTGGCTTTTCTGCCATTGCTGTTGCGCTCGGGGGTGGACCCTTGTCCTGGAGTAGTGGAGAACAACTCCCTAGTAGGGACCAGGAAGCACCTGCCCCCAGGGGGCAGAGCACTGGAAGAGACAGAGGCTAGGATGAGCTTCACCACTGGAAGCCCGTGGTCCCCCCAGGTGGAGCCCGTAGGGACCCAGGCCGCTTGGACTTAGGTGGGACTCTCAGGGTCTCCTGGAGAGATGGTAGACTGGGATGGACAGCAAAGGAGCATGGTCAGGTTCAAGGCTGGATGTCAGATGGAGCAAGGAAGACCAGAACAGCGAGGGACAGAGGGACAGAGGCAAGGGACAGAGCCAGAATCAGAGGACGTGTTCAATCAGGCGGGGTCAAATCCAAAGGTCAGTCTGAGGAGTGGTCAATCAGGCAGAGGTCAGGTTCCAGAGGTCAGTCAAGGTCACAGGCAAGCCGAGGTCAGAAGGCAGGCAGCAGGCAGAGTAGTCGAGGAACAGGCCAAGATCAGTACCAGAGAGTCAGTCCGATGGTACTACCTGAAGAGAAGGACAGATGAACACTGGAACAGAAGGATCCAGGAACAGTAGGATGCAGGAACAAGGCTGGAACAGTAGGATCCTGGAACGAGGCTGGAATAAGACTGGAATGAGACTGGAACAAGGCTTTAGTACGCAGTGACAATCTAGCATACAACACAATGCCGACCCAATTGCCAAGGCAAGAAAGTGCAGGCAGGAATTTCCTTAAGTAGCTCCTTCAATCATGGCGCACCGCAGAGCTAGGACCCGCCCCTGGCCTTACAAGAGGCCGGGTGGTCCGCACGCGCGTAGGAGCGTGGCCAACACCACAGAAGATGCCGAACTCCGGCGTGAGGCCTGGTGCACAGTGAAAGGCCCGGCGACCACTGCCGTGGGATGCCAAGGCCTGGAGGAGTTTGTGGCTGCCGCTGGGAAGGCCGACCTGGGACCTGCAGAGGAGCCAGAAAGGTGAGCAGGCCCGTGCGCGGGCTGGACATGGACGGGGCGCGCAACAATTGCTTTTCAGATTTTTTCAGGTTCTGTTTAGAGAGTCTTAGTTCTTCGCTATACCAAGGTTTCTTTTGTTTGGAAGTATTGCGTTCATTGTGGACTATTTTTTCCTGGATTGGGCATAGGTTATCCGCTATTTCATTGGCAATTTTATCCCATTAGTCAAAGGATAAGGAGACATTGTCATGGTCAAAATTGGTTAATTTATTTTTAATTGTTTCTTCAAGTAATTTAGTTTCTATCTTTTTTCTGTATGTGAAAGATTGTTTATAAGTTTGTTTGCTGTTTGTTTAGAAGGGTTATTTCTACTTTAATTAGTTGGTGATCTGACAAGGATATTATGCTGTGCATGGTGTTACGCCTGTAGCGTCGAGATGTGGACCCTTGGCAGAGATGAGGTTGGTGCTGCCTAAGGGGTGCCCTATAGGCCCTCAACGTTGGTAGGTGGATGTAGGCGATAGATACCCAACGGGATCTTCACCTTTACCAGCCCTTGTTTCCCGCAGGTGCTAGGGCCGGCAGGACTTTGGAGTGGGTCTCCACTGAACTGGTCTGAAGGAGTGAGACAAAGGCAGGTCAGACGGTCCGATGGTCGGGGCTGGCGGCGAGAGTGGAGTCCTGGGATGGGCCAGAGGTCGGGGCAGGTGGTGGTCAGCAAAACGGAGGACAGGCAAGTGGTCAAGGCAGGCAGCAGGCGAAGGTGGAGTCCAAAAACGAGCCGAGTCAATACCAGAGAAGCAAGCCGAGGGTCAGGGAAGCAGGAACACAAGAAGATGGAACTTGGAAGACACGGAGGCAGGATCTGAAGACATCGAGGCAGAGCAGGAACTGAAGACATGAAGAGCAGCTAGAGACTGCGAGGAGTGAGACCAGTTGCTGAGGCATCGATAGGTCAGCAGGGGTGATCTTATATAGGGCCACTGGAGCCCTGTCTTCCAGGTTCCGCAGGAGAGCATATCTGGCGCAGCTCCTTTAAGAAGGGGGAGGAGCCGTGCACATGCATCTAGGAACAGACGTGGCTGGCTGCATGACGACAGCGGGGCAGGCTCTTGCTTCACCGAACAGAGAGGGCCTGGAGCCCAGGGAGCAGCAACAGCGATTACAGCCCACCTGGGGGGTGAGTGCAGTCAGCTGCGGGGCACCATGGCCAGCCAGTGTAACAGTACCCCGTCCACTAAGCCCCCTTCCATGGGGTCTGGGTTTCTTCAGTTGTGCAATGTGGAATTCCTTAAGGAGTCATTTATCCAGGATATTGGAACTGGGTTCCCAGGAGTTTTCCTCCAGACCGTATCCCTCCCAGGCAATTAAGTATTCCCATCTTTTGAGGCAGCAATGGACATCTAGAATTTCCTTCACTTGATAAGTCTCGTCTCCTTCCGAGGAAATTCTCTCTGGTTCGGGCAATTTCTGGGCTGGCCAAGATTGAACCATGGGTTTGAGCAGGGAGACGTGGAAGACATTGTGGATTTTCAATGATGCTGGAAGACGGAGTTGATATGTAACTGGAGTGATCTGTCGCAGAATGGAGAAGGGCCCAATATAACGGGGTGCTAGCCTCATGGAAGGTACCCGAAGCCGAAAATTGTGGGTACTCAGCCATACCTTTTCTCCAGATTTGAACGGAGGAGCTGGATGTCTGTGTCTGTTGGTAGTGATCTTGGCTTTCTCGGTAGCTTTGTGAATCAGACCCTCAGTTTGGGACCACAAGGACTGGAGTTCCAGTGCCGTCAACTGGGCGGAAGGAGAGGGAATGGACAGGGGCACCAGGAGTGGAGGGAGTGGTTGCTTCCCATATACCACGAGGAAGGGTGAAGATTCCATGGCGGCGTTGGGGTGAGAGTTGTGCGAGAACTCTGCCCATAGAAGGAGATCTGCCCAGTTATCCTGTCGCAGGTTCACAAAAAACCACAAGAAGGTCTTTAGGGTGTGGTTAGTGCATTCTGCTTGGTCATTGGCCTGAGGGTGGTAGGCAATGGTAAAATCTAGTTTGATCTTAGATTTGTGGCACAAGGATCGCCAGTACTTAGCAGTAAACTGGGCTGCGCGATCAGAGACAATGTGACGGGGCAATCCATGAAGACGAAAAATGTGGGAGGTGAACAACTTTGCTAGCTCTGGAGTGGATGGAAGCGCTGGGAGGGCAATGAAGTGAGCCATCTGGGAGAAACGGTCGGTAACAACCCAAATTATTTTGTTGACACTTGAAGAGGGGACATCTACCACAAAGTCGGTAGAAATGTGGGTCGAAGGTTCCTTGGGGGCTGGCAGCGGCTGTAACAACCCCCAAGGTCATCCCACCACAGGCTTTTGGTGAGCACAGGTGGGACAAGAGTCCACGTAGGCCTTCACATTCTTGTCCATCAACGGCCACCAATAGTACCGTTTAAGTAAGGCAAGAGTCCCAGCACAACTGGGATGGGCCCACTCCAGAACGTATTGCCGGGGTCGGGATTACCGTCTTCCCTCGGGGAATAGCTTGAGAGGCGGCTACCAGGATATGTGCCGGGTCAATGATATAGCCTGGAGGGTCTGGATTATCTTCCTGCTCAAAGGACCAAGAGAGGGCGTCAGCCCTAATATTCTTGATAGCCATCCAGTACTTCACTACAAAGTAGAAAAGACTAAAAAACAAGGAACAGTGAGCCTGCCGGGCGTTCAGGCGCTGAGCGTGGTGGAGATGCTCCAAATTCTTATGGTCAGTATAGACCGTGACAGTGTGCCGGGCCTCCTCCAGCCATTGTTGCCACTCTTCAAAGGCCAGTTTATGGCCAAGAGTTCTTTATCCCCAATGCCATAATTTTTTTCTGAGGAAGAGAATTTTCGGGAAAACTAGGAACAGGGATGGAACGTCCCCTTGGCGTTGAGTTGACCCAAAACTGCTCCAAGGAGGTGTAAACCTCCAAGATGAAGGGGCATGTGGGGTCTGGTGATGGAGGCAGGGCTCATGGAGGAAGGCCTGTCTCAAGGTTGCAAAGGCAGTTAATGCCTCTGTTGGCCATTCTCAGGTATTGACTCCTTTACGGATGAGAGCCATGAGTGGTGTGACCACTTGTGAGTAATGAGGGATGAAATGTCTGTAGAAATTGACAAAGCCTAAAAATTGCTGCAGGGGGCGAAGGCCCGAGGGTTGGGCCACTCCTGAATACAGACTATCTTTTCTGGGTCCAAACAGAAACCAGTGCTGGAGACAATATACCCTAAAAAGGGGACAGAGTCTTTTTCAAAAATGCACTTTTCTAGTTTCACAAAGAGTTTGTGGGCATGCAGGCGTTGGAGGACCTTAGGACATCATGGCGGTAGGATAGGAGGTCTTTAGAGAAGATAAAGACATTGTCAAGATAGACCACCACTGTGGAATAGAGTATATCCTGAAAAATCTCATTCATCATCACCTGGAAGACTCTGGGGGCATTGCACAGCCCGAACGGCATTACAAGACATTCGCAGTGGCCGTCGTGGGTATTGAAGGCGGTCTTCCACTCGTCCCCTGGCTTGATCCGCACCAAGTTGTATGCCCCTCAGAAATCCAACTTAGGGAAGACTTGAGCTCCCTGCAAGCGATCCAACAAATCTGGGATAAGAGGCAAAGGGTACCAATCCTTCCTGATTATGGCATTAAGTTCTCAGTAGTCGTTACAAGGCCGGAGGGAGCCATCCTTTTTGGTCACAAAGAAGAATCCGGCTCCTACCGGCAACGTTGATGGGCGAATAAACCCCCTCTCCAGATTCTCTTGTATATACTTGACCATGGCCTTAGTCTCAAATAGGGATGGGGGTACACCCTTCCCCATGGCGGAATGCTTCCAGGGACCAGGTCAATTGCACAGTCGAACACCCGGTGTTCCTGCAGGATCTCGGCATTCTCCTTGGAGAAGACATCAGCGAAGGAGGTATACTGCGGAGGTAGGTCCAGGGAGGTCGTGGCGAGTAACAAGGGGGAACATGTCACAGGACGGAGACATCTTTGGTGACACCGGGGACCCCATTTGGTCAGCTGGAACGTTTCCCAGTCTAGAATGGGGGCTTGCTACTGAAGCCAGGGTAACCCAAGAACGATAGGATGGACAACTTTCTCTATCGAAAGGAAGATCAGTTCGTCCTCAGTTCAGAGACAAATGGGAAGAGTGGTCTCAGTGATCCCCCCAGGGAGCGGGTCACCTGAGATGAAGGAGATCACCAGCGGGGTGCCCCGTGGCTTTGTGGGAAGGTTTAGATGATGGACTAGGTCTTTCAGAATAAAGTTTCCTCTTGCACCAGAGTCCAGGAGGGCCAGGGTAGGAAACTCATACCCATCCACAAGTAGAGCCACTGGAATCCCGAGTTAAGGAGCAGGCTTCATGAAACCTAGAACCAGCTCCCTGGCTGGTTCTAGGCCTGGGAGTTTCCTGGCCTTTCTGGGCAGCAGGCCAGAAAATGCCCCTTCCCAGCGCAATAAAGGCACAGACTCAGGGCTTGATGGCGCTGCCTTTCCTCTGTGGACAGAGAACTCCTTCCCAGCTGCATGGGCTCTTCCTGCCGAGTGGATCCGGTCGCCGGCGAAGTCCCCACCAGAGGTTTGAAGAAGGATGGCGCCAATGGGACCAGCCTGCGGGGGACCCATATTTCTCGTGCGCATTGTTGAAGACGTTGGTCAATCCTAATATGGAACCTAACATAATGTAACTACAGCATGGATTATTTTTCCCTATATGCATCACCTCCCACTTGTCCACATTAAATTTCATCTGCCATTTGGATGCCCAGTCTTCCAGTCTCGCAAGGTCCTCCTGCAGTTTATCACAATCCGCTTGTGATTTAACTACTCTGAATAATTTTGTATCATCTGCAAATTTGACTATCTCACTCATCGTATTCCTTTCCAACAACATGATCTCGTATCAAAAAATACATGGCATGTATTTTAAACATAGCCAGATAAATTTTGACTTATCCGGCTAAGTGGCTGAGTAGTGCTGTGGCGACTTATCCAGCTAAGTTAAGATAGCTGGATAAATAAGGTAGATGGATAACTAGTGTTTGAAGATTTATCTGGCTATCTTACTTATCGGGCTAAGTAGAACTTTTTAAGACTTATCTGGCTAAATGGTGGAATTGCCACCACTTGGCCAGATAAGTCTAAATTTATCTGGATAAGTGACAGACATCTGCTATGTATGTGTATTTGCGCGCCTAATTTTAATCATTTATACAAAGGAATGTAATCTGTAGGGATGTGAATCGTTTTTTGACGATTTAAAATATCGTCCGATATATTTTAAATCGTCAAAAATCGTTAGAGGCAATATTTAATAGGAATTCCCCCGATTTATCATCAAAAATCGTAAATCGGGGGAAGGGGAGGGCGGGAAAACCGGCACACTAAAACAACCCTAAAACCCACCCCGACCCTTTAAAATAAATCCCCCACCCTCCCGAACCCCCCCTCAAATGCCTTAAATTACCTGGGGTCCAGTGGGGGGGGTCCCGGTGTGATCTTTTACTCTCGGGCCTTCGGTGCATTGTAGAAATGGCGCAGGCGCTACCTTTGCCCTGTCATATGACAGGGCAAAGGTAGCGCCGGCGCCATTTTGTTTTTTGTCCCCCGACGTCAGGAGCGTAGGAGATCGCTCCCGGACCCCCGTTGGACCCCCAGGGACTTTTGGCCAGCTTGGGGGTCGATCTCCTACGCTCCTGACGTCGTTTTGCCGTACAAAATGATTCGAGTGCAGGAGGTCGCTCCCGGGCCCCCGCTGGACTTTTGGCAAGTCTTGTGGGGGTCAGGAGGCCCCCCCAAGCTGGCCAAAAGTCCCTGGGGGTCCAGCGGGGGTCCAGGAGCAATCTCCTACGCTCCTGACGTCGGGGGACAAAAAACAAAATGGCGCCGGCGCTACCTTTGCCCTGTCATATGACAGGGCAAAGGTAGCGCCGGCGCCATTTCTACAACGCACCGGAGGCCCGAGAGTAAAAGATCACACCGGGACCCCCCCTCTGGACCCCAGGTAATTTAAGGCATTTTGGGGGGGTTCGGGAGGGTGGGGGATTTATTTTAAAGGGTCGGGGTGGGTTTTAGGGATGTTTTAGTGTGCCGGTTTTCCCGCCCTCCCCCGATTTACAATTTTCACGATATTTAAAAAAACAAAACCACGACGATCCGATTCCCTCCCCCCCCCAGCCGAAATCGATCGTTAAGACGATCGATCACACGATTCACATCTCTAGTAACCTGTATGTTTTCCTTAGTACTTTCTTGGCTTTTACGTGTGTTAATTGTCAAATGTTATAACATGTGCGCGTGAGGGAAATTACCAGTTTTACCAATTAGTCCACCAGTTTGCCCAGTCTACCTCTAGCCATCAAGACCCCACTGGTTCTTCAGCCTGAACTCTCCCCAGTTTATCCAGACCCCTCTCTGTCAGTATTTGGCTATACCGAATTCTAATCTGACTTACACCAGATAATTAGCAGGTGTAAATATATGCAAGTAACAGCCATATAGAGGTCCTTGTCGCAGGTTAGAAAATAGCACCTTACATGCATAAATGTTGGCCTCTCCCCGGAACGCCCTGGCCCTCCTCTTTTTTTATATGAGCAAATATATTCATGCACCATTATTTGCGCATATGCGCTTGAGGTTTGTAAAATAGCACTTGTGCAAATATGTGCTGTTTGGGAATGCTTGTGCTCATTCTTGCGCGTGCAGCCCTTTTAAAATTTGCCTTATAGAAGAGTCAATATTCAAAGCTATTTACCTGCATAACTCACAAGCCAAGGTTTTTAATATCTGGCCACTGGTCTGGCTAGTTTTTAACCAGATAAGACATTATCTGGCTAAAGTAGTCCACTTGATAAAAAGAAACCCTCAGGGGGCGTTCCAGGATGGGCCTAAGTTATCTGGCTAATCCAGCTGATTTTTGTTTGCTTCCTGCTTCAGAGCATGTCTAAAGATATCTGTAGGCAGGTAACTAAAGGCTTAACTGGCTGAATTTGAAGGAATCTAGCCGGTTAACTGGAGCAGCAGTTATTTAAAAAAGAAATTTTGAGACAATAATACTCAATATTGGAGATACCTTTTTTCTTAAATACCCCTGTAAATGCTTGGTCTCATTTCAAACTATAATTTTGCACTTTTAGATCCTACACGTTTGGAATGTTTCGTGATAGATAAGACTGTGGTAACTTAAGGCTGGGGATGCTGTTTAAAATTCATCTATTAGTATTCTCTCCCAACCGCAAAATTTCTTTTCCGTTTTAGTTTTGCTGTATCATTATATTGTTCTGCTCTCCTCACTATTTCTTGAGGGCTAGAGGTCATAAAAGCTCTTTATAATGTTGTTCAATTTTCTTGAATATTGTTGCTTTGATCATCTTTTCTTTATTATTTCATTTAATGTAAATGATATAATTAGTAAAATTTAAATAAAAAAAAAAATTGCGGGCCTAGCGACAACTAAACCCAGCAGTCCCACTCCACCCCGCAACCTTTAAAACTCATATTAAAAAAGTACATTTTAAAAGTCCAGTGCCGGCTCCCCCCCCCCCCCCCCCTCCTTCACCAGCTGTTTCCCGGTCCTGCTAAATTTACCCTTCCGGGCCCCCCCCCCCCCCCCCTCACTTTCCCACACCACCACCTCAACACTAAAATTACCACTCTCCTGGTACCAAAAAAATTAAAGATATTCACTCTGCATCACGGTAGCAGCCTAAGGCAGCCCGGGCCCGGTGCTTTTTTCATTGCTATGGGAGCTATTCTGGAAGTGTACACTTCAGCATAGGGTTTCTAGCATTAATACAGGAGCTACATTGGAAGCATATATTTCCAGAGTCGCCTATGGGCCTAAAATGAAACATATAAATTACGTGCTGCAGAGAGCAAGTGTAGCCTTGTGCAGGTGAATTCGCGTGCACTTTCTCAGCGATAGTATTCAACGTAAAAGTATGCCCATAGTTGCTGTTTTAAGTTACAAATGATATTAAAACTCTAAATTTTTTTGTCAAGCTTCAGTATGGATGACTTGATTTATAAAGCACTCAAGACACACTCCTAAAATACCACTTCATATTACACAGAGGTTTATTGTACAAACAGACTCATAATCAAAGCTTCCCTTGTAACTTCAGCCTGACAGTTTCTACATCAGACTAGCAACATCATCACCGAGGCAGTGTTGCTGTCAGATAGTTATTGTTCGAATCAGAGATACAACTGTTTTCTCAAAGATTTTTTTGAGGGAGGGTAATAGCCAAAAGAACAGTCAATGGCTGATACCATTCGAGTCTCTCCGATTAAGATTTCAGGCATTTCCTCCGTTGATTTCAAAGCTAAGTTATTCAAGACTTCTTGTTAATTTATGTCATACATTGAAAACTCATATAATGAATAACAAAAAAGGAAATACAGCATGACATATTATTTTGGATGATCACATTGATTTTCACTACACTGTGCATATTAAAATATCATACAAAAAAGACCTATGATTATACCAATGGTATACATAACCTCTGCTAATTAGCATGGATAAGTGTGCCTTTCTATGAGGTCTTTTTGAATGAGAAAAAAATACTGTAAAACACGGTGTACACTGCCGTTGATTTGTTTGGGATTTTAGCTTATCCATGTGTAGATAGTTATTGTTGACATGATATAGGGATTGGACATTAAAAATGATTAAAATTTACAAGGATGAAACTCTGAGTACAATGCATTTGCAATGTTTGTTAATATGTACTATATGGATTGTTTTGCAGTTTGAATTTGGAAACAAAATCAATGTCGCTGTATCGGGCCAAGGAACTGGAAGCATGACAGTAAGGATTTTAATAAATAAAAATTAATGTAATTCAGTATACTGCAGATATATATATGTGTAAGCCCTGGGACAGGATTCCAGGAACTACACCTCAAACATAATCTTAAATATCCATGTCTTCCCATGTTGTCAATTCTGAGTGTCCAAGATTCCCTGGGTTGAGGGAAGATTTTTCTTCTAGGCCCAGTGCTTTACATTAAATACTTTGCAATTCACTGTATACAGCACTGATGATCTCTTAATTGTAACAGCAGCAATAATCATGCTGGAGATTGGTATGATTTCCAACATAAATTTTATTAGTAAATTATTTAGTTGATGGAAAAGTTCTTTACAGATTTTGTTATTCCCGGAGCAGGCTGTACAGGTTCAAAGGTTTTCTTCTAATAAATTTGTGCCCCTTGTTTTTATTTCAGTTGCTTCTGCTGTTAATTGAATAAAATTATTCTTCTGTCCAATCAGGTGGTAAGGTTAATTCCCTTCTAACTGATGAGGTATCTCTTTATTCAGTTTGGTGTGAACAGTGGTAAAGTTTCAGTTCTCCTATCTCTCCTGTAGTTTTCTCCGTTCATCGATCTTGCCGGTGGTACCTGAGGGGTGCCAGTTTTACTTCTCTTCTCCTATTATCTCTTTGAGATGGTAGTGAACCTCAGAGTAGATCTACAAAGTCTCCTTCTCTCCCATTCCATTCCTTCTCCCAGCGGATGACTCCTATGTCATCCCTCCTGGAGGATGCAGGTGATCCTGTGAAAGGCATCCTTCCTCTTGATGTATTTATTTTATTTATTTATTTATTTGTTGAGTTTTATATACCGTCATTCGGTGAAGCCATCACAACGGTTTACAAGATTCAAAGTGTCATATTCTTAACAATTGTGAATTAAGGTATAACAGGATACATATTACACAAAAAGTTAATTTTTTTTATAGTCCAGAAAAAATTCATTTTTGAGTTAGGAGATAGGAGGGTTTGTTAGGTGCTGGTTGGAGACAAGTTCTTTTATGTATTTGGTTGGTAGTTCCTTTGGGTTTGGGATGTTGTGAGGTTTGAGTTTCAATGTAGACTTTGTGAAACAGCCATGTGTTTAGATCTTTTTTGAAAGTTTTGAGGTTAGGTTGGGTTCTCAAATCTTTTGGGACGGAGTTCCATATTTTAGGGCAGACAATGGAGAAAGCTCTTTCTCTAGTTGTTGACAGGTGAGCATCTGTGATGGGGGGATAGTTAAGCGGCCTGTGTTGTTTGAACGTGAGTTTCTTTGGGGATTCGGGGGGGTTATGTGTAAGCCAATTTGACCTTGATGTTCGTTGTTTAGTAATTTATGTGTGATGGTCATGGATTTGTGTTCAATTCGGGCTTTAATTGGAAGCCAGTGTAGTGAAATCAGAATAGGCGTTATGTGGTCATTCTTCCTTGTTCCTGTCAGAATTCCGGCTGCTGAATTTTGCAGAATTTGGAGAGGTGTGAGGTTGGAAAATGGTAGTCCAATCAGTAGGGAGTTGCAGTAGTCAATGGTTGAGAACATGAGTAGTTGTAAAACAGTTCTGAAGTCGTAAGGGTTAAGAAATGGTTTCAAATGTCTTAGTGTTAGTAGTTTGTGATAACCCTCTTTGATTTTTTTTGATATATGGTTCTTGAATGAAAGATCTTTGTCAATGATAATTCTTAGGTTTCTGGTGTGGGTTACAGGGAGTATTGAGTTCATTTGGTTGTCAAGTAATAGTAGGGAGGGTGGAGTTGGATTGGGTTTTTTATCCATGAGGATTATTTCAGTTTTCTCAATGTTGATTATGAGTTTCAGTGATGTAAGGAGATGTTTTTTTTTTTTTTTTGTTTGTTTTTTTGTAAAATAATTTTTATTGAAAATCAGTTAGTCAGGCTTACAACAAGTAAGTACAATCTAAACCAAATAATTATCAGAAGAAGCTGATAAATGAAAAAACAAACACAATGTTTACAATGACATGGCTAATGCCATAAGTACTATGTACCAACAGTAATAAACAGTAACAGAACAATAGCCTGGTATAAACCAAATAATGCCTTTTCAGGCATAATGAGAAAACGGTATTTTCCTTTTTTGGTTATATTGGTTATAAACCTTCCCACCCCTGCTAAACCCCCATTCCCACTCCCCCCCCCCCTTCCCCCTATACTCGCCTAGGATTTGAATAAGAGAGTGGGGTACAATGTGACTGCCTATACAGTTGCATATCAGACTATAAGAACACGCTTAGTCTCAGTCAAAGAAGGAACATGGAGCACACGTGGCACGTAAAGTAAGGAGCATATGAATCATGGAACAAAGACTATGTGGATGGTTAGGCCAACCTCCAGTGAGTAGAAAGCTGAGAGGTCCGTTTCCCATCACTACAAGACTATATACAAAAGAAAGGCGCCCTGGGCTCATCTCCTCTCTGAGGCGCTGGACTGGTGTGAAGAATGCCAGGTAGTAGTTAATCGGGCTTTCAGTTCATCCGGCAATGATGACAGATATAAGTCCCATATCTCTTTGAAGTGGGACATCTTCTTAGTGGTTAGAGAAGAGGCAATGAGAAATTCCATGTGAAGCAAATGGTGAAACTGTTGTGTCCAAGAAGTCACCAAATCTGGAGATTGCACAGTCCATGAAGAAAGAATCGCCGACTTAGCCATCAGAGCCATTTTATCCAGAAAAAACTGTTGTGCAAGAGAACTCCACGGTATTTGGGAAGGGTAAATCCCAAGCAGCCAGGTTTCAGGGTTTAGGGGAATATCCTTGTTCCACAGACTGGCTACTTTACGCTGTAAGAATTCCCATAATTTACAAACTGGAGGACAAACCCAAAAATGGTGCAATAAATCAGGCTTTAAAGCTGCACAGCGTAAGCAGTTGGGCTGCGAAACTAATCCCATGTAATAAGCATGTTGTTGGGTATAATAAGCACGGTGTAACAGTTTATATTGCTTGTCCTGTAAAGTCACATTATCCACCATGGATGATATTCTTTTAAAGCATGACAGTAACATATCTGTGGTTATATGGGCGCCACCCAAAACTCTTTTCCAGTGAGAAAGCAGTGTTTGCACATGTGGGTTCGGCCGTAGATCCATAAGAGCCGTATAATATTGAGCACATTTCACACGTTTATTGTCCGGGCCCAGCAGTAACATGTGTATCGTAGAATAGGAGGAAAGCTTCGGATTTTTCCCCATCATATCTTGAATAAAATGGCGCAGCTGTAGAAATCCGTAGTGATCGCTATTAGGGAGAGAAAACTGCTCTTTCAATTCTTGAAAGCTGAGCAAATGTCCAGATCCGTCACCAGAGCTAAATAACTGCGATAACCATATCAATCCTTTCTCTCGCCATCTGAAGAAAAGCGTTTGGTGCCGTCCAGGATCAAAAAGAGGACAACCCGTAATTTCCAAACATGCCGTACTGCTTGAAACAAGGTCCATCTGCGTACACAGAAATGTCCACGCCTTCCTCATCGGAAGTATTATTTTACTGCTGAGGATATTGGTCGGGATGGATCCAGGCAGCATGTGTAAAATGGAGCTGAGTGACCAGGGGGCAACCCAAGACTTAAGATATGCCAATGGGGTAACATTATCAGTATCAAAGAGCCAGTCCCGTATATGTCGCAACAAACATGCACAATTATACATAGCTAAATCAGGGCAACTTAGGCCTCCTTTCACTTTGGGGGACTTTAACATATGCAGAGGAATACGAGCCCGCTTACCTCCCCAAAGAAATTTACGTAAAGCAGTGTTAAGTTCTCGGGTATCTTTTGGTGCTAACCAAATAGGTAACATCTGAAACATATATATCCAGCGAGATATCTCCATCATCTTAACTAATTGAACCCTTCCAGACAAGGATAAGGGGAGGTCCCGCCACAGGCTCAGATGCCGCAGAAATTTTTGTTTCAAGGGTCCCACATTAAGGTCATAGAGTTGGTTAAGATCTGCAGGGATCCTTACCCCCAAATATTTTAAGACAGTAGAAACCCATTTCAAGGGAAAGGCACCCCTCCAAAGCCTTTTCAAGGTGCCCGTAATGTCCAAGGCCTCTGACTTATCAGCATTAATCTTTAGGCCAGCAAACTTCCCAAACGCGGTTTGTATCTTTAACACCTCTGATAATGCTGTAAGTGGGTTACTCAGAAAAATTAACATATCATCCGCGAATGCGGCTATCGTAAAACTATGCTGCCTCCAATGGAACCCTTTAATAACATCAGAGGTACCCAGTTTTCGCAACAAAGGGTCCAAGGAGAGAACATATAAAATGGGGGATAAGGGGCAACCTTGTCTTACTCCTCTCTGAATAGGTATTATATCCGAAAGGGAATCATTAGCTATCAATCGGGACTCAGGTGTACGGTAAAGCATATTAATTCTCTGAAAAATAGGGCCATGAAAACCAAACCTACATAAAACTGAAAACATGTAATCCCTATCAAACGCTTTTTCAGAGTCAAACCCAATTACCGTTGATGGGTGGCCCTGAGACCGTGTTTCCTCAATAGCAGAAATTAACTTGATAATAGTGGCGTTGGGTTTATGGGTTTTGACAAACCCAGTCTGGTAGGGAGAAATTATCTCGGGTAAAATGTGGCTCAATCGCTGAGCTAGTATACGAGTGTAAATTTTAAAATCACAGTTTAATAAAGAAATTGGTCTGTAGGAAGCTGCTTTCAGGAGATCTTTACCCGGTTTGGGAAGAATCGTTATGAAGGCCTGATTAAAGTCGGACGGGAAGCTGCCCACCTTCTCGGCTGCCTGATAAAAGTGACATAAAGGTTTAGTTATCTGATCACATAAGATTTTATAAAAATCCGCCGAAAATCCATCTGGGCCCGGGGCCTTATGGGCTTTACTGGATTTTATAACTTGACGGATTTCCAGCTCCAAAATTGGTTTATTTAGGGCATTAAGTTGAGATTCAGTCAACTGCGGTAAGGGAAGATTCTGAAAAAACTCCAGCTCATCTTGATGAGTCCCCGTACAGTCCTCAGTATAAAGATCTGCATAAAAATCTCTTAATACCGCACAGATATCGTTCGTGCTCGTCACTAGATCGCCCGTTTTCGTATGAAGACTACTAATAAAATTTTTCCTTCGTTTCGTAGCTACTAGCCGAGCAAGCAGCCTCCCCGCCTTATTCCCAAAACGGTGAAAGCTAACCTCTGTGTTTTGTAGAGCCTTATGTGCCCGTAAGTGAAGCAAGGAGTTTAATTGATGCAAGCACGCCCAATAGGCATCTTTGGTAGCCGTGGAGGGGTGTTGCGCTAATTCCCGCTTCTTCCCCTGGAGTTCCTTCTCTAGCTTTAAAATTGAACTCAGCATTTGTTTGCGACGTTTAATAGTATATGCGAGTATCTCCCCTCTAATAACGGCTTTCCCAGTTGCCCAAAATAACTCTGGTTGCTCTATATGTTGGCTGTTATTGTTCACGAAATCCTCCCACTTCTGAATCAGAAATTCCCTAAACTGTTTGTCATCACTGAACTGAGCTGGAAAACGCCAAATCCCGGGTAACTGTCGCGCTGAAGTAAAACGAAGACCCACCCACACTGGGGCATGATCCGAGACCACTACAGTCCCTATTCCCACACCATCAACATTAGGGAACAAAGCAGATTCTACTAGAACATAATCAATTCGTGACATGGTATTATGCACCCTTGAAACATGAGTGTAATCACGGACTGTAGGATTTAGTACCCTCCAAATATCAATCAGATCCAATTGTTTACAAGTATACAGAATATCAGATTCTGCTGGAATTTTAAAACTGCTGGGAATACCCGATTTATCCAGACTGGCGTCGGAAACACAGTTTAGGTCCCCTGCTAATAGTAGTTTCCCTTGAGAATGTTCCAGCAATTGGCCAATCAAATGCCTGAAAAACCCCTTATCGGGGTTATTGGGAGCGTACACATTACATAATGTGAGAGGTTGTCCTTCCAATTGACCCGTAATAATGATGTACCTGCCATCGGGGTCTGCAATTTCCTTAGACACCATAAAGGGAGTGTTCTTGTTAATCAAAATTACTACACCTCGTTTTCTACCCACTGCTGGAGCAAAATGGCAAGTCGCCACCCATTCCCGGCAAAGCTTTTTGCTTTCCACAATGTTTAAATGTGTCTCCTGGAGACATGCCACATTGGTCTTTAATCTTGTCAAATGCTGGAAGATCTTTTTGCGTTTAATGGGGCTTCCCAAACCATCCACATTCCATGATAAAAATTTATAAGTAGACCCCATTAGAAGTAACAAAACCAGTATGAAAATGTGACTGTGTTACCCTGGGTTTGTTCGTAAGAAGAAGACCCCCAGCCTGGTCTCCTCCTGTATTATTTGCCCCTTCCAACGTCCAGTAAAAATGTTGTCCTCTCCTAGCCACTGCGCGCTCACTCTCATATCCACAAGTATTAGCTGACCAATCCCAATAAAGGCATGAGTATCGTCCCAGTCCCCTTTTCCCCTTCCCTCCCCATACCCTAAAACACATAACACCTCACCAGGCAGAACCTGATGTGGAGAACACGCTATGATGTGTTCGGAGGCCTGGCCCACCGCCTCCCCCACCACACTGAACGTATATCAACATAAATTGTACAACAAGTTGGATCACTTATTTAATTCTTCTTGTAACGATTTGGTAGATTCAAGCGAGTTATAGACTGTCCAAGTCCCCTCGCGAAAGACACGTAGCTTGGCCGGGAACTGGAGGGTAAATCGGATTTGCTTTTTTATAAGTAGGCCACAGACCGGGACAAAGACTGTCCTCTGAGCCGATACTCGAGGTGAATAATCAGGCGCCATACGCACGCGGTGACCCTGCAACTGCAGCTCCGGCATTTTTCGAGCAGCTTGTAACACACACTCCTTATGATGAAAATTCAAAATTTTTATGATGACAATGCGCGGTCTCGCGTCTGCGCCAGACTCCGGTCGACGGGCTCCCAGCCTGTGCGCTCGTTCTATTTCGAAGGACTGCTGAATATCGGACAGGCCCAGTGCTTCTGGAATCCAGGCCTTTAGAATTGTCCGTAGATTTTGATCTGCAATCGATTCTGGTACCCCCATCAGCCTCAAATTCGATCGCCGTGATCTGTTTTCTAGATCATCAGCTTTATCTGTTTGTTCCGTGAGGGCTTTTTCAAGAGCGAGCACACGATTCGTCAAGGCTAGCACGTCGTCTTCTAGGACTCCCGTCCTGCTTTCAACCTGATCCAGACGGGGTGCAAATTCGGACAGGGCAGATTGAACCGAAGTAATTTGTTCCGAGAGCCCAGTGAATTTGCTCTCCAGCGCCGCTACAATAGCCTCTTGTAATTCCTGTGTGGAGGGGTGAGTAGACGAGCCTCCCCTAAGCTCTGCATCCGGAGTTGTTTTCCCCACCTCCGCCGCCATTTTAGCGTCTTGTCCTCGCGGCTTTTCTTTATCTCTTTTTGCAGCCCTCGGCGGCATAGTCGTCGGCGACTTATGCATGTAGTTGGTAATCGACATGTGCCAACCGGGGATATTGGTGGTCCAAATCGTCAATTTAGTGTGGATGGTGAGGGATTAGGGGGCCCAGCCTCCGGAGCGGCACTAGACACGTCCAGTCCCGTTCACCACATCACGTGGTCTCCAGGAGATGTTTAATTAAGACAAGTAGAGCAGATGTTTCTTTGTACATTTCTTCAATTGAATTTTGGATGGGAATTAGAAGTTGAATGTCGTCAGCATAGAGGAAGTGGTTTATTCCATTATCTTTTAGAAGTTGGCAAATGGGAAGAAGGTATATGTTAAATAGAGTGGCTGATAACGCTGATCCTTGGGGAACTCCAGTGTTGAGGTTAATCTTTTTGGATGGGATGTTGTTAATTGATACTTGGTTTAACTGACACCACCATTTTAAGGTGGTGTCAGTTAAACCGATTTCAGCTAGTCGTTCTAGGAGTATATTGTGGTTTACTGTGTCAAAGGCAGCTGAAAGGTGGTTTACTGTGTATATTGTGGTTTACTGTGTCGCAGGCAGCTGAGAAGTCAAGGAGAATGAGTAGGTATATTTGCCTTTGTCGAATCCTCTTAGCATTGTGTTATTCAAAGAGAGTAGGAGAGTTTCTGTGCTTAGGTTCTTTCTGAATCCATATTGGGTTGGTGGAACGTGCTTTATATTTGGAGTTAGCTGTAGAAGCAATCCTGTGCTTTTTTCCTAATGTCGTGTATCAGCACCCCAGACTGTAAAAGTCAGGGCCCAGTGTTGGCTGTCATCTGAATCCAATTCCCCTTTCTCCTGCCACCGAAGAGGAAAGCGATGTTGCAGATATGTCACAAGCATCAAGGCTAACTGGTAAGTTGTAGTAACTGCTGCTCTGCGAAGGTTTCCCCCATGCACCTTTTTCTTCATTTCCAGCCTCTAGTCTTCAGGGATCCACAGGGTTTATCCCATGCCTTTCTGAATCCGCTTCCTGTTTTTGATCTCACTGTTTTCTCTGTGTGTAAACAGGTTCCGGTTTGGACAAGGTTCACCAGTTAATTGCAGGTTTTCTTTTTTTTACTGTATCCCTGCAGGACAGCAGCTTTGTTACAAGTTATACTGACTTATATAGCAGCAGAAAAGCTTTCCTCCTCGCAGGAGGGGAGAACAGTTGTCTGGACTGATCTTTGGGACTGAAGGAAAGAATCACATTTTTTCAGGGCCGACTGGAGCCTTATTGATAGGAACAACAACCCTCCTACCACTTCTAATGATCAGGACCCCCATGGAAGGGGTCAGAGGGGCCAGGCTGGTTCCTGGCCTTGGCACCTTTTTTGGGGGTGGGAGGGGAGTTGAATGATTTAAGATAATTAAAACAAACACAGTTAATTGGTAGTAATGAGTGTTGTAAGTATGTGGGCCTCAACTTTGTGATTTATGGATTAGCTGAATCCTGGGGGTTTTTTTTTCGGAATATTTTAGTGTTAAATTCTCAGCTTATACATGAGCATTTACAGAAAATGAAACCAAAAGCTAAAATAATTGCTGGGAGGATTCTACAAATGTGACCTGGTTATTTCTGTCCAGCAAATAAAGTGTAAATGCTTGTGAGACACAAAGTCAGACATATGGAGGAGAGGAAGGGCAAGGAAGAAGAGGAGAAGGATTAGGGAGAAAGAGGAGAGCTGAGGACAGACAGGGAGCAGCAGGAAACAGGAGCAGAGACAGGGAAAAGCTGGAAAGGAAGAAACTAAATGGAGGAAGAGAAGAAAAGTAAGAGATGGGGAAGGGAGAAGCAGAGGCTGTAAACCAGGAAGATTAAAATCTATATCTAGACCTCCCCAGAAAAAAGTAAATGTGTTTTTATTTAGCTGTTGTCGGGCTGTGCGTAGAGAAGGTGGTTATCCAGAGATCTCCTCCCACTGCTCCTTGTTCTTCCATACCCCAGCTGCATACAGAACCAAAAGGGAAACTGTCTGAGCTCCTGAATCCTAGAGGACTCAGCAAAATCAAAATGGACACAGGATACCAAAGAACAGGTGGGAAAGGAGGAAAATGATTTCCAAAACATGGTACTCAAAGGGATAAAGGATACTCTTCCCCAGATCTCTGTCCTAGATCTCAACCACGGAGTCCTTTCTCAGCAAAAATAAAAGGAAAATAGGGAACAGCAATAGGCATGCTGCTCCGCTTAGGGTCAATTCAAGTTTCCATTTCTTAAGATGGTGGCAGGGGTTTTTATTGGCAGGAACCCTTCATCTAGGCTCCAATATGGGCGAACTATCCCTGTCTCTTTTCCTAACTCTGTTTTCCCCTCTTTTTAGGTAAAACCAATATATAATACAGAATTCACAATGTATCTGTCTTCACAGATACATTGTGACTTCCTACCTACCTAAAATAAAAGTAAATAAGCTATAGAATTGTATGTCTGGAGACTGGCATATTTAAATATTCCATTGCCTAATTTGAAGATCCCTAAAACATTGAAAGTGAATTTTAAAAGCCTGGTGTGCTGCAAAACTGGGAAATATGTGAATATGTTGGGCCAGTGCGCACCAAGTGGATTTTAAAAGGCGCCCAGATACTTATGTATCTCCCTCTGCGCACACAAAAAAATGTTCTCAAAAAAGGGGCGGGGCATGGGCATGATCTGGGTGGGGCATGGGGGTTCCTGGATTTCGCATTGAAACCAGTATACAAATACGTGCACAGCCATGCACCAGAGTCACCTGCAACATACCTTTACTTCTGCTATGGATGACGTGTAAGTCATAAAACAAAAAAAATAAAACAATCAGTGGGGTTTAAAGGTCAGGGCTAACAGGGGAGAAGGGAGGCTTTTAAACTAGGGGGGTTATAAGTCCTATCCTTTGCCTGGGCGAACTGGGGACAAACTGGGAAAACTGGCAATTACGTCGGCTTGCATCTTTTAAAATCCTCCCACATGTGCGGTAGAAGCGGTATTTGCACACATAGGCATGCTCACTTAAAATTGTGTACACATGTGTGCTCATTTAGCCTATTTTATAACATGCAAACATATACACACGTAAGTTATAAAATTATCTTGTCCATGGGCGCAAGTCGGCAGATGCACACACATGCGCCCGCATGCTTGTTTAAAAGTTACTGTCCCTATTTGGAAAAAGGGTACACATTACTGTCTAAAAGGAGATAGCCTCTTGGACACTTTGGAATGGACATCAGAACTTATATGATATTCAAAACTAGAATATGGTGGCTTTTGTGACTGCCTTAGGGTCATCTTCAGTCCAATCATCCAAGACCTAAATGCCTTCAAGCAGTAAATATGATACTGGCAAATAAAAACAACATTTTTATTTAAAGCATATGGGGTAATTTTGTAAATATCTGCATAAATTAGACCTCAAATATATACGTTTCACTAATTTTCAAAGGGAAAGTAAGCATGTACATGTATGTGTATGCACTTATTTTCCCTTTTGAAAATGATTCCACTGAAAGTACTCACACAGAATTATACATGCTAAATTGTGCACAGAAACTTTTTAGTATACGAGTATATCATATACGAGTATATTATAAAATGCACGCATCTCTATCCCACTTAATATGCATGTATGTATTCTTACATGCAAATTCATGCAATGCATTGAAAGTATTTCAATGCACTGAACTTGCAAACTTTTCCTACCTAATTTAAAAATATATGCAAATATATTTTATACACAAATATAAAGTAGGACTTGTGTAAAACCCGATTTATGTACATAAGACAGTATATTTTAAAATATGCGCATGTAATTGAAATTACCATTTTACCAATTGCTCAGCCAAGTCGCCCAGTCCTTTTCCATGTCATTAAGATCCTTCTGTTTCTTAAGTCTGAGCTCCTCCCTGACCCCCTACTCAGTCAATAGAATACAACAAACAAATCTGATAGCAATTACACAAGATAATTAGCAAGTGTAAAATTACGCAAGCAATTTTCCAAATGTGCGCATTTGTCTTTTCAAATAGCAACTTATGCACATAACTATTGGAATGCCTCTAGACTGCACCTTTTTAACGCACATGTATGTGCACACGAAACATACAGTATATGTGTAGAATTGAATATAATATGGAATGGGCAAATCCTTGCTACTTATGTGCATATATGCTAATTTTTACTCTCTGAAAATTACCTCCTCAGAATTTACAACTACTTCCATGTGAACTTATATAGATTCATGAGACGCATAACAGAGGGGTTTGTTTATTTGCTTTAAAGGTCTATTTACTTGTCTAATTGCTTTATTAATTTCCTTTATTTTAGATACTTAAAGTGTACCACTCTTCAGAACAAGAAAATAATACCTGTAATCATTTAACTTTAGATGTTCAAGTGAATGATTTTTTGCCAGGTAAGCACAGAACAAATGAAAAGACAATTCATCTCAATGGTGTTTAATAAGACAGAGTAAATCTGTCTCTGGGAAACAGAGGATGTGATAGAATTTTCAAAAGTTTCAGATCGCATTATGTTATTTCAGTTTATTTGAAAATTTGCATTCTCACCATCCTTTGCGTAACACTCCAAAGGAAATTAATGGTATCCCTTTCCTGATAGATGGCATTTTTTCCTAATCACATCATCTTCACATTATCTCTTGGGACAGAACTAGAAGAGAATTAACTACCTTGGCATCTATGTCTGTCTTATTTCAAAGGGCGATCTCAATCACAAAAACCGCCCTGTAACTAACGTATTCCAGAAACCCTCAAAAAGTGCAACACACTCACAAATCACAATAGGTTTCACTGGTCAAAATTATTCCATTTGAATTATAACCACATATACAGTAATTCACATATATGCTTTGTAGGACCCACACTCAATGAGTTTGTCTTTGTATCAAACTCATAATTCTGGTTATTGGTTCATTTACTTTATTTAATTGATAACTAATTTTATGAGTTTTTTTGTTTTTTATTACGAGGTTTTCCTAAAACCAGACCAACTGAAGCTGACACACTCTAATATTAATCCTGCCAAGGGTATGTCATTGAAGAACGAACAATGGAGCAAAATACTTGTAATCCTTACGCAAAATTTTGCAATATTTGGAAAACAATCCCGTATAGATAGTCATATGAGAATCTTTTTTTTTTATTATTTATATTTTATTGAGTTCTTTAAACAATTTTACATTGCAAAAAAACCAAGAAAATATGCTTTATGAAGATAAACATGTAATAAATACTCTCACATTATTCTCATTCAATTAAGCATATTTAGTCCACATCATGGGAGGTTTAACAGGTAATAATTAAAAGGTAAACTGTATTCAACTTTACAGATTAAGGAGAGAATATAAATTTTTTTTGCAGTTCACTTCTCAACTATTTCTTTATCCACTAAAAATGACTCTAAATGGGAGGGATCTTGGAAGATAAATTTATTTTTCTGATGTACCACAGAGCACTTACATGGGTACTTTAAGTAGAATGTTGCCCCCAGGGCTAACACTCTAGACTTTAAAGTCAAAAATTGTTTACGTCTAGCTTGAGTTGCCCTGGCCACATCAGGAAATATCTGAATCCGTTGACCACAAAAATTGTAGTCCTTTTTTTCAAAATATTTTTTCAATACCTGATTCTTATCTCGCTCTCTACAAAATGTCACTAACAAAGTAGATCTCTGTGATATATCATCTTGAGATGCTTCTAAGAATGAGGTTAAATTTGGAGAATGTTGTACCGCATCCATATCCTCTAAACCCACTTGAGTATTTAATCTAGATTTTGGAACATAATATATTTTAGATATACTGGCCTCATCAATTGACTCAATAGACAATATCTCAACCAAATATTTTTTCAGTAATTCCATAGCAGATATTAATCTTGTTTCTGGAAAATTTAATAACCTCAAATTTCGCACACGATTTTGATTCTCAAGATTTTCCATCTGTCTATGGATTACTAACCCATCCTTTATATAGGAATTAATCACTTCTTTAAGCACATCTATTTGGGTAGACAAATTTTTATTTTGTTCTTCTAACTGTGATAAACGATTACTGTGCCCCTCTATAACATTTTTAAATTCAGCGGTAATAATTCTATTTTGTTCAATAGTTAGCCATTATTTTCTGTAAATTATCTAATGCCATCCAAACATCCCGTAAAGTAATGTTCTCTGGAACAATGGATCCCCCGGCCGTTTCCATCAAGCCTGGGTCCAATTGATCTGAAACAATATCTAAATTAGATGTTACTTTTATAGAATGAATATCAACTTTATCTAAATCACTCAAAGTCTGAGATGTAATATCAGGATCTTCAAGATTTGGTTGAGTTAACTGCTGTGGTCGTTGGACTTCAGGGGATCCTGAAGAAAAAGAAATATCCGAAACATTTCTTCTTATAGCTTGACTTACCCCTCTTTCAATGTGTCTGTCCATCGGTTCCCTCAAAGAGGCTCCAGGAGAGAAGTCTGAACTTTTACTTTCCTCTTCCTGCCCATAAAGATATAATGGAAATTTCCAAGGAAAAAAATTTTTTTAGAAGGGGCGCGCCCCTTTGGTGCGCGGCTTAGGCTGTGTGCCAACGGCGGCGCACCATAGCCGCTTGAATTTTAAAGGCAGGAAAATCCGTCCCCCGACGGTGACATCACGGGGGGCGGAGCCAGAACACGGAAGTGGTATCTCCTCCGGGTGCGTCGATGAGGGAGTAAAACTCACAAATAAGTCCCAACCAAAACCTCTCTCAGACAGAGGTCTCTCCAGGTAATTTTCCTCCGGTTCCACGCCGTAGCCACTTGAATTGTAAAGGCAGGAAAATCTGTCCCCCGATGGTGACATCACGGGGGGCGGAGCCAGAACACGGAAGTGGTATCTCCTCCGGGTGCGTCAATGAGGGAGTAAACTCACAAATAAGTCCCAACCAAAACCTCTCTCAGGGAGAGGTCTCTCCAGGTAATTTTCCTCCGGTTCCACGCCGTAGCCGCTTGAATTTTAAAGGCAGGAAAATCCATCCCCCGACGGTGACATCTCGGGGGGCGGAACCAGAACACGGAAGTGGTATCTCCTCCGGGTGCGTCGTTGAGGGAGTAAAACTCACAAATAAGTCCCAACCAAAACCTCTCTCAGGGAGAGGTCTCTCCAGGTAATTTTCCTCCCATATGAGAATCTTTAAAGCAATACTCATCTGTATTTGATCAAACCAACAGTCCCGACACGATCGTGTATTGGACTACTCGGTCCTGCTTCAGGGGAAACCGCTCTTCAAAAGCAAAACTCCATCTCCTGTAACGACTTCAGTTAAGCAACATTCATCTCGAAGACTTGCGTCCGTGGCTAAATCAACAAGTTATCTCCGTGGTCTACATTCAGTAGAAATGGCTTGCTTCTATTCCTCAGTGTTATTTATTTATTTATTTAATTTCTTTTACTATACCGATGCTCAAGACTAGGTCTTATCGTACCGGTTTACAATGTAACTGAGGGGAAACCAATTAACATCAAGGTAGAAAGTAAAGTTACATTAAACAGGGAGCGTAAAACCTGGGCAATGGAAGACAGTACAGAGTTTAAACTAAGAAACAATTAGAGAGAGATAAATATATAAATCAACAAAAAACTGTAGGATACATAAACATAGGTTTATCCTAGGCAGTTATTAGCATGGTATGTCCAGAGGGAGAAGGAAAGGGTGAGGTTGGGTGGGGGGGAACGTGAGAGGGAAAAGAGGGGGGGGTAGGGATTGGGGAGGGGTGGGAGAGTGAGAGTCAGTGATGGTTGAGGAGATCCTTCAGCGGTAGGCTTCTGCGAACAGCCAGAAAATCTACCCCTCTGTGTTAGACACAGAGGGGTAGATTTTTAAAGAAGCGCACGTGGGGTATATTTGTATGTGCTTCCCAGCGCGCACAAAAGTACCCCTCATTTTATAACATGCGCACGCTGCCACGCACGTTATAAAATCCGGGGTCAGTGCACTCAAAGGGGTGCACACTTGTGCACCTTGTGTGCGCCGAGCCCTAGGGGAGCCCCGATGGCTTTCCCCATTCCCTCCGAAGCCGCTCCAAAATCGGAGTGGCCTCGGAGGGAACTTTCCTTCCGCTCCCCCCACCTTCCCCTCCCTCCCTTCCCCTGTCTAATCCACCCCTCAGCCCTACCTAAATCCCCCTCCCACCTTTGCTTCAGGAGTTGGCGGGCGTAACTTGCGCGCGTTGGTCAGCTGCTGGCACGCCATCCCCCGGCACGGCCTCTGTGCCGGAGGCCTCGGTCCTGCCCCCGGACCGGTGCCACACCCATGGCCCCATCCCCTTCCCGCCCCTTTTTCAAAGCCCCAGGACATACATGCATCCCGGGGCTTGTGCGCACCACCGAGCCTATCCTTTGAAAATCTACCCCAGAAAGCACAAGTCTGAAATATGTGAGCAGTAGTGCCAGTCGTCAAGGCTTCAGCCCTGGCTACTGTCCATTCTCGCATTTTTTGCATACATAAGTCATCTTCCTTGGTGTTCTCAGGATGATCTCATGCCATCGTCTGTACTTGCATCCTGCCCTTTTGTTTCTTGTATGAAAGACGGAATACTGTCTGAGACAAACAGGCTGAAACTTTGCTTTACTATAATGTTTTAGTATCATGTTTGCCCAGTATGTTCATTGACTGTGTTTTTCACTGTTTTTAAATTATGGACTGGCTATGGAATTTCTTGCCATACTATGCCATTCTTGCCTTTTATGTCAGCATCTGAAATGTTTTCTGGGATTGGTGGTTCTGCTTCTGTTGACTATGCTGCTGTAAGTCTCCTGCCTCTTCCATAATGGTACAGGGTGCTCTTTCCTCACTTATCACTTGGAATTATTGGCATCTCATCTGCTGTTGGCAACAATTCCTCTTTATCCGAGTTAAATTAACTTTCCTTGTCTGGAGGAAAATCATCATATTTACTGCCTTTGAATGAATTGTGTTCGCTAGATGTGTCACTGTCATCTTGGATTAGCGGTGCAAGAGTGGTTTCAGCAGTAAATGTGCACTGTCTTGCCACTGTGGCCGGCATAGCAAAAAATGCAGGCTGGATTACTGCTGAATGCTGTGATGAAGCAGGGGCTTCACACACATTAAAGCAGCCTAGAGAGACAGAATACTTAAGAGATTCCAGCTCTGAAGTAAGGTCCAGGGGTAATACTGCTTCAAGATGGAAAGAAAAACCTGAACAAGAGTTGGCTAGGGAATTGTAAAGCCAGCCAAAAAGTACAAGGCTGCTGGGAAATGTAGTTTGGAGACCTTTGGCAGACGATCAATTAAAGTGAAGGCAGCAACCACAGAAAACCGTGTTAATAATTGGGGGACACTTCTGAGACTAGTTTCAAAGCTGCTGCTTGCAATCAGTGTGTCTGTTAAAAGAGAGGGGAGCTCTGCCTTTAGACAGAGAGAGAAGGAGAGTCAGGTAAAAAGGATTTGCCCTGCGGTTAAAGATTTTGAATCTGCAAAAGGTACAGTTGGGAAGTAAATTCTATGTGGTCCTAGGAAATTGGGTTGGTCTATAGCTTTGACCAAAGTATCTTACTGGGAAATCCTGGTGTCCTAGGAAAGGAAAGTTACAATTATGAAGTGAATAAAGTTGATTTTATTGCAAGTGGATGGCTCTAGGAAGTGTGTTCTAGAAACGGTCCGCAGGTCATGCAGGGCCTCAGCAGCAACCTATGAGAAATACATATACTGTAGAAATAAGAGAGAACCTGTCCACCTCTGTAGTCTGTGAAGCCAGCAAACAGCTTATATCCACACTGACAGAATAGCCAGCAAACGTTCTCTCACTATTTGCATTGAATCAAGAAAAACATCCCCTCCCCTCCAATCCTTGGCAAAGAATCCATCAAATAGCCCACCCAGCTTGAAAGCCACATATACAGGGGCTTACTGACAGCAGATAATGGGTGAGGATGGGAGAGCGTAGAAACAGAGGAGAAGCAAATCAAGCCCTTATCATTGAAGCAGTCTCCATAATATAGTCTTCTGCTTTGCTGTTCCTCCTCTCTTCTACTAGTTTATACAAAAGGGGTAAACAGACTTGATATGAGGCTGTAAGGGGCTAGATTAAGGAGAAATATCAGGAAAAATCTTTTCTATGGAAAGGATGGTGGAAACATGGAATGCCCCCTCAGGTTGGGTGATAGCAGCTAAAACAGTAACAGAGTTTAAGAGCGCATGGGAAAAACACAAAGGGGCCGATGCAATATCAAGCACGAAAAAATGTGTGTCCAAACTGGGTGCATGCTTTTTCAATGTGCGCACACATCCCCCTCTCCTCGGTGCCCAATGCAATAGGCAAATGAGTCGTCGTGCTAAAAAGGACACGCTAGGGATAAATTGTGCTTCCCTAGCGCGTCCATTGCATCAGGCACCCAGGAGATGTGGCTGTGTGCCAATTAGGAAAACGGACGCTCAATTAACAAGTGCCCATTTCCTAACCCGCGGAGAGCCATTGGTTAAGAAAATGGACACCCGTAAATTGAGCATCCGTTTTCCTACCTTGACTGCCATCAAGATTTTTTTTCCTCCTATTTCGCATCGTCCCGATACAAAATAAAAGGAACCACAGAAAAGCAGTATTTTCTGAGCTTTTTTGGTGGCAGCTTGGAAGTACATGAAGACTTAACTCCAGCTACAGGGCCGACGATATGTTTTGCATGTTAAAACGTACATGTTGGGCACATGGTGATTTTTTGCATCGTGGGTAATAGCTAATAGCCTCATCTACATGGCATTTACATGTTATGAGCGCTATTAGCTATGCGCTACTTTGGACAGGCGTTTTGGACTCACTAATCCCATTATTGCATCGGGAGTTATTCTAGTACGTCCAAAACACGTCCAACCGTGTGGCAAGCTGTGTGCTAGGGTGAGCACACTGTATTGCATCAGCCTGATAGGGTCCTCAGTTGGTAAAAGATGGAGAGAGCAGAAATCACAACCTAGTGGCGCATATTTAAATGTTCATAGTACCATATTTGCCTGATTGAACAATGGGTGTTGAAACTGCCATAGTGTATGGCAAAAGGTTAATATGAGATGTTAGATGTCCTAGTGGATTCAAAACCAAAAGATATTCTGCGGCTGTGATGCAATTAAGAAATAGACCCCAAATGCTTCACAGCAAAACACCTACAGTATATAATCTATTTATGAAAGGAAAACACTTCAAAGAGCTATCAGTTGAACAATCTCGCTCAACTCAATTTTCTTAATCATGTCTTAAAAAAAACTAATATCTGTTTTTTGCTTTCAAGAAAATGCTTATAATTTCAATAATGCCATTAATTTGAAAAAATAAACTTATCTCCAAAACTTCCACTGTGAATAACTGTAAAATCCAACAATCCAAGTCCAAAGTTCTTCATTGGAATTGGTTCTCATTTTCAAATGTCCATATCCAACATGGTCAGCATTTTTCCTTGACTGCTGCATCAGGGGCTTTACTGAACTACTAAAAATTAAAAAATTATAAACAATTAACTTAAGATCCCAAAAGTAGAATCCAATCTTTAACTCATAATAGCTCTTATCTTTCATAAGCTTGCTTCCCTCATCCGAATATTTCTCTAGCAGCCCCAGTCATCTATGCTTTACATGAAGAAACACACAGGAGTGCAGCACAATCTAAAGGAAATTCTAGCCAATAAGCAACTTAGTACAACCTCCAGTACTATTGATTGGCTAAAAGAATCACATGTTTATCTTTCACAGATGGATTTTATTCACATCAAGTGGTTGGGAGATGCTTCCCCTATATAACCTCTTTGCCCTCTTAAACTCTGTTACTGTTTTAGCTGCCATTACCCATCTTACCATGTCCATGGGGTCTAGACATCCAAATGGGACAGGGGTGATCCCCAGTTGCTCCTGCCCCACTGGGTCAGTATTTAAAACTGGTGTTGGTGAGTCCTGAGGTCAATGTCATTTTGTTGTATTTCCGCTGAATATACCCAGATAAGTCCTAGTTAAATGGATAAGTTATATCTAAACATAACATAAGAACATAAGAATATGCCATACTGGGTCAGACCAAGGGTCCATCAAGCCCAGCATCCTGTTTCCAACAGTGGCCAATCCAGGCCATAAGAACCTGGCAAGTACCCCAAAACTAAGTCTATTCCATGTTACCGTTGCTAATGGCAGTGGCTATTCTCTAGCTGGCGGATTTTCAAAGCCCTGCTCGCGTAAATCCACCCGGATTTACGCGAGCATGGCCTTGCACGCCGGCGCGCCTATTTTCCATAGGCTGCCGGCGTGCGCAGAACCCCGGGACGCGCGTAGGTCCCGGGGTTTTCGGAAGGGGGCGTGTCGGGGGTGTGTCAGGGGCGGGGCCGAACGACGCGGCGTTTTGGGGGCGGGGCGCGGTGTTTAGGGGGCGGGCCCGGGGGCATGGTTTCGGGCCGGGGCGTTCCGGGGGCGTAGCCGCGCCCTTCGGAACCACCCCCGGGTCCGGTCTCGGCGCGCCAGCAGCTCGCTGGCGCACGTGGATTTACGTCTCCCTCCGGGAGGCGTAAATCCATGGATAAAGGTAGGGGGGGTTTAGATAGGGCCGGGGGGGTGGGTTAGGTAGAGGAAGGGAGGGGAAGGTGAGGGGAGGGCGAAAAGAGAGTTCCCTCCGAGGCCGCTCCGATTTTGGAGCGGCCTCGGAGGGAACGGAGGCAGGCTGTGCGTCTCGGCGTGCGCCGGCTGCCCAAAATCGGCAGCCTTGCGCCGATTTTGGGCGCAAGGCTGCCAATTTTAGAAGATACGCGCAGCTACGCGCGTATCTTATAAAATCCAGCGTACTTTTGTTTGCGCCTGCGATCGCGCAGGCGCAAACCCCTAGGTGAACTTAATAGCAGGTAATGGACTTCTCCTCCAAGAACTTATCCAATCCTTTTTTAAACACAGCTATACTAACTGCACTAACCACATCCTCTGGCAACAAATTCCAGAGTTTAATTGTGCATTGAGTAAAAAAGAACTTTCTCCGATTAGTTTTAAATGTGCCCCATGCTAACTTCATGGAGTGCCCCCTAGTCTTTCTATTATCCGAAAGAGTAAATAACCTATTCATATCTACCCGTTCTAGACCTCTCATGATTTTAAACACCTCTATCATATCCCCCTCAGTCGTCTCTTCTCCAAGCTGAAAAGTCCTAACCTCTTTACTCTTTCCTCATAGGGGAGCTGCTCCATTACCCTTATCATTTTGGTAGCCCTTCTCTGTACCTTCTCCATCGCAATTATATCTTTTTTGAGATGTGGCGACCAGAATTGTACACGGTATTCAAGATGCTGTCTCACCATGGAGCGATACAGAGGCATTATGACATTTTCCGTTTTGTTCACCATTCCCTTTCTAATAATTACCAACATTCTGTTTGCTTTTTTGACTGCCACAGCACATCAAACCGACGATTTCAATGTGCCATCCACCTGCTATTGAGCAGGTCTAATTTATCCAGTTAACTTAACAGGCTAAGTCCAAATATCAGCACTTATCTGGCTAAGTTAACCTAATAAGTAGCTCATAAGAACAAAAGAACATGTCATACTGGGTGAGACCAAGGGTCCATCAAGCCCAGCATCCTGCTTCCAACAGTGGCCAATCCAGGCCATAAGAACCTGGCAAGTACCCAAAAACTAAGTCTATTCCATGTTACCATTGCTAATGGCGGTGGCTATTCTCTAAGTGAACTTAATAGCAGGTAATGGACTTCTCCTCCAAGAACTTATCCAATCCTTTTTTAAATACAGCTACACTAAGGGGCGGATTTTCAGAGCCCTGCTCGCCTAAATCCGCCCAAAACCGGGCGGATTTAGGCGAGCAGGGCCCTGCGCGCCGGTATGCCTACATTCAAAGAGGCCTACCGGCGCGCGCAGACCCCGGGACTCGCGTAAGTCCCGGGGTTTTCGGAGGGGGGCGTGTCGGGGGCGGGCCCGGTCGTCGCGGCGTTTCGGGGGCGTCGGCAGCGGTTTGGGGGCGGGTACGGGGGCGTGGCTATGGTCCGGGGGCGTGGCCGCGCCCTCCGTACCCGCCCCCAGGTCGCGTCCCGGCGCGCAGCAGGCCCGCTGGCGCGCGGGGATTTACTTCTCCCTCCGGGAGGCGTAAATCCCCGGAGAAAGGTAAGGGGGGGGTGTAGACAGGGCCGGGTGGGTGGGTTAGGTAGAGGAAGGGAGGGGATGGTGAGGGGAGGGCATTAGAGGATTCCCTCCGAGGCTGCTCCGATTTCGGAGCGGCCTTGGAGGGAACGGGGGTAGGCTGTGCGGCTCGGCGCGCGCCGGCTATACAAAATCAATAGCCTTGCACGCGCCGATCCAGGTTTTTAGCAGATACGCGCGGCTCCGCGCGTATCTACTAAAATCCAGCGTACTTTTGCTTGAGTCTGATGCGCAAGCAAAAGTAGGCCAAATCGCGCTGTTTAAAAATCTACCCCGAACTGCACTAACCACATCCTCTGGCAACAAATTTCAGAGTTTAATTGTGCGTTGAGTGAAAAAGAACTTTCTCCGATTAGTTTTAAATGTGCCACATGCTAACTTCATGGAGTACCCCCTAGTCTTATCTGAGAGTAAATAACTAATTCACAGCTACCTGTTCTAGACCTCTCATGATTTTAAACACCTCTATCATATTCCCCTCATTCGTCTCTTCTCCAAGCTGAAAAGTCCTAACCTCTTTAGTCTTTCCTCATAGGGGAGCTGTTCCATTTCCCTTATCATTTTGGTCGCCCTTCTCTGTACCTTCTCCATCGCAACTACTGTATTTTTTGGTCCATAAGATGCCCCTGACCATAAGACGCACCTAGGAGTTAGAGGAGGAAAATAAGAAAAAAAAATTCTGTCCCCATGATGGGATCTGTACAGAGCTCCCCCTGGAGCAAATGTAGCGTCTCTCCCTCTCATGCGCCGTCCCCCTCCTCCTCCTCCCAACTCAGCCCATTCAGTATGGTGGCGCAGGTGAAATGCATGAAACATCTAATATATCTAAGGAAATGGCCTGTACTAACTTTGATGCCATGTATCATCTTCTGCCGGCAGAGCTTCAGCTCCCTGCCGGTCTGCTGTTCCCGGGGTGCATCTTACTGCGAGGCTCGGCGTGGTGCAGGTCCCCCTCCTCCTCCCAACTTGGCCCAGTCAGTAAGTCGCAGGTCAAACATCAGCTGTTTGAACCGCATGCGCTACAGAGGCTCCTACAGTTCAAACAGTTCCCTGCCGGTCTGCTGTTCCCGGGGTACCACGGGGTGCATCTTACTGCGAAGGTCGGTGGCATCCAGGGAACAGCAGACCAGCAGTGAGCTGTTTGAACTGGAAGGGCCTCCATAGCGCTCGCGGTTGAAACAGCTGATGTTTGTCCTGCGCCATACTGATTGGGCTGAGTTGGGAGGAGGAGAGGGGGACGGCATGAGAGGGAGAGACGCTACATTCGCTCCATAAGAAGCACAGACATTTTTTCCCCACTTTTGGGGAAAAATAAGTGCGTCTTATGAAGCGAAAAATACAGTATATCTTTTTTGAGATGTGGCGACCAGAATTGTACACAGTATTCAAGATGCGATCTCACCATGGAGCGATACAGAGGCATTTTGACATTTTCCGTTTTATTCACCATTCCCTTTCTAATAATTCCCAACATTCTGTTTGCTTTTTTGACTGCCGCAGCACACTGAACCGACGATTTCAATGTGTTATTATCCACTATGACGCCTAGATCTCTTTCTTGGGTGGTAGCACCTAATATGGAATGAATCAATAAATCGGGGGACAACTGGTCTCCAAATGATTGCAAAAATAATTGACTAGTTACAAAATATATTAGTCAAGATTAGTTAGAGAAAATGTGATGAAACTGCTAAAATTATACACTTTATTGAACAATCAAAAAGAGCCGGTTTTTTAAAAAATTCATGTTACAAGATATAACCCAATTGCTCCTCAATAACTTTTCATAATTCTTTGACAGAACATTTTAATTAAAGAAAGGGATGAGACCGGTGATTGTAACAATTGGCTGGTAAATTTCTGAATCGTCAGATTTTGTGCCAATACTGAGGTCTTCCCTTCACCAAAATTTAATAACTTTTTATAAAAAGAGAAAACATTAAAAAATCTTTGTTCAATAAAGTGTAAAATTTTAGCAATTTCATCACATTTTCTCTAACTAGACTTGACTAATATATTTTGTCAACTAGCACCTAATATGGAACCTAACATTGTGTAACTATAGCATGGGTTATTTTTCCCTATATGCATCATCTTGCACTTATCCACATTAAATTTCATCTGCCATTTCAATGCCCAATTTTCCAGTCTCACAAGATCTTCCTGCAATTTATCACAATCTGCTTGTGATTTAACTACTCTGAACAATTTTGTATCATTTGCAAATTTGATTACCTCACTCTTCGTATTTCTTTCCAGATCATTTATAAATACATTGAAAAGTAAGGGTCCCAATATAGATCCCTGAGGCAATCCACTGCCCACTCATTTCCACTGAGAAAATTGTCCATTTAATCCTACTCTCTGTTTCCTGTCTTTTAGCCAGTTTGTAATCCACGAAAGGACATCGCCACCTATCCCATGACTTTTTACTTTTCCTAGAAGCCTCTCATGAGGAACTTTGTCAAATGCCTTCTGAAAATCCAAGTACGCTACATCTACCAGTTCATCTTTATCCACATGTTTATTAACTCCTTCAAAAAAGTGAAGCAGATTTGTGAGGCAAGACTTGCCCTGGGTAAAGCCATGCTGACTTTGTTCCATTAAACCATGTCTTTCTATATGTTCTATGATTTTGATATTTAGAACACTTTCCACTATTTTTCCTGGCACTGAAGTCAGGCTAACTGGTCTGTAGTTTCCCGGATCACTCCTGGAGCCCTTTTTAATTATTGGAATTAAATTAGCTATCCTCCTGTCTTCAGGTACAATGGAAGATTTTAATCAGGGGTTACAAATTTTTACTAATAGGTCTGTGATTTCATTTTTTAGTTCCTTCAGAACTCTGGGGTGTATAACATCCGGTCCAGGTGATTTACTACTCTTCAGTTTGTCAATCAGGTCTACCACATCTTCTAGGTTCACCGTGATTTTGTTCAGTCCATCTGAATCATTACCCTTTTTTTTTTTTTTTTATATACCAACATTCAATCTCAATTGAGATATCACACCAGTTTACATTCAGGTACTGTAGGTATTTCTCTATCCCCAGCAGGCTTACAATCTAAGTTTTTGTACCTGAGGCAATGTAGAGTAAAGTGACTTGCCCAAGGTCACAAGGAGCAACAGCGGGACTTGAACCTTGGTCTCCTTGTTCATAGTCCACTGCTCTAACCGCTAGGCTATTCCTCCTCTAGGCTATTCCTCCTCCTCCCCAGCATCCCCTTCATTAAACACCGAAGCAAAAATATCATTTAATCTTTCTGCGATGGCCTTATCTTCTCTAAATGCCCCTTTAACCCCTCGATCATCTAACGGTCCAACTGACTCCCTCACAGGCTGTTTCGGATATATTTTAAAAAGATTTTACTGTGAGTTTTTGCCTCTACAGCCAACTTCTTTTCAAATTCTCTCTTAGCCTGTCTTATCAATGTCTTGCATTTAACTTGCCAATGTTTATGCATTATCCTATTTTCTTCTGTTGGATCCTTCTTCCAGTTTTTGAATGAAGATCTTTTGGCTAAAATAGCTTCTTTCACCTCCCCTTTTAACCATGCCAGTAATCATTTTGCCTTCTTTCCTTAATGTGTGGAATACATCTGTACTGTGCTTCTAGGATGATACTTTTTAACAATGACCACGCCTCTTCCACACTTTTTACCTTTGTAGCTGCTCCTTTCAGTTTTTTTCTATTTTTCTCATTTTATCAAAGTTTCCTTTTTGAAAGTTTAGCACGAGAGCCGTGGATTTGCTTACTGTCCTCCTTCCAGTCATTAATTCAAATTTGATCATATTATGATCACTATTGCCAATCGACCCTACCACTGTTACCTCTCTCACCAAATCCTGTGCTCCTCTGAGAATTAGATCTAAAATTTCTCCCTCTCTTGTCGGTTCCTGAACCAATTGCTCCATAAAAATGTCATTTATTCCATCCAGGAACTTTATATCTCTAGCATGTACTGATGATACATTTACCCAGTCAATATTGGAGTAATTGAAATCTCCCATTATTACCACACTACCAATTTGGTTAGCCCATTTCAGAACATGTAATCTACGCGGAATGACGGTTTTTCCAGTAGGAACTGTAGTGTTCACAGCAAGGGATATAAAGGCAGGATATTTATTTATTTATTTTATTTAAAAGTGTTTGTATACCGTCTTTACAAACAGTGTTTAATCTTCAGGTTCAAATGATCTTGATAGTGCATCAGCACAGAGGTTCTTGGAACCTGGATGGAAACAGAGAACGAAGTTAATCCGTTCAAAGAAGAGTGCCCATTGGGCTTGTCGGGGGTTCAGGAGTTGAGCCTATTTAAGATGCTCAAGGTTCTTATGGTCAGTGAAGATGGTAAACATGTGTTACGCTCCTTCCAACCAGGGGCACCATTCTTGGAGGGCCAACGACTGCGAGGAGTTCTTGGTCACCAACGGTATAACATTGTTCCATAGGAGAAAACTTATGTGAGTAGAATGAATAGGGTATCAGTTTACTCTAAGGGGAAAACTGGCTCAAGACGGCTCCTGCGCCAATTGCAGAGGCATCAACTTCTATGATGAATGGACGTCTAGGGTCAGGATGCTGAAGGCAAGGCCAGAACGCCTCCTTGATCGTCTGAAAGGCAGCTTGTGCTTTAGGTATCCACACCCGAGTGTTGGCCCCTTTCCTAGTCATAGCAGTGAGTGGGGCAACTAAGGTAGATTAATTGGCAATGAAGCTCTGGTAATAATTGGTAAAGACAAGGAAATGTTGTAAGACTCGTAGGCCTACTGGCTGAGGCCAGTCGCAGATCCCCTGGACTGTCTCTGGATCCTTGGTTGGATATGATATACCCTAAGAAGGGTAAGCGATTACGCTCAAACAGGCATTTTTCCAGCTTGGCGTACAGATGGTCCTCTCTCAGATGCTGCAGGACAATCAGAACATGATCTCGATGAGATTCAAGGTCTTTGGAAAAGATCAGGATGTCGTCAAGGTATATGACTACAAAGGAATACAAAAGGTCTCGGAAGATCTCATTCATAAGGCAATGAAAGACCGCTTGGGCAATTCATAGCCCAAAGGGCATCACAGTATATTCGTAATGACTAGCCCTTGTATTAAATGAGGTTTTCCAGATATCTTCAGGTTGGATGCATACTAGGTTGTACGCACCTCTCAGATCCAACTTGGAAAAGATCTGTGCCCCTTCAAGGCTGTCAAACAGTTCACTGATAAGGGGCAGGGGATATTGGTCTTTGCAGGTTATGGCATTGAGCCCCCTGTAATCAATACAAGGGTGTAAACTGCCGTCCTTTTTCGTAACGAAGAAGAACCCCGCCCCAGCAGGGGAATCAGAAGGACGAATGAATCCTTTTTCTAGGTTCTCTTTAATATTAGAGATGTGTATCGTTTTTCGCCCGAAGTAGGAAATTGAACGAAATTTCCTACTTCGTTGCTGTTTCGTTGTCCCCGAAATGCATTTTCCCCAAATTTCGGGGAAAATTCGGTTTTCGGGTTTGCCTGGGGAGAGGGGCACAAATTTTTTTTTTTAAATAAAAAACCACCCCAAACATTTAAATTAGCTATAATACACCCCCCCCCCCCCTGATCCCGATCCCTCCCTAAGACTTACGTAGATCCCTGGGGGTCCAGCGGGATCCCGGCTTCCATTTGTCCTCCGTGCCCGGTGTAGTGCAAGCCCTGCGCCTCAAAATGGTGCCGAATAGCCCGAACTACCATGTCACAGGGGCTTTCGGCGCTATTGGTCAGCCCCTGTCACATGGCCATCGGCGCCATCTTGTGCTCCTATCATGTGACAGGAGCTGACCAATGGTGCCGAAAGCCTCTGTGACATAGTATGGGCAAAGGCTATTGGCGCCATTTTGGTTACTGGCAGCCGAAAACAAAATCGCTCCTGGACCCCTGCTGGACCCCCAGGGATTATTGGCAAGCCTTGGGGGGGTCAGGAGCCCCCTCCTGACCCCCCTGTCACATGGCCATCGCCGATGGCCATGTGACAGGGGCTGACCAATAGCGCCGAAAGCCCCTGTGACATGGTAGTTCGGGCTATTCGGCACCATTTTGAGGCGCAGGGCTTGCACTGTACAGTCACCGGGCACGGAGGGCAAATGGAAGCCGGGACCCCGCTGGACCACCAGGGATCTTCGTAAGTCTTGGGGAGGGATCGGGATGGGGGGGGGGTTGTATATATGTACGAAAAATGCTTGAAAACGGTTTTAAATGCTTGGGGTGGGGTTTTTTTCAGCTTCATTTCCCGATTCGTTTTTCGGCCTGGTTTTGGGTTTTCTCGTTTCGTTTTTTGAAAAAACGAAACGAGAAAACCCGAATTGTACCACGAAGTATTCGAACCGATAAACGACCCGGTAGAAAAAAACGAAGCACATCTCTATTTAATATACTCAGACGTAGCTTGAGTCTCGGGCTGAGCAACGGGCAAGTTCTGACTTTGGGAGGCATGGTGCCCAGCAGATGTTCAATAGGGCAATTAAACTTGCATAACGGAGGCAAGGTATCCGCTTTCTGCTTCGAGAAGACATCTTGGAAGTCAGAGTATTGCGGAGGTAAACCAGGCAAGGTAACAGACTTCAGAACAGGAACTACTGGGGATACAGGACGTAAACAGGTCTTCTGGCATTTAGAGCACCACTGTACCAACTGCAGGGAATGCCAATCGAACTGGGGTTCGTGGGCCTGGAGCCAGGACAGCCCCAGGAGAACTGGATGTGTTGATCGTTTCAACACGTAGAAGGACATCTCCTCTTCATGGAGAGTGCCCACGGTAAGATGAACAGCCACTGTCTGGTGGGTGATGAGCCCTGGATGATGTTCTCCCTGGATGGAGGCAATGCGGAGGCTCACCTCTAATGGCTGGAGAGGAATGTTCAGAAGTTTGACAATGTCATCCATAATGAAGCTGCCACTTGCTCCGCTATCAACAAGAGCAGTGGTAGCGAAGGTGTGGGCCTTGATGCCTAGAGACACGGGAAGCAAGAGTTGAGGGCCAGTAACAGTTGCACCTAAGCTCAGGACCCCCACCAGGTTCAGGCGTTGCAGTTTCCCGGACGAATCGGGCAGGATTGCAGACGATATCCAGAAGTGCCATAGTAAAGGCAAAGTCCCTCCTTCCGCCAGCGGAGATGTTTGGTCAGAGACAATCGCCCACGGTTCACCTCCATAGGTTCCACCACAGAAGAGGGTGGCGGTGCTGACGTCTTCGCTGGAGGACTGGAGACATATGTGGGACGTGTGTAGGAGATCAGGGAGCCTTTACTTCTAGGCGTCTTTGCCAGAGACGATGATCGATCTTCCCGGCAAGGGAAATCAGGTCCTCTAGAGATGTGGGAGTCTCACGGATGGAGAGCTCATCTTTGAGAGCACAGGAGAGTCCATCTAGGAAGATGGCTTGCATACAATCTTCTTGCCACCCAAGTTCCGTGGCTAGAGTCCTAAATTCCACCGTATACTTGGAAAGGTTCCGTGATCCTTGATGAGGGTGGAGTAGGTTATGGCTGGTAACAGCCTGGTGGCCCGGGTCTCCGAAGGTCTGCTTGAAGAGAACGATGAATTCAGATAACTTGGAAAATATGGGATCAGAGCATTTCCATAAGGGAGAGGCCCATGAAAGGGCCTTCCCTTCCAGGCGAGATAGGATGAAGGTCACCTTGGTGATTTCCTTCAGGAACAGCGAGGGTTACAGTGAAAATTGCATGAAGCACTGGTTAAGGAAGCCACGACAGGAGTGTGGATCCCCATTGTATCGAGGAGGTGCAGGAAGTGCCAACGATGCTTTGGGAAGCATGGAGGCCGAGAGGCCCTCGGGATTGGCCACAGCTGTATCTTGTAGCTGCAACAAAGCTCTTCCACCGAAGAGGCCAGCGATTCCAAAGCTTGGTGATGTTGTTTAACTATGGCGGCCAAACCCGGTAGGGCCCTGGAGGTGGGAGACTCCACCGAGTTTACGGCCTTGGCAACCTGTTGCGCTTGGGGTTGGACCCTTGTCCTGGAGCAGTGGAGAACGGCTCCCTGGTAGGGACCAGGAAGCAACTGCCCCAGGGGGCGGAGTACTGGAGGAGGCAGAGGCTAGGATGAGCTTCACCACTGGAAGCCTGAGGTCCCCCCAGGCCGCTTGGACTTAGGTGGGCCTCCCAGGGTCTCCTGGAGAGATGAGAGTCAGGCGTGTCCACAGGCAGGAGGGGAGCGCAGTCAGGTTCGAGACTGGAGGTCAGGTGGAGCAAGGAGGACCAGAACAGTGTAGGTGATGGCAAGGCTAGGAACAGAGCCAGAATCTTGACACGTGGTCAAGCAGGCAAAGGTCAGAATCCGGGGATCAGTCCGAAGAGTGGTCAACAAAGCAGGGGTCAGCTTTCGGAGGTCAGATGAGGTCACAGGCAGGCCGAGGTCACAGGCAGGCCGAGGTCAGAAGGCAGGCAGCAGGCAGACAAGTCGAGGAACAGGCTGAGGTCAGAAGGCAGGCGGCAGGCAGGCGGGTCGAGGAGCAGTCAGGAGGCAGGCAGCAGGCAGGCAGGTCGAGGAGCAGACTGAGGTCAGTACCAGAGAGACAGTCCAAGGGGACTACCTGGATAGATGAACAGACGAACAGGAAAAGGAGGATGCTGGAGAACTAGGATGCAGGAACAAGGCAGAAAGAAGATTGGAACAGAAGGATTCTGGAACGAGACTCGGAACAAGACTGGAACAAGGTTCAGACGCAATGACAATCTAGCAAGACAGTAACCCGATTGCCAAGGCAAGGAAGTACAAGCAGGGACTTCCTTATATCAGGGAATCAATCAGGACGCGCCGCGGAGCTAGGACCTGCCCCTGGCCCTACAAGAGGCCAGGCGGTCCGCGCGCGCGTAGGGGTATGAGGCCTGATGCGTAGTGGAAGGCTCGGCGACTGCCACCGCAGGACGCCGAGGCCTAGAAGAGCTCGCAGCTGCCGTTAGGGAGGCCAACCCGGGACCAGCCGTGGAACCAGAGAGGTGAGCAAGCCCATGCGCGAGCCAGGTGTGGACAGGGTGTGTAACAGGGAACTTTTAACTTGGGGTGAGGGGGGTTGAGGATTTTGAAGGCTTGGGGGGGGGGGGGGCAGTTAAAGATACACCGTTACAGGTATGTACAGCACAGTGCGCACCTGTGAAGATATGGTGTTATTAGGAGTGTTGAATGTTGAAAGAAGAGTAAATTTGTTGCCTGTACTCTCTATCAGCCTGTACTTTCTCTCCCCCTTCTCTCTCTCTCAAAATGCAGTAAAAGCATTTTCGGTCCTATCTCGTGGACAACGCAGCCAAAAAAGGTGTAGTTATTTCCAGCAATAAATTTATTAATACACGCTGCAGTAATTAACACACATGTTAGGGCCCTAATGCAGATGCTAAGCCCTTATGGCAAAATGATGAATGACCCTATTAGAGAAGCAGTTTGGCCTGAACATGTTCAACATTGTCATCTCTTCACCATTCCACTGAATATACCCAGATAAAGTTATCCAAGTCATTTTATTCCAACCAGAATTTCTCAGCTAAATTTAGCTGCATAGCTCTGAATATCAGCGCTCACCGGCTAAAATTTAGGGGCGGATTTTAAAAGGCGCGCGAATAGCCTACTTTTGTTTGCGCTCCAGGCGCAAACAAAAGTACGCTGGATTTTAGTAGATACGCGCGGAGCCGCGCGTATCCGCTAAAATCCTGGATCGGCGCGCGCAAGGCTATCGATTTCGTATAGCCGGCGCGCGCCGAGCCGCGCAGCCTACCCCCGTTCCCTCCAAGGCCGCTCCGAAATCGGAGCGGCCTCGGAGGGAACTTTCCTTTGCCCTCCCCTCACCTTTCCCTCCCTTCCCCTACCTAACCCACCCGCCCGGCCCTGTCTAAACCCCCCCCCCTTACCTTTGTCGGGGGATTTACGCCTCCCGGAGGGAGGCGTAAATCCCCGCGCATCAGCGGGCCTCCTGCGCGCCGGGACGCGACCTGGGGGCGGGTCCGGAGGGCGTGGCCACGCCCCCGGGCCGCCCCGGGCCGTAGCCACGCCCCCGGAACGCTCCCAACACGCCCCGAAAACGCCGCGCGGTTCGGGCCCGCCCCCCGACACGCCCCCTCCGAAAACCCCGGGACTTACGCGAGTCCCGGGGCTCTGCGCGCGCCGGTAGGCCTATGTAAAATAGGCTTCCCGGCGCGCAGGGCCCTGCTCGCGTAAATCCGCCCGGTTTTGGGCGGATTTACGCGAGCAGGGCTCTGAAAATCCGCCCCTTAAAGTTTAAAAATAAATCTGCACATCTTATTATAGTTGAAAATGGTATAAGATGCAAAATACTGTTTAAAAAGCTTAATTTCTAATGAAAATTAAAATAGCTTAATAACAAAAATATTAGTGCATATAAATCAAATTTCATTGCCATTGGCTTGTCAAGTAATTTGGAGACTCATGCTCAATCCAGAAAGGCATTCTCTCTCTCTCTAATTTGGCATCGATTATTTCATCACCTGTAATTCTGTTTAATATTTTTAGAGCCTGAAGACCTCAACTATAACTATGATGATTATGAAAGTGTGCAAAATGATGATCCACTAAGCACAATGACCAAACTTGACTGGTTTGATATTCGCAGTCGAAGGAGAAGAGATGTTTCTGCTTCTGAAAAGAAGAAAGAGGACTTACATTACACCATATGCATAAAGTATGTTAATGGGCAAATCTTTTCTTTTCATCCTATTATATCAGGAGGAACATCAGAAAATATTTCTTCACAGAAAGTGTGGTAGACACATGGAACAACCTCGCAGAGGAGATGGTGGAATCAAAAGCAATAACACAAATCTAGAAAGCATGAGATAAGTACAAAAGATCCTTAGGTAGGAAAAAAAATGAAGCAACAGCAGAGATCAGCTGGGGTTTATAGCAGTGCAACAGGAGAAAATCAGGCAGATTAGATGGGCCTTACTGTCTGTATCAGCTGTCGTTTTCCATATGTTTCTAAATTTAATATGGAAGACACGTACATCTACTCTTCCTTACCAAAGCTGCAGGAGTTCAAGTGAACTACTGTGCTGCATTAGAATAGGACTCTAGGTGTTTAAATCAAAATCATAAATGTAACCCCCTCCCTCCCTCCAATGGGACACATAAAAGAATGAGAGGATTTGACCCATTTTACTAGCCATCAGTCTCTCTAATTTATTCAGTGGGTTCGAAAGGGGTCATGCAGATGGAGAAATGGATGAACAAGATGCAGTGGGGTAGGATGTGTTGAGTGGTCAGAGGTTATACAACTAGCTGCCATCTCCAAAAAAACAAAAAACAAACAAACAAAGCAGGGGTGGGTAAGAGTATGGGGCAGAGGTGTGGCCTGCTTGTTGCAGCGGTTGCTACCCCTGATTGAGCTGGATGTTCACTGGGATGCAGATACGGCGCTGCTCTCTGCATGGTGGAGGGGTGGAAGGGAGTTGGGGCCGGAGGGTGCTGGAAGCCAATAGTGATGGGTGGGAGGGAGAAAAAGGGTGGGAAAAAAAATGGATAAACTGCGTGGCTTGCTGGGCAGACTGGATGGGCCGTTTGGTCTTCTTCTGCCGTCATTTCTATGTTTCATTTCTATGATCCTTGTCCCTTTGTTAGAGCATTAGGTGCTGACTATGCTTGAAGCACCATAAAAGTCATTCCACTTCAGTCTCATCAAACACTCAACTTTATTTTCTGGAATGTCCAGCCAGTAACAATGTACAGATCTTATGAAGGTATACAGAGCATATTGAATTACTCAGAGTTCACAGGATACTCTGTCAAGTAAAACATTCGGAAACCTAAGATTAATACATTGTATCCCAAGGTTTGGAATACCTTTTTCTACTTTACAATACAATTTCCTCCCTTCTAACACTCCATAATTTTCTCTACCTCCATTTAACAGAAGTTAGGGTTTACATTCTCCAATATTTCAGTTGCCAAATGTTTGCCACTTTATAGGTACATCTCTTTCCAACCCCTAACTCATCACACAAGGGACAGATGAATCTGAAGTGTGTGATTCCTCTTCCTTTTAAATACCAAGCTCCATTTACAAACGTCCAAAGGCCAATCTCCAGTATGGGACATGGGGTTCACATCCCTGGCTCCTCATTTAGCTTCACTCTTATTCACGTCTCCTTTGCTACTCACCCTTTTACTTGATCATCTTGACTTCCCCCTTCCAGCAATGTGCAGGTCTATCCAGTATTCTCCATGCTCTGATACTTCTTGGCGCACTCCTAGCTCCTAGCCATTTCCTCAGGGAGATGAATCTCCTCTTCATACTCTTGGCCTTGGCCTTCTTCCCTTGAAAGAAAAAGCTCTTCTTCCCTTGAGAGGACCCCCCCCCCCCCGAATTCCATACTGGGGGGTTCCCCAGGCCCACCAGCCCACAAGCAGGCTACTCCAGGCTTCTTACATCCTGGAGGTCCCTCTCTGCCTTCACTCCATACTCCAGAAAGGGCAATTCCTGCTACTTTGACCCAGGCTTTATACTCTCCTAGGCCACTCACCACAGATTCTTCTCCCCTGAAAAACACTAAAAGGAAAACACACACCAAACTCCCCTGGTACTTCAGGTTAAAACATCTAAAAAAAAATTACAGTACAATCCATGGCTCAGAACTATGCTTGATGCCATTCATTGGCCATCCAGCAATATTGCCTGCCAAGTCAACATTCTCCTTGTACAACTTCAGATCCACCATCCAAAATGCCTTGACATATTAACTCGTAAACGGGAACACAACTGGTGATCCTGTCACATAAACAAAAAAAATAACTATTGTACCTCTATCAAGCAGTGTTGGGCTTTTGTAAACAGTTTGTGACAGTGAAAGAAAATTAAAACAATATACTATACACATATAGAACTTCCTAATGCAATCACATTCATCTACACTTCCATTCAGACTAAAAATGAAGGGGGCCATCTTTAATTTATGTAAGGTAAAAACATATTCATAATAATTGATTCAGCTTTTTTACATAATTAAGGACAAGATGCTTGGGCAAAACTATTTGGATTGCCTCATGGGGAAGTGTCTCCACATGGATTAGTTTTGCACATACTTATATTAGACACCCCACCCACTAAGTGAAAAACTCTCTATAACTTATAAAAAATCACTTAGATACTAATCTGCTATTGGAAGTTCTTCCCAAAATAATGTAAAATGAAAAAGTTAAACAAGAAAAATTTGAAAGACAAAAGGGATGTGCTGATAAGTGACCATATACTGAAAAGAAGGAACAGCACCTTTTCCAGTCCTCCAGAACTACTCCAGACTCTAAAGAAGCATTGAAAAGGTCAGCCAACAGAGTAGCAAGGACATTTCTAAGTCCCTGGGTTAAGACCATGCATATTGTGAAATCGTACAAAATCCTGGGGAATAAAGCTTAGCACCTATGGAGCAAACCTGCCATATTTCAGCAGCATAAACTTACAAGACTCCAAAAGCAACAACTCTACCTATGATTAGGAAGCACTGCAAATATTACCCTGTTGGGAAAACACAAAGAATAAGACTGTTCCAGATCCCTGCACAGAAACTACATGCTAGCAGAGAACTAAGCCTTAGTCACACATGGAAAAAAAAAAACCTTCAACAAATACAAAATACAGTAAGTGATTACACATTAAAAACAGAAATATGCAGACAAAAACTAGAAGGTTAATCTCAAGAAGCCAGACTCTGCATGCAATGCAATACCGGAGCTCTAGAAACAGACATACATTTCCTCCTAGACTAAGCTAGAGCCCAGTCATTGTTCCTGTGGTGAGTGAGGGCTGTTATGTTACACAACACCCCCTAAAAGAAACATGACAAAGCCTTGGCAGCACCCATATAATATGGTATTATGATAGGGCCGCTGAATTTTTGATATTTTTCTTGTGGAAGGTGGGTAGGTGCAGGAGGCAGAGAGAGCAACAGGAGGAAGTGTTGGAGCAGGGAAAACAAGAGGAGAGAGGCTGAAGGGAGAGGAGGAGGGTTGGGACAAGGGGCGAAAGCAAAAGGAAGTGGAGGAGGAGGAGGGATGTGGGGGTGCTGAAGAGGAGAGAAGGGGAAGATGGGGAGAGAACAAGGAGGAGTGGGGATAAGGAGAAAGGTGAAATGCTGAAAGAGAAGAGAAATAGGGAGATAGGAGGAGTGCTGAAGAGAAAGAGGATGGGACTGAAGGGAAGGCAGGACAGAAAGAAGATGGGTTTGGGGACGAGGAAGAGAGTCTGCCCCCAAGACAAGCAACAAAGGCTCCGCAGCCCCAATATAATACGATACTTTACTGAGCCTACCGAGCCTTCGTTTTTTTTCTTGTTGGGGGGGGGCCATTGGTGGAGAGGTGGCAGGAGGGAGAAGAAAGAGCAAAAGGAGCGGATGGGAGCAGGGAAAAAGAGGAGGGGGCAGAAGGGAAAAGAGGACATGGAGAAGAGAGGCCAAACGGAGAAGGAGGGGTAATGGGGCAGGCCAAAGGGAGTAAGGGTGAAGAGAGACAGGGGCTAAAGGCAGAGGCTGAAAAGAGAAGAGCTGGATGGGGGGAGAGGTGAGAGATGGGAGCAGAGGAGAGAGAGGAGAGGCCTGCCCAAGAAAAACAATGAAGGCTTGGTGGCTCCAACATAATACCCCCAAGAAAAACAATGACCAGGCCATTTTGGCCCCCTTTTCTTTTTTCCTGCCACCAGAACCTCCCCCTCCAACATCCCAGCTCTCTCTGTCCCTACCCCCTCTTTTCCTTCAGCCCCTCCTCTATCCCCATCCCCACCCTTATTTGCTCTCGTCCCCTGCCCCATCCTCTTCCTTCAGCCCTCTTATCTCCCCAACCTTGCTTTCTTCTCTGCCCCATCTCCCATCTCCCTTTCCCCCTAATCCCCTCACTCACCATCATTCACTCCCTCCCTCCCATAATCACCTCACTCACCTCTTTCACTCCCATCTCGCCACAATCCCTCACCTCCTTCATCCCACCTCCCCATAATCTCTTCAGTCCTTCGCTTTGACCCCCCATTCACCTCCTTCATTCCCACCCTCACAATCCCTTCACTCATCACTTTTACTCCCCCCACCATGATCTACACACCTCCTTCACACACACACGAAAAGAAGCCTCACTGGTGGCAGGTAGGATGGCTGATTATTTCCTTTCTGTGCCTCTCAGCACTGTCGCAATCCCCTCACTCCCCCTTCATGCTCCTAAAAAGTCAGAGGACCGTGGCCTTGCAGAGCCTCAGGCCAGGGTGCTTTGCCTCTCATATTAAAAAGGGACATTATTCACCTTTTATTTAAATTGCCTTTGTTGGATCAGTTAGATTGTAATAACCAAAGACCCATGACAAATCTCCCTTTCCTATTTAGACTGATAGAAAGGGAGGGGCCAGTACAACTTGGATAATACTCTAATTTACTAGGCCCATGCCATTGGGATTTTAGATTGCCAGTAATACAGAATTAGTCCTACTGGCATTTACTGAGGATATGCAGATGAAACTGAATAAGGAAGAATCAGGTTTTACTAGATATGTCCGCTGCACTCTATACAGTGGATCACCATATCCTCCTAAGGGAAATTGTTGGATCTGGGAGTGGAAGTCTGGCCATCAGATTATATCTTTTTGTCTGAGAGAACTCAAAAAAATATTGAGAGGGAAGGTTTTTTTCTGAAACATGGTTGTTAACAGTGTAGGATTCTGCAAGAATCCTCACTTCCCCCTATTTTATTCAATGTGTATATTCCCAAGCAGGGATCTAGCCCCCGAGCGAGAGGGCTCGGGCGTGGCTGAGAGGCGCCTCGGTCCCGGTGAGGACTTAGCCCCGAGCGAGACGAGTTCGGCGGCTTAGAGGCAGCGGGTGCACTTCCTCGAGCGCGGCGGTGAAGGTATTTCCCCTCTCCCCCCCAGCCAGAGACCGCTCGGGTTGCAGCCGGGAAGCGCCGAAGATCAGGTAAGGCGTACATCTCTTACTTTTTGGTATGCTCCCAAGCAGCACAAGAGGGGAGCCGGCTCGGGTTCAGATCCCGGCCGCACCTCACAATGAGAATCAGCCGATCCATCCGGGGGACGAAGCCATAGGGGGCAGGTTAACCCTCTTCTACCTACGCTTCAAGGTTCTGGGACGACACTTCCAATTCAGGGCTTTGCCCTTCGGGTTAGCCACGGCGCTGTGGACCTTCACCAATGTGATCGTAGTGGTAGCAGCGGCGCTCAGACGGGAAGGAATCCTTGTCCATCCATACCTAGACGATTGGCTGATCAGGGCGAAATCACGAGAGGAGAGCCATCAGGCAACCAACAGAGTGATCTCCCTTCTGGAAAGCCTGGGATGGGTAGTCAACCTAAACAAGAGTTGCCTACAGCCTTCCCAATCACTGGAATACCTGGGAGTCCAGTTCGACACCCAGGCAGACAAAGTCAGCCTAACCACCAAGAGAAGGTTAAAACTCCAGACGCGTCTACAGTCCTTGATGGGAGCCAGCCGGCCCATAGCTTGGGATTATCTGCAGGTTCTCGGTCTCATGGCATCCACCCTGGAAGTGGTACCCTGGGCGCGGGCCCATATGAGACCACTACAACGCTCCCTCCTCTCTCGATGGAGCCCACGCTTCCGGAATTACTCCCTGCATCTACCTCTACCAGCCAGAGTGCGGACCCAGCTACGGTGGTGGTTGCAGTCCGACCACACGAGCAGGGGGTCGAAGATGTCCTCCCCCACGTGGACTCTGCTCACCACAGATGCCAGCCTGAGTGGATGGGGAGCACACAGCGAAGAGCTCACCGCCCAAGTGCGGTGGAACAGAGAAGAGTCGGGGTGGAACATCAACCGTCTAGAGGCACGGGCAGTCCAGTTAGCCTGCCTGCGATTTGCTCACAGACTGCGGAACAGAGCAGTCAGAGTGATGTCCGACAACGCCACCACGGTGGCATACATCAACCGACAGGGCGGAACCAGAAGCCAACAGGTGTCCCTAGAGATAGCCCCGCTGATGGCTTGGGCAGAGGCGAATCTCCAGGACATCTCCGCCGTCCACATTGCCGGAAGGGACAACACCACTGCAGACCTCCTCAGCAGGGACAGCCTAAATCCGGGAGAATGGCAGCTGTCCCCCACAGCCTTCCAGATGATTGTGGATCAGTGGGGGACTCCGGACATGGACCTACTAGCGGACAGGTCCAATGCTCAAGTACCCAGATACTTCAGCCGCAAGCGAGATCCGTTCTCGCACGGGATAGACGCCCTGGTTCAACCATGGCCTCCAGGGACCCTGCTATACGCCTTTCCACCGTGGCCCCTGCTGGGCGCCCTTATACACAAGATTCAGAGGCACAGAGGCCTAGTTCTTCTAGTGGCACCAGACTAGCCAAGAAGACCCTGGTACGCGGACATGAGAAGACTACTGACAGGGGAGCCCCTTCCCCTGCCTCCTCTCAGGGACCTGCTATGTCAAGGTCCCATCCTCCACGAGGATCCGGCTCAATTCTCTCTTACGGTCTGGCCATTGAGAGGACTAGACTGAAGAAAAGAGGTTACTCGGAGCCGGTGATAGATACACTCCTCCGAGCGCGCAAGTTTTCCACATCCCTCACCTACATAAGGATCTGGAGAGTATTCAAAGCCTGGTGCGACACTCATGGCACCAATCCACATGCGACCACAATCCCTATTGTTCTGGATTTCCTGCAGGATGGGCTTCAGAAGGGTCTCTCCCTAAGCTCCATCAAGGTTCAGGTAGCTGCACTGTCTTGCTACGGTCCCAGGAGGGATGGCAAGACCATTGCCACGCACCCAGATGTTTCCCGCTTCCTGAAAGGAGTCAAGCACATTCGTCCGCCACTGAAGTGGCCAGTGCCCCTGTGGAACCTCAACATAGTTTTGGATTTCCTCGCGGGATCCACCTTCAGACCCCTCCGGGGCCTGTCTCTCCATTCGCTAACTTTGAAGATGGTGTTCTTTCTGGCAGTGTGTTCAGCACGCCGCATCTCAGAGCTACAAGCGCTGTCCTGCCATGATCCCTTTCTCAGGCTCACTCCAGAGGCTATCCATCTTCGCACGGTTCCATCCTTCTTACCTAAAGTAGTCTCACAATTTCACCTCAACCAAACCATATCCTTGCCAACCACGGCGGGTTTGAAGAAGTCGGAAAAAGGGCGTTTGCTACACCATCTCGACATCGGCAGATTGCTGCCCAGATACCTGGAAATGACAGAAGCAGTACGAAAGATGGACCATCTGTTTTCGTCCTTCACAGCGGGAAGAAACAAGGGGAAGCGGCCTCACAGCCCACCATCGCCTGCTGGATCAAAGAAGTTATCAGAGCGGCCTACGTAGAGTCCGGGAAGTCACCACCTCTGCAGGTCAAGGCTCATTCCACCAGAGCGCAGGCGGCCTCTTGGGCAGAATCTAGAATGCTGTCGCCCGCAGAAATATGTAAGGCGGTGACATGGTCCTCCCTCCATACCTTCTCCAGATTTTATCGACTGGACGTCCAGGCCAGGGAGGATACAGCCTTTGCGAGGGCAGTCCTACACGGTCCTCAGGCAGCCTCCCACCCAGTCGGGAGTAGCTTTTGTACATCCCACTTGTTCTGAGTCCATCTGCTACATGCTAGGAAATGTAGAGATTACTTACCTGATAATCTCCTTTTCCTTAGTGTATGCAGATGGACTCACCATCCCGCCCGGCTGCCAGTATCCATGGGTTTTCACCACTTCAAGGTAAGGCATGTCATTTCTTACACGAGAGCGTCCACTCTACCAGGTGTCGACGCCTTCCGGTTGGGAACGCTGGCGGTCTCCAGCTACTTTAATCGGTCAGGGGAATCCTGTTTCATTAATTACTTGATCGGTCAGTACACATATATCCATAACAGCTTTTGCAAGGAAGATTACTGAGTTGCTTCACTTCCTGTGGGGGTATATGTACCCGTGCTGACGTCAGATCCGTCTCCAACTGCTAGCACGAGCACACTATACCCACTTGTTCTGAGTCCATCTGTATACACTAAGGAAAAGGAGATTATCAGGTAAGTAATCTCTACATTACGTACATAAAACCCAACTTACATGAGTAAGTTCTGTTTATTTTGTGCGTAATATATAAATGCATACATTTTTGTGAAACTGTATATTGAGTGTAAAAACAGCACAAACATTTGACATACATGACTCTGAAGCATGCCAAAGAATGGCCAAGGTGTGTTCAGGTATACAATTTTATACAGAAACACCCCCTCCCAGAAGCCACCCATCCATCCCGCCTCCCCCCCTCCACACCAACCCAATCATGGGAAATTGAGCAGCTCACTTCTAGCCCTAGAGGATAATCTTTGTAAATAAAGATGCCAAGTACTGATAAACTTACATTTATATTTAAACGAATGTGTGGTAGTCTGATTTTCCATTTGCATTAGTGCATGTAGTTTATTTCTCCAGAGCCAAACATTTTGAGGGGCTTGCTCACGCCAGTGCAGCAGAATGGCCTTCTTCACAATCAAACATGCCTTTCGAATCAAAAGACACTTATCCCTCCCCTGTGCCTAAAAAAGACGAGGCTACATCAAAAAAGAATACCCTTGGGGCAAAAACCACTGGGTGACCCACCAAAAGAGACAGATACCTTTGAACCATGCCCCAAAAAGTTTGAATAACAGTACAGTCCCAAAAACAATGTCCTAAGGTACCCCTGTCCGTCTGACACTTACTACACAGCTCAGAGTTCACATAGCGCACCCTATACAGCCAGCAGGAAGATAAATATGCTCTTCACAAAACTTTATATTGCATCTCTCGGAGAGTTGTAACATCCGTCAGCTCAGGTATGCGCTTTATGGCATGAAGGAGGGGGAAATCGGTTAAAGAAGGTATTTCTGCCTTCTATTTGGCATGTAACCCCACAGCTGAAACCTCAGGTTGTAAACTAAACAAGGACTTTCGAATACGAGAAATCCCTATCCGACCCCACCTGTCTACTTGGAAAAACTCTTCCAGCAGGTCCATTAAAGCATTGCAGAGGTGAGATTTCTGCAAAGATTGTACATAACGATGCAGTTAAAGGTAGGCAAAAAAGGAGTTAGGGGAAAGAACAAAGGCCTTATTGATGTAAGGTGGAAAAGATTGTTGTTCAAGTAGGGTCTTGTAAAAAAGAAGCAAGGGAGCTGTCATTTTCTCTCGTAGGATCTTATAAAACTCCCCCCCATAGCCATCTGACCCAGGCACTTTATATGAGGGGCTCCCCAGCATCCCATACTAAATTTCCTCCAGACGAGGAGGTGCATTCAGTTTATCTAATTGCGCATCAGTGAGTTGTGGGAGAGCAAGTCGTCAAAAGAAACAAGACCTGGCTGCTACATCCCCCAGTTGCTGAGCATAGAGCTGTTGAAAGTATTCAAGAAAAGCTTCACTAATCCCCTCCCGGGAGTTAATAATTTTATAAGATTTATCCAAAACTGCTGCTATATATTTAGCCCCCAATTTACATTTTACCATATTGGCTAAATGTTTCCCCGTCTAACTACCATATTGAAAAAGTTGAAATTTGTAATAAAATATAGATTTAAACATGCACTGATGTAGCAAGGAATTCAAGACAGCTAGAGAGGTGAGATAATTTGACCTAGCTAGTTCAGAACGCCCACCCCCACATGCGCCGTTGATCACGACACACCTGTCTTTCAATTTTGACAACTGGGCATCAAAAGACTTACGTTTGTGGGATACATAGACTATAATCTCACCCGGAGCACTGACTTACTTGTTTCCCAAAAGAGGGCGGGCATACTAACACGCTCTTTGTTATGCTCCTGAAATTCATCCCAGCATTGCTGCAGAAAGTCTTGAAAACATTTATCTTTAGCTGAAAATGCTGGAAAACACCAAGGTTGCTGTCCCTGTCCCCCAGATCCCCAGAGCAAGACCACCCAAATCAAGGCATTATCAGATATCATCAGAGGGCCAATCTCTGCAGCCATAACGTGAGAAAACATAGCGGGCACAAACAGAAGATAATCTAGGTGACGTTGAGAAGCATGCGCCCAGGAAACACGGGTGTAATCCCGGTCCATAGGATGGAGAACCTGCCAGACTTCTAATAAATACAATTGTTTACACAGCATGAGGATACCTTTGTGTTTCAAAGCCACTTCTGTTGTCCTTGGGTGTGATTTGTCCAATTGGGGATCATTGACCACAGTAAAATCACCACCAGGACCCTAGGAATAGAGGAAGCTCCCCCTAGCAACTGACAAAGAGAAAAAAACTTGGAATCTTACTCGTTCGGAGCATAAACCTTACAGACAGTAATTGGTTTCCCTTGTAAAGACCTTTTAGGAATCAAATAGTGACCTTCGGGATCGCGAATCATAGCGCTGCATTGAAAAGACAGCGATTTATGCAATAAAAGGGACACCCCCACTTTATGAGATCCTGAAGAAGCCCAATATACTTCCCCCACCTACCATTTACATAGTTTACCATGTGCAACATCGTTAAGGTGTGTTTCTTGAAGCAGAGCTATGATGCCTCTTCAGCATACTCAAGATTTTTTGCCTTTAAATAGGTAAACCCAGCCCACAAACATTCCAAGATATAATACGTAAAGCTTATTTATTAGGCAGTGCTTGGGAACCACAGAGGCACCACGCAGATCTTACACTCTACGCAAAAGGGCACCCCCCCCCCCCACCCAGCCTAAGATACCCCCTTATACTTAAGCCAGGAATCTTAACATATACAAACACAAAAGTAGCATCCTGCATAAAAGCCTCCACAATACAAAACCCCAAGAGCTCCCAAAACATGAACCCCCAAAGCTCAGCCCCCCCCCCCCCCTACCTACCTCCCCCTCCTCCTACCCCAAGCCTGATACACTTGGGCATCTACTTTGCCCACTAGCCCTATACCCCCCTTACTCAACTCCCTCTCCCCGGGTTGGAAACCCGGATAAGTACGGTCATTCATATGACACTCCTCCCTACCGCCGTGAAATGGTAGATAGACCAACCACATAAAAGACCCCAACAGTAGAAATTTCAAATAGAAAATAAGAATATGATCAGTCTACATACAAAGTTCTGGCACAGCTGGTTCATGGTAATCCCAATACATAAATGGCATAGATTCAAAAAGTATACATAAATGGCATAGTATCAAAAAATCAGAACTAAGTCTCCTAAATAGAAATCTCAGAAAAATATTGGAATAGGGAGACTAAGAATGCCATGATCTTCAGTAATTGTACCGTCCAAGAGCATCTGAGTCCACGGCTCATAAAATATTGAGCTGCAGCAACCAGAAAAGTCAACAAACTGTCCAAATGGCAAACCTAGGAACCACGGCTCCAAAAAAGTCTTTGAGATCCGAAAAAGATCTGAACAATCGGCTCCGGGCAAATCAATGTGCCAGTGGGCACCTAATGAAGGTTACCACACACAAATAAGGACTTCAGGTACAGCAGCTGATCCTCAATGATTGCCATGTTGTCCGGCTCAATATCAGCATCAGTCCCCTGAAATTGACTGTAGAAAATGCTATGCCTCCACGGGAGTATTGTAAATGATAGTTGCTCCCACATGCGTAACCCGAAGTTTGGCTGGGTAAATCAAGGCAAAATGGATTTTCTTTTGATATAAGGAGTTGCAGACAGGCATGAATGCTCTCCGAAGCCCCACGAGTTTAACTGAGCAGTCTTGAAAAATTAAAATCTTCTGCTCCCCTATGTGGGGTGGGGGGCCCTGATGCATTGCCTGCAAAATTGCCGCTTTCTGATTAAAGTCCAAACAACGAGCTATCACCACACACAGCCAAATTTGATGGTCCAGCCAGGAGCCAATGCAATGCACATGCTCAATTTGTACAGGCCCCACAGACTCAGAAAGATGGAGCGCCTCCAGGAGTCACTTTTCCAAAATCTCTGCAGTTCAATTTCCACCAGCGATTCGGGAAAGCCCACAAACTGTAAGTTGTTGCGCCTCAAACGATTTTCTATATCCTGCCATCTTCTAACACCAAAACACGTTGGTCCACCTCTGTAAACCATCTAGCTGCGGACTCAAGTGAACTGGACAAGACATCCAATTTTGCTGTTGTTTCCCCAAACTTCCCATCCAACTTAAGGTCGATAGCCTTTTTTACCGTCCCTTTGACCGCAGTTCTCAACACCTCGGGGGCGACCAGCTCAATGGGCCCAGCAGTCTTTTCATCAGCCATCTTGGAAGGTGTGGGTCAGGCTTTCTCTTTTTCCTTTTTTAGGACCCGACTTGGCATAACCTTGCGGGGGTCCCAGACAAAGTCAGTACCCCCTTCAACACCGCAGTGGGCTGGAGAAATTAGCAGTGAATGGAGCAGTTAGCGGCAGGAAGGAGGCAGATGGCGGGTAGGCCCGAAGGGAGTCAGCCAAAAACACTTTCTGCTCCCTTCACAGCATCACGTGATGACCATGCATACATTTTTAAAACAGGTGGATAAAGTACACGTATTCAATGCATTCTTATACTCTGATTCAATGAATTGAATATATTCATGTGTAAGCCTACATATGTACCCGAATGCGCCAAGGTAAAGATATGCATGGGTTATAAAATACTGGCATAGATCTATGCATGGATATGCCACAGTGTTTGATAGTTATCCTCCCTGCTAGTTTTCTAAAAAAACTCACAGGCAAAGGTCTGTAGCTTAAATGTTATATTGGATTCTTCATCAAATTTAAAGGACCAGGCATCAACTATGGCTAAAAAGACATTTTTGAAATTGAGATTAGTGAAACAATTGAAACCTTATTTGAAAACTTCAGATTTTAAAACAATTATACAATCTTTAGTTGTTCTGAGCTTAGATTATTGCCTTGTGGCTTATCTAGATTAACATAAGAACATTGCCATTGAAAACAGTACATAATTTTCAAGTGGTTCAGAAGGCTGCAGTCTTGATTATAGCGGAAAAAAAGGATGTGAGATTAACTCTTTTTTGTTAAGGGATTTAGACTGTCTAAAACTTAGAATGCATATTTTAACATTGATTTTTAGAATTTTGCAAAATGTGGGCCTAACTACTGAAAGGAATGGTTTTGTTGTGTTTGAGGCATTGTGGACCCTTGGTCGTGGAGATGACTCCGCCCATGGGGAGGAGCCCCGTGGGGAACCACTGCGATAGGCTGACACAGATAGCAGACACAGAATGGATAGAGTCTTTATTGTACTGCTATAGATAGATGGTGAAAGCAGAAAGGTAAGGCACTGATCCATAAAGTACCAGTACGTTCAACAGGCTCAGAAGTATAGTCTCACCCAGATGTTCATGATAGGCAGGAGCCCGCAGTGCAGGTAACGCCGTGGCTGGTGGGTGGAGTTGGAGCGCCGGATCCTAGAGGTACTCACAGAATGAAGGCATCTTCTTGGTGGTAGAATGGTGGAACTGAAGGTCCGTAGTACAGGATATAAAGGTGAATAGGCCCTCGAGGAGCGAGTACCCAGTGGTCCAATATCCTGAAAGTAGAATAGAGAGAAAGACTCCAGAGGAGCGGTTGTCTTAGTTAGTGAGGAACCCCAAAGGGAAGTTGGAAGCGAGAGACCCCCAAGGAGCGGGTGTCTAGAGCTTCTTACTAGAGAGAAGCCCTTAGCGTGAAAGTGGCGTCTAAGCATGCAGCTTAGAGCAGGCAGAGTAGTGAAGCAAAGTCTTTGCTAACTCAAGGTGGTAACGGAGGCGGAGGCTAGATATACCCGGAGGTACTGACGTCATGCAGTGGGGCCGCCCCTGAGGTTCCCGCCATGACGTGTATTTGAGCGTAGGAGATGTGCTGGCAGCATGGTTTCCACTCCCCGCCTGTAAAAGAAAGGTCCCATGGCATTTGAATGATATTCTGAAAGCCTTTTAGGAGCTGGCAATTCCACAGTGTAGCCGGCATAAGTGGGATCTCTCTAGATTTGGCCTGGAGACTCCAGAATTCTAAAGGAATTGCCGGGTCTTCGGCGTGATCCCAGATGCACGGCCATTTTATAATGTGCATGCGTATATGCATGTATGTTATAAAATAGCCTGACCGTGCGCACATGTGCGCCCAATTTTAAGTGGGCATGCGCCTATGCGTGTAAATCAGGCTTCTACCAAGCAAGTTGGGAATTTTAAAAGGGGCACGCGTTCTCACCATTGCCAGATTCACCAGTTGATCCACCAGTTTGCCCAGTTAACAGCTAGGTCCTCCAAACACCCCTGGTTGAATAGCTTTCACTCCCCCAAGTTACTCCAGACCCTTAAATCCTCTCAGGTGTGGATAGAATTTTATATTTTTTAAACGTACACATTTTACCTAGCAGAAGCAAACTTACGCGGTAGGGGATCTGGGTGCATGCTCAGGCGCGAAAGTATTTATGCGCACATCTCTTGGCCACGCCCAAAACGCTCATGCCCTGCCCAGACCATGCCCACGTCCCGCTCTTTTTTGAAAGCTTTTGAGATATGTACACAGCGGGAGATACATGCACATCTGGGTGGCTTTTAAAATTCAGTTGGCATGCATGAGTCTGACTTGAGCACATTTCCCCCAACTGATGCATGTGCCAGGCTTTATAAATTCACCTCTAATTTTCTGCTTGGTAAGGTCCATAAAACTTGCTCCCAAATGATGGCTGCAGCAGAAGTGATGCAGATCAGTGTCTCAACTGAGACTACTTCCTGCTATGTCTAAGAAAATACTGGAGAATACAAACCAGTGACAATGGAAGAAAGTCAGCAAGTCTTGAGTTTGCTTAAGTCCACCACATGCACAGAGACCTTGGGACTCTTTACCAAGAAATATCAAGACTGATTTGATAAGAATCATTAAAAGATCCAGGCATTGATCAATTATAAGCATTTGTGTTTGGAAGAATGACAAAAGCAAAAATAAAATTACTATTAACAGTAGAAGAAAACATTTCTATTTATTTAGAAACAAGGAAGAGTATTAACTGTGTGGATGAAGGATGGATGGTATTTACAGTGAGAGTGAAATTTCTTTTCAGAATTAGAACAGGCTTTTTGCTATTCTAGAATTTTTTATCCATGTTATTTTGCAAACTGTTTAGTAACCATTCACATAAAATAGATGCAACTTTTGATTTTGGAGAGGGTAATTTTCACTATTTGCACAAGTAAAAGGTCTATGTGAAAATTGCCCAGTCTGTTTGCAGCTAAAAGTCGCTACGTTGTTCCACTAAAAGCGTACTTTTACCTGCGTTTTTGAGGCGGCATTCCTGGAGGCAAGTAACAATGCACGAAGATTTGCATTTTCAAAACAATGTACCTTATTTTGGCTGGGATAAAAAGCTATCTGCTGAAAAAGCAGCTGCAAATCTCGGAGCACGTTTTTTACTTTGGGAAATTTTGCAAGGATAAATACATGTGTAATTTCCCTTTGAAAAGTGCTGCAACATCCCCTGGTAAAAGTACCCGCAGACTTTCCACCTGCCTGCGTAGTTTTGATTAGTCCCCCAAAGAAATGTAATCTATTTTTTAAATTGTATTTACTTTTTATAAAGGTCAGAAGAAAAAGACAGTAAGACCGAAATGTTCCTGGTTGATCTCACACTGCTAAGTGGTTTGGAACCTGTCACAGAAGATCTAGATCAGGTATGGAAGGCAATGCTTCTTTCAAAGCACTCTTTTCTTGAAGCATTATTTGCTGGGATTGGTGCTATCACTTTTATTGATTTGATTTATTTATTTATACAATCTTATATTCTGCATAAAATAACTATAATCATTCTAAGTGAATTAGAATAACAACACATGATAAAACATCAGAAGTAACAGTATAACAATAAAACAAGCCTTGACCTAAAATTCTGTTATTAGCCATTCCTCCCAGCTAAGCGTTCAAACGTTTAAGCAAAAGCCTAAAGAAATAAACAGCCATTTAGTTTGGGTTTTTTTAAATTTGTAATCGGCAGTCTGCTGGAGATCTTCAGGGAGACATGCTGAAAGGGACCTGCAACTGAGAATGCCTGCTTGTGTGTCTCTGGCAGATGGGCATTGTTCAATCATGGCACATTTGACAAAGTGTTGTCTTGTTTGTTAATCGTATGTAACTGGGTTTCCCCACACATCTCATCAATGCCAGACTACAAAAACATATTTAGGGGCTACTTAGAGGTATTACCATTCATTTGTTAAATGTCTTTAGCATGCACTACAGCAACATTGATGCATTTTCATTAACATGCTTGCATTAACATTAACGTAAATCTTCCTGGCATAATTCCAAGAAAGGAAGGTCCCAAAAAGCAAAACATGATCCGAAGAAGGGAAGGTCCCAAAAAGCAACTCATTAATATGCATATGCAGTTAGCACAAATCTCATTAAAGAATACAATTTGCATTAATCTGCTGGGACAAACAAAATGTAATTACACTTTTGAAGGTGTAGTTGAGTTTTGTTTGGTTGCCTTGGCAGGTTAATGTGTCTGCCGACATAGCCATCCCCCATCCCCTTGGTCAGCAAGAAGCTCCTCTGTGGCTGATCCACCCGCCATCGTGAGTCACAAAGAGGCCCTTTCCACCTTACATGCCCTCCTGAAGTTCTTCCAACTGAACACTAGGGGCAGGATGGAGCGCTCTTCTTCCTTGTCCTGCAGGCTCTAGCTGTGGAAATGACATTTGATGACAGCAGGATTTCTTTGCATCTGTGTTAAATTTTGTTTTAATACCATAGTTACTAAAGAATTAAATAACTTTAGTAAACTAGATGTTAAAATCACTGCTGACACCAGATTTTAATGTAGCTTTGTAAATAGACCTCCTCAGTTTGTAGTTAGAATGGTTTGTTGATAAAGGAGGTAGTTATGGTAAATTAAAATAGGATTTTCAGCCATGTCTTATTGTGAGGAAAATGCATTTGATGAGACATAATTTAGGAGTCTGAGACCTAGCATTATGTTTTGCATGATTAACCTATTGAAGTTTCATATATTCTTATTACATTAGGAAAAAAGATTTGAAGTAGGCTCTCTACATGTTGTTTTCTTGAAGCACATGTCAAGGCAGCTGTCAGTCTCCTGGGACACTGGAAATTGACCTAATTTCTCCTACCTTATTATTTATAGCTGAATTTTGTAACCATTCATAGCACTAATGTTTATTCTTCCCCTCCGCAGACAACCTAACAGCTTTCTGTAATCTCACTACATCTGCATCTATCATCATGGGGAGGGTAATTTTGATTCCCCCTCAGAGCTTGCTAGGTTATTTTCAAAGGCATGTAGAGAGAGAGAGAGTGTGTGTGTAGTACAAACATGAGCGTGTGGAAACCCAGCCTGCCTTGATTCCTTGGGTGGAAATCCAGATGGGATCTCCTCCTCTTGTACTTTCTTCCTTTGGTTATGCTGTTTTTTTTTATGCCTCAGCTATTACTTCAGGTGATTTCTCTTGTGGAAAAATCTGGGGACCAGGTTATTAATCCTGGGCTGAAATCCCAGTGGGAAAGGAGAATCCAAAAACCTCCTCACTCCTCTTTAGTTCCAAAAAATGCTTTAAATCTTAATCAGGATATCTTCTCTGCCCTCACTGTCTCTCGCAGCAGGATCCATCACTGGTGCTTGCCTACCTAGGGAGCAGAGCAGACTCATGAGTCTCTGGTCCCCTGAAGAGACCCCCTTCGCTCCAAAGGGGTATCAGGCTTAAAATCTATCTCACTGTAAATCATAAGGACCTTCTGGCAGGAAGTGCACGGTGAGGCGTCTCTTCTAAAAGAAAACTCTTTTGGGCAAGGCTGGGAGGCCCTATCTGAGTATGGAATAAATCCATGCTTACTCTGCAGCTGCCCTCTCTAACTACTGACCCCCCCCCCCCCCCCCCTAGTCTTAAAATGGCTGGGCTAAATAGCACTGAGTCACCCAATCCAAAGCCTCCTGGTGGAAGGGCCTGAAGGGATGGATGGCTCCTACTAAGTATTTTCTAAGGACAGGGATAGTGGCATCCAGTGGCCAAACCTGGTAGGTGTGCCACATAAATGCTACTTGAGCACGTGCATCTGCTATTTTATGCCCACTCATCTCTTTGAAAATTCACCTTTAACATTTTAAAAACCTCAAGCAGAAAACTGAATCAAGGCATGGCCTCCTCAGACCCCCTCTGACCACTCAATGACCACTTGTTCCTGCTCTGCCGGCCCTGAGGCCAGTGCCATAGTGACGTCAAAATGGTGCCTTTCTGCAGTCCAGACTGCATCATTTTAGCTAGAGGATAGGAATAAATAAAAAAAACTTAACCTGCACGGAGCAGCAGTTACTACCTTGGGAAGCTTGCTGGGCAGACTAGATGGACCATTTTGGTCTTTTTCTGCCGTCATTACTATGTTACTATGTAATATGACTGTATAACAAAATGGTGCCATCCGGCCCTGAGACTGGCGCCATTTTGATGTCCCTTATGATGCTGGTCTCAGGGCCAGTCTATGCCATTTTTAAACGGGATACCAGTGAGACAGGAGCAAATGGGCATCGCTCTTGTCCCTATCTCTAGCCAGAGCCTCCATACAAGGGATAATGGGAGCCAGGAAAGTTCCTGACCCAAGCAGCTTTTTTGGGGGGTCAGGTGGGGGCCCGGGAAAGTTTCAGCTGGGTTATTGGCAGGAGCCCCAGGAAGGAGTATCAGGGATCTGAGGATGCCTTTTTTAAAACCTAAAATACCCAAATATTTTTGAGTATTTTCTGTCAAGACCAGTTTTGATTCGGATGTATACTTCATTTTAAATGTAGGTACATCCCTAGTCTGTGGCAGAGTTGAAAGTGTTAATGAAGTGTTTGTAGCATTTTTTCAAGCCATTCCCAATATTTTTTTGGGGGGGGGGGGGTGTGAGATTTCTGATAAATATCTCCATATGTGATAGCTGCAAAAGATCCAAAATATCTCTCAGTATTGACCCTCCATTGGCCAAAATGATTTGGAGTGAATAACTTTAAACATTTTAGGCTGACACTAGAATTAAGACTATACCTGTCCTACTATACATCTAACTGAGTTCTCAAAGGGATAGCATCAGCTAATTAAGGACTTTGGAGCATGTTTACCTAAATGCACCAGCGCGCCTTATTCCATGTTGTTATGTCATTGAGCCCCACTGAGATTGACTAACAACGCATGTTATTACATTTTGATAATTACGCTCCTTAGCCAGCTAGATCAAAGGCTTTGTGGGAAGGGGGCAGTTTTGAAATAGCCTCATTTAGTTACAGGCTGTGCTTTTAACACAGATACTTTAAAAAATATTGGAAACAGAAACTAGGCATGTTGTTTCTCTTTGAAAATGTACATGTGCAAAGTACATGCATTAAAAGTGTTTGTGTACTTTGTACCTGCTGTCTGTGTGGGTGGCAGAGTAGGGGGCAAAATAATGAACATATATTTAAAAAAATCAAATGTTCACTGGCTGTTTCCTTCCCCCAACCTAAACAGGCCTTCAGGACTGCCTCTTTTTAATGCTGCTAACCCCTACATGTGCTATGTTATCTGTGCATACTTATAGTTATGTGTAAGGAGGGCAATTTCAAGTCAGGCCCAGACATTTCAAACGTCTTTGAAAACTGCTTTTTAAAAATGTAATGGGATTGATCAGATAAATTTATCCACTTGAATGCTGGAGGGTTCCAGGGGCAGGGTGAGGTTGATGAAGATTTTCAGCACTAGCTGGCTAATTTAGCCAGCCATACACGGTGCAGGGATAAAGGGCTTAAAATTAACTGGCTAGGCCTGCGTGTGATCCACCCCAATCCTCCTGCCCTCTTTGAAAAAAATACAACTCCAGGACATTTCTGCAATACCCTTTCCACTGTTGGCAGCCCTGATCATGAGCAATACAAAAAAAAAAACCAAAAACATGTTGCCCAGTCACTGATCCCACTACCATAAGCTCAAATTTCAACTCCATCCCAAATGACAGCCCCTTCCTGATCCCTCCTCCCACCTGCCCAATCTTCAAGAACCCATCCAATGTTCAAGAAACTCCTCCCCTCGACTGATGACCCCCTCCAGATCTCAGCACCCCCCCAAAGGTTCCAAAAGCTGAATAGAGAAGGATGCAGTTTTAATTTTTACTATTTTGGCATCCAGCATTGTTCTGGCAATGCCTAGTATCAGAGCAAGGCTGGACATTGCAAGGAAGTAAAAACTATGTCCTCTTGTGGAGCTGTGGAATCTATTGTCAGAAGACATGGTCAAAGTGACTAGCACGGAGGGATTTCAAAGTATTTGGACAAGTTCCTGGAGGAAAAGTCCATAAAACATTATTAGCCAGGTAGACTAGAGAAAGTTATTATCCCTGGGAGTATGTAAGAAGAAGTAGATCTACATTTTGAGATCTGCTGGGTATGGGTATTGGTTGTTCCATGTAGGGGGTAATTATATTAGACCTGTTGGTTATACATATTTTAAATAAATAAAGCTGTAACCCTGACTGGACACTGTTAGAGACAAGATGCTGGGCTCAATGGTCCTTGGTCTGACTCAGCATAGTATTTCTTTATGTTCTCCTGCTGAGTCAGTTTGGAGAACATTTGGTGGGGGTTCTGAAGTATGTAAGGGATGATCATGAGTTGGTCAGGGGGGAAGTGTTTATTGAAGACTGAACAGATAGAAGAGGGATTGGGAGGGTGTTGTTGAACAGGGGGTTTCTTGGATATTGGGCAATTGGAAGGGGATCAAATTAGGGCTGTTAGTTGCGGATGACGTCTCTTGGAGATTTAATCTGGAATGTGCTTTCCGTGGGAGCGCTAGCTTTCCACACTGAGGCAACCAAGTTCCCTAAATCTAACCTGCCATATTTTGGCCAGTTAGATTTAAATTCACTTTTCAGTCACACACCTAGGGACCTATGAAAAACAACTTAATGTAACCAGTAAAAATCTGTCTGGCTAAGTTAGGAGCTTTGGCCTTTTTTGAAAACTGACCTCTTAACTTTGACCAAAAATACATCTGAAACCAGTTTCACACCAGCTTTTAATGAACACTAAGATTATTGAAGACCATCAATTTTCAAGTGCTAAACTGGTTTCAAGTCAGTTTAAACATATTTGGTTAAAAATTAAAATGAGGACTGTGCATTATGTGCCTAATATTCAAAAGCATATACATGCTTAAAACTGAGTTTTACATGTATAAATGCACTTTATTCATGTAAGTAGGCTTTGAAAATAGCTACAGTATATGCCATTGAATTGTCTATAGGTTTTACCAGTGTTAAGTGCACTTACGGGCGGATTTTCAAAGCCCTGCTCGCGTAAATCCGCCTGGATTTACGTGAGCAGGGCCTTGCGCGCCGGCGCGCCTATTTTCCATAGGCCGCCGGCGCGCGCAGAGCCCCGGGACGCGCGTAGGTCCCGGGGTTTTTTGAAGGGGGCATGTCGAGGGCATGTTGGGGGCGGGACCCGATGACGCGGCGTTTCGGGGGCGGGGCACGGTATTTCGGGGGCGGGACCGGGGCGTGGTGCCGGCCTGGGGGCGTGGTCCAGGCCTTCGGACCAGCCCCCGGGTCGGAGCACGGAGCGCCAGCAGTCCGCTGGCGCGCGTGGATTTACGTCTCCCTCCGGGAGGCGTAAATCCATGGATAAAGGTAAGGGGGGGTTTAGATAGGGCCAGGGGGATGGGTTAGGTAGAGGAAGGGAGGGGAAGGTGAGGGGAGGGCGAAAGAGAGTTCCCTCCAAGGCTGCTCCGATTTCGGAGTGGCCTCGGAGGGAACGGAGGCAGGCTGCGCGGCTCGGCGCGCGCCGGCTGCCCAAAATCGGCAGCCTTGCGCACGCCGATCCAGGATTTTAGAGGATACGTGCGGCTATGCGCATATCTTATAAAATCCAGCGTACTTTTGTTTGATCGCACAGTTTTTAAAAATCTACCCCTTAATGTGAGTAAATGACTTTTGAAAATTGCTACAATAGAATGTTACATTTACATGCGTAACTCCTTTGCAAATTAATCTGCTTATCTATATAATATCTCCTGTAGTTTTACTTGTCTGATTGAAATAAATACCTATCACAATTAAGCTACAAATCCAATTTAAGATCAAGGGTCTGGGCCAGGATGTCTTAAACAGCTGTGCTTAATGGGAGCTTGCATTCTGCACAGGGAGCTCTTTTCCTAATTCCAACGGTTTATGAGGTGTGTATATTGGGGTATAGGAAGAGAGTGATCTCTGTGATGGGTCAAGAAGTATGGAATTTTGCACCATTGGATATTAGGCTTGAGTCTAATTAGTTGGCCTTCGGGAAGAGGGTAAAGGCCAGGTTATCCTTGGGTGGGGAGGGAGCCACTAGTTTAGTTTAGTTTAGTTTATTGAGTTTTATATACAGTCATATCAGATATACCATCCCAACGGTTAACAATAGTATATGAAGAATGAAATACAATTACAGGTCCTTCCCATATACTGTTTCCACCCCTTTTCATTTTACATCCAAGTTTTACTTCCTTGTTTAATGTAAAGTATCCAAGTTTTATTTCCTTGTTTAATGTAATGCAATTCTTTTGCAATGGTTATCGTTATTATGTAAACCGAGGTGATTTGTAACTTGTTACATGAATATCGGTATATAAAATTGCTAAATAAATAAAAATAAATATAAAATCAATAAAAACTCAGATATAAAGCAGCTATATAAAAACACAGTTATAAAGCAACAATATAAAATAAAAGTGGTGACAAATAAATAGAAACTAATACATTTTAAGCAGTAAAAATAATAAAAAGTTAAAAGGCCTCTTAAAAAAGTAAAATCGGTAGTTAGGCTGGGGTGTTCTCAATTGTGTTCTGCATAAGCACAGCTGAATAACCATGTTTTAAGCTCTTTCTTGAATTTATTTTGTATTGGCTTGTAGTCTCAGATCTACTGGTAATGTGTTCCAAAATTTGGGGCCGGGTATAGAGATTGCTCATTCTCTCACTTGACTTAGATGTGCTGAGTTCACTGAGGGAATCGTTAACAGGCCCTTGTTGGCCGACCTAAGGTTTCTCTGGGGGGCATGCAATCGAATAGCCACATTTAACCAGTTGGTTTGTTCGCCGTAAATAATTCTATGTAGGATACAGGCTATTTTGTATTGTTTCCGATATATGACAGGTAACCAGTATAACGAAATCAAAATGGGGGTAATGTGGTCGCATTTTTTTCTGCCTGTTAAAGCTCTAGCAGCTGCATTCTGTAGGACTTGTAGAGGACGAATTGTGGATAAAGGAAGGCCAAATAGAAGGGAATTACAGTAGTCCATACTGGAAAAAATCAGCGACTGTAACACTGTTCTAAAATCCTTTTGTTCAAGCAGAGGTTTCAGTCGTCGAAGAGTGAGAAGTTTATAATCGCCTTCTTTCAATTTGATTGATATGTGTTTTTTAAAACTCAAATCAGTGTCTACTATGATTCCGAGATCACGAACCTGGTCAGTTGGTTTTATCTTTGTATTGTTTTTTAATGAGATTGGTGAAATGTCTTTGTTTCTACATTTCCTTTCCAGCAAAATGATTTCGGTTTTATCCATGTTTAATACAAGGTTCATATGGGAAAGGAGCTGAACACAATCGTTTAAATCAGCTAATTAGAGTTTAATGATTTTTTTCTGTTGCTTTCTTCTATAGTTGATTAATTCTGCAGATAAATACATTGACTTCTATGAATATAAGAAAGGAAAAATCCTGCTTTACTTTGGAAAGGTGAGTGCACCCCTTCTATTTCTTGACCATTGTCTGTGTACCTTGAAAAGAGCTGAATGAATAGCAAGAGTCCTGGTTTAAAAGGAGTTTTATCATAAGACTGTCAGAATCTATTCTCAAATCATTTTTAAAAGCTTTATCTATGGAAATGGCCTTTTAGAAAATTACGTGGGTGAGGCCTGCATGTGCATAAGTTTCCCCACCGTGAGCAGAGGCGTTCCAGCGTGTAGGGTTGTGGATAGTTTTACATTTATGAGCATACTTCTGAATTTTCAAACTATGTCCCTACATTTTCCCCTGTTCACATTAGCAGGTATAAATGTGTACAGGTAGTTTTCCTGGGGAATTTTCAAAGCAAACTTATGGGCGTAAATTCACTGTGAAAACTGGCTTGAAGTAGGGGGTGATTGACTTTGCAGCATTGCAGGCAAGTTACAAAATTGTCCCCTTAATGCAGAACAATTTTTTTTTTTAATATTCTTTTAGTCCAGGGATTTTCCCCACTTTTGTTTACGTAATCCCTTGTCCAGTTCTTCTCCTGACTTAGGGGCATAGTGGATAGCTGATAAGAAGGAAAGCCAAGCTTACAAAGACCTTAGACTTTGGATGCCTGCTGTATTTCTCAGTACAAATCACACAGTCATGCGAATGAATGCTATTCCACAAATAACATTTCATGAGGTAACTTGGAAAATGTGGATCACTTGGGAGAAAGCACACTTTTTTCTAGGGCAGTCTAAACAGAAAATAAAAAAGCAAATGTAGAGATCCTGTCAGATCCCTATTAGAAACCATACAGAATGTACTAATTGTGCGGGGAGGAAGCAGAGCATAGTGTGGGTGTATAGCTCCCCCGTGTGGAAGAGAATGTTTGGTAAGTTCCTCTGGTATATAAAGCCAGATCACCATCTTAAAATGTGTTGGGTTTTTTCTGGTTTCCTTCCCAGGGGCAGCATGTCATGGCTGTTCCCTGATTTTTCTGTTGTTTAACTTTTAATGCCTCCATGGATAGGATTTTCTTTCCACCCTCCTTATCCAATATGTATTTTTAAATTGATTTATTTAAGTTTTGACTACCCATTAACTTGGAATTGAGTCCCAGTTAATTAAGTTATTTTAGTTGCTGCTTTAACAACAAAAAGGAAGGAATCTGTGGATTGTGAGTATCCAGAAGAAGGATGGACTTGCAGCCCATCCAGAGGAGAAGGAGGAGAAAGGAGTTGGGATGGACCTTCCACAGGGCGCAAGAATATCTACAGGAAGTTTGGAGGAGTAACTGGAGTATCGCTCTGATACTAAAAGGGAGAAGAGGGGAATAATTGGTGCTTTTCAGGAATTGTGAGGAAACTAAGAAGTTCAAAGGAAAATACTACATAGAGAGGTAGGAGAAAAATGATTGGGTAAAATGGATTTCATCTTTAATATGGGGAGGGAAGCAATAAACTTTCCATATGCTAATGGGATGGGAGTGACATCAGATTAAAGACTGAATCAATTGGCTTTACTATCTAAACATTATTACGATTTTGAGAAGTCATAAATTTATTTAAAAATGCTTGCAACATTGATAAGTGAATCAAACAGCTGTAAAGACTCTTTTCATCAGTTCACAGCATATCAGTAAAAGAATTATTGGAAACCACTAAAGCTTGTTCTTTCTGCAATGAGACTGATGAACTCAGTCCTGTTATCATCACTACTGTATACAATAACTTGGAACTGGGACTCAAGTGAATACAATGCAAGGGCATTGAAAGTTATCTTTCACTCCCGCTCGGGGAACCCTAAAGAAAAACATTTTTAAATTATTGGAAGTTTACCAGCTGAAATATTATTTGAGATATGTACTCTGGTACCCCTATCTGGTAAAAACCAGCCCAGGAGTTAGACAAAAATATCCAAACATACCGTTCATGGTTTTAAGGACAAAAAATGTGCAGATTCCAAGCTCTAATCCCTCTCCTGAAGGTCTCCATGCTCTACCCTTGAGCCAGCCATTGTCCCGGGAGAAGAGAAATAAATACAAAATAATTAAATAAATAGACGGGTACAAATAATAGCAAACAGCAGACTAGAGAAGCAAAATGATAAACTCCAAATCCTATCTAGAGTCCAGTAACTTTATCATAGGATAATAAAATGGCTTCAACATCGATAAAGCTTCTAGCAGCATTTTATTACACAATATAAACACTAAACCCTTTAATAATAGAGGAACCTTTAAAAATGGTGCAAAAAGGGTCACCTGACCAGAAGGGGCCAATCAGAAAAGGCTAAAATAGATCAGTGAGAGCACAGTGGACCAAACCTAAAATACAGTACAAATAATGAGCTGCTTCAAAGAGAAAGATGAGAGAGATATAAAGAGAGCACATGAGATAAGATCATTACAGAGCACAAGGGCATTCAATAGAACAACTAAAAAAATATATAAATAGGACAAATAAATTCAAATGTATTATTTATTTGAACATACATAAGAACATAAGATATGCCATACTGGGTCAGACCAAGGATCAAACTCAGTATCCTGTGTCCAACAATGGCCAAACCAAGTCAAAAATACCTGGCAAGTACCTAAACATTAAGGGGCAGATTTTAAAAGGTGCACGCACTACCTGGCGCACACACATGTAGGCCTGATTTTATAACTTGCGCACCTTCCCTTCCCCTACCTCCCCCGCTCTTTCCCCCCTACCTTTTTCTTTTATTGTTTCTTGTTTTAAAACTTACTTCAGCCTCTGACTCTGCCCCCTTCCCGCCCCTTTAGTAAAGCCCCAGGACTTACACGTGTCCCGGGGCTTTACGCATATCGCCGGGCCTTTTGAAAATAGGCCCGGCGTGCGTAAGCCCTCTGAAAATCCAGCCCTAAATGAATAGATCTCAAGCTACTAATCCTTATTGATTAATAGCAGTTTATGAACTTCTGCTCTAGGAACTTATCCAAACCTTTTTTAAACCCAGTTACACTAACAGCACTAACTACATCCTCTGGCAATGAATTCCAGAGCTTAGTAATGCACTGAGTAAAAAAGAATTTTCTCTAATTGGTTTTAAATGAGCTATTTGCTAACCGATTCACTTTTAGTTCAAGTCCTTTCATGATTTTATAGACCTCTATCAAATCCCCCCTCAGCCATCTCTTCTCCAAGCTGAACACCCTTACCCTCTAATTTATATTTCTTTTTCAGTTGGTCTGTTGAATGCCTCTGTGGTCTGGGGCTCTCTTTATATCTCTCTCATCTTTATCTTTGTTTTTGAAGCAGCTCATTATTTATACTGTGACCCTTTTGGTGCCATTTTTGAAGGTTCCTGGAAGAGAATATTTCTTCTTACAGGCCTGCCGCGTGCTGCTCCTAAATGAGCACTCCTAAATCTCCCCTCATTGCTGACCATTGTACCAATCATTTCTTCTAGTCATTGAATATGTCCTTCACTGTCTTCTGTGCTGACCAAGCTGTGCCTCCTTTGCTTCCTTGCCATATAGAAAAACAGTTCTTGTATGGCAGATATTGTTTCTTGCCTTTGAGCTCCGTATAGCCTGTGGTTCAAGGCCAACGTGATGTTCAGGGGTATCTCTGGTTACTCTGCTTATGTCGTTCTATAGTCTGCAAATGCGCTAGTCCAATGTCATTTGTGCAGATGCTTGCAGCTGATGTACTTAGTCATTCATGTAAGAGCTGGAAATTGTTAAATAGCGGTCATTGGACAGAGACCTGCAGGACAATGTCCATAGCATCAACATCCTTTTTCCACATGAATATGTAGAACTAGGAAGAAGTTTAAAAAAGCAGCATGGTTAAAGATAAGCTTTTGTTTTTAAGGATAATCCTCAAAATGATTCTTATAAAATATTATGTTTATTTTTGGGATTTGTTATTTGTGTGTTTGTTTGCAGATCTCAGATGGACCAGGTGGGGATTGTATAAAATTCCGTGTAAAGACAATTAATCCTATGGGTCTGGTACAGCCAGCTAATGCCATTGCTTATGATTTTTACAACCCAAGTAAGTTCAGCATCTATTTGTGAAAAATAAATCTAAATAACATCTTTGGCAAAAATGGGGATTTATATCAGTATTTATATAATGGTTTGCACTTGTGTACTTTACAACAAATTGTTACAGGTATAAGTCCTTGCACTGGTACTGGAGGCGGGCTACTTTTCCATGGGCCAGGGCCACCCTGTATATCTGAAGCAATGGGAGAGATTGGATATCCAGTCCATTAGTCTAACTACTAGGCCTGTCTCTGCTGGAGATCAAAAGCAGAAATGTTAATGTTTATAAAATGAGAATAAAAAAATGTGTAACACATTTAGGGGTCGATTTTCAGAATCGCACACTGATTTTATAACATGCACACCAGATTTTAACATCCACAGATGTTAAAATGTGCGGGCGGACAATGACTAGCACGCGTGGGAGAGGGCAGTTTTCAAATCATGTGCGGCGATACAATCAGCCTTTTTTCCAGTTCCTTCCCAGTCTGCTCCAATTAAGGAGGGGACTGGGAGGGAACTTCCCTACCCCCTGCCTAAGCTTCCTTCCCTTTCCCCTCTCCACTCCGACCCCTAACCCTACCTAGCTACCTCAAATTTATTTATTTATTTCACTACTTCCTGCTCCTCTGAAACAGAAGTATTTCCCATTTGCTGGCCAGCTGCTGGTGCGCACTTCCACAGGACAGCGGCTAATGGCAGTTACGCACAGTAGTGCAGGGCCCATTCTAAAATACGTGCGGTGTGCGCAAAGCCCAGCCATGCGCGTAACCCCTGGTTTTTACGGGCGCGGTCCTTTGAAAATGTACTTGTTAATGTGGTCTGGATTGAATCTCTGTAGTCTTATAGAGGTATGTAAATAATTTTCCTTTTTTATTCTTCCCTATGAAAGTTTCCTGATCTTTTATAGTTTTGTCCACTGGGAAGTATACTGCACAATGAAAAATATGTGTTTTCCAATCATTTACAGAAAATAACATTTGATATTTGCCTTGGTGTCTAAACTTTGCAGTAGAAAACATCAAAATATTATGTATTAGGTGTTGTATTCCCTATTTGCAGTGGGTTTTGGTAAAGTACCCTGGGCAAGATGTAATTAATAAAATATAATAAACCTGATTAACCACAGTTTCAAAATTGTTTGTCTAAATTTGCTAAGAGGTCCTATTTGCTCCCTTCTTTAATTTGTCTTTCCACAATTATCTTCGTTTGCACCTGATGTAAGGTTGTCAGGTATGGCAAACAGACAGGTAGATTTTAAAACGAGCACGCGTGCATTCATACATGCTCATATTAGCGCCCAATCGAGGATACTCTAGAATTTTTCATCTTGCATGCACTTACGCGCACATTTTAAAATGCACCAATCGCGTGTAAGTATGCTCCTAATTTTAAGAGGTTGAGCACAGGTAGCATGCATGTCTTCTATAGGACTTTGTCGGCTTTTTCGCGCATATGCAGGTGGATTTTAAAACCCATTTTTTTACAGTTAGTCCACCAGTTTGACCAATTACATTGAGGTCTTCCAGACCCCTCTGGTTCTTCATTCTGCACACTCTCAAGTTGATCCAGACCCCTCACTCCTTGTCCTGTGAGCACTAAAACTCAAGATCTACAGATTTGCTTCTTATCTGGAACAGCAGTAAAGTTACACGGATAACAAGATGACTTGGACCACAGTCTCCAGTTTTAAAATACGGAGTTATGTGCTTAACTGTTGGCCCCGCCCCAGAATGCCATGCTGTGCCCATGCCCCGCCCCTTTTCCATCCTCTTATTTTTGACACATGCAGCTTTTTAAAATCTGTTATGCTCATGCGCCACCCGCATACACCTTTTTAAGGAAACAGTCAGTCATACAGAATAGTAGAAAGAGGTGCATTAGGTAAATGTTACATTAACATAAAAAATAAAGTGCCAGATAATTCTCAATTGATATTCAGCAACATTTTAGAAAGAACAACAAATTGAGCATTTATATCTGGTTACTGAAACACATACAGGTCATATTAAAATAACGAGGTGAATATTCAAAGGGGATTATGTGACTAAGTTCAAATTTAAGGAAAACAGTCATTACACTTTATATTTTATGCTTTGTATTTATATTTCCAGAGATATTTAATGTGAAAAGGAAGGACCATCATATACCACCCCGCAGTGACTGAGCTTAAACTACATTCAGTACTTTTTACTGACAAGGGTCTTTTATAATCATCAGTCCTAAAGTGCCAAGCAGCACACACACCTGTGGGAGAAACTCGCTACCCAGCGCACATACATGGACGCGTGATAGAGGGGGTAGAATTGAGCTAATTTGCGAGGCAACGAGATCGGGGCTCCCCCAGTTCCCTACCCTAACCTCCCTTCCCCTTCCCCTCTCCTACCCGCCCCCTATCCCTATGCTAGGTACCCCTATTTTTTTTAATTTACCCTTTGCTCCTCCAACAGAGCAGTAGCAAGTTGCGCATGCCGGCAGGGTGCCAGCACATGATCCCCCAGCACAGTGGAAAATACTCTATACTCCCCGTCACCCACACCAGAAAGCTAAGAATTATAATTGACAAAGATCTTTCATTCAAGAACCATATATCAAACAAAATCAAAGAGGGATATCACAAACTATTAACCCTAAAACGTTTAAAACTGTTTCTTAACCCTTATGACTTCAGAACTGTATTACAGCTACTCATATTCTCTACCATTGACTACTGCAACTCCCTACTGATTGGAATACCATCTTCCAACCTCAAACCCCTCTCCAGATTTTACAGAATTCAGCAGCCAGAATTCTGACAGGAACAAAGAGAAATGACCACATAACGCCCATTTTGATTTCACAACACTGGCTTCCAATTAAAGCACAAATTGAACACAAATCCATGACCAGAATACATAAAATACTAAACAATGAACATCAAGGACTAACTGACTTAAACATAACCCCCCAGAATCCTCAAAGAAACTTATGCTTAAATGTCCGTCCCCCCCCCCCCCCCCCCCATCAGAGATGCTCACCTGACGACAAACCAGAGAAAGAGCTTTTTCCATTGCCTGCCCTAAAATTTGAAATTCCCTCCCAAAAGATCTGAGAACCCAATCTAACCTCAAAACTTTCAAAAAAGACCTAAAAACATGGCTGTTTCACAAAGTCTACATTGACATTCAAACCTCTCATCATCCTAACACCCAAAGGAACTTCCAACCAAATCCACAAAATAACTTATCTCCAACCAGCTCCAAACAAACCCTCCTCTCAAAAATGATTCTTTTCTGGACTATAAATGATTAATCTTTTGTTTAATATGCATCCTGTTATACTGTTTTGCACAATTGTTAAGAGTATTACAATTTGAATCTTGTAAACCGTTATGATGGTTTCACCAAATGATGGTATATAAAACTCAACAGCTAAATAAATAAATAAATGGCCGCTATACCGGGCACCTCCAGCCCTGCCCCGCCCCCCAGACTGCTCCTTTGCCAAGGCCCGGCTCTTGTGCACGTAACAGGGGTTACGCGTGCGGCCAGGTCCCTTTTAAAATGCGCGCAGCATGCACAAGGCCCAGCCGCACACATAACCCCTGTTTTTTATGCGCATGGACCATTTAAAATCGGGCCGAAAATGTATATTTCCCCTTCGATCAGTTCAGTGATTCTGATTCAGCATGCCTGACATGATACCATGTTTTGTGACTGTACTGCCTCAGGATCTTCCAATGTTTTCATTGCTGATAAAGGGTGAAAGGTGACACCACACATTGAGATTTTCTGGCATCTAAGGATTTATGAATTGAATTCAATTAAGTGTTCGCCATATAGCTTTCCTCATAGCTTGTCTCTTTTTCTTTTTAACTTGTCAGTGGTGGTTCCTGCAGACAGCAGTTCTGATATAAAAGCAATTGTTTCAGCACATGCAAATGTTTTAGCTCCATTTCTCCTTCCAGCCTTGAAAAATCTATCTGTGAACCCATCTCCCTGCCCTGGTTACCAGTGCAGTGGAGAATAAAATATAAGATTGGCATGTTGATACATAATTTATTAGGCTTGCACTCCTCATGTTGGGTTAACTCTGGTCTGTGGATTTATAAGTCTTTGAGATTTTTAAAGTCCGTGCAGCACGGACCCCTTCCCTCTGTCTTGCCAGTCTTATTACAACCCATGAAAAGACCTTCCCAATTGCTGGCTTTATTTTTTGGAATGGTCTCCCTGATTCCATCCAAACTCTCGCTAATACTCAGTTCAAAAATAGCCCTGACAACATATCTGTTTCAGCAGGTTTTTCCACCAGAGTCTCAGTAGACTTAAAATATGTATGGCCTCCATTTTTGTTGTTATAGAACACAGCTTGTTCAGGCGATGTGTATTTTTCATTTTATATTTTTATTGTTTCTTATTTTATGTTTTATTATCTGTTGTCTATTATTGTCTTGCTTTATATGATTTGCTTAATACATGTTTTATTATTGTTCCCCGCCTTGAACGTTTGGATGCATATGGGTTACAAGTCCTTAAAATAAGTAAATAAATATCAGGCGAATGATGCAAAACACACATTCTCACCCCCAATAACTCCTTGATTCTCTTTTTCTGGGTGCCAGGGGCAGTTAGAAGCTGAACATCCCAGGCTCAGTAATCAAGTTTCTGATTGAAGATCCCATTTTAGTTTCTTGTCCAAGTTCTTGGTCCCAGTATAGTATAAGTTTGGGGAGGGGGGGACAGGGAGGCAACCTTTTTAGAACCGGGTCATATTACAAATCTTTGATGTTATATCATGGTGTAGCCCCTCTTCTGATTTTATCCTTGATGTAATGGCATACTCAGTACCAGAACTGAATCCCAGCACAAAGTCACAAATAGTTTACTATTTAATTATTTACATTATGAAACTATGTATCTACTTCCTTTCTTCTTTTGAAATGCAAATATTTTTAAATGAATATTTGCTAACTACTGTAAACCGATTTGATAAGCTTGCATGAAAAGTCAGTATATAAAAATTATTAAATAAATAAATAAAAATAAATTTAAAAAAACAAATCTCAGATGTGGATTCTCTAATAAGGGAGAAGGATAATCTCCAGGGCCCAAGCTCAAAGGGTGGCAAACCTCTCTGGGTATACTCACAGTCTTCTTGGAAATTCTCTGCCTCTGTGCCAATAACCATGCTGGACATTCAGGTGAGGAGTTCCCAAAAGTAAAGTTTACTGTAGCAAGTCTTAAATGGTTACCATCTGGCACCAAACACATCTTCTCACTGTTACATCCATAATTTGTCTACAATCTCAATCCAGCTTTCTCTGGGCAAGTACCCCTCAGGGTGGCTAGCTCTAGGACAACCTCTCAACCCAGGTTTTGAAAGTAAAGCTACCAGTATGGTAGGGATGCCCTAGCCAGAATATGTATACATATATATTTGTATGTATATGTATATATATATATATATATATGTATATATCTGAGGTCACAGAGGTTCTCACAGATTCCACTCATCACAGCCCTCTCTGTTCCTGAGATAGAGAGTCCAGTGGGTGTCTTCAGATGAATCTCTTTTGCACTCCCAACTCTTTTCTCTGAAGTTAAATTGGATCTTTCAGGTTGAAAGTACCAACAATCATCTCAGTTAGGGAAAATCCTCCCTCTCCTCTCCTGGGCAGGAAGCATGGGCAAAACTTCTTTCCAAAACCAAAAAGGACAAAAATCCTCTCAATTACTAAAATCCCAAACTCTCCAGTGGCAAGTCACCACTCTCCCTCCACGGGTTTGGGGTGGGAACAGCAAGTCTTCTCCACCCGTCCTTCCCAAAGTAGTGCTCCCTGAGCCAGGCCCAGGGATTCACTAAAGAAAAACACAAAAATAACTTTCTAAAAAACAAAACAAAACCAAAACTCATGCCAAACTGAGACAAACATGTTGGGTGGGTATATGCCTTTCCTCTTTACTCTGTCTATGAACATGGGGCTCAGAGAAAGAGACATGGGGTCACAAAAGGGAACAGATCCTATTCTTTTTAGAGCTAACTAAAAAATGTCATGCCACACTCTGTCAACACCTGCAGTTATGCAAATAGGAGCTACCAATCCCAGCGTCTTCACAGGAGGTGCTGACAGGAACGATATACTCCTTCCTATCTTCTAACCTATATCCCAAGCTGGAAGGGTCTCACCAATTGTTATAAACAAATATCAACCATTCCCATTTTATCAATGTTGACGGCATCCCTTTAATGACCTGTTCATTCATCTTTAGGTAATGTATTGTAGAGACAATGGGGATTGATTTTCTAAAGGTTTAACTGGCTAACTTCTGGAATTGGCCACTTGAACCTTGCCCGCTGTCAATGGCTCCTTTCTGACCAGCTAAAATTAAGCAGCTAAAAGTGTAAAGTGCATAAATTTAGCTGGGTAAAATATGGATGGCAGCTGAGGGCATGTTTAATTTCTGAGCTGGTTAGCACTGATATTCAGCACTAACTGGCATCTAACCACAGTCAGACAAATAGCAGGCCTCAATCTAACTGACTAAATTTTGTTTAACTTGATTTAGTAAATATTTTAAGCCAAAAACCTAGCTGGTTATATTTGACTGAAAATTTAGCTAATGATAACTGGTTACAATTATCCAGTTATATTTGTGCTGTACAATGGCTTTTCCAAAATCGACACCCAAAGAGATTTATGTCCTATTCTCCTTGCCATGCTTGAGTATAACACTTTGTTTTGCTTTATTTAGGTAGAAAATGCAGTATATTTTATAATGCACCCCAGAAAAGTTCCCTAGTATCTACATTGTGCCAAGGAGAGGTTTGTCAGTGTGCAGAAGGTAAAGTATCAGTAAATATTTTAGCAAATTATAATTAATTAATTTCTTTCTTAATAATGTGAGTGCATTATTTGTATAGGCAGTGAGTAAACTAGAGAGAAATTAAGGATATCAAGCTATTTTTTCTCTCTTCAAATTGTCAACTCAGTTCCTTGTTATATTTTAGAACCTATAGCCATTACAACTGCTCCAACATAATCCAAAACCCAATAGCTAGAAATAGATAAACTAATTCATAAGGGATTCAAATCTATTCCGCTGAAGGATAAAGCCTAACTATGATTATTCAAGCTACAACTAGCACTGTTATAGTGTGTTCCTGAAACTGAATATGAACCTGCACTGTTTGAGTTCATCAAACGTCAAACTGATTGCAATTTGACTCCATTCAAAATTTTTGACCTGCCTCAAGTTTGAGACACAGGTGACTTTGGACACTCATTTGACATCTAAAAAGTGAATTGATGCCCGAAGTCTCAGGCTGATCCGAACTGCTTAAATCATGAGAATTCCTCCTGTGGACCTCCCTCCCGGAGATCTGGCCAAATCAAAAATCAGAATACTGTCAAAGGCTCAAATCAGTTTGCAATAAAATTATAGCAGCTTTGAGGTCCATATTCAGGGTTAATAGAACATGATAAAACAGATTTCCTCAATAATTAAACAAAAGAAGAAACACATTTCCAACAGAGATAATAACTCTTTACCCTCACCTGGTAATAAGAGGCTGAAAAGAGCAGTGGCAGGTATGACAGCACCTGGGCCTCTGGCAGCAGAAGCCTCAGCTTTAGGAAAAACCTGACTTGAATTCCAAGTCCAAGTGGCAGGCATCTGCCTCCCCTATTAAAATGTACTCTTTTCTACTAAAAAAAAGCACCTCAACAATTTGAACCAGACAGAACCTGGCAAAATCAAATTGGTAAATGAGATTTTTTTATTTTTAATTTAAAGTCAATTGGAGTGATCTCAGATATCCAGACAAAAATTTGGACTAGAATAAGTTCAACAAAAAAAAAAAAGGAATGTCAGCTTGAAGCAGTCAACTCGTGCATGCCCATCTCCGTCTCTACATTTTGACTGAAGATGATACTATAGAAGATCAGAGACACATCTAACATGTTACACATATCTGATATGATGTAAGTCCTAGTTGAGACCATGAGCATACCTTCTGCCAAATGGGAGTGAGCCAAATACAGTGAGTGAATTCCCCTAGAAATATGTATAGAAGATAGATGGTGGTGCATTCTATTTGTAAATGAAAATGCAGAAGGCCCAGGAAATAAATTATTTATATCCTGCACAGCACAACATTTATGTATTTCCCCTTAACAAATATTCATGAATAGGGCATACAGATAGCACACTTCTATAGAAAGATGCATGTCTGCTCTGTAATATCTTGGCATAACATTGAAAAGTTATTTATAAGAACATAAGAATATGCCATACTGGGTCAGACCAAGGGTCCATCAAGCCCAGCATCCTGTTTCCAACAGGGGCCAATTCAGGCCATAAGAACCTGGCAAGTACCCAAAAACTAAGTCTATTCCATGTTACCGTTAATAGTAATAGCAGTGGCTATTTTCTAAGTCAACTTAATTAATAGCAGGTAATGGACTTCTCCTCCAAGAACTTATCCAATCCTTTTTTAAACACAGCTACACTAACTACACTAACCACTTCCTCTGGCCTTACTGTAAAGCGCGGCCACAGTTACCCCGTTTCTAACCCGCTGTATACTCACAATTTGGCCGCGTAAGTCTAACCCGCGATTCACTGTTTTTACCGATCCTTACCGCTTCCTTTACTTGACGCATATCCCTTTCCGCCCGTGGCATGTATATGTATGTAAACGATCCGATTAGCTATTCCCTCCCATTCAGTAACGTGCGCCCCGACTATCGCCTTTTTAACTTGCAGTTTAGCCGCGTCTTTAACCTGCTAAATTACCGCCTACCTGCGTTAGAGGCAGGGGTAAGGGTAGGCGGCAAACTTTCCCCCAGCCCCCGCTCACCTGCCCTGGCCGCCGGTCTCCGGGGCAGCCCCAGTCCTCTCTCCCCTCCTCACAAAGCAAGGCGCAGGGTGAAAAGCGACTCGACATGCTATTAAAGTATTGTAAATAAAGTGTAACAAAAGTTAACTTACTTTTTCTTACAGTCCTCTCTGCCCTCCTCCAGAGGCGCGCACCGCGGCTCCCCTGCCTCCCGGGGACAGCCGGCGGTGAAAGCGGCTTCCAGCTGCCCCCGCCGGCGAAGATGGATGAATGCACACCCATAGTGCATGGGCGCTCAAGGCAGCAAAGGCGCATGAACGGGCGTGCGTGACGTCACGGCTTTCGTTCATACGCTTTCGCTAACTTGGGCGCCCGTCAATTTGGGTGCTCAAGCCAGCGAAGGCGCATGAACGGGCGTGCGTGACGTCACGGCGTACGTTCATATGCTTTCGCTGACTTGGGCACCCGTCAATTTGGGCGCTCAAGCCAGCGAAAGCGTATAAACGTACGCCGTGACATCACGCACGCCCGTTCATGCGCCTTTGCTGCCTTGAGTGCCCGTGCACTACAGGCGTGCATTCATCCATCTTCGCCGGCGGGGGCTGCTGGAAGCCGCTTTCGCCACCGGCTGCCCCCGGGAGGCAGAGGAGCCGCGGTGCGCGCCTCCGGAGGAGGACAGAGAGGACTGTAAGAAAAAGTTAGTTAACTTTTGTTACACTTTATTTACAATACTTTAATAGCATGTCGAGTCGCTTTTCGCCCTGCGCCTTGCTTCGCCTTAGGTTTTCTTTTGCTTAAAGTTGGGATCCACTTCCGGAAATGACATTTGAAATGACAGGTACCAGCGCACCCAGGACTGTATAGGCACTGGATAAACGCCTATACAGTAAAATGGATTGCGCTTCATGGACGCACATTGGACGCGGCTTGCATTTGCATGCCATTTAAATACAGTATCGAGCGGTATATGATCCGAACTGTGCGTGCGGGAAATGCGGGTGCGCCCGGCACTAACGCACCTCTTTCTACCGCACCTTACTATATCGGCCCGACAGGGTTTATTTAGATACAATTCAAAGTTTACTTTCAACTTATGCTTTAATTATTTTTTCTAGGTCCTTGTCCAAAGGAAAAATGTACTTTTAAGGCAAAAATAACAGAAGAAACACGTTTATGGTTTGCATGTTACAGTCCCATTGTAGACTATGGTAAGGCATGAGAAAAATTTTCTGAAAGTATATTTCTACGCTCTGTCATTGCAATCAAAATAAAATATAAACATTGTGAAAAGTCAGAGCTGTGATAATGAAGATGGCAAGAATTTCTGATAGTATGGTTGATGGTACTGCTTAGAAAGCTGCTGAAGACAATGGAGCAGCACAGGATAATGATCAGCATTAGGGATGTGCAGGGAAATTTTTTTTGGAAGCTTTATTCCACCAGGCATTGTTTTGTTTTAATGTTTATTTTGTTTCTGTAGTTTGCAGAAACAAAATAAACATCTAAAAATTTAAAAAATGCCAAAAAACAAAAACTGAAATGGGGCCTCCTCAGGATCCCCTGCATCTTACCTCTCCCCACAGAAAAATATCAGGGGCCGGGAATCTCCCCAGCCCCTACTTTCCCCATCCATGGGGGGGTCACATTGACACAGCTGGCCCAAGGCCTAAGCCCAGTCCAGAGGCCAGGACCTGATGCCTCAGCCTCAGCCTAGGTTCAGACCCAGGCTCAGGCCTGTTGTTTGGACCAAGCGCGTAAATTGGGTCCCATTTCCAGGGCCTTGGTCCAGGCCAGAGCCCAGGTCCCAATGCCAAAGACTCATTCTAGGCCCAGGCCCAATGCTAGGGCCTGACCTGAAGGTCAGGTCCTTTTTTTGGGGCCTCTACTGAGGCACAGGCCCGTTACTGGCACCCAGCATGGAGGTTGGGTCCTGTCAATAGGGCCTTAGCTAGACCCAGGCCCAAGCTTGATACCTGGACTTCAGCCTATGCCCAGACTTGACACTGGCTTGACCCAGTGGCCAGATCCCCACGCTGAAGACTTGGTCTATGCTCTGGCCTGATACCAGGGCCTTGGCCTCAGCCCAGGCCCAGGCCTAGTCCCAGAGGCCAGGGACCAGGCCTTCAGAAATCTTCTGTGGTCAACATTCACTTGTAAATGGTACCCTCCGCTTGAAGGTTGCATTGGAGTTGACATCACTCTGGCGAATCTTCCAAGTGGAGGGTGCCATTTAAAAAATGAATTTGACCAAAGATGATGTCTGGAGGCTTAGTCCAGACCTGGACCTAGGCTGAGACTAAAGCCTCAGCATCTGGACCCAATCTCTTTCCCATGTCCCAGTATTGGGCCTGGGTCTATGCCTCTAAGCCAGACTCCCGTCATTGAGCCTGGGCCTGTGCTTAAGTCTTAGTCTCAGCAACAAGACCAGGACTTGGACTGGCCACATCATTGAAAGCTCCCATGGATGGGATAAGTAGGGGCCAGGGAGGTTTTTGGCCAGGCAATTTTTGGGGTTGGCTTCTAAGTCTGCCCCGATGTTTGGCCTGGGCCTAAGCCTAGGCCCCAGTGGCAGGGCTTGGCCCAGAGGTCAGATCCTATCACAGAGGCCTTGCCCTAAGCCCAGGCCTGACACTGGATGATTTTTTTTTTCCCCTTATTTATTCAAAAGAAAACAAACAATATTTCATTGAGTTTTCTATTGTTTTGTTTTAAAAACAATATAAAATCAAATAGGAAATGTTTAATTTCCTATTTGATTTCAAGTAAATGCACATCCTTAAATCATCTCCTATTACAGCACCCAATGGGCTGTTTTCTTGGGCGGAGCAAAATGCGGTACATAAAATGATGGGACAGTTTTCCCTATTAAACTAAGGGTCCACTTCTCAAATTTATATTAAAAAAACACTTAGGACATGCAGATGGTGAAGTGGACCCGAATGGCATAGAAAATGTCACTATGTTAGCCTCTGTCTGAGGTCTATGATAGAGCTCATGTGCTTCTATTGATCCTTAGGGCAGATGGAATGAAAGAGAAATGGGTAAAAAGATATAAAATGGTTACTCTTATAGTTTTAAAAATTATTTTCTTAAAATATAATTAGCTTAAATGTACATTTTCTTTGGAGTTTTTCTGTATTTCCCACAAAACTATTTCTTAAATTGTTATACTGCATTTATTTGCAGCCTACAGAGCACGGATCAAAGGAAGTACTCAAAAGAACACCTTTACATATTATGAAGCTGAAATCACAAAAGTCTTTACATTCAGTAAGCTACTAAATCAAAATTTGTCATTTAAAAAAGAAAAAGCTTGTGTGAAGTTAGCAATTTATTTAATTTCTTTCTGGTTTTGAAATGTATTTATTTACCGTAATTTATATTCTACTTTCCAAGTACTCCAAAGCGGATTACATTCAGGTAATCTAGGTATTTCCCTGTCCCCAGTGGGCTCACACTCTAAGGGGTTCATTTGCTAAGCTGAAATATGGTTATATTGCATAAAAAACAGCATTTATCACATGCAATATTTTGTTTATCATGCTTTATACTCATATCATGGTGATATCACACAAGACTTGCGATATTGTGATATTTAGGCCTAAAACCCACTCCTATAACAATAAGCTGCTTTACATTCACTTTGCATGTATAAAATCTTCAAATTCATGGAAAGTTTTTCATTAATAGCCAGTTTTATGGTTATAAAATAGCGAGGCTTTCCTCAAAAAAAGCTTGCCGCTTTATTTTAACGAAAACTCGGAAGTTGTAGATAACTGATCCCAGGGTCATCAGGATGCTAACGTACATCCTGATGTCCCCAGGAAGCTTCCTAAAGGACCTGCAGAGGCCCTAAATCAGCCTCCTCCCAAAGAGCAAAAATCCCTCCTGGGGGTCTTGTTAGACCGCTGCGCGCCCACACCCCCCCCCCCCCCCCCCCCCCGCTGCCTCTAGAGGTGGCCCAGCCTCAAGCAAAATAGCATTTATAGTCATATGGCAACACCTTGACCCCCTTCCCAATTCCCTGCCCTTTCCACAAAAGTCACCCCCCCAACCAAAGACCATCTTGGCTCCAAATACCCCCCAGTAGCAGATTCCTCTGCGCCCTTTTACATATTACATATTCCCTGGTAATCTAGTGGCATCCCAACCTCCCCATACACAGAAGAGACACCCTGATGGTCCAGTGGCCTAACCCTCCCCCCCCCCCCCAGATTCCCCCTTACCTTAAAAAAAGGTGCTCGAGTGAGCCAGTGGCAGCCCAGAGTGCTCCCTAGACTCCAGGCCAATCGATGCCATCTTTCAAAATGGCACCAACTAGCCTATGTCCCTATCATATGTTGTGGCAAAGGCTGGCTGATGCCATTTTGAAAGATGGCATCGATTGGCCTGGAGCCTAGGGGGCACTCTGGGCTGCCACTGGATCAATAGAGTACTTTTTTTTTAAGGTAAGGGGTGATCCGGGGTTGGGGGAACGGTATGTCACTGGACCATCAGGATATCTCTTTTGTGTAAGGGGGGTGGAGGCCACTAGACTACCAGGGAATATGTAGTACATAAAGTGGGGATCGGGGGAGGGCTGCCACTGGGGGGGGGCGGCTGTTTGGATCCAGAAAGGGGGTCTTTGATTGGGTGAGATGACTTTTGTGCAAAGGGGAGGGGCTTGAGAAGTGGGATGGAGCATCTCCACATGACTATAAATGCTTTTTTTTTTTTTTTTACATTTTTTGAAGCTAGGCTGACTCTAGAGGCAGCAGGGGTGGGTGGGCAGCGGTCTTAGCAGATCCCCGGGGTGGATTTTAGCACTTTGGGAGGGGAAGTGTTTTTTTTGAGCCACATGGCTCTATTAGAAGAGGGCCATCATTGCGCATTTTTGACACTTTCCCCATGATATTTTTGCTCATGGAGTTTTTCTGTGAGAAAAAATATCACGGGAAAACTGCTGCAATATCAGGCGACATATATTGCACACACACACACGTACACACACACACACACACAACCCCACTGCAATATTTTTCCCCTCCCATGATAAATAACCCCCCTAAGTTCGTACCTGAGGGAATGAAATGTGAAGTGACTTGCCCAAGGTCACAAGGAGCGGCAGTGGATTTGAACCTTGGTTTGCAGCCCACTACTCTAATCTCTAGTCTGCTACTCCTTGAATTGACTTGGTGGTCACCAAGCTGTCCACTTTTAGTCATTTTCATTGTGCTAGATAATTCATGAGGTGCATTCCTGCTTTCTGAGTTTGAAACAAAAGCTCTTTCTCCCAAGAAAGTCCATAATGAGAGATTTTCATTAACTCACTCTGCAGACGGAGAGGCAGCTAGATTTTAGCTGGCTAAGGTTAGGCAAAATTTTGAGCCACAACCTAGCCCACTAAGTTGTGGCTAAAAAATGAGAGTCTGGGTTTGCTGCTCCGTGCAGAAAAGAACTGACTTTCCCCCTTTCCCCAACCCAAACCTTGTGCTGACCTCCCTCCAGCTCTGGCAGTTCAAAGATGTCCTGAGAAACACCCCTGATACCTGCAGTGAAAAAACTGCCAGTCTCCATGCTCATGCCCCTTGTATCTCATCAGCCAGCCTGTGTACAGAGTTCCACTCCCACCCTCCTCGTCGACCCCTGTGCTGAAAACAGGATATCAGCTGGCTGCTGGGGTGAGGAGGAGGAGGAGGAGGACAGCGGAGGGATCGGAGAATATTTTTCTGCACATCAGCTTGCTGCCAGTGTGAAAGGGAATTCAGTTTGTGGTTTAGGATAGGAATTGTATTTAATATGGGGCTTTGGCGATCATGGGGGGCTGGGGGGGGGGGGGGGGTGTTCAATGCTGAATCCCAGGAACACGAATAACCAGCTTGATTTCATCCCGTTGATCATGTCCTCCAGGTTAGCTGACTAAACGTAGCCGATCAGTACTGAAAATAAATGCAAGCTATGTCCCTTCTCTGACCTAATCCCACTCCATAATTTTAGCGGCTACATCATAGCTACCTGGTAAAATTAGACAGCTAGATTTGGCTGCTAGGCAGGGTACAATTTTCACCTGCATGGGTTTAGCTGGCTAAACCCTTTGAGAATCCACCCCAATTTATCATATTTCCCCGAAACACACTGAAACATCTTCTACTAGTGATAAATGCCATTTAAATGGGAGATATACTATAATGGTGTCTCTCCCCCCCACTTCAGTAATATAATATTTCATTTTATCACTGACACTTCTGCACAGTAATATTTTGCTGTGGCACTCAGTAATGTCTTGTTTGCCAGAGAGGCAATTTAAACTAGCTGAAGTGAACATCTTCATTTGGTACTCACAAATGTGCAACATTTCTTTCTGAACTGTTCTCTTGGAATTTGCACTTACCTAATTCCTCAAGAAAAAGCATAATTATTGTCCTTTTTGCAAGTACTAGCGTTGCCAAATTGCCTCTACAAGATGGAGATTGAATATGTCACTTGTGAATAACAGAATAAAGTAATTTCCAGAGGATAATACGTGAATTTATATTTGTTCCCACACTAGCTGGTGATGAAACCATTAAGAAAGGCAACATTCGACAGTTTATCAAGCGTTCTTCTTGTGCCTTAAACTTAAAGAATAACCAAGAGTATCTTTTGATGGGAAAAGATGGACATACTGTAGATTCAAATTCCAAGTAGGTGTACTCTACTTCTTCACATTTTTTTTTCTGGTTTTCTGTCATTTTAATTTTCTTTTCCAAACTTTTTCCTCTATTTTACCAGTGCACAAACTATATTTATTTATTTATTTATTTATTTTTAGTTTTTATATACCGAGGTTCTTGTATCAGATACAAATCACTCCGGTTTACATAAAACAGTGAGATGCCCAAAAGGGAGGGGCTTTACATATAACTATAAAACAAAGTACAAATTGAACTTTGCTTTATAGAATAGAATAGTTACAAGAAAAACTTTTGAACTCAATATCATATTATAGTAACAAATAAAACAATAGATATCATAGTATTGAAAAATAAAGTAAAACAATAAAGCACAGTATATACAATAAAGTATATATTAAATACGATAAAGTATGTATAAGGGCAGTATATACAATAAAGCATAGTATCTTAATAGGGAACAAGGGGACGGGTTGATGTGATTGATTACTGAATATATAGTACGTGAGAATGCGAGCATCTAGGCAGCGTTAAGTGTCTGGAAAGGCTTGGCGGAAGAGCCAGGTTTTTAGTTTTTTTTTTAACTCCTATTGACTAGGTTCAAGTCTGCCTCCATAACATGCAAATTTTCTCTCATGCATATTCATTGTGGATATCCTGAAAACCTGACTGGCTGGTGGGCCCCCAGGACAGGGTTGGGGACCACTGCTTTAGACGGCCAAATAATTCAGTGAAAATTTGTTGTATTCATGGGAATCGCAATACGTTTCGCTTCCCCATGAATACAACGAATATGGCCCTATACGTTACGGATTGCCAATACGTTGCAAACGAATGCACACTCCTACTGAATATGGACCTCATTGCTTATTGCACTAGCTCCTATTTCCTCTATATACCCAGATAAGTCCAGACTCCTGGGTTTTGCCTCCCTTCCAGTAGATGGAGACAGAGAAAGTTTTACTGACAATGCCATATAAACTACTGTGCCACCTGCAGTCCCTCAGTATTTCTCTGTCTCCAGTAGATGGTAGAGGTGGAAAACCTGCAGTCTGTGCCTAGTTTAAAAAAAAAAAAAAAGACACATTGGTGATTTCTTCCCAGGAGGTTGGTAGGTCCTGTGGGGCCATCCCTCCTGGTCTTGCGGTGGACTAGCAGGAGGTCGGGGACCCTTAGTTTGCTCGGTCCTTAGTTGCTGGAGGTTGAAAGCTGGTGGAGCCAGTTCCCTCTCCTCTAGAAGGGACAGCAGCTCTTGCTGCCAATCTTCAGGTTTCTAATTTTGGTTGTATAAAGTTAAAAAATAAAAAAAGTTAACAATAAAATAAGTGAAGAATGCCCTGCAGTTTGGCAGCAGAACGGGGCTGTGCTAGTCGGGGCTCTATTTTTCGCAGGTTCTTTTGCTTTTCCCTCAGGCGATGGACTCCTGCGGTCAGAAAACTAAGTGGCATGCCATGCAACCGCAAATGTGCAGTGTGTAGAGAGTTGCGTGCGCGGCTCTCCCGAAACTGCCTTCGCTCCCACTGCCTCTCTGAGAGAGAGGGCAGTTCAGGTCTGGTAGGCTCCTGCCTGTGCCACGGGAAGCATTGGACCTGTTCCCAGTCAGCACTAGTCTGGGATGGCTTTTAATATGTTTATTAATTTATTTGTTTTAAAATTTCGGTTTATTTTATGTTTTTGTATGATTCTGCTGCTATATGTGTACATTGCTTTGGAAATTTTATTGAAAAATTGGAAAGTGATTAATAAATGTAATAAATACATAAGTAAATAAACAAAGGTTCTTCAGGAAGAGTCTAATCACGAGGAGGTTGATCCAGCCATGGATGGCTTATAGGGTCTGGCTAAGGTGTTCCCTTTTCATAAGTCCATCAAGAAACTGGTAGTCAAGGAGTGGGATACTCTGGAGACTGGCTTGAAGGTTGGCTGGGTGATAGATGAGTTATATCCTTTGCCCGAGAACACGCTGGAACTCTTATGAGTCCCTAAAGGTGGATGCCTCAGTGCCAGCTGTGACTAAGAAGACAACTATTCCGGTGGCCAGGGCTGTGGCTTTGAAGGATATGTAGGATAGGAAGCTCAAGGTCCACTGAAAAAGAGTTTTGAGGTGTCTGCGCTCAGCACACATGCCGCGGTGTGTAGCAGTTTTATGCTTCTAGCTGGGCTGCAACAGGTGCAGCAGTTGCAGGCTGGCAAGTCCTTGTCCTCCCAGGAGGTGAAGTAGGCGGAACGGCTAAAGGCTGTGGTCGACTATGGTGCTGATGTGCTGTATGACCTCATTAGGATGTCCTCTAGGACAATGATGTCAGTGGTCTCAGCCAGGAGACTACTTTGGTTGAGGAACTGGTCTTGGATGTTTCGTCTAAATCCCAATTAGGAACATTGCCTTTCAAGGGGAAGCTACTTTTTGGACAAAATTTGGAAGAGATGATAAATCATCTGGGAGAGAATAAGGTTCACAAGTTACCTGAGGACAATCCTAAAGGGACAAGGAGTTCCTCTTCTGGATGCTCTCAGTTTCAAAGGAACAGATGATTTCAGCAAGGGAGGTCTTCGAGAAGCGTTCAGAGACAAGCCTCAATGAAACAGCAGTCCTGGAATCATTCCTTTTGAGGCCAAAAGCTGAACAGAAATGGCTCTGGACAGGGGGGCACAGGAGCCAAATCCACACAATGAAGCGAGGCTGGTCCACTCTTCCATCCCGGTTATAGGGAGTCGGTTGACTCTCTTTTACAAGGAGTGGGCTAAAATCACTACGGACCAGTGTGTCTTAAGCATGATAAGGCAAGGTTATGCTTTAGAATTTGCTTATCTGCTAAGGGACCTGTTCATGATATCCCCTTGCGCTTCCGTGGAAAAGAGATGGGTGATACACCAGACCCTTGACCAGCTGCTGATGCTTGGAGCCATTGTTCCTGCCCCTTGGAGGAACAAGGGATGGAACATGACTCCATTTATTTCATGGTTCCAAAGAAGGAAGGGACATTTCGTCCAATTCTGGATCTGAAGAAAGTGAACGTGCCTCTCAAGGTTCCTCATTTTCCTATGGAAACTTTCCACTCAGTCACTGCAGCAGTATATAAGGGAGTCAGTCATTGCATCAGTGTGCAAGGGGGAGTTCTTGGCATCCCTGGATCTGACCAAGGCATACCTGCACATAGGAATCCGACCTAACCATCAGAAATTTCTGCGGTTCAAAATCCTTGGCGGGCATTTTCAATTTTGTGCCCTGCCATTTGGGCTGTCGACTGCTCACAGACTTTCCCCAAGGTCATAGTGGTGGTGGCAGCTGCCCTCAGAAAGGTTGGTGCATCCATATCTAGATGACTGGCTCATTTAGGCAAAGTCGGAGGCCTGCTGCAGACAAGCAGTGGATGTGGTGCTGCAGTGCTTGCAATCACTCAGCTGGATAGTGAACTGGTCCAAGTATCATCCCATTCCAACTCAACTGTTGCAATTTCTGGGAGCGTGCTTTGATACCAGGTTGGGGAAGGTTTTTATTACGGACGAGTGCATTATCAAGTTGCAGTCACAAGAGCCAGGTGCCCAAGATCTGGGATTACCTACAGGTTCTCGGCTCCATGGCGTCCACATTGGAACTCATGCCTTGGGCATTTGCTTATATGAGACGTCTGCAGGCAGCATTGCTTTCCCAATGGGATCCATTGCCGAAGCAGTTTCAGCTTCCACTACCATTTACAGAGTTAACCAGATCCAGTCTCTCATGGTGGCTTGGTCAGGACCAGTTGTGTCGAGGAGTGATCTTGGAAGTCCAGGAGTGGACAGTGGTTACCACCGATGTCAGTCTGTCTGGTTGGGAAGCTGTCTGCCAAGATCAATTGATGCAAATCCAGTGGTTGGCAGAGGAAGCATCATGATCTATTGATCATTTAGAGACGAGATTGGTGCGGTTGGCGCTGAGTGTATTTCTTCCTCTCTTGCACGGCTGTCCTGTCAGAATCTTGTCCAACAATGCGATGGTGGTGGCTTATATCAACTGGCAGGGTGGTACTAAAAGTTGAGCGGTGGCTCAGGAAGCTCGGGAGCTAATCCACTGGGCAGAGCAACATCTGTCATTGATAGTGGCTTTTCACATAGCCGGGACTGACAATGTGCAAGTGGATTTCCTCAGCTATCAACAGCTGGATCCCGGAGAGTGGGAGCTGTCAGAGGAAACACTGGCTCTCATCAGTTGCAGGTGGGGCAAGCCCCGCATGGATTTAATTGCAACTCAGAGAAATGCCAAAGCGCCCCACTTCTTCAGTTGCAGAGCAGAGTGAGTCGATGCCTTGGTTCTTCCTTGGCCATGAAACATTCTGCTGTATGTGTTTTCGCCATGGCCACTGGTGGGCAAGATATTGTGGCACATGGTAGTTCACTTGGGAGATGTGATTCTAGTGGCTCTGGAGTGGCCTCTGAGACCTTGGTTTGCAGATCTGATCAATCTAGCGATAGATGGCCCATTGAGGTTCGCTTAATGGGCCGGATTATATTCAGGTACCTATAGTACCTGAATGTAATCCACTTTGGTGTACACTGTGAAGTGCCAAAAAGTGAAATATAAAAATCTAAATCATCTACCAAACCTTCTGCGTCAAGGTTCCATGTTTTCGGTTCAGGCGGCTCAATTCTATCTTGCGGCTTGGCTTTTGAGAGGAAACACTTAAGAGAGAAAGGTTACTCTGAGGATGTTATTTCTACTCTTTTGCAGGCTAGAAAGTCTTCCACTTCCTTGGCGTATATGAGGGTCTGGAGAGTTTTTGAGGATTGGTGCACGGAGCAGGGAGTTGGGCCTATGCGAGCTTCCATAGCACATATTCTGACTTTGTTGTAAAGAGGTTGGGTGAAGGATTTGTCCTTTAACTCTCTCAGAATTCAAGTGGCAGCCTTACGATGCCTTCACAGCAAGGTGCACAGAGAAGCTTTGCACATCTGGATGTGTTGCATTTTTTTCTAGGGGTGAAGCATTTGCAACCTCCGGTTCAGAAGCTATGTTCCTCCTGGAGCCTTAACTTTGTTCTGAGGGGCATGTGTATGGTGCCATTTGACTACTATAAAAGATCTCACTTTGAAGGTGGGGTTTTTTATGGCGATTTGTTCCGCTAGACAGATCTCTGAGCTTCAAGCCTTATCATGTAGAGAACCTTTCTTGAGAATTTCAGATTCGGGGATCTCCTTGCGGATGGTTCAGGCTTTTCTGCCGAAAATGGTATCATCTTTTCTCATAAGTCAGTCGGTGGAGCTTCCAGCCTTCCCAAATTTGGAAGCTACAGCGCCACATGGGAAAGAGTTGTGACTTTTGTATGTCAAGCTCTCATTTTTGCAGTATCTTAAGGTTACTAACAACTTCCAGTTGTTGGATCACCTTTTTGTGTTGTGGAGTGGTGCAAAAAAAGGTGCATAAGGCGTCAAAGGTCATGAATGTATGGTGGTTGAAGGAAGCCATTGGCTGTCCCTGAGGGGTTAAGGGCTCATTCTACCCATTCCCAGGTGGCCTCCTGGGCCGAATGTCAGCAAGCTTCACTGCAAGAGATTTGCAGATCGGCTACTTGGATATCGTTGTACTCTTTCACCAGGCATTATCACTTGGATGTTCAGGCCCCAGAAGCCAGGGACTTTGGGGGAGAGTGTACTTCAAGCAGGACTCTCAAGGTCCAACCCCATTTAGAGAAGTTTTGGTACATCCCAGGAGTCTGGACTAATCTGTGTACATACAGGGAAAGGAAAATTGGTCCTTACCTGCTAATTTTCATTCCCGTAGTACCACAGATCAGTCCAGAATCCCACCTGGCTGCGGTAGGGAGTTCAGGAGAGACCACTGGATCTGTTTGTTATAATTAATCTGAGAAATGGTACAGGCTTTGTTTAGTTATTCATTTCTTTTTAATGTGAATCAGTTTATCTGTTCTAAGTTTCCACTTCCCACAGCTTGTTCAGGGGATATTAATTCAAGTTTGGTATTAGTGTTCCTACTATCTTGCTTTGGTACTCGTCAATACAGGTGGCACACTAGGTTATATGGCAGTGTCAGTAAAACTTTGTCTCCATCTGCTAGAAGGGAGACAAAACCGAGGAGTCTGGACAGATCTGTGGTACTACAGGAATGAAAATTAGTAGGTAAGAACCAATTTTCCTTTGGTTTTGGCCAGTTTATTTCCTGTCTTTATAATATTTCCTAAAAATGTTCTGCAAAAGGCTGAATATGGATCGCAATATATTCATTGATGAATCCCTCTTGCATTCACTTATCGTCCAGTGTCCTTAACATCTGCTGTGTACCATCCACAGTATTCGCAGGCTCACATTAGTCCCAAGCACATTCTTGCTTTTCCATGTTCTACTTCCTTTGTTGTTTCTTTTCTGACTCCTATGTACTCTTACTTATTGATTCTGATATACCTACTGTCTAGACTCACTGTATTGAGTCATCTTCAGGTCCATATGTCTGATTCGCCCACTTCAAGATATTTTTTTCTGTGTAAATCTGGTAATAGACTTCTGGAAGCTATGCTGACCACAAAACTCTTCAGAGAAGTCCAGAACCCTAAGCTATTATATCCAATTACCAATGAAACCTTGATGTAGATGATTATTGAGAAGTGACGAAGAGGGGAAGGGAAGAAGGATGCCTTGTAGCATTTGAAGGAGTCTCATAATCATCTTATCTTCTTAAGTGAAGATTGTACAGTAGATCATGGAATAAAGGGCAGAAAACTGGGAAAATACTCCAGTTACTTAAACCTGCTTTCATTGTCCCCAGTAATGGCAAAAGTGAGAAATGAAAATATATCATTCCTTATTTTATCAAATATTATAACAATACCTCTCATGCATATCCTAACGCTATAAAAACAAGTTGCCCCATACCAACATATGAAGTTTTATAATAATGTGCATAAACAGGTCAGTTGACAAATGTTTGCCATTTTGCTTCTTTGCTAGGATACAATACTTCCTGGATTCAAAAGTCTGGATTGAGGAGATCCCATCTGCAGACGTCGCCAATGTCTCCACTAAGAGAGTCCCTTTCCATCAGCTGATTACATTTATGGATAACTATGAAATAAACCAATGTAATGCTTAAAGGATTTGCATGGCTGCTTGTACAGTATCATGCCATTTTTCATGCAGAATATTTTTGTCCAAACATTACTTTTTGCTTTCCTGTAAAATTCTTATCTAAATAAAGAATCAAGAATAGCGTATCTATGCTCAATATTAGCTAAATACATTTATTTATTTGTTCTCTTATTTTAAATTGGAAGCTAATTTCATATTGTTTGGGAAATATTGAACTTTTGCTTTTGTGGGGGAGATGGAGGAGAAGAGAGATTTTTTTCTAGCGAATTTGGTAGTCATAAAAGATGTTAAATTGACAGTAATTGGAAAACTAGTGTTTCCATTTCTCTACAGAACAGGTTCAGTACAAGGATTAACAGTGTAAATTGTTCAGTGCTACCCAACCATAGTACTTCAACTCTTTTTTGGATGAACAATTCTGTTTCTATGAAATACCATCTGCAGTTTCCCTACTGAGACTGCCATCAAGGGTGAACAAATGCCTTTATTTCTCCAGGAAGTGTAATCAGGGTTGTTTTGTGGGAGGGGAGAGCTGGGCAATTGCCTGGGGCTCCAGAACCACAATGGAACCTTTGGTGAAACCGAGTGATGTCACTGAGACAGAGCCTCAGGGCGCCGGGCCCTGCCCCAATTACTTTTTAGTTTCTTCCCTGGACTTCAGTATGTCTAACATTGGCCCTGTGTATAACAGTAAAAAGAGGGCAATTTTCAGCCTCTCCCCCTCTCCACATAGCTTGCAGACCCATTGGTACTTCCTACCTGCAGGCCCACAAGCACATTTTCAAAGGAAAACTCCATATAGGGTTTCCCTTTGAAAGTTCACATTGGATGGTGCCATGGGGATTTATGTTTTCTCTTCCTACTGCAAATTAAGTCCATGCATGTATTTGTGCCAGCCTACGTTAACCCCCACCCCCAACTCTCCCCTTTTTCCCAAAGGGCAATTTTCAAAGGGGATGTTTCCACAATGTTTGTCCCCTTTACAGGTTGTGTCCTCTACCAGCAGGTAAATACCCATTTAGCTGACAAAATCCCTTTAAAAACTGAAAATGACCCCAAAGGTAGACAGAAGAAAAATTATCCCCCAAATTACCCTCTAGTGGAAAGAAGGAAAAAGGAGACGGTGGACTTGAGTTCCCTTCAAGTCTTTGGGGGTGGGGATTAATTTATCATGTCTTCTTCCCAGAGATGAAGGATGAAACACAGGCTCAGTTTCTCTCTTTAATTAGACGCAAAAGTTCATTTTATAGGTCATAATGCAGTTCTGCTTGGCCCAAGTCATCAAGACATTCCAGCATGTATACGAGGTGTTAAAACCCAAGCGAGCACAACTCCATGAATTGAGCAAACATCACCTGCTCCTATATATTGTATCTGTGAGCTGATGAACTCCTAGCAACTGGCTGCCCCAGACTTCTCAAAAGGCAATCAGGCTGTCCTGGCCATCAGTCATCCTGATGACATCCCAGTCCTTCATTTTCTTTGACTGTGTTTTCTGGCAGTTATATTTCCCTTTTTTGATTTTTTTTTCTGTTTTCTAATTACTCTTTTCAAGACTCCCAGGGCAGAATTCCCTGGAAACTTCACTTCCCAGCAAGCTTTGGCAAAGAGATCTGATTTCCAATGTCTCATCTCAACCTCCCTGTAATGGCCCACCAGCTGCACAAAGTTCAGTAAAGGCTTTTATTGCTTGCTACAGGGATTTGAAATAAACATTGAAATATCAAACAGAATTCAAAATGTAAAAAAAAAAAAAATACAGTCCCATTTTCTATAGAAAAAGAAGCTCAAGGATAAAGGATCAAGTTATAAAGCTGGAAGGAGGAGGAGTTTCAGAAAAATATTTCTTTACTTAGAGGCTAGTTTATTCCAGGAATTTGCTAACAGTTAAAGAATTTTAAGCATGCGAGGGAACTCAGATAGAGGGCAGTGTTAATGCCAAGGGAGAGAGATGACTGGAGTGGAGATTAGAGACACGTATGCCAGAATGTTACTTCATTGGAGTGGGTTCATTTTTTGCATATCATTTTAACTTTTATATTGTTTTGTTTACATTTTCCATTTTTAGTATGTGATTTTTAGTATGCGCTAAAACTGGCTGCCAACTTCTCCCAAAACCCTCCCCACCACTAAATGCATGCAAAATCTTTTTAAAAGCCCTTCCCCTCTCCCCCTGCTCTTGGCCAATCTGCTATGCTTCAAAATGGCACCGGAATGATTGATGCAGGATAATTCTGGAGTATGACATTGGTGGATGCAGTCATGCGCGGGGTTTGCTCCTTGCCTCTTTTGGACCCCAAGGATGGGATATTGAAGTGCCTTTACTGCATAGTGCCAAGGATTTTCAGTGGTGTTGAGAATTAAGTGTTGCCAGTTGTTTCCCCCATGATCAGAGGAACAACACTGTTAATGGAGACCACTGACCCTACATTACTGGCACACCAGGTATGTTGAGACCACTGTAGCAACTTCACTAACAAGGGACAGTTTGAGGGATCCCCTTATATCAGAAGCATGTGAGGGAATCAGTTGGATCACTAGATTACCAGAGGGACACTCAGGGAGGACAAGGCCATAGGAGAAATACTAAATGAATTATTTGCTTTGGTATTTATTGAGGAGGTTGGTTGGGGAAATACCCTCAAAAGTTGTAGCTAACTTCAGATCAAATAACATGGCTTATGATTTTTTAAGGGAGAGGAAATTGTGTGCTGTGGAGGTTTAGCTGTCTGAAAAAATTCTAATGAAATCTAAAAATGAAAAGGTAGTATTTATTTAAAGGAAAAGGGGTTTTAAATCCAGCTTACAATGAATATGTAACAAATATGAGTTAAGATGCAGCTCTGACCCCGACACGGGACCATGTTTCACTGAAGCTGCATCGGGAGGAACAAATAAGCACTTGTCTAGAAAGAATCAAAATATAAATTGTTAATATGAGTATAAATATAATACAAACCACAAACATAATGGTAAACAGCAGAGGAAAAAAGAGGGGATTAGTTTTACCCTGGATGGATAGACAAAAAAAGATTATAGCAAAATTAAATAAAATAGGTGAAATAAACAGGGAATAAATATTGTGGAGACCTGAGGCAAAAGGTAAATAAATAAACTGTAACAAAGGTATAAACAAGCTAAATAAATATATATTTTTTAACTTGAATTACAGAAACAATGTAATTGATTGTGGGGAGAGTAAAAGCCAAAAGATAGAAAATGTAGTATGATACTGAAAGAAAGAATGAGATAGCCGTAGGTGGATAGAATGAGGCAAGCAGGAGAAGGATTAAGAAACAGAAAAGTGTTACAGGACCGTGTAGTGAGATACATGAAAAAATATGAAAAAATGTTTGAAAAAAAAATGAAAAAATATTTAAAAATATGTAATACAAGAAAATGTTTACATACTTGAATCTGGTGACAACCAATGTAAATGGGTGCAGGTAAAGCAATGCTGAGGAAGGAATGAAGATCAGTAAGTCAAAAAATGGGAGGACATGGGTGGGTAGATTGACACAAGTGATAAAGAAAAGAAAATAAAAAGGAGGGAGTACACAGTGGGCCGGATTTTATAAAATTGTGTGAGCGCGAACAAAAGTACGCTGGATTTTATAAGATATGCGCGTATCTTATAAAATCCGGGGTCGGAGCGCGCAAGGGGGTGCACATTTGTGCAAATTGCACGCGCCGAGCCTGGCGCGCGCTGCCTCTTCCCTCCAAGGCTGCTCCGAAATCGGAGTGGCCTCAGAGGGAACTTTCTTTCCACCCCTCCGCACCTTCCCCTCCCTTCCCCTCAACCCTCCAGCCCTATCTAAACCCCCCCTACCTTTGTTGGTAGATTTACGCCTGCTTTCAGCAGGCGTAAATCTGCGCGCCCCAGCGGGCTGCTGGCACGCCATCACCCGACCCAAGGGCTGGTCCGGAGGCCTCGACCACGCCCCTGGGCTGGCGCCACGACCCTCGGTCCCGCCCTGAACTGCCCCCTAACCCCGGACATGCCCCCTCCCCGCCCCCTCCCCGAAGCCCAGGGACTTACGCGCGTCCCGGGGCTTGCGTGCGCCTGCCGAGCCTATGCAAAATAGGCTCGGCGCGCGCAGGGGGGGTTTGGGGTAGGTTTTCGGGGGGTACGCGCGTACCCCTTTGAAAATCTACCCCACTGTGGGCCGGATTTTAAAAGCCCTGCGCGCGTAAATCCAGCCTTACACACTGAGAACATCTCCTTCCTGCTCCTTGAGAAGGCCATTCACCCCGTGGTACTCGGCCTATGGTGGCTACAAGAACACACACCTCAGTTCAATTGGACCACCATAGCGCTTTCTGAGTGGGGCCCTGGTTCCCATGATCATTGTCTAGCTAAAGTTTCACCACTGTCCTGCATGACAATGACTCCCTTATTACCTAGTCTACCGCTGCAATATGCGTCTTTTCAGGACGTCTTCTCCAAGCAAGCAGCAGACGTATTACCTTTGATTGTGCGATAAATCTCAAGCCTAACTCAGAGCCTCCCAAAGGAAGGGTATACCCCCTCTCAATAACAGAGACTGAGGCCATGTCAGCCTATATCCAAGAAAACCTGCAAAAAGGGTTCATTAGACCTTCTAAGTCCCCGGCTGGCGTGGGGTACGTTTTGTTGGAAAAAAAGATGGATCCCTTCGCCCTTGTATCGATTACAGAGGTCTCAATGAAATCACCAACAAGGATCGCTACCCTCTACTGTTGATAACCGAGCTGTTCGACAGACTCCAGGGGGCCAAGGTGTTTACTAAGCTGGACTTAAAAGGGGCTACAACTTGGTCCGAATCCGTCACGGGGATGAATGGAAAACAGCTTTTAACACCCATGATGGACACTTTGAATATTTCGTCATGCCCTTTGGATTGTGCAATGCACCAGCGGTGTTTCAGAATATGATGAATGATATTCTGCGAGATTTACTGTACCAGTGCGTGGTGGTATAGTTAGATGACATCCTGGCTTTCTCTCAGGACTTCCAGAGACACCAGGCAGACGTGATAAAGGTACTACAAAGGCTATGTGACAATCGCCTTTATGCGAAGCTCGAGAAGTGCGCTTATCACCAGGAGTCAGTGCCCTTTCTGGGGTACATCATTTCCAAGAACGGCTTCCAGATGGACCCTCAAAAGCAAAAAGCATTCAAGAGTGGCCTCAACCCACTGGCTTAAAAGCATTACGCCATTTCTTCAGCTTCACAAACTACTACCGTACCTTCATCAAGCACTATTCCACCCTAAAAGCACTGCTCACAGCCATGACCAGAAAAGAGGCTGATCTATCCCGATGGTCTGCTGAGGCTGTAGTGGCCTTCCAAACTCTCAAAGAAGCCTTCCAAACAAAGCCTTGTCTTCGTCATCCCAATCCTGAGCATCCTTTCATCGTTGAAGTTGATGACTCCGACGTCAGCGTGGGAGCAGTAATGAGCCAATACATAAGAACATAAGAATATGCCATACTGGGTCAGACCAAGGGTCCATCAAGCCCAGCATCCTGTTTCCAACAGTGGCCAATCCAGGCCATAAGAACCTGGCAAGTACCCAAAAACTAAGTCTATTCCATGTTACCATTGCTAATGGCAGTGGCTATTCTCTAGGTGAACTTAATAGCAGGTAATGGACTTCTCCTCCAAGAACTTTTCCAATCCTTTTTTAAACACAGCTATACTAACTGCACTAACCACATCCTCTGGCAACAAATTCCAGAGTTTAATTGTGCGCTGAGTAAAAAAGAACTTTCTCCGATTAGTTTTAAATGTGCCCCATGCTAACTTCATAGAGTGCCCCCTAGTCTTTCTATTATCCGAAAGAGTAAATAACCTATTCACATCTACCCGTTCTAGACCTCTCATGATTTTAAACACCTCTATCATATCCCCCCTCAGCCGTCTCTTCTCCAAGCTGAAAAGTCCTAACCTCTTTAGTCTTTCCTCATAGGGGAGCTGTTCCATTCCCCTTATCATTTTGGTAGCCCTTCTCTGTACCTTCTCCATTGCAATTATATCTTTTTTGAGATGCGGCGACCAGAATTGTACACAGTATTCAAGTTGCGGTCTCACCATGGAGCGATACAGAGGCATTATGACCTTTTCTGTTTTGTTCACCATTCCCTTTCTAATAATTCCCAACATTCTGTTTGCTTTTTTGACTGCCGCAGCACACTGAACCGACAATTTCAATGTGTTATCCACTATGATGCCTAGATCTCTTTCTTGGGTTGTAGCACCTATTATGGAACCCAACATTGTGTAATTATAGCATGGGTTATTTTTCCCTATATGCATCACCTTGCACTTATCCACATTAAATTTCATCTGCCATTTGGATGCCCCAATTTTCCAGTCTCACAAGGTCTTCCTGCAATTTATCACAATCTGCTTGTGATTTAACTACTCTGAACAATTTTGTGTCATCTGCAAATTTGATTATCTCACTCGTCGTATTTCTTTCCAGATCATTTATAAATATATTAAAAAGTAAGGGTCCCAATACAGATCCCTGAGGCACTCCACTGACCACTCCCTTCCACTGAGAAAATTGTCCATTTAATCCTACTCTCTGTTTCCTGTCTTTTAGCCAGTTTGCAATCCACGAAAGGACATCGCCACCTATCCCATGACTTTTTACTTTTCCTAGAAGCCTCTCATGAGGAACTTTGTCAAACACCTTCTGAAAATCCAAGTATACATTTACCGGTTCACCTTTATCCACATGTTTATTAACTCCTTCAAAAAAGTGAAGCAGATTTGTGAGGCAAGACTTGCCTTGGGTAAAGCCATGCTGACTTTGTTCCATTAAACCATGTCTTTCTATATGTTCTGTGATTTTGATGTTTAGAACAATTGCCATTATTTTTCCTGGCACTGAGGTCAGGCTAAGCGGTCTGTAGTTTCCCGGATCGCCCTGGAGCCCTTTTTAAATATTGGGGTTACATTTGCTATCCTCCAGTCTTCAGGTACAATGGATGATTTTAATGATAGGTTACAAATTTTTACTAATAGGTCTGAAATTTCATTTTTTAGTTCCTTCAGAACTCTGGGGTGTATACCCTCCGGTCCAGGAGATTTACTACTCTTTCAGTTTGTCAATCAGGTCTACCACATCTTCTAGGTTCACCGTGATTTGATTCAGTCCATCTGAATCATTACCCATGAAATCCTTCTCCATCACGGGTACCTCCCCAACATCCTGTTCAGTAAACACCGAAGCAAAGAAATCATTTAATCTTTCCGCTATGGCCTTATCTTCTCTAAGTGCCCCTTTAACCCCTCGATCATCTAATGGTCCAACTGACTCCCTCACAGGCTTTCTGCTTCGGATATATTTAAAAAAGTTTTTACTGTGAGTTTTTGCCTCTACAGCCAACTTCTTTTCAAATTCTCTCTTAGCCTGTCTTATCAAGGTCTTACATTTAATTTGCCAATGTTTATGCTTTATCCTATTTCTTCTGTTAGATCTTTCTTCCAATTTTTGAATGAAGATCTTTTGGCTAAAATAGCTTCTTTCACCTCCCTTTTAACCATGCCGGTAATTGTTTTGCTTTCTTTCCACCTTTCTTAATGTGTGGAATACATCTGGACTGTGCTTCTAGAATGGTATTTTTTAACAATGACCATGCCTCTTGGACATTTTTTACTTTTGTAGCTGCTCCTTTCAGTTTTTTCTAACAATTTTTCTCATTTTATCAAAGTTTCCCTTTTGAAAGTTTAGCACGAGAGCCATGGATTTGCACACTGTTCCTCTTCCAGTCATTAAATCAAATTTGATCATATTATGATCACTATTGCCAAGCGGCCCCACCACCGTTACCTCTCTCACCAAGTCCTGTGCTCCAGTGAGAATTAGATCTAAAATTGCTCCCTCTCTTGTCGGTTCCTGAACCAATTGCTCCATAAAGCTATCATTTATTCCATCCAGGAACGTTATCTCTCTAGCGTGTCCCGATGATACATTTACCCAGTCAATATTGGGGTAATTGAAGTCTACTATAAAAGAACAGTTAATTGCTACAGTGCAACGAGCTACACTTATCTCACACAAAAGACGTCACAAACCACGAATTTTTCAATTTTATGTGCATAGAATTTATCTGGAAACGTGGACCATCATACCACCCTTGGTTGATTTAGGCAGTAAGCCAAACTTTCAACCACAACGGGTCACGTTTAATCATCGGTCCAGTAAAGTCTTTAGTTGCTTGAAATTACTACTTTATTAAATTAATTTTTCTGTTTTTCTTTTCTTTTATTGTAAAAAAATTTTTTTAATACTGACGGTATTCGATTAATAAATGCAGGACGGTGTTTCCTTACTTGTGCGGAGTGCCGCCGCGCTTCCGAACCTTTGTCTGTAGCGCTGCCGCGCTTTGTAGACGAAGATGCTCAGGGAATTATTTTGAAGAAATAAACTTCCAATTGAGAATGCTCATGCAGTCCGACGTACGTTTCGCGTTTGCGCTGCTTCAGGGACTGGATCCACATCGGAAGGTTGTTCTACCTGAACTTGAAAAATGCAAGGTTAATTCCCGCCAAATTCACTCAGCGTTTAATGCCTCAGTATTGGCTCCCGTCAAGTTCATATGATATTTAATACCTTTAAAAATAGAAATAGATATGATACCACATGTATTTTACACATAACTTTTGCACAAAAACTTCTCAACATCGTATATGCACTTTTCCCAATGGATTACAGAATTGACACTTTTAAATTTCTTTCTTTAAAGTCCCATCTTGTTGAGGCCACCAGGGGACCCCTGGTGGCCTCAACAAGGAAATTGAGTGGATTCACTTCATGTGAATCCACTCGTCTGCCAAATCAAGCACACAGGTGTAGTAGGGTGATTCTATATAAAATCATGTCAGATCTCGCGGCAATTCAGCAGAACGCCGATAAGAGGACTAGGCGGCTCAACGCGGTAAGATGGGACTTTAAAGAAAGAAATTTAAAAGTGTCAATTCTGTAATCCATTGGGAAAAGTGCATATACGATGTTGAGAAGTTTTTGTGCAAAAGTTATGTGTAAAATACATGTGGTATCATATCTATTTCTATTTTTAAAGGTATTAAATACCATATGAACTTGACGGGAGCCAATACTGAGGCATTAAACGCTGAGTGAATTTGGCGGGAATTAACCTTGCATTTTTCAAGTTCAGGTAGAACAACCTTCCGATGTGGATCCAGTCCCTGAAGCAGCGCAAACGCGAAACGTACGTCGGACTGCATGAGCATTCTCAATTGGAAGTTTATTTCTTCAAAATAATTCCCTGAGCATCTTCGTCTACAAAGCGCTGCAGCGCTACAGACAAAGGTTCGGAAGCGCAGCGGTGCTCCGCACAAGTAAGGAAACACCGTTCTGCATTTATTAATCGAATACCGTCAGTATTAAAAAAAATTTTTTACAGTAAAAGAAAAGAAAAACAGAAAAATTAATTTAATAAAGTAGTAATTTCAAGCAACTAAAGACTTTACTGGACCGATGATTAAACGTGACCCGTTGTGGTTGAAAGTTTGGCTTACTGCCTAAATCAACCAAGGGTGGTATGATGGTCCACGTTTCCAGATAAATTCTATGCACATAAAATTGAAAAATTCGTGGTTTGCGACGTCTTTTGTGTGAGGTAATTGAAGTCTCCCATTATTACCGCACTACCAATTGGGTTAGCTTCCCTAATTTCCCTTAGCATTTCACTGTCCGTCTCACCATCTTGACCAGGTGGACGGTAGTATACTCCTATCACTATAGTCTTCCTCGACACACAAGGAATTTCTACCCATAAAGATTCAATTTTGTATTTAGTCTCATGCAGGATGTTTATCCTGTTGGACTCTATGCCATCACGGACATAAAGCGCCACACCTCCTCCCGGGTGCTTCTCTGTCATTGCGATATAATTGTACCCCGGTATAGCACTGTCCCATTGGTTATCCTCTTTCCACCATGTCTCTGAGATGTCAATTAAGTCTATGTCATCATTTACTGCTATACATTCTAATTCTCCCATCTTATTTCTTAGACTGCCCGCATTATCACCGACACAAGCCGCCATGATCACATCACTCCAGCTCTTCAGTCTTTGCACTGGCTACCCGTGGCTTACAGGATAATTTATAAATCTATGACGCTGATACATAAAGCCATTCAAAATAGAGATATGCACTGGTTCACAGATCAACTACAATTCAAAACGTCTTCCCGCCCAAAGAGATTCCAGAATTTAGCCAAACTAAAGATCCCAGCACCCAATCTGACTAAACTCTCTAGTACAAAAGAACGATCTTTCATTATTGCTGGATCAACAATATGGAACACCATGCCATCTGAATTACGTCAGGAACTTTGTCACAAAAAATTTAAACAAAACCTTAAAACCTGGTTATTTAAAAAAGCCTACTATTAATGAATTGAATCCTCAACTACTCTTCCTAATTTCCACAGTCTCTCATATATTGCTTATATTCTATTAATACAAAGTTATATATTGTATTGTATTCGTTCAGTTACTATGTTATATTGTAAAGCGCAATGCTGAATTACTGTTTGAATGTAAACCGAGGTGATGTTACTTACGTACCCCGGTATAGAAAAATCTATAAATAAATAAATAAATAAATAAATAAATAAATTAGCATACAAACATTTCAAAGTTTGTTTTTTGTTTGTATTTTCATTCTGCTTTTTAATTGATAGGGATAAGTTAGAATTTTTTAGCTCAGGTGAGTATTCAGTTACATGCACTTGGACTACTTTTCTTATTATTGGAACCTCACTGTCGGGATGCCCTAATTCTAATGCATCATTAGTATCCTTTGAAGATACCTCTCTCCGAAGCATGCGCTGCTGAGCGACTGTCGGCTTTCCCCTTTATTTTAGTTTAAAAGCTGCTCTATCTCCTTTTTAAAGGTTAGCGCCAGCAGTCTGGTTCCACCCTGGTTAAGGTGGAGCCCATCCCTTCAGAAGAGACTCCCCCTTCCCAAAAAGGTTCCCCAGTTCCTAACAAAACTGAATCCCTCTTCCTTGCACCTTTGTCTCATCCACGCATTGAGACTCCGGAGCTCTGCCTGCCTCTGGGGACCTGCGCGTGGAACAGGGAGCATTTCAGAGAATGCTACCCTGGAGGTTCTGGATTTAAGCTTTCTACCTAAGAGCCTAAATTTGGCTTCCAGAACCTCCCTCCCACATTTTCCTATGTCATTGGTGCCCACATGTACTACGACAGCCGGCTCCTCCCCAGCACTGTCTAAAATCCTATCTAGGTGACGCGTGAGGTCCGTCACCTTCGCACCAGGTAGGCATGTTACCAGGCGATCCTCACACCCACCAGCCACCCAGCTATCTACATTCCTAATAATCAAATCACCAACTATGACGGCCAACCTAACCCTTCCCTCCTGGGCAGTAGCCCTTGGGGAGATATCCTCAGTGCGAAAGGACAATGCATCACCTGGAGAGCAGGTCCTCGCTGCAGGATCCTTTCCTGCTGCACCCGGTTGATGCTCTCCGATCATGAGACCTTCTTCCTCCAAGGCAGCACCAGGGCTGCCAGTCTGAAGTTGGGACTTGGCTATGACCTCTATCCCTGCTCTTTCTTCTCACAATGATTCTTTCCAGCTGAGAAGAATTATGGAATCAGAGATAAAGAATTGTTAGCTATAAAACTGGCCTTTGAGGAGTGGTGTCCATGGCTGGAAGGCGTGCAGCACCAAATAATGGTGTATACCAATTATAAAAATTTGGAATATCTACAACATGCCCAACGCCTTAACCACCAGCAAGTGAGGTGTTCGTTGTTTTTCAACCGCTTTGACTTCCTACTAAAATACCGTCCTGCAGAAAAGAATGTTAGGGAAGATGCCCTTTCGCGCTTCTTCTCTCTGGTGGACGAACCTGATGAACCTCGTCACATCATCAGTCCGGAGAAGGTGGTGTTAGCAGCCACTCACGCCATCTGGTGCCGCTGGGAATGAGAAAAAAATTTCTAAAGTGGGCATATGACTCCCGTCTGGCTGGCTACCCCAGACAAAGCCATACATTAGCCATGCTTCAACATTTCTATTGGTGGCCTACTATGAAGACTGATGTCCAAGCCTATGTGGCCTCCTGCACCACCTGCGTGAGACAAAATCCTCCTGCCGGACGTCCCTGGGGTCTCCTCCAACCTCTGCCTGTACCAGAGGAACCTTGGACGCACATCGCAACCAACTTTGTGATGGACTTACCTCCTTCTGCCGGAAACAATAAGATCTGGGTGACCATTGATCGATTCTCGAAAATGGCACAATTTGTGGCCCTGCCAGGATTACCATCCGCTGCTGAACTGGCTAAATTATTTGTGAAGCACATCTTTCGCCTCCTCAGCATGCCCAAACACATTTTGTTTGATAGAGGCATCCAGTTTTACCGCAAACTTCTGGAGAGCTCTGTGTCGGAAGTTCGACTTCGCATTGAACCTGACCTCGGCCTATCACCCACAGTCGAATGGCCAAAAAGAGCAAATGAATCGGACGCTCAAACAATTCTTATGCTCATATGTGAATACTAGACAAAGTGACTGGGCAGAATTACTCCCTTGGACCGAATTCGCCCTAAACTCACATCCAGCTGCTGCTTTGGGATCAACACCTTTTCAAGTGGTATATGGTTGCCAACCATTACCTCCGTTACCTCTGCCACTCTCCGTGACAACTCCAGCAGCTCAAGTCACCGCAATGGAATTACAACAATTGTGGAAACAGACTAAGGATCTACGCCTCAAGGTGGGCGAAATGGCCAAAAAGACTTACAATGCTCACCACAAGAAGGCACCTCAATTTCAGCCTGGGGATAAGTTATGGCTTAGTACAAAGTTCCTCTGCTTAAAGCTACCCTCTGCACGTTTTGCTCCGCGGTATGTCGGACCTTTTGCCGTCCTCTGACGTCTTGGAAATTTGACTTACAGTTTGAAGCTACCGCCATCTGTGAAGATTCATAATGCCTTTCACATGGCACTACTGAAACCTCTCGTCCTGTCTGAATTTTCCAACAAAGACCCAGAGCCAGCACCGCTTGATGCCGAAGAGGATATCGTGTATACCGTTGATGACATATTGGATGTACGCAAGAGAGGTAATCGTTGGGAGTACCTTATCTCCTGGAAGGGATACGGACCGGAGGAGAACGCCTGGGAGCCCATGGCCAATAACCTGGATAAAGACATGATCCATCGCTTCCATCAGTCTCATCCTCGTAAGCCGAAACTCCCTGGGTGGGGCCCTTGGAAAGGGGATACAGTTGCGCCCATCAGTCGCAGATGGCTGCGCCCTCTATTGCTCACCTTTTTTCTGCTTGACTCGGTTCCTTTTGGGAAGATGGCTGCCTTTGCTTCTCCACGCCGACCCCTCTAGCGTCCAGCATGGGTGATTGCATTCGCCATCTTTCTCCCGGAGTCACCTAGGGCATGTGCGCGCGCAGCCCCGTTCTTTAGGTGTGTCATGGTGGGAATCTCGGCGGTGTCCCCACCGCATGACGTCACAAGCTCTGATATTTAAACTCCGTTCATGATTCCTAATACGAGTTAGCAAGGAATCCTCCATGTTGATCTCTCTATGTTACCAGATGCTTCCGCTCTGTATACTCTCGCTACAGGACAACTTAGGTACCCGCTCCTCGGGGGCCTTGCCTTGCTCTTGTCTACCCCCTGGGGCTGCCTACCACCTACAAGGATGCCTAAGGTAAGGCTCCTCAGGGGCCTTATTTCGTCCCGGACCACCGCTCCTCGGGGGTTCTCTCCTACTAAAACTGCCAGCCTCAGAGTGAGTACTACCGCTCCAGTTCTGTCTCTGCATTGTCTCATCTCTCTCTACATAGATCTCAGCCTACCCTGCACCACGGACCACTACCGGACCCATCTCCCTCTCGGGACCTGGTGAGACTGCGTAACTGCCTTTTCCACTCTGCAGCTTTCAGACAGAACATTACCATCAGACATTTCCTCTTCTGGCTGAGATCATTGCCCGTTCCTCGGGTAACCATCTTTGTTGCAGTATAGTAAAGACTAACTTTCTCTGTGTCCATCTCTGCTCGGAGGTAGCCTACCGCTGCAAGTCCCCGCAGGGCTCCACCCTGTGGGAGGTGCCATCTCTTACAGCGACCAAGGGCCCATGCCTCAATGTCCAAAATTCAACACTAGGGTCTGGTGTAATGTTTGCTTTGCTGCTTTTTCATAGATAAGGTTGCTGCTGTTTGATTCTTGAGAGTTACTGCTGTTGTTATATGGTACGGCAAGGTTCTAGATGTTATTTTATTATAGTTATGATATATTCTTTATGTTTGGAAAGAGGATTCATAAAAGAACACATTGATATTTGTTTATTATGTGATTGGATCTGATGTTTCTATGAAGAGTTCTTTGTTTACTTTTTATATGATATTGTGTATTTGTAAACTGCAATACATATAAAATAAATTAATACAGATCAATAAGCTATTTTTAATGTTGATAAGTGCTTGAAACAAAATATTTTACAACATCACTCATGATGCATGATGGCTATTATAGACTACAAAGAAATCCATTGTCAGGTGCATTCTAAGGTATTATTTATTAATAAGAGTAGGCAGTAGGCTCATATAGGCTCAAACCTATATGCCTACTACCCTCCCATGTTAACCTTGGGCTTCCCTAAAATTCAGTTCTGGGAATGCCTCTGGCACACAGGTATGTACGCGCATACTTCCTGGCTTCTTAAAATTTGCGTTGCTTGCGTGCAGCCCACATACTCGTGTATGAGACTTTTTTTGCTAAGCGATGCTTTTAAAATCTTCCTGTAAGCCTTTTTCCCCCATAGACAAATAGAATGGGAAAAAGCCTTAGTAAATTAGATCCATAGTTAAGATCAGAATGTGCCTGATAATTGCACAAATGTTACTTTATCAATGTTTTGTGTTATTGGAAACAAATTTAAAAGAAATTGAATACATTAAATCCAGATATAATCATCAATTTTTCCAGTTTGCAATGGTTATGCATTCACTCTGAGCCTAGTGTGATCTACAGAGTGGTTGCCAATTATTAAGACTACATCAAAAAAAGACAGTTCTAGTTTTTAACATTGCACTTTCTGTGCTGAAGATTAAAGCAAATTTATTTGAAAAAAAAAAAAAAGCAACATGTTGACTTGTGGTCTTGACATTATGTTAAGCACAAAGGGCCTGAAACAGCCAAGTCTTTTCCTATAGACAAAGAATAGGAGAAAAACCATAGATATCAGACTCAAAGTGATGCATACTTAGCAAAACTGAGGTTTACTGTACATCAAAAACAAGTCTGTTGTTACAAAAGTATTCAAACATTTTCAAATTACTTTTAGAAGATTTTATTAGCAAGCTGCAAAAATATAAAATATGTTGCTCAAATATACATTTCACTTACAGAGTTTCTGAACAAATCCTTTCTCCAAGTGCCATCATTTCTAGACAACAACTAACAACATGCTTAATATGCAAACCATTGCAAATTCCTTAGCTGGGGACTACAAGAAGTAATTACAGAAAGACATTCAAAATCTGGGCTTCCCGCACTTGGCCTGGGGCTTAGGTTTTCATGATATCTACAATGAACTTGGGTGTGAGACGTTGCATATGCTGGGTCTCCAATGCACAAAATAAATACATGCAGTGTAAAATTGCATCAACAATATATTTCTGATTTTGTCAAACTGACTATATAATAAAGGATTTCTTTCAAAATTTAAGCAAAATGTGTGGTTTCTGGACTATTGTAACAACTCCCTGCACAATACAGGAGGCATGAGATTGCTGAGCCTTGCCTCATCCTACTATTTCTTAAGTTGTGAAGCTAAGAGGCCTGACACCATTTGTCAGACTGCTTCTTGGTATTAAGACGATGGGATTGTTTGTTAAGCAGCTCCTAGATTTAAGGAGCCAGAAACATCGGTTAAATTGTTAACTTGCCTCCCAGAGCTAAGAAACTAGGACCAGCTTTCAAGCTACGTACTATGCCTAAAAAGCCAAGATTGAAGTTAGGAAAAGGGGTGAAACTGTACGTTACTTCAGAGAACCTGCGGAAGCCCATATTGGGCTGCAGACTGTCACAAATAGCATGAGCACATAGGTAAATGAAGCTTTACTGGGTCCATGGAAAATAGCATGGTATGCATCCCTGCACCCACTATCTACCGTGGGCTTAGCATAGGTAATACCTGCTTTGGACCAAGTCTTACAATTTTATCCTGGCCTAACCATCCCTTTATCTCCCCCAAACTCTGGCAAAGAGAAAGTGTCCCCTGATCCAACCCTCCCCCCTCCCCAGTACAATAATTCCCTAATCAGCATTCCCTCTGCCGTAAGCATTGTCCCCTTCTGAAAGGCATCCTTGCAATAAGCAGCCTCCTGCATATGCATTACCTCCCCTCCCACCATGGCAATCAGAATCCTCTCTGGATCTCCCTCTAACCCTCCAGAAACATCCTTACCATTCCAGAGGGGCTGGATCATCACAGGCAGGAGGAACATCCTAGTGCTCCTCCCTGCACTGCGGCTGCCTTCAAATGATGCTGCTAGAGGCTCTTCACCTCTAACGAGATGCCTGAAGTGCCCCAAGTGCTGTCATTCACTGGTGGAATCAGTGCAGGTAGACGTACTCTCCTGACATCTCTCCTGCCTGGGAAGATCCAGCCTCTCTGGAATGGTAAGGCATGTTTCTTGAAAGGTGAGTAGGGGGGGTCAGGAGGCAATCTTTTGCCAGAGGATATCTCTGGGGGACGGGATGAATGCCATTGGAGGGGCTTCCTGCCTATCGAGGAATTTGATAGTGCTCAGGGGATGGGTGGGGGGAACACTATCTCTTGGCCTGGGGGTTGAGCAGATAGGTAATCTCCTATGCTAACCAGCCCAAAGTGAAAGGGCCGGTTAGCATGGGAGATTCTGGGCCACAACCAATGTGGATGTTAACTTTTTTGTGTTAATATCCAGGTTACCACGGAAGCCACACAACTGAGGGCAAGTTTTATCCATGCCCACAGTAAAAAAAAATGTTTGTATAGCATTTTAATGTGCTTGTAAAAATTTTTCCAAAACAAACGATAAACTTTTTTTCCCGTGAGTTTTACTGCATAGGCCCCTAGGTGAGAATGTTATCAACTAATACACACTGAAATATAATGCTGTTTTTTATGATAAGTCCTTAATTTTAAGACATTCAGCACAAATGGAATGCAGCCAATCAATTAGATGCCAGATACAGTGTGGGTTTCCACAGCCAGAGTATAGATAATCAGTTTTCTTTGTTACACAGTCGTAATATGAGAGTGAGTGGATAGTTTTAGTTCATTAGATATACAGTAAAAGTAAATGTGAAAGATTTGGTAACCCTAACAAGTTAACCTTGGCGACATTCCATTTTCTTGCTACTGGCATTGTATAGTAACTCAGCTATGGTTGCTAGTCAAGAAGATATGATCCATTACTCAAGACTTATCCCAACAAAAACAAGGACCTATGCTACAACTGCATGAAGCTTCAAACGGTGAAGGTAATGCAGAAGAACAAGAGTACAGGTCTATTTCCTTCTCTTAACAAAGCCCTCCAGTATGTCAATGGGCAGAGGGAACACAATTGTAGAATTATTTTCTGTAGCAACAGTGGCCAAGGTTTGCAGATAGCGCAACTGGAGTGCTGCTGGAGATTCGGTAATCACCATAGAGGCCTCCTTGAGAGCACGGGAAGCATTCATCTCTCCCTCTGCTGCTATCACCTGAAACATTAACAAAAGAATAAAGTATCAGCTGCAATAACACAATCAAAATGCAATTATTTATTGTGCATCATAATGAATGCCAGGAGTAAAAATAGATTTAATCGCCTAAGTCAACCCTATCTGGCTAAGTGGCTTTATGCTGCCTGATAGTCCATGCATATTTTTTGTTGCATAGAAACAATTAGGGATGTGAATCGTTTTTTGACGATTTAAAATATCGTCCGATATATTTTAAATCGTCAAAAATCATTAGGGCCACGATACAATACCAATTTCCCCGATTTATCGTTAAAAAATCGTAAATCGGGGGAAGGGGGAAGGGGGAGGGCAGGAACTTACTTACTTGCCCTAAACCAATGGCAGGAAAACCGGCACACTAAAACCCCCTAAAACCCACCCCCGACCCTTTAAATTAAATCCCCCACCCTTCCGAACCCCCCCCCAAATGCCTTAAATTACCTGGGGGTCCAGCGGCGGTCCGGAACGGGCTCCTGCAATTAAAGTGTGTTGTCTTCAGCCGGCGCCATTTTGCAAAATGGCGGCCGCAAAATGGCGGCGGCCATAGACCAACATGATTCGACTGCAGGAGGTCGTTCCGGACCCCCGCTGGACTTTTGGCAAGTCTTGTGGGGGTCAGGAGGCCCCCCCCAAGCTGGCCAAAAGTCCCTGGGGGTCCAGGAGCGATCTCCTGCCGCGAATCGTTTTCCGTACGGAAAATGGCGCCGGCAGGAGATCAACTGCAGGAGGTCGTTCAGCGGCGGTCCGGAACCCCCGCTGAACGACCTCCTGCAGTCGATCTCCTGCCGGCGCCATTTTCCGTACGGAAAACGGTTCGCGGCAGGAGATCGCTCCCGGACCCCCGCTGGACCCCCAGGGACTTTTGGCCAGCTTGGGGGGGCCTCCTGACCCCCACAAGACTTGCCAAAAGTCCAGCGGGGGTCCGGAACGACCTCCTGCAGTCGAATCATGTTGGTCTCTGGCCGCCGCCATTTTGCGGCCGCCATTTTGCAAAATGGCGCCGGCTGAAGACAACACAATTCAATTGCAGGAGCCCGTTCCGGAACGCCGCTGGACCCCCAGGTAATTTAAGGCATTTGGGGGGGGTTCGGGAGGGTGGGGGATTTAATTTAAAGGGTCGGGGGTGGGTTTTAGGGGGTTTTAGTGTGCCGGTTTTCCTGCCATTGGTTTAGGGCAAGTAAGTACTTCCCTCCCAAAGTTGATGAAGTATTAAGGCATTTGGAGTGGGGGATTTAATTTAAAGGGTCAGGGGTGGGTTTTAGGGGGTTTTAGTGTGCCGGCTCACGATTTTAACGATTTTCACGATATTTTAAACACCCAAACGGCAACAATACGATTCCCTCCCCCTCCCAGCCAAAATCGATCGTTAAGACGATCGAGGACACGATTCACATCTCTAGAAACAATGCCTTCCAAAGCTGTGTTTGGAAACAACGTACATAGTTTTAATATTTTTTTATTATGCGCATTGTAGGCATGCCATTCACACAGCTAACTTATGCCATCATTTTGAAATATGTTGTCACACACATACTTTTAGCCATAAAAACCTGATCTTCAAACACAATATATGGAGGTACTTGGTATTTGAAGATCAACTTGTTTTATGTAAGCTTAAAAGTACGAATATTCTTTTGAATATGCCTTCCTATAGGTACAAAAATGTATTTGATGAGGTTAGCAATTTTTCCTTTAAATTAGCAACATCTTTGCTGTTACAGAAATATATATTTGTATGTGCCTTGAAGTATGGGTAATGATACTGATCTTCTCTGATACCAATGTTACTATAAACATTTCCTTATAAGCATTTTTCACATACACATAAGGTATCTTTTTATAAAAAAAAATATTAATTAGTATCAAATCAGCCAATGTGAAATACAACCAAAAGGATATTTCTACTGACTGTGTGTTTGTGGGAGAGACATTTATAATATATCTGTCTAAGAAAATGTAATCAGAATGTAGTTGGGTAACTCTTACAATTCCCTCAGTGCTACTACCTCTTCTCTCACGTACCTATCCCCTTCAATTCTGCTCCTGTTAGAGCAGATAAAGCTGAAAAAAAATGTATGATGATTGTTTTTTTTTCCTGTTTTACTGCTAGCACTAAATTTATAGCAAGCCTGAAAGATTTATAATACTGAAATGGACTTTCTTATTAGAAAACAATGATTTTGCTAAGGTAAAGAGGATTTGATATTAGCCAGTAATTGCTCAGAACATTTGGGTCCAGGTTTGGTATCTTCAGTGTAAGTCTAATCACAGCTTTTTAAAGAAATTTACAGGGTCATTTATCAAAATGTGTGAATGCACATTTTTAGAAGAGGTGGGATTGGGGAGTGGTTTGGGTAGGATTAATTAAAATGAGGGACAATATCACACTGTGCGATAGCATGATGCATGCTATTGCATGGTTTTAATGCTGGAAATAACTACACCTTTTTTTCTGGTGTTAAGCTGTGTGATATGCCTGAAATGGGTATAATGTAATTTGTGTTAAAGTTTGCAAATTGCATTTTGGCCATTTCTGGGCTTAGGGGAGAGAGGGGAGATAGAGAGAGGAGAGGAGAGGAGTCCGTGTTGCCAACCTCGCTTATTTACCGCGAGTTTGGGCTTTTTTTTTTTCCTAGCGATTCACTTTTTTTTCTTTCAACTCGCAGGTTGCTTATTATTGGGTGGGTTTTTTTCTGTCAATTGCGTTTTTTGGGGCTTGGTGAGTGGGACTTGGGCCCAGCTGTGCCTGTGATTGACTGCTGCTGCCGATGAGGCCTGTCCACTGTCAGAGAAGCACTTGGGCAGAGAGGCACTGAAGTGTCTGGTGACCGAGGAAGATTTTATGCAGCATGGCAGGCTTGAACACTGAAGGGAGTGAAGTACTTAACTGGCAACAATCAAAAGAAGAGGTACCTGGAGGGGCAGGAATGAGTGTGCTGGGAGGGAGAATGAGTTTGAGGGGGCCAGAAATATGCTTGGATGGGGTGGGGAAGGGGAATGAGTGTGAGGGGAAAAACATGTGTTGGGGGGGGGAATGAGTTTGAGGAGGCCAGAGATATGCTTGGGTGAGGGGGAGGAGAATGAGTGTGTAGGGGCCAGACATGCTGGGGAAGGAGAATGAGTGTGTGGGGGCCAGACATGTGCTGGGGGGGGGGGGGGATGAGGAGAATGAGTGGGTGGGGGCCAGACATGCTGGGGGGAGGAGAATGAGTGTGTGGGGGCCAGACATGTGCTGGGGGCAGGGGTGAGGAGAATGAGTGTGTGGGGGCCAGACATGTGCTGGGGGGGGTGAGGAGAATGAGTGTGTGGGGGGCCAGACATGCTGGGGGGAGGAGAATGAGTGTGTGGGGGCCAGACATGTGCTGGGGGGGTGAGGAGAATGAGTGTGTGGGGGCCAGACATGCTGGGGGGAGGAGAATGAGTGTGTGGGGGCCAGACATGTGCTGGGGGGGTGAGGAGAATGAGTGTGTGGGGGCCAGACATGCTGGGGGGAGGAAATGAGTGTGTGGGGGCCAGACATGTGCTGGGGGGGGTGAGGAGAATGAGTGTGTGGGGGCCAGACATGCTGGGGGGAGGAGAATGAGTGTGTGGGGGCCAGACGTGCTGGGGGGGGGGTGAGGAGAATGACTGTGTGGGGACCAGACTGCTTGGGGGAGGAGAATGAGTGTGTGGGGACCAGACATGTGCTTGGGAGAGGGAAGAGAATGAGTGTGTGGCTTCTGAGTTTAAAAATTTACTTTTTAGCGCCACCCTGGGGTAGATTTTCAAAGAGTTACGTGCGTAAACCCCGAAAATCAACCACTGCCTGCGCCAAGCTATTTTGCATTGGCTTGGCGGCACGCGCAAGCCCCGGGACGCCACATATGTCCTGGGGCTTTAAAAAGGGGCGGGGCCAGGGCGTGGTGGCGGTCCCGAGTCCTCCGGCCACAGCAGCCGTGCTGGAGGTTTGTGCACCGGCAGCTGGCCTGAGCGCGCCAGATACACCTGCAAGAGGCAGGCGTAAAAAATTAAATAAGGGTGGGGGGGATTAGGTAGGGCTGGGGGGGTGGGTTAGATAGGGAAGGGAGGAGAAGGTGGGAGGACCAAAAGAAAAGTTCCCTCCAAGGCCGCTCCAATTTCGGAGCGGCCTTGGAGGGAACGGGGAAAACCATCGGGGCTCCCCTCGGGCTCGGCGCTCGCAAGGTGCACAAGTGTGCACCCACTAGCGTGCGCTGACCCAGGATTTTATAACATGCACGCAGCAGCGCGCGCATGTTATTTATTTATTTATTTATTTATTAATTAACTTTTATTTACCGACATTCGTGAAGCACATCATGCCGGTTTACAATGAACTCAGGTGGAAAATACAGTATAACAGTAACAATATTAATAATAATAATAATAAGTAACAATAACAGTTAACAATATAAGGGGATGAGAAGGGGAAGGGGACAAGGTAGAAGGAGGATGAAGTAAAAAACAAATTAAATAAGAATGGAGGGAAAACTATGTACAGATGAAAAAATGCATGTTATAAAATCGGGTGTACATTTGTGCACGCCGGATAGCGCTTCCATATGTACCCCGCGCGCGTAATATTTAAAATCTGGCCTACTATCTGGAGCAATCTGTTTAATGTCATGTAATCCACAAAAATCTGATGGACATTTTAGGTGGTTAAATATTATTGCAAGCCATTGTATTTCTTCCATTACACTCACAAAAGTATTTATTAAGTGCTTTCTGTGTATAGGGGACAGTTTTACATGCAGAGTGAGACCTACGAACTACACAGTACACCTTGGTGAAGGTTTGACATCATGTGGAGTAAGGAAAGTCTCACAAAGATTAGATTTCTACAATCTTATCTCGCTCTTGCTTGATATTACCCTGTTATAAAGTTCATCAAGCTAGGTCAAGAGAACACTGTAGAAATCTCATCTTTGTGAGACTCTCCTCTCTCCAAATGACATCAAATCTTCACCAAGATGTACAGTGCAGTTGGTTCATCTCACTCTGCATGTAAAACTGGCCCCTAAATTCTAAACCACCACCAACACCTCACCTTGAGCTATTAGCTGACCCTCCTGTAGGCATATAAATAGTTGAATACTATGACGGCCTTTAAGAAGGCTTTTTCTCTCTCTCTCCCTCCCCCTAAAATTTACCCTAAGTGCACCCCTTTCTCATACCACAGGCATTATCAATGCAATATTATAGCATTTTAATGAATCTAAGAGGTCAGGTACGTGGCCCTCCCACAGTTAAGTAGAGAAGATGTGCTGGAGGTGGTTAAGTAGTCCAGTTTTGGCTTGTTTGATGGGCCAAGAGGGCAGGAATCTTCCAGTCATGTTGTTGGTTTGAGATCTGAAAGAAGGGAGTCCCTATCTTTTTCAGGTAGAAAGTTGAAGGAGATGACAAAGTGGGAGGGTATGTTGGATTTGCAGTGAAGAATTCTGATACAGATGATTTTTTTCAGAATTCAGCAAGTTTATTGCAGTCAGTTTTCATTTTTGGGAAATGGGGTAATGGGTTGGGGCTCCCAAGCATTTGTTGATGGCTTGGAAGAGCTTTCTTTGCTATTTGTTTGCTTGGGTGATGTTTTTTTTAAAAATAAAGCTTTTCGGTTTCCGTGATGACCTTGTGGTAGATTCTTTATGTCTCCTACTATTGTTTCTGTTGGCTTTGGATTTAGATTTATGCCATTTATGCTCAAGTCTTCTTCCCTCTTGTTTTATTTCTTTCAGTTCTGGTGTATACTAGGGGGTGGATTTGGTGTTTCTGATAAGAACATAAGATTTGTCATACTGGGTCAGACCAATTGTCCATCAAATCCAATATCCTGTTTCCCCACAGTGGCCAATCCAGGTCACAAGTATCTGGCAGGATCACAGAAGGTCGAGAGATTCCATGCTACTTATCTTAGGGATAGGAAGTGGATTTCTCCAAGTCTATCTTAATAATGGTTTATGGACTTTTCTTCCAGGAACTTGTCCAAACTTTTATTAAACCTAGCTACACTAATAGCTGGGGTTGGGTTTTTTGTTTTTTTTTTTGTTAATTTCATACAAAGAGCAAGACAACATCTTACTACAGAAAATAGAAATGATGTCTCCAATGAAAATGAAATAATAAACAATGAAAAATATCTATGAAAGTTACATCATTTTTCTCAAAGGCAAACTTTGAAGGGTCCCGATATATTTAGGGAGAAATAAGGAAATATAAACTTAGAAAGGCTTAATGGTCACAGCAGGTACATTTTAATGGATTATCTAGGGATCTATTATTCCCCAGGATGTGATGAACTTATACTCCTGGCATTTATAAAAGATTTTTAGTTGTTCTGGTAGAAAGAAAACAAAACATTCATTTTTACCACGAATAACACATCTACGTGGATATCTCAAAACAAATATATAACCCAATGTTGTAACTTGAGGTCTCATAATAAGGAAATCTTGTCTTTTTATTTGAGTAACCCTTGCAAAATCCACAACAAAAGACACAAGGAGAGTTGATCTTTCAATAATCTCAGCGGTTGAATCTTCCAAAAATTTAGTCAAATTAGCTAAGGCTTCAGTATGACCCCCTTTAGGAAAATTCTGTTTACTGGCACTTGATAGAAAAAAAACCGCTTTATTTATTAAAGGAGATTTATCTAATTCAAATTTCAAATTTTCATGGAAAAACTTTTTTTAGAGTGCTGTATACATCCTCTCCCAGCACTCTAGGAAAATTTAAAAAATGTAAATTTAAGTGCCTGACATAATTTTCTAATATTTCCAATCTGCGAGAGCAATTCCCAAAGTCCTTAACCAGTTTAGAATTGCAGGCCTGAGTTTGAAGTATAGCTTGCTCCGAAGATTCCACATGCACTTTAAGATCTTGAATTTGGCCTCCAAAATTAATATTGCGAGAATTCACATTTGTTGTCAAAGTCTCAATCCTATTTTGACACTCTTTCACCGAACTTCCAAAACTTGCCACTATATCCCATAATGCCTTGAGTGTTACCCAGTTTGGGAGGGGGTTGGAAAAACTCACCCCGACACCAGGACAAGCCATTCTAGACAGTCCCACTGCTGAAACTACTGTAATTCTCTCCTGCTCTGTTGCGTCCGTCGGTCGCAGACAGCTGCGACCGCTCTGCCTTACCTATTTTCTCCCCTTTCCTTCTCTTTGAGCAAGATGGCTTCACCACTATGGGAATGTAAAGATCCTAACCTGAATGACCTATCGGGATTTCTACAACTGTTTAAGTCTGTGTTTGATGACCCAGCTCCTGCCTATCGTGAACATCTGGGTGAGACTACACTTCTGAGCCTGTTGAGCATATTGGCACCTCGTGGATCAGTGCCTTACCTTCCTGCTTTACCATCTACTAGAGCAGTACAATAAAGACTCTATCCATTCTGTGTCTGCTAACTGTCAGCCAATTGCAGTGGTTCCCCACGGGGCTCCTCCCCAGTGGGCGGAGTCATCTCCATTGCGACCAGGGTCCACAATGCCTCAAACACAAACGCTCCTCCTGTGACTCCACAGGTGACAAAGGAATCGCAGACACCTCGCCTCTGCCAGCAATACTGACTCCAGCAAGCTGGAGAAAAATGTGAGAAAGCAGCAGTGAGCCTACGCTCCGTTCCCCTCTGCCGTCGCAGAAGTGATGTCATCAGTCTGCGCGGTAGGCCCGAGGGGAGGCTTGGTGGGCACTGGAGCTGGCAGCCGTTGACAATCCGGGGGACTCAGAGTGATCTTCCCAGGCTACTCTGGTGCTCCCTCACCGGTCGTCACGGTGGGGACAGGTCCTCCCCCTCTCACCGCCGATCCAGATGCATATGATGTGATCGACTGCTGTCCTGGGGGTAATGGTGTGTCTGGAGGTAGACACAAATTTTGCCCTTCCTTTTGGAGGGCATTTCAGGAAATGAAGTAAACATTGGGAGAGCGTTTTTCTCAGCATCTGGTCACGCGCCATCTTGAATCCGAAAGTGGCACCTACACTAATAGATTTTACCACATTCCCTGGCAACAATTCCAGAGTTTAATTAAGCATTGAGTAAAATATATTTTTTTCTATTTGTCTTAAATGTTTGTCATTGCATGTTCTCTAGCTTTTGTACTTTTTGAAAGAGTAAACAACCTATTCTCATTTACCCATTCCAGTCCACTCAGTATTTTAACACCTCTATCATATCTCCCCTCACCCATCTCTTCTCTTAGCTGAGAGCCCTAACCTTTCCTCATAGGGATAACCTTCATTGAGGGAAGTATGTCTATGGCTTTTTTAGGTCAAAATTCAGAGAGTCAACCATTATAGTGAATTAATTGACTGATGTGGTTGTGGTGGATGATGGGGAATTATTTGTGATGGTTGTTTGAGGGATTTTTTTTATTTTAGTTCCAAGAGGGTTGTTAGCAAATTTGGGGGGTTCAGGTGTGTGGTTGGTCTGACTAGTTTTGTGGAAATTATCTTTGTAGTTATCTTGAATGACAATAGTTGCATCACAAAGTCAATTAGATAGTGGTCTGACCAGGATATAGATTTGATTTGAATGCTATCAATTAAAAGTTCTAGGAGAAGTTTGTGTAGTGCAAGTACCAAGCGAGGATATAGTATGCTACGTGGGTTGACTTGGTGATGAGGTTAGTGAGGCTTACGGCTTCCTATGAGGAGAAGAGATCATCTGTGTTTGCCAAGCTTATATCGTCAACATGAATGTTGAAGTTGCCTAAGATGAATGTTCTAGTATTATCTCTGATGTGATTGATATGAGATCCTGGAAGGCCGTGTCCCTCTTTGATGTTCACTGATAGGAAGAGTCCCCATTTGGGGTGGGCATTGTTCTGCAGGAATATTGTTTTGACGCCATACAATTCTTGAGCCGGAAGCAAATTACATCCTGACTATCTTGGGAAAGTATTGCTACCCTCTGCTCTGTTTGTTTTCATGTGGGGAATATGTGTGTAGGTTAGCCAGGGAGCAGATTTGGAAAAACCTGGGGGAGTGAGGATCATGTGCCCAGGTTTTGTTAGTCACATAAAGGCCAATATTTTTAAAAACTGTATAATGGAAATTAGGGTAAAGTTAGACAGGTAAGTTATCTGGGATATTTAGTAGGATGTTCCTGAATAAAATTAACCTGGATAGCTTCAAATCTTTATTGTCTAGATTTGAAATGAAGCCGTTATGTTGCCAAGTATCTGGATATGTAGACCAAAATAACTTAAATTTAACTGGCAATATTCAAAGAATATCGCCAGTTATATAACAATACTAACCAAAAGCTATCAAGCAGGCTTCAAGCCCAATCTCCCATTCCTTTCCCAGTGAAAAGATTCCTGACACCTCCTACCGCCCCCCCCCCCCCAAAAAAAAAAAAGAGTATTTCACATTGCAAGGCTATAGACTTGAAAAATCTTCCTCACCTCCTCCACCATCCCTAAAAGTCCAAAAAAAGACTGTTATGTAACCAGTCTTGCTGTCAGAGCAACACTGGACATATTGGGAGATGGATGAAGATCTGAGCCCCTGGGCACCATTAGAGGGTTGGGGGTGCAGGTAGGGCAGAAGGGTAAGGGTGGACCTAGCAGGGTGAATGGGAGAGAGGAGGGTAGTCTAATGCTGTGGGCCTTACCCCAAAACTTGCCTAATTTATCAAATAAACTTTAGCTGATAACAACTTACCTGGATAAAATAGATGAATAAGTGCTTACAATATTGAAAAGTTGGCATTTAGCTGAATAACTTATACATTATTCTGCTAAATGCCTTTGAACATCTACCTCTTAAAGTCTACAGATAGGTCAACGAGTATGTCATATAGATAGATATAGTCATATGTACCTAAGCTTGATCTTTGTAGGTAGAAGGCAGAGGAAGCATGAGTTTACAGATTATGGGCCTCATTTTCCAAGCACTTTACCGCGTGCGAATTAGTCATTTGGTATTCAGGGGGCAGAGTTGGGGCGGAGCATATGTAAAGGAGAAACCTGTGTAACCTCGCGTTATGGACTGCACTACGGGCCAGAAAACAAGTATCGCCATCCACGATATCTCCAGACAGCCTGTTGAGGGGGGGGGAGAGAGAGAGAGAGAGAGAAAGAGAGAGAGAGAGAGAGAGAGACTTACTATAGTGCCTGTGCCCTACATAGGTATTTCAATCCCTATGGGAGGGCTACCTACTAACTTGGGGTGGGGATTAGGTATGAGCGTCGGGGGTTGGGGGCCACTTTCGCATTCCACATGAGACCTACAGACAGAACAGTGGTCTCTAGTGCAGATTTGCTGGCCGTCGGAGTGAGGACGCTCACTCCAAGCGGAGATTTGGCCAACATTCTCTCCACCTAGCATGTTGTTGCCCAGGTAGAGTGTCCATCAAGCTAGGTAGAGAGAACGTTGCCCAAACCACTTCTTGAGTGAGCGTCCTCACTCCGACGGCCAGCAAATCTGCACTAGAGACCACTGTTCTGTCCGTAGGTCTCATGTGGAATGCGAAAGTGGCCCCCAACCCCCGACGCTCATACCTAATCCCCACCCCGAGTTAGTAGGTAGCCCTCCCATAGGGATTGAAATACCTATGTAGGGCATAGGCACTATAAGTAAGTCTCTCTCTCTCTCATCTCTCTCTCTCTCCTCTCTCTCTCTCTCTCTCTCTCTCTCTCTCTCTCTATCTCTCTCTCTCTCTCTCTCTCTCTCTCTCTCTCTCTCTCTCTCTCTCTCTCTCTCTCTTCCCCCCCCCCCCCGGGAGCCTGAAACAGGCAATAAAAGACTGAAAGAATATCGTGCAGTGGATTCCCCACTGCACGAAAGAAGCCTCATTTGCATTGGTAACGCCCCCTAATGCGTTACCAATGCGATATTGGAAAATAAGGCCCTATGTTTGAAATGCACACCATCTGAGTTTTAAATACTGAAAGTTGATTGAAGCGCAAATGGAATACATTTCCAACTCATTTGCAGAAGAGTTAAATGAGCAACATGGGCTCTCTGCTACTGTTTAGAGAGAAGTTATCAGGCAGTTTGCTGTGTAGCAAGGTGGTGATCTTTCTCCATGCAATCAATCTTTCTCTATCTTGAAAATTTCCAGTATTTATGGAGTTTTGATATCATATCACCAGTTATGTGGCAATTTGGTACATTTATTGAGATCTGGGATATTTTTAGACAAACGGGTACAATAGTTCAATCTTAAAGCTACTTAGGAATTAAATTTGTCAGGAAAATACTATTCTTTCATTCTCACCTTAGCCCTAGCCTCTCGACTAGCTTCTGCTTCAGCAGCCATAGCCCTCTGCAACTGCAAAGGGAGACGGACATCGCGGATTTCCACACGGTTAACTTTGACTCCCCATTCATGAGTGGCACTATCAAGTATGGTCTAGTAGGAAACAAAATGCAGAATTAGAAAGAAACAGAAGCGTGGTCCCGCACAAAACTGATGTACCTTAACTTTAATACTTTAAGACAATACCAAGGTTTTAATTAAAGTGCATCTCCAACACTGAGAGTGTGTGGAAATTAAATGTTTTGGTTTGTGAATACTTTCAGGAGACTTCATACATTTTTACACTAAGAAGCAAAAGAGGTAGAGAGCGAAAGAAAGATATACATTCAAATATTTTGAAATTTATACATAAGACATACAGACCAGTTTAGGCATAACAATTTGCTTTTCACATGTAAATTATTATTGTCTACTTATTAAGGCCTGAAAAGTCTTTCAATAAGCTGGTTTACTTTTGCACAATAGGATGTTTAGTGCCTTAATGTCATTGCTGATCAAATGAATGGATAGTAAGGATACAAATCACTGTGTCTCCACTTTGTTTTCTGAAAGAGAATCAATGTAATCTGTAGTTCTTCAGGATCTTCAAATATTTTGGTCTTCGACTTTTGATAGAACAGTCCAAACCTTGCTTTCCTATTACTCTCATATTATCAGTAATGTCTTCCTTTTCTGTGCTGTAACTTTGTTTAGATCTGTGATAATCAAATGTTTCTTTCCTCTCACAGTCAAAGTGACCATATTTGTCTTTTTTTTCAGGATTTCCAATAACTGAGGGTATCTCAAGATACACTGGTCTTGGGTTATTTTTGCTGCTGGACATTCTGAGGACATTTATCAAAGGGAATTACCTGGGCAAATAGGTATTTACCTGGTTAGATTACCCTGTTTGAAAATTATCCTCTTCACAGCAACTAAAAGTATGTACATGCTTTTACAGTATGTATGCTTTTAGAAGAATTCAAAAGAGGCATTTTCAAGAGTGTATTTAGTTAATGGAAGGAAAACAGCACATCCAGATTTGATTTTCAAATGTACATGTACTGTTTTATAGGGATGTGCATTCACTGGAAAACAAATTATTTTTCAGAACAAAGTAGTCTATTTTTTGTTTGTTCTGTAAGGAATGAAATGAGAATAGTCTTGCCCAAAAATACCTGAAAATGTTTGGGTATTTTTTATTTGTTTCCAAAACACATTTAAAACATGTTTTTAAAAATGGCCCCCTGGAACTCTGCTGCCACTTCCTCAGGTCTCCGGGGTCTCTTGGACTCACTCAGGGCCTTCCTCCTGAGCCCCTCTGACTCCCTTCACCACTTGCCAATAAGACAGGACTATCTGGTTGGGGTGAGCCAAGCCCACCTGGAAACTCTGAAAGGCCTAGAGCTGGAGATCTTATTAGCCAGCGGCCAATACTTATCCCTTCCATGGGGTCAGTAGCAATCCCCTGTCACTCCTGACCCAGCCACACAACAAAATGGTGCTAGCAGCCCTAAGAACAACACCATTTTGTTGGCATCAATTTACTGCTGGTTTCAAGGTTGGCAGGTGCTATTTTTAAAGGAATACCAGTGGGGCAGGGGCAACTGGGGATTATTTCTGTACTTTTCTTTGTAGAAGACCCCCACTGAAGGGGTAAGTAGGGGGCCACAGAGTTCCATGGCTCCAACTCATTTGTGTGGGACTGGGGTGGGAATTGGAAGGGCCCAGGGAGGCATGGAAATATTGTGATTATTGCTATGTATATCATCCAGGATTTGGGCAATTAAGAAATTCAAATAAAGATTTAAAAAAAAGATACAGTAGTTTGTTTGATTATTTTTTATTTTTTATTTTTTTTTGGGGGGGGGGGAGGTTATGTTTATTTAGGTTAAGCAAATGAACCAAACCAAAATAAAAATTAAAGCAAACCAAAAAATAAATTTATAAAAACCCCTAAAATGAAGAAATGTTTTATCTGTACTTCTCTACTCTTGATCTGCCATCCCCAGAAATAGCAGGTGCAGATATATGCAGGCACTTTGTATGCATGCACCTTGTAGGGGGCAATTTTCAAATGGAAACTACCCGGGTAGGGCATTAACCCAGGCACATGAATCAAATGTTAGGAGTTTATGCAGAGTAACTGCTACCCTGTACATTATTCTGAACTATACTGGAAGCCATCTGTACTCTTAGTATTGGTGAGATGTGTTCTCTCATTGATTTTCCTGTTATCAGCCTCACTGCTGCATTTTGTAACAGTTGTAAAGATCTAAACATAGGGGCTAGCAATCACAAATATAACACACATTAGTAATCTAACATTGGTAACACAATTGCCAGCATAACTGTTCAAAATCTGCCATGCACAATAAGGTCTTAAACCATGCAAGACTCACAATTTGTAAAAACAGGACCAAGTGACAGCTTTAATTTGATTATTAAATGTGAGCAGAATAAATAATTGCACCTAAGCTCTTGACATATGGCGACACCTGTATACACGTATTTTCCAACCTCAGAGTAGGAAAGTTCTGTAACGGGCTTGTGTGATGATGTATGAGAATATCGGCCTTTGTAAGGTTTAAGACCATCTTATTGTACATCAATAATTACCTAACAGGAGAAATGCAGCATGCAACAATGGCAAATGTGTCCTCCTGAAAAGAGCTCATTTGGTCATAAAACTGTATGTCCCCATCTTGTATGTTAAAAAAGGAAAAGAAACAGTTATAAAAAAAAAATGTATGTCATCCACATATATCCAGTGTCCCATACAAAGGCCAATAAGCAGTTTACTTATTGGGAACAGATAGACATTAAACAATGCTGCTGAAAGAACAGATCCTTGTTGGACACCGCTCAAAAGGGGGAATCAAGCAGATCTACTCGATCCAGATATGGCCTGTTGTTGGCAGATAGCTAAACCAGTTCAGTACAGACTCTGCAACTCCAACGTTTTTTAACCAATACACAAGAATTTGATGCTCGATGGTATCAAACGTTGAGGAGATATCGAATAAAACAAGAACATATCTCCTCCATACAAACAGTTCCCTTTTAAGTATATAGGGATGTGCAGAAGAAAATAATTTGTTTCCATTCTTATTCGTTTCACTAGGACCCAAATTCGTTTCAAGGGAGAAAACAAATTTGTTTGATTCGTTTTATTCGTTTTCTGATTTCCCATTAAAGTCAATGGGGGAAGTATTTGCAGTCTATTTTTGGCTGCAGAATTGGGGTGTTCTTATCAATTTGGATGAAACTTCTGAGGAGCAATCATCAGAATGAGAAAAGAGCTCCAAGGTACTTAGACTGTGGCAAAGTGGCACCAAAGTGGCATGAATAGCCTAAGGCACTCTAAAGGGGCAAAGGGGTATCAGGACTGGCAAGAGGGCTTTAACAGAGGTGCAAAGCAGCAGCGAGAGTGTCAAAACCACACCACAATTCAAAAGAGAGCATTGATAACAGATGCATGTACCCTCGAAGGCAGCATGACAGGCAAAGTGGCAAGACAAGTGGCATCAGCATCCTACAGTACAATGAAGGGGGAACATAGCAAGCACAAAGACTAGCACCAACACACTGAGGAACCATGATAGTGGCAAGAACACCACAAGGAGTTGAGTGAGTCATCTGGTGTATGGCAGAGTGGCAGAAAGTTGATAGGGGCAACACAGGCTGACAGAGTGGAGGTAGTCAGGTTGCTGTGGTGTTGATAGGGGAAAGACAAGGAGGCAAGACAAGATGAGGCTCAGCATGCGGCACGACTGTCAACTGTCTTGAAACACGGACCAAGGAGTCTAACACGCGTGCTAGGACCTGAAACATGATGAACTATGCCTGGGTGTGGTGGAGCGTTGCTGCTGTGCACAGGGTCAGTGCAAGGGTATTAGGCACCCTAGGCAAACCTTACAGCCTGGCGCCCTACTCCTACCTCCCCATATACAATTTTAAATTATGCATTTAACACATATTTTACATGAAAAGTGACATTCTGAGGAAAAATTAATATATACGTTATTGTGATAATTTCATGCACTGCTGTGATGCCAACAAGAAAACTTTGCATCTTGGAATTCATATGGCATCATACCTATTGTGATATATTTCGGCTTGGTCTTCCCGTATCAACACAGTACTATCTGCCAACACTCAAAGAATAACAACCCTACCTATGAAAATGAATACCACAAATATTACACCAGACTCTAAAATATCAATACGCCTGGGCGCCCACCTCAGCACCAGTGATCATCAAACGGTATGGTTTAATATCACTAAAAGAATATGGAAAAGAAGCACAAAGACCCGAGTTTTACAGTTCAAAAACACGGACTTTGAAGAAATGGGGAAATACCTAGAGGAAGAACTAAAAGGCTGGGAGAACGAGAGAGATGTGGATCAGCAGTGGACCAATCTAAAAGGAGCAATTACCAAGGCAACTACTTTAGAAGTGTAAAGAAAAGCAAAAGAAAAAATGAAACCTATCTGGTTCTCAAAGGAGGCGGCTGACAAAATTAAGGCTAAAAGAACAGCATTCAAGAAATATAAAAGTTCCCAAAGGGAGGAGCACAAAGAACAATATTTGATTCAACTGAGGGAGACAAAGAAATTAATCAAGTCGGAAAAAAGTCAAGCGGAAGAGAGGATTGCCAAGGAGATAAAGAATGGTAACAAAACATTTTTCGGATACATCAGTGAAAAGAGAAAAGTTCAAAACGGTATAATGAAATTGAAAGGTGGAAATGATCAATGCATGGAGAGAGATGAAGAAATGGCAGATATATTAAACGAATACTTCAGTTCTGTGTTCACTAAAGAAGACCCTGGAGAAGGACCATCTCTACACAACAAGAAACTGGAAGGAAGTGGAATAGACGAAAACCCTTTTACAGTAGAAAATGTATGGGAAGAGCTAAAGAATCTGAAAGTGGACAAAGCCATGGGACCTGATGGGATTCATCCAAGAATACTGAGGGAGCTCAGAGATGTGCTGGCGGGTCCACTGTGTGACCTGTTCAATAGATCCCTAGAAACGGGAGTGGTGCCGAGTGATTGGAGAAGAGCGGTGGTGGTCCCGCTTCACAAGAGTGGGAACAGAGAGGAGGCTGGTAACTACAGACTGGTTAGCCTCACTTCGGTGGTGGGAAAAGTAATGGAGTCATTGTTGAAAGAGAGAATAGTGAACTATCTACAGTCCGGAGAATTACTGGACCTGAGGCAGCATGGATTCACCAGGGGAAGATCCTGTCAGACAAATCTGATTGACTTTTTTGACTGGGTAACCAAGGAATTGGATCGAGGAAGAGCGCTCGATGTCATCTACTTAGATTTCAGCAAAGCTTTTGATACGGTTCCGCATAGGAGACTGGTGAATAAAACGAGAAGCTTAGGAGTGAGTGCCGAGGTGGTGACCTGGATTGCAAACTGGTTGACAGACAGAAGACAATGTGTGATGGTAAATGGAACTTTCTCTGAAGAGAGAGCGGTTTAAGTGGTGTGCCGCAAGGATCAGTGTTGGGACCGGTCCTGTTCAATATCTTTGTGAGCGACCATTGCGGACGGGATAGAAGGTAAGATTTGTCTTTTTTGCGGACAACACTAAGATCTGTAACAGAGTGGGCACGCCGGAAGGAGTGGAGAGAATGAGATGGGATTTAAGGAAACTGGAAGAGTGGTCGAAGATATGGCAGCTGAGATTCAATGCCAAGAAGTGCAAAGTCATGCATATGGGGAGTGGAAATCCTAATGAACTGTATTTGATGGGGGGGAGGGGGGGGAAAGGCTGATGTGCAAGGAGCAGGAGAGAGACCTTGGGGTTATAGTGTCTAATGATATGAAGTCTGCGAAACAATGTGACAAGGCAATAGCAAAAGCCAGAAGAATGCTGGGCTGCATAGAGAGAGGAATATTGAGTAAGAAAAGGGAAGTGATGATCCCCTTGTACAGGTCCTTGGTGAGGCCTCACCTGGAGTACTGTGTTCAGTTCTGGAGACCGTATCTACAAAGAGACAGAGACAAGATTGAAGCGGTGCAGAGAAGGGCGACCAGAAAGGTGGAGGGTCTTCATCGGATGTCATACGAGGAGAGATTGAAGAATCTAAATATGTACACCCTGGAGGAAAGGAGGAGCAGGGGTGATATGATTCAGACTTTCAGATACTTAAAAGGTTTCAACGATCCAAAGACAACGACAAACCTTTTCCGTCGGAAAAAAATCAGCAGAACCAGAGGTCACGAGCTGAGGCTTCAAGGAGGAAGACTAAGAACCAATGTCAGGAAGTATTTCTTCACGGAGAGAGTGGTGGATGCCTGGAATGCCCTTCCGGAGGAAGTGGTGAAGTCCAAAACTGCAAAGGACTTCAAAGGGGCGTGGGATAAACACTGTGGATCCATCAGGTCTAGAGGAAGTGTATAAAGAGGAGGCATCAGGTCTAGAGGAAGCGTATAAAGAGGAGGCAGCAAAACATTGCATGGAGCGGCAGTAGCCACAGAGGCATTCACAGAGCAGGATGCCAGTGGCCAGTGGTTGGTGTTCCACCTTCACGGAGCGGAAGGATGGAGGGCTGCCATCTCCAAATTAAAAAAAGAAAAAAAACAACAAAAAAACAGGGATGGATTCATGGGCTATAGGTATTACCAATTATTAGGATTATTCAATTACCAATTATTAGGCATTTCAATATTAGATGATAGTTAATGTGACCTTCAAAGCATACTTCACTTTCAATGCATATCCAGCATAGCTCTCTGCTACAACGGCAGGGGAGAAATAAAACTATTACTTCACGCATATCTCTGCTTCAACGACAGAGAGCTATGCTGCCGCTTAACCAATTAATCAAACTTAATATTTCACTTGGAAGCAGCTCCACTGCTCTCTACAGTAATGGTGGGGGTGAAAGGGAAATAGAACTTAAGGTTACTAAGAGCCAAGAGAAACAGATAAGTATGAGAAAAAAGAAGTGTGAAGCTTGCTGGGCAGACTGGATGGGCCGATTGGTCTTCTTCAGCCGTCATTTTCTATGTTTCTATCAGGAAAACAGAACAGGCCAAGCTAAAGCTACTACAGATCCCTACAGAGAAACCATATATTAAAAGAATGCTTCATCTCAGTCTTTGCATGCAGAACACAAACCCTCACCAAATACAAAATAAAGCCACATAAAGTATAAATAGAAATGTGCAGACAACAACTGTACTGTAAAACGCATCACGCCAGACTCTATACAGTGCAACAATGGAAAAACAAAAATTTCACCATTCCTCATGAAACAATCAATAAAAGCGAGATATATAAATCATTAATCATAATAGTAAAATCATACTAATAAAATAATTTCAAAACAGCTGATGAATAGAATAGCCAATAATTAAAGACTCATGCAAATTTTGAAAGCTTTACCAAACACCAATAAAATATTTCAAACAGCAGTCACATAACATACTACCCAATAATTAAAACAGTAGTCAATCAAAAAAAATGAACTTAAAAAGCCACCTTTACTTACCCTCTCCAGCAGTTCTCCTACTCCTTTCCCTTGCAGGCCACACCAGAAGCAGCAGTAGCTGCTGAAGCTGTCCTCAATGTCCTCTTCCTTAGGGACCACAACCAGCCTCTTCTGTCTCTCACACACACACACACACCAGACACACCCTCAGGACCAGTTTCTGTCTCTCGCACACCAATCATCTCCCCAACCAGTCTCTCACTCTCTCTCTCTCACACACACACACACACACACCAGTCATCTCCCTGATCAGTCTTTCTCACAAATCACACGTCACCTCTCTGGCCAGTCTCTCTCTCAATCACACAATGCTCTCGCTCTCTCTTACACATAGGCTTTCAATCACACACAGGCTGTCAGTCTCTATTTCACTTACACACAAGTTCTCAATCACACACATGTTCTATCTCACTTACAAACAGGCTCAATCACACACATGCCCTCTCTCACAGCAACAAGCCAGCCAAAAACATGCTCCATCTCTCTCTCGCACACACACATATTCACACACACAAGCACCCTCCCTGACTCACATATACCCCTTCCCTGTCTCACACACAGAAGCACATTCCTTTTTCACATACACACCACACACACGCACACACACACACACACACACATACATACAGAAGCACCATTCCTTCCTCACATACACATACACAGAAGCACCCTTTTGATCTCAAATACATAATCACACAAAGGCCTCCAGCTGAACAGCTCATCTCCATCGCCGGCTGGCTGTGCCGGTCTTCATTTCTCCGGTGGCGGCTGGCAGCAGTCATCTTCATTTCTTTGGCCTAGTCTTGGGCTACGCCGGTCTTCATTTCTCCGGCAGCGGCCATCTTCTTTTTTTTGGCCCCACCAGCCTGGTCTCTTCATTTCTTCGGCCCAGCACCCTCAATGGCCTGGAGCAGAGGAGGCCACATGATCTGCTATCCGGCCCACCAGGGGAAGCCCGATCCCCCGATAGGCCAATCCGCCCCTACTCTCACATGGCCTTCTATTTCTAAAACACCGCGGCACAAACCAAAAGAATGGAAATGTATGATATGTTGCATTCGTGGGGGTTCGCCATGCATTTCACGGACCCACGAATGCAACGAATAGAGACCTATACGTTGCAGGTTGTGCATTCTTTCAAAATGAATGCACGTCCCTAATATCTTTCAGAGACAGAAGAATTTTCTAAAACCAAACTGAGAATGATCTAATGCCAGATGGTCATCAAGAAAATCATTAAGCTGTTTTATAACCAATTTCCATGACAGGATAGAGAACATATAAGTCCATAAATGGATCCAGCTGAGATTTCTTTAATAAAGATCTTACTGATGCTTGCTTCAGAGCATTTGGTACATAACCTTTCTGAAAAGAGAGATTAATCAGGTTTGTCAAGAAAGGAATGAAAACATTTTTGAAGTTTTAAACACATTGGGCCCAATATTCAAAGTGCATTCAGCGCTATTTAGCCAGATAAATGGGACTTATACGGCTAAGTAGCGGCCGCTGAATATTCGCCCATGTTCAATGGCTGCTGCTTAGCCATATAAGTCCCTTATAGGGCTAAAAATGTAGTTGTATAAGTTGTGGGCAGGCAGTGGGTGGATCAGGGTGGAGCAAGTTAACTATACAACTTATACAGTTAACTGCTGATATTTGGACTTAGCAGCATAGGTTGTATGGATAAGCTAGATATGCTATAGAATAGGTCTAAACTTAGCTGGTTAGACTTATACAGCTAAGCACTCAGTAATATGCTTATATTCAGTGTTATTGACTGTGACATATTGGACCAGGATATTTTGACCTCCGCTTTTGGTTATATGTACCTAGCAGTTAACATATTTCAAGTCATTTTCCTTATTTCAAGGCAAGTGATCTAATAAAATATAAGTCAATGAAAGTGCTAATGCAAATTTCAAAATAATTCACATCCTCATTATTCACTCTAATTGCCTTAAAAATTACAAAGGCTGGCGGTACCTTATGTAAGAACCAATTTATTAAGATATGAGTTTTCAAGGACAAGAGTCCATGTCATCAAACTATTTTAGGGGTGTACATGGGAAAAGATTTTGTTTTGTTTTTCATTTTATTGCAGGGGTTTTTTAAATTGTTTTTTCCCTTTTGCTTCTGCATTTTAGCACATTAAAATGCAAAAATACACAAAGACGAAAATTTGTCATCTTTCTGTCATTTCAGATTACAAAGGACACAAAACAAAAACAACTAATGTTGATGGTGTTTTCCAGGTCATTTTAAATGACTATGCATCCTTAATGTATTTGCCTTTAAGAGTGAAAGAGGCTATTAGAATCCTTACTATATTATGTTTCTCAAATCAGTCTCAGCTGTTAAAAATATAGGCTTACCTGAATGTTATGGGCGATTTCTTCTCGGTTAGCCAGGATGCTGGACAAGCATTGTGTGCCCAATACATTCCTCAGTGTACTCTGGGCCAGCTGGTGAGTAGCTTTATGGACGTTTGAGATGTTCGCCACTGCCTTTACAGCATTCTCAATTTTGTAGAAAACAACCCCATCCACACTGGTAGTTACAGAATCTTTGCTGAGAATCTAGGAAGGAAGATCAGTTTAGATAGCAAGAAATTCTACAGGCTAGATTTATCAAGAGCTTGTTTCTTCCAGAGGTAGAGAATGTGAGCAGATTCTTCACATATCAAGCCTACAATCCATTTTCTGAGCGTTCTCATTATGGCAGTTTGAAATTAAAGTCATTAAGTTATCTGCCTTGCTTGAGAAAATTTGAATAATTCTAAATGAAAGTGTTCTACTGGCCAGAGGCATTAAGTGGTTTATCCCACTTTCTCTCATGAATAAAATGCTTAATACATCTAGGTCCATGAACTAAGAGGCATTAGTGTATGTGGCTGAATAAAGAGGTTATTTAATCAGAAACAGAAAATTAGATTTTCACAAAGCTACATTTTTCATGCATGTATTCATTTAGTTTTTTTTTACTTAATATTCAAAATCTGAGTTTTGTCTTGAATAGGGATGTGCACAGAATGTTTTTCCTATTTTGTTTTTCTTTTTGTTTTTCTTTGTTGCTTATTTCATTTTAGTTTGTTTCTTTGAAATTAAAAAACAAACTAAATTTTAAAAAAGGAACAAAAAACAAAGATGACATTTTTTTTTTTAAATGTTGGGTCTAGCACGGCCACAACAAAAAGACAGAAAATGTCCCAACATTCTCCCAATCGCCAAAACCTCCTCTACCCCACCTAGCATCACCCTAGTTCTTCAGTCTTCATATAGCAGGAGGAACCCCCAGTCACTCCTGTTCCACTGTTGTAGAACTAGACAACCATGCCAGCTGACCTGATGCCCGTGTCATTGGGAAAATCTGGCATACAAGAAAATTTTTATATTGGTTGGTGTGTGATTGATGGATGAATGTGTGAGTTTAGATTTTAAATGTCTAGATAGGTAAATACCTTGTGATTTCTAATAAATGATAAATTATAATTTACATGTATGTGGTCTCTCTGTGATGTGATATGGATACAAGAAAATGGCATCAGCCTTGGGTCATTTTCTTCTATGACAGATTTTCACAATGGTGCTCGTCTCAGGTCAGCTGGAGCCATTGTCTACTCCTACACCAGCGGGGCAGAAACGACTAGGGATCACTCCTGCCCCATGAAGTCTCAAGTACTGGGGTAAAAGACTAATGGGGAGGTTTGTGGCAGTGGCAACATTTATTTAAAATGACATGAATGAAAGCAAACAAAATTTCATTTGCTTTCCTTTCATTTAATTTTAAAATTTTCATTTCAGTTAAAGCACATCTCCTATCTTGAAAAACCTTAATTATTTTGCTATTTTACTAAGCATCTTACTCCATCTGTGTATGCTCGTAATTTTGAAGTGCTTATCAGTTGTGCAATTTTCTAAAAGGACATTTCTACAGGTAAAGCATGACTTTATCCACAGGAGTTCCTTTGAAAATTACCCTCAGTAAAAACACATAAATAACAGCAATAAATCCAACTGAAACAAACAATAAAAATCTCACTCAGTAAAAATGAAAACAAACAATCTTACATTAGGCATCAACTGAATGTCAGGTCAAACTACCAGGTATTAATTTTCCTTCCTAAAAGAAGGATAGTAATTATCTAGATGTGTTTCTTGTGGAATAAGTTCCTGAAAGTGCAAAGCAACAAAAAGCTCTATGCCTGGAAAATACCAGTTTAGCCATCGAAAGTAAATAGGTCCCTGTTACAAGGATCTCAATATTCTGGATGGTAGGGATGTGCATTCCTTTCAACTGAATAGAGTGAACTGAAAATAGACTTATCAACAAAATTAGACTCACTTCAACAAAACTAAATTTTTTTTTAAATATAAACGGGCCTCCCTAGGCCCTCCCCACCACTCCCTCAGGTCCCCCCAGACCTCTACCCATCCTTTGCCAATAAACCAGAGCCATGGCCTACCTAGCTGAGTTGAGACAAGCCCAGCTGCAGCCTTTCCAGGCCCCTCCAACAATCTCCCCAACCTACACAAATAAGCAGGGGTCGGGGACCTCCTCAGCCCCAATTTACCAAAAATTGGGGCAGATGCAATCCCAAAGTGTTTCCACCCTGCCAGCATGCTTTTAAAACTGGTTGCCAGCCAGTCCTGAGGTCAGAGTCATGTTGCGGCTATACAACAAAATAGCACTGGCCAGGCCTGAGGCCTAAGTCATTTGTTTGATGTCAGGGACAGTTGGTTCCATTTTTCAAAGGATGCCGTCAGGATAAAAGTGACTGGAAAACAATTCTGTCCCCTTCTTTGCTGCAGACCCCCATGTGAGGGATAAATGAGGGCTAGGGGGATCTCTAGCCATGTCTTATTTATGGAGCCAGGGATCAGAAAGTCCCTAGGAGTCCCTGACTGGGTTTGGGTCAGTCTATATTGGGTAGGCCTCAACTTCGGCTTATTGACAAGGGTGAAGGGACAAAGAGAGCCAGGGACGACCTGGGAGATCCCAATAAACCCCAGGATCTGAGGCAGTAGTGGGGGGTTCCCAGTGAGGGCTCATTTCAGTTCATTTTTTTGTTTTTGGAGAGGGGATTCGTGTGTTTATTTATGTTTGGAAAACAAAACAAACCAGAATAAAAATTAAATGAACCGAACCCCACCCCCCCCAAAAAAAAAAAAAAAAATCAAAATGAAAACATTTGGTCTGCGCATGCCTTCTGGATGGTACATAATGTAATAATAAAACAGCCAGATATTTAAGCCAAGCAGAAAGCAAACATTTATAAATCACTGAACATCTTAAACTTTATCCTGCAGTCTAATTGGAAGCCAAAGAAATTCTTTTAATATTGGCATGATATGGATGACAGGGCAATCGCTGGACAAAACGGTGCCCTGGGCAGGGGATACATATAGAAACATAGAAACATAGAAATGACAGCAGAAGAAGACCAAACGGCCCATCCAGTCTGCCCAGCAAGCTTTCACAGTTATTTTTCTCATACTGTTTCTCTGACCACTGAGGTGGTTCTAATTTCCTTCCACCCCTGCCATTGATGTTGAGAGCAGTGTTGGAACTGCATAAAAGTGAAGTATCAAGCCTAATTGGTTAGGAGTAGTAACCGCTGCGATAAGCAAGTTAGTCCCATGCTTATTTGTTTAGCCAGCCTGTGCAATTTAGTCCTTGTTGGTTGTCTTAATATAAATCCTCTTTTCTTCATCCCCACCCTGCTGTTGAAGCAGTGAGCTGCGCGATATATGTATTCAAAGTGAAGTATCAAGCTTAATTGGTTCGGGGTAGTAACCACTGCAACAAGCAAGTACTCCCACGCTTATTTGTTTACCCAGACTATGCAATGCAATCCTAGTTGGTAGTTGTCTGAATGTAAATCCTCTTATCTTCATTCCCCCTGCCGTTGAAGCAGTGAGCTGCGCTGTATATGTATTCAAAGTGAAGTATCAGGCTTAATGTTGCGTCCATCGGACTCAGAAGGCTTCGTCCTTTGTGCCTCACCTTTTTTCACGCTTTCTCCACTAGCCTTGGGAAGATGGCTACCGCCGCATCTGCAAGTCGCACTCCCTGGTGTCCATGGTACGGCTATGGCAAGGCAATCCACCATGTTTCTCCTGAGGGCCTCCTAGGATGCATGCGTGCACGCCACCCACATCTTTATCCAAGCTATAGAGCGAACCTCGGGGGCGTCCCCGTCGAGTGATGTCATGCCATCCGGGTATTTAGCCTGCCCTTCGTTTGCTAACAGATTGAGTTAACAAGGACTGGTATGCCTCCGGTCTGAGCTACTTTGCTGCTTCCTTGCTGGCGCTGGTAGCTCTCTTTGCCCTTCGGGGTATTCTACTAACTTGGGTATCTACTCCTCGGGGGACCTATGCCTTATTCCAGGTGCCTATCCGGAAAACCAGTTACTCGATCCTCGAGGGCCTGCGCTCTCTGCCTTGGTGCCTGAATCCATCTACTTCTGCCTGCTGGGATCTACACATATACAGCTACAGCTTAGTGAGTAATCTAACCTTGTCAGTCTCACCTACAGCTCCATACTGAGAACTGCATCAGAGCTCCCTATACCACCATTGTGGGATGGGTCTCCTCTGCTGAGGACCCCTGGACTGTCTGTATCGGATCGACTCACTACTGCCACCTCTGGTGGTAACTTCAAGCTGTATAATAAAAGACAATCTTCTGTGTTTGTGCGTCCTGAGTCTAGCCCAGTTCTGCAGTTCCTCATGGGGCTCCTCCCTGTGGGAGTAGCCATCACTGCAGTACCCAAGAATCCACTCAAACACCTCAAAACCATAACAGATTGCTAACTCCATGGATTCGGCTCAGCTCACCGCATTGCAGGCCATTCCAGGCCTGGCCCAGCGAATCTCCAAATAACAGAACTCGCTGGATAACCTGACTATTGCCTTTAACCAGTTGCACGCACAGATGAATATACCAACCATTGCAGGTAAAGAAGTTACACCACCAGAAGTGACAGTCAAGACTACTGTACCTCTCTCCACTCCAACACGCTTCTCAGGGGAAGTTTGGAGATGTAGAGGATTTATCAACCAATGTTGCATGCACTTTGATCTGCACTTATGCCAAGACCACCTATATCCTGTCTTATCTGGATGGAAGAGCACTGGCTTGGGCCTCTCCGCTGTGGGAGTACAATGACCCTATCCTGAATTATCTTACTGGGTTCCTGGAACTGTTCAGATCAGTATTCGATGACCCTGCCCAGTACACGACAACAGGATCTACATTGGTTCATCTGAAACAAGGTAATAAACTTTACCAGTCTTCGCCATAGAATTCAAGACATTGGCTTCAGAACTACATTGGGACCCGAGATTCCTGAAGACCCTCTTCTTTGAAGACCTGAACTCCTGGTTAAAAGATGAGCTGATGGCTCGAAAAATGCCTGAGACCTTGGAGGACCTGATGAAGTTGGCTACAAGGATTGATCACCAACTTCGTGATAAAGTTCAAGAGGTCAAGAGCCCCAGAAGATCTAGCCAGGAGAAACTCGAGTCAAGTCTGTATCTAAGCCTGTACCGTCTGGCCCTGTTGCTGGTGAAGAAGAACCAATGCAATTAGGCCGCAGTCATTTGACTTCTAAAGAGAGAAGAACGCAAAAGAGGTTGGGAATATGCATGTATTGTGGACAAGCTGGTCATGCCGTAAAAACATGCCCTATATGTCCGAGAAACTGGCAGACCTAAGTCCTGTGGGAGGACTCTTCTTAGGTCTAACTGCACTCTCTCCTCTAGGGATGTGAATCATTTTTCTGTCGATTTAAAATATCGTATGATATTTTCAAAGTCATCAGAAATCGGGGGCTCTCCGAAACCGACAGGAAAACCCCATGAAATTGTTTGTGGGGTTCTCATCATTTTGGGGGAGGGCGGGAAAAACGGCACACAAAAACAACCCCTAAACCCACCCCGACCCTTTAAAACAGATCCCCCCCCCCAATTTTTTAAAAGTACCTAGTGGTCCCGGGAGCGATCTCCCACTCTCGGGCCGTTGGCTGCCACTAATAAAAATAGCACCGATGGCCTTTGCCCTTATCATGTGACAGGGTATCCGTGTCATTGGCCGGCCCCTGTCACATAGTAGGAGTAATGGACGGCCGGCGCCATCTTTAAAAATGGTGTGGGCCATCCAGTGCTCCTACCATGTGACAGGGGACAGCCAATGGCACGGATACCCTGTCACATAGTAAGGGCAAAGGGCCATCAGTGCCATTTTTATTAGTGGCAGCCGACGGCCCGAGAGCGGGAGATCGCTCCTGGGACCCCCACTGGACCACCAGGTACTTTAAAAAAAATTTTTTTGGGGGGGGGTCGGGAGGGTGGGAGAAGATAAGGGATCTATTTTAAAGGGTTGGGTGGGTTTTTTGTTTATCGGCTTGGGCGCAGCTGATAAAAAAAAAAAAAAAGGATCGGACCGCACGAAAAAAATTTCACGATGTGAATTGGAACCCGTTCCGATTCATATTTCTACTCTCCTCCACTCTCTCTTCCTGTCTCCTTAATCTGCGGACCCCTAGAATATCAGACCCTCGCCTTAGTGGACTCTGGGGCAGGAGGAAATTTCATTCTGAAACGTCTCGTGGAACATTTGCGGATCCCCACCACTACCATGACATCTCCGCTGCTCTTGTCTTCAATTTTATTTATTTTATTTATTTATTTATTTCTTTTATATACCGACATTCGATCGAGATTCATGGAGAGCCCTTACTGGGCGAAGTAAACCCTGCTTACTGAACCAGTGAGCTTATGTACCGGTACTCTTCATACAGAGACTATTTCCTTCTTTGTGCTAGAGAAGGCCATGCACCCCTTAGTACTTGGGTTACCGTGGCTGCAGAATCATATGCCACAATTCAACTGGGCCACTCTGGAGATTTCACGATGGGGTCCAGATTACCATGGCAAGTGCCTGATGGAAGTATCTCCAATACCCTGCATGCCGACTACCCCGATGTTGCCTGGCTTACTGCCTCAATATGCATCTTTCCAAGATGTATTTTCCAAAGAAGCCACTGATGTATTGCCTCCACGCAGATCATATGACTGCACTATCAACTTGAAGCCTAACACTGAACCACCCAAAGGAAGGGTTTACCCCCTCTTCGTAGTGGAAAATAAAGTGATGTCCGAGTACATCCAGGAGAATCTGCAGAAAGACTTCATAAGACCCTCCAAGTCTCCTGCTGGCGCAGGCTTCTTCGTGGGGAAGAAGGATGGAACTTTACGTCCATGTATTGACTACAGAGGTCTGAACGAGATCACTGTAAAAGACCGCTATTCCTTACCACTCATCTCGGAGCTATTCGATAGACTACAGGGAGCCAAGATATTCTTCAAGCTTGATCTCAAAGGAGCCTATAATCTTGTTCGTATTCGCTCTGGCGATGAATGGAATACAGCTTTTAACACCCGGGTTGGACACTTTGAATATCTGGTGATGCCTTTCGGCCTATGCAATGCCCCGGGTGTCTTCCAAAAAATGATGAACGACATTCTGCGTGACTTACTCTACCAATGTGTCGTTGTGTACTTAGACGATATTTTCCCAGGTCCTGACTACCCATATGGAAGATGTCAAAAGAGTGCTGCAGAGACTGCGTGAGAACCGCTTGTACGCCAAGTTGTCTAAATGTGAATTCCACAAGGAATCTGTGCCCTTCTTAGGGTATATTGTTTCAAATAAAGGATTCCAGATGGATACTCAAAAGCTTGAAAGTATTCAAAGATGGACACAACCCACTAGTCTAAAAGCTCTTAGACGATTTCTAGGATTTACCAACTACTACAGAACCTTCATCAAGAATTACTCTTCACTAACTGTTCCTTTAACAGCAATGACTAAGAAAGGTGCCAACGTAGCCAATTGGTCTATGGAAGCTGTGACAGCATTTCAGAAACTAAAGGATGCCATCTCCAGCAAGCCATGTCTCCACCATCCGGATCATGCATGTCCCTTCATTGTGGAGGTCGATGCCTCAGATGTAGGCGTAGGGGCTAAGTCAGGCCAGTGACTCTAAAATCCTGCATCCATGTTCCTTCTTCTCCAGACGCTTCTCGCCATCGGAGAAGAACTATGGCATTGGAGATAAAGAACTACTGGCGATAAAGATGGCGTATGAAGAGTGGCGCCCGTGGCTTGAAGGTGCACAACATCAGATCACAGTTTTTACTGATCATAAGAATCTGGAGTACCTCTGTCATGCCCAGCACCTTAACCATAGACAGGTGAGATGGTCCCCGTTCTTCAACAGATTTGACTTTGTGCTGAAATACCACCCTGGAGATAAAAACATCAGAGCAGATGCCCTATCTTGCTCATTTCTCTCTGAAGACGTACCTGATGAACCTTAGTATATCATTGACCCGAAGAGAGTTATTCTATCAGCTACTAATCCGGTGCCCTCAGGCAAGACCATCATACCCAGCAACTGCAGTGATGGCCACTCCCAAGGGGAGGAGCCCCGTGAGGAACTGCAGTACCAGGCTAGACTCAGAACGCACAAACACAGAAGTTAGGTTTTATTATACAGCTTGCAGTTGCCACCAGAGGTGGCAGTAGTGAGTAGATTCTTGCAGCAGCAGTCTTGGGGTCCTCGGCTGAGAAGACCTGTCCCACAATAGTGGTGTATGGAACTCTGATGTAGGTTATCAGTATGGAGCTGTAGGTGAGACAGACTGGCAGAGATTAGATTACTCACAATACTGTAGCTATAATGATGGAGATTCCAGCAGTCAGAAGTAGATAGTAGACAGCGCAGGCCCTCAAGGAGCAAGTACCTGGATACTGGATAGGCACCTGGAAATAAGCATAGGGCCCCCGAGGAGCGGTTACCCAAGTTAGTAGAACCATGGAGGGTAGAGAGAGAGCTTCCAACAGCAGCAGGAAGTGGCAGAGCAGCTCAGATCGGACGAGTCCAATCCTTGCTAACTCAATTCAGTCAGCAAACAGGGCAGGCTAAATACCCGGATGGCGTGACGTCACTCGAGGGGGACGCACCCGAGGTTCGCGCCATAGCTGGAATAAAGACGTGGGTGACATGCGTGCACACCCTAGGAGGCCCTCAGGTGCAACATGGCAGAATGCCTTGCCATAGCCCTTCCGGGGATGCCGGGGAGTGTGGCTTGCAGACACGGCGGTCGCCATCTTCCCGAGGCTGGTGGAGAAAGCGAGAATTGAGGTGAGGCACAAAGGCCGAAGCTGTCTGAGTCTGATGGACGCAACACCCCACTAACCTTGGGAAGATGGCGACCGCCACGTCTGCAAGCTCCCCGGCGTGCCCGTTACAGCATTGGCAAGGCAATCCGCCATGTTTCTCCTGAGGGCCTCCTAGGGTGCAAGTGCGCGCATGCCACCCACATCTTTATCCAAGCTATGGCGAGAACCTCGGGGGCGTCCCCCTCGAGTGATGTCACGCCATCCGGGTATTTAGCCTGCCCTTCATTTAGCCTGCCCTTCATTTGCTAACAGATTGAGTTAGCAAGGATTGGTATGCCTCCGGTCTGATCTACTCTGCTGCTTCCTTGCTGCCACTGGAAGCTCTCTCTGCCCTTCGGGGTATTCTACTAACTTGGGTACCCGCTCCTCGGGGGCCCTATACTTTATTCCAGGTGCCCATCCGGGAAACCAGGTACTCGCTCCTCGAGGGCCTGCGCTCTCTGCCTTGGTGCCTGAATCCATCTACTTCTGCCTGCTGGGATCTACACATATACAGCTACAGCTTAGTGAGTAACCTAACCTTGTCAATCTGTCTCACCTACAGCTCCATACTGAGAACTGCATCGGAGCTCCCTATACCACCATTGTGGGAAGGGTCTCCTCTGCCGAGGACCCCTGGACTGTCTGTATCGGATCGACTCACTACTGCCACCTCTGGTGGTAACTTCAAGCTGTATAATGGGCTTGGTTCCAACACAACTCAAACAGGCCATCGTAAGACCCATTCTTAAAAAACCTGACCTCGACCCCATCGAACCTGCCAACTACCGCCCGGTCTCTAACCTCCCCTTCCTCTCTAAAATCCTGGAAAGAATCATCAACCAGCAGTTGACCGACTACCTTGATGAACACCACATCCTGTTCCTATCCCAATATGGATTTCACAAACATCATAGTACCGAAACCCTCCTCATCTCTCTATCCGATTGCATACTCAAGGCGCTGGACAAAGGACAATCCTACATACTCGCCCTATTAGATATTCAGCTGCATTTGACACAGTCAATCATGTCACCCTCCTAAAGCGACTTAAGGAAATCGGCATCTCTGGCACCCCATTTCTCTGGTTCCAATCATACCTAAACGACAAACATTGCAGTGTAAAAATCGGACATTGTGAATCAAAACCAATCAGGCTGTCGCAAGGAGTACCTCAAGGCTCTTCTCTCTCCTCCACTCTATTTAACATTTACATCCTCCCACTCTGTCAACTCCTCTCCAAACTTGGACTCCCACATTTCATCTACGCTGATGACGTGCAGATCCTTATTCCCATCACAGACTCACTCACAAACGTATTACAAATATGAAACTCAGCCCTCTCTGACATTAACAAACTCCTTTCTGACAACTTCCTGGCACTGAACACCTCCAAAACAGAGCTCCTCATTATATCACCACATAACATTTCCTTCCAAACACCATCTACCTATACTCAAACCCCCGTTCCCACATCCACACAACATGTGCGCAGCCTCAGAGTAAACATTGATAACCATCTCAATCTAAAGATGTTCATCTCATCCACCATAAAAATGGCTTTTTCAAACTCCACACACTAAAAAGACCTACACCCCTACGACTTTCGCACAGTGCTGCAAGTCACTATACTATCCAAGCTTGACTATTGTAATGCAATCCTCCTAGGCCTCTCAAAAAATTCAATCCAACCTCTGCAGTTGTTGCAAAATGCTGCCGCCCGACTACTCACCAATGCCCATCGTCACAATCACATTACTCCGGTTCTCCAGTTCCTACACTGGCTACCTATCTCATCCAGGATAATATATAAAACAATCTCTCTTATACATAAGTCCATACACAATCACAACATGCAATGGTTCTCTAATCAATTCATTTTCAGCAACCCGAGTAGACCCACCAGAACACAACATCAGGCAAACTTATTACACCCTCACTGTCCTTTCTTAATAAGTTATATCCTGGTATGGTAGTATCCCAGTCATGTGAATCCATGAACCACGTCTCAGTGACAGCAACAATGTCCAAGTCCACCTCCACCATTAGGACTTGCAGGTCTGGGATTTTATTGCCCAAACTACAAGCATTTGTGCACATAGCTTTCCAGCTGTTCTGGTACAGGTTAATGTTTTTCTTGGACTCTCTGTGTGACTTATTTAGCTGACTTTTGTTATCCACTTTGCCTTTTTTTTTATTGCATTTGTATTTGGGGATGACATTCTAATGTCCTCCTGTCACTGACTGTTTGAATAGCATTTCTGCTGGCCAATGATCCTGGGAGGCTTTTAACTGTAGTGTTTCCCTCACTGAGAGTTCCCAGATTAGTGCCTCTGATGACAGAGTCACCCAGCATAGTGAGCTTATTCTTTTGGTTACTGATTGCATTATGGAATTTCTGTATGCATTGGGTTTCTTCTTTCTTTTCAGATAACACTTCAATCTCTTTCTCAAGAACTTCTTCAGTATTTAATACAGAAAAGGCATTTTGTATTTGTGTCACTTGATACTGTGTGTGTCTCCGCATCACAGGTCTAATTCTACCAGAGCCCACTGTAATCCCATTGTTTTTTGAGTTCCTTATTGCCCTGTGTGAGTGGGGGGGTAGACTTGTGGGCTGAACAGCTGTCAAGAACGAGTGTCTGTGGATCACATTTCTTATCCTACCTGAGCCCACTGTAAACCCCTTTTTCCTAGACTTTTGGTTTTCTGTGGTAATGGGGAAATAATTCTTGAATAATGTAAAGTGGGTGAAACTTTCTTTATTGCATCTAATTCAGCTTTAACGTCATCTAGCTCCTTTTTCAAGGAAGAGAGTTCTGAGCAAATGGGGCAAGCCCTAAGTTTCCAGATGATTTCCCTCAGAATAAAGGCTCTACAATAGTTATATTGGATAGTCCTCATTTTGGTAAATTTATTTGATGGATAACACCTAAGGAAATACCAATTTACTAATTTATCTTGTTGCCAATTATGTATTTAGGCAGAGTATATCAGAAAAACAAACCCAGGGGTAGGTGGGTAGAGGGGCAGGGTGAGAGGGAGTTAAACAGTTAACCCTTGGTCAAGGTTGTTCTCAGGATTCTATATCTGCAATTGAGTTTGGACCCTCCCCCTGACTGGCTTACTAAGTTAAACTTTTACTTTGCTGGACACAAGAAGCTTTAGTGCTTCCTGTCTCCTGGCTAAACACAGCCCAAAGGATCAGATTGAACCCTGGGACAAAATAGCTCACTTTCAGGTTTCAATATCAAATCTTCCCCTTACATACAGAACAAGGCACAAACTTTGTCAAATAGAAAGCTCTATTATATTAAAGCACAGGTAAATAAAATAAAATTGCACTTAGATTCAGCAGAGGTTCTGATTCCTGAGAATCCCAGCTCCAAAGAGTTTTAGTTCGCCAGCACTATGTACTATGGCTGAGCAAATCTGATTAGCCTCACCCAAATTGTTCAGGTTTTTTACTTCTAAGCCCTAGAAAGCAGTCAAAATAGCACACTTTCAGGTTTCAATATCAAATCTGCCCCTTATAAACAGAACAAGGCACAACCTTTGGCAAATAGAAAGCTCTATTACATTAAAGCACAGGTAAATAAAATAAAATTGAATAAAATAAAATGTAAATTTAAATTTTATAAAATTTTAGACTTGTATACTCATAGGCTCACAGACTGATTCAAAATGATGGCATGGTGCCCCCCCCCCCCCCCCTCCTCTTCTTGCCCACCCCTTATGACAGCCTTAATGGTCGGTAAACGTTTTTGCTGGCCAGCAGCCTTGCTGTTGTGTTTTGGCGGAGTTTCAACCTCCTCAAACTTCGGAGAGGAAGGCTCTGATACAGAGAATTGCAATATCCAATACAGTTTATCATAAATGAATGAACTAGTAAGTTCTGTCTTCCCTAAAAATGGACAAAACTGCTGATTCTGGCATAGGGTTATAAAAGATATTTTGAACCACAGATGATATGGCCCTTCATCATTTTATATGCACTAGAAAAAACTATGTTCTTCTTTAAAAGAAACCTTCTTCTTTGCATATATTTGCTATGCAGTTTGCTCTGGGTTGCATGTCATGAGTATCAGAATGTTACCTCTTGAGGAGGAATGGCAAAGGAGATAATTCGAAGGTCAACCTTGACATAGGTATCTGTACACGGAAGTATAAAGATCAAACCTGCAAAAGTAAAATCAAGATAACTGACGCATGTTTATTTTAACTGGCACGAAAAATCCTAATTTTTTGCCAGGCTTACATGAACTGATATTTTCTTGCAGTAAATATTACATAGAAAAATAAATTAGATGTACAAAATCATGTGTCCTAATTTCAAACTCCAATGAAATTAAGAGTTTGAAATGTTTAATTAAGACTACCAGTAAAGCATAAATACTGTACGTGGTCTTTTTGGAGAGGACATAAATCCTGCCCTAATATGATAAAATATGTCTGCTCTGAAAAATAATCTGGTACATCTAATAAGTGACCACTTTAGCTGCTGCCCTATATTGACAAATACTCTTTTGCACAGGAAGAAAGCACAGCAGAGAAGCGCAGTTCCTCGTGTCAGTCTGCAACTTGGAATTCCAGATACAGACATTTTAAAGGTGGGGGAAGCAATTTCCAAGCAGCTTGCATAATTCCAAACTACGTAGGTGTTTTTAACAAGTCCATGTTATGCAGATTTTCAAAGAGAAATTATCTGCATAGTTTCCTCTTTAAGAAAAATGTCCAAGTGCAAAGGGTGCGTGTTAAAAACATCTTCCTACCTTGCACCTATTTGTGTGGGCAGTGGAGGAGGAGAAGATGGCCAAACAGCATACGTGTTCCTCCCCTGACCTAACTGCACCCAGAGGAGCGCCTGTTTATCCAGTGGCTAAGTGCACATGCTATGGAGGCCATGTGTAATTTTATCCACTTTTGAAGAAGGTATTTTTCAATCAAGCCATTTTATCCTGGTATACATCTATTTCCCTGGGTAAATGGCTTTCAAATTTGCCCTCTAGAATAGCATATTTTTCTTAAAATGTCTTGTCTCAGCTTACTAGCATTTAAACAAAAATTGGGCTTTTGAGGTCAGCAGAGGTATCATTAGGATGTGCTTTAGAAGCAATTACAATTATGTCTGTTCAATAGTGTTATTCTCACGTTAGCCCAGTTGAAGGTGATACATTTTTACTGGATTCATTTAGTATGGTTTTGTCTAGCCTTCAAGAGTTGTGCTCCCTTCATTCAGGCCAGTGCAAAACAAGGTTCGAATGATGATATCTGAATATCCAACCTGTAATTTGCTTCTATATTCAGACATCATCCTCCTTAGATGATAAATTTGATTAAATGAGTGTAGCTTTTGAAAGCCAGGCACAAATTAATTTAGAGGACAATTTTTATAGCCATTTAAGAGGGTAAAGACGATTTATCTATAAAATTTCCCTACCTTCATACCCCTTAAGGTATGTGTGGTTTTTAGCCACATTTTGGGGCAGGGAATATTCCTCGAATCATGTTTTGGGCAGGATGGGAAAATAACATGCATGGATTTTAATTTCAAATCTATGCGTCTGAAAAACAGACACAGAACTGTGCAGGTATTTTGTAGCTCTAGCAAATTTCAGAAGCACAGTTTGCATGTACCTTCCTTTTGAAATTTGGTGCAAAGTCCATGGGTAAAATAGAGATCCGTGGACTTTGCACAAAAGTGCAGAGTTTGAAAAGTTGCCCTATAAGTACCTGATTTGGTAAGGGTTTTCCCCAGAGAAATAAAATGGGAGAAAAGCCTTAATTGAATAAGGCCCTAAATAGTCCAATAAAAAATCACTAAAAGAAAATTAGGTCTTACCTCCGATAATTTTCGTTCCTGTAGTACCAAGGATCAGTCCAGACTCCTGGGTTTTGCCTCCGCACCAGCAGATGGAGACAGAGCAAAACTTATCAGGCTCTGTCATATATACCAGGGTGCCACCCACAGCCTGTCAGTATTATGTAATGTCAAAGCAGAATAAACCCCAGCTGAAAAACTAACTATATACATGAAGTTCAACCGGGGAACCCTCGGATCACTAAACCCAACAAGGAACCTGACCCGAAAACCAGGGATAGACAGAAATAAGAATCTTCATCCCCAAACCAACTAGAACAGCAATAGAAAAACAGCGGACTCTCCGAATTAGTGCAGAAGCGGGTGGGACTCTGGACTGATCCTTGGTACTACAGGAACGAAAATTATCGGAGGTAAGACCTAATTTTCTTTTCCCTGTACATACTGGATCAGTCCAGACTCCTGGGATGTACCAGAGCTCAGACCTACTTGGGACGGGCCCCGGAGAGGCCCGCTCTCAACACGCCTGCTCCGAAATTGCCCTCCCTGGAGTCCTGTACATCCAGTGATGATGCCGTGCAAAGGTATGCAACGATTTCCATGTCGCTGCTCTGCAGATCTCTTAAGAAGAAATCTGGTGACACTCCGCTCAGGAAGCCGCCTGGGAACCTGTCGAGTGTGACCTGAGCCCTAAAGGCAAGGGCCGACCAGCTAAAAGGTATGTAGAATTAATAGCCTCCTTCAACCACCGCGCGATGGTGGACTTAGATGCCATATTACCCTTTCGAGGCCCCTTACAGAGGACGAAGAGATGATCCGAAACCCTGAAACTATTAGTCACTTCCAGATAGCGCAGAAGGGTCTTACGCACATCCAGTTTCTTCAGATCTTTGGAAAGGGGATCCGACTTGTCGAGTTGGGAAAACGCTGGAAGCTCCACTGACTGGTTCAAATGAAACGTCGAAACAACTTTCGGTAGGAACGAGGGAACTGTCCGGAGACTAACTCCGGACTCAGAGATTCTCAAGAAAGGTTCCCTACAAGACAATGCCTGAAGTTCAGAGACTCGCCTAGCCGAAGCTATTGCCACCAAAAATACTACCTTTAACGTAAGATCCTTCAGGGTCGCTCTCTTCAGTGGTTCAAATGGTGGCACACACAAGGCCTTTAGCACCACGTTTAGGTTCCAGGAGGGACAAGGAACAATCAACAGAGGACATAGATGTTTTTCCCCCTTAAGAAAACGGGCAACATCTGGATGTGAAGCCAGCGTCCCCCCGTCCACTGAACCACATAAACAACCGAGGGCAGCCACTTGCACCCGCAACGAACTGCAGGACAGCCCTTTGGCTAAACCGTCCTGAAGGAAGGCTAAAACATCGGAAACGGACACCCGAGTAGCCCAAGTTGCACGAGCAATACACCAAGACTCGAAAACCTTCCAAATCCGCACATAAGATAAGGAAGTGGAGGTTTTACGAGACCTTAGCAGGATAGAAACCACCGCATCCGAACAGCCTTTACCTCTTAAACGGTGCCTCTCAAACGCCATGCCGCTAGACAAAAGCGATCTACCTGATCGAAACAACCAGGCCCCTGATGAAGTAGATTTGGTAACGCCGGCAGATGCAGTGGTTCCTCTAATGCTAGATTTAGGAGGTCTGCAAACCAGGGATGCCAAAGCCACTCGGGAGCCACCAAAATGACCTCCATTGGGTGACGCTCTATTCTGCAAAGGACCTTGCCGATCAGAGGACAGGGGGGAAAAACATAGAGAAGGATCGACGTTGACCAAGGAAGCGCCAAGACATCCACCCCCTCCGCCCCCGGTTCCCTGCGGTGGGCAAAGAAGCATGGCGCCTTGGCATTCTGAAAGGTGGCCATCAGATCCATGGCCGGCTGTCCCCAACTGTTGCAGATTAGCTGGAAGGCCCTGTCCGCCAGCTCCCACTCTCCGGGGTCGAGCTGATGCTGACTCAGGAAGTCTGCATGAACATTGTCTACCCCTGCTATGTGAGACGCGGCGATGCTGAGAAGGTGGCGCTCCACCCACTGCATCAACAGGTGAGCTTCTAGCGCCACAGGGCGACTCCGAGTTCCCCCCTGACGGTTGATGTAGGCTACCGTTGTCGCATTGTCGGACAAGACCCTGACCGACTTTCCCTGAATCAGTGGCAGGAATGCCCGGAGCGCCAATCGCACCGCCCTGGTCTCCAAGCGATTGATCGACCAGCGAGACTCGAGCGCAGACCAGAGCCCCTGTACCGACTTCCACAGACACACTGCGCCTCAACCGGTGAGGCTCGCATCCGTCGTGACCACCGTCCACTCCGGTGCCATGAGCGACACCCCCCGGAGGAGATTGTCCAAACACAACCACCATCCCAGGCTGGCACGTGCCACGTCCGTCAGCAGTAACGGAAGATGGAATTGTTCGGAAACCGGACTCCAGCGGGAATGTAAGGGTCACTTGTGCGCAAAGGCCCACGGCACCAATTCCAGTGTCGAAGCCATGGAACCCACCAACTGCAGGTGGTCCCAAACTGTCGGCATCGGATTCTGAAGTAAGGCCTTGACCTGATGTTGTAACTCGTGACAGCACTCGACGGAAAGAAAAACCTTGCCTTGCCGCATATCGAATAGATTTCCCAAAAACTCCAGAGACTGAGAGGGAGTGAGGTGACTCTTGGATGTATTGACCACCCAACCAAGGGAGTGTAATAACTGTAGAACCCGTTGAATCGCCGAACGACAAAGCATCTTGGACTTTGCTCGAATCAACCAGTCATCCAGATAAGGATGAACTAACAGCCCCTCCCGGCGCAACTGCGCTGCCACCACCACCATGATCTTGGTGAAGATCCTGGGGGCCGTCGCGAGACTGAACGGTAACGCCTGAAATTGGAAATGCTTCCCCAAGGCATAGAACCTCTGATGGTCCTTCCAGATACCGATGTGCAGATATGCCTCCGTGAGATCGAGCAAAGCCAGAAACTCTCCCGGCCTTACTGACGCAATCACGGACCTCAGGGTCTCCTTGTGAAAGCATGGTATTCTAAGACACCTGTTGACAACCTTTAGATCTAGGATGGGCCGGAAGGCACCCTCTTTCTTTGGAATGACGAAGTATATGGAGTAGTGTCCTCTTCGTTGCTCCAAGGCTGGAACTGGAACAATTGCCACCAGATCCACCAACCGGAGCAAAGTTTGTTGGACCGCTTGTCGCTTCTCCGCATGACCGCACGGGGATGGAAAAAACCTTGGGATGGGAAGGCGAGCAAAATCTAAGGCATAGCCGTGTTTTATCACAGAAAGTACCCACTGGTCCGTCGTGATTGTGGTCCAAACCTTGTAAAACAGAGACAGTCTGCCGCCTACCTTCGGAACGGAGGGATGGACCGGCGGGACATCTTATCCCTGGGAACTGAAGATGTGGAAGCGGGTCTACCAAATCGTCTTCCTCGAAAGGACTGGGACTGCTGTCTACTCCTTCCCACATGAAAGGAGGATGAAGGGGCACTAGAGCGAGGGGTACGAGACTTACGGTTTCCTCGAAACCTGAATCTGGAAGAGAAGGACCCCTTGGTATGCTACCTGTCCTCCGGGAATCAGTACCCTTTGTTTTCGCCCAACAACTGGATCATGTCTTCCAATTCCTTACCGAACAGAAGCTTGCCCTTAAACAGTAGGGACCCCAGATGGGACTTGGAGGCTCCATCCGCAGACCAGTTCAGCAACCACAACAGCCGTCTGGCAGAGACAGCAGAAACCATGGAGTGAGCCGAAGTTCTAAGGAGGTCATACAGTGCATCCGCACTATAAGCCACGACCACTTCTAGACGACCCGCTTGTTTGGCTTCTTCCTCCGACAACCCTTCGTTGGTGAGCAGTTGTTGCACCCAACAAAGACCGGCCCGTAACACAAAGTTACTACAAATTGCCGTTCGGGCCCCCAGAGCGGAGACCTAAAAAATCTTCAGCTGAATCTCCAATTTGAATCCTGAAGATCCTTCAATGCCGTGGCTCTGGTGACTGGGATGGTCGTTCTCTTTGTGACCGCCGAGACTGCGGCATCCACCTTCGGCACTCGCAGGACCTCCAGAGCGTTGTCTGGCAAGGGATAAAGCTTATCCATAGCCTTCGTGACCTTCAGGCCCAAGTCCGGGATATCCCACTCCAGGAAGAGAAGGTCCATCGTGGAGAAGTGAAAGGGGAATGTTGTAGGAGGGCCACTCAGACCCAACAACACCGAATCCATGGAGCCCAGCCGAGACTCCTCAGGTGATGTGGCAATCCCCAGCTCCTCCAGGATGGCGGGAATCAGCGGAGCCAGCTCATCCCTTCTGAAAAGGCGGATCACCCTCGGGTCATCTCCTTCCTAGACCTGGCTCTGCCTTGCCGCCCCCTGCAGCAGTGTGCCATTTCCCTCAGCCCCCCTCGGAGGCGGGGAGGGTTCCTCATGAATCTCCGGCTCTGAGTAGTCGGCGGTGGCATCCATGTCCTCTCTAGGTGGTAAAGCCCGCAACGGGCGTTTGGCTCTGGACCGCCTGTCCGAGCTCTCTGACCGAGGACGTGGCTGGTCCGTGGGAGATGGCCCCTCAGGGCCCCCCGATTGGGCCGCATGCCGTTTGTGAGCCTTAAAGGCCCTATGCATGGCCAGAATAAATCCGAAGGAAAAAGAAGTGTTGGACCCTTCAGAGTCCGTGTCTGTGGCCCCTCCCCAGTCCTCTCCCCGCCGCCCCTGCTGGAGAAACAGGCCGTGGGACCGGCCGCTGGGGGGAGAGGGGAGGTGGGGAATCCCTGAGGCCCACTGCAATCGGGACCCCGATCAGAGCCGGTCCCAAGGTGGCCGACTTTCCCGCAATTTTCACGAGGGGAGCCGGCTGCAAAATGGCGGATTTACCCGCAATTTTTTGTACTTGCTTCAGGAGGGCCGCCGGCCACTCCCCGACTGCGAGGGCGAAAGTCTGTCGCCTCACCACGACCCCCCGAAGCGCGACCGAAGGACCCCCCCCCCCCCCCCCGGGACGCAGGCTGAACACAGCCTGTCCCGAGAGGCGCGTGGCACTCAAGCCACAAGCCGAGCATGCCGAGCCACGTGGCATGCTCGGCGCTAGTGCAAAAAGAAAAACTGCAAAGAAAAAAAAGTGAAAGAAAGGGAAGGGAGACGTTGAAACGGCCGCCGCAGCTGAACTAACCCCGGAGAATCGCCGCCCGTGCAAACAAAGAAACCGCTCCGTTTTTTGTTTTTTTTTTACCTGGGGCTATCCCTCGCCATGGTTCTGAAGCGGTCCGGCTGGGGTGAGTGAGCCGGGCTCCCCGGTATCACCCCGGCTGGGCTGTACACTAAAACCAAGGGTCCTTGACCCTTAGCCCCAGCAAGTCTCGACCAGGGGGGATGGTCCCCTCAGGACCTGACAACCCACTGGGAGTGAAGGACCGGCTGAACAAACAGCTTCTTTCTCTTCTGATCCCTTTCTTTTTTTTTTTTTTTTTTTTTAAATGAGGAAAGAAAGCCACACACCAGAAAAAAACAACCTGACTACTCTCAGCATCCTTTTTTTTTTTTTAAATCAAATCCGACTGTGGGAGAAGCACCCGACCATCTGCTGGAGACAGAGAAATACTGACAGGCTGTGGATGGCACCCTGGTATATATGACAGAGCCTGACAAATTTTGCTCTGTCTCCATCTGCTGGTGTGGAGGTAAAACCCAGGAGTCTGGACTGATCCGGTACGTACAGGGAATAAATATTTTGTTGATGTTAATTTTTACAGAATGTTTGTTGAAAGTTTATATTTTTGAGCTTTTTTCATTTCTTGATCAGTCACAATATGATCTGGGGCTGCCAGGCTTCTCTCTCATTAGGTTAATTTCACTTGGAATAAGCTTTACTTAGTTGAAAAACCTTTGCACTGGGGTGTTTTTATTTCATTTATGTTGTTTTGGTCTTTCTGGGCCCTTGATTACTTATTTGATCAACTGTATGCTATTTTCATTTTTTTAGATGATTCAGATGAAAATGACAACATACAAAATATTTTAAAAATTGACCAGTATTGCTTCGATTTTTATTTTTGTTGGAGAGAAGGGGCCCGATAGATCCCACTGTCTTCTTTTTCTTCCAGCTTAATCAGTACCAGTGCTGGGATTCTGGCAAGATAAGCCTTCATTCACAACGAATCAGGGATTTTTCCCCAATTTGTATAGATCCCCCATCCAATATTCCTAGACTGGTTCTGAGGCCAGGAGTCATGCGCTAGACCTCCCCCAAGAGCCTTATATCATGGGCTCTAAATCTGGCCACCAGGCATTGCCATTGACGATGGCCATGACTCCCTCCCCCCAGTAGACCTGGGCTGCAGAAGGTCCAACTAGGGTATCAAAAAGGGACCCCTCTGCATGGCAGTGCACAGCACTACCACTGAGCAATTGGGCCTGGCATATGCTTTGATTTTTATTTCATTTCTTAGAAGAAATAAGCATCTAAAGTAGTGGAACGTTTTCTCCTACATTGGGCCTGATTTACCAGAGCCCCTTCCCCCCACCCCCCCATGTCACTTTTATCATTATGAATTTAATAAATCAAGATACTGCCTTGTTAATCATAGTAACACAGAGGACAATTTTCAAAGGTGCTTCTGAGGGTAAAACAGTGTCTTTATACGTGGAAATGGGCTTTTTGAAAATTGCTTACCCTCTCTGCGCATAAAAGTGTGACAGTAGTGCCAGTAGGCGTTTCTGGGGATGGAAGGGAGGAGTTAACTCTTATACATGTGCACGCATGGTTACGCACATACGCACATGCATAGGCATGTAATTTCACTTGAAAAAGTCCTGTACTGTGTTTATACCCTTTTCAAAGGGAAAATTCATAAGACATTGCACTCACCTGGCCCCCTTGCTTTTCCATATGTTATACGGCCCAGACGAAATGTTATGGCACGCTCATACTCTTTAATAACCTAAACAATCATTTTAAAAAGACAACACATGTCAAACAAAAACGAGCAGAGCACAAACTTCATATTGATCTTGATATTTCAACTTCAGTTATTCTTTTCCTTAGGTCTCATACACTCCTCTTTCTTAACTAGTCCTGTCATACTACTCATGCACATAGGCCTACAATTTTAGGACGAGACCCAGTTAGGCTAGGTAATCACGAACCAAAAGGGAATTTCAGAACTGGAATTAAATCCATTAACATAGAGATGAAAAATGGGGCATAAAAAAAATCAGATAATACCACAAGAACAATCTTTTTCAAGCCAAATCATTATCCTATTCTTCAATATGTTAGATTGTATTACAGATTTTTAAAGAAACATGTACCCTGTTCTTTCTCCTGCCATACTACTCTATATTTACAGAAGGATGACTTGCACCAAAATGTACTCTTCCTCTTCACTTAGAGCCTTCATCCTTTTGCCCTCTCCTCTCACCTTCATTCCTTCTCCAGACAACTGCAGCTTCCATGTGAGACCCCAGGAAAGGAAGGGGGACTATTAGAGGGAGAATAATTTACAGTAGAACACTTCTTCTCACAAAAATAACTTTGAAAATAAAAATGTTTCCCTACCTTTATGGTCTGAGTATTCTTTCCTTGTAGTGCTATTTTCAGTTTTTCTCTTTTGCTTTCTTTCTTTGTCTGTCTCCTGTTGATTTACTTTCCCATCGTACTTGCTATGTCTGCTCTTCCCACATCTCAGGCTCCTCCTTCATCTGTCTAAAATACATCTTTCTCTGTTTCACCACACTTTCTCCATCTCTCTTTTCCTTCACACTTCTCCCCTTTTCTTCTTTTCCCCTTCTACTATCAACTCCTTTTCCTTTTCCTCCTCTTCCTTCTCTCATCCTTCCCTGCTCCTATTCTCCTTTCCTCCTTCTGAACTTTTTTCTCATTTCACTTTCCCCTTTGTTATATTTATCCCCTTCTCTCACTACTCCCCTCACATCTAGTTTACTCCAGTTTACCCTGCCACTTATGCCTAACTTGGCTTTCACAAGTAGTTCCTTTCTCTTAGGCCACCAAACCAGCCTTTGCTTTCTTGTTGCCACTCATGCCACCAGACTGCTCCTTTCACCTCAGTCCTGCGTGACCTTCCAGGCCAGCTCCTGCTTCCTCATGCCTGTGTGGTCCACTAGGGCTGTCTTTAGCCCACTGTGGACAGACTATTGCTATAAATACTGCTGTTTTCTTCTAATTTATTACCCTCTCTAAACACATTATCCCACCCCTCTGCCCTTCCCTCATCCCTTTTAGTCACTCAGGTAAGTCCTACTAAATTTCTTGTATAAAGTTACCCAGATAAAACTACCTTGTAAATTCCTACTTCTTGTGCTGCTGAATATGGTCCTCTTGAGGTTGTAATGCATCCTAAAATTTATTTGTATTCTCAGGCAGTATCATCCTTAGCTCATTTTGCACTAACCCAATAACTGTTGCGCCTGTCGGTCGCAGATGGCTTCGCACTCTCTGTCTCACCTCTTTTCTTCCTCTTTCCTCTCCTCTGGGCAAGTTGGCTGCCACTGCCTCTCCTCGCCGACCTCTCCGGCATCCCCGGACCGGCATGGGCAATTGTGTTCGCCATTCTTACACTGAGGTCACTTAGGGCACACGCACGCGCGCGCTGCCCTCTCTTTTGAATATGTCATGGCAGGAACCTCGGGGGCATCCCCACCGCATGACATCACTACCTCCGGGTACTTAGCCTCCGATCTCCAATCCAGTTACGAGTTAGCAAGGATTCCGCTCCAGCTAATTTCGACTCCTTCAGAGACTCCGCTCTGAATACTTGCTCCTACAAACCCTCCGGGGTTATGCTGACTACACTAGGGCATTCTAGGTACCCGCTCCTCGGGGGCTTTATTCGTTCCTATCTACCTTCCGGGGTTTCGCTGTTCCAGCAAGGACACTCAAGGCACCCACTCCTCGGGGGTCTTGCTTTGCTCCTATCTACTCTCCAGCTTTCCTAGCTCATCAGGATCCTAGGTACCTGCTCCCCGGGGCCTTGCACTCGCCTGCCTTCCTCCTGGGCTAACCTGCATCTACAAAGGACATCCTGGCTCCAGCGCTCCGGGCCTTGCATCATCTCTACCTCCATTCTACAAAGGCCATCTCTTCAACAGCTACCAGCCTTCGTGAATACCTTCTCTCTCAGTCTCTTTGCCTTGTCTCACCACAGAATAGATTCTCGGCGTACCCCCCTTCGCGGATCACTACCGGATCTACCATTGCTGACTACATCATCAGTGACTGGGTTCTTGGTCTACCCCGTTCCGCGGACCACTACTGGACCCTTCACTTCCAGCTTCTGTTGAGACCTTCTCTGCACTTGATACAACTAGGTGCCTGGACTGAACTATCATCAGAGACCTACTCCTCTGGCTGAGGAACGCAGCCCGCTTCTTGGGTCTTGCCAACTGCTGTATAATAAAGCTTCTATTCTCTCTGTGGTCATTACTGAGAGTCAGCCTATTGCTGTGTTTTCCCCACGGGGCCCATCCCCGTGGGAGGAGTCATCAACACAGCAACCAGGGGTCCACAAACAAGTCAAACTTACAACAGATTGCTAACTCCATGGACCCGGCTCAGCTCTCAGCCTTACAGGCCATTCCTGGTCTGGCCCAACAGATCACCGAGCAACAAAAGATTCTGGAGTCATTGACCATTGCCTTCAACCAGTTGAACGCCCGACTGAATACCCCGACGGTTCCAGCTGAAGGCTCCTCATCTCAGGTAGTTACAGTCAAGACTACCATACCTCTATCAACTCCTACACAATTCTCTGGGGATACTAGGATGTGTAGGGGCTTCATTAACCAATGTAGTATGCATTTTTCTTTGCAACCCAACTATTTCCCTACTGCTATTGCCAAGACCACCTACATCCTTTCGTTACTCGAAGGAAGAGCCCTGGCCTGGGCTTCACTGCTCTGGGAACACAGCGACTCTATTTTGAACGATTTGACTGACTTTCTAACCCCTTTCAAGTCAGTATTTGATGATCCTGCTCATCAGTCCATCGCAGGATTTAATCTGCTGCATCTTCAGCAAGGGAACAAGCCTCTACCAGACTATGTGATTGAATTTAAGACTTTAGCATTCGAACTCCACTGGGACCTGGGGTGCTTGCGTGCCATTTTCTTAGAGGGTCTCAACTCTTGACTGAAGGATGAATTAGTGACTCATGAATTACCTGATACCCTGGAATTCCTCATCGATTTAGCTGAGAGGATTGATCGCCGCATTCGAGATCGTACCCAGGAGGCTGTCCCAAGAAGCACATCTCGGGAGGTACCCGTGCTAAGCCTTTGCACACAGCTTCCACCTCACAATTGCCTCCTAGAGGAGAGGATGAGCCAATGCAGTTAGGCTGCAGCCATTTAACCTCTAAGGAGAGACGCATAGGTCTGTGCATGTACTGTGGTCACTCCGGCCATGCTGTCCAGACTTGCCCCATCTGTCCGGGAAACATGCAGACCTAGGATCCGCTGGAGGACTCTTCCTAGGTCTAACTACATCTACTCCTCCATTATCACTTCCTGTCTTGCTTCTCTGCGGAAGCCTGGAGTTTCAGACACTTGCTCTCATAGACTCTGGGGCCGGAGGGGCCTTTATTTTAAAACAGCTAGTGACACATCTACGAATTCCTATGATACCCATGGCTACGCCTTTGCTGCTATCTTCTATACACGGAGAACCACTTCCGGGAGAAGTCTCTCTCACCACTCAGCCCATTTGCCTTCGCACTGGGGCTTTACACTCTGAGACCATCTCCTTTCTGGTTCTAGAGAAAGCCATCCACCCAGTGGTGCTCGGCCTACCCTGGTTACAGGATCACATGCCTCAATTTAACTGGTCTACTTTGGAATTGTCACGATGGGGTCCTGACTGTCATGGTCGATGTCTGTCTGAAATAACCGCTGTGCCATGTTTGCCCACCATACCATCATTACCTGGTCTACCACCACAATACTCATCTTTCCAGGATGTTTTCTCCAAACAAGCAGCAGACGAACTACCTCCGCATCAGATTTTTGATTGTGCTATCAATCTGAAGCCCAATACATAGCCTCCCAAGGGAAGAGTGTACCCCCTCTCAGTAGCAGAGACTAAGGCTATGTCAGCCTACATCCAAGAGAACCTGAAAAAAGGATTCATCAGACCCTCTAAATCCCCGGCTGGCACAGGGTTTTTCTTCGTGGGAAAAAAGGATGGCTCCCTTCGTCCTTGTATTGATTATAGAGGCCTCAACGAGATCACCATCAAGGATTGTTATCCCTAGCACTAATATCAGAGCTATTCGACAGACTTCAGGGAGCTAAAATCTTCTCCAAATTGGACCTCAAAGGGGCCTTTAACTTGGTCCGAATCCGTCACGGGGACAAGTGGAAAACAGCCTTTAACACCCATGACGGTCACTCAAATACCTAGTCATGCCTTTCAGCTTGTGCAATGCACCAGCGGTGTTTCAGAATATGAAGAATGTCATTCTGCAGGATCTCCTGTACCAATTTGTAGTAGTGTATCTAGATGATATCCTGATCTTCTCACAGGATCTACCGACACACCAGGAGGACGTGAAGAAAGTACTGCAGAGGTTGCGAGAGAACTATTTGTATGCAAAACTTGAGAAATGCGCTTTTCATCAAGAATCCGTACCCTTCCTGGGCTACATCGTCTCTAAGAAGGGCTTTCAAATGGATCCCCAAAAGATGAAAAGCATCCAAGAGTGGCCTCAACCCACGGAGTTGAAGGCATTATGCCGCTTCCTTGGCTTCACAAACTACTACCGTCCATTTATCAAGAACTACTCCACCTTGACGGTTCCATTCACATCCATGACTAAAAAAAGGGGCTAATCCTTCCAAATGGTCTCCAGAGGCCGTGGCGGCTTTTCATACCCTCAAAGAAGCCTTCCAACGAAAACCTTGCCTTTGCCATCCCGACCCCCATCGCCCATTCATCGTCAGGGTTGATGCCTCGGACGTAAACGTAGGGGCGGTATTAAGCAAGTACAGCGACTCCAATGTTCTCCATGCTTGCTCATTCTTCTCAATATGCTTTTCGCATGCTGAAAAAAACTATGGAATTGGAGACAAAGAATTACTTGCTATTAAACTGGCCTTTGAAGAGTGGCGCCCATGGCTAGAGGGCGCTCAACATCAAATCCTGGTATACACTGATCATAAAAACTTGGAGTAGCTTCAAAATGCACAATGACTCAACCACCTTCTCTGTACCTTTTCCATCGCAATTATATCTTTTTTGAGATGCGGTGACCAGAATTGTACTCAGTATTCAAGGTGCGGTCTCACCATGAAGCGATACAGAGGCTGCCGCAGCATACTGAACCGACAATTTCAATGTGTTATCCACTATGATGCCTAGATCTATTTCTTGAGTTGTAGCACCTAATATGGAACCTAACATTGTGTAACTATAGCATGGGTTATTTTTCCCTATATGCATCACCTTGCACTTATCCACATTAAATTTCATCTGCCATTTTGATGCCCAATTTTCCAGTCTCACAAGGTCTTCCTGCAATTTATCACAATCTGCTTGTGATTTAACTACTCTGAACAATTTTGTATCATCTGCAAATTTGATTATTTCACTCGTCGTATTTTTTTCCAGATCATTTATAAATATATTGAAAAGTAAGGGTCCCAATACAGAACCCTGAGGCACTCCACTGCCCACTCCCTTCCACGGCAACAGAAATACGAGCAGGGTCATCAAAGACGGATTTAAACAAGTCCATAAATCCTTCTATGTCCTGCAGAATAGGGTCTGTGCGTTCCCACAAGGTAGATGCCCACGATAGGGCTCTTCCATCCAAGTATGACAGGATGTAGGTGGTCCTCGAAAGAGCCGTGGGAAATAAAGTTGGCTGTAAGGTGAAGTGCATGCAGCACTGGTTCAAAAAGCCTCGGGTCTTCTGGATTTCTCCGGAAAAGCGGATAGGAGCCGCCAGTGGTACAGCAGTCTGTAAAGTTGCCTCCTGTAACTGACCTTCTTGGTTAGAAGCTGTGCCTTGTATCTTGTGTATGTGTAGCTGATGAAATGCTGCAGTAAGTTTCTCCAAAGTTTCTTGCTGCTCTGAGATACGTTGGGCCAGGCCCGGTATAGTCTGCAAGGCAGAGAGATGTGCCAGATCCATGGAGTTAACAACATCCCAAAGTTAAGCCAAATCCACTGGAGTTAGCAATCTGATATATTCCGCTATCTGATGGGAGGAGCAATCAGATAGGAGTTACCAATCTATTAGGAAAGCTCTGTGATAGAGCTGTGAGTTAGCAATATGATGTTAAAGGTTCCTAAGGAGGAGGAGTCAGCAATCTTGTAGTGTCTCAGATATCGTCTTGCTAAGGAGTAGCAATCTGTAATGAATCTGATATAGTTGTAGGTGAATCCCTGGGCCGGTGGCAGATGACCACTCCCCCGGGAGGATATCCTGAGAGAGACCACCGGCTAGGCTTGAGTATGGAGACAGACACACATTAGTTCTTTTATTAAACAGGTTTTTGAAACCATCAGAGGTGGCAGTAGTGAGCTGATATGCCTGGCAGGGCTGTAGTCCCTCAGGTACTGGAACAGCAATCTAGAATGGGTGAGCTGTTGAGAAACTGTAGAAAGTGAGTAGGCAGAGTAGGCAGAGTTCATGAACAGAACTAGATGACAAAACTCACATAAGGTCTCAAGGAAGCTCAGGAGCTGGAAAGGTTTAGGCCCTCGAGGAGTGAGTACCTGGTTCCAAGGAAAACTCAGAGAGAGCGATGGTAACTCACAATTGTTTGTAGCAGCAATAGCTTCCAAGCAGTAGCGAATCTTCAGAGTGTCCAGGAACATGGGCCCTCGAGGAGCGAGTACCGGTTCCTATCTGTAATCTTAAAGAAAGAAAAGGAGCGAGGCCCCCGAGGAGCGGGGACCTCAGGTAAGTCCGAGGAGGCAGAGTAGCTTGGGAGGTATAGCTGAAGCAATCCCCTTGCTAACTCAGTTAGATAGTGAAATAGAGACCTATAATTATTGGAAGTGGATGACATCATCTAAGGGGGACACCCCTGAGGTTTGCGCTCTTGCTGGTACTTCAATCAGAGCGCGCGTGTGCCCTAGGTCTTCAGGCAACATGGAGGATCTGCAACGTCAAGCCGTTCCGGGACGCCGGAGGAAGACGGCATGGAGACGTCGTGGCAGCCAGCCGTCCATCAGACCCGGAGGGAATCGCCACAGAGGTAAAGAGGGTGGAGTGAGGGCATCGCGCAGCGACGGTCGCAACAATGGGCCGACAAGTGCTCCGAGATGGGCACATAGGACCCTGAATTACCTTCCCTTAATCAGGCGATCTGGCAGTGTATTGGAGCTGGGCCCGGGAGGGACATGTGGCTGCAGTCCCGACATGCCACTTGGTCGCGATCTGGGCCGAGGTACAAGTGGCAATAATTGTGCCCATTCGTCGCCAACATTATTTTGCTGTTCTGGCATAATTTGAAGCCAGGCGGCTGTGGCAGCATGATCACAATCCTTTCTCTTCTTCTTTTTTTTTTTTAAACAAAACGTGACTCTCTGAGCCTGCAGCCTGCAGTGCGGAAGAAACAGACTGAGGAGAAGATGGTGCCACGTGGGAAAAGATGCTCAGCTATACACATAGCAAAGCTCTGTCAGCTTGGTCAAGCTCCACCCAGCTGTCCCAGAAGAACGTCCCCAGCCTGCTTCTCTGTGGGAAAACTTGTTTGAAGACATTTATTTCTAAGTAACTCAAATGAATTACATACTTAAAGGTGAATTCAGAATTTAAATATGTGTAAGCTAGTGACAAATTTGTACAAAACAAATCAACTCCTCTAGTTATACTTTTCATCCATTATAATGACTTCAAATCTTTAGTTATGTCAGTTTTACTATGAATATTTCAGAATGTTTCTGTAACACCACCCTACTAACACCCCCCCCCCCCCCAACCTTCTGGAACCCTCCCCGATTCAAAGTGCCCCTCTGCAATGGTACATATATAGAGAGTGTCAGGAGTGTCAAACTGACTCTGTACAGAGGTTCTCTCTCTCTTTGCATGCATTAGGGCATTAACATGTGCATTAAGGCCCTAACGCAAATTAATAAATGACGCAGTAAGAGTGAGGTGGGGTGGATAGGCCAGAGAGGAGAGAGAGAGAAAAACACTGATGATGCATTGCCCTAGCTGCTCCCATCACTGCTAATGCTAAAGCCCCAATCTCCATCAGAGAATCTACAGGAACTGGGAAATTCCGCAGATAGGCAAGTATTTTTCAACCGTTTCTGTAACCACAAAATTATAGGAGGCAGGGGGCCCCAATTATAGCATACTTCAAAAGCATGATTGAAATAAAGTGCTGTCACTTGCTTTCAGAGCTGTAAAATGTTAATTTCCAGCGAGTGCATTCCATAGATGAAAATTACTGCTTATGGATCCCATTCAGTTGCAAATCCTTCTATGAGAGAGAACCAAGCCTCATTTTACTAGAGAATCTGAGTTTTCAAACAGGTTAAAACTCTAAAAGACTAGATTTCAAATAGCCAGCTCTCTAATCCCAAATGGCGTTGAAAACCAGGTATACCACTTTAAATCAAATTCTTCAAACAATCTAGAACCAATGTAAAGCCTTAAGGGCAGGGGAAGTCCGATCCCAGTAACTACACTAAACAACGATGCATGCAGCTGCATTTTGAGCAATCTGCAATACTCATAACAGGAAAGCCAAGATCCAGTGATGGATTTAGGATTTTGCCAAACCTAGGCACTGTTGGTGCTGTCATGCTCCCTTCTTTCAATAAGGTCAAACAAAAGGAAGCAAAAGATCTAAAGCACAGCCCCACAGTTTCCTGCAGCAGCTCAGGGATAGATTTTGTGGCAAGAATTAGAAAATTCTGAAGCACATTGGAAAACATTTCCATCTTTTATATTGCATTATAAAAATTAAGTAATCTTATTTATTTATTTATTTATTTGCAGTTTTTTCTATACCTGCATTCGTGATTAAAAATCACATCATGCTGGTTTACAGATAACAGGGGAGATGTAATTTTACAACCTTACATGTGTATGTAAGGTTACAACCTTACATGTGTATGTATAATGTATTTTACTTTTATTGGATGGGAAAAGGGGATCTCAGGTATCAGTATAGGGAAGAGACCTCCAGGATTGGGAGAAGAAAAGGAGAGAGTGAGAGGACCAAGGTTGGAGAAAGCAGAGTTGCTTACCTGTAACAGGTGTTCTCTGAGGACAGGATATCAGTCCTCACACATGATATCAGCAGGATATCAGTCCTCATACATGGGTGACATCATGTGATGCAGCCCGGTATATTGCATATGTGAGTATGCTCACATATGCAATAGGGATGTGAATCGTTTTAGGACGATTAAAATTATCGTCCGATAATTTTAATATCGTCTTAAACCGTTATGGAACACAATACAATAGAGATTCTAACGATTTATCGTTATAAATCGTTAGAATCGTGAGCCGGCACACTAAAACCCCCTAAAACCCACCCCCGACCCTTTAAATTAAATCCCCCACCCTCCCGAACCCCCCCCAAATGAGTTAAATAACCTGCGGGTCCAGCGGCGGTCCGGAACGGCAGCGGTCCGGAACGGGCTCCTGCTCCTGAATCTTGTTGTCTTCAGCCGGCGCCATTTTCCAAAATGGCGCCGAAAAATGGCGGCGGCCATAGACGAACACGATTGGACGGCAGGAGGTCCTTCCGGACCCCCGCTGGACTTTTGGCAAGTCTCGTGGGGGTCAGGAGGCCCCCCACAAGCTGGCCAAAAGTTCCTGGAGGTCCAGCGGGGGTCAGGGAGCGATTTCCCGCCGCGAATCGTTTTCGTACGGAAAATGGCGCCGGCAGATCGACTGCAGGAGGTCGTTCAGCGAGGCGCCGGAACCCTCGCTGAACGACCTCCTGCAGTCGATCTCCTGCCGGCGCCATTTTCCGTACGAAAACGATTCGCGGCGGGAAATCGCTCCCTGACCCCCGCTGGACCTCCAGGAACTTTTGGCCAGCTTGTGGGGGGCCTCCTGACCCCCACGAGACTTGCCAAAAGTCCAGCGGGGGTCCGGAAGGACCTCCTGCCGTCCAATCGTGTTCGTCTATGGCCGCCACCATTTTTCGGCGCCATTTTGGAAAATGGCGCCGGCTGAAGACAACAAGATTCAGGAGCAGGAGCCCGTTCCGGACCGCTGCCGTTCTGGACCGCCGCTGGACCCGCAGGTTATTTAACTCATTTGGGGGGGGGTTTGGGAGGGTGGGGGATTTAATTTAAAGGGTCGGGGGTGGGTTTTAGGGGGTTTTAATGTGCCGGTTTTGCGATTTTTAGATTTTTCACGATTTTTCACGATTTTTCACGATATTTTACCCCCCCAAACGGCAACAATACGATTCCCTCCCCCTCCCAGCCGAAATCGATCGTTAAGACGATCGAGGACACGATTCACATCCCTAATATGCAATATACCTATGGCGGGCAAAGGCATCTGAGGCTGGTCTGCTGTGTGCTCTGTTCAGGGAGCAGAATTGAGGAACCTTCCTGTTCCAAGGCGTTGCAAATAGATCCGCCTCTGAATTTCCACAAAGGCAAAAGATCCGATTCACAACCCCTTGATCCAGTGACTAATCATGGGGTCCGAAGGAGTGACTTAGTCTGTCTGCAGTCACATTCTCTGTTCTGGCCACATACATGGCTCTGAGCACCATCACATGGGAGAGGTCTCATGACCATATAAGGATCACTTCCTGACACAGGAGGTATGATCCCAAACCTCCCTGCTTGTTGACATACTACATGGCCACTTGGTTGTTGGTCTGTATCAGCACAATTTTGTTGGACAGCTGATCTATGATTTGACACAGTTGTTCCTGGGTAGACAAAGACCCTGGGTGCTTAGCCCGTTGACATGAGCACCTCAGCTCAGGGTGGACGCATCCATCATTAGCAAAATTTGGATCCAAGCATATTGTAAGTAAAACACCCGTTCCAGATTGGAATTTTTCTACCACCAGGAAAAAGAGTCCCAGAGGGCCAGAGTTACTTGGATGCAGTCGCATACAGCCTGAGTGGCTTGTCACCACTGGAACTTTAGGGTCCATTGGGCTTTCTGCATGTGTAAATGTACCAAGGGAGTGATATGTACCATTCCATCAGTCTTGACACATGCCATGCTGAAACCTGCTGGCTCATTTGAATCTCTATACTGTGATTACTCTTTCTTTTTTCAAAGTCGACGATTATTTCAAAATAAATGTAAACACTACTTCAGCAATCGATTGTTCAAATATTTCAAAATTTCAAATTTTTCGAACACCAGATCCCATTAAACAATATCCCATTATTTATACATTGGGTGCAAATGATTTATAGACCTTCATACCATCCCGCGTATACATTGCTTCAGTCTTCCAATGGTGACTTTCTTCTGTCATTGGAAGAGACAGTTCAGAGGGGAGACCTTCCCGATGTATCAGAATCCAAAACATAAGAAAAGTCAACCCCCAGAAGTCATAAGGGCATTCATCCTCGCTGTCATAGACAGGGGATGGGGCCAACAGTATGGGACTCTATATGGCTGGCCGTTGTGGCCCAGACCCCGAGGCCACCCCCATCACTGAGGTAGCTTCCGTCTCTGAGGAACCGGGCATGACCACGAGATCAGCCAATGGCTGCCTCATTGCCCCACTGGGCATCGATGCAGCCCAGGGTACTGACACCAGCAACAGGGATTCAAGCAGTTGCTTAAGGATGGATGGTGCTAGCCCTGGTACCATCGGTGCCGCGATCTTGATGCCATGCATGGCCCTCTCCATAGCCAGCTGTACGTGCCTCTTCAGCTCCTCCTCAAAGATTTCTGATGCCAAGGCTAGCTGGGATGCAGGAGGTGTAACCAAATCTTTGGATCTGAGAGGAGGATTAGTGGTGGACATCAGGACTAGTGGAAACTATGGTAAACCATTGGAATTGATGGAGGGTTGGTGCTCCTCACCATGGAGTCCCTTTGGGGGCATCAACACCTAAAGCTGGTGCATCCCCATGCCCAGCACCATACATCAATGGGGACCGATGCTGCTGCTTCTTCATCTTCCCTTGATGCTCAGATTGGTCCTTCCCCAGTGCTGAGACCAAAAACGACGAATCCAATGTCTTCAACCTGGATGAGGCGAGCGATAGCCTGTCTTTGGCATCCATGGAAGTTGTCGATGCTGATAGAAGCGATTACCTCACCAATGTCGATGGCTCGGTGTCCATTAGTGTGGCTCCGAGGTTCCTCAATGCCTATGCCTCCAATGCAAATGCCAATGGATCAGTCTTGTCTGTTCCAAAGAGACACTCCATTTTATCAAGCCAAATCTTACGCCCTTGGCGCATATACTGCAACCCTGAATGTCATGCAATAACCCTAGGCAGAGGACACATCTATCATGGGGATCCGTGATAGACATGGTATTGTGAAAGAAAAGGACTCAATATCAAAATTGATGGCAGTGTCTTTTGATGGCTGGCAGGCATTAAGCACACCATCGCCCCACAGGGATCAACTGCAAAAAGAAACTTACCAGAACCACCGAAAACCCTGGCTAAGACGATAAGGGGTAAACCAGGGGGACTCCGCCTCAACTGTGCAAATCCAATCACGCAACAAAAAAGTCAAAAATGTGAAACTTCAGAGAAGCCACAAAAAAATAGAGAAAGATTCACGAACCGTGAGACATGAGGTTCTGCAGAAAAGAAGACTCTGAAGGGATCCTGCATGGACACATGGAATACTGTTTGCGTGAACATGCTCAGAGAAGATCAAATTTCTAGAAACATTGACATATGTTTTCTGTGCCAGGTTCCATCAGATGATGTTATGCATGTGTGAAGACTTCCATCCTGCTTGTCTTAGGAGAAAGGAGAGAGGGGAGGGTGGACTAGGAATGAGATCAGGAGAAGGTAAGAAGATTGGGAATGGGGAGGAGAGGGAAAAAGGACCAGGGATGGGGGAGAATGGAAGATGGGGAATGACTGAGGAAGAGAGGGAAGATAAAAGGAGGAGGATCAGGAATTTATGATACAGTAAGGGCAAAGGCTATCGGCGCCATTTTGAATACTGGAGCTGATATAGCCCCTGTGACATAGTAAGGATTCCTGACAACCCCCCCCCCCCCCCCCCCCCCAAGACTTGCCAAAAATCCCTGGTGGTCCTGCCTTATCAAACCTTACATTCCTCATCACCCTTCTGTGAACAGATTTTATGGTGTCCATGTTATATAACAAAGCTAATGTGAAAAATACAATGTAAACAATCTGAATATGGGGACATAAAATGAAAATGTTCCCTCTTTTACAGACTGATGCAAAAAAGGTGCATTCAGTGGAACACACCTTTCTGCCTGCACTTCGATGCACATTTTCTGTGTGTAAAACTTACTGCCAATGCAGCAAGGAGTTTTGCATACAGAAAATGCATGCTTCTAATTTGCAGCACTGCTTAGTGCCCTTGTATGGATGTAAATGAGGGCATTAAACAGTGCGCCCCCAATGCAGAGAGACTATATCTGGCCAGCACACTTTTTAGCGCTGGAAATGCAACTTCAGGTCAGAGCTGGAGTTAAGTTTCAGTACTATTACAATGGCATTTAAAACCCCCAAAAAAGGGAAAAATATTTTTAAAAGTTTTAAAATATCCACAGATAAGTGTGGAATTAACTAGCTAAGTAGAGGCTGTTGCCACTTACCGGAATACGTACTGACTTATCTGTATGTATTTGGGTAAGTGGCGGCAGCTCTACTATCTTGTAGAGATTAGCAGCTGCCAGATAGCTAGATAAGTCAGTACTTATCCAGCTATCTGGCATGGTTCACCTCTGCCAGATAGCCAGATAAATCAGTATTTATCCGGCTAAGTGGCAGTAGTGCTGTCACTTATGGCCTGTCAGGGATGCTTCCCCCTCTTCCAGAATCAAAATGCACTTTTTAAACTCCTGATATATTTGCATTACTTTAGCTTATCACATTGGGAGCTAAAAAAATAAAAATATGGGCATTAAATATGTGCGCTGAAAACCAGTGCAAAATTTCTTAACGCCCAGATTACTTCATTTGCCTATTAGTGTTTATATTTAAAAAATGTGTTTTTGCACAATCATGTTGGTTGAAGCTTTTAAAATTATGGTTTTCTACTTGTGTCTGCTGTGGCTCTGCAACTCAGACTGAGGGACCAATATGCTAACTTGTAGAGGGCTCTACGAGAATGGCCCAATAATGCAAGATTTTATCTTGAAATACCAATTAATTTGCATATTATGGAAATTTCACACGTAGGCTTTTTTTTTTGCCAGAACATTCAGGCACAATTGCAGAATTTATCACAAAAAATCTTACCCACACCTCCCAAGATATAGCTGTTTCAAGCAAAAAGATGGGTTCATGTGGTTTTATGCACAAATTTTAATTTTGTGAGCATAGGTAATAAGTTGGGCTTGAAAGATTTTTCAGTTCATTATGCATTTTGCATAACTTTTACATTTTTGTTTGCAAACACAAAATATCATGTTAAATGCACTAATAACATATGTAACCACATTAATACATGTTAACAGCAAGTTTTTCATGCATTATTGCATTTACAAATGCAAATACTGGTTAGTATATCAGCCACAAAGAAATCCCTTGTTGCAGGATACAGCTGGTATGCAGTATATGCTATCTCCAGGAAGAGCAAAGATGGAAGAAGAGAGCCATGATCACATATTCTGCACCAGCTTCAACCTCCAGGAAGACAAAGATCAGGAAGGAAAGAAAATATACAAAAGGCTGTAAAATTGCATAGAATACTAAATCATTTACATCTGGCCTCTTGAGATCGTGGCATATTATTACATCTATCTATCTATTTATTTATTTATGAATGAATGAATGAATGAACTTTTATATATCGACATTCGTAGAACACATCACACATCACACATCACACCGGTTTACAATTAACTCAAAGAAAGGAAAATTACATTTAACGGGGGTGGGGTAAGGGGATCAGGCAAGAAAGGGAAGAAAAGAAGGGCTGGGAAAGAGAGGGACTAAGAGTAGAATACTGAAACGAAGTAAAGAGAAGAAAGTGGAGAGGAACCAAAATAGCTATAGAAACTTGCTATATTTACATCATTGGGAGAGTACATAAAGTAACTGGGCTAGCTATATACATAAATATATTACAAGGCGAGTTCTGCGAGGCAGGGTGGGCCTTGTCTAGGTTTGGTTAGTATCTGGGTAGGCCTGTTTGAAAAGCCATGTCTTGATGCCTTTTTTAAAGTTGCATAAGGATGGTTCTAGACGGAGATCAGTGGGAAAGGAGTTCCAGAGGGAGGGGCCAGCAATGGAGAAGGCTCTTTCTCTAGTGAGGGTAAGGTATGCAGTTTTGAGGGATGGGGTGTGAAGGGTGCCTGCAAGGGAGGTTCTGGTGGGCGGTTAGAGGATCGGAAACGTGGCAGTTCTTCGAGCCAGGGAGGGTTGTCTTTGTAAAGCGTGTTATGTAGGATGGTGAGAGTTTTGTATTGAACGCGGAAAGGGATGGGAAGCCAGTGCAGATCCTTTAGAATGGGGGTGATGTGGTCCCTTTTGCGGGTGTTGGTTATGATTCTCGCCATTGAGTTCTGCAGTATTTGCAAGGGTTTAATAGTTGATGACGGGAGGCCTAAAAGAAGGGAATTGCAGTAGTCCAGTTTAGATAAAATGGTCGTTTGCAGAACTAGGTGGAAGTCCTGGGTGTGGAGGAGGGGCTTACGTTTTTTAAGGACATGGAGTTTGTAGAAGCCCCCCTTTAGTAAAGACTTAATGTGGGGTTTGAAATTTAGGCATTGATCTAGTGAGACGCCTAGGTCTCTTACGGAGTGCAGTGGAGTAAGGGCTGAAGCAGAGTTATGAGGGGTGGATTTAGATGTGTGTTCCGGTTGCTTAGAGATGATGAGGATTTCTGTTTTAGATGCGTTTAGTGCAAGGTGGAGGTTAGATCTATTCTCATTTATACCACACTTATATGATTACCTTTATGCACATCCATATTGAGATAGGAAATGTAATAAGCATGAGTAGACCAGAAAGGAAAAGCAAGATCCAACCACAGCAGCCAATTCCTTCCTTAACAGCACCTGCATATCAAAGAGAAATACCAAAAACTGTAGTATAGATAGTTGATCAGAAGTTAAACATCTAGCATAATATGGGGCTGGATTTATGCGCGTAGGGTGGGTTATGCACGCTGAGCCTATTTTGCATAGGCCCGGCAACGCACATATGTCCCGGGGCTTTGTGAAAGGGGCAGGGCGGGCCAAGTCTGGAGCGGGACCGAGGCCTCCGGAACAGCGGCCGTGCCGGGGGATCGCTCGCCGGCACTTGGCTGGCGCGCGCAACCTATGCCTGCCCGGAGGCAGGCGCAACTTATGCAATAAAAGTTAGGGGGGGTTTAGCTAGGGCTAGGGGGCGGGTTAGGTAGGGGAAGGGAGGGGAAGGTGGGGGGGGGGGCAGAAGGAAAGTTCCCTCCGAGGCTGCTCCAATTTCGGAGCAGCCTCGGAGGGAACAGGGAAAGCCATCGGGCTCCCCTAGGGCTCGGCGCACGCAAGGTGCACAAGTGTGCACTCCCTTGCACGCACAGACCCCGGTTTTTAAAACATGCGCGCGGCTGCGAGCACATGTTATAAAATCAGGCGTTCATTTGTGTGTGCTGGGTTGCGCGCACAAATGTACGCCTGCGCATACCTCTTAAAATCCGGCCCTATATGTGTAAGTGTAAATCAAGAGCAACTGAGAAACCTAAGCAGAGAAAGAAGAATATTGCATGGCATAATGATTTGATCGCTGATGGCCAAATCTGGGAACATTTTGAACCTGTCTCAGAAATCAGATACTGTTCAAATAATCAATAATATGAACTCTTCCTTTAACTCCCTTCATCCTTGCCATATAGCACTTCTTAAAATGATTAAGTCCGACATTGCTTTATTCATCACGGATTTCACTAATTTCTCTCTAAAATATGGCTCTTTTCCAGATTCTCTAAAATAGGCTTTGGTTTGGCCCATAATTTAAAAACTATCTGCCGATGCTTCTCTTCTCGCTAGTTATCACCCAGTCTCTTCCCTACCATTCATGGCAAAAATTGTAGAGACAGCTGTTCTCCACCAACTATGGGACTTTCTTGATTCTAACAGTATTCTTAACCAATACCAATTCGGTTTCAGAAAACATCATAGCACTGAACTACTATTATTCTCAAGCTTTGACACAGAGAGACAAGGTTTTGATCAGTTTCTTCTATATCTTCTTGACATTTCTTCTGCAGTTGATCACCAAATCTGTTATGCTGGTGGACCCTTGGACCGAGGGGGAGTTGACGCTGTCTGTGGGGAGGAGTCTCACAGGCCCCCACCATTGGTAGGCGAGGCTGATGGAAAGTAGAGACCCCACTGGAGCTTCACCACTACCAGCTCATGTTTCCCTTAGGTTGAGCTCTCGGGTGCCAGGGCTGACTGGATTAACTTGGAGCCTCTGTGGAGATGGGATGTCCAGATGGAAGAAGAGTCAATACAAAATGAGTGCAGACCCTCTGAATATATCACAAACTTCATCAAAATGATCAGAGGTACATGGAAGAAGAGACCGTGGTGCAAGTTGAGGTCAGGAACAGGCAATGAAGCTCAAGGTCGAGATCCAGGCGAGTGTTGAGGCAGGCGGCAAAGCTCGTGGTCAAGGTCCAGACAAGAGTCGAGGCAGGTGACATAGCTCGTGGTCAAGGTCCAGGCAAGGGTCGAGGCAGGCTGTGTAGTTCATGGTCAAGGCCCAGTCCGAAGTCAAAGCCAAGAACAGTCCAAAGAATGGCGAAGAGGAACACAGGAGGAAGGAACACAGGAATGGCAATCCACTTCTCAGAAGCGAGGAGACCTATTGCCAAAGCACTGGCTGAAGGCAGGGACCAGTCTTAAATAATCCCTAGGTGGTGATGCCATCAGGGAGGGCTGTGGCCACTTTCCCGCCACAGGCCCTTTAAATAAAGAAGAGAAACGTGCGCACGCCTAGGAGGACACCAGGTGCAGGAGAAAGTCGGCAGCATTCCAGCCGTGAAGAAGCAGGGATCAGTGGCGTCAGGCTGGTGGCTCAGGGCCATGGACTCAGCAGCGTCGGGCTGGCGGCTCAGGGCCATGAAGAAGAGCGGCATTGGTGGCAGTGGCTCCCCGCCACTATCAGAAAGCCCGCGGCTGGCCCGACTGCCATAGTGTGGTGTCGGGTGAGTGAGACCAGCTGCAGGTTCCCGTGGCTGGCAAGCATAACAAACTCCTGCTCTCTAGGATGCACTATCTTGGGATAACTGGCTCAGTTCTGTTCTAATTTTCTTCATACCTTACTAAAAGGGTCCAACAAGTTCGTATTGAATTTTTTACCTCCTCTTGGACTTCCCTCAGTTCTGGTGTACCTCAAGGCTCCACACTTTTGACGGCCTTAATTAATATCTATTTAACACCATTATGCTACATTTTAGCATTATTTTTTCCCTTAAAAAAAGAATTGCAATATTTTAGCAATTCTTTTTTCCCTTGAAAGAAACATGGGTATTAACAGAATCATTTCTCGTTAACTGTCTTATAACCATTCAAAAATGACTTCACCAAAACAAATTAGCACTTAATGTCTCAAAAACAGAAAAGTCCTAACCTCTTTAGTCTTTCCTCATAGGGTAGCTGTTCCATTCCCCTTATCATTTTGGTAGCCCTTCTCTGTACCTTCTCCATCGCAATTATATCTTTTTTGAGATGCGGTGACCAGAATTGTACACAGTATTCAAGGTGCAGTCTCACCATGGAGCAATACAGAGGCATTATGACATTTTCCGTTTTATGTGGATAATTTAATGTCGGATAAATATTACTTTTATTCTTTTGTGTGTTGATCTTCACTTTACTCTGTTTAATCTTCAGAACTGTATCATAAGAAATTAAGTCTTTGTGAGATTTTGTCTCTTTTTCCAGGCTCTTCTATAAACCAAGAGTCCCTCTTATGGCAAGTATTTTTTTTTCTTTTTTGTCTTTTGTGTTTACCATCCACTTTCAGGGTTGTCTGTTCCTTTATGTTACTTTCATATTGAGCTCAATAAGCTTGCTAGTCTGTTAGTTTGCCCAGACCTAAGGTGATATTTCCTTTTGTAAGTATATGCATACACTTATCTGGCATTCAAGCTCAATCTGTTATGATGCAATCTCTGATGTGATGGTCTCTGGCACAGAAATTGTCTCCTCTAGGCGATGGGTCCTGAGATCGCTGGCGTCCGGTCTTCTATTGGTGACTGCCTCCGGAAGGAGTACCTACTATTTAACTATACCAATTCAAAAACTAAAGAAATAAATGATAATCAGAAAATCCCTGTTTTTAATTTCCAGGGAATAGCAATTACTTTACATGTCAAACAAAATCCTACTTCCCTCTAATTAGAACAGGCAAAAAAAATTACTACATTCCTTTTCAGTTGCTTCTGCTATCAACTACTCTGTCCCTTCTTTTATTTTTACCTTCAGGGCCAAGGAATCTCTCTGGGATCTGGAATCAAATCTTCTTTTTCTTTCAATCTCTCTCTAATCTCCCAGGTTACACAGGGTTACTGGTTTCTGGCTATTCCCCTTAGGGTGCAGACTAGTGCCACTTTTACAAATCTTTACTTTCCCTGGGACTGACGCTCTCAGTCTTCCTGGTGACAGGGCAGAGGTGTCAGTCACTTCTATTTAATTTTCCTTATATTTTAAAAATAGCTGCACTATCCCAAAACAAGGTTCTAGGGGCTAGTCACCTCAATTTTAGTGCTCCTACCCCAGGAAAATTACTAACAAAAGCCACCAGACTAGCTCTCTTGCTTTTGAGCAGTACAATACACATATAGGAGTACATTTTATAAAACCGCGCACACGAACAAAAGTACGCCGGATTTTATAAGATACGCACGTAGCCGCACGTATCTTATAAAATCCGGGGTCGTCACGCGCAAGGGGGTGCACATTTGTGCAACTTGCGCACACAGAGCCCTGTGCGCGCTGCCCGTTCCCTCCAAGGCTGCTCCGAAATCGGAGCAGACTCGGAGGGAACTTTCCTTCCATCCCCCCACACCTTCCCCTCCCTAACCCCCCCCCCCCGACCCTATTTAAACCCCCCTACCTTTATTCGAAAAGTTACTACTGCCTCCGGGCAGTAGTAACTTACGTGCACCGGCTGTCTCCTGGCGTGGCAGGCCCCGACACAGGCCGCTGTGTTGGGGCACTCGGCCACGCCCCTGGGCCGCCCACATGCCCCGAACACCCCCCCGAGCTGACACCACGCCCTGACCACCCCTTTTTGCAAGCCCCGGGACTTATGCGCATCCCGGGGCTTGCACGTGCCACCGAGCCTATACAAAATATACTCGGCACGCGCAGGAGCGTTTTAAAAGGGTTACGCACGTAACCCTTTTAAAATTTGGCCCATAGGGAGCCTGCAGGAAAACCTGGACTGGATTTTTGCTTAGACTGGCCTAGCATAAGTGATGGGGGTAGCCCTGGTCACACCAATACTCAATCTGGTCTAAGCAATTATTTTAAACTATTTTTCCCGGGAGCTACATGGACTTGCTTACCAGGATTCATCTTTTTCTCCAGGACGCTCTCTCTCTCACAGAGCTGACCAGAAGAGGATAACCCAGCATCCCTTACTGCTATCCCTGCTGTGTTCTGTGATGTGATGTGTCACTCCCAGGGAGGGGGGGGCTTTAGTAGTTTGTCACAGAGGGGCTGTGGAAGCTTGTCACTTCTACAGGGTCTTGCTAAGTGCACTCTGCTGATTGTCCTTCCCCCCTTGCCTTTATTTTAATCTGTCTTAGTTTTTGTTTTACTTTGATTTATTTTTATTTTTACTTTTGTGACTTCCCCTGTGGTGCTGGTATAACCTGGCCCCTTTAAGAGTCCAGGCTATGACATCATCATTTCTGGGCTAAGATGAAAGCAGCAGCTCAGTTTGATCTCTCCGAAAGGTGGGCAGCAGCAGCCCTTCTCTCTGCTTTAAACACTTGATTCCAGGGGAGAGACAGTACCAAAACCGAGGATGTATCTCCCAGGGCTACTGACCAGGAGGGAAGGGTTAGGTTGGCCATCATAGTTGGTGATTCAATTATTAGGAATGTAGACACCTGGGTGGCTGGTGGGCATGAGGATCACCTGGTAATATCCTACCTGGTGCGAAGATGGTGGACTTCATGCATTGCCTAGATAGGATCTTAGACAGTGCTGGAGAGAAGCAAGCTGTCATGGTACATGTGGGCACCAAAGACACAGGAAAATGTGGGAGGGAGGTTCTGGAAGCCAAATTTAGGCTCTTAGGTAGAAAGCTGAAATCAGAACCTCCAGGGTAGCATTCTCTGAAATGCTCTCTGTTCCACGTGCAGGTCCCCAGAGGCAGGGAGAGCTCCAAAGTCTCAAAGCGTGGAAGAGACGATGGTGACAGGAAGAGCGATTCAGTTTTATAAGGAAGTGGGGAACCTTTTGGGGGAGTCTTTTCCAAAGGGATGGACTCCACCTTAACCAGAGTGGAACCAGGCTGTTGGCACTAACCTTTAAAAAGGAGATAGAGCATTTTTTAAACTAAATCAAAGGGGAAAGCCGACAGTCACTCAGCAATGCATGGTTCGGAGGGAGATACCTTTGAAGGATACTAATGTAGCAATAGAGTTAGAGCATCCCAACAGAGAGGTTCCAATAATAAGAAATGTGGTCCAAGTGCCCATAATTAAAAACTCACCTGAGCTAAAAGATTCCAATTTCTCCCAGTCAACTGAAAAGCAGAATGTTAATACAAACAAAAACCACACTTTGAAATGTTTGTATGCTAATGCCAGACGTCTAAGAAGTAAGATGGAAGAATTAGAGTGTATAGCAGTGAATGATGATATAGACTTAACTGGCATCTCAGAGACATGATGGAAAGAGGATAACCAATGGGATAGTGCTATACCAGGGTACCAATTATATTGCAATGACAGAGAAGAGTATCTTGGTGGCGGGATGGCACTTTATGTCCGGGATGGCATAAAGTCCAACAGGATAAAGATCCTGCAAGAGACTAACGGCCCGATTTTAAATGGCTGGCGTGCGTAAAAAACAGGGGTTATGTGTGCGGCTGGGCCTTGCGCTAGCTGCGTGCATTTTAGAAGGGCCCCAGAAACGCGCGTAATCCTTCTTACACGCACAAGAGCCGGGCCGAAGAAAGGGGATGGTCTGGGGGCGGGGAGGGGTGGTCCAGGGGTCAGGGCAGGGCGGAACTGGAGGCGGCCAGTATAGGGGCCATTTGCTGCTATGCTGGGGGATCATGTGCTGGCAACCTGCTCAGGAGTTGGCATAAGTTCTAAAACAAAGGAAAAAAAAAAGGTAGGGTTGGGGAGGACATGGGAGTTGGGGTTGGACATGGGAGTGGGAGGGAGTATGGGCAGGGGGGTAGGGAACTAGGGAAGGCTGCGATGTGTCGCCATTAGAAAATTGTATTTTTCAATCCCCCCCTTGTGCGCACCGCATATGTTTTTAAAATCTACCCCTAAATGCACAATCAAATCTTAATGGGTAGAAATCCCTTGTGTGTTCAGGAAGAGTTTAGTGATAGGAGTATACTACCGTCCACCTGGCCAAGATGTTGAAACAGACAGTGAAATGCTAAGAGAAATTAGGGAAGCTAACCAAATTGGTACAGCAGTAATAATGGGAGATTTCAATTATTATCCAAGACAGAAGCAAACCTTGCACATAAGCAAGTATCAGCAAAAACCGGTGCAAGAACACACTTAGGCCATCCACCATCAAATATAAATAGTCTTTTTTTTTTTTTGGAGAGGGGGTACCCGTTGAGAGTGGTAAAGAAGGCTTTTAAATGAGCTTTATACTCTCAACGAGAGTGGTTAATTTTTTCCCTCTTCTCACCAAGATGATGTAAGTCACAACTGTATATTACCTTTTTCAACTATTAGTCATAAGGTACGACTGTTAATCCGGAGGCACTGGCAAGCTCTTGCACTTTCTAATCTACTTCATGGCTCATTGCGCTTCACTTTTAGGCGGGCAAGAAATCTGCGGGACCAATTGGTTCATGCATCTTTTACTTGCTCCGATACTGACTTTGGGTCCGCTAGGGGGCATGGTCCATGTGGTCATTGTTTGATGTGTACCCACACTTCGGTCCGGTCTGAATATATTCACCCTATTTCTGGTCAAGTTTTCCCATTACGTGCACAGTCTGATTGTACCTCTAGAGGGGTCATATATGCTGTCCAATGCCCTTGCCCTCTGGTATATGTGGGCAAAACGACCCGCATGGTGAAAACCAGAATTATTGAACATTGTTCGAATATCCGTTTGTCCAGAATAGATGAACCTCTGGTTAGCCACTGGGCACAAAATAATCATGCCATCTCTGATCTCTCTTTCTTGGTCCTGGAGGTGGTCCCCCGACATCCGAGAGGGGGAGACTATCCTGGGATGCTTGGAAGACGAGAACAGAGGTGGATTTTCACTTTAGACACAATTACCCCTAAGGGTCTGAATAGGGAAATAGAATGGCATTTATTCAGTTAATGTATTCTTCGTCCCGATTGGCTAGGCAGTCTCGCGATGTCATGGAGGTTTGGCGCCAAATTCTGCTCTTTAAAAGCGTTTTCCACTGGGGGTGCTTTGCGCTCCCGGATTGGTTTGAAAGGTATGTACTGTCTTAATGCATGTTATAAGCCATGTAGCCTCTATATTTCTAGCGATCCACCAGTTGTTACTCTTTTTGTTGTAGATTGATATTTATATCTGTGGCCCCTCCCGATGCAGCGACAAAGCGAAACACGGACCCGTGTCGGGGGACCAATCTAAATCATGTTTGCAAGTTTATGTGGAGTTGCCGATTACATTGAATGAAAGACTCTCTATTAAAGACTATTTATATTTGATGGTGGATGGCCTAAGTGTGTTCTTGCACCGGTTTTTGCTGAGATTTCAATTATTCCAATATTGACTGGGTAAGTGAAACATCAGGACATGTTAGAGAGATAATGTTCTTGGATGGAATAAATGAAAGTTTTTTGGAGCAATTGATTCAGGAACCAGTGCGAGAGGGAGCAATATCAGATCTAACTCTCAGTGGAGCACAGGATTTGGTGATAGAGGTAATGGTGGTGGGGCAATAGTGATCATAATATGATCAAATCTGAATTATTGACTGGAAGGGGAACAGTAAGTAAATCCATGGCTCTAGCACTAAACTTTCAAAAGGCAAACTTTGATAAAATGAGAAAAATAGTTTAAAAAAAATTAAAAGGTGCAACTACAAAGGTAAAAAATGTACAAGCGTAGACATTGTTAAAAAATACCATCCTAGAAGCACAGCACATATGTATTCCACGCATTAAGAAAGGTGGAAAGAAGGTCAAATGATTGCCAGCATGGTTAAAACGTGAGATGGAAGAGGCTATTTTACCCAAAAGATTTTCATTCAAAAATTGGAAGAAGGATCCATCAGAAAAAATAGGATTAAGCATAAGCATTGGCAAGTTAAATGTAAGACATTGATAAGACAGGCTAAGACAGAATTTGAAAAAAAGTTGGCCTTAGAGGCAAAAATTCACAGTAAAAACTTTTAAAAATATATCTGAAGCAGAAAGCCTGTGAGGGAGTCAGTTGGACTGTTAGATGATCGAGGGGTTAAAGAGGTTCTTAAAAAAAATAATGGCATTGTGGAAAGATTAAACAATTTCTTTGCTTTGGTGTTTACTGAAGAGGATGTTGGAGAGATACCCATTCCAGAGTTGGTTTTCAAGGGTGATGATTCAGATGAACTGAACCAAATCACGGTGAAAGTGGAAGATATGGTAGGCTAGACTGACAAACTGAAGAGTAGTAAATCACCTGGACCAGATGGTATACACCCCAGGGTTCTGAAAGAACTAAAAATTGAAATTTCAGAACTATTTCAATTAATTTGTAACCTAACATTAAAACCATCCATTGTACCTGAAGATTAGAAGATGGCCAATGTAACCCCAATATTTAAAAAGTGCTCTAGGGGTGATCCAGGAAACTATAGACCAGTGAGCATGACTTCATGCCGGGAAAAATCGTGGAAACTGTTATAAAGAATAAAATCACAAAACATTTAGATAAACATGGTTTAATGGGTCACAGCCAGCATGGATTTACCCAAAGGAAGTCTTGCCTCACAAATCTCCAACATTATTTTGAAGGGGTGAATAAACATGTGGACAAAGTTGAACTGGTAGATATGGTATATTTGTATTTTTAGAAGGCATTCGACAAAGTCCCACATGAGAGGCTTCTAAGAAAACTAAAACGTTATGGGATAAGAAGCGATGCCCTTTTGTGGATCACAAGCTGGTTACAAGACAGGAAACAAAGAGTAGGATTAAATGGTCTTTTTTCACAGTGAAAAAAGGTAAACAGTGGAGTGCTTTTTAATATATTTATAAAAGATCTGGAAAGGGGTACGATGAGTGAGGTTATCAAATTTGTGGATGACACAGAATTATGCAGTGGTTAAATCTCAAGTGGATTGTGACAAATTGCAAGAGAACTTGCGAGACTGGAAGATTGGGTTTCCAAATGGCAGATGAAATTAAACATGGACAAGTGCAAAGTGATGCAAATAGGAAAAAATAACCCTTGCCATAGTTTCACAATGTTAGGTTCCATCTTAGGAGTTATCACCCAGGAAAGAGATCTTGACATCATAGTGGATATTACATTGAAATCATTGGTTCAGTGTGCTGTGGCAATCAAATAAGCAAACAGAATGTTAGGAATTATTAGGAAGGGAATGGAAAATAAAACGATGGATGCCATAATGCCTCTATATCGCTTTATGGTGAGACCACATCTTGAATACTTTGTGCAATTCTGGTCGCCACATCTCAAAACAAATATAGTTGCACTAGAGAAAGTGCAGAGAAAAGTGACCAAAATGATAAGTGGCATGGAACAGCTGCCCTATGAGGAAAGGCTAAGGAAGTTAGGGCTGTTCAGTTTGGAGAAGAGACGACTGAAGGGGGATATGATAGAGGTCTACAAAATCATGAAAGGAGCAAATTAATGTAAATCAGTTATTTACTCTCTTAGATAATAGAAGGACTAGGGGGCACTCCATGAAGTTAGTAAGTAGCTCATTTAAAACAAATCAAAGAACATTTTTTTTCACTCAGTGCATAGTTAAGCTCTGGAATTCATTGCCAGAGGATGTGGTTACAGCAGTTAGTGTAACTGGGTTTAGAAATGGTCTGGATAAGCTCCTAAAGGAAAAAATCCATAACCTGTTATAAATTAATAAGCAATAGTAGCTTGAGATTTATTTAATGTTTGGGTACTTGCCAGGTACTTGTGATTTGGATTGGCCACTATTGGAAACAGGATAGTGAGCTTGATGGACCTTTGGTCTGACCCAGTTTGGCATATCTTACATTCTTATCTTCTAAATCAAAAGAGAAGCATGCTGCCTCTGCCTGCAGCAACCCAGGTAACTTTTATTTACTAATACATTTTTTAACCTGTTCACATTATGTTTTCTGTGAAGTGTCCCTAGGTAAACTAACAAGAGTGTCTTCTGCTAGGTGCACATTGTTTACATGCTGAGATATAGACAGATTGTGTACTTATGAATCAAAGCTTAATGGGAATACAAATGAAAGCAGAGTGCAACACCCAGAGGACTCTCCTTAGTCCTGATGAGTTAAATTGCACTATAACTGGCTTTTACATGAACATTCTGACACCAACGGAGTGGCACAATTGTGCATTTGTATGTACAATATAGATGTGGAATATGAAGACTTTTACTTCTCTATGAATAAAGAACACATTGGAAAGTGCATGCATCAAGTATTGCACAAAGGCAAATTTTATCACCACACGTGAAAGCTGGCTCTGGAGATCAACAGTAAAAGTTATCAGACAAGAGTCATGCTATGAATCCCTCCTAGGCTGTGGCATAGTTGACACAGCCTAGTAGGCGAACCCCCACTGGGCCCACGCCGACAGCTGGCAGACACAGCCTTGCAGGGACAGAGCTAGAGCTTCACCTGTTCCAATCCCGTTCCCCGTGGGTTGATCAAGCCTTTGGATTCCAGAGACAGGCAGGGTTTAGGATCAAGGCTGATCAGTGAGAAAATGTAATCCGAGTCTAGGCCAAGGGTCAAGGCAGACAGCAAGTGAGAGAATGGTCGAGGACTGGAGCAGAGGTCAGTACCAGCGAATCAAGTAAAGACAATGAGGCACGACAAGGCAGACCAGGCAAGGCACGAACAGGGCAGGGGTACTGACAGACAAGGACCAGAAAACAAAGCAAGGACAGGCACGGACTGAACAAAGGCAAGACAAGGGCAAAGGCAGGACAAAGGTAGGGAAACAAGGCTAGGAGGAGACACAAGAGCAACATGTACTTCAGGCTAAGCAGGGGACTTGTTGCTGAGGCAAGGAGACACTGTGCCAGGAGAGCTTATGAGGCCAAGCATGTGATGTCATCAGATGGTGCCATGGTCCTTCTTCCACTATGGGCCCATTAAGAATAGCTGCATGCTGTGCGCATGCACCTAGAGGGGGCCCTGTGAGGAGCAGGAACATGGCAGTATCCTCAAGCGATATCAGCGGCTTTCCTGGTTTTGCCGGTGTTGCGACGTTCCAGGGTGAGTCAGCTGATTGAGAGCTGGATTTTGTGTGATTTTGCACCAATTCAAACAAAAATTATAATTCCCGACATCATTTCTTTATGATCCCCCACATCATCTGTTCAGCGGTTTCTGACTTCCACCATGCATACAGACAGACAGAAGGAAGCATCCTTGACAACAAGCGCTTCTGCTCCAGTAAAACACACCTAAAAAGTAATTAGATACATTTCTGAAAAATAGTAAGGACACTGAACAGGGCTGGTGCAAGATTATTAGGCGTCCTAGTCAACCCTTACAGCCTTGCACACACCCCTCCCTCCCCACCAGGTCACACCATTCTCACACATAATTTTAAAATTATGTGTACCCCTGGGCTAAAGTTTCCCCTGAGGACCCCATGGACTACAGCACAAATCCAATACTAGATGTTACCTTTCATTCCTGATATAAATAAATCTGAGTATCCATGATTCTCTGACTTGGGTGAAGTTGTCTTCTAAGACTTATAGCATTATTTTAAAGATATTCACCCATTAAACTCTCACTGTGCCAATGACAGTAATAATCATACTGGACTCCATGAATGGTTTCCAACCCAGTTTTACTGCTTAATGTTGGAGCTTGATAAAGTCTCTTTACAGATTTGGGAATGTTTACAAAGTCCAACTTCACATATTAAGAATGTATACATTTACATCTCTTCTTCTTTCTAAATTACTTAAATGGCTGAATAAAGCCAATTGTTTATCCACTAAGGGGCTGATTTACTAAGGTTTTTCTCCCATTCTATGTCTATGGGGAAAATATTTAGTAAATAAGGCCCTAAATTTGCTCCAATTCCATATGTGATGTAGTTGTAAAGCTTCCTTCCCGTTTACGGATAACAGTGGTCGTGTTCCAGTTCAATGTTAGTGTCCAGTTCCAATTTTATAACTCTCAGTCCTAGTGCTCAGCATTCTCTCCCATGTACCTAAAGGGAACTCTCCATACACCTATTCAGCTGTAGATTTCCAAAAGATGAGTGTGATCCCACTAGGGATGTGAATCGTTTTTTGACGATTTAAAAAATCGCCCGATATTTTTTAAATCATCAAAAATCGTTAGAGTGCGCGATACAATAGAAATTCCCCCGATTTATTGTGAAAAATCGTAAATCGGGGGAGGGCGGGAAAACCGGCACACCAAAACAATCCCTAAACCCACCCCGGCCCTTTAAAACTAAACCCTTACTTTCCCCCACCCTCCCGAACCCCCCCAAAACTTTTTACGAGTACCTGGTGGTCTAGTGGAAGCCCCGGGACCGATCTCCCACTCTCGGGCCATCGGCACCATTTTGATGCCACTAATAAAAATGGCGCCGATGGCCCGATAAAAAAAAAACCCCACCGACCCTTTAAAAATCGACCCCTTAGCTTCCCCCACCCTCCCGACCCCCCAAAAATGTTTTAAAATTACCTGGTGGTCCAGTGGGGGCGCGGGGAGTGATCTCCTGCTCTCAGGCCATCGACTGCCACTAATAAAAATGGCGCCGATGGCCCTTTGCCCTTACCATGTGACAGGGTATCCGTGCCATTGGCCGGCCCCTGTCACATGGTAGGAGCACTGGATGGCCGGCACCACCAGGTAATTTTAAAACATTTTTGGGGGGGTCGGGAGGGTGGGGGAAGCTAAGGGGTCGATTTTTAAGAGTCGGGGTGGGTTTTTTGTTTATTGGCTCGAGCGCAGACGATAAACAAAAACCCAATCGGGCTGGACGATAAAAATTTTAAGATTTGAATCGGAACCGGAACCGATCAGATTCCGGTTCCGATTCACATCTCTAGATCCCACTAGGTCAGTGTTTCAGTACAGAGAGGCGAAGGACCCCTACGGTGCAGATTCATTCAAAACATGGTACTATGTCAGAGAGAATATGAGTTTGAAGATGAGGAACTACTATATCTGGAAGCTCAACACTTTTTTGCAAGTTAAATAAGCTTTGATATTTTGGAAAATTTGAGCAAAAGAAGTATTTCACAGTGATATTTGGAAGGAAATTGTTTGGAAGATTGATTGTTTTTATATGCAAAGAGAAAAAAAAGCTTATGAATGAAGACTTTCTTTCACATGGACCTATGATTATAACTTTGAACTTTCATGACACATTTATGTGAAGGTCCTTTTACTCCATTAATCAAAGTCCATGAGGTGTGAAATTGTAAATGATAAGTCTGAGATAAATGCTAAATTTAAACAGCAGCAAAAGGGAGTAAGTGGAACACCCAAAGCAAAAATGAAATATAATATCAAGAGGGTGTTGCAAAAGAACTTAGAGTCCACAAGTATAGAGTCAGGATTTTAAATTATATCAATCAAGGCTGCATAGAATATAATATTGAACAGAAAATCTGATGGATGGTAATTACCAGCTTGTGCAAAGGGGATAAAGTATCCAACCCCCAACATGAGCCCTGTTTCAAGGGGGGCAATTATTGGCACGATCACGATCTTGTAGTGCTTATAAACTCTTAGAACCAGTGTGTCAGACATTTTGCTCCATCCCTTGAAGGTGACTTTCAAGTACAGAATAGGTAAGGGCAGAAAATGCTACCTGGGCAATATTTCTGAACACCAGATAGCAGAGAGATCACAAACACAATAGGAAACACTGTGGTCTCCTGTACCTGCCACATATGCTCTATGACCTGACACACAATTGATTAAAAAATGGCTAAAACTTAATGGATGAATTTTAAAAGAGTTGCTCACGTAAAAAGGCCCATATATGTGAGTATAAGGGCCAATCGCATGCAACTCATATTTTTAAAGCAGCAAAGTATGCTCCTATACGTGGGAGCATGAGCAATAGAATGAGTATAAAAAAATGCATGGTAGAGATGTTCTGGGGCAGGGACAAAATTTACACAAATAAGTTGCTATTTTAAAACCTGCTAAAGTGACGCACGTACGTCTTTTACCTGCATATATTTATTCCTGTTCAATATCTGGTGTAAGTGATCATAAACATCTTAAAAGAGAAAAAATGGCTAGAGGGGGATCTGGGTGACATGGGGGGGGGGGGGGACTTCAGGCTGAAAATGGGTCAGGGAAAAATTAAAGTATCTTGGGCCTGGCTCCTGCAGGATCTTGGTAAGCTTTACATTCTTCGTATCAGAGAGACTTTATCCCACATTGAGGCAGAGTTAGCTGTATGGAAAAATCTTCCTTTATCTTTTATAGAGAGGTGTGCGCTCTTAAAAATGATAATTATGCCCAAGATTTTATATAAGCTTCAGATGCTTATATGTGGCTCAGCAGATGTGACCTGGGACTATTTTGCTCCCTTTTTTGGATTTTATTTGGAAGGGCAAAAGGGCGAGAGTAAATTATGACAATTTATTAAGGAGCAAGGAATTGGGATGTGTTAACTTCCGAATCTTCACATCTAAAATGCAGCATGCATTTTACTTGGGAATGATATTCTGATAATTATGTATGTGTACTGTACTAGAAGGATATTGACTGGGATGGTTCAACTATGGTCATTATTATATCTTTTTCATCAGAAAATGACAAACTCCCGCAGGTAACAAAATGAAATGTCCTATTTTGAGCAGCAATGCAGGCTTGGAGTTGGTTTCAGCATTTGTGGGGAATGGATTACAAAGCAGTTATATTTTTGCCCACCGTAGGTAACCAGGATTTTTTATTGGGCCTGGAACAGAAATCTTTCCAAGTGTGGTATCACAAGGTGCTGAAATATGTGGCTTATGTTTTTGAAACAAGGACCAAATATGTGTGAGCTTTTGAGCAGGTTTGCGAGGAATATAACCTTCCATTCTTATTTCTATACCTTTCTGAAGTTGAGGCATTATTTGGCAACCTTCAAATAGTCTTCAGTTGCAAATTGGGAACAAAAATTCTTGAAAGACGCGGTGGGAGATGGAAAGAATGTAATATCACAATGGCATACTCTTTAAAAAAAACAAAACCCTTCCAAAGTGGAGTATTTAGTGCTTAACAATTATTGGAATAAAGCACTTGGTATTGAACTTGCTGTAGATGACATTCAATAAATTTTTTAAAATCTACATCAAGATTATATCTTTCATAATATTATCAGTATTAAGTTTAAGTTACTAGATCACTGTTTTATTGACAGTGCCAAAAGATTTCTTATAGGATTGGCTCACCAAATTGCAATAAGTATAATGCAGCATCTGGTGATCTTCATAAGTTTCTGTTGTATTGTAAGGTGTTAGATTTATGGAAGAAGGTCCTTCAGGAAATCTAATGATGCACAGGGATAACTTTACCCTCTAAAAGGATGGGGCTTATGCTGAGAGATCTAGCCTTAGTTACAGGTACCAATCAAGATAAAAGGAAATCTATATTATTGATCTTGCAGATAGCTTGTAAGTCATTATTAATTAAATGGATAGAGGACACACCTCCCAATCTGAATATTTGGAAAACAGAATATCAGATTTAATGTAGGTTGAACAAATAAAGTTCACCAAGCATAAAATGCTTAATAAATATGTGGAAATGTGGAAAAAGCTTTTTGAGTTTCTCAATGACAAACGGAGGAAAAACTTCTCTGCACTGGGATATTTGCTGGTGTGGCAATAGAACTGTTTTAAATAAATGTTCGTTCTGCAGGTTGTGAACAGCTGCCCATTAGACTCTGAGGGGCCGATGCAATAAAGGCGCGTAGAAAACGGGTGCTGAACATTCAGCGCCCGCTCTCTCAGCGCGTGCATGGTGCCCCAAAGGAGGGGGGGGGGGGCGCCATGCAATATTTAAATCTGGGGGTCGCGGCTGCCTGTCTGCCAGTAATGAAAACGGCCCCCGGGTTTATCGGCGGCCATTTTCAGTACTGGCAGACGGCCGGTTATGAAAACTGACGCTGAGTTTACCAGCATCGGTCTTCATAACTCGGCGGTCTGCCAAGTTACTTTATTTTATTTTTTTACTTTAAAAAAGAAGTACAGAAAAGCAGTTTTTCTGCTGCTTTTCTGTACTTCTTTTCAATGCGCTCAGCTATTAACACCTGCACCAGGCAGGCATTAATATCTGAGCGATAAATGTGCGTCTGAGACACACATTTATCTTTTTGCATTGGGAGTGAATAATAGGCTCTTTCACATGCATTTGCATGTGATGAGCGCTACCTCATTCACTCCGCATTAGACACTCGTTAAATAGGCGCTAATCCCCTTATTGTATTAGGGGATTGATTAGCTCCTATTTTGCCCGCGTCTAACTGCTCGTTAAGAGTGCGCTCGGCATATTGCATCGACCCCTGAGTATGAGGAGTAGGGGAGGCTGTGTGTGTGGGGTTGTGTGTGTGTGTGTGGGGTTGTGTGTGTGTGTGTGGGGGGGTATGTTGGTGATGGACAGGGTTTTCTTGAGTTTTAAGCAGAAAACCTGTAATATGGAAATTCTATTCCTATAATATTTGTACTATTGTAGTTGCTGTCTTGTAGATGACATATTGAAAGCATGTTTTCTTCTTTATCAGGCACTGCTTTGTATCATGTTTTTGTGTGTGATGTTACAGAATAAAAATGATTTTTAAAAAAGCCTTGAATATAGCAAGGTATAATAAGGTTGCACAGTTCATTCATTGGGTCAGTTTTCAAACAACCATTGAGCAGGTTAGATAACTGGGTAATTTTAGTCTGTTATCTTCAGGCAAATTTTTAGCTGAACCTGACTGACACATATGTATTTAATTATTTATTTTTATTATTATTTTTTTTTTTTGTATAAAAAATTCATATAGATGAGGGTAGGAGGCTTATTTCAACTGCAAAGTGCAGTGCCCGCAGGAGGACTATCACTTCTCTCCTGAAAGTGAAGAGGGCCCCTTTCAGATTCATGAGTAGGTGGGAGGTATAGTGGCTGAGAAGGAAGTGTGGAGGGGTGAGGGCACTGAAATCCCAGGAGGGAGATCAGGGGGTTGGAAGATGTTCAGAGTTTCATGGGTTGCTGAGAGGGGCTGAATGTATGGGGTGCTAGGAGAGAGGTTCAGGGGACAGTTTTATGTATTGGGATTGAAGGGACTGCTGAAAGCTGACCAGCCAGAGTTGGGCCTGCTAATCCAGAGCCTAGATTTGACCAGCCAGGTTAGGCGGTTAGCACTGAAAATCAGCACTAGCTGCTTAACCCCCCAACTCCCAAGGGCCATCCATTTTTCAACTAGGCAAATGTGTGCACTTCGAAGATCTAGCCAGATAAAATTGGCTGGTTCAGGGAAAAGGGAATTTTTAACAGGTAAGTTTGACTAGCTAACTACTGAAGCTAGCCAGTTAAATCTTTTTAAATTGACTTCATTGTAATCATTAGCTAGAGAGTACTACAGAGAATGAGGAAGTAATGATCCATATTTGCTCAGTTTGGCGCCATCATGAAGTGATTAGTAAGCGGAGATAGCTATTTCAAAGATTAGGTATATTCCCCTGAGACAAGCAGAAGCTGAAACATTGTCAGTCTCGGGAAGGCATATTACTGAGCAAATGTGGAAGGCAGTCCAAAGATAAGTTGAAAGGAGTTTTTTAGATATTGAGATTAAAAGAATATTTTGGGTATAAATAAAAATAATGAAAAATTGTTTGTGGTTGTAAAAGTTTAGTATAGAATGGGAATGAGCAAATGACGTAAGAACAATGTGCTCAGTAGTATGATGCTGGTTGAAGCCCATTGCGGGCAAGAGCCTGTGGATTATTTATAAGAACACTTAAAATATTCTGATACTTGTTCCCGTGTATAGGGTGGTTGGTCCGGGTTATTTTGTTTTGCATATGAAAACATAAACCTATTTCAAGATGCGAATCCTAATACAACAAGCATTTATTAATTTTACTAGATACAATGCAAGCTTCCAAGGAGAAATATGTAAATTATAAATTAAAATAAACAGAAAACTAGTTCAGTATTGTATGTGTGTGTATCTATTTTTTAAAGCACGCTTACAATCTGAAGTTTTTTAGACATTAATACAGTTTGAGAACAGAAACACACAGATGCTGTAGATTATTACCATTACTTTCGTAGAATGACCAGAGGAAGAAAAAACTTTCAACAAAAGCTTTCAACTAAAATGACAGAAGATATAAAATTTCTTATGCCCAACTGTAAGGGTCTTTACAAAGTAGTGTGAAAACAACACTTACTAATGAAATGGTCCTCCCTCTTTTTCTCTTGTGTAGAAATCTTGGAATCCATCTACTCTTTCCAAATCACTGCAACAAGAATAAATCTTTACAGATGACTGCCCTATGGAGGCAGGAACTCATTCATATTAAACCACTACAGCAGACAGGTAAACAGGGGTCATTTCTTTCCGGTTTTGCCTTCCCTCTGTTAGGGGGACATTTCTGTAGGCCTATACAAATAAATTTGCTAGTAAGAAACCATTCAGTGTATTAAAGCTGCTTCACAACATACTGAAAGAGCAAGCACAGGGAATGGGTCTTTATAAAAAGTTATCAGGAAACAATGCGCTCTTTACATTCAACAGCATCTGAAAAGAACAGTGCATTACAGAAAATTCATCCAACTGGTGAATAGGAGAGAAAGAAAACCTGCTAGTGAATGATAGATTTCTGACAGCAACAGTCATTTTTCAGTACATTATAGGAATCCTCTTCACAGGTTGCTCATACATGCTTTACTGTGTTATTTATGTATTTATTTAATCTGCTGTCTGGTTTACCATTCCAAAGTTTATCACAGCAAATTACAAAAGACAGATAAAATTACAGCAAACAAAGCATCAAATACAAAGTTATATAAATATAAATAAAATCCAAGCAGGAGTAGTGCAGAATAGACTTAGGGGTCAATCTGCAAAGGCATTTAGCCAGATAACTTGTGAGTGATTCAGATACTAACTTCTGAATTTTGGAGGCACTTAGCCAGGTAAATGTTTCCTGAATGCCTCATTATCCAGCCAAAATTTAGCCAGATAGAAAAGAGGTGTTCCGGGAGCATTCCAGGTTGGAGTAAAGTTATCTGGCTAATAGCCAATTTTCAACTCTATCTGGCTAAGTTACACAGATAACTTTAGGCTGCCTGGTGTGGTTGCATAACTTTAGACTTAGCTGGCTATATTCAGTTAAGTTGCCATGCTGTGAGAAAAACTAAAAAGTCTCACCCAGGCCTAGCGGCGCGAATCGCAACCACACCCCCCCACCCAAAGTGACACATACAGGCAGTGCCAGGCTAAGCCCCCCCCCCCAACACCTCCATTTACTCAATTCCAAAAATATCCAGAGACAGATCACTCCCCCCCCCAGTTAGCCAAATATTAACTTAGGTCCTGGGGAGGGTTGGGGTTAAAGATTACGGTGAAGAGAGAGGGAACGGGGAGCAAGGGAGGGAGAACAGAGGAAGTAAGGGGGCATTAAGTCACATTTGCCTAACTGGGATGGGGGGAGGGGTTGACCTGCGATCCAACCTCAGAGCCGGATTTTAATAGCTACGCGCGGGCGTAGATTTGTACGCGCAACCCAGCGTGCACAAATCTACGCCCGATTTTATAACATGCGCGCGCAGCTGTGCGCATGTTATAAAATCCGGGATCGGCGCGCGCGCCGAGCCCTAGGGGAGCCCCGATGGCTTTCCCCGATACCTCCGAGGTAGCTCTGAAATCGGAGCGGCCTCAGAGAGAACTTCCTTCGGCCCCCCCCCCCACCTTCCCCTCCCTTCCCCTATCTAACCCGCCCCTCAGCCCTACCTAAATCCCCCCCCTACCTTTATTTTATAAGTTGTGCCTGCCTCCGGGCAGGCGTAGATTGCGGGCGCCGGACAACGGCCGGCCCGCGATCCCGGGCACAGCAGCAAATGGCCGCTGTGCCTGGAGGCTCCGGTCACGCCCCCACCCCGCCCCTTTTTTCGAGCCCCGGGACATACGTGCGTCTCAGGGCTTTACTCATGCCGCCGGGCCTTTTGAAAAGCGCGCGTAGGCTTTGAAAATCTGCCCCTCAGATTTTTTTTTTTTTTGTAATTGAGTACATGGCTAAGGAGGCTGTGATTTAGGTAGTTAGTCCCACCCAAGACTTTTCTTTTTCCTTTCAGCATGGCCACTTAACTAGCTATATTCTTTTGAATACAGCCAGTTAAAAGTTATCTGGCCCCATGAGCCTGGGCAACTTAACAGCAATATTCAAAGCTAGCCAGTTAGGTTTTAAAGTTATCCAGGTAAAGTTTATTTCACTGAATATCCCGGACATCTTATCTAGCTAACTTTAGCTGTTCTACCATTTTTTGAAAATTGGCCTCTAAGAACCCAGCTTTCAAAATTGTCTACTGTACAGCGTTTGCACGTATAAGTGGGCCTGCAGAAAATTATGCGAGCATTTTATAAATTATGTGGTGGGAGCCACCCATTTTATAAAATATTGCATGTTTCTTTCCCAAATATACACACATATATTTTAGTACACACGTTTATTTGTATGGCAGGAACATGCATACTTTCTCTACCCATTTTATAAATTTGCACACACCCCCTGTACATTATACTCCCCTCCTCTCTCAGTTAACAGGCGTAAAAGCATACGGAGAAATTCAATAACGACTGCGTGTATATCGCTTATGAAATAGCGACTTTGTGCGTACTTCCAAACCCCGTACCAGAACACCCCTAGACCACCCTTTTCCTTAGTTAACATTTACACGTGACACTGCAAGTATGCATGTACTCTCAAGGTTTATAAAATAGGCTATATGTGCATACATGCTGCTTATGCATGTATATGCTTATTTTACACACACAACGCCCACAAAGCTGTCTAAAAATCACCTCCAAAAAACAATTAAGTACAATAAATAGAAACTCCGACTGCCTAAAATACCTGAAATGGCATAACATACATAAAACTGCACCTTCTAACTTGAAGACAAGATCAGACTTCAACATACTTCACAGTATAAACACAACATTACAGCAACTCCGTATCTGGAAACCCACAAGTATCCCTCCTTTATCCTCTTTTATTTTTTTCAAATAGCAGCATGTCCTAGACAGATCCAAACTAACATATCTGCGCTGAGCCAGCCCCAACACATGTTCAAGAACTGCAGTAATATGTTAAATGCTCCAAGTGGGCTGTAGCAAGGTCAATGGGACAATTAACTTTCCATTGAATAAGTAACTAAATACTGCTGAGGTAATGTTTTCCATTTGCTGCAGTGGAGTGCTTCTTTTATATCTCTTTGCCAGCATTATCAGCGCTTTTTCCAAGATTGTCTGCTTTCATCTTTTCCTGTACATACCTGTCCTCTGTCAGATTTCCTCTTCTCTTCAAGTGACACAAATTAGTAAAAGCTCCCTTTTGTTTTGATCTCTCAAACTGCGGTTGATGGGCCACCCCTCTGCGTGCCTTTACCACAGAGACAGTAAGGCAAAGAGGAGGTGTGTTGAGGGAGTGTATTTCTATAGAAACCGCTTGGCTATGATCATGCAGAGTAGTGTCTGTGCAGGAGATAGAGAGAGACAGAGGGGCATGGGAACTGCTCTTAGTAAAAAATGTTGTACATGGGAGGATATGTGAGGTGACGTTGACCTGTATGGTAGGGGAGTGCAAGGGAATTTTTTTGTTTTGCTTTTATTGTGTTTTATTGGGGAGGTTTTTTTTCCCATTTTGTTTCTTTTTTTTTTTTCATTTCATTTTTTAGGTGTGTATTATTTCGCCATAGGGCACACGAAAGCCTTTTGATTTGTTCTATTATTTGCCAATAAGCATGCAAGTGCATGCTATTGGCAGTGTGCACTAAAAGCTGGCCTCTGCAGTTAAGCCCGCACCACAAATTGTTTACATAGGCTCCAGGTTTCCTAAACATTCCTCCCATCCCTTCACACCCTCCTTTCCTAAAGTTAACCCATACTGAGGAGTCCACATGGGGCAGAAGCAGTTCAAAATGGCACCCACCTCAGGTCAGTTTATTGAATCCTGGGTCCCACAACGACTCTTAGAGGGCTTGGTGAAGTGGGCAGATTTGGTTGGTATTGAACATTTACCCAACTGAATAATTTGCTTAACAGCTTTCAGTCTGTGACTGAAAGTATACTTTCACCTAGGGAGTCTTTCCTGTGTGGCATACTAGTGGTTCAGGTGCTATGTTGTGGTTTCATTCAAGCTTTTATATACTGCATACCAACTGTCTGCACATATGTATCATCATATTATCACATTTGTGCTTCAGCCTTGGTTCTGTGCTCATGGGACCAACACATTAAAGCATATGAAATATATGTTTAAATTCACTGTATTCTTTCAGGGGCAGCACAAAGTAATTTTCATATAATTTAATAAAGGACCATCATTACACCTCTGTATTTGTTCACACATTTTAGTACTCCAGGTCATTCATAATCATAGATCCACTGAATTAAATAATTTTTAATGATAGCATTTTTGATGAATTTGCAAATAAAAAGCATTTTTGATGAATTTGCAAATAAAACGTAAAATATTACTTCCCCTTTCTTGTGAAAGTTTCAACCATTTTTCCTGTCATGAAGTTCACTAGCCTACAGTTTCCTGGATCATCCTTGGAAGCCTTTTTAAAAACTGGGGTTATGTTGGCCACCCTCTAATCTTCAGATCCCATAGCTGATTTTAATGGGTAAGTGGGGCAAGGGAGATCCTGCTGTTTTTTATAAGAGAACAAGGGGTAGAAGGGCATGGCCAGACCCTGGTTAGGTCCAGCTAGGTCCAGCCAGGTAGACCCAGGCCCAAACTTTTTTGTAGATGGGATGAAGTTTAGAAAGGCTTAGTGGGAGCTTTGCTGGCTTCAGCCCAGGCCCCAGGACTTCTCTTGGAGGGGGGGAGATGGTTTGGAGGGCCTCTGGGAGGCCTGTTACAGTTTTGGGGTGTTTTCGGCTGGGAAACTGAATAAAAAAAATACTACATGAACTGAAAAAAAAATGAAATAATGAACCAAAACATTTTTTGCCTGCACTTCCCTACAACATAGATTTTTTACATAAATAAAATCTAAATTATTTACTGAAAGAAAATTACATTTTCAAATTTGTGACCCTTCAAGGCTTATTTTTCAGGCCCCTCTCTCTTTGTTATTGATAAAAAAAAAGAAAATCAGAAAAGATGTTCCACAGGAAAAAACAGGAATTGGAAAACTAGGTAGCACATGAAACCTCTTTTCCAAAAAGGACCTCAACTGCAGGATAAACATGGAGCAAAGTTCTCAAAAGGCATTGAAAGCAACTGTCTTGGAGTGTCTGCCCACTGGCTCGCTACACTGTCATTATAAGTAGATCCGATTTTTAAATCGGTCACGCGCCTGCCCGGGCCCTGCATGCACCGCGCACATTTTCAAAAGGCCCAGCCACGCGCGTAACTGTCAATATGCGCACAAGTGCTGGTGCTTAAAAAGGGGCAGGCCGGAGGCGGGGTCTGGCAGCACGGAGGCCAACTGGGACAGAGGCCATTAGCCACTGTCCTGGGGATGCGCTAGCCGGCAGTCGGCCGGCAAGCACAAGTTGCTTCTGCTCCAACGGAGCAGTAATTACAAAATTAACAAAACTTATTTTGCTTAGATAGGAGGTAGGGGTTAGGGTGGAGAGAGGAAAGGGTAGGAAGGTTAGGCAGGGGTGGTAGAGAAGTTCCCTCCCAGCCTGCTCCTTAATTGTAAAATCTGGCACATATGTGTGCGCAGCTCCCCGATTTTATAACATGCGCACGCCGGGAACCACACACACATGGACGTGCGCACGCACCTTTTAAAATCTATTCCTATATGGGGACAGTAATCTTTGACATGTCATCAAGAGAAACCTCTTCGGGCAGTCCCAACTCGTGCCTTTAAAAGGAAGACATACCCTAAGGTTATGCATTCATTTGAAATAGATAATACGAAACAAAACAAGGCATTTAAAATTTATTTTGATGAAAACTAAGGGGCCTATTTTCAAAGGACTTAGGCGCCTAACCTTTGGAGTTTATTGGCCCTTTTAAAAAATGTACTAGTGCTGAGTCCTAAATTTAGGCTCCTAGTTTCATTTGGGACCTAAATTTAGGAACCTAAAAAGTAGGTGGCTATAGGGGTGAAGTTAGGGTGTGGAAACAAAGTTAAGAGCTTAGCACTGATTTTCAGAACTAGACATCTAAATTAGGAGCCTAAATCTAGGAAAATGAACAGATTCCTAAATTTAGAATCCTAAAGCCTGGATTTTCTAAGTTCGCAGAAATTCCGGTGGTAACGGGAGGCAGGGGGGCGAAGTGGGGGGGCAGGCCTGCAAAAGCCGGTAGCGATCGCACCACCGCGGTGCGATTGCTGCCGGCTTTCGCAAACCAATAGCGCCACCGTGAAAGGTGGTGCTGTTGGTCGTGTTACTGACGGCAATAAGGCTCCTTACCTTTTTGCCATCAGTGATGTCTTCGCGGCGTCCGCCCCGGTGCCGCCCCGACTCCTTTGGAAAATGACCCCCTAAGTTTTAGAAACCTAAATTTATGTTAATTTTCAACTGACAACTGAGAGAACTTTGAAACCTATTTGCATTACTGGAATTGCGCAGATAAATGAACGCAGAGAACCATCCTAATATTTTATAAACTGTGCCGCGGATGGTTGTACAGTTTTAGCAGATACTACATAGTTCAGCCTTGAAAGTATGTGCATATGTATGTGTGAATATTTGCAAAGCATTGAAAGCATGTTCTTTTTCTACTCTTTTATAAAGATGCACGCATATATTTAACGCATAAAACAAATAACGTGTGCATAAAACCCTAATTTATACACGGTGGCAGGTATATATGAGCATGTACTTGAAATCACCAGTTTGCCGATACCTCCACCAGTTCACTCAGTCCATCTCCAGTTCACTTAGATCCTCCTTGCACTTCGCCCAGACATTCAAATACCTCAAAGGTTTCCATGCACAGGAGCTAGCCTCTTTGGATAGAAAAGAAGCTCTAGAACAAGGAATCATGAGATGAGGATGAAAGAGGTAGACTCGGGGTTAATCTTCTTTACAGAAAAGGTAGTGGATATATGGAACAGCCTTCCAATGGAGGTGGTGGACACGTGCTTAGGTGTAAAAACTATGATGTGAAATTTATGAAATGTTTGCTGTTAACTGCCAAGAGCTGGTGATCACGTGGTATCTAAAATGTTATAATAGGTGGTTGCCTAGAGCCCCAGAAATTTGGAGGCAGAAAAATCTTGCCAGCACGAGGCCAGAGTCAATACTGCCAAAGGGAGTGTTGTGCTGGAGCCACTGCCACTGGTAGGAAGGAGCGCTATGTTGAAGCTTCTACCAATAGATAAATTGGGGTGGATGGGGGAGTGCATGACGTAGGGTACCAAATACTCTTGCACTGGCTCTGCTCCAGAACTACTCCTGACTCTAAAGAAGCATTGAAAAGGTCAGCCAGTGGAACTGCTACAACTTCTCTCTAAGGTCCCTTAAAACCCTTGGATGTATCCCATTCAGCCCCATCACTTTACATACTTTAAGTCAAGACATCAATAACACTGTTCCTATTGATAAGCACCAGAACCAGTTATCGCCCCCTTCCTATGAGGGTAACGTTACTAAATGAGGGAAATTCTCCCTCCAGAGAATCCAGGATGTCCCTGCTTTTAGAAGACACTGCAGTGGAGATAGCCCAATCAACATCCAGCAGACTGAAATCGCCTAACAGCTCCTCTTTCATAGCAATTTTGTGAATAACCTTTGTACATTTCTTCTGCCTGTGAAGGATGTCTGTATATCACACCAAAATAGACAGAAGTTCCATTCCCTCTTTCTAGATTAACCCTCAGAATCTCCTGCTTACCTCACAAACCCTGCAGTTTTTTGTGGTATTTGTCTTTTTAAATTATAATTTGTTATTGATCATTTTGTAACACACACACATATCCCTACTAGAGTTTCTTTGGACAAGAAATAAAAAGTGAGTAAATAAATAAATAAAGGAAAATTAGTTCTTACCTGATAATTTTCGTTCCTGTAGTACCACGGATCAGTCCAGACACCTGGGTTGTGACTCCGCACCAGCAGATGGAGACAGAGCAAAACTTGACGGGCTCCCTACATATAGTAAGGTGCCACCCACAGCCCCTCAGTCGAACGAACTGTCAAAGCAAAACCAGTGCCCGACTAACTAACTAGAACAATTTTAAACCAATTCAAACACCCCCGGGCTGAAAACCGAAAACATCAGACCAGAGGCAAGCGGCTTTATGCCAACAATTGCAGTGCGAAAAACCAAACGAGCGGACTCTCTCTCTCTTCATCGTACCGAACAGACGGGCGGGAGCCTGGACTGATCCGTGGTACTACAGGAACGAAAATTATCAGGTAAGAACTCATTTTCCTTTCCCTGTACGTACCCGGATCAGTCCAGACACCTGGGATGTACCAGAGCAAACTACCGAGGGTGGGAAGCAGAGAGTCCCGCTCGGAGGACACTCGCCCCAAACCCCGGAGCCTCAGACGCCTGGACATCAAGCCTGTAATGTCGAGTGAAAGTATGCAATGACTTCCATGTCGCAGCTCTACAGATCTCCTGCGTGGACACCTGAGAGACCTCGGCCCAGGATGTGGCTTGCGCCCGAGTGGAATGAGCACGGAGCCCCCTAGGTGCCAACTTACCCTGCAGAAGATATGCGGAACTAATAGCCTCTTTGAGCCAACGCGCAATAGTGGCCCGCGACGCAGCAGACCCCCGACGAGGCCCAGACCAGAGAACAAACAGATGGTCGGAAACCCGGAAAGGATTCGTAACCTCCAGATACCGAAGCAGAATCCTGCGAATGCCGAGCTTCCTTAACTCTTTCATCCCCTTGTCCATCTGATTCCCGACCTCAAAACCTGGAAGGTCCACTGACTGATTTACGTGAAACGAGGACACCACCTTAGGCAAAAAGGACGGCACAGTCCGCAGGGAAACTCCGCCCTGCGAAAATCGCAAGAACGGTTCCCGACAGGACAAGGCCTGCAACTCCGAGACCCGACGAGCAGACGTAATGGCTACTAGAAAAACGGTCTTCAAAGTAAGATCTTTGAGCGTCGCTCGCTTAAGAGGCTCAAACGGTGCTCCCCCAAGAGCCGAGAGCACGCAATTCAAATTCCAAGACGGACAAGGATTCCGTACAGGAGGGCGTAAATGTTTAGCCCCGCGAAGAAAACGCACCACATCCGGATGACACGCCAAGGACACTCCGCGAACCTTACCGCGCAGACAACCAAGCGCAGCTATCTGGACCTTCAGGGTACTCCAGGCCAGCCCCTTCGAGAGGCCCTCTTGAAGAAAAGCGAGGACCCCCGGCACCGGTGGACGTACAGGATCCACCTCATGAGTACTACACCAGTCCTCAAAAACCGTCCACACCCTCATATAGGCTAAGGACGTAGACTGTTTTCGAGCCCTCAACAAGGTAGCAATCACTGCCTCGGAGTACCCCTTCGTCCTTAAGCGCGCCCTTTCAAAAGCCATGCCGCGAGACAAAAGTGATCCGCATCCTCCAAACAGACGGGTCCGTGTCGAAGAAGAGATGCGGCCCCGTGAAACCGAAGCGGGGGCTCCGCCGCCAGCTGAATGAGGTCCGCGAACCAAGGGCGCCTTGGCCACTCCGGCGCCACCAGGATCACGTCCGACGGATGTAACTCGATTCGGCGAAGCACCTTGCCTATCAGAGGCCACGGGGGAAACACATATAGCAACACGTCCGTGGGCCAGGGAAGCACTAGAGCATCGACTCCTTCTGCGCCCCGTTCCCTCCGACTGCTGAAGAACCGTGGGGCCTTTGAGTTGCGAGCGGTGGCCATCAGGTCCAGGCGTGGCGTTCCCCACCTGGCACAGATGAGGCGATACGCCATGTCTGGTAACTCCCACTCGCCTGGATCCAGCCGATGCCGGCTGAGGAAATCCGCCTGCACGTTGTCCACACCTGCGATGTGAGACGCCGCCAAGCTGCTGAGGTGTTGCTCCGCCCAGATCATGAGCAGCCTTGCCTCCTCCGCCACTTGCTGGCTCCTCGTGCCCCCTTGACGATTGATATACGCCACCTTGGTTGCGTTGTCCGAGAGCACCCGAACCGCCTGGCCCCGTTTCCACGGTAGGAACGCTTGCAGGGCCAACGACACCGCCCTTGTCTCCAAGCGGTTGATGGACCACCTCGACTGCTGGCTCGACCACTGCCCCTGGACCGAGCGGCCTCCGCAGACCGCCCCCCAGCCGAGTAGACTGGCATCCGTCGTCACTACCATCCAGGAGGGCATGACCAGAGACACCCCGCATGACAGATGATCTCGGGAGAGCCACTAGTGCAGACTGGCCCTGGCACAGGGCGTGAGAGGCAATGGAAGATGAAACTCCTCCGAAACCGGCTTCCAGCGGGAAAGTAACACTGATTGTAACGGTCGCAGGTGAGCGAATGCCCAAGGGAGCAGAGCGAGGGTCGACGCCATGGAACCCAAGACCCTCAGGTAATCGCAAACCAGCGGGCACCGCATGGACAAAATGTGTCGCACCTGTCGCTGGAGCTTGACCACTCTCTCCTGAGTCAGCGACACCATGGCCCTCTCGGTGTCGAACAGGGCCCCCAGATACTCCAACCGCTGCGTAGGCTGCAGATGACTCTTGGACAAGTTGACCACTCAACCGAGCGATCGCAAGAGCTGTAGGACCCTGGCAATCGCCTGCCGACACTCGGCCTCCGATTTTGCTCGGATGAGCCAATCGTCCAAGTAAGGATGCACCAGCAGCCCTTCCCTCCGGAGCTGAGCAGCTACCACCACCATCACCTTGGTGAAAGTGCGTGGAGCCGTGGCGAGGCCGAAGGGAAGAGCCCTGAACTGGTAATGGCCGCCCAGGATGCAGAACCTCAGGTACCGGTGATAAGCCGGCTGAATCCCGATGTGAAGATACGCCTCCGTAAGGTCCAGAGAAGCGAGGAACTCGCCCGGACGAACCGCGGCAATCACCGAGCGGATCGTCTCCATCTTGAACCGCGGTACCCGCAGGCACCGGTTGACGCCCTTTAGATCGAGAATGGGCCGAAACGCTCCATCCTTCTTTGGGACCACGAAGTAAATGGAGTACCTTCCCTTGCCCTGCTGATCCTGCGGCACAGGAGTAATTGCGCCCAGGTCCTCTAGACGCCGGAGGGTGGTCCGGACAGCGGCGCGCTTGACGAGGGCCTTGCAGGGTGAGACGATGAACTTGTCCGCCGGGAGCCGAACAAAATCTAACGCGTAACCGCCTCTTATCACAGCGAGGACCCACTGGTCGGAAGTTATTCTGGTCCATGCCTCGTAAAACAAGGTGAGCCTCGCGCCCACGTAGGATACGAGGGCTGGAGGCAACGAGGGATGGACCCGTCTCGTTTCATTGGGCCGACTTGGACCCCAAGCCGGACGAGGGTCCACCGGTTCTGTTGAATTTCTTCCCTCGAAAGGACTGGGACCAGGAGGACGATCTAGCCGAGCCGGACCGATAGGACTGGCCCGACCCCGACGCCCTCTGCGGCCGCTGACGGCGGTTGGACCGGAACCTGTTCCTTCCAGAAAAGGACGACCGCTGCCTGGGCCTGTCCTCCGGCAACTTAAAAGCCTTGTTCTCGCTCAGGAACTGCATCAGCTCGTCCAGCTGCTTGCCAAACAGGAGCTTACCCTTAAAAGGTAAGGACCCCAGGTGGGCCTTGGACGCTCCATCAGCAGCCCAGTTGCGAAGCCAAAGGAGACGACGCGCCGAGACCGCCGACACCATCGCTCTGGCCGATGTTCTGATTAAATCGTGCATCGCATCGGCGGTGTAGGCAATCACCGCCTCCAAGTTATCCGCCTGAGTAGCCTCCCCCGAGGAGAGGTCGGCGTTCGCTTGCAGGACTTGGGCCCACCGGAGCCCCGCTCGCAGTGCAAAGGTACTACAAATGGCTGCCCGCACTCCCAGTGCGGACACTTCAAAGATCTTCTTCAATTGCACCTCCAGCTTCCTATCCTGGATATCACGGAGGGCAGTAGCCCCCGTAACCGGGATGGTGGATCTCTTTGTAACCGCTGACACCGCCGCGTCCACCCGCGGGAGACGCAGCAGTTCCAGCGCGTCCTCTGGGAGGGGATAAAGCTTGTCCATAGCCTTACTCACCTTCAGCCCCAGTTCCGGGGTATCCCATTCCCGAAACAAGATATCAGAGGCCGAGAAGTGAAAAGGGAAGGCCAGTGCAGGGCCCGCCAGGCCCAACAGCACCGGATCCATCTTGACCCCCTGCCTGGACTCCACTGGAGGAGGATCCACGCCGATCTCGTCCAGAATGGCAGGGATAAGTGGAGAAAGTTCTTCCCGACGAAACAGGCGGACGACCTTGGGGTCATCACCCTCCGCCGCCTGCGGCCCCTTGCCGGCTCCCGGCTGGGCCTGCCCCTCGTCTTCGTGGCCCTCCTGGCCATCAGGGGCTCCCGACAGCGCTTCCTCATCCGAGGAGGCAGTGGACGCTGACTCCGACTCCTGCAGGTCGCCCCGCGGCTGCCTCTTCTCCCGTGGCACCCCCCGGGCGTCCCGGGTCCGAGCAGCTCTCTTCCGGGGCTGGGAGTGCGCATCCCTGCCCCCTGAAGCCTTCCCAGCCTTTAGTTTGGACTTTTTATATTTCGCTAGTTTTTGCAGCAATAAGGAAAAATCCTCCGAAAACGAGCCCTCCGATCCGGAGGAGTCCTCCCCCGCACAAGGGCTCCCCGAGCCACGGGTCCCCGGGGGCTCTCCCCCCGAAACCCTGGGCTGTGGCGATAGCGCGGGAGGCTGGGCGCCATCTTGGAGTGCCCTCCTCGTGGCTTCCCTCACGGTGGACAAAATGGCGTCCGTTCCCGCGCTAAGCGGGAACGGATCAAAAGACGCGGCCTCCGACGCTCCGGCGCGCGATGGCGAACGGGCCCCCCGCGATCGACCCCCCCGGGCGACCTCCGACGAACCCTCGCCACCTGTAACGCATCCGGAGCAGACCCCGTCCCTGGAGAGCCGCGCGCGCGCGCAGAGCCACACGCGCGGCAAGTCGTCCCCCTCGGCATCCTGGACCACCTCGGCGAACAGGCTCCCCAACTCGCGCCCCCCTTCCGCGAACGAGCGACCCGACCGGCGAAGGGACGGCGAAGAGGGAGAGAGCCGGCGGCACAAAACTAAAACACGCTGGTTTTTGTTTTTTTGTTTTTTTTTTTTTTTACTTAGCCGCTAGCCGTGGTCCTGCAGTCTTCAGCTCCAGCGGGGGTGAGTGAACCGGGCTCCCCGGTGTCACCCCCGACGCTGCTGCCAGCACAGGCCGGGTCCTCGACCCTCAGCAGCGGCCTCGACCTGGAGGGGATGGTCCTCTCAGGACCTTCCAACCCTCCTGGGAGGCTCCCCCAACGGGAGACTTCTATCTTCTTCCTAATGTCTTCCTTGAAGAAATTTTCTCTCCTTTCCTTTTTTTTTTTTTTTTTTTTTTAAAACACACTGCCCTAACAACTTAGGACTAAATACAAACAGATCCCTGACTGACTACCCCGAGCCACAACAACCAAGGATCACCGAGACTGTGGGTGGACCTGCCCCATCTGCTGGAGACAGAGAAAGACTGAGGGGCTGTGGGTGGCACCTTACTATATGTTGGGAGCCCGTCAAGTTTTGCTCTGTCTCCATCTGCTGGTGCGGAGTCACAACCCAGGTGTCTGGACTGATCCGGGTACGTACAGGGAAATGTCCCATATCATGGTTAATTTTCCTCAGTACGTATATTAGTAAATTCAAGGTCAGGTCTTCTTTGACTTAGACCCTTGTATTCCTTAATTCTACACAGCACTACTTTGTTAAACAAACTACTTATCAAGCAGTTGGGAGGGAGATTTGTCTGGGATCACTTCATAGTCCTAATGGTTGGACACTATTTGATCTTTAGATGCTCATTAACAGATGCCAACCAGGTATCTCAGTTTCACATATATACAGGACAATTTTCAAAGGGTTATTCCATGAAGAACAAGGTGTTTACCCAGTGAAAAATCTTCTTTCAAAATTCCTCATCACCCCTAGTGCAGGGGAAAGCACACACAAAGTCCACAGCACAAATAATTTTCCCTACGAGGAAAAGAGGCGGTGCTGTCCTGGTAGAGTACCCCATGCCTACTTCCCTGTAGGCCAGAAATTTTCAAAGAGAATTTCCACATGGAGTATCTCTTTGAAAATGAGCTTGTAGGCCGGTAGGTACTACAAAGTACCTGCTGACCACCAGGCTCTGTATGGGGAATAAAAATTGCCCTCCCAAGATCAAGAGGTATAGGGCCAGTCTTTGGATAAGGTGAGCTGAGAAGTCACCTGGGGCATCAGGAGATAAGAGGTGCCCTGGGGTGCAGCTGGCATCATCTGTTGGACTGGTAAGCTAGTGAGCCAGACAATGGCAGTGCTGGATGGATATGGACTCAGTGTAGGACAGGCAGCACAGGCTGCCCCTTCAGTGGCGTGCGGTTTCAAGGTAGGAGATTCATGCATACTCTTTTCCTCTCTCTCTCCCCACAATCCTGGCATCATCACCATACCTTCTTTTCCCTCTCCCTCACATTCCCTGCCGTAATTACCTTCCATTCCCTCTCATCCCATTGGAACAATTAACTTTCCTTCCCTCTCCCTCCACCCCACTGGCATAAGCACTTTGCCCTCCCTTCCCTCATCTCACCTTATTGACATAATCACCTTCCCTCATCTCTCTCATCATCCTGGCATATTCACCTTTCCCTCCCTTTTCTCACCTCACCTGGCAGGGTTGCCAGTTGACTCATCCTTCTGCACAGGCATCTTCAGCAGCCAGTCTGGGAAGAGGAAGGAGAAGGAGGTCCCCTCTGCTATCTTTTTCTTCCTCTCCTCGGCCCCCTTCACCCCGTCTGTTCCTCACCCACCCAATCTCAACCCTCATAGCTCCCACAGTACAATACAACAACTGCCCACCTCTGCTCAGGACCAGCTCTAAGTTAATTGATGCCCCTGTGCGAAAACAGAAATCGACAACCCCCCACTTGGCAGCAGCTCTGGCACAACACTCTCCCCTTCAGCAGTGGCTCTGTCACAGTATACCTCTCTCTCCTCCCCACACCCACCAGCACCAGCATGCTCCTCTCTCCCCCTAGTCTCCTCTTTTCTCTCTCTCTTCTCTTTCCTGTCCCGCAGCATCCCCATCTTTTTCTCCCCTCCTCTCCTCCCTGTTGTTGATGCTTCACAGACAGAATCTTTCATCCTCTTGCACAGTATTCCTGAGTCTCCTGCTTGCAAGATATATGAAATGGAGTGGAAGGGAGGAGGTAGCGGCACCCCCCCTTCAAGCATGATACCCTGTGCGACTGTACAGGTCACGTACCCCCCAAGACTTAGCCCAGCCTTTGCTTCTGGACTCACTGGCCAGAAACTGCTGTGTCCCTCCGTGCCTGGTCTCATTGGCCCAACAACACTGCATTCCTCCCCTTGCAACTGTGTTGCCTCACACTACTGCCTCTCTCCTTTTCCAGTTGCCAGGGGCCCACGCCACTGCATCTCTTGCATCTGCAGGTCTCAATGCCACTTCCTCCTTCTGCTTCTGACCTTGAGGGGCTCAAGCCACCATCTTCCTCTTCTTGCACTTCTATCTTTATTTTTTTTGGGCCTTGCAGACTCCAGATTAGTGTATTAAAAAAAACAGGAGCCAGTGGTGGGCAGAAAACCAGCACGTTCATAGGCTGGTTTTCTGGTCTGCTAGCCATCGGACTCCCTTTAAAAAAAACAAACAAAAAAAAAAACTCAGGCCAGCCAAATACCTGCTGGTTGGAAACCCTACCCCTAACATAATCCTCTTCCCTCCCTTCTCCTTCCATCTGTTTGTGGCTTCTGTCCCTGCAGCCTCAGTCCCCCCCTAGTTTCTCCCCCCTCACCTTTTAATGGCTGTAGCAGCAGCAGCAGCAGCAGCAGCAGCACAGAAATGAAATCCAGCGCAAGGCCGGAGCCAGCTTCCTGTAACCAAGGAAACCTGTGTGAGGGGCGGGGAGTGCAGCAGGGCCTGCAGGCTCACTCACATTGGCTCTAGCCCTGCATTGCATTTCCTTTCTGCTGAGCTGTGCTGTCTCTCACCAGCTTTTTACTTCTGGCAGTAACTGGCCTGGCCAGGAAAAAAAAAAAAAAGACCAATTAGCAACACTAGGGTTGGGGAATCACTGAATCCCTAGAACAGTGGTTCTCAACCTTTTTACGGTCGAGACACACCTGACAGATGGTTCTCATATGCGTGACACACTGATGATCATTACAATCTACGGCGGAAATTTAAAAAAAATACCCTGTATTACTTTTATTGTTAAGAATGACACAAGAGAAAAATAAGAGTACTCTCTCTGAACATAAATTATGTAGTAAACCTCCCATACCAGAACAGCACCAACTTCCAGCACTCAAATAGTAACTACCTAACCTAAGAAAAGGCAACATTGAACATATTACACCAGGCCTTAAGACACCAATACACCTCCTATTAGGAAAACAGAACAAGTCAGGCTGCTATAGGGCTCTACATAGAAACCTCAAGCAGCAGAATACCTCACCTCAGTGATAAGTGCAGACCCTTACCTAACAAAGAATAAAGAGACCATAAAGCATAAATAGAAACATGCAGACCAAAACTGAACTGGAAATCACAATAAGTCAGAGACTCTGTATGCAGAGCAACAAAGGAAAAAGAGAAATCACCAGTCCTCATAAAATAAAGCAAGAAATATAAAATCAACAGCAGTAAAATCATAGTAATAAAAAGAACAGATTTCAAAACAGATGATGACTGGAATATCCAATAATTAAAAAATCATATAAAAAATTTCCAGACACCAATAAAATCTTTCAAACAGCAGACACAAAGACCTAATAATGATGTCTCGACGAATACCGGTATATAAAAACCTTAAAATAAATAAAATAAATAAGTACATAATTAAGTAATTAAAAATAATAAGGATACCTGGAAACGTTCGATTTCCAAGTGCCTTGAGATTGTTGTGAATTAGGAGGACTGGGGGTTTGCTTGCAACTTTCTCCTTTCTCTCAGTCACACACAAGCTCTCTCTCTCACACAGGCTCTCAATCACACAATTACACACTTTCTCTCTCTCACACAGGCACTCAGTCACACAATTACACACAGATTCTCTCTCTCACTTACATAGGCTCTCAATCACACAGTTACACACAGGTTCTCTCTCTCTCACATAGGCTCTCAATCACACAGTTACATACGTTCTCTCTCTCACACAGGCTCTCAATCACACAGTTACATACGTTCTCTCTCTCACACAGGTTCTCAATCACACAATTACACACAGGTTCTCTCTCTCTCACATAGGCTCTCAATCACACAATTACACACAGGTTCTCTCATTTACATAGGCTCTCAATCACATAATTACACACAGGTTCTCTCTCACTTACATAGGCTCTCAATCACACAATTACCCACAGGTTCTCTCTCTCACACACAGGTTCTCAATCACACAATTACACACTTTCTCTCTCTCACACAGGCACTCAGTCACACAATTACACACTTTCTCTCTCTCACACAGGCACTCAGTCACACAATTACACACAGATTCTCTCTCTCACTTACATAGGCTCTCAATCACACAGTTACACACAGGTTCTCTCTCTCTCACATAGGCTCTCAATCACACAGTTACATACGTTCTCTCTCTCACACAGGCACTCAGTCACACAATTACACACAGATTCTCTCTCTCACTTACATAGGCTCTCAATCACACAGTTACACACAGGTTCTCTCTCTCTCACATAGGCTCTCAATCACACAATTACACACAGGTTCTCTCATTTACATAGGCTCTCAATCACATAATTACACACAGGTTCTCTCTCACTTACATAGGCTCTCAATCACACAATTACCCACAGGTTCTCTCTCTCACACACAGGTTCTCAATCACACAATTACACACAGGTTCTCTCTCTCACACACAGGCTCTCAATCACACAATTACACACGTTCTCTCTCTCACACAGGCACTCAGTCACACAATTACACACAGGTTCTCTCTCTCACTTACATAGGCTCTCAATCACACAGTTACACACATGTTCTCTCTCTCTCACATAGGCTCTCAATCACACAATTACCCACAGGTTCTCTCTCTCACACACAGGTTCTCAATCACACAATTACACACAGGTTCTCTCTCTCACACACAGGCTCTCAGTCACACAATTACACACAGGTTCTCTCTCTCACTTACATAGGCTCTCAATCACACAGTTACATACAGGTTCTCTCTCTCACTTACATAGGCTCTCAATCACACAATTACATACAGGTTCTCTCTCTCTCTCACTTACATAGGCTCTCAATCACACAATTACATACAGGTTCTCTCTCTCACTTACATAGGCTCTCAATCACACAATTACATACAGGTTCTCTCTCTCACTTACAGAGGCTCTCAGTCACACAATTACACACAGGTTTTCTCTCTCTCACACACAATTACACACATGCTTTGTCTTATTCAAACAGGCTCTTAATCATACATATATGCTCTCTCTCACACAAACAGGCTCTCAATCACATACTTACATACATGCTGTCTCACACATGCACGCACACACACACACATGATCTCAAACACATATGCTCACTCACTCTCCCCAGCGAACTAGCTGCAACAGCGGCACGTGCAGCACATCACCTCGGTTTACAGCAAACAGTAATGCAGCAACAGGCTTTACAATCAAATATTAAACGGAGCAAAAAAAAAATATATATATATAAACAGCATGTTTAACAGTTAACTAAGTACACATATATCATTGACGTAAGAGTAACAGGGATTACAGAGGATTTGATCTACATGTAGCATTATACAGTAGTGAGCGTTTCTAGGGATTAAGTGCTGGTAGGATGGGAGGGGGGATCAGGATGGAGGTTAAACAGCGACGTTTGCGGCCTATAACTACTCCTTAATCAGCTTTTAGAAGCTGATTAAGTAGTAGTTATGTCTCTCAATTATACTTAGACTTAGTTTTGGGGTACTTGCCAGGTTCTTATGGCCTGGATTGGCCACTGTTGGAAACAGGATGCTGGGCTTGATGGACCCTTGGTCTGACCCAGTATGGCATATAGCAAATTGCTCCTCTTCCTGCCCTCACAGCCTCGAAAAAGGAGCCTCATCGGCTACAGGGGCTGACGCTGCTCTTCTTCGGGCCAGCACTGCACGCGCTTTACTTAACATGGTCTCTTCTTCCTGCACGTGCGGCCGCTGCACTCCACTTCCTCTTCCGGGCTGTGTGGGTGGAGACCATGCTGGTGCCACTGACTCCAGCTCTCCTGCTGCGTTCTGCCCAGGCTATCAGCATTCTAAGCCCGGGCAGAGGAAGAGTTCCATTTCACTGGGGCAGGGGGAGAAGCTGGGCCAGCGGGGGACCGGGTAGGGTTGCAACACACCAGTTGAGAACCGCTGCCCTTAGAAGGTCCTCATCACACACCACTGCCCCTTAGGGTGAAAGTGCTCCCTAGTCACTGACAATGAAATCACTACCTTTCTATGCACCAGCCTGCACCTTTAAGAATGCAGTCTCAGAATGTACCTTTTAACCTGGTCGCTCTTCTTCATTGGCATCTCTCCTCCTTATCCACAGTTCATTGATGAGCTATTTATTATTCTGACAGCATTACTCCTCTCCGCTTGCACTCTCCATTTTGTAGCCCTTTCCTCTCCCTTCATGTAAGCATATGATTGGTGGGGGCAGTTGTAATTGCATCAGCTGGCATAAGGGCTGAAGTGGAGTAAATTCACATTTCTAGTGCCCAATTATTATCTACTTCTATGTCCACTTTGATACTAAACCTCAGACTCAGGAAGAAACATTTCCAGCATAAAATCTCTGTGGAAGGTACCTCCAGCTGAACAGTACACCAACATCTGGTGGCACAGCACCAAAGTGCATACTGTTCATATTGCTCAACTGACTGAACCCTCCCCAAAGAGCTTACACTTTGTTCAGCTGTAGATGCCTTCCATAGAGAGCTTACATTAGAACTTTAACTCCTGGGTCTGAGGAAGAGTAAACTCATATTTCTGGAGGCCAATATGAGTCTATTGCTATACCAACTGTGGCAGAAGCAGCTAGACACTACCACATGGGCATAGCACAGCCACTAGAAATATGAACTTACTTTTACTCCACCTCAGACCCAGGACTTACTGTATATACTCGTGTCTAAGTCGATCTCGTGGATAAGTCGAGGGCATATTTTGACTCAAAAATTAAGAAATTTTTATGACTCATGGATAAGTCAAGGCTACACCCAGTCATTCACTCCTTCACTACCTCCCCCAAAGGTTTTCCTGGTCTGTTCATCCTCGCAAGCTGAAGACATAACCGAAGCAGCTAGAAAGAGGCCAGTGTCAGTAGGCCAGCTTCTCCCTTGCACCCCCTCACGATCCCTTAACTCACTCGCTGCTAACAAGACAATGAAGGGAGTTGCAGCTGCTCGGGTGTGTCTTCCTTTCTCACCCATGGGTTGGGGGGGGGGGTCCCAATGTTGCGCTTTGAACCACGTGGTTCTATGTGCACCAATCAGGCCCTGGCAAGGAAGGAGGCAGGACTTGTCTGAGTAACTGCAACTCCTGTCGTCGTGCTGCTTGTACATATATCCATGTATATTTATTTGGTTTTATGTTATCTTATGTGTGTTTTAATTTGTTTTTAGTTGCCCCTGAGGCAGCTCCAGTGGTGAGAAAAACTCGAGCAGAGTCGGGCAAGTTTTAATAAAGGTCCTTTTTATACACCGATCTCCATCTTTTTTACCGGTACACAGCAATCTTGGATCGGCTTCCGATTTGTTTTTTGGGACTTAGGAAAGTATACAAATTGTCACAGCAATAAAGTTTCTTCAACTTGAATTTTTATCAGATATAAAAAAGTAACAGCCCTCATTTTAAAAATAAAGTGCAATTGCTTACCTGTAACAGGTGTTCTCCTAGGACAACAGGATGTTAGTCCTCACATGTGGGTGACATCATCTGATGGAGTCTAGCATGGAAAGATTTTGTCAAAGTTTCTAGAAGCTTTGACTAGCACACTGAGCATGCCCAGCATGCCACTATACACGTGTCCACGTGAGGTCCCCCTTCAGTCTTGTAGCATAGAATAAAACTTTGAACGAAAAATAAAATAAACAAAAGAAGAACCCAACTCCACGGGGTGGTGGGTGGGATTCCTGAGGACTAACATTCTGCTGTCCTAGGAAAACACGTGTTACAGGTAAGCAACTGTACTTTCTCCTAGGCTAAGCAGGGTGGTAGTCCTCACATGCGGGTGAATACTTTCTTGCTCTACTGGACATTTCTACTTTCTTGCTCTACTGGACATTTCAGCAGCTTTTGACACCATAAATCACACCCACCTCCTTGCCTGCCTAACCGACATTGGCCTTTCCGGCACAGCCCTTAAGTGGTTCTCATCCTACCTCGACAATAGGAAATTCACCGTGAAAATAGGCAATGCTGAGTCCTCCCACTACGCGCTCGCCCAAGGAGTCCCCCAAGGCTCCTCCCTCTCTTCTACCCTCTTTAACATTTACCTCACCCCCTTGTGCAAACTCTTATCAGAACTTGGCCTCAAATTCTTTCTCTACGCTGATGATGTGCAAATCATCATACCCATTCAAGGCTCCCTATCTGATACCCTTGAATCCTGGGGAAACCATCTCGCTGCCATCAACTCCTTACTTACCAACCTCCACCTTGCTCTAAACACTGCCAAAACTGAACTCCTCCTCATATCCCATCACCCCCCTACTCACAATTGACTCTGCTATCAAGATTCCTCATGCACAGCCCTGTGCAAGGAACCTGGGGGTCCTAATTGACCAACAACTGAACTTCAAAAAACATGTCAGTGCCATACTCAAAGAGGGTTTCTTCAAACTTAAAGTCTTAAAAAACCTGAAACCTCTCCTTCACGCTAGTGACTTCCGCACTGTCGTCCAGGCTACACTGGCATCCAACATGGATTACTGTAACTCCCTCTTTCTTGGCCTACCCTACTCCTCCTTAATCCCCTCCAAATGCTACAGAACACTGTAGCCAGAACCCTCTCCAACGCTCATAAATACGACCATATTTCCCCTATACTGAAGGACCTACACTGGCTCCCTATTCCCTCCCGCATCCTCTTTAAATCCCTGACCATTATCCATAAAGCCTTATATTCCCATCCCTCCAACTGGCTGATAGATCCCCTCCAATTTGCCTGCTCGAATCGACCGACAAGGACCACTAACAAAGGGTCCCTCCATGTGCCATCCCTAAAGAAAGCACGCCTCACAGCTACAAGGGATCGGGCACTCTCCATTGCTGGACCTATGCACTGGAACTCACTCCTAACCCACCTCAGACTTGAACCTTGCATCACCAAATTCAGAGCCCAGCTCAAAACCTGGCTATTCAAACAAGCCTTTCCCCAACACCCTTGATGAATATTGAATTGTGATGGATCATGACCTGAATTTGACTATGACCTTGTTCTTATGACATTATAGTTCACTTGTTAATTGTTCCTATGCTTCTCTGCTCTCCTATTGTTTTTTTGTACCCGCTACCCTTCCCCTGTTACTTGTAATTTCCATTGCTTTTGTTCCATGTAAACCGAGATGATGTTTCGACTAACATCGGTATAGAAGACTCTTTAAATAAATAAATACCTATTAATAGGTGAGACCAACAGGTGCCGAACAAGATGTTAACGGGCACAACAATAACTGCAGCACTGCTGGTCAGCAGGGGACTGCCTGGCTCCAACCAGGGGTACTAGGAGGGAAGAACTGGGTTAAGGTCTGGAAAAGATTGCACAGGCACACTGAGTAAAGGCACTATCCTGTCATCCATCTTTGTCTAAGCAGCAGTGAGCTGCAAATGTGTGAAGAGAACTCCATGTTGCAGCACAGAAAATTTTGACGATGGGGACTGCTCGTAGATGAACCACTGACTTTGCCATGGCCCGCACAGAGTGAGCTTTGATTCGGCTGATCAGCTGAAGGCCCCACCTGCGCATAGCAGAAGGCGATACAATCCGCCAACCAGTTGGATAAAGTCAGCTTACCCACTGCCACTCCCAGCCTATTGGTATCGAAGGACCCAAAGAGCTGAGTGGACTGCCTGTGACTGGCTGTGCATTCTAAATAGAAAGCCAAGACCCTCTTGCAATCCAAAGTATGAAGAGCCCGTTCCCTTGGATAGGAATGAGGCCTGGGAAAGAAGGTGGGTAAAACAATGGACTAATTGATGTGGAAATCAGTCACTACCTTAGGCAGGAACTTAGGGTGCATACTCAAGACCACATGATCATGAAAGAACCGCGTGTATGGCAGGTATATAACCAAGATCTGAAGGTCACTGACACTACAAACTGAAGTAATCACCACTAGGAATATAACTTTTCAGGTGAGGAACTTTAGGTCGCAGGAATGCAACAGCTCAAAGGGAAGATGCATGAGCCGCGCCAGGACAATGTTGAGGTCCCAGGATGCAACTGGAGGCTGAAGAAGGGGCTTCAACGAGCAGGCTTCTCATAAAGCAACCTACTAAAGGCTGCACCGATATTGGTGTGCCAGCGACATCTCAATAGTACCCACTAACAGCGCTAAGATGAACCATGACTGAGCTGGTTTGAAGCCCAGACTCGGAAAGGTGCCACAAGTAGTCCAACAGCTTGGGAAGGGGGCATGTGAAGGGATCCAAGTAATGCCCTGCACACCAGGTGGAGAATCTTTTCCATTTCAAACTGTAAGACTTCCTGGTGTAAGGCTTTCTAGATGGCATCAGCACCTGGGAGACAGAGAGGGCCAGAGGCTGAAGAACTAAAGCGCCCAACTTCCACGCCGTTAGGGCCAACGCCCAGAGGTTCAGATAACTCAGAACCAGGGCACCCTGCGCTATCAGATTGGGCACGGTCCCTAGCTGGATGGGAGCCCTGATCAAAAGACCCTGAAGGAGAGGGAACTAGACCTGCTGGGGCCAAAACAGTGCCACAAGAATCATGATCCCTCTGTCTTGTTGAAACTGCAACAGGGTCTTCAGCAGGAGAGGAGGGTACACATACAGATCTCTCCCCCAGTGAAGGGAGAAGGCGTCGCAGGCCAGATGAGCACTCCCCCAGTGACTGGGAGTAGAAATTGCTCATCTTGTAATTGTACAGGGAGGCAAAGAGGTCCACATCTGGGGTACCCCACCGATGAAAAAGTCTGGCCGCTACTTCCGCATGGAGGGACCACTCGTGCTGCTGAAAGGAGCAGCTCAGCCAGTCCGCCAGTATGTTCAGAGTCCCAGGCAGATATGTTGCATGCAACGACATCACCTTTGAAAGGGCCCAGACCCACCCCTGCACCGCCTCGTGATAGAGAAGGAACGATCGTATGCCTCCCTGTTTGTTGATATACCACATTGCAACTTGGTTGTCCATCCGGATCAGGACTTCCTTGTGCGACAACCGGCCCCTGAATGCCCAGAGGGTGTAACAGATTGCCTGAAAGTTCAAAAAAGTTTATTTGACAGTGGGTTTCGTAAGCAGTCCAGAGACCCTGTGTGTGGAGGCCATCAACATGGGCTCCCCAGCCCAGAGGAGAGGCGTCGTTGGTGAGGACCTCTTGAGGTCAGACAGCCTGGAAGGGAATTCCCTGCTTCAAATTGGAAAGGTTTTCCCACCAGGACAGAGATACCCTCAGAGTTTCCGTGACTGAGAGACAGGTCTTGAGGTCCTAGGAGGCCTATTACCACTGCAATTGCAAGGTCCATTGTGCCCTTTGCATGCACAAGCGGGCGAGAGGGGTAACGTGGCCAGAAGCTGCCATGTAGCCCAACAAACGGAGCAGAAGGCGGGCAGTCACATGCCGACTGCTGCAGACGAAGGCTGCCAACGAGGCGAGGGCAAGAGCCCGATTGTGGGTCATAAACACTTTTGCCTGCACCTTGTCCAGCTTGGCCTCTATAAAGTCCAGCTGAGGAGATGGGCAGAGGTGAAACTTTGGGTAGTTGATCACTCAGCGCCCCAGTGCGGCAATCGCTCTTGATCAAGCAGTCGTCTAGGTATGGGAAAACGTGCACCGCATGACGCTTGAGATACAAACTGGTGCTAGTGCGTGGTGTGCGAGTTCGGGAGGCAGAAGGATAATATTTCCTCTGCCTGTAAAAAGACTTCTTAGAACTGGGCCTGGAAGATTTCCTGGCAGAAGAAGGGGCGTCAGAAGCACTAGCATCCCAGACCTTATCCCCAAAGAGGTTGTCACCTGTGCAGGGAAGGTCTGCCAGATTCTCTTGCACCTCTGGGCGGAGGTCAGAAGCCTGGAGCCAAGCCATTCGGCGGGCACCAATGCCCATGACAGCTACCCGGGCCGCTATCTCAAACATGTTGTAGGTGGATCTCACCTCATGTTTGCCAGATTCTAGACCCTGCAGGACAATGGCAGACAGTGCCTCTTGTTGCTGTTGTGGCAAGCTCTCTGTGAGATCCTGGACTCTTTTCCATAGATTTCGGTTGTATTGGGTCATATACAACTGGTAGGTGGCAATACGGGTGAGAAGCATAGCACCCTGAAAAACCTTTCTGCCCAGAGCATCGAGCTCCCTATGTTCTTGCCCCAGAGGGGCAGAGACATGGGTTCGGGAGCATCTAGCTTTCTTAAGGGCGGATTCCACTACCACTGACTGATGGGGGAGGTTTCGCCTTTCAAAACCCATGGCCTGTTGAACCAAATAGGCGGCATCCGCCTTCCTATTTACAGGAAATAAGGAGATTGGAGGCTCCCACATCTGAAAGAGAAGGTCCTTAAAGATGTCATGGATGGGAAATGCCACGATTTCCTTGGGAGCGTCTATGAAGTGGAGCACTTCCAGCATCTTATGTTGCGCATCCTCCTCCATAAGCAGTTGGAAGGAGATAGCCTCGGCCATGGCCCTATCGAACCCCGCAAAAGAGAGATCCTCTGGGGGAGACTGACACTTCTCCTCCAGTGGGGAAGGCTCAAAGAGGGGGGTCATCCGAATATTCGGATGAAGACTCCAAGGAATTGTCCCCCCATGGGTCATAGTAGCCTTCCTCCTCGCTAAGGCCATTGTGGCACGAGCGAAACCTGCGGGGGATTCCAGCCCTGGGTTCTGATGGACCGAGGGTTGCGGGAGGCCGGAGGGTCCGGACAAAGGCTCGGGGAATTGCAGCCTCGGAAATGAGGCACCAGCCACATCTTCCTCCTTGGAGGACCCGATGATAGGGATCACTCCCGAGGGGGGCATCAGTGGCCGCCAGGGAACCAAAGGTCACTCAGGCACCAGTTGTGTCAGTAGGGCACCTAAGAGGACATCCAGATACTCAAGCAGAGGTGCCAGCATAGACGGCAGAGGTTCTGGCACCAGTATGGGGGCTGGTGGCATGGGTGGCTGGGTGCTCCATAGAGCTCAGAGCACCGTGGTCTGCACCCTGTGGTCCAACTTCTCCTGGAAGTCCGGTGAGATGGGACTCCCAGGTATGTTGGAGGATGGGGCCTCCAAAGCATGGGGTCGCTTTGGTGGTGGCACGGCAGCCACCGGTATGGCACCAGAACCAGAGCCACTCAACGATGGCGATCGTTGCCGATGCTTGTTGGATCTCCCACAGTGCTTGGCCCGGTCTTTCCCCGGTGCTGAGGAAGCAGAGGAACCTGATACCCTGGAAATCAGTGAGACCCTAGGAGAACGGTCACCATTCCCACGATCCTTGGCAGTTGTGAGAGGGAGAGTAGAGAAAGGAAGCGTATCAAGGGGATTCCCTCGACCCCCCGGAGTGGATGACTCCAACACAGGTGTGGACAGAGCAGACGTTTTGGAACTAAAACTTTTCTCCATCTTGTCGAGGTGCGCACGATGACCTTTGGGGGTCATCTGGTCACATAACTGACACCCCTCAGACGTCGTGTGAAGTCTCCAGGAGCAGGATGCAAACCTCATGCGGATCCGTGATGGACATGGTCCGCGGGCACTGGGGGCACCGCCGAAAGCCGGACGACATGAAAAATAGCCGGCGCGAGGTCAATAACCAGGCGCCACCGAGAAGTGGGACTTCGGGAATCGCCCATAAAAAAGATGAAAAATAATTTTACCTACTGCGCCGAGGAGAGTGTGCTGGTCAAAGCTTCTAGAAACTTTGACAAAAGTTTTCTGTCTCTGGCTCCATGAGATGATGTCACCCACATGTAAGGACTACCATCCTGCTTGTCCTAGGAGAAAATCAGTGATGATTTTCTTCCAGGTTACTGCCGTGGAACCTTATTGAACTTCATTCTTTTTCCCCATTGCAGTTAGAATAGAAGTTGGAGGCTGCCATGGGCCCTGATCTGGCATCTTTATTTTATTTTCTTAGAAAGTTACCACTGGTTATAGGATACAAAAAGTATTAATAAGACCGCAAATGTAAAGTTCTACTCACATTTCAAGTCACATATTACTGATGATTGTGAAGTGAAAAACATTAAATTCATTATTTTTACTGAAAATACATTCTAGTCGTTGGCCATCATCAATATTTAATCAAGACTTTATTAACCTATGCTTGAAAATCTTCATTTTCTGTTTTATTTTTCCAAGGAAGTTCAGTGTTATAACAAAAAAAAAAAAAAAAAAATCGGTGTAAAAATGACTTTCACTCATTTTTCTCCTGTGTGTTATAAGAAAATCATTTTTCCACCGATTTTTTTTTTAATTAACATTTTTTTAATTAACATTAATTAAAATAAAATAAAAACTGAAAATGAAGGTCCTACTTTAGACCTGGAGAATTCTGCATTATTGTGTAACACAGAATTTGCACAGAATTCCCCTCCTGTGCAGCTGCACATAATTTCCATTTTCTGTGCAGAATCTAGCAAAGATGAAGCAAATCCTGGCATGGCATGAGCACAGCTCGTCCTACTTGTAGCAAAGATGAAGCAAGCCCCTGCGTGCCGCGAATGAAAACTGTGCTATTTGCGGCAGCGAAAAAGCAGACCCCAGCGTGCCACAAACTGAGGCCATCCTGCTTGCGGCGAAGATGAAGCAGGCCCAGGCGTGCTGCAAGCGGAGTCCATCCCACTCGTGGCAAAAATGGAGCAGGCCACAGTAACAGCAAGTCTGTGTGTAGAGGTGTATGTGGGTGTAAGACTACAAGCCTGGAGTGTGAGAGAGTATGTGTGAGGGTGCATGGGTGTGGGTGCCAGAGAGAGGGAGTCAAAGTGAGGAGATTGTGAAGGAGTGTGTATATGTTGATAGATTGGGAGCTGGTGTGTGTGAAAATAGGATTGTGTGTATGTGAGGGTGCTTGTTTGTTTGTGAAAGAGGGAGCCTGTGTGAAGGGATGTGTGTATGTATGAGAAAGAGCCTATGTGTAGGGGGTGTGTGAGTGAGAGAGGGAGCCAGTGTGCAGGAGTGTGTGAGTGAGATACATAGGTAGCATGTGTGAGGGTGTATGTATAAGAGAGAAAGGGAGCTGTATGAGGGATATGTATGTGCAAGAGAGAGAGAAAGGGAGCTGTATGAGGGATATGTATGTGCAAGAGAGAGAGAGAGGGAGCTGTATGAGGGATGTGTGTGTGCAAGAGAGAGAGAGGGAGCCTGTATGAGGGGGTGTGTATGCACACTAAAGAGAGGGAACCTGTGTGTGTGTGTGTGTGTGAAAGAGAGAGAGACAGAGAGGGACAGAGGGGGCCTGTGTGAGGAGCAGTATTAGAGAGTCTGGGAGTGAGGATAGAGTAGAAGAGGTTGAGCCTAGAGGAGGAGGGGAGAGATAGTGGCAGGTGGAGGAGCTGAGGACTGAGAGGGCAAAGTGAAAGGAGACTGGCCAAGGGAGTATGGAGAGAGGGTGGAAGAGACTCTCACAGTGAACTTCTAGGGAAATTCTGCTCAAAATATTTAAAACTCTGCATCTTTAAATAATACATTTTTTTTGTATTACATTTGTAATTAATTACTTGAAGACTGTCACGTATATTGTCTTATTTTAACCAATATAAAGTATGCAGAATTTTAAGTTTTTGGTGGCAGAATTTAAATTATTTTGCGCAGAATTCCCCCTGGAGTAGTACTTATGCTTTAGCTTTGACCTGATGAAAGGAGTATATAGCTTTATATATTGAGTCCCAATAAAAAGGGATCATCTACAACCTGTTTGTTGACCTTTATTTCTATGAACTTATCATGTAAATTTTCTTAGCTAAAGATGGTGACAAAGGCATTTGCATTGTAATGGCTTCATCACAATCTGCAAAGCAGGAGAGTTTTGCAAGGTTTAATCCAATGAACGGTTTTAGGAATTTCTCAATTCATAGAGCACTGGCCAGCTTCCTACCATACAGGAGGCTGACATTGCCTGGTTAGAAATGCAAGAGCTTGTTTGTTGCATCTTACTTTGAAGAACATGTACATAAAGGGCCTCATTTTAAAAGCATTTACACAGTTAAAATGGAGTTTTACACATTTAAATGCACTTTACCTGTATAAATGGGATTTTGAAAATTGCTACAGTATATGCCATTGAATTGTCCATAAGATATTCATGTGTAAGTACACTTTACGCACATAAATGGCTTTTTAAAATTGCTATGATAGTATGTTACATTTATGCGCACATTCCTATGAAAATTACCTCCAAACTGTTCTTTTGTATAAAAATATGAATTGTGATAATCCCAATGCCAGACAGAGAAAGTACAATGAGGGCAATTTTTAACATCCTCCTCTGTTTTCCTAAAAGTATGCACAAATTTCCATAGTGCACATACTTAGCCAGTTTACAAAGAGGCGTCCCCCTGGTCAGGAGAGTAAAACCACATGCGTACAACTAATATTCAAATGCACGCATGCTATTTTGCCCTCGCTTGAACACACACAAATAGCAGGTGCAAAGCATGCAGGTGCTTTCAGTGTGCGTGCTCTGCAGCCGCAGATTTGCCAAAGGAACCGGCTGCAATGTACGTGAGCTAGAGGTACCTGCATGCATCCAGATTCCACCAGTAGCACTTACGGGGCAAGTTAAAGCTGCTCAGATTTCTTTACAACTGACATTTTGGAACGACAGAAAATATGTTTGACTCATTCTTTTTAGCAAAGTACAGGTCCAGGTTAAATACATCTCCCTGCTTCTTTGTAAATTACATACACGTGCCTTTTTCATTTAATACATATACAGAAAATAAAAACACAGCAAGTTAGTGACAAAGTTGAAGCCCTGTGTCTATGAAAATAAATATCTAATTTTACCATTTAAAAATCATTAAGTTTTCAATTTCATTTTCTTTTCTGCATAGAGGCTAAACATGCCATTTCATCTAAACAGCAGTATAAATCACATGCTTTTACAACACAGAATTCCTCTTACTGTCACCCAGTTCATTGGCAAATAATAATCCTATTTTGACAAAGATACACTGACTGATGGTCTGTAATCTCCACAATACAAAAAATAGCTTCCCAAAGTACCCTGTAACACTGCCTATAACAACTTCTCAAGGAGCTAAAACTAAAATCATCAAAGGTTTCAGTTCAGTTCAGTTCCAGTCTTTGTTACTGCCATCCACGCTGTGAAAGTCCTGCCTGCAGTGAAAATGGTGTTCCTGGTGCTGCAGGGTAATTTGCAAAGCCATCAGGCTGCGATGAAAAACTCTCCAAAGCTGAAGCTGAATGTGCCTGAAACAAAAACAGAAATTTTAGAGATTCCTACAGAAGCTTGAAGACTGAACAAGATATTTCAGTTAACCTCAGTGTTAGCCCTAGTTCTGAAATCAAAATCCCAAGAACTTAATGACAATATCAGTAGGGAATGACTGCAAGTCCTTCCAAGGAATGTATACCATCTTCAAGGCTTGGCAGCAATGCTGCTTTAAAGACACCCAAGGGCTAAGGACAATGTGAAGTCTGAGTACAACCTCAAGCTCGCTCCAAAGCAGAACTAATGGGACAGATTTTAGTAGCTACGCGTAGGCGTAGATTTGTGCATGCAACCAGGCACGCACAAATCTACTCCTGATTTTATAACATGTGCGTGCAGCCGCACGCATGTTATAAAATCCAGGTTCAGTGCGCGCACGGGGGTGCACACTAGTGCACCTTGGGCGCGCCGAGCCCTAGGGGAGCCCCGATGGCTTTCCCTGTTCCCTCCGGCCCCCCCCCCCACCTTCCCCTCCCTTCCTCTATGTAACCTGCCCCCCAGCCCTACCTAAATCCCCCCCCCACCTATATTTTATTAGTTGCGCCTGCCTCCGGGAAGGCATAGGTTGCCGTGCACCGGCCGACGGCCAGCCTGCGATCCCGGGCACAGCGGCAAAATGGCTCCGGCCACGCCCCCCCCGCCCCACTCCCAGACCGCCCCGCCCCTTTTTTTCGAGCCCGGGACATACGCGCATCCTGGGGATTTACACGTGCCACCAGGCCTTTTGAAAATAGGCCCAGCGCGCATAGGATTTGAAAATCTGCTCTAATGAGTTAAGGAAAAAGTACTGCATCCCACTGAAAACATCAGGACTAAACCCCATCCTCAACTAATGTCATGTACATGTCTTCTCTTGCTAAGGAAACACCACGAGTGACATTCCTAGCATGATTTTCAAAACTGGTACTATCCATAGCCAATGTAACACCAGTACTGGTAGCCATATTGATCTGTGTGAAAAAAGGATTTTTTCCCAGATTGAGTTGAATAAAACAAGGATTGAAGCTGTACATTGTGCGTCCGTCGGTGCTAGATGGCTTCGCCCCGTTTGCCTCACCTTATTCACAGCTCCTCCCGCTTACCTAGTAAAGATGGCTACCGCCGCGTCTACAAGCTGACCTCTCCGGCGTCCCCAGAATGGCTATGGTGCAGCCTCCCGCCATGCTCCTCCCAGGTACCTACTAGGATGCGCGCGCCACCCACGTCTTTATTACAACCTTGGCGCGAACTTCGGGGGCATTCCCACTTACTGATGTCACGCCATCCAGGTATATAACATCTTCTAATTTGCTAGCTCTTTGAATTAGCAAGGACTCGATTGGGATTCATTCCATTCCTGTCTATGCTACTCTGCCGCTTCCGTGCTGCCGCTGGAAGCTCTCTCTCTGCCCTTCGGGGTAACTGCTAACCTGGGTACCTGCTTCTCGGGGGCCCTCTGCTTTATTTCAGATTCCCTACAGGGAACAGGTCCTCGGTCCTCGAGGGCCTGCTCTCCCTGCCTCGATGCTTTCACTTTCTTCTACAACCTGGTGGAATCGCATATCTACAGCAAATACCTAGTGAGTACTCTAACTCTCAGTCTATCTTATCCACAGTACTTCCTTGCTGGGAAACCTGCTTCGGAACCTCCAAATACCAATGGGGTGAGAAGGGCTCCCTCTGCCGAGGTCCCTGAGACTGCAACTAGCAGACTGCCTCACTACTGCCACCTCTGGTGGTACTCTTCAAGCTGTATAATAAAGAACTAACTGTTTTTGTGCATTCTGAGTCTAGCCTACTGTGGCTCCTCACGGGGCTCTTCCCCGTGGGCGTAGTCATCTGCCACAGTACCCAAGGATCCACCCAAACACCGCTCATCCATAACATACATAAGCATTTAATATCACTTAGGTCCTTCATACAGATTGGAAGAAGGGATCTACATGGTCTTAAAAGTTAATATATAACTTAATCTCTGAATCATTTTTATGTGCACCAATGAAAGATATCACAAACTGCATGGAAAGCAATCAGTGCTAACAAACATTACCTATATTTATACTACAAGCAGCCAAAGCAAGACTGAAAGCATTTGATGGCTCTGATGCATTCTTAATATGAATTTGCAACTGCACTTGAAAAATAGGGAATTAATTTTTTAAACTAAAAGGATCAAGATATTCATTTAGACTTTTATCTGTTTATCTAAATACAGTGATGCTGCTAATGAAAATCAATGCAATATAGAATCCCATTATTGCTAGCCACCGATTATATACTCATAAAACAAAGCAACAGGATTAGCCTAACTTGCTAAACAAATAAGTGGGTGCAGAGTCTGCTACTTCCGTTTACATATCTTTGCTACTGCACCATAGCTATACACAAAAATGAGACAGTACAGTGTGGCACAATGTAACCTAAGATCATTCAAAATGTTCATTAGAAGGGTTTTAAGAAATAACCAAGAGGCAAAGCATAACCAAATAAACGACAATAAAAAATGGCATAAACAAGAATATAAGAACATAAGCTGCCATACTAGCTCAGACTGAGGGTCCATCAAGCCCAGCATCTTGTTTCCAATAGTGGCCAATCCATGATACAAGAACCTGGCAAGTACCCAAACATTAAATAGATCCCAAGCTATTGATGCCAGTAATAGCAGTGGCTATTTCCTAAGTCAACTTGACTAATAGCAGTCTCCTCCAGGAACTTGGCCAAATCTTTTTTAAATCTAGATAAGCTAAATGCTTTAATCACATCCCCTGGCAACAAATTCCAGAACTTAATTAGGTGTCAAGTGAAAAAGAATTTTCTTCAATTTGTTTTAAAAGTGCTACTTGCTAATTTCATGGCAACCCCCATAGTCCTTTTATTATCTGAAAGAGTAAACAACCAAGTTATATTAACTCGTTCTAGTCCTCTCATATCTTATAGACCTCTATCATATTCCCCCTCAGTCATCTTTTCTCCAAGTTGATCAGCCCTAACCTCTTTAGTCTTTTCTCATAGGGGAGCCGATCCATCCCCTTTATAATTTTGGTTGCCCTTCTCTGTACCTTCTCCAGCGTATCATAAGAACATAAGAAAATGCCATACTGGGTCAGACCAAGGGTCCATCAAGCCCAGCATCCTGTTTCTAACAGTGGCCAATCCAGGCCATAAGAACCTGGCAAGTACCCAAAAACTAAGTCTATTCCATGTTACCATTGCTAATGGCAGTGGATATTCTCTAACTGAACTTAATAGCAGGTAATGGACTTCTCCTCCAAGAACTTATCCAATCCTTTTTTAAACACAGCTATACTAACTGCACTAACCACATCCTCTGGCAACAAATTCCAGAGTTTAATTGTGCGTTGAGTAAAAAAGAACTTTCTCCGATTAGTTTTAAATGTGCCCCATGCTAACTTCATGGAGTGCCCCCTAGTCTTTCTATTATCCGAAAGCGTAAATAACCGATTCACATCTATCCGTTCTAGATCTCTCACGATTTAAAACATCTCTATCATATCCCCCCTCAGCTGTCTCTTCTCCAAGCTGAAAAGTCCTAACCTATTTAGTCTTTCCTCATAGGAGAGCTGTTCCATTCCCCTTATCATTTTGGTAGCCCTTCTCTGTACCTTCTCCATCGCAATTATATCTTTTTTGAGATGCAGCGACCAGAATTGTACACAGTATTCAAGGTGCGGTTCTCACCATGGAGCGATACAGAGGCATTATGATATTTTCCGTTTTATTCACCATTGCCTTACTAATAATTCCCAACATTGTTTGCTTTTTTGACTGCCGCAGCACACTGAACCGACGATTTCAATGTGTTATCCACTATGACGCCTAGATCTCTTTCTTGGGTTGTAATATGGAACCCAACATTGTGTAATTATAGCATGGGTTATTTTTCCCTATATGCAACACCTTCCCACTTATCCACATTCAATTTCATCTGCCATTTGGATGCCCAATTTTCCAGTCTCACAAGGTCTTCCTGCAATTTATCACAATCTGCTTGTGATTTAACTACTCTGAACAATTTTGTGTCATCTGCAAATTTGATTATCTCACTCGTCGTATTTCTTTCCAGATAATTTATAAATATATTGAAAAGTAAGGGTCCCAATATAGATCCCTGAGGCACTCCACTGCCCACTCCCTTCCACTGAGAAAATTGTCCATTTAATCCTATTCTGTTTCCTGTCTTTTAGCCAGTTTGCAATCCACGAAAGGACATCGCCACCTATCCCATGACTTTTTACTTTTCCTAGAAGCCTCTCATGAGGAAACTTTGTCAAACGCCTTCTGAAAATCCAAGTATACTACATCTACCGGTTCACCTTTATCCACATGTTTATTAACTCCTTCAAAAAAGTGAAGCAGATTTGTGAGGCAAGACTTACCTTGGGTAAAGCCATGCTGACTTTGTTCCATTAAACCATGCCTTTCTATATGTTCTGTGATTTTGATGTTTAGAACACTTTCCACTATTTTTCCTGGCACTGAAGTCAGGCTAACCGGTCTGTAGTTTCCCGGATCGCCCCTGGAGTCCTTTTTAAATGTTGGGGTTACATTTGCTATCCTCCAGTTTTCAGGTACAATGGATGAATATAATGATAGGTTACAAATTTTTACTAATAGGTCTGAAATTTCATTTTTTAGTTCCTTCAGAACTCTGGGGTGTATACCATCCGGTCCAGGTGATTTACTACTCTTCAGTTTGTCAATCAGGTCTACCACATCTTCTAGGTTCACCGTGATTTGATTCAGTCCATCTGAATCATTACCCATGAAAACCTTCTCCATTACGGGTACCTCCCCAACATCCTCTTCAGTAAACACCGAAGCAAAGAAATCATTTAATCTTTCTGCGATGGCCTTATCTTCTCTAAGTGCCCCTTTAACCCCTCGATCATCTAATGGTCCAACTGACTCCCTCACAGGCTTTCTGCTTCGGATATATTTTAAAAAGTTTTTACTGTGAGTTTTTGCCTCTACAGCCAACTTCTTTTCAAATTCTCTCTTAGCCTGTCTTATCAATGTCTTACATTTAACTTGCCAACGTTTATGCTTTATCCTATTTTCTTCTGTTGGATCCTTCTTCCAATTTTTGAATGAAGATCTTTTGGCTAAAATAGCTTCTTTCACCTCCCCTTTTAACCATGCCGGTAATCATTTTGTCTTCTTTCCACCTTTCTTAATGTGTGGAATACATCTGGACTGTGCTTCTAGAATGGTATTTTTTTTAACAATGACCACGCCTCTTGCACATTTTTTACTTTTGTAGCTGCTCCTTTCAGTTTTTTTCTAACAATTTTTCTCATTTTATCAAAGTTTCCCTTTTGAAAGTTTAGCACGAGAGCCATGGATTTGCACACTGTTCCTCTTCCAGTCATTAAATCAAATTTGATCATATTATGATCACTATTGCCAAGCGGCCTCACCACTGTTACCTCTCTCACCAAGTCCTGTGCTCCAGTGAGAATTAGATCTAAAACTGCTCCCTCTCTCATTGGTTCCTGAACCAATTGCTCCATAAAGCTATCATTTATTCCATCCAGGAACGTTATATCTCTAGTGTGTCCCGATGATATATTTACCCAGTCAATATTGGGGTAATTGAAGTCTCAGGATACATAGGTGCAGGCAGAAATTTAAGTCCTGATACAGTACTCACAATCAAGTGTATAAGTACAACTTTTTATTCTTCAATATGGCAACTCCTCTGATTCATACAGGCAGTAGGTTAATGGCGTCCCCCGACACGGTTCCCGTGTTTCGCCGCGGGCTGCATCGGGAGGGCGCGCCAACAGGGGTTCTAACAATAACTGTAAAACAGAAGTATACATCAGGACAACAGCGTGGGACTTATAGCCGAATAATGAGTATAAGACTTAGGATATAAAGCCTTCCAACATACCTGACAGCAAAATGCCTTGAAAGTGACAGGGAGCGCACTGCCCTTGAACGCTGACAGGTATTTAAAGCTGATTAAGCGCGCCAAATCAGGAGGACAAACCACGTGGGAGCTCACGGCCCCGTTCATTGGTTGCCATTCCTGTATTACAGCGCTGCAGGACTCATCCGATCAAAATAAAGAACTCTGCACAACAGGCCACTTTAAGTAAACAAAAACCACTCAATATCGCGATTCAGACCCTTGGGGAATACTGAGTCTAAAGTGAAGATCCAGCGTTGTTCAACCCGACCCAGCTGTTCTGCATAGTTACCTCCTCGGGGGGGCCGTGGAAAACCTCAAGAACACTGTAGGATAGATCTGAAAGCGTGTGTGATTTTTTTACCCAGTGATCCACGAGGGGTTCCTTTTCTCGCGAATGGCGGATATTTGAGCAGTGCTCTATAATTCGAGTTTTTACCATGCGAGAGGTTTTCCCAACGTAAATCAGCGGGCAGGGACAGGTGATAACATAAATGACTCCTGATGTGGTACAATCAGAGTACGACAATAACTTAAAAATTTTTTAGAAACAGGGTGACTAAAGCTCGTGGATGGAGAAGTGTGAGAGCATGCAATGCATCGGCCACACGGATAATGGCCAATTGCATTGTCCATATTTCTGGAGATGGGGATATCAGTATGAATCAATTTATCACGTAGGTTTTTACCTCTACGAAAGGTAAATCTCAAGGGACCTGGGAACAAAGTATGTAAAGATAGAGCATCCCAATGTCTACGGATCATTGTTGTAATCTGCCGACTGAGGGTTGAAAAAGGCAGAATACAATTTGTAACTAACTGGTCATCCCGGGATGATGGTAAAAATAAAAGATCCCGATTCGTATGATATCCCGATTCGTATGATATCCCCATCTCCAGAAATATGGACAATGCAATTGGCCATTATCCGTGTGGCCGATGCATTGCATGCTCTCACACTTCTCCATCCACGAGCTTTAGTCACCCTGTTTCTAAAAAAATTTTTAAGTTATTGTCGTACTCTGATTGTACCACATCAGGAGTCATTTATGTTATCACCTGTCCCTGCCCGCTGATTTACGTTGGGAAAACCTCTCGCATGGTAAAAACTCGAATTATAGAGCACTGCTCAAATATCCGCCATTCGCGAGAAAAGGAACCCCTCGTGGATCACTGGGTAAAAAAATCACACACGCTTTCAGATCTATCCTACAGTGTTCTTGAGGTTTTTCCACGGCCCCCCCGAGGAGGTAACTATGCAGAACAGCTGGGTCGGGTTGAACAACGCTGGATCTTCACTTTAGACTCAGTATTCCCCAAGGGTCTGAATCGCGATATTGAGTGGTTTTTGTTTACTTAAAGTGGCCTGTTGTGCAGAGTTCTTTATTTTGATCGGATGAGTCCTGCAGCGCTGTAATACAGGAATGGCAACCAATGAACGGGGCCGTGAGCTCCCACGTGGTTTGTCCTCCTGATTTGGCGCGCTTAATCAGCTTTAAATACCTGTCAGCGTTCAAGGGCAGTGCGCTCCCTGTCACTTTCAAGGCATTTTGCTGTCAGGTATGTTGGAAGGCTTTATATCCTAAGTCTTATACTCATTATTCGGCTATAAGTCCCACGCTGTTGTCCTGATGTATACTTCTGTTTTACAGTTATTGTTAGAACCCCTGTTGGCGCGCCCTCCCGATGCAGCCCGCGGCGAAACACGGGAACCGTGTCGGGGGACGCCATTAACCTACTGCCTGTATGAATCAGAGGAGTTGCCATATTGAAGAATAAAAAGTTGTACTTATACACTTGATTGTGAGTACTGTATCAGGACTTAAATTTCTGCCTGCACCTATGTATCCTGCGATTTTGCTATAGTGCAGAGTTTGCTCACCATGTACTTTTGGTAATTGAAGTCTCCCATTATTACTGCACTACCAATTTGGTTAGCTTCCCTAATTTCTCTTAGCATTTCACTGTCCGTCTCACCATCTTGACCAGGTGGACGGTAGTATTCTCCTATCACTATAGTCTTCCCCGACATACAAGGGATTTCTACCCATAAAGATTCAATTTTGTATTTAGTCTCATGCAGGATGTTTATCCTGTTGGACTCTATGCCATCCCAGACATAAAGCGCCACACCTCCTTCCAGGTGCTCCTCTCTGTCATTGCGATATAATTTGTACCCTGGTATAGCACTGTCCCATTGGTTATCCTCTTTCCACCATGTCTCTGAGATGCCAATTAAGTTTATGTCATCATTCACTGCTATACATTCTAATTCTTCTTAGACTTCTAGCATTAGCATACAAACATTCAAAGTTTGTTTTTTGTTTGTATTTTCATTATCCTTTTTAATTGATAGGGATAAGTTAGAATTTTTTAGCTCAGGTGAGTTTTTAGTTACAGGCACTTGGACTATTTTTCTAATTATTGGAACCTCACTGTCGGGATGCCCTAATTCTAATGCATCATTAGTATCCTTTGAAGATACCTCTCTCCGAACCATGCGCTGCTGAGCGACTGTCGGCGTTCCCCTTTGTTCTAGTTTAAAAGCTGCTCTATCTCCTTTTTAAAGGTTAGTGCCAGCAGTCTGGTTCCACCCTGGTTAAGGTGGAGCCCATCCCTTTGGAAGAGACTCCCCCTTCCCCAAAAGGTTCCCCAGTTCCTAACAAAACTGAATCCCTCTTCCTTGAACCATCGTCTCATCCACACATTGAGACTCCGGAGCTCTGCCTGCCTCTGGTGACCTGCGCGTGGAACAGGGAGCATTTCAGAGAATGCTACCCTGGAGGTTTTTTGAGATGCAGCAACCAGAATTGAACACAGTACTCAAGGTGTAGTCTCATCATGGAGCAATACAGAGGCATTATGACATTTTCTGTTTTATTCACCAGTCCCTTCCTATTAATTCCTAGTATTATATTTGCTTTTTTAACTGCTGCAGCACAATAAGCTATTTCAATGTATTGTCCACTATGACGCCTAGATATTTTTCCCGGGTGATGCCTAACATGAAACCTAACATTGTGTAACTACAACATGGATTATTTTTCCCTATATGCATCATCTTGCACTTGTCCACAAAAAATTTCATCTGCCATTTGGATGTCCAATCTTCCAGTCTCACAAGGTCCTTCTGTAATTTATCACTATATGCCTGTGATTTAACTACTTTGAATAATTTTTTGTCATCTGCAAATTTGATCACCTCACTCATCTTTCCCCTTTCCAGATCATTTATAAATATATTAAAAAGCACCAATACAAGTACAGATCCCTTAGGCATTCCACTGTTTACCTTTCTCCACTTAGAAAACTGACCATTAAATCCTACTCTGTTTCCTGACTTTTAACCAGTTTGCAGTCCACAAAAGTACATTGCTTGCTATCCCATGACTTTTTTGTTTTCTTAGAAGCCTCTCATACACCTTCTGAAAATTCAATTACATCACGGCTCAATGTTATCCACATGTTTATTAACCCCTTCAAAAAATTTAGCAGATTGTGAGGCAAGATTTCCCTTGAGTAAATTCATGCTGGCTGTGTCCCATTAAACCATGTCTAGCTATAATGTTCTATGATTTTGTTTTTTAGAATAGTATCCACAATTTTTCCCGGCTCACCAGATCACCCCTGGAGCCTTTTTAAAATATTGGGATTACACTGGCCACCTCCCAACCTTCAGGTACAATGGCTGATTTTAACGGGAAGTTACAAATTACTAGCAATAGATCTGAAATTACATTTTTGAGTTTTCAGAACCCTGTGGTCTAAGAAATTTGCTATTCTTCAGTTTGTCAATCTGGCCTACTGTATCGTCCAGATTCACCGTGATTTGGTTCAGTTCATCTGAATCATCATCCTTGAAAACTGTCTGTTAAACAGGTATCTCCCCAACATCTTCATTAATAAACATTGAAGCAAAACAATTCATTTAGTGATTTTAGCACTTAACATCTTTATGCGATACTTTATCTTCCTTAAGTGCCCCTTTAACCCCTTGATCATCTAACGATCCAACCAACTCCCTCGTAGGCTTCCTGCTTCGGATATATTTAAAAAAGTTTTTATTATGAGTTTTTGCCTCTATGGCCAACTTCTTTTCAAATTCTCTCTTTGCCTGTCATCAGTGTTTTACATTTAACTTCCCAATGCTTATGCTTTTTCCTATTTTCTTCAGATGGATTCTTTTTCCAGTTTTTGAAGGAATTTTTTTTTGGCTAAAATAACATCTTTCGCTTTACCTTTTAACCAAGCCAGCAATTTATCTTTCTTTTAGAGATATTCAAATTCCCAGTTTTAATGATAAACATAAGAACATAAAAAATTGCCATGCTGGGTCAGACCAAGGGTCCATCAAGCCCAGCATTCTGTTTACAACAGAGGCCAATCCAGGCCAAAAGAACCTGGCAATTACCCAGACACTAAGAAGATACCATGCTACTGATGCAATTAATAGCAGTGGCTATTCCCTAAGTAAAATTAATTAATAGCCCTTAATGGACTTCTCCTCCAAGAACTTATCCAAACCTTTTTTGAACCCAGCTACACTAAATGCACTAACCACATCTTCTGGCAACAAATTCCAGAGCTTTATTGTGCGTTCAGTGAAAAAGAATTTTCTCCAATTAGTCTTAAATGTGCTACTTGCTAACTTCATGGAATGCCCCCTAGTCCTTCTATTATTCAAAAGTGTAAATGGAGAAATTACTTACCTGATAATTTCGTTTTCCTTAGTGTAGACAGATGGACTCAGGACCAATGGGTATAGTGTACTCCTGATAGCAGTTGGAGACGGATCAGATTTCAATCTCACGTCAGCCCCTAGTACATACACCCCTGCAGGAAGTGCAGCTCCTCAGTATTCTCCTTGAAAAGCATTGTGGATATATGTGTGACTGACTAATTTGATTAACTTGGATAACTTCATAACTTGGTTAAGCTCTTTAACTTGATTAACTTGATGTGGTTGAATTGACTCTAGCTGGAGACCGCCAGTGTACTCAACCGGAAAGCGTCGACAGCCAGTAGGGTGGGTGTCCTTCCATGCGTAACGGCAGCCAAGGGTGGGATGCTGAGTCCATCTGTCCTGCAGGGGTATATGTACTAGGGGCTGATGTCAGATTGAAATCTTATCCGTCTCCAACTGCTATCAGGAGTACACTATACCCATTGGTCCTGAGTCCATCTGCTACATGCTAGGTAATAACCGATTCACATTTACTCGTTCAAGACCTCTCATGATCTTAAAGACCTCTATCGTATCCCCCCTCAGCCATCTCTTCTCCAAGCTGAACAGCCCTAACCTCTTCAGCCTTTCCTCACAGGGGAGCTGTTTTCATCCCCTTTATCATTTTGGTTGCCCTTCTCTGTACCTTCCTCCATCGCAACGATATCTTTTTTTGAGATGCGGCGACCAAAATTGTACACAAATTCAAGGTGCGGTCTCAACCATGGAGTGATATAGAGGCATTATGACATTTTCCATTTTATTAACCATTCCCTTCCTAATAATTCCTAACATTCTGTTTGCTTTTTTGACTGCTGCAGCACACTGAGCTGACAATTTTAAAAGTATTATCCACTATGATGCCTAGATCTTTTTCCTGGGTGGTAGCTCCTAATAATATTCCTCTAAGTTTTAAAATACTAATAGTGAGGTTCCTGCTGCCTTAAAGTGGGCATTTATCACATCTTGTGATGTCTTCAGTGACATTTGATCATTTGTTGTTGTAGGTACATCCAAGTCAAACAGTTCAGCAAGCTCTGCTGAAACACTCCCTTTACCTGCAATAGTGCAGATTGTGCTGCTGCTGCTGCCGCTGCATTCTGCTGCAGGCCTTGCAGTGTTGACTGGGAGGGACTCTGAGGAAATCCAGGGAGTCCAGAAAGAGACAAGAGTCCAGGAAAAGTAGTATTACCTGCTGCCTGAAGTCCTGTAGACAAACTGGGGAAAACAAATGTCATCTCAGAACATTTTCTATTGGAAAGGTTTCAAGTACTATTAAAAAAGAAAGCTGTGCCCTTTCTTTTAGACATGTAAGTGGCCTTTTAGAAAACTACTCCAGGAATTTAAGAGGTACATGTGGAAGCGATATCACATGTACTTTTACATATTGCAAAGAAGCGTTCCGGGGGCAGAGCTGGGGCAGGGAAATCATTTGCATGCATGCTTTTGATTTTCAAAAGCATGCACGTAAATGTTTGTGTGGACATTTACACCTCCTCTCCAGCAGGTATTGTAACTGCGTGTGTCTATCCTGCACTAAGGTACATGTGGTCCCTCTAATTTTCAAACTGGCCTTATTCACTTTGAAAATTAGGGCTTTCAGCCTTACACAGGCTGTTATAAAATTACCCTTAACATGTATGGTGTATAGATTGCACACAAGAAAGCTGTAATATGTGTGCTGTATCAATTAGAAATGTTACTGACAATTATTGCATTCTTTCAGCTGCTTCCAGACAATATCCTGAATTCCCAGGAGCAATTATGCTCAGAACAGTGTTACAACTACATGTGAAGTAGTTTCTGACAATGTGGGATGTCATTTGCCATTGAAATGACATGAACTAAATAGGTCCTATAAATATGCGGTAAACTGTGACTCTCTAACTTTAAAATGTCAGATTCTGGGGGACTGTCTAAATGTACATTGCCTGAGCCATTCTTTGAGATCCTCTCACAGCTCATTATTGTCAATGCCATCTTTGAAGGAGGCATACCTAGGAGCTGATGCATTAAAATGCTCTCAGCCTAGTGCACAGGTTGATGCATGGTTGGACAAATGTTTTGGACAAGCTAAATTTTCTCATACTGTGCTGGAAACAACAATGTACATATATTTTGTCTAGCTAAATATAAACAATAAGTTATTGTCATTTGAACATTTTATTGCAACCCCCCACCCCCAAAAAAAAAATAATTTCCTGTTCATACCCCAGATCAGTCCAGACAAATGGATGTTACATCCCTACCAGCAGATGGAGACAAAGAACAAAACCTTTGAGGCACTGCTACATATCCGAGTGCCACCTGCAGTCCCTCAATTTGTCTCCAGCACATGGTAGACCTGCAATTTGAGTGAGATTTAAAAAAAAAAAAAAAAAAAAAGTTTGGAAGACAGATTAGGAAGAGAAGATTCCACTCCCTGAGGTGTTAGGCAGCTTTATGGGCCATGCCTCACGTGGAGCCAGGCAAGTGGGGGGTTGGCAATCCCTGACTGTCTCTGTCCATATCTAACCCTGGGGACTGATAACTAGGGGTCCTGGTTCCCTCATCCCCGTGAATGGTTCTCTCCCTGGGTTGTAAGTTCCAGCAGGAAAGTATTTCTCTATCATTTGTTGTAGCATTTTACTGTTTGTTTAAGCAAGTTTAAAAAAAAAGAAAGAAAGAAAAGAAAAGCTGCTGAGGCTGGGCTCGATCACGAACAGGTCAATTAAGGTGCTGAGCCAGGATCGCTTGGGGAGAGGTTTGTAGAAGTACCTGATGCCACCAGGGCACTCAGGGTTGTAGCTGTGGGCTATTTTTGGCGGTCCTTCCCTGCATGGTCATCAGCTTTTCACCACGAGGCAGCCACATGGTAAGCCTCATAGCACCTGCCTTGCAGCGCACCAAAGCCTGTTAGGTTTGTGCCAGATGTGCTTAGATTTTAATGCCCTATGCGGTGAATGTGCCTTGGAAGGTGAAGGAACCTCAGAGGACACTGCAGGAGGCCGGAGAAGGACCCGCTCACAATGCCCATGTTGGAGGTCCCCGAAAGGGGTTGGGGTAGCTGGAGGTGCAGAAGTGCTTTCAGAACAGGTAAAAAAAAAAAAAAAAGACCACTCCAGCAGGGCCTAGGGATACCCCTCCTCCTCTTTCCCCTGTGGGGCTTCTTACGGGGGATGATTTATTAGACAGGGGGGGGGGGGGAATCTGGGTGAGTCTAATCCCACGGAAGAGCAGGATTTTTCTCCAGATTTTGTTCTGTTGATGCACAACGCATTCTTGGCGGTGGAAAAGTGGCCCAGGGAAGGAAAGCCACAGAGGCCTGCATAAAGGGCCAAGATAGTCCCAGCAGGAAGATCAGGAGAACTTCTGCGTCACTTGGGACTGGCTTGGACCTTGGAATCAGGAGACCCGGCAGAAGCTCTGTTGAGACTGGTGGTGATCTGAGGGATGACCCGGTTGATGGCCTTGGAGCGGGCGGTCTGGCTTATGATCTGGAAGCAATGGATGATATGGTAGATCCAGACGACATACCGGTAACCAAGGGGGATGACCCGAGGGCCGTTTCTTTTGCAAGGAGGAATTGAGGCCTCTCATCCATCATGTCTTAGATGAGCTGGGTATAAAGGTATTCAGGAAGTTTTAGGTATGGTGAACCCGGTGTTGGATGGACTGTGGGGTTCGCCAAAGGCTTTTCCATTGCCCAGGAAGTTCAGGAAGCTTGTGGGTTGGATACTCCAGAGGCTAGCTTGAAGGTCAGCAGAGCAATGGCAAAGTTGATCCGATGACGGAGGACACGTTGGAATGCCTAAGATGGATGCGGCAGTGTCGGCAGTCACAAAGAAGACCACTATCCTGGTAGCAGGTTTAATTGCATTGAAGGATGTGCAGGACCACAAGCTGGAGATCCAGTTGAAGAGGATGGTCGAGGTATTGGCCTTCAGCCTCCAAGTGGCGATTTGTGGTAGTCTGATGCAGCGGGCCTGTTTGTTCTGGATGCAGAAGAAGAATACATCATAGCATTCTAAGCAGGTGGCTTGGCTGAAGCTGGGGTGGCCTATGTGGTGGATGCCCTTTATGACTTGATCCGCACATTGGCTAGGATTATGGTCTCTGCGGTGGCAGCTAGAAGGCTGCTATGTTTGCATAACTGGTTGGCGAATGTGTGGTCTAAGTCCCAGCTGTGTAATCTCCCTTTTAAGGGGAAGTTACTATTTGATGAAGACCTGGAGCAATTGATGAAGACCCTGGGGGAATCCAAGTGGAATAGACTGCTGGAGGATATGAAGGCTGTTAGGAAGACCTTTCCGCCACAGGCCTGTTTTTGGGATATGAGGCATTTTTGGCCAGGCAAGATGACCTTGAATGCGGGGCAGAAGCAGGCTGCGGGATATCTTCAAGGCGTTCCTTTGCATATCTTGAGCCAAGCGAGAGGCAGTATGGAACACTTTGCTGCGCTTACAAAGCCTGGAAGCTATTATATCGGTTCCGTCTTCAGAAAAGGGAAAAGGAAAGTACTTAATTTATTTTGTGGTACCCATGAAAGAAGGTACATTCCATTCCATTCTGTACCTTCAAAAACACAACATAGCATTGTGGGTCCTGCAGTTCTGGATGGAGACGCTGCGGACGGTAATCGCCGTGGTTCAGAAAGGACAATTTCTAGCGGCCCTAGATCTCACGGAAGCCTAGCTGCATATCCCCATTCGGCCAGCACACAAGAAGTTTTTGAGGTTCATGGAGCTGTGGACAAGAGTCATCTGATGCCGACCCAGTTGTTGGACTATTTGGGGGTGCGTTTTGATAAATGGGTGGGAAGAATTGTAAAGATTCAGGCTCAGATAGGGCGATTTGTGGTAGTCTGGATCCATAGGGATTCGTAGGGAGCCATAAAGTCAAGAGGCCGCCAATGAAGAGTGGGTGACTCGCCAGAATGATGGCTACTGCCTGGACACAATACCCTTATTCAATAAACATACACATGCTTACTGTGACTCCAACATCACTCTAAGCTTCAACAGCAAGAGGAAATCGAAAAAAGGATTTGCACTCACAAAGAGGGGAGTAGCTGGCTTGTTACGGCGGTTACTACCCCAAACCAAATATGCCTGATACTTCACTTTCAATGCATATACAGCATAGCTCTCTGCTTCAACGACAGGGGAGAAGAATAACTGATACTTCACACATCCAGCAGAGCTCTCTGCTTCAACGGCAAGGGAGAAGAAAAAGGGTTCGCACTCACAAAGCGGGGAGTAGCTGGCTTGTTACGGCGGTTACTACCCCAAACCAAATGTGCCTGATACTTCACTTTCCATGCATATCCAGCAAGGCTCTCTGCTTCAACGGCATGGGAGAATGACTGATACATCACACATTTCCAGCATAGCTCTCTGCTTCAACAGCAGGGGAAAAAACAAAAAAAAAACTGATGCTTCACGCATATCCTGCATAGCTTCAACGACAGGGGTGAAGAAAAAAAAGGATTCGCAATCACAAAGCGAGGAGTAGCTGGCTTGCTACGGCGGTTACTACCCCAAACCAAATGAGCCTGATACTTCACTTCACTTTCAATGCATACCCAGCATGGCTCTCTGCTTCAACGACAGGGGAGAAAAAAACTGATACTTCACGCATATCCAGCATAGCTCCCCTGCTTCAACCGGCAGGGGAGAAGAAAAAACAACCAACAAGGGCTGTACAACATAGTCTAGGTAAAACAAATAAGCATGGTTATCGCGGCGGTTACTACCCCTACTACCCCTAACTAATCAAGCTAGATATTTCACTTGGATGCAGCTCCATCACTGCTCTCTACATTAATGGTGGGGGTGGAAGGGGAATAGAACAAAGAGCTAAGAGAAACAGATAAGTATGAGAGAAAAAATGTGTGAAGCTTGCTGGGCAGACTGGATGGGCCATTCGGTCTGCCGTCATTTCTATGTTTCTATGTCTTGAGAATGCCAGCTCCCAAGGCCTGGGATTATTTAAAGTACTGGGTTCTATGGCGGCCAAGTTGGATTTGGTGCCATGGGCGTTTGCCCATCTTCAACCCCTCCAGCGGGCTCTACTGTCCTGTTGGAGTCCGATGTCAGAGGATTATCAGTGATCTTTACCACTGTAGGGAGAATCCAGATTCAGCCTCTTGTGGTTGCTATCTCGCTGCAATCTGGTGAAGGGGGTGGATCTGGAGACTCCGTATTGGGTAGTGGTGAATACAGATGCCAGCCTCAGTGGTTGGCGGGTGGTCTGTCTCCAACGAACTGCTCAAGGTCGGTGGTCAAGCATGGAAGCAGCCTGGTCTATCAATCGTTTGGAATTGAGGGTGGCACACAGAGTGCTGGTATTTTTCCTTCCTCAGGTCCGAGGGCATATGGTCAGAGTTTTCTTGGTCAATGTAATGACCGAGGCATATATCAATCAGCAGGGCTGCATGAAGAGTCACGCTGTGGCTCGGGAGGCCCTAGAGCTTTTTGTCCGGGCGGAGTGACATTTGGAGGGGCTAGCAACTTCACATGTGGCCAGAGTGGACAATCTGCAAGTGGACAATATCAGTAGGCAACAATTGGACCTGGAGGAATGGAAGCAGTCAATGGAGGCCTTTGACATGATTCGGTTTCGCTGGGGCAGCCCCCAGCTAGATCTGATGGCATCGCAGAGCAATGCCAAAGTAGTGCAGTTTTTCAGTCGCAGAAGAGAGGTCAGAGCTGAGGAATTAGACACTCTCATTGTTCCGTGGCTAGCAGAGCTCCTGCTGTATGTCTTTCCTCTATGGCTGTTAATAGACCACGTGTTGAGACACATAGAGAGACATCTGGGTCAAGTGTTTCTTGTGGCGGCAGAGGTGGCCACTGCATCTGTGGGTTTGCAGATCTGATTCATCTGGCAGTAGATGGGCCCCTCAGATTGGCTCATTTTCTGGTCTGTTTAGGCAAGGTCCTATCTTCTCAGATCAGGTGGATCACTTTTGCTTCGTGGCTTGGCTTTTGAGAAGCAACGGTTAAGGTGAAAGGGTTACTCAGAACTGGTTATTACCACCTTGCTTTGGGCTGGGAGGCCATCCAAGTATATAGCTTATGTCTGGATGTGAAGGGTCTTTGAGACTGGCTGTTTGGAGGAAAGCTATATCCATTATTGGTAGGGATACCACATATTTTAGCCTTTTTAAAACAGGGATTGCCAAGGGCTTAGCCTACTATTCCCTTTGGGTACAGGTAGTGGCCCTGGGGTGACTCAGGGATAAACTACAAGGGAGGTCTTTGGCACTTTGGTATTGCATCTCGATGTAAATCAGTAGATGTAAATCAGGTATTTACACTTTCGGTAAATAGAAGGACTAGGGGGCATTTCATGAAGTTAGCAAGTAGCACATTTAAAACTAATGGAGAAAATTCTTTATCACTCAACGCACAATTAAGCTCTGGAATTTGTTGCCAGAGGATGTGGTTAGTGAAGTTAGTGTAGCTGGGTTTAAAAAAACATTTGGATAAGTTCTTGGAGGAGAAGTCCATTAACTGCCATTAATCAAGTTGACTTAGGGAATGGCTCTGCTACTATTGGGCATCAGTAGCATGGAATCTTCTTAGTGTTTGGCTACTTGCCAGGTTCTTGTAACCTGGTTTGGCCACTGTGGGAAATAGGATGCTGGGCTTGATGGATCCTTGGTCTGACCCATTATGGCAATTTCTTATGTTCTTATGTTATGTTCTTATGTGAATTTTGAAGTGGGTCAAGCATTTGTGGCCATCGGTGCGCAAAGTGTGTCTGGCATGGAGTTTGACCTTAGTTCTGCTGGTGTTTTCTGGGCTTTCCGTTCGTGCCATTGTGGAATGTGTCTCTAAAGGACCTCACCCTGAAGGTGGTTTACCTCGTGGTAATTTGCTCAGCCGGAAGGATTTCAGAGCTACAGGCTTTGTCCTGTAGGGAGCAGTTTTTGAGAATTAAGGATGATAGCATGTCTTTGTGTACAGTACCCTCATTCCTACCCAAGGTGGCTTCCTCTTTCACCTCAGTCAGATGGTGGCGCTTCCTGCGTTTCCGAATTGGTCTTCGGAAATACCAGAAGCAAGGGAACTGCATTTGTTGGATGTTCGTCGAGTGCTGTTGTGGTATCTTAAGGTCACCAACAGTTTCCGCCGGACAGATCATCTGTTTGTATTGTTCAGCAAGCCAAAGAAGGGATGTAAGACTGCGAAGGGCACTATTGCTTGTTAGTTTAAGGAAGCTATTATTTCAATTAATCTTTGCAAGGGCAGAAAGGTTCTAGAGGGGCTGCAAGCACATTCTACTAGGACACAGGGCGGCTTCTTGGGCTGAGTGTCAGTTGGTGTCACCACAAGAGATTTGTTGGGTGGCTTACGTGGTCTTAGCTTCACACCTTTCTCTCGGCAATTACCGGTTGGATGTTCAGGACCCAGGAGAGCAGATGTTTAATGGAGTGGAATTGAGGGTGAGTCCTTTCCCATGCCTGCCCAGTGTAGGGGTGCTTGGTATATCACTTGTCTGGACTGATCTGGGGTCCATCAGAAAAGGAAAAATTGGTTCTTAAACTGCTTACGCGACTCTAGCGCATCCTTGCTAATGAGAACCCAATCAGTTTTCGTGATTCGGGCCGTCCGCCAGCAAGGAAAACCGACGCGAAATGGTTCAGGAAGCGTTTTCTGAACCCAACTATTTTTTTTTTCTAAACTTTTTTGTTTCTTTAAATTTTTTCATCCTACTTAATATCACAATGAATATTAACGCCTCAGCTATTAACGCCTGCTCTAGGCAGGTGTTAATAGATGACAGTTAAATGTGTGTCGAGACGCACATTTTGTTTTTTTGCATCAGGAGTGAATGCCTAATAGCCTCATTCACATGCATTTGCATGTGATGAGTGCTATTAGATTCACTCCGCGTTGGACGCGCGTTGAATATATGCTAATCCCTTATTGCATTAGGGGATTGATTAGCGCCTATTCTACCCGTGTCCAACTGCAGATTAACAGTGTGCTTGGCTGAGCGCACTGAATTGCATCGGCCCCTAAGTTTGGCTTGGTTACAGGTCAATACTGAGGGATTGCAGATGGTATGCTCATATATATAGCAGTGCCTCAAAGTTTTGTTCTCTGCCTCCATCTGCTGGTAGGGATTCAAAACCCACTTGTCTGGACTGATCTGTGGTACTACAGGAACGAAAAATTAGCAGTTAAGAACCAATTTTCCTTTGGCCAGGGAGATTGCAAACATTTTGGCAGTGAAAGTTTAAATGCAGGAGATTCAGATTCTATAGTGTCCTCCAGCTGGTGCTGGAAGTTCCACAGAAAGTGGGAGTAGATCACAATGCACTTAAATCACTCTTTAGTGGCCTATAATATGAATACAAAGATGATCATCAACTCTCCTGGCCTACTATAGCTCCATGCGACACTTTTGTAGCTTGCAAGAATGGAGGAGTTAGAGAAAGGAAAGGATCACCACATGAAGGTAAAACATTGGACTTCATACCCTTTGCCTACCAGGTCTTTCATGAATCCTTCCCCTCTAACCCTAAACCGAGGCTCAGTGGGAAGGCGTTTCCATGTAATATGATTTAGGTTCAAGGATAAGTGTGAGAGACTGGGTCTATTGGGTAGTGAGCTTAAGTGAAGACAGAGAAGGAAGATTTTCTCCCTTAAAATATTTGTGATTCGCATTTTTCCCCATCCTCAAATAATGAAAAGTAATAAATACTGGTAACAGAAAGAATTTGCTCTCTAAAGAAAACTGATAAGTTTCTGTGATAAAACTCCACATAATTTACTGCAAATAACAAAAATGATTTTAAGTTACTTTTCTCTAATGCAGAAATCTACCTTGCTTGGGCAACAAGTGCAGAGTTGAAATTTGAACTAAATGCAGATGCAAATCCAGGTAGAACTGAAGCTGGAGATGGGACTGGAGTTGCTGAAGGTAGAGGTGCAATTGCTGCCAGTGTGGAAGGCGGCTGGAGCCCTGGGAATGAAGGTAGAGTGGGGAATGGCAGGAGGTGTGTTGGAGACAGGCAATCCAGGAAAAGCTGGGCTTGAGGAGACAAGAGGTCCCTGAGTGACAGAAAAAAAGCGAAGGAAACGGCAGTGGATAAGTCAGAGGAAATGCAGAAAGCCCGACACTGGGGTAGTGCGGCCAGAAAAGACAGATGTTGTGGAGCTGGAATGAGAAACAGAGGGAGCTGAAGGCGCTGCAGCAGGAACAGTTAACAATGTCCCTGATGCAGTAGTAGGTGTAAGGCTTGAGCTACCAGAAAAAGCAGCAGTACTTGTGAGAGATGCAAAATGAGGAAGTGCAGTAAAAACAGGGGGAATATGGTTAGAAGATCCATGAGACGCCAGAGGAAGTGAGGAGAGACTGGGGACTATTTAAAGGAGTGCCCAAGGAGGACAGATCAGGTAAACCTTGATTGACAGAATTTGATAAACTGACTGGAACTGTGGAGGCTGAGGGAAAGACATGACCCAATACCGCAGACAAACCTAGAGTACCATGGGAAGGAGTAACTGAACGGGAAGAACCTTTAAAGGCAGATGGGATGGGGCTAGTAGGTTCAGTTTTTATCTGGACAGGGATACTTGTGGCAATTGGGGAAGATGTAAGCTGCTTGTCATGATTAGAAGAAACAGGGTCCCTGAAAAAGAGCTGAACCACAACTGGCTAGCGATGGAGGTGGTTAAAGGAGACTGAGTCTGTAGTGTTGGTGGAGTAACAACTGGGATTCGTCACTGAAGTGGAAGAAAGGCCTTGAAAATATTCAAACCTGGAGTGGAAGAGTTTTGTGGTGTAGGTGTGGTAGAGGGAGTATAAGATTTGTTATCAGATGAGCCAGGTTGGTCAGTATTCTGATAACTAGGAGTGGCTAAAGAAGACAGCCCAACTGGAACTGCTGAAGGCAAAGCAGAAGAGTTCATTAATGTGGTATCATTGATGTCAGAAATCCCTTCAACATAGATAATAGGGGATTTCCTAAATTAAGTGCTCCAGAAGTGCCAGCAGCAGAAGTACCAGCAATCTCAGAGAGAGCTGGAGAAGATAACCCTTGTAGAGTAGGGGTCACAGACAAAGGGAGGCCTGCAAATACTGGTGGCACTAAAGCAGGAGTACTAGATGAGGAAGTAGAGGTACCGGTGACAGAAAAAAGGACGTCCTGTGAAAGGTGCACATGCCAAAGTTTCACTGGGGACAGGCGTGGCACATGGTATGGAAGCCCCTTGAGGAGCTGGAGTGACAGCAGGAGGTACTCCTGAAAAAACTAATTGGAACAGGAGGTAGTAAGTGAATTATTAGCAGGTGTAGCATCAACAGCTGGCAGTGAAAGACTCTTTATGACACTGGCAGTTTGTGTTGATTGAGATGGTGGAAGGGTCAAGATTTGACTTGAGAAGCAGAGAGTCCTGAGGTAGACATGTTGATCCCAGAGATGACTGGTGTTGTTGGTGTTGAAGGATGAACTGAGGACTTTGCAGGAGAAGGAGTTGGGGTGACAACTGGTGTTGAAGATGCAGATGAATTAGAGCCATGAGGAGAAAACAGCTGATTTGCGGATGCATTAAAAGCTGCAAAGGAACAAAAACATAATTAATACTTTAAAATGACAAAACTAATGTTTAAACATAGCAAGTTTGCTTACTGTAAATGGTATTTTCCATACATAGCAGGATGAATTAGCCATTATATGTGGGTGACATCATCCGACAGCACCAAACAGATTGTCTCCTAGCTAGTAGAGCTTTGGCTCTAGTGAGTATGTGTAGGAGTTCCGCACAGGCATAGATTTGTGAACCTTCTTAGTCAGTAACAGAACTAAGTCCTACCTAGGAAGTCAACTCTCAAAGGAGATGTGGATATTCCATGGATAATTCATCCAGCTATCTCCAGAAAACACAGTTTATGGCAAACAAATTTGATTTTTCCATCAATAAACAGGCTGAATTAGGGAGTCCAAAGCTGAGGGTTGCAGCGGAGCATTTACTGAGTAAGCAACCCAGACCTACAATGGCGAGTAGAACCACTGCAAGAAAAAGTTTTGCAAAACTGCTTGTCCAAATCTACTGTCAGTCTTTGAGAGGCTATCAAGAGAGTAATGGGATGTGAAGGTGTGAAATGAAGACCAAGCCTGCAGTTTTGTAGATATCCTTAGTGGGTAGTTCTTGAAGATAACCAACAGAAGCAGCCATAGCTCTCACTTGATGAGCCTTCACAGAACCTGTGATCTGCACTCCTGCTGATATGTAACAGTGGTGAATGTACTCAGCTAGCCAGTTAGACAAAATACATTTGGCGACTGCTACTCCCAGCCTGTTGGAATTATATGAGACAACAAATGGGACATTTTATTATGCGGCTGAGTTAATTTCTTGTACTATGCTAAGGCCATTTTGTAGTCCGAGTATAGAGGAAATTTTTGCCTTCATGATCGTGGGCCTTGAAAAGAAGGAGAGTAGCACAGTGGATTGGTTGCTATGAAAAGCAGAGACTACGTTTGGCAGAAACTTGGGTGGATATGAAAGACCATACTGCTGTGAAAGAATTGCATGTAAGGAGGATAATGGATGAGAGCATGAAGTTCGCTGATCCTTCTAGAAATCAAGATACACCAACTTCCATGTTAAGTACTTTAAAGAAGCTAACTCTAATTTTTCAAAGGGGGGTTTCATTAGTTGGGAAAGGACCACATTCAGGTCCCAAAGCATCAGCTGGTTTTTGGATTGGGGACTTGACATTCCATAGACCTTTAATGAAACAAGATATCTTCAAGAGGCATAGAGATTGATTTGCTATTCACTTGAGTATTGTAAACTGACATAGAGCTAAGGTGAACTCACACCAATGAGGTGGCGAGACCTGAATCAGAAAGGTGTAGCATATATTTCAGAAGATACTTAGGTTCCCAAGAAAATGGGTCCAAAGCGTGTTATTGGGCACCTCCTGGAATACCTATTCCATTTGAAGGCATAATTTCTTTTAGTTAAAGGCTTTCGAGGTGAAACTAGTATGTCCACAGTATCTGATATGGTAAGTGGAGATTAACTATCACTGAGTGCTCAAACATCCAAGTAGTTAGGTTGAGGATCGAGAGGTTGGGATAATAAAGTGTTCCATCTTCCTGAGTTAACAATGTATGTTCTGTTCCCAAGACATTGGTGGACTGCTGTAAAGCTGACAAGAAATGCATTACTAGATCTGTCTGGGTCATGCCAGAGCTATTAGGATCAACCAAGCACAGTCCTGACTCACTTTCTGCACTGTTTTGGCAATAAGCTATATTGGTGGGAAAGCATACATGAGGCTTGTCCCTAGTCAAGAAGGAAAGTGTCTTGAGCTAGTCTATGGTCACTTAGTAGAACTGAACAAAACTGATTTAGTTTTGTACTTTGCTGTAATGCAAATAGGTCCACTGACAGCAAATCCCCATAAACTGAATAGTTCGCCGGCTACTGATTGCTGTAGTGAGCAATTGTATGGCCAATAACTCTACTAAGTCAATTTGCCAGTGTCTTGGAGATGCCCAGCAGATAGGTGGCCTGGAGGGGCAGCTCGATTCTTTCTGCCCAATACCAGATCTTCAGGGCTTTTTGGCAGAGAAGCCAAGATCTATTCCACCCCTGCTTGTTGAAGTGCACATGCAACCTAGTTGTCGGTTTGTATCAGAATGCTCTTTCCCTGCAGAAGATGTTTGAATGCTGAGACAGACCAGATGCTCTGGGTGCAAACAGTTCTGGTGTGGGTGCCTCAGCATTTGGTGGAGGCGTCCATCGCTAGAACTACAAGATAGGGTAGTGAACAAAGATGGGACCCCATCCTGAAGAACCTGGGGACACGACCACCACTGCAACTCCTGTTTCATTGCCGTTGTAATATGCACCAGAGATGAGTGGGGTTGAATTAGTTGATCCCACTGGGCACGTAGACCCCATTTGAGGTAGCAGATTTGAAAGCATGTCAATGGAACCACGTGGATGGCTGCTACCATGTGGCCAAGGACCATGAGGAACCAATCTGCCTGTCGAGTGTCAAGTGTAGCTGAATGGATGAGCAGTCATGGCATTCATTTGACTGGGAAGCAGGAACGTTCTTTCCTGCAGTGAGTCTATCAAAGCTCCACTGAACCTGAGCCTCTGAGGGGGCTCCAGATTTGGCTTCTTGAAGTTGACCAGAAAACCCAGTGCTGTAGAATACAAACCGTGGTGTGCAGGGAGCAGAATACTTCCTCTCAGGAATTTGCCATAATCAGCCAATTGTCCAGGTACAGGAAGACTTGCATTCCCTGGTGACAGAGATGAGCTGCTAACTGCGAGGCATTTTGTAAAGACCCTTGAGGCTGACACCATGCCAAAGGGGGAATAACTTTCTACTGGTAATGAGAAGTATCTATTTGGAAGTGAAGGTAGTATCAATGTGAAGGATGGATGGGGTATGTGAGCATATACATCCTTTAAATCCAGGGCATGCATCCATCCATCCTTCTGCATGTAAAGGAGAATCGTACTGATGGAATTTATTTTGAATTTCTCTGAGTGAATGTTTGTTCAAGAGTCTTTGGACCTCAATGGGCCATAATCCTCCCAATTTCTTGCGGATGAGGAAATACCAAGAACAGAAGCTCTATGCATGTTGGGACACAGGACTGACTCTATTGCTCGTTGCTGGATGAGCGGTTGGACTTCAAAACAAAGTTGCAGCAGATGAGAAAGATCAGGACAGAGCATTGGTTAATGTGGTAGAGATGGGAGCCAGGAAAAATGCAACCAGAATCCAGACTCCACAATTTGGAGGACCAAGGGGGTCATTGGTGATCTGATGCCACTCCTTCACAAAATGCTGGATTCTTCTCTCACCAGAATCATGGGGGAGGGAATGTTCGGAAGGGATTAAAAACTGAGCCCTGGCTTATGTGAGGCTTGTTGAGTGGTTGACAGAATTCATGTTGTTGAGACCCTGGCTGGAAGCAGTTGCTAGTGCTGGGCCAGAAGGGGTGTAGACGGTATAGCTGGAAAGGGCAGTAAAGCTGCCTGTGGAAATACGGTCACTTATAAGTGTAGAAAGAATGTCTCAATGTGAGTGGCTGTTCAGAAGCCATCACAAGAGATTGTACAGCAACATTCTGGTCCTTTATTTGGGTGACTGTTTCTCTAAGTTTCTTGCCAAAGAGATTATCTCCGAGACAAGGGAAATCTGCCAATTTCTCATGGATTCCTCTGTATGCTGCTTGTCCTAAGCCATGCCATATGTTGCACTCCAGTGAAGATGAAGTGCGTGAAACAGAATCAAAGTACTCATAGACTGATCGGAGGAGATGGAAAATCGCTTCCTCTACATCCAAAAGAGGCTGAGGATAATGAGAGTCAGACTCTGGTTGAAGGAAGGCTTTAGCTTCAGAATGTAATCATGAATATACTGCAACCATGTAGAATTGAATAGGTAATGTGAGCAGTGAGCATTCAGGCTTGGAAGACTTTCTTGCCATAGTTATCATAGGAGCCTGTGATCTTTTCCTGGAAGGGAACTGGAATAAATCTGTGTCTCTTTTGCTTTCTTTATAACGGACTCAAACACCACTGACTGGTAGGGGAGCTGTACAACACCAAATACTAGAGACTGTTGAACCCTGTATTTCATGTCCAACTTCCTAGCCATAGAGAGATTGGATACAGGAGCCTCCCACATCCTCATTTGAAGCACGCTGAGAACACTGTGGACTGAAATGGCCACTGGTTCAGAAGGGATGTTGAGAATCTGAAGAAGTTTGAGCAGTTCAGAACAGGGGTCCCTGTCTTTCCAAACATGAATGTTCACAATGAGTCCAATATTTTCCACAAATTTCGAGTAGTGGAGGAGAAAGTGGCGGCCATTAAGAATTGGCCCCGGCTGAGGGGCCTCAAAGCGTTGCAACGTTTCCTCGGCTTTTCCAATTTCTACCATCACTTTATTCCCAACTATTCCTGTATTGTGGCCCCATTGACTGCCCTCACCTGAAAGGGGGCCAACGCGGTGGATTGGCCTGTTCCCCACCTGCCAAGCTTTCGAGGCCCTCAAGGAAGATTTCTTGTTAGACACCTGCCTTCGTCATCCGGATCCAGCCGGCCCTTTGTGGTGGGAAGTCGATGCCTCCAATTTGGCCGTGGGGGCCGTGTTGAGCCAGTTACTCTGAGTCTGGACAATTGGACAATTGTTACCCTTGTTCATATTTCTCGAAGAAATTCTCGCCGGCAGAGAGCAACTACTGTGTTGGTGATAAAGAGTTGCTAGCCATGAAACTTGCCCTGGAGGAATGGAGACAGTGGTTGGAGGGAGCCAACCATCCGGTTACGATTTACACCGACCACAAAAACTAGCATTCTTGAAGCAAGCCCAACACCTGAACCCAAGGCAAGCCCGGTCCAAGTCCTCACTTGGGCCCATGACTCCCTCACTGGGGGCCATGCTGGCTGTAAAGGGACCTTGGACTTGTTGAAACCGATTCTACTGGTGGCCGACGGTGAGACAGGACGTCCAAGCCTTTGTGGGCTCTTGCCCTACCTGCGCCGTTCAGAAGCCGCTCATCGGGAGGCCCAGGGGCCTGTTACAACCATTACAACTTCCGCCCCATAGCCAACTTACCTCTGATTGCCAAACTGATGGAGAAAGTAGTTAAACAACTCTCGGATTACATTGAAGAAAATAACATTCTCGCCCCGACTCAGTATAGATTCCGAAAATCTCTAAACACTGACACCATCCTCCTAAACCTAGAAAAAAAACAATCCCACCTTCTGGTTCTTTTAGACCTGTCCGCAGCTTTCGACACGGTCAAACACTCTACTCTCTTAGAACGTCTAACCAACATAGGCATTAAAGGATCTGCACTCAGCTGGTTCAAGTCTTTCTTATGCAACAGGTTCTTTAAAGTTAGGATAAACAATAAAGAATCCCAACCCATCCTCTCTGACCAGGGAGTCCCCCAAGGATCCTCCCTATCACCCACGCTCTTCAACATTTACCTGCTCCCGCTCAGTCAATTACTCACAAATTTAAAGTTAACCCACTACCTCTATGCAGACGACGTTCAAATACTCATCCCGATCACAGAATCCCTGCAAAAAATCATGACCCACTGGAATGACTGCCTTCAGTCAATTAAGCGCCTACTCTCCCTGCCTTAACCTAGTCCTCAACTCCAACAAAATGGAGAATGCTCATCATATCTCAAGACCACAATCTCAACCTCTTCAACCCACCAAGCTCTTCCCAACCTACATCACTAAAACCTAACCTATCACCGTTCGTTAGGGACTTAGGAACCTGGCTGGACAATCAGCTAAACCTAAAAAAATTAATAAACACCACCACAAAGGAGTGCTTTTACAAACTGCAAGTCCTCAAAAAAACTCAAACCACTCCTTCAGTTCAATGACTTCCGACTGGTGCTACAATCCATCATTCTATCTAAGATCGATTATTGCAACTCTATCCTGCTCGGACTCCCCGCCAACACCATTAAAACCTCTACAGATGGTAATAAAACGCCGCCGCCCAGAATCCTCACCAGCTCCAAAAGAAGAGAACCACATCACCCCCATCCTCCGTTCCCTACATTGCTACCCATCAAATACAGGATCCCTTTAAAGTTCTCACAATTATACATAAAGTGACGGCACAACCTCTCTCCTCTCAATTTAAGCATTCAATTGAAACAACACACTTCTTCCAGACCCATCAGAAGTGCATATAAAGGCACTCTGTTTGCCCCTCCGGCGAAAACAGCTCTAAGGAGCGGGCCCTATCTGCAGCAGTCCCCATCACTGGAACTCACTCCCCCCCGGACCTATGACTTGAAACCATGCCCCTCTGCTTTAAAAAAAAACAGAAAAACTTGGCTTTTCATTCAAGCTTTCCCGGACACCTAACCTTGACCTAGGTTTATTGTCAGTCCGGTGGCCCGGGTTTAATATCAGTCCTGTCTGGCCTGCATTGTTCTCTCACTTATCATCGTCCTTGGTTTAACAAAAGTCTTATTAGCTCCTCATGTACATTCACCCATTGTAATTGTGCATACTCTAATCCAAGTTTCATTACCTTTACCAGTACATGATACACGCTTCTTTTTAATTGTATATACTCTCCCATCAAGTTTCCTGCCCCAGTCCCCGGAACGTATCATATCATAGACTTTGCAGTCAAATTCATATCATAAGTATCATATCTTAAGCATCATATCATAGACTGTTTCAGTTTAAGTTCCTTGTACCAGTTTTTTGCATTCACTTGTTTTAAGTGCTAGCTGTATCAGTTCTTGTATTTACTTGTTTCATGTACTAGCCTTTGAGCGAAGTTGCAGTTTTTTTGTAAACCGGAGTAATCTGTATCCCATATAGGAACCTCGGTATATAAAAGCTAAAAATAAATAAATAAATACCCATCCCCGTGGAACCTTGGACACACATCTCCACAGACTTTGTCGTGGACCTTCTCATCTCTGGAGGTAATTTGGTCATTTGGGTGACCATAGATCGATTCTTCAAGATGGCGCACTTTGTCCCCTTGCCAACGTTGCCTTCTGCACCTGACCTAGCCAATCTCTTCGCTCAGCAGGTCTTTAGACTTCACGGTCTTCCGCATGATATAGTCTCCGATCGAGGACCAACAGTTTACTGCTCGATATTGGAAAAGCACTTTGCAAACGCTTCAGTGTGCAACTTAGCCTTTCGTCTGCGTTCCATCCCCAGACTAATGGGCAAACGAAATGGACTAACTGAACCTTAAAGACTTTTCTCCATTCGTTCGTTCGTGAATGAACAAGATAATTGGGCCAAGTTACTCCCATGGGCGGAGTTCTCGTATAATAATCACACGCATGCTGCTACTGGAAGTTCACCTTTCCTCGTTGTCTATGGGAAGCAACTTCGACCGCCATTGCCTTCGCCTGAACCTAGTGCACTCCCGGCAGTTCAACTTTCAGCCCGCCAGCTTCTTTCCTTATGGACTTCTATCCAGGGAAAGCTCCGTAAACCCCCACCCAGTCCGCCAAGAAGTGGGTGGATAGGCATCGTCAGCCAGCGCCTATTTTCCTTCCTGGAGACCGCGTCTGGCTTAGTACTAAAAATCTACAGCTATGAAATCCCTTCTCGAAGGACTAACTCCGAGATTGTGTGGGCCTTTTCGAGTCGCCGAACAAATGGGAGCAGTCTCATACCGACTACGCCTACCCTCCTCCATAGCGCATACATGACATGTTCCATGTGTCATTGCTGAAGCCTCTTGTTCTATCCAGATACCACTCCCGGGCTCCTGAACCATCGGATCCTTCAGTACCAGACGATGTTTACGTATCAAGTACGTGAGATCTTGGATGTCCGGTTCCATCAACGACGCTGGGAGTACTTGCTCGCCTGGGAGGGTTGCGGACCCGAGGATAATTCTTGGGAACCGGCCCGTAACATCCTTGACAAGGACTTATTACGGCAGTTGACCACCCAAGTAAACCCAGACCGGCTAAGAGGGGGCGTAAGAGGGGAGGTACTGTTACGGTTCTGGCCGGGAGTGCTGCGACCAGACCCTTACCTCTGTGCTCCTGGACTTGTTCCCCGCTTCTGGAGGCCTGGACTGCGGCCTGTTTGGTGGCGTCACCCGTGGGGGTCACACCGCCGGGAAGCCTCCCATGGACACCCTGCTTCTGGGCGCTTTTCCCGCCAGTGGTGACTCCACCCAGTTCCTGACGTCAGAAACGCCGCGGCCTTGATAAGCCGGCCGCAGACACTCTGTCTTGGCCTTGCAACGGGTTTACCTCCTGGTTCCCTATTGCTTCGTGCCCCCCGGAGTGAGTTGCCTTGGTACTCGCTCCGTTCCTGCTTGCTTGCTACAGTACCTGCTTGGTTCCTGCTTGCCTGCTACAGTTCCTGCCTGGTTCCAGTACCCCCGAGTCCTGCTACAGTTCCTGCCTGGTTCCAGTACCCGAGTCTTGCTACAGTTTCTGTCTGGTTCCGTAACCCAAGTCTTGCTACAGTTTCTGTCTACTGTTCTAGTCTGGTTCCAGTTCTCAGTCCTGATCATCAACCCGCCTAAGTCCCAGCGGCCCGGGCCCCCTACGGGCTCCTCCTGGGGGGGGCTTTGGCTTCCAAGGGTGAAGCCGCCTAAGTCCTAGCGGCTGGGCTCCTAAAGGGCTCCTCCCGGGAGAGCACTAGCTTCCAGGATGAAGAGCACCTCTACGTCCTGCCTGAACATCTGCCTCCCGGCCTGCCACATACTAGAGACATTGAACACCTATCCCAGTCTCCCTGCAGGTCGGCCCAAGAGTCCACTAAACTAAGACTCCATAACACAATATACAATTAAGCTCTGGAATTCATTGCTGGAGAATGTGGTTAAGAAAGTTAGTGAAGCTGGTTTTAAAAAAGGTTTAGGACAAGTTCTTGGAGAAGTCCATAAACTATTATTAACCAAGCAGACTTAGGGGTACATTTTTCAAAAACAGAGCATGTGCGAACAAAAGTACACTGGATTTTATAAGATACGAAATTGGAGCAGTCTCAGAGGGAACTTCCTTCCGCCTCCCCTCACCTTCCCCCTCCCTTCCCCTACCTAACCCACCCCACCCCCCCCCCCGGGCATGCCCCCGGACACGCCCCCTCCGTCCCTTTTACGAAGCCCCGGGGCTTACATGCATCCCGGGGCTATGTGCGTGCCGGCGGCCTATGCAAAATAGGCGTGCCGGCGCGCAGGGCCTTTAAAATCCGGCCCTTAGGGAATAGCCACTATTTATCACTGCATGATAGCAGCATGGGATCTATTTACTGTTTGGGCTCTTGCCAAGTAACTTGTGCCCTGGATTGGCCATTGTTGGAAACAGGATAACTGGGGCTCGATGGACCCCTCGGTCTGACTCAATATGGCAATTCTTATGTGATCTAGTGATGATCTAAATCTATGTTTGGTGCTGGTGTCTTCATACCATGTTTTTCATTTACCTTTTGATCAGCATGAGGAAGAATTGGTGCTGATTGTTGGCGTTGTTTCAGCACTATTTTGTGCTTAAGAAGTTGCGCCGACGTCTGTCAGCACCAGTATCCGCGCAATCTTTCATGCGATCCTGCACTGGTGTGCTTCGGTACAAAGTGATGCGTATCATCCTTTGATGTCATTAGGTCTGTGCCGACTGTTGGTGCTGGCGATTCTGCAGTTTTTGGCACTTTAGCATGTTTCTGAGCAGAGGGTTTTTCTGGCCACTCCCTATGTTCTGATGAACTATTATGCAATCTCTTTGAGCTCAAAGATTCCCCTGAAGAGGGATCATGCTTGGCTTTTATGATGGTATTTTGGTATTCTAGACTCACAGGAGGTTTTAGCTCATGTTTGAGCTTAAGCTCTATATAAACCAAGGCACTTTTGGACATTCTCCCACAAGGCCCACAGGAAGAGCTGTCATGTTTTGGGCCCAGGCATCTGAGGCACAAGTTGTACTGATCTGTCGATACCATTTTATGGCAGCATTTCTCAAACTTAAAGGGTCTCCTTCCCTTCTTTCCCACCAATGATTTCTATGAAGCCATTCAATGTTTTTAGTGAAAACATCCTTGATAAGTTTAAAGTAGTATTCTTTGCGAGAACTGCAGCTGATATAAGAGAAGAGACAGTTCGATCATTCGTGAAGCAGACAAATTAAGACTGAGAAAAATTGTGCAGTGATGCCAGCGTGGGACATCCACGCATGCTCAGAACTTTCCAAGCTAGGAGAGAAGAGCACCAACATGGTGCCGTTGGATGATGTCATCCATCTTGTGTGGTGGTTTGTATGGCTTGTCCATGGAGAAAATACATGTGTAACCCAGTTTCACAAGTATTTTTACTCAAACTTTCTGAGAAGTGTTCCAGGGGGTGGAATTACAGGCTTCATTTTGATTATAAAAGTATGAGGTAATTTTAAAAGGCTTTATGTGCTTAAAACTGGGTTTGCACTTATGTATGTAAGAGAGCTTTTGAAAACTGGTATGATATATGCTATTGAATTGTCAGTAGGTTTTACGTACTAAATGGGCTTTTTAAAATTGCTACGATATATGCTACTTTTACACTGGCAAATCCTTTTAAAAAATTACCCTCTATGCATGCAAATCTTATCGCAGACATTACATCATCCAAAGATCTGGTGTAACATTGTGTGATGTCATGTGTGCCCTTAGTCAATTACTCGAGTATTTTCAAAGCAAACGTATGCATATAAGTTTGCTTAGAAAATTAACTTCTTAATTGTGTAAGTGTGATACTACAGGATGCCTGTAATTTTGATTTCGGAATATGTGTGTGCAGAACATTATATTTACAAAAATAAAGACAAACTAACATAGTTTTCATAAAAACAAATTCACATATTATCAGCATGGTTTTCAACAATTTCCCCATGCATCCAACTAATCTTCTTCCTTCAGCTCACCTTGACTTTGAGATGATTTTCCTTGATTGGGAAGGTCTTCATTTTCTGGAAAGGAACCATGTAGCATGCATTTACTTAAGAGACAAAGGAACTTTTTGCAAGAAGTGTCAACATTTAAATAAATTAAATAGTTTTAATAAATTATATAGTTTTCCAAAAATAATAAGCACATTACCTGTTCCTACTTGATTCAGATTAAACGGAGCTGCTATGCCTGGAGCTATGACATTCGACAGGGGAACAAGACCAGCATTATTATAGGCACCTAAATTACAAAAACAAAACAAAAAAAAAACCCAAACATATATTATCAAAAAACTCCCTTAAGGAAATCCAATGTATTTCATTACCTTCCAAGAAGATATCATCTGTGATGTCACAACTATGGCTGTATCATTCCCTCTTTTTATATGTTGATTATGTATAGACCACACACAGACATACACAAACAGCTATTAGATGGGTTGAAAAGCCATGCTCAGCCTTTGCGAATCCTATGAACTATGCACTAGGCTTTGGGGGGATGCCTTTGTCTAGGTTGTTTTTAGGGGTAGATGTTCACAGCCTGCTCACTGTCTTGATGTTGTGAGGATGGGGTTGGTTGTGCTATACTGTGTGTTGCACTTGATGCATGGGACATGGTTCTAGGTATAATTCTGCAGGCAAAAGAACTCCTGGAGTACAGGAGTGGCCTAGTGGTTAGAGCAGCACCTACGAACCAGAGAAACCATAGAAACATAGAAATGATGGCAGAAAGACCAATCGGCCCATCCAGTCTGCCCAGCAAGCTCCCACACTTATTTTCCCATACTTATCACCACCACTAAGTAATATTTAATATGAAACTATGTTACAGTATTTTGATGGCACCTGTTAAGTTAATATAATTCAACACATTGAAGTTTGAAATTATGTGCCTTATTGTGAACCATTGTGACGGCAACTAGCTTAACGACGGTACAGAAAAGATTTTAAATTAAATTAAATTATCTGTTTTACCGACCACCAAGTTCAGGGCCCTTGCTAACTGTTTGATTCAAATTTCCTGCCATTGATGCAGAGGGTTCCTTGTGACCTTGGGCAAGTCACTTTATCCTTGGGTACAAACTTAGGAATAGCTTCATCAAGCTGCTATGTTTTTTCGCAGCAGGGGTCCCATTATTGAGGGGGGGGGGGGGTTGTGTCGCTGTGATAGTGAAGCCCCTGCCCCAAAAAAGCATCATTGCTCTATGGCACTTTCATTTGTGTCGTGGTCAAACACCGTGACACAAAAGAAAGCAGCAAGCGGCTCTTTAACACGATGGCGGCTCCAACCTCACAGGACATAAAAACATAAGAAATTACCATCAGGCTGATTCAGTAAAGTCCGCTGAAGAGTGGACGAACGCCTGCTCTCCCGGCGCGCGCACAGGCCACTTGCCTGTGCGCGCGATTCTGTATTTAAATTAGGTGGTGCGGTAGAAACGGGCAAAAGGAGGCACTAGGGACACTAGCGCGTCCCTAGCGCCTCCTTTTGACCCGGAGCGGCGGCTGTCAGCGAGTTTGACAGCCAATGCTCAATTTTGCCGGCGTCGGTTCTCAAGCCCGCTGATAGCCACGGGCTCGGAAACCGGACGCCGGCAAAATTGAGCGTCCGGTTTTCGGCCCGACAGCCGCCGGCCCATTTAAAAAAATTTTTTACCCTTCGGGACCTACAACTTAATATCGCCATGATATTGAGTCGGAGGGTGCACAGAAAAGCAGTTTTTTACTGCTTTTCTGTGCACTTTCCCGGTGCCGACAGAAACCTAGCGCCTACCTTTGGGTAGGCGCTAATTTCTTAAAGTAAAATGTGCGGCTTGGCTGCACATTTTACTTTCTGTATTGCGCGGGCATACCTAATAGGGCCATCAACATGCATTTGCATGTTGAGGGTACTATTAGGTGCCGCGGGTTGGACGCGCATTTTCCGTCCCTTACTGTATAAGGGGTAAGGGAAGACGGGCGTCCAAGGGCAGGTTAACAGTGCGCTCCGTCAGAGCGCACTGTACTGTATCGGCCTGCATGCTGGGTGAGACCAAGGGTCCATCAAGCCCAGCAGTCTGTTTCCAGCAGAGGCCAAATCAGGCCACAAGAACCTGGCAAGTACCCAAACACTACGAAGATCCCATGCTACTGATGCCAATAATAGCAGAGGCCATTCCCTAAGTCAACTTGATTAATAGCAGTTAATGGACATCTCCTCCAAGAACTTATACAAACCTTTTTTAAACCCAGATACACTAACTGCACTAACCACATCCTCTGGAAACAAATCCCAGAGCTTAATTGTGCACTGAGTGAAAAAGAATTTTCTTCGATTAGTCTTAAATGTGCTACTTTATGAACCATCAGATTTGAAGAAGTTTTTAGGAAATTGCAAAAATGAAGTTAAACTACCCGATCTCAACAGAGTAAAAATTAAGATTCAGTATATCCTCCTAGTGAAGTCTTTAAGATATAGAGAAGTAGTTATTATGCTCTAATGTATTTTGTTAACCTTTTATCTTTCTTTATGATAAATGGAAACAAGCTTGTTTATATATCAATTATTGAAATTTATTGCTTCTTTGGGAAAAATTGTTAATGTTTCCATTTTCTGTTGAGGATTATGAAAGTAAAATCTGTAAGAGTATTTGAAAATTGAATAAATAAAGAATTAAAAAAAAAATGTGCTACTTGCTAACTTCATGGAGTTTCCCCTAGTCCTTCTATTATCTGAAATTGTAAATAACCGATTCACATCTACTCATTCAAGACCTCTCATTATTTTAAAGACATCTATTATATTCCCCCTCAGCCATCTCTTCTCTTGAAGAGACACTGTCCCAACCCAAAAAAATCCCCACAGCCAAACAGGGAGGTTGAGCGGGTTCAATGCTGGAGCCACCAGTCAAGGCAGCCTTGAATCCCTATAAATAGAAAAAAAAAAGTTTAATGTGCATGACGGCGGTGATACACCCCGAGGTCCAAGCCCTGCCCTCGGCCCCTAAGAGCTAGAGTCCCTTCCCCACATAGCAGTCCCCCCTCCCCGCCCCCCTGATAAAATAGTCCACTGCCTACCCCCACCCACTCGACAGCAAAGCCTAAGTCCGATCTTGGATCTTACCCCAGTCATATATCTGGGGCAAGGTCAGGTCGGCACCATTTTGGAAGGGTGCGAGGGTGCCTCTGAACCCCAATATGAGATCCAGAATAAGGTAAAGAGGGATCTGGAGGGGGGCAAGGGTGGGGGGTAGGGGCCTTGTCCTTGAGCATCGGAGGACTGGGGGGGTCAGGGGGATGGGGATTTTGCTATCTGGAGGGCTTGGGGTAGTGGGGGGATCTAGCTATCTGAGGGGCCGGGGGGTGAGGGCCGGGTTACTTTTCTGTCAGAGGGGCCAGGAAAGGGGAGGATCTAGCTATCAGGGGTGGGGAGAGGGGGGACTTTACTATCAGGTGGCTTGGACCTCGGGGGGGGGGCACTGCCCCCCCCCCCCCACCGTGCACATAATTAAAAATTGTTTTCTATTTTTGGGGAGTCGTGGCAGCTCCGGGTTGAAATAGTGGTCAGCACTTACCCTTCTCAATCTCCCCACATTTGGCCGTGTTATCCCCCGCCCCCACCCCCTTTAAACGTGTGGCAGAAGCCTCAGGACCCATGTTAGAGTCCCAGGCTTCCCGGTAGACATAAGAAAAATTGGTTCTTACCTGCTAATTTTTATTCCTGTAGTACCACAGATCAGTCCCAGACTCCTGGGTTTTACATCTCTGCCAGCAGAGGAGACAGAGAAAATTTCACTGACGTACATAACCAGTGTGCAACCTGCAGTCCCTCAGTATTGATCTGTACCCAAGCCAAGATGATAACACCGAAAAGAAGATTTGAACAGCTAACAACCCCCCCCCCCAACCACAGGAGGATGGCAACTCTGTAACCAACTGAAAACCCCTTCCTAGAAAGTAAGGTAAACCAAAAACGTACCCAGATCAGTCCAGACTCCTGGGTTGTACCTAAGCACCCCTAAACTGGATGGGACCCTGAGAGTCCCGTCACAGAACACTCTCACCAAACCCCAAGGATGCTGGAGCCCCCAGCAACCAAATAAATAGTGTCTGGCAAAAGTGTACAGCGACTTCAAGTAGCCACCCTTGAAATTCCTGTGGAGAAACCTTTGAGCCTCATCCAAGAGACTGCTGAGCATGCGTCAATGAGCTTTCAAACCCTCAAGCATTGTACACCCTTTAGAAATTATGTTGAACCAATTGCCTCTTTAAACCATTGAGCAATTGTAACTTTAGAAGCCTGACACCCCTTCTTTGGACCATTCCAGAGAAACAAAGAGGTGAGCTGACCTATGAAAATCATCAGTAACTTTCAGGTCCCTCAATAACGGGCATTGAAAGTCCAAGAGTCTAATTTCTCTAGCATGGGGCTTGGAGGAATCCAGAACTGGAAAGGCCAGAATTTCCACAGTTTGATTAACATGGAACGCCGAAACCACCTTAGGCAGAAGGAGGGCACGTGTTATAATGATACCCCTGACTCTGAAATCTGCAGAAAAGGATCTCCAACACGGCAACGCCTGGAGCTCTGAAATCCTTCTGGTCAAACAAATAGCCACCAGGAAAACCACCTTAATAATTAAATCCTTTAAGGTTGCTCTTCTGAGTGGCTTAAATGGAGCCTCACACATTCCTCTAATCACCAGATTAAGATTCCAAGATGGACAAGCCTTCCTTACTAGAGGATGAAAATTCTTCCCCCCCCCACCGAAGAAAACGTATGACATCCGGATGCATAGACATAGAATATCCCTGTACTTTACCACAGAGACAGCTCAAGGCTGCTACCTGTACCCTAGAGAGTTAAAAGCTAGAACCTTAACCAAACCCTCCTGAAGAAAAGTCAAAATATGCAATACAGTAGGTGAAGGACTGTAACCCCATTAGCAATACACCAGGACTCGAAGATCTTCCAAACTCACTCGTATGCTAAAGATGTGGAAGTTCACCTGGCTTGCAACAGGGTAGTAATGACAGTTTCAGGATAACCCCTCTGTCTCAGCTGTCTCCTCTCAAAAGCTAAGCCGTGAGACAAAAGTGAGTCGCTTGGTCCAAAAATATTGGGCCCTGGTGGCGCAGATTCGGCAGATGGCCGAACTGTAGCGGCCTGTCTGTAGCCATGTTGACAAGATCTGTGAACCATGGACGGAGCGGCCACTCCAGAGCCACTAGAATTATGTCGCCTGGATGTTTCTCTATTCGCTGTATCGCCTTGCCCACCGGTGGCCATGGGGGAAAGACATACAGCAGAATTCCTCGAGGCCATGGAAGAACCAGAGCATTGATACTCTCTGCCCCATATTCTCTTCACCAGCTGTCGAACCAAGTCACCTTGGCATTTCTTCTGGTCGCCTTCAAATTCATGTGAGGAGAACCCCATCTTCTGCAAATGAGACCTCCAAGAGCTCCCACTCTCCAAGGTCCAACATCCTTCGATTCAGAAAGTCTGCCTGAACACCCTGGTGAGGTGAGACACCTCTATTCTCTCCAAGTGATGTTCCGCCCAGAGCATCAGTTCCTGAGCCTCCTGAGCCACCACCCAACACTTGGTTCTTCCCTGTCGGTTGATGTAGACCACCATCGTGCATGTCTGATAAGACCCTCACCAGATGACCACGTAACAGAGGCAGAAAAGCAAGCAACACGCACCGCACTGCTCTCATCTCTAAATGAATGATAGAACATGAAGCCTCTTTCCTAGACCACTCACCCTGCACTGACTGGTCCTGACACATTGACCCCCAGCCAGAGAGGCTGGCATTGGTGGTGATTATCACCCTATCCAGAATCTCCAATTGCACACCACATTCCAGATTGGCTCAAAGAAGCCACCAAGACAGACTGTCCCTGCCTTTCCCCTTAAGTGGAAGAGGAAGATGAAACTCCTCCGACAGCAGATTCCACTGGGGAGAGAAGAGCCCTCTGAAGAGGCCAGGTATGTTCAAATGCCCAAGGCACCAACTCCAAGACTGAAGCCACAGAACCCAGGACTTGCAAGTAGTCCCAGACTCTGGACCTTGAAAGCCCCAACAGGTGCTGAATCTGAACCTGCACCTCAGCATCCTCTTTGTTATGACCGTCGGTTGCAGACGGCTGCAACCAATTCAACTCATGTCATGTGTTGCCCTGCTCTCCTCTCCGGGTCTACTCGCGGCTGGGGCTAGCCGCTACCGCCGCGCATACCTCTAGGTTCTCAGGGCTCCTCGTGGCGGCTGGGACGCTGCTGCCACCCATGCCGACTCTGGGCCTTCCTAGGCACGCGCACGTGCGCCAGCCGGTGTCCCTTTGAAGGCCCAATAGTAGGACCTCAGGGGTGTCGTTGACTGATGACATCACAAGGTTGTGATTCATAAGCACCTCCTTCGCCGTTTGCTAGCTGACTTGGCAATGAGTTCTTCGCTACTGGTGCATGCTCCTGTCTCCTCGGACCCGTGGTTCCTGCATCAGATCTACCTGCAACTCTGGCTCGGGTACCTGCTCCTCGGGGTCCTGCCTGCGCTCCAGTTGGATACCTCGTCTCCAGGCTTCCCCTGCTCTCCGGGCTAGCCCCTGTGCCTTCCAGAGGTCCTGCCTGTCGGCTTCCCTGCTCTTCGGAGTTGTCCCTTGAACTGCCTTACTGCTTTGGAGACTCGACACTGCGCTTCCTCGCTCCTTGGGGCAACACCTACACCAGTGGACTATACTCCACGCTTCCCGCTCCTTGGGACAGCACCTACGTTCTACACCAGTGACTGTACTCTACACCTCCCCGCTCCTCAGGGTAGTGCCATCGTTTCTCTACCAGAGATTCCATTGTACACAGCCCCACTTCTCGGGGTTGCTTACGTCACTACTTTGGAGATTTGACTCGGGCTTCCCCGCTCCACGGGTCAGCCTACGACATCACACCAGAGCCTCTCTCGCTAGGCTTCCCACCCCTCAGGACAGTCTCTGCTGCATTCCTTCAGAAGTTCCTGTCTCACACTCCCCGCTCCTCAGGGGCCTGCCTAGCACTTCTCTGTCGAAGGTTCCTGCTCTGGTATTTGCATCTCCAGTTCTACCTGAATACTGTGGGTTCCCTCCGAACTGTGTCTCTTGCCCCGTTCCTCAGGATCCCTCACAGTATTCTCTCTACAAGCTCCTGCGATCACGTGGCTGTGATGCAGGATGCTCCATCTCTCTACCACTACTACAGCATCTCCCTGCTGCAGCTGACCTCGCCTCCCGATAGTGAGGACCTGTGGGACTCCTCCCCGCATGTGGTACCAACCCTCACCTCGGGCCAAAGGTCCATGAAATACATGAATTCTAATACTCTTCTTCGTGAGAAACAATTCCATCCCCCCCCCCCTCGTGTGTCGAACCACGCCGCCAGATACTATAAGGTCTGAGAGGGAACAAGATGACTCTTCACCAAATTCACAAGCCACCTAAAGACAGTAATCATTGTAGCACTCTCTGCACTGACTGCCGACAGAGGACTTCCGATTTCGCTTGGATAAGCCAATCATCCAGGTAAAGATGCACCAGTTCCCTTTCCCATCCTAAGGCTGCCGCCACCACCACTATCACCTTGGTGAACGTAAGCAGAGCCGTTGTTAACCCCAACAGTAAGGCTCAAAACTGAAAATGTTCCCATAGGACCATGAATATCAGGAACCTCTGCTGCTTCTCCTTGATGGCTATATGCAGTTAAGCCTCTGTTAGATCTAGTGATGCCAAATACTCGTCTTTGTGCAGAGCCACGATGACCGATCTCAAAGTCTCCATGCGAAAACACAGAACTTTGAGGGCCATATTTACCTTTTTCAGGTCCAAAATTGGTCGAAATAACCCCTCTTTCTTTGGTATAACAAAATAAATGGAGTATCTCCCTGTTTGCTGCTCCTCTTGCGGAACTGGCATTATAGCTCCCAGTTGCCTCAAGCAGTCCACTGTTCCTCGCACAGCTACCCGTTTGGAGAGAGGAGTGCAAAGGGACGTGACAAAAGTGTCTCAAATGGGATGAACAAATACTTTTACCACACTTAGGACCCACTGGTCCGTGCTAATTTTGGTCTACTCCTCAACCAAGAGCACCAGATGCCCTCTGATAGCTGGAACCGAAGAGTGGGCCAGCCTTGCTTCATTGCAAGAACTTCGCTCCTCCTGAACCAGCACCAGAGGTGTCCTGGGTCTGTCATTTGCCACCCTGAAAGGACTGACCCCAGGACTGAGTTCTGACTGTGGCCTGTCTCTGAGGACCTCCAGAATCCTTAGTTTGGCGAAATCTCCTGTTGTCTCTAAATCTAGCCTGCACAGGAACAAATCTCCTGCCCTTCTGCTTATCCTCTGGCAACTTATGCACCTTGGACTCCCCCAGATTTTTCATTATCTGCTTCAGGTTCTCTCCAAACAAAGCTTTCCCTTAAAGGAAGAGTATCTAGCTGAGATTTGGACCACATGTCCGTTGACCAGTTGCACACCCACAACAACCGTCCAGCAGACATCATAATTCTGGAAGACATCATGATAAGTCATAGAAGCATCAGCTCCATAAACCACAGCCACCTTCAGACGCTCAGCCTTCTGCCCAGCAGCCCTTGACACAGCTTGTGACTCTTGCAATTGCTGGACCCAACGCAGAAATGCCCTCTGCATAAAACTAGTGAAAACCACAGCCCTTATACGTAGAGCCTAAAATTCAAAAATCCTTTTAAGATGAAGCTCCAACTTGCGATCCTGTACATCCCTTAAAGCAGCCAAGCCCACTACAGGAATAGTGGTCTTCTTGGTGACCACAACACCGATGCATCAATCTTAGAAAGTTAAAAGCTCCATTGTTTTCCTCTGGTAACGGATAAACCTTGACCATAGCTCAGCCAACTATGGCGTGTCCCACTCCTGAATTACCAGTTATTTTACTGACTTGTGTAAGGGGAAGGCCTTCACCAGACTGTGCAATCTGTCTAACACAGGATCTGCACCTTCCAGATCCGACTCCTCCTGGGTCACCTTGATCCCTTGCTCCTGAAGGACCTACAGAACCAATGGCCAGAGCTCTTCTCTATGAAAGAGGCACACCCACCTTGGGATCATCCCCTTCCACCATGGAAATCTCTTCTGGGTCCCCCGCCAGGTCAGGAGTCTCCTGCAACTCTTACGTCCCCTTGCACGACATCTAGATCCTCAGACTCATCAGTTTTTTCCTGTGGACCACCAGCCTGCAAGGACAGGCCCAGAACATGCCGAACTCCATCAGTCCACTTCCTCTTGGGAGGATCAGGTCGGTCCCTTGGTCTGGGCTCCCCCACAGACCAGGATTGGAAAGGCGACCTCTGGATGCTTTCTTGGCCAAAAAGGCCTTGTGCATGAGGAGAACAAACTTTGAAGAAAATCCCTGGGACTCATTCGAGTCCCGAACCTGGAGAAAATCACCTTCATCAGAGCCTCATGATTCAGAGGGAAATCCTCCCTATCTGAATTCCCCTGGTCCATCCCTGTGCCTACCACAACCGGAGATAGAGAGAAGCCCCGGCCTCTCTTGGTGAAGTAGACAGCTGTGTGCTATTACCGTCTTAGAAGAACTCCTCCTCGGGGCAGGCCTGGCTGTCCATCCTGAAGAAGCAGGCTTAGACCGAGAGGGGAGCACTGCAAGTGTGCCTTCCCAACCTGCAGCACACCTGGAACACAAGCTCTATCTCCTTAGGCACGACCGTGAGCCCCCGCAGGCACAGCATGCACTGCCACGTGCCATTATCCCGACTGCGTGGTCTGAAGCCATGCGTCTCCTTCATACTGATGTGTGCCCCAGGAGAATATGACTTGCTTTCCCTGCTTCAGATGATCCGCCTGTCACCAACCCTGTAAGTCCGAATTACTGCACAATGACATGGCAATACAGAGAAAACAAAGAGTCCTTCTCTTTTTTTTTTTTTTAATTTTAAAAAACATCACAGAAAAACCAACTTAAAAGGTTACTTCCCTGCTCTTTCTGGGCTCATCATGCAGAGCTGTCAGCAAGTCACCATGCTATCTCGTGCGGGCTGAAGGATCTGGACTATCAGATGTCCACTCCACGGACCTCAGGATTGAGCTATGAAAGAGTCAACAATTCCCTGCTTGCTTGCCTCAAAACCAGGGAGGATGGCCCCACCAGTATCTCACAACCCCCTAGGAGGATCAAGTAATCTCCTGTTTCTTAGATTTTTTTTTTTCCTCAGACTGCAGGTTTTGCACCATTTACCATCTGCTGGAGACAGAAATACTGGGGTACTCTAGATGGCACATTGGGTTATGTACAGTGTCAGTGAAACTTTCTCTGTCTTTATCTGCTGGCAGGGATGCAAAAGCCAGGAGTCTGGACTGATCTGGGTACGTACTGGAACTAACGCTTACTAGGGAGCTGTTATTTTATCACGGCTGACCACATTTAAGGTCAGCCGCGATAAAATATTTGCATCATATTGCCTAGTAATGACCTTTTTTGCATGTGTTTGCGATATACACGATATAATACGAGTTAGAGCCTTAACGTGGCTTGATGAATGACCCAGTTAGATTGTAAGCCCTCTGTGGACAGGTAAATATCTACAATACCTGCGCATGTGATCTGCTCTGAAGTGCCGAAAAGCGGAATATAAATCAAATAAATTAATAAATTAATAATCCACACACTCAACTGCAGATGGCCCTTCTGACATTACTGATAGTAATAATATTAACCCAAGAAATAGGGGTAAAATTTACAAAGTTCCCAACTGTTCATATATGAAGAAGGAACCTTAGTTCCAAAATGCAAGCATTTTTAAACAATTGTTAACCTTATGAAAGGATCATCTAAGCAACTACTTTGCTGGTAGTCTAAATGCTTTATTTGTGGTGGATTTACATGGCATTCCTTTTCTGTTTTCTAATATGTGAGAGATTTGACAGTTGACAAGAAAATAAATTCAAACACTCCATAAGAGGTATTAAAGCATTTGTCTTTTTGAGATGCACAATATCATTCCATATATGGTGGAACTTTCAGTGGATTTATTGCTCTATAGTTGATTTTTATGCATAAATTATGCTATCCATCTGTATTATATTTAACAGGCCTAATTCATTAGGATTCCTTACATTCTAATAATGGAATCAATCAACTGAAAAATACAAAGTCATAAGAGGTCTTAAAAAGAGCAATTTTCATACCTGTTAATGTGGGTAAATGTTAGTTTGTACCTGTTAAATCAGCTCACTGAAAATTGCCCTGCCACAAAAACGGTAAAAATACGTGCAATCTTACACAACATGTGCACTTTCAGTAACATTTACAAGCGGTGCTCCCAGGAGCATATTTAGGTCCAAGAAGGAAAAAAGTCCATGCACGGATTGCATTTTCAAATCCATATTGTGTACTTTTCCAGCAAAATTCCACAAGCACAAAAAGCAGCTACAAAAATCCGTGAGTACTTTGCAACCAAGTTCCAAACCAAAAGTAAGCATGTACTTTTGCTTTGAAGTTTGGGGGCACAATCTGCAGGTAAAAAGTACCCATTAACTTTGTCACAAAACAGAAAGATTGAAACTTACCTCCAAAATTTATAAAAGAGGTAATTTTCAAAAGGTTTTACGTGCATAAATGGACTTTAGCAATGTATTTTAATAAACGCAACTCCTTTGAAAATTCACTCCATAGGGCTGAATTGTCAATATGTTTTATACATGTAAATGGGCTTTTGAAAATTGCCTCCATAAATGCTACTTTTTACATGCAATTCCTTTGAAAATTAACTCCATAGACCCTAAAACTGGCCAACCAAATTAGTCAAGACAGTACGATCCAATATCTGCTGCAGAAGATCAAGACGTTTTGTCTATGGCAAGTTAGTGTCTAAAAATGCTGTCATTCTTTACCATAGAAAGGTGAAATTAACTAATCCTAGCTGCTAAGTCTCTGGTATTCTGTAACCATCCTCAGACTATAAAATTATTTACATAATCTACTGCCGACATCTGAGTTTTCACCAGAAAAAAAAAAAAAAATCTTCAGATGAAGCAGCATTAAGTTGCAAATAAAGAACTCTTACTTGGTGCAATTGTTGCATGTGGCCGACAAGGAGGTATAGGATAAGGGACAGGTTTATGAGGATTGTAAGTCGCTGGAGGCTATTTTGAAAAAAAACAAAAAAAAAACAGACAAAACCATAAGTGTTCTATTTTATAAGGATAAAAACATACAAACATCTGTAACCTGAAATGTTTCATTGGCAGTAGCTCAGTCAAGTCTTTTCTACTAATGAACAGGAATAAGACAAATTCAATTAATATTTGAAATTCAAATGTAACACTTTATATATGTTTTGATTTACTAAGTGTTCCACTAAAGAATAAATATATGTCTCAGTCAGTGCTACACAGTTAATGATATAAGACAAACCTGAGCATCAAATTACCCACCACAGAGCAAAAAAAACATTTTTCACTCTCAGCCAGGATTCCTTGAAATTTATCAAGTTATATTTCTTGTTTTTTGAAACAGAATAAAAGAAAAAAGATGAAAGAAAAATGTCATTCGCTTTAGAGGATGCACAATGACAGGAGCTCATGGGACATTGAAAAACTGGAATAAAAACTAGTTAATTGCATGTAATGAATATGGAGCATTATGAAGAACACAGACAGATGTTGCAGAACAGAAGCAACTAAAAACAGGTTGACTTTTCATTTATATTTGTTAATAGTGTGAATGAATGCTTAGTAATTATTAAAAACATTTATAGCCACTTATAATGAATCAGTCAAGCTAAGTGGGTTAAAACACTTAAATTCAGATACAGTAACAAACACTAAAATACATTTCTTAAAATCTCGATAAATATTTAGAATAAAATATAACAAAATCAGAGGAGAAAACACTTAGCACTACCACTCAATTGTTAACAGACTCACCAAAAGCTTCTTGAAAGAGAAACTTTCGCCTGTTTACTGAACAATTTGATATCATTAATGGCCCATAATGGTGATGATAAAGCATTCCACATTACTGGGCCTATTACAAAAAATGCCCGACTTCTGGTTTAACAGGGATTTAACAGGGGGGGACTTCAAGAAATCCCTTATCTTGGGAACTTAATCTTCTTGTAGGGGCATATAGTGCCAATAATTTTGCCAAATAACAAGGTCCTTCCATATTAACCACTTTAAATACTAAGACAATTATTTTAAATGGAATGCATTGTTGAGGGGGCAACCAATGCAATTCACCCAAAATTAGGTTGACATGATACCAAGGTAACTCTCGCATCAACAGCCAGGCAGCAGAATTTTGTAATATTCGCAATGCATGACTAGAAGAAGGGAGACTGACAAAAAGGGCATTGCAATAGTCAATCATCGATAACATGAAGGACTGAACCAGAGTACATAAATCTTTATTAGCTAAAATATATCTAACATGGCTCAACATGCGCAATTTTATAAAACCCTGATTTCAGGATTGTTCATAGATGAGGCAAAACAATTTGATGGAGTGAAAAAGAACTCCCAAGTTCCATTCCACTAATTTAGCCAGGATTGTGAACCCATTTACTGAAATAGGATAGTTCTCAAGATCAGGTGAAAACCCGATCTTACGGGAGAAACATAGAACCTCAGTTTTGGTAAGGTTCAAAGGTAAGTTGATCTGATCCATTCAGGTGTTTATTATAGAAAGACATTTAGAAATGTTACCCACAGTAACTGATAGTGAATCATTTACAGAAAAATAAAGTTGCAAATCATCAGCATATACTCTAAATTTGAATCCTAACTTGGTTCTCTTTAGTCTTAAAGAGATGCTAAAAGTGAATCAAAAACTTCTCATGGTTTAGTTCAAATGAAGAATGCTATGTTATAAAATGTTTTTATTTAACTTTTTTTTTTATTTTACATTTTTTTTTTTTTTTTTTTTTTACAAAATCATTTTGCACTTTTCTCTTCATTTGTGCTAATATGGGAACATTTTTCTATTTTCTTGCAACACAAAGGTGACATCACACTAATGTAAGACTCCTTTGACATGGCTTCCATTGATAATTCAACAAAACACAGATTTTGAAAAAGTGAATCAGGCACCACTTCTCAAAGCAGTCATTATTTAGAAGTATTGTTTTATATAACTTCTTACAAGGATCTACTCTGCCAAAACGAGTTTTCATTTTTCTTTAAAGAAAACAGAACAAGTTTCTGTAAAATTCAAGATAGTTCAGCCTAGTTTTTCATACATACTGGTTTGCAGGGTCCGAGTATACGTGCTGCTATTCCCTTTCCCTCATTGGTGCAATCTTCAGGATCCTTTTTCACAGGGGTTCCCTAAACCAAAAGGAAGCAATAGCACGTCTTACAAAATGCTATATAAAAATAAAAACAGGTGCTGCGCAGAACAAGTTTAATCTAGGAGATTCATCTTGCTGCACAATTCCTGAATTGCCTCTAGGCCAGAGTAAAGCTAAACCAGAGATTAGATCAGACATGGATTATGTTTGGTACAAGTGTCTGAAGTGGCACGTGCAACTGATGGTAGCCGGCATTCAAAATGTGAAATTCCTTACTGAAAATAAAGTCCCTTTGGCACAGATGCTCAATAACCTGGCCACTCTAGCTGTGTCTCACTTATGACACCTAATCTCGAGATTCCCCATTGATAGATTAGACTCTCAAAAAAAGTATGTTTTGTATTCTTGTGGCACCAATATGAATTATGATTAGTAATGAGAAATTATGAAAGAACTGCCACTTTACAACTAATATCTATCTATAAAATCCCCCCACCCTATTTTATATTTGTTGGCCTGGAACATCACATTATGATTAAAGCCTTGTGTATAGAGCTGTTGAAATGTTACAGCTTTCTAGCTTCATACACTGTGTACAAGGCAATACTTCAAAAGAATAATTGGTTCATGAAAGGAAAGCAGATTTGTTTACCGTAAATGGTTTACCGTAAATGGTGTTCTCCATAGACAACAGGATGAATTAACCATGATACATGGGTGACATCTGGCACTGGATAGACCCACCTCTTTAGCTCAGTAGAGCATGTACGAGAGAGTTCCTGTGTGTACATTGCCTGATGAGCCTCTCAGTCGACATGATAGCTAAATCCAGCTAAGTAATCGAATCTCCAGGGAGGTGGGTGGATATTATGCATGGCTAAATCTTCCTGCTGTCTGTGGAGAACACTGTTTATGGTAAGCAAATCTGCTTCCTTCATCGACAAGCAGGGCTGAATTAGCCATGACACATGGAGAATCACAAGCTGAAAACTGCAACAGAGCTTTTTCTTAAATGCAACCTAGACCCCACCATGGAAAGTAGACCACTGGCAAACAGGCTAGCCAAATTGCTTGTCCAAAAATATTGTCTCTTCTGGATAGGCTGCCCAGACAGTAGTGAAATGTACAGACAACCAAATCACAGCTTTACAGATGATTGCTATCAGTTCTCAGGAGAGTAATGAAAATGTATGGCTCTAACTTGATGAGCCTTGACAAAGTCTGTAACCAGAAGGCCAGTGAATGCACATCAGTGTTCGATACAGTTTGCTAGCCAACTCGGTAAGGAAACAATTGCCACTGCCACTCAAAGACTGATAGGTTCATAGAACACAGACAACTGAGAAGGCTGGCAATGTGGTAGAGGTCTTCTCCAATAATATGGCATGGCCCTCTCACACAGAAATGAATGAAGGGCTTTCTGTCCTTAGTACATGTAGCATGATTTTTTGGTAAAAAAAAAAACAGACAGCGCTTGAAGAGAAATTCAAGATGGCCATGGTGCACCCTTCTGATAAGAAAGAACTGCAGTTGCTGACACTTCTGGTTGAAGAGATCGCGATTAGAAACGGCATCTTCTAGGTAAGATACTTCAAGAGGCCAACTTGCTTGACCCTAAGATTGCGTTAAGACAGGAAACCTCGAATCTGGACATTTAAGTGTTAGCAAAACCTCCATAAATTGTAGTATCCAATAATGTAGTGAAAGCACAATTTCCTGTAGTTGGAAGAAGCAAGCTGTGGCTGTAGTAAGGCGTAGCTTCAATGATGAAACACTGAGAATTGCTGGTAAAAAGGAAAGTAAATACTGATGCAGATCCTTGGTAGAACAGGGAAACAGAAGGCCCAACTGGTACCTGGATGAAAATATCTGCTTATAAATCCTTACTTCTCTTTGGGGTATGGCCTCCTCGTCAAATAGACAATGCTCTGAACCTCTTTAAACAGTGAAAAGAGGTAATTATCTAGCAGAACACCCTTGCTATCATATTGAGCAAGGGAAGGTTCATAAGGGATATGGTAGATGACTTTTCCCCTGCAGCAGGAGAGAGTGCTTGACTCTCGGAGGATCAGAAGGATTGACTATTGGATGAGATATGAGATCTTTAGTGGGTCATATGATAACAATGAAGTAAAGTTAGCCCAAACCTAAAGACCTTTCTGAGGGGTTCTTGGCACTAACTGTAGTTGTGAAAAATGCAGGCAGTAGATATGTCTTCCACTAAAAAGGGGTAGGAACAGATCTGTATTCGCTCTGTAGGATGGCATCAACCATTCCGCCTTCCTGATGCATTTCAATGCAAAAAGGACTAAGGGCGAGGTCCTGAAAAGATGGCCCTCTGTTAGATTGGAAGATCCTGTGAAGGTGATCCACTAATAAGTCGGAGACTCTGGGAAGGTCTGTTCTGTGAAGGGAGGCCTTGCAACCAAGAGCTCATACCTAATCTGCTGAGATTCTCAGCAGAGGATCACGGGCCCTGTGCCTCCTTACTTGCTTTCATAGACTACCATTTTATTATCGGTTGGATTAATCATCCCATTCCTTGCATGATATGGGAGTGTATCTCCAGCATTAATCAGAATAGTTCGCAGCTCCAAGAGGTTTATCTGGGAAAACGTGATCCATAATAGACTATGGTCTATCAACAAAAGGAACCAGTGATACCAGATACGAGAGAAATCTGAACAGTCGGGAATGTGTATCTGCACATGCCTAGACAAATGGTTGGTGTTGAGATCTGATAAAAAAAAAAAAAAAGTAAATAAATTCTTTGTTTTAATTTCTACATGAAAGTTGTCTCAAGAGCATTCCCTGGACCAACAGGTTTAGCTATGCACGAAGGGATATGTTCATTATCGAGGAACGAATATAGAGTGTAACAATGTACTATGACCAAATCCAGTGAGAGCTGATGGAAAGCAATTGGGTTTAGAGGAGTATAGGGACTACAAGCCCTATTGCTGTCATGTGGCTCAAAAGAAGTATCACTGACCCAAGCTGATGGGAAGAATTTCCCTTCCTTTGGTGAAGCTATCCACATCCTGAAAAAATAATGTTTAAGGCCTGGGGGCTGAAAGAATTTATCAGATCTCAACACCAACCATTTGTCTAGGCATGAGTAGATACACATTCGCCAGTGATCTAAGCATGCTAGTAGCACCACCAACAAATTAGTAAACACCTTCAGGCAACAAAAAAGCCAGAGGGTAGCCCTCCATTAGCTTCTGAGCATTCATCCACCTCCCTGCTTTGAAAAACATGTCATTGTTTTGATGGGCGTTCATCCTGAACTTCTCCTGAAAGAATGGCTTGATCAGCTTTGCAAAGTGGGGATCAAACTCAACAGCTTTGTATCCTTAAAGATAAGAAGGATAGCAGGAATAGAACCACATGCCATGTTCTTTGGGAGTAACAAGCTCTAATGCTTGTTGATGAAAGAACGACATCCCCTCAAGATGTGGTTCAAATGTGAAATCAAACAATGATGATGTGCTAGAAGATGGAGGAAATGTTAACAGAAACCCCATTCTGTAATCTTGAAGACTCAACGGTCCTTTGTGACTTTTCTGTAACCATTCAAGGAACAGTGAGAAACTATGCTGCACGGATACATACACATATGCTCCAGGACTCTGTAAAAAACTGGGGACGGGTACTGCTTCTTAGTCTCTGAAAGAGAATATCATCGGAGACAGGAATATCAGTCCACTTTCTGTTGTCATGCGAGCATCAGACCATATGATGCTGATGAGTCACCATACGAAAATTCCGCAGAAAGTTCTGGAGGACTTTATCCCCTGTACTTTTGAAGAAAGAATAGACTTTTCACCACTACGCGGTCTACCATACTACAATGGGCTAAGGTGGTCAGTGAACCACTGTAAAATTGGGATCATTATTATTTAAAAAAAAAAATCTCCTTCAAATGACTCCAATTACTTTAATCCAGAATTCTGGCAGAATAGGTCCACTGTCAGGGATAAAACTTCTAATCAAGAAAGAAATGAGTGACCTTAGAACTTAAGGTTAAGGGAACCATAACCCCAAATAAGACAATAAGCTCGGTGGGAACCTTGCTGATGTCGAAGGAAGAAAAAAGGAAATTCCCCTGGAAATAGACCTGTCTTCTTGTAATGCCTCTGGCACACTGAATGAGGACTCCCCAGATGTAGAGTGTAAAGTAGATTACATTGAGGGAGCTCTGTATGCACATAGATGATGAGATTTCACACAGAGGAGGACTCCCCTTCAATTGTGACAGACCTGTGTACTTTTCTTGAACAAAATCCTCTCGAGACACCTGTACTAGGCTTTATGGAGGAGATCCCATCTGAACTGCTTGTGACAGGAAATGGGCTCTAGTAAATTCTGATACAGAAAGGAACTCTTAAATTGGAAGCCACAGCTTCTGTGCTGACAGCAGGAGGCTTTTGCACGGATGATGCCACAGGCACCAAAAGTATCAATGAAGCAGGGGCATAGAGTACACAGATGGCACAGATGCATTGAGTACGCTAATGCTAGAGACACACCAATGGCAAAGAAGAATCGATGATGCAGATGAACAGATGATGCAGGAACATCGAGAGCATTAATGGTGCACAAACACCTGATGCAGATGTATCGTATGCCTCACTGGTACAGATGCGTAAATAACTTTGAGTGTACCATGCATCGAGGGTGCAGATGCACTGATGATATACAAGCATCAAATGCATCAATGGAGCTGATGCAGTGATGGTGCTGACACATTGATGAACCGATGGTGCTGATGCATCAATGGAGTTGATGCACTGATGATGCAGACACACCAATGGAGCTGAAGCACCAATGAAGTAGAAACATCAAGCGCTAATACTGCACATGCACCAATGATGCAAAAGCATCAAGTGTACTGATAATGCAGATGCACTGATGATACAGAAGCATCACGGGCACTGATAATGCAGAAGCGGAAGCATTGAATCTGATGCGTCAGTACATTAATGATGCTGATGCATCAAGGTGCTGGTACCAATGTATTGAGTGATGGTGCAGAGAGACCAATCATACTGGGGTACTCCAGTGTCAATGGTACTTTCTCTTTCAATGGTGCTTGCATCGACTTGGTGCTTGTGCTGACTGCGCTTGATGCTCTTCGAAGATGGCAGTGGGCAGTCCTTTGTTCAAAGGCACCAGTTGGCAATATTTCCTCTCCACTCAACCTTGAGACTATGGCAGATCCAGAATATGGCACTGCAGGGAGAAGGAGCTTTGTGCAAGGAACTGCTTTTGACTCAAATGTATGGTAGGAGAGTGACAGTCACAGATTCAAGACCTGTGGAAATGAAAATAAAGATTTATTTATTTACTTCTTTTTTTTACAGCATTAAACATTTGTGTAGGGAGCTGCCTAGGCAGCGATAAAAAATGTTAAAAAACTGAGGCCCTACAGCCAATACACAACATATTTCATGAGAGAGAGAGAGAGGGGGAGAGAGAGAGAGAGAGAGAGAGAGAGAGAGAGAGAGGGTACATGTCTATACTGCAGCGAGGACAAAAAGAGAACGAGGAGCTCACATGGCAACACACTGCAGAACTCCCACAATGTACAATAGGAAAAGCTCTATTATGCTAAAGAGATGGGTCCATCCAGTGCAGTCTGAAAACAACACCCACATATCATGTTAATTCAGCCCTGCTTGTCAAGATAGAAGGGCAGATCTTGAACCAGCAGCCCTCAGAATTCGGGACACAGAACTTCAGGACTGGTCACAGGACCAGCTGATAAAACATGTTGGTGGTAATTGCATAGTCTATCTGGCAGTGGCGATCCACATCCCTGGAAGCTCCAAACTGGACCAGTCTTGGAAGTCTCCCTTGATTGGAAGCTGTCTCTCTAGTCTAAACAGTCTTCTGAGGACTTGCCGGTGGAAACACTGTCTGACTGGCCCCTCATTCCTAATCCACACCTGACTTCTGATCCATGCCTAGGCCCAAAGCCTCAACCTGCCTGCTCCCTCATGTATTGCTCAGACTATCAAGTGTCAGCTGCAGTCTTCACCTGAGGGCTCAACACATGGGAAATGGTTGAGGCATTGGGTAAAGACACCACCTGGGTGCTGTGCATGGTGAGCTTACTTTCTAAGCTGCTGCTTACTAAGACCATTGGCCTCCTCTGGGTTCTGTTCTTGTCCTCCTTTGGAAAGAAGCCCCGTAACATCTACCAGTGCATACTAATAATATTTATTCTAAGAAAGGAACATTCTAATGACTACATTTCAAGGCACTTCGTTGTCCAGTCAGGTTAAAGCAGACCCAATCATTCTCCCTGCTACAGCATCTGACTTTGAATATGAGTTTCTAATGCCTGAATGAAAGAGATAATGCTATATCGTCCCACCTTATTTTGGGGAGCATTAATATCTTTGACTACCCTGTTGCTACTGTCATTTATGCTGCTAGCAGCAGCAGGAGACTCTTAAATATTATTGGATGAATTTTCAAAAGCTTTTACACATATAAATGAGCTTTCTGAAAATTATTCCAAGGTTGACCGTGTAATAGTATGTGCAGAGTCATTTCGATTGCACTTTTACACGTAGTACAAAGAGATATTCCTGGGGGAGGAAGTGAGGCAGGGAAATAATTTACATGAGTACTTTCAATTTTTGAAAGTATGCACGTGAATCTTCACGTAGACATTTACATCTGCTCTCTAGCAAGTATAAATGTGTCTGCCTAAGTTGCACAAAGGAGCGGCTTTATACATAGGACATTATAAACTTGGACATGCTGCTAATTTTCATTTATTTCTGTTATTCTTGAAGCTTCTACCCTGCAATTCTTTAATGCTGTAAGAAGAAAAAAGGGTCGCAGATAATATCAGAAATACACTGATATCAACGTGGCTCATGAAGGTTTGTGAAACATCGTTTGTAGCATCATTACCACATTAAACCAACAGGATCCAATGTACCGGTATATTTGATATCATATACCCCACTCTATCCAACATGGCTCATAATCAGTTAAGGAAAAATGACACAGAATTGTCTTCATTGAGTTACTTCAATCTAAAAGATATTTAATGGATACTAAATAGCCTACTGTCAATAAGGAAACAATATCATAAAGAAACAAAATTGTACGCACTGGGAAAATTCCATTAATGCGACTAGGCTTCCCCTTGGGATACGGGTTTCCAGGAATTGTTCCACATGAGGATATCATGGCATGAGGAGCTTTACAGCCTGCCTTTGAGGCCTACAGTAGAATCACAAAAAATAAAGAGGGCAGGGCCAATAGAGTTAGATAGCAAAACAAGTGATTTCATTATAAAATTAAAAGCATATTAGTAACTAGGGGAGTGCATTGATAAAAACTTTTGGTTCAATTTGTTTTCCCCCCTTTTGTGCTTATTTTTTTTTTATTAGGTTTTCCTTTGTTTTTACATTTTTTTGTTTGATGTGCACTATTTTGATTTAGTGTGCACTGTCTGAGTTACAATAGGACATGATACCTCAAACAGTGTGTGCTAAACTTAAATAGTGCACACTAAAATGATAAAAATTTAAAAAAATGAAATTTTGTTAATTTTATCATTTCAGTTTAAAAACAAAATGAAATAGGCAATGTATGTCATTAAAAATGAAAGCACATCCCTATTAGTAACCACATGAAGTTGAAATATGATTAAAATCTTTATAGTTTTTGAAGCAAAACATTTTCTAAGTCTCAGTAACGACTCATATGCTTCCTTCCCCCAAGCTAAAACTATAAACTATACTAGCTATTCCATATCTAGCTGTATTAGCACTTAATATGATAATATGTAAATATTGTTTTTTAGCGGGGGGGGGGGGGGGGGGGGGGGGGGGCGGGGGGTATTACTACCCTGCACAGGTACCATGAACAACAGAATAAAAACAGATTGTGAAAACTAAAGATCTTCTGAAAACAAAAATCTAAACATGGGCAAAGTGATCAAAGAAAAATAAATAGAGAGAGACAGTAAAATATCAGCAGAAAAGGGACAATTGGCCCATCCAGTCTGTTTACCTCTGCCTACAGCTCTCTAGCTCTGGATATCTCCCAGATGTACAGAGATTAATTTAAAAAAAGTAAATTCAGTAAATAACTTATCCTGCTAAAGTCAGACAGACAAGTCATCCTGGATTTTCAGTGAAATAAACATCCTGTTGAATTTCTCTGAATTCAATTATAAGGGTAAACCTGCCCAGATAATTTTGTAACTTAATCAGCAATATTCAAAGTATATTGCCAATTAAACAATAATTGAAGGGGGTGAGGGTGGGGCGAAAACCTTTGGTATGGGCCTCACAACCTGATACCCCAGCCAGCTAAACTCCTCTCCCCCTGAGTCCCCCAAAATATGAATATGAAATGTTGTTGGCCCTTTGGGCCTAAAGTCCAAATATTAATAAAGGAAAGGCCCATAATATAGGCCCACCCTCACCCTCTCACTCTTGTCAAGTCTACCCTAACCCTCCTACCTCACATTCACCCCACAACCAAACCTTATATAGAGACTAGGAGCTCAGAAATAGTCCAGCTCCCGGCGCATCCAGCATTTCTCTGATAACAGCAGTGGTCATGTTAAGTTACCAAACAAATTAAACAAACCCAGAGAGTGAAACAAATATATCACTGTTACAACCAAGGTTTCACTCTAATATCAGATCAACACGCAATACTTTAAAAATGCCACGTTAAGTTAACAGCATTGCTATCGAAGTATTGCTTTGACAGCAATACTGATAGCTTATGCAACCATGATTGCTATTAGAGCAATGCTGGATGCAATGGGAGTCAGATGCTAGTTCCAAGCTTTCGGTCTCCATACAAGGTTTGAGAGTATGTGGGTGGGGCCGGAGAGTTAGGGTGGATGGAGAGTCTTTCATTTATTCATATTTGGACTTTTCAGGTTAAAAGATGAGGTGAAAGAGGCTATTTCAGCCAAAAAAAAATCCTTCAAAAACTGGAAGAAGGATCCATTTGAAGAAAATAGGAAAAAGCATAAGCATTATCAAGTGTAAAACATTGATAATCCAGGCTAAGAGAGAATTTGAAATGAAGTTGGCAGTAGAGGTGAAAACTCAAAATAAACACGTTTTAAAATATATCCAAAGCAAGAAACTTGTAAGGGAGTCTGTTGGACCGTTAGATGACCGAGGGGCTAAAGGGGCTCTTAGAGAAGGTAAGGCCATTGAAGAAAACGTCAATTAATTCTTTGCTTCTGCATTAAATAATGAGGATGTTGCGGAGATACCTGTTCCGGAAATGGTTTTCAAGGGTGATGAGTCAGATGAACTGAACAAAATCACCGTGAACCTGGAAGATGTAGTAGGCCAGATTGACAAACTAAAAAGTAGCAAATCACCTGGACCAGATGGCATGCACTCCAGGCTTCTGAAGGAACTCAAAAATAAAATTTCAGATCTATTAGTTAAAATCTGTAACCAATCATTAAAATCATCCATTGTACCCAAAGACTGGAGGGTGGCCAATGTAACCCCAATATTTAAAAGGGGCTCTAGGGGCAATCCAGGAAACTATAGGCCAGAGCGTGACTTCAGTGCCAGGAAAAATAGTGAAAACTATTCTAAAGATCAAAATCACAGAGCATATAGAAAGATATGGTTTAATGGAACACAGTCAGCATGGATTTACTCAAGGGAAGTTTTGCCTCACAAATCTGCTTCATCTTTTTGAAGGGGTTAATAAACATGTGGATAAAGGTGAACCGGTAGATATAGTGTATCTGGATTTTCAGAAGGCGTTTGACAAAGTCCCTCATGAGAGGCTTCTAAGAAAACTAAAAAGTCATGGGTTAGGAGCAATGTCCTTTCGTGGATTACAAACTGGTTAAAAGACAGGAAACAGAGAGGATTAAATGGTCAATTTTCTCAGTGGAAAAGGGTAAACAGTGGAGTGCCTCAGGGATCTGTACTTGGCTGGTGCTTTTCAACATATTTATAATGATCTGTAAAGGAATGCGATGAGTGAGGTAATCAAATCTGCAGAAGATACAAAATTATTCAGAGTAGTTAAATCACAAGTGGATTGTGATAAATTGCAGGAGGAAGATTGGGCATCCAAATTCAGATGAAATTTAATGTAGACAAGTGCAAGGTGATACATATAGGGAAAAATAACCCTTGCTGTGGTTACATGATGTTAGGCTCCACATTAGGAGTTACTACCCAGGAAAGAAATCTAGGCGTCATAGTGGATAATACATTGAAATCGTTAGCTCAGTGTGCTGCAGCAGTCAAAAAAAGCAAACAGAATGTTAGGAATTATTAGGAAGGGAATGGTGAATAAAACGGAAAATACCATAATGCCTCAGTATCGCTCCATGGTGAGACTGCACCTTGAGTACTGTGTACCGTTTTGGTCGCCACATTTAAAAAAAGATATAATTGCACTGGAGAAGATACAAAGAAGGGCAACCAAAATGATAAAGGGGATGGAACAGCTTCCCTATGAGGAAAGGCTAAAAGGGTTAGGGCTGTTCAGCTTGGAGAAAGGATGGCTAAGGAGGATTATGATAGAGGTCTTTAAAATCTTGAGAGGTCTAGAATGGGTAAATGTGAATTGGTTATTTACTCTTTCGGATAATAGAAGGACTAGGGGGCACTCCATGAAGTTAGCAAGAAGCACATTTAAAACTAATCGGAGAAAATTCTTTTTCACTCAATGCACAATTAAGCTCTAGAATTTGCCACCAGAGGATGTGGTTAGGGCAGTTAATGTAGCTGGGTTTAAAAAAGGTTTGGATAAGTTCTTGGAGGAGAAGTCCATTATCTGCTATTAATCAAATTGACTTAGGTAATAGCCCCTCTATTACTAGCATCAGTGACATGGGATCCACTTAGTGTTTGGGTATTTGCCAGCTACTTGTAGCTTGGATTGGCCACTGATGGAAACAGGATGCTGGGCTTGATGGACCCTAGATCTGCCCCAGTATGGCAATTTTTTATGTTCTTAAGGGGGCTGAAGGTTTTTCTGGCTTAGTGTTTTATACTCATATTTTAGGGCACTCAAGAGGAAAGGCGCTCAGCCAGCTGAACCAGCATTTTAATCATTAAAGTATGAGATCAAGTATCAGGATGCAAAGCCCTGTCAAAGCTTTTCCCCCTAACCCCTCTGCAATCAGCAATATTTTTTAATATCACCAGTTAAGAAAGGGTCATCCGGCAACATGTTTCTGAACAACTTTAATCCTTCTCAAGTCCACCTCTAGACATAGCCAAATAATTTATTCGGCTATCTCAGCTCCACCCCAGAAAACCTCCAACTATCCCAGCATTCATTATCTGACTAAATGTTAGCTGGATAAGTGCAGAGATATTGAAAAGTCGGCATTTAGCTGGATAAATCACAAGTTATCCAGCTAAAATCCTTTGAATATTGGCCTCACACTTCCAACACACTGCTCTAGCTATGGTTATTTCCCAGACATACAAGCCTGACTGCATGCAATAGCTCTTGCCATATCCTTTTTTGCCCTGGGCTGGAAAGTGTAGCCATATTAGTTATCCTGACATCTCTCCTCAGCATTCTAAAATCAAAGCTCGGCTCCATGCTGATAGATTCTACCACCTCTCCCCGAGAGTTTAAGTAGCTATACTATTGCTTTCTGAATGTCATCTTTGCAGTCTCCCCTTTTTTGGCACTCTACTGTTCTAGATAACACTGAACCACCCATTTTGTTTATTCTAACCTCTCCCCCAGCCCTTACTAACTCATCCCACATCCTGACCCAAGCATGCTTAAATTCTGTGTCTTATTCTGGTTATAAAGAACATCATGGGGCGGATTTTCAGAGCCCTGCTCGCGTAAATCCGCCCAAAACCGGGCGGATTTACGCGAGCAGGGCCCTGCGCGCCGGGAAGCCTATTTTACATAGGCCTCCCGGCGCGCGCAGAGCCCCGGGACTCGCGTAAGTCCCGGGGTTCTCGGAGGGGGGCGTGTCGGGGGCGTGTCGGGGGGCGGGCCCGGTCGTCGCGGCGTTCCGGGGGCGTGTCGGCAGCGTTTTGGGGGCGGGTACGGGGGCGTGGCTACGGCCCGGGGGCGTGGCCGCGCCCTCCGTACCCGCCCCCAGGTCGCGGCCCGGCGCGCAGCAGGCCCGCTGGCGCGCGGGGATTTACGTCTCCCTCCGGGAGGCGTAAATCCCCCGACAAAGGTAAGGGGGGGGTGTAGACAGGGCCGGGTGGGTGGGTTAGGTAGGGGAAGGGAGGGTAAGGTGAGGGGAGGGCAAAGGAAAGTTCCCTCCGAGGCCGCTCCGATTTCGGAGCGGCCTTGGAGGGAACGGGGGGAGGCAGCGCGGCTCGGCGCGCGCAGGCTATACAAAATCGATAGCCTTGCGCGCGCCGATCCAGGATTTTAGTGGATACGCGCGGCTCCGCGCGTATCTACTAAAATCCAGCGTACTTTTGCTTGAGTCTGATGCGCAAGCAAAAGTAGGCTGATCGCGCTTCTTTTAAAATCTACCCCCATAATTGTATTAATAGATTATTAACAAGCAACTTATCTGTGGTAAACTCTTTCATTATAGTACCTGCTCAAGGATTCTTCGGCATCGTTTCTTCTCAGCCAAGTTTGTTCTAAAAAGATCTTCAATAGGTCGATAATTCTGAGCATCAAAGATATTTCTAAAAAATCATAAAGTTTTAGATGAAGATACTTTGTGCTGGAGCTGTAGAGTTACAGCCTCAGAAAGCAGAGCACTGCTTTTATAAAGACACATGCTGGCCGATGAAAAGACATTAGACATAGCTGTCAGGGAGCTCCATCCTGCAGTCCCAACCATTGGAGAATGCTACAGTAATTAGGTTATACGTGGGAGAACAAAATAGTGGTCAAGTACAAGAGCAGCAAATCAAGACAAAACCACAACATCATGGGAGATCACCAAATAAATCAGAAAGAGAAAAGTATCATCAGCATAAAAACCTTAGCTAAGATTAAAGAATTCAATTTTAATTTTTGATTGCTAATCTGCCTTTCATGACTGGACAACTGCTCCAAAGTGGATTAAAATAAGGTTAGGAGAACTGCTGGTAGTGGCAGCAGTGCAGGTCAAAACTAGGACACCATGACAGCAGTGTAGGTCATGGTATCCTAGTTTTGCAGGTGAAGGTCTGCAGGGCTGTGATTATTACCTAATTAGGAAACTGGCAGTTTTCTTTTTTGCTTCGTTAAGGCTGAAGTTTGCTACATTGTTTCCTGCTGGATGACACTGTTTGCTGCTGTTGCAGCTAAGCGATGCCCTTCATCTAGTCTTTTTTTTTTTTTTTGGATCTTAGTTATTTTGTTATGAAAGTAGTAGCTAGCTGATTACAGGCAGCACATTGCTGTGAGGTTGTGTCAAAGAGGCTCTTTACTACATAGAATAGTTCTTTGATGGGGCTGGGTTGCTCCTGTTAGGGCACTGCTCTAACACTCCTTTTTTTTTTTTTGCCTCATCGACAACCCTCCATGCAATTTTTAAAGGGATGGTGACCAGGCTAATTTGTGACCCTGAGAATTTACAACTTTCTTTATGCCTTGCAGCAGATCTGTTTTAGTTGCCTGATGTGGTCTGAAAAACCAGAGTGTGGTGCAGTTAGTGCTGAATGGTCTTTCTTTAAGGGGAGTCACATGATCCAGAATGGCCTTTGCCTGATTTATTCCAGTACAGAACTAAGCTATCAACTGATTCTCCAGAGACATTTTCCAGTTTTGTACAGAGGGAGTCTTAAAGAAAACAGGAGTACTGAGCTTCCTTCTAGTTTGGATGGTCTGTCCAAAAAGGAAGAAGAGAAAAATTGCTATTAATACATTTTTTTCCAACTAGATCTTACCCTGATCCTGTAAAAGGAGAAATTACTACTTACCTGATAATTTCCTTTCCTCTAGCAGGCCAATCCCCACCAGTGGGTTATGCACCTCTGCCAACAGATGGAGACAGAGTAGAAAGCTGACTTCATGGATCCCGTCAGTATCCTCTGGAAAAGCCAAACTGTGAACAACTCAAAAATAATTATTAAAAATCAATCACTAATGCTTCCAACCAATAGGGAACACTGAGCTCAGCCAAAAGAATAAACTTATTTACTAAACTGAGGGGCTGGTTAAGCCACTCACCAGTCTTCAACAAGTAGAAGGAAAAACTCAGCAATGTATGCCCCAAAAAGGCGAAACAAAAGGTAAAAATGCCGCAGCAGAGGGTGGGTCAGGGACTGGCCTGTCCTCATTAGAGGAAAGGAAATTATCAGGTAATTAGTAATTTCTCCTTTGCATTCTTGCAGGCCAAACCCCACCAGTGAGATGTACCAAAACTACTCCTTAACAGGGTGGGAGGCTGCCTATTGTTCAGTCAACACTGCCCGCACGAATGTGGTGTCCTCCGAGCCTGAACATCCAAGCAGTAATGCATGGAAATGGTGTGCAATGAGGATTACATCGCCACTCAGCAAATCTCAACAGGCAACAATAATCAAAGTTCTGCACACGATACCACCTGAGCCCTCATGGAATGCAGTCTAATCTGCTTCAGCAAAGGAACATCTGAGCAGAAACAGGCAATCTGACTTCTGGACAGATTTAGTAACCTCCAAGAACCACAGCAAATTTCGTTTGACGTCCAAGGTTCACAAAAGATGATACCTACTTTCATCTCTGTCCCTGTCTAAGGTAGGCAGGGAAATGGACTAATTCAAATGAAACTCTGAAACCACTTTTGGCAAAAATGAGAGCACAGTCTGGAGTCATATGCAGAAAGGGCACATGGCAAGAAAGGGCCTGCAGTTCAGGAACCCAACGTACAGAACAGATTGTCTCCAAAAAAACCCGGTCTTCAAGGAAAGCAGCCACAAGGAAGACCACATAGCAGCCGAAAGGTCGGACCTGTCAAGAATTCCAGGACCAGAATAAGGTCCTACAGAGGCACCAGAAGCTGCAAGGAGGACAAAGATGCTTAACTCCCTTCAGAAACCGGGACACATCGGGATGGGAAGACAAAAGCCCCACCATTGACTTGCCCCCTATAACAGGCAAGGGCTTCCACTTGAACCTTTAAGGTGTTGAGGGCCAATCCTTTATGCAATCCACCCTGTAAGAATTCCAAAATTAAGGGAATACCCACTGTAAGAGGCTAAGATCCTCACTCAGGTCTAGAAAACTCTCCAACCTCCAACTTAGGCAAAAGACGTAGAATATTTCCTGGCTTGAATCAAAGTGGAAATCATAGCAGGCAAATAACCACATTTCAACAGTCTAGCCCTCCCAATAGCCAGACTGTAAGACAAAATAGAGCCAGTTGTCATGTAGAATGGGTCACTGCCACAACAGATCCATCATGAGGGGATTGCCCACCAGCAGTCTCTTCAGATCATCAAACCATGGCCTCTGAGGCCAATCTGGAGCCACCAAAAGGAAAGTGTCAGCTTGAATTGCAATCTTCTGAATGAACCCACCTATCAGAGGCCAGAGCAGGAAGGCATACAGCAGGCTACCTCTCGGCCACACCTGAACGAAAGCATTAATGCCCAGCACTTTCGAGTACCCTCTGCGGCTGAAAAACCACGGAACTTTTGCATTGTCGAGGTCACCAGCAAGTCTAGGTATGGGTGGCCCCTGCATACCACAATGAGCTGAAAGGCTTTGTCCACTAGTTCCCATGCTCCTGAGTACAAGTTCTTCTTGCTGAGAAAGTCAGCTCTGACATTGTCCTTTCTGCAATGTGTGAGGCGGATATGCCTAGCAGATGTTGCTCCGCCCATACCATAAGCACATCTATCTCCTCTGACACCTCTCAACTCTTGGTTTCGCCCTGATGATTTATATAGGCCACTGTCATCGCACTGTCTGACATTATCCAGACCATCCGAGCCTCCAGACGCTCGGTGAATTGCAAGTATTCTAGACAAACCACCCGAGTTTCCAATCAGTTGATGCTCCACTGCTGCTCATCGGCATTCCAGCAACCTTGCACCATCAACTCCTGACAGTGAGCCCCCCCAACCCAGAAGGCTCGCATCTGTTGGAAGCACTAACCAATCCAGCGTCTCCAAGGAAACTCCCTTCCTGAAATGATCCACTGCAACTGGACACTCTCCGCCAATGGCAAGAGAAGTCTCACCACGTAGTCCTGCAACTGCGGGAAAGCAATCAGGCCCATAAGGTACGGATGTGCTAAAAATACACATCCATTTTCGGAGTCTGCTCTTTGAACGCGCGCTCAGCCCCCTCTCCTGAGCGCATGATACAGAATGCAAATGAGGGGTCGCGCTAAAAGGAGGCACTAGGGACAATTGCATACCCCTAGTGCCTCCTTGGCCCAGGAGAAGTGGCTGTTGGCGGGTTTGGAAAATGGACGCTCAATTTTACGAGAACCACGGGTTAGGAAAATGGATGCTTGTAAAATTGAGCGTCCATTTTCCTAACCTAACCCACCGGCACTTTTTTTTTAAATTTATATTTCCTTTTTACCTTTTGTTTCCTCAGACTTAATATTGCTATGATATTAAGTCAGAGGAAATACAGAAAAGCAGTATTTTCGGCTTTCCTGTACACTTTTTTGGACTGCTCAGGAATTAACGCCTGAGCAGGCGCTAATTTCTGAGCGTAAAATGTGCGGATAGGCTGCATATTTTTCTTTCCTGTATCCCGGGTGAATGACTAATAGCCTCATCAACATGCATTTGCATGTGATGAGCGTTACTAGTTTCAGGGGGTGTGGATGTGCTAAACCCCTTATTGTATAAAGGGTTATGAATGTGCATCCAAAACGCGCATCCAAACCAGGTTAAAAAGTGCGCTCAGCTGAGCACATTTTACAGTATCTGCCTGAATGTACGTTGAAGAGGTCGCATTTGAGCTCTTATCCAGGGAACTACTTCCAATGTGGCCACTATCAAACCCAGGATCTGTAAATAAAACCACACTGACAGGTGAGCAGGGCACAAATTTGAACAATCAATTTTTGAATTCAACCCTCTGGCAGAAATACTCTGCTCTGCTTCATATCAAAGTGAATGCCGAGATACTCCACCATCTTAGATGGCAGTAAGCCGTTGTTGGCTAGGTTCACCAACCAGCCTAGCTCCTGCAGTAAGGAGATTACCTTGCAAGAAGCCTGGAGACTTTCTTCCATGCTCTTGGCTTGCATCAACCAATCATCCAGATACGGACGCACCAGAATGCCGTCCTTGCGCAAGAACACCACTGCCACCACCATGACCTTAGAGAAGGTCCTGGGCTCAGTGGTCAGCTGGAAGGCCTGAAACTAGTAATGGCAACCTGAATAGCAAACAATAGGAATCGTTAATGTTCCAAGCAAATGAGAATATGCAGATATGCCTCCGTCAGATCCAGAGACATGAGTTATTCTCCTGATTATACTGCTATTATGATGGAGCTTACCGTTTCCATTCGGAAATGAGTGCCCCACAAATGATGCTTAACTCCCTTGAGATCCAGGATGGGTCAAAATGACCCCTCTTGGGTACGACAAAATAGATGGAATAGCGGCCCGTAGTTTGCTGCGATTTGGGAACGGGAATCACGGCCTTCAGGGCCAACAGTCATCTCAATATAGTGTCCACTGTTATCCTTTTCTGAGGGGAGTTGCATGGAGAGATCATAAAGGCATCTGGAGAAATGCAAAGAAATTCTAGAGCATAGCCATCTCAAATCACTTCGAGGACCCATTAATCCGATCTGATATGGACCAACCTGTGATAACAACATAGGCACCTGCATATCTCCTGCACCGAGACCGCAAATTTTCATTGAGACGTTCAGAAAGCTCCAGTCCTGGAGCATGCACCTTTCCGAGGCTTTCTGGGGCTAAAGGACTAAGACCTACTGAAGGGGCAGGATCTCTGAGAAGAAGCTCTCCTATAAAAATGAAATCACCTATAGTCATGAGAGCGATCACTTGCCTGAAAGGGCTGAGAAGCCGGCTTCTTATCCTTTGGAAAATGAGGAACCTGGGCTTCCCCTCATCTATTTGCCAACTTTTTCAATTCACTGCCAAACAAAACATAGTAACATAGTAATGATGGCAGAAAAAGACCAAAATGGTCCATCTAGTCTGCCCAGCAAGCTTCCCAAGGTAGTAACTGCTGCTCTGTGCAGGTTACCCCCAAGTTTCTCTTAAGGGGAACACATGAAGGACAGCTTGTTTCTCTTAAGGGGAACACATGAAGGACAGCTTGATTAGATTGGACTTAGAAATATTTATTTATTTATTTATTTATTTAGAGTTTTTTTTTCTATACCGGCATTCGTGATTAAAAATCACATCAAGCCAGTTTACATATAACAAGGGGGTGTGAACAATAAAACGAAACATTAACAAGTGCAAAGAGTTCATAAAGTTACATTACAACAAGGTTAATATAACTGGGGAGAGGATTAGAGTAAGAATTAGAGTAAGATAACTGAGCAGTTAGGATTAACTATTTACATTATATTGTGAAGTCTCTTATAAGATGTTGCTGTCATTCAATTGGGATCTGGGAAGGCTTGCTTAAATAGCCAAGTCTTAAGCCTTTTTCTAAGCATGGTTCTTGTCTCAGATCCAGAGGAATAGAATTCCATAGTGAAGGTCCGGCTGTGGAGAAGGCTCGGTCTCTGAAAGTTAAATGGTGAGTGGTTTTGGTTTGGGGAACGAGGAATTGCTTCCATGATAGTGGCTAGACAGCAGCCACAGCTGCTGTCTAGCCACTATCATGGAAGCAACTCCTCTGGCAGCTGTACGAACCAGGTCACATCCCACATCAGCCAAGAAGGCAGCACCAAAACGGCTGCGCCAGAGTCTTGCGAAAGAAGCAAGGTAGTTCAAGCCACCAAGGCACAACAAGAAGCAATCTGCAAATTCACTGTCACGGCTTTAAGGCTTGCTTAAGGATAGCCTCAATCCTCCTATCCTGAGCATCCTTTAGACTGCCCCTCCTTCCACATGGATGGTGGTTTTCTTAGTGAAAGAACACACCAACACATCTACCTTTGGGAAATGCAATTGCTCTCTGGCCTTGGATCCAAGGGGTATAAACCTAACAAGCCATGCCCCCCCCCCAAAATATGGTCATCTCTGGTATACTCCATTCAAGGTCAATCAACTCTTTAACAGCATCCAGGAGGGGAAAGAAACATGAAGCCTTGCAAGAGTGACTAATATGGGGTCCTTCTTCTGCACACCTGAAGAGTCACTCCCAGCCACTCTACGGGTCTTTAGAGTCTGAGAGGTCAGACACAACAACCGATCTCTTTGAAAGAAATGGAGAAGAATCTCCCCTTCTTCAAGAGAGGTGCAACCCAAATCATCATCAGCGTCATCTTGATCCACATCAACTCCAAAATCGTCAGGATGAGCATTTGCCCATGGTGGCAGACACAGGGGAACTTCAAGCATATAATTCTGATTAAGAAGGTATTGCCGACTCAGAAGGACACCCCTGAAGAAAGGTCTGTAATCCCTGGAAGAATTCCACCTGGATAAAGGAAGATGGCTTCATACCAGGCCCCACAGAGCCGAATCTGATGTTCTCCAGAGTCAGAAAAATCAGAAGGTGGCAAATCTCAAACAGCTTTTAGAAAGCTTCGGCTGTATCGCCCTTATGTGATATGCAGCACAAATGGCTAAGCACTTCGACTTCTTTGACATTGGCGTCATAGTTGTTATGTGCTCAATTCACATGAAGCGGTCAGGAATGCACTTAAATAAGCCCACAGTTATGCACTTAGAAAAACGCACAAAATGTGCTGAAATACACGCACAAAACATGCAGGCAGGTACGCACTTAACTACACGCACAGTTATGCCCTTAGCAAAATGTACAAATGCACTGAAATATGCACACAGAAAATGCACAGGTGCAAAACGCATTCAGTAATGCATTTAACTATGTGCACAAAAGAACGTACAACACCACGGAATGTGGATTTAGGTGCACAAAAAGGCACTTGGGCGCTTGCTGACATCACACTAAAAAATACGTGAAGGAACCGCCATGGCCTACTACGCGGCCCAGGAAGGAAGTCTGAGAGCTGGGTCTAGCCAAAAGGCTGCTCAACTCGCCATGCATGAGCTGCTGTCACACTTCACAAAACTCCCCAGAGACGTGAGCAGGAGATGCTTAATACTGAGGAGAAGGACCTCACTAAAATACTTCTGGTTTTGTTTTTTAAATAAAAACTTTTATCTGAGCTCAGCCCTACCTGGCTTAGAGCAGGAACGGGTTCTCGGCTACAGGGGGGAGAGGGCAAAAGCCTTCACCACCAAGCCTCTTTCGGCCTGCAACTGCTAATTAAATTTCAAGTCAATGCCAGAACAAGGCTACCAGACTGAAGGCTCTCAATTGAGGAAGGGACAAAATGGTATCACCTTAGGAGGCAAGAGGTGCTAATCAATTGTCTTGTCGTTCTTCTGTTTTCTTCTATTTCTCTCTTTTTTTTTTTCCCATTAGGGAAATGCATGTCCACCATCTTCTGGACATGAAGAATACTGGTGGGTTGATGTCTGGGCAGGACTATATATCTGTGATGTCAGCTTCTTACTCCGTCTCCATCTGCTGGCAGAGGTACATAACCCATTGGTGGGGACTGGCCTGCCTGAATGCACAGGAAACTGCAATTGTCTCTTACCCAGACTTTATTTTATTAAAATCCTATCTCCAACCTCTTCTTATGCATAAACTACTTGAGAGTGAGGAGTTCTCCATTTTCTCTGATTCTTTCCACTTATATTTCAATCTAGCTGCTGCCCAGAGCGCAGTTCTGACAGCTTTGTTTGAGCATGAAATGAGCTGTTTCTTAGTAAAGCTCATTAGAATGGGTAATTTATCCTGATTCAACTTAATCTTTGTTTCAGTAGACTATTTACCTGACCTGGACCACTTTGAATGATATGCTAGGTTCTTTGGCTCTCTCCTTTCTCACTTCCCCTCTTATCTATATGATCACTCCTTATGAGTTTTATGTCACAACTACACTCCTCTTCTGTGCTTTGCCCCAAAGCTCTACCTTTAGCTGCCACATAGTTTTCCTCGTGCTTCAGAGAAAACATACAGGCATAAGGCAAATGCAAACTGTATATACCAAGTGATTTTCAATACTATGTTCTTTTAAAACTACTTAAATGTTGGCTTCATTCACAAAATAAAATACACAATCAGTAACCCTATTTACTACTAGCAGAAAATACTAGGTATTGTTTCTATAGAAGTGACTCAGTAAGCAAAAGATACAAGGAGAATTCAAATTACCATCTGGAAAAGTTGACAGAGTGTGCCAGTGACAACTGTGATTGTTTTAGCGGTAGGCAACTGTCTAAGGGAACTGGATCAAAACCACCAATTCATTTTACTCAGGCCACTGAATTGCTGTCGGTTTGCAATAGCTTTCAGCCCCTACCAAGCTGAGATGAAATTCAACTAGCAACTTAAAACTTGAAAGGCTCCGGATGACTGTCCCTAGCTATAGAGCCATCCAGTCCCCCAAGATGTAAATCTTAACAAGTTAACATCCATTATCTTGAGAGAGGAAAATAATTAACCTCAGGAGATACCTACTGCAATTATGTTCCCATCTATAAAAACAAAACAATGAACGACTAAGTCTTCCCCTCTCCCATTTTTAAGCTGGCTGTGGAGGGCTGCTATGGCATGCTAAATTCTGCTCCCTGCATCTTATAATGAAGCATCATGACGTTCATAACATAAGATTTGCATTACCAGTATTTATTTCAGCTCTCAGATTTCAGTCCTATTTTATTAGAAGCTGCACATTAATTACTGTGGCTGCTAACCAGAGAAGCAGCTTTAGTTTCTCACAGACAAGATAAACTCCAGTTGAGATTTTACTACACATGTTCCAAGAACATTTGGATGCATATTTGCAGACTCTCCCCATATTCTGGGAATTAAACTGCAGGTGGATTTATCATATCTTGATTGGAAATATGATGTGACTGGGGACTGTCATTAATTCCTGATTTCCTGGGTTGGTTTTATCTGCAGTAGATATCCAATAAATCCAGTGCCTTGGGGAATACCCAGATTGAGAGAGTGATTTTTTTTTTAACCCACATATAAATTTTCCAACTATTTATCACATCATTTGCATCCTTGCAATGAGCTCAATAAAATCTATCACAAACCAATATTCTTGACAAGGCTTTACTAAAAAAAAAAAATCCTTCATCCGATGCAATGGGCACTTTGGTGTATATGTGGATGAGAGTATCACAACAGCAAGAAAAAAAGAAGAAAGGCCATTTTATATTATGCAAGCAATGCCATGAAACAAAGCCTGAGCAATTCTGGGTATCCTACCCATCATGAAAAATCTCTTGGGAACCAAAAGAAAGATTTGGCTCACTAGTCACAAAAAAGAGTCCACAGTAAGGCCTGGGAAAATAGGAATTTGAAAAGCTCTAAAATATAAATCTTGTTATCCTTTTTATTTATTTATTTATTTATTTATTTATTTAAAGTCTTTTCTATACCGTCGCTAAGTTATATACCATCGCAATGGTTTACATGTAGGCACATAAGTAAGTTTGGAGTAAGCGTACTGTAGTACATTCTAACAGGTGCCATTAAGTTTCGGTTACATTAAATCATAAAAATACGTACAACTGTTTAGTGATGTAGGTTTTGGCCAGGTGTACCTAGAAGGTACTTTTACAGGTCAAAAAAAAAAATCACATTTACTGTGTTATATTATTACATTCATTGTGTACTCAATTTGTTAAAATATTGTAATGTACATTTATGAGAATAGTGCTGTGCGCCAGTGCTCTTCTGTTTATTCCAGTGTATTTTCTATTCTCCAGTCTCTTTACAAAAGGATTGTTTAAAAAGCCATGTCTTTAGACTTCTCTTGAATGTTTTGGGGTCTCTCTGGGATCTTATTTATTGACTAATTCATATTGTTGTAACTTAATCATCGCTCTCCCTCCTAAACTCTTCTCTCTCTATGACACTAATTTATAACCTTTTCTCTGTTATTGTTTTTTGCAATTATTTATAATATTCATTTTAACTTTTGCTCCTTTCTCGCTCCATTTTTGCTATACATTTACTGTAAACTGATGTGATGTACACACAAACACCGGTATATAAATGCGTTTAATTAATAAATAAATAAATAAATAAAGTGTTTAGTCACACATTACATTTCTTTTAGTCTTTTGCCTGTTTTTATTAACCTTTTTTATTTTTTTTATACATTTTTATTGAATCAAATCTGAATCAGCAATCAATAATATAGAAACACTTTCTCTTCATATACAATCTTATGTCTGTTATATAATTTTAATCTACAAATACCAATCCTCCAAAGACAAAAGCAAAACTGAAATTGGCTCAGATCAGTCTGGGTTTTTTTTTTTCCTTTTTCTCCACAATTCCCCCAACAGACTCTCCACCATTCATTCACCTTTCATACACACATAGCCACAATTCAATCCACTATCTCATTTGATCTAGATCCCTGCCATGCATATAGCATGGCACTGGTATAGACATAACTGTGATAACGAAGCACAGACTTTATCCCACGGCTTCATATATTATTCATTTCTTAACCTTAATCCCTAAACTGACAGTTCCCCCTCTGCTAAAGCTTGAAGTGGCGAGAATCCATGAAAAAATACTACCTTTGCAACAAGGAGCACAGAGAACTGCAAAACTCAGGTGCTTCAGAGCTCAACATTATGAATTAACACCAGGACTTTAAAAGCTGATCTGAAAATAGATCAGAAGTTAATGAAGAGAAGTTAAAACAGGCATTATATGGCCACTTGGTTTTGTATCCACTATGACTCTTGCAGCTGTGCTTTGAGCCATTTGTAGAGCACTAACTGAAAATGAAAGACTCAAGTATACAGCTTTTGTGTTTTGATGTTTTGCTGATTTTATTTATGAGTAATTTATTTTGGTTCTGTATGTCATGTTATTTGATGTTACTTGTAAGACTGTATATGAGAATTTAATCCACCGAGATTTTCAGATCATCAGAATATAAATTGGTTTAAATAAACAAACAAGCAAACAAAAAAGATACATGTTTTTCTCCTTATGCCTTGTATTTACTTCCCAGTTTGCATATTCAGGTACTGTTCCTCTAATCCAACACATTACAATACATTTCTTGTCCATCAATGTTACAATAGGCATACCTTTTTTCATCTCTTTCATATAACTTAGTTGTGAGCAATCTCCCAGCAAAATTAACTGCCCTGTCCAATCTATGGGGCCTTTCATTGTCTAGTGTTAATGAGGATTAGTTCCCATAGTATTCATTAGTCTGTGATAAAGGCTATGCATTCCAGAGCTGTAGGAAAGTGCTATCCCGGCCATCTTGCGCCACAAATAGGAAAGGAGCAACTAGCCCCAAATTAGACAGGATCCCCCTGGCAAGGTGCAACAACCTCTCCAAAGCACAGGCCCCCCTACTCTATCACTGGAAAAAGTAAACCCCCCCAAACCCCTCCTCTCATCCTTCCCTCGAATCCAAAGGAGCCTCTAGATCCAAAATGAAGCAGGAGCAATCCCCAGTCATTCCTGCCCCGCCAGCACCATAATTCAACACAGCAACAACTCACACAAGATACCTCTGTGCTCCGCATGACAATGACCACTATCCTAAGGTATCCAGAGTCCCATTCCTCTCCCATGGGAGGATGAGCTCCTGCTCCCATCCAGTTGAAGCCCTGACACACACCCTGGAACAACTGATTCCAGCCTTCTACTCCTCCCCAGAGCAACTCACACACACTTTCACCCCTCCCCTCAGAGCAACTGACATACATCCACCCAAAGCTCCTCTGTCCTCCTCCTTCTCCCTCCCCCAACATACATACACCTGGAGCTTTTTAACACACTGTCATGCAATTCTCAATGTATTTCTTTTTTACTGGTGAGTGGATGCCATCTATGGTTTTCTAAAGTCAACTTTCCCTTTGAAAATTCCACCAGTGCACAGAATGTGGGTACAAAGCACGAGCGCACTTAGCATCTGAATTGAAGCAGGCACAAGATATGCTCCAGAGCGTGCACACAGAGATTTCAAAGTGCAATTTTTCCCCGTCCCTTTTTTGCATGGGAAAAACTATGCGCTTTATGAACAGTTGCATGACGGCTGGCGGGGAAGGGGGGCGTAAAAATGCATTTTGAAGTGTCTCACATGATAAAACACTCAATCATAATCAGACAAACATAACAGAACTGGACAATATCAATAAAGACAGAAAGAAAACAGCCTCAATAATCCTTGAGCAGAGAGCTTAGCTACTCCTTGGGATTGCAAAAGCCTCCCTAAATAGACATCTTTTTAATTCCTTCTTGAAAGATTTTTCGCAAGTCAATGTCTGAATGTTGGAGGGCAGCACGTTCCAAAAAATTGAGCCAGCTGTTGAAAACACTCTCTCTCAAGTAATATTTAAATGAGCAAGTTTAAATGACGGCACCTCAAGTAGAGTTTTTCCTTCTGATCTTAACATGCCTGATGGTTTATAAATTTTCAATACGGAGCTTACCTAGCAGTCGGAATCATGGTGAATGAGTTTAAGAATTATGACAGCCAAGTGGTACAGAATCCTCCATTTCATGGAAAGCTAATGAAGTTCATAGAGAATGGGGGTTATATGACCATGCAAACAGATGCCAGATAACACCCGAGCAGCAGCATTTTATACAAGCTGGAGTGGCTATAAGGCATATGCAAGACGGCCTGCATATAGGGCATGTCCATACTCAAGTCCGCCGAATACAAGGGCCTGTAGAACCATACGAAATTCTCAAGGGTCAAGCAGGGGACATAGCTTCCTTACCATCCGCAATTTTAAAAAACAGCTTTTCACCACAGTTTGGCACCAAAGACAGATCTGAATCAATCACCACTCCGAAGCTAAGGACCTGTTGGTGAACTAGAATACTTACATCATTAAACTGAAATGTGAATGGGGCACGGTGAAGAGAGAACTTGCTCAAGATAATATCTGCCTTTTCGGGGTTTAATAAAAGCTTATTATGAAAGACCATGAAGATGAGTAGGGAACAAAAAAATGATGTTAACAATGTAAATTCTATACAAAATAATATTTTGCAGAAGGGAGCCAAACAGATATGAAATAAAGTTGCTGATAAGGCAGACCTCTGAGGAGCTCCCATCTTCACAAACCTCCAATCAGAACAATGATGACAGATTCTGAGCTGCTGAGATCTCTTAGTAAGAAAGAATTGGAACCACTTGAAAACAGTTCCTGTGATTCCTGAGATGATGATTGTAATCTAGACTTTAATATGCTATGATTAACAGTGTCAAAGGCGGAAGATATGTCAAGTAAAACTAAGACATATTCCGCACTGCTATCAATACACCTGATATCTGAATCAAAACTTGATAGAAGTATTTCGTTGCCATATGGCTTCCAAAACCCAAACTGAAATTTGTCAAAGGACAGCATGTTGTTCAACAAAATCAGTTAGCTGGGCAAGTTCCACAGATTCAATAATCTTTGCTAAACAAGGTAAGGAGGAAATTGGTCTGAAGTTAGCTAGAATCAAAGGATTAGCTTCGAGCATCTTTAATAATGGAGGCACAAAAGCCTTTTTAACATGTCTGGCAGGAAGCCGGATATGAGAGACAAATTACCAATAGCAGCAATTACTTCCCCAAGGTCTTCTCAAAGAAGTTTAATCATGGCTGAAGAACATAGATTTAATGGATTTGAAGAAGATGACATGCTGCCTAAACAACGTACAAGAATCTCCTCTTTCAGTGTTAACTCAAAGGAACGTCATGATGTATCAGATTGAATATCTGCAGCTGGTGACATTGTGGAATCAGGATCAAGGAGAAATTACTACTTACATAATAATTTCTTTTTCCTTAGTACAGATGGGTGAATCCAAATCTAGTGGGTTATGCATCTCTACCAGAAGATGGAGACGGAGCAAAGCTGATATCACAGTATATATACCTCTGCAGTGACATCAGCCTGCCAGTATTCTCTGCAAATGCCAACTGTGGACAAACAAGAAAAATTAGATAACCATTCCAGCACTCAGTAAACAGGAAAACACTGAGCTCAGATAAGGAGTGTAATAACACTAATCTAGGGACTGGATTGACACTGACTGGTACTCCCTGGAATGCACAGCCACGCAGGAGGACCATGGTACAACCATTCAGCAGCCAAGGGTGGGAAGCTGGAGTCATCTGTCTGTATTAAGTAAAAGGAAATTAACAGGTAAGTAGTAATTTCTCCTTTCTTAGCATACGGACAGGTGAATCCAAAATCAGTGGGATGTACCAAAGCTACTCCTGAATAGAGCGGGAGGCTGCCAGTGGTCCAGTCAAAACCGCATGTGCAAAGGTTGCGTGCTCCCACACCTGCACATCCAGGTGATAATGCCTGGAAAAGGTGTGTAAGGAAGACCACTCGCAGCTCGCCAAATGTTGACATGAGACAACACCCTAACTTCCACCCATGACACTGCTTGATCCCTAGTGGAATGAGCCCTAACCTGACTAGGCAACATTTGCTCAGCATCCAAATGAGCGGCTTTGACTACTTCCTTAATCCAGCAGGCAATTGTAGCCCACAGCGCTGGCTCACCTTGTTTAACTCACTGTGGAGAATAAAAAGCCAAACCATCTTTCTGAGAGGTTCAGAAACTTCTCAGTACCTCAAGATATGCCTTTTGACATCCAAAGGCCATAACAGGCGATATCCCTTTACATCTTTCGCCCTGTCCAGAGCCGGCAGGGAAATGGACTGATTCAAGTGAAAATCTGAGACCACTTTTGGCAAAAAGGAAGGAAAAGTATGCAGCTGTATTGCCCCTGGAGTCATCTGTAGAATGGCTCCCGGCAAGACAAGGCCTGTAGTTTGGACAATTGACATGCAGAACAAATTGCCACAAGAAACACCATTTTCAAGGTCAGTAACCTTAGGGAAAGGTTATACATTAGTCGAAAGGTAGGGCCCACAAAAAAATCCAAAACTAGATTATGATTCCACAAGGGCACTGGTAACCGCAAGGGAGGACGAAGATGCTTCACTCCTTTCAAGACACCTGATCTCGGAAACAGGCAAGAGCCACCACCTGGAACTTCAGGGAATTAAGGGCCAACCCTTTACTCAATCCATCCTGCAAAAATTACAAAATGAGTGGGATCTTAACCGAACGAAGAAGAACCCCTTGATCTTCACACCAAGCCTCAAATACTCACCAAACCTGTACATAGGCTAAGGAAATGGAGAACTTACTCGCTTGTAGCAAGGTGGCAATCACCGCAGCAGAATATCCACACTTCAGCAATCGAGCCCTTTCAAGGGCCATATTGTAAGACAAAATCAATTTGGATCTTTGTGAAAAGCAGGCCCCTGCCATAGCAGATTCCTGTGCATCAAGTAGAATTTCCAAAATGTCCACAGACCAGGACTGGACACTTGAGGACTGGGGGCGCGGGGAGAAGAGAAATGGTGTCCCTCATGTGCCTTTAATTTAGCATGCTGAGTGGGGGGGGAGGCACCAAGAGGGTCACTGCTACAGAAATCCATGGAGCCACTGGTTGCTGAGGACTCTGCTGTGCCTACCTCCTCTCCCTATGCTGTCCAATCACAGCATAAGAAAAGAGGCGGGGGCAGGAATACAACGCAGCTCTTCTCCAAGAGGCTCCGACCCTGCCTTTCACTCCCTGCAAGTAGGAGACTGTGAAAGAGAGTAGGAGCCACCCTCAAAACCAAACCTTTAGCGTCTGATTGGTACTTCTGACTGGGCACTGCACAGAATGCCTGAAAACCTGGCTGTCCGGTCCAAAACTGGGCAGTTGGCAACCCTATCATTAGGAATCTTTTCCTCTTGCTTTCAGTTGTCTTCGCCATACCAGGAAACATTTGTACTTTCAAATTTAAAAAGGAAACTTCTCAGTCGGGGGAAAAAAGCTTCAAAAGATAATCTCTGTCCAAATCTAATATCAAGGTTGCTGCATGAGTAGATGGAATAACTTGCTTAGCTGATTTTAAGAAAATAAGAACATAAGGCTTGCCATACTGGATCAGATCAAGGGTCCATCAAGCCCAGCATCCTTTAACAGTCTATTTCCAAGTAGGCTGTTAAATTCAAAACATCTAATGAAACTTGAAAAGACAAATCAACTTCCTGGGATTCTTTTCTAAAGGGTGGGAGGTAATATGTTCTTGATATAGGAAGAAAAGCATTTTCTGGAATTTTAAGCTCGTTCACAAAGTATTTCCTCAACATATCCAGAGGGAGCACCATATTTTTCCTAGGAAAGTTTATGAGCCTAATATTTCTCTGACAAGCAACATTTTCAAGTGTTTCAATCTTATTCTGAAGAAACGTGTCCCTTAGACAAAGAGTTAACAGAGTCTTACAACACGGGATATTTTAGATTCCAAATTATCCACTCTCTAAGTAACACATTAAATCTCTTTTAGGCAAGTCTTTCACACAGCTCTCTTTTTCCCTGCATCTATGTAGCAGCACCCCATCAGACTCAAAGTACATTGAGGCCTGTTATCACATAATATGTCTCAGTGCACCTGGAGTTGTTTCACCTAATTAGCACTGCCATTGGGAGAGTTTTCAGTTGTGGTTGTCACTGTGAGACTGTTTGCTAGGCATTTCCATTGCCTTTGTGACTTCTCTGTCCCTAAGTACTTCCCGTTTACACGTGTGCTCATAGATCTTTAACCCCTTCACTCTCACCGTTATGCAACTTTCAGAGGTTACATCATGTTATTTGGCATTTTACTGAATTATAGGATTTTGTCTCTCAAAGATGATGCCCGCAGCTTCTGCTTTTTGTGAATCCGTTGCTCAACCCTTTGAACACGGCATCTGCGTGCATGCTTATGTAAAACTCTGGTACTGTCTTGCTCACATTATGCCCTAATCCTCACATAGTTAAGATGAGGCAATGGCAATTAACATAGCTGGGTTTAAAAAAAGGTTTAAACAAGTTCCAGGAGGAAAAGCCCATAAACCGTTATTAACCAGGCAGACTTGGGGAAAGCCACTAATTAAAAACAAATAAAAGAAAAAAACATTTGGTATCCCACCTCAGCCTGTCTAGCACAACCGATCAGGCTTTCACAATTCCCTTTCGTGAGGAATTGCTGTGGACTGCATAATTGTGCCTAGAGTTTGCCAGTCTAACCTTTTAGGATTTTGCCTGCTATGCAGCCTCATCCTATCCTTCTGCCTCCTGCAATGATGCCTCCCTACCAGCAGAGAACATAAGAACATACCAAACTGGGTCAGACCAAGGGTCCATCAAGCCCAGCATCCTGTTTCCAACAGTGGCCAATCCAGGCCATAAGAACCTGAGCTCTGCTCAGAACTACTTGCTCACTGGTATCCTGACTTTGCCCACGATGCAGCCTCCTCTCCGCCAGGGGACCTAAGCGCGCGTAGCCTCTAGTCTTGCCAAGTTCTTCCTCACTGCTTGCAACATACCCAACTTCTAGCCCTATGTTACCCAGGCCTTGCCTGCTTCCCATTGCCTTATCATGGAGTCACTCTTGGTTCTCTGACCTGGCCACTGTTTCCCTGTCTAATGTCTTGTGGCCTCCAGGCCTTCTTGCTCTTTGTCTTGCCGTGAGGCCTCTGGGCCTTCATGCTCCTTGCCTTACACCTTACTGGCCTTTTTGCTCCTTATATATTGTCTTGTGGCCTACTGAGGCCTTGCTTTGCCTTGTGGCCTTCAGGCCTTCTTGCTCCTAGTATCTTACTCCGTGCCTACTCTAGGCCTTACCTTGCCTTGCATAGGGGCCTTCTGGCCTACTGTCTAGTGGCCTTTGCGCCTTCAGCCTTGTTGCCTCCGGGCTTCTATGTTCTTTCTTCTGTGTCTGCCTTGCTAAGTCCTGCCCTAGTCTGTCTTGTTTGGTCTTGTCCTTGTCCTTGTCTGTGTTGCGCTCGGGAACTGGCCACAGGGGGGCGGAGCATGGAAGGAGACAGAGGCAGAGTAGGTCTTCACCACTGGAAGCCCGAGGTCCCATTGGGAGGAGCCCGTAGGCACCCGGGCTGCTGGGACAGGTGGGCCTCGCAGGGTCTCTTGGGAGAGTCAGAGTCCTGCGTGCCCACAGACACTGGAAGAGCGCTATCGGGTTCGAAGCTGGAGACAGGTTGGAAGAGAGCGAACCAGAATAGAGTTGGTGAGGACAAGGCTAGGGACAGAGCCAGAATCAAGCAAGGTCAGGCGAGCAAGGTCAAAGTCCAAGAATCAGTCTGAGGAGTGGTCAACGAAGCAAGGGTCAAGATCCAGAAGTCAGGCAAGGTCGAACAGCAGGCTTAAGTCTTTAGCAGACGGCAGGCAGGTCAGGAACAAGTGGAGGTCTTTGGCAGGCAGCAGGCAGGCAGCAGGTCAGGAACAAGCTGAGGTCTTTGGCAGAAAGTCAGTCCAAGGTAAGACCAGGGAGATGAACAATGAAGACAGGAACAAGCAGGCAAGGAACAGGTACGAGCAGGAACAGAACTGGAACAGAAGGATCCTGGAACAAGCAAACAGGAACACGAACAAGGGCAATCTCAGGAACAAACCGACCCCGATTGCCAAGGCAAGGAATTGAGGCCAGGAACCTCCTTTTAACAAGAGTTCAATCAGGGTGCGCCGCGGAACTAGGCCCCATCCTGGAACCTACATCAGGGCGGCTGGTCCGTGCACGCGTAGGGGCGTGACTAGCTGCTGAGACGCCGAGGCCTGGCGTGAGGCTCGGCACGCGACTGAAGGCCCAGCGACCGCCGCCGCAGGAGCCTAGCTGGACTTGCAAGGATCGAGGGAGACAGGACCGGAACCCGCTGTGTGACCCCGAAGGTGAGTGGTCCTGTGCACGGGACGACCGCGGGTGGGGGGCGTAACAGTCCGGTCTTGTCATGCTCTGCCAGATCTGTCTGATTTAGTATCCAGTCAATACTTGTCTTTCCAGGGTCCAATCCAGCTCCCAGTCTATTCCAGTAGTCTATCCATAGCTCCTGCCTCGCACCCTGCCTTACTTGTATCATTCCCTGGCTATGTACATTACCTTGCCTTGTCTCTTTTTCAGCCCCAGTCCTTGTTCTGTGTCCAAGCCTCCACACAGTGCTGGTCTCCTAGCCTTGCCTGCCTCCATGTCCAAGCCTTGATCCTGTCTTGCTCCACAGTACAGACTCACCATGATGTACTGCTGCCTCAGAGACCTACTGGCCTCTAGAACCCAAGAGCTCAATCTGCGGGGGCGGGAGCTGGTTAAGCAGAAGACCGGCCCTAGTGCTACCCTGTGTCCTGTCTTGCAGTCCTATATTGTTCCTGGGGTGATGTACCCCCTCCAGCCGAGAGATACTGAGATAACCAACTACAATATATCTACAGTGAGAATATATTTGCCATGATTCCACAGTGGCTTCCATAATTCCAATGAGATTAATGTTAACTCCAGTAACAACATTTGTAAATCCTGAGTTTTACTGTGGTACCATGACCAATAGCCCATGGCAGTAAAAGTGTGGGTGTAAGTTTCTGTGGATGTGTGTGTCGCATACCAGAACAATCTATAAATTTTCAAAGAGGACATATGCCAGGGCTTCCCCATATGGGATCACAAAATCTTCAGCTGGGGTCACAAGTGCCTCAAATGCAGCACTCTTTAGGCACCAGCTACAGGAGCATTAATAAGGAGAGTCAGCGTGAGGCCTGTGAACCAGCATGCTCTCACAGACCCTGCAGTGGCCCAGTTTCTATGGTAACAGGAAGCCCTATACATGAGGGGATTGGGGCTACTACAGGGCCTGTGATTTTGAACTGACCCACAGGCTCCACATTTTCATTACTGATCCTGCTGCAGTTTGCAGATAAGCATCAGGCTTAGGATCAGCCATGAGGGGTGGGGAGGGCCAAGTGTACATTGGCTGGTGGTGATTGCCACAGTTCCTCTCTCCTTACCTTCCACTAAATCTACCCAAGAAAAAAAGTTGCCTCTGTCATTAGCCTTACCTCTCTTCTCACCAGTTGTCATCCACCTTTGGCCAGATGCCCAAAGGAAAATGTTGCCACTGACCCTCGTCAAAGGGATTTTTAGAGAAAGGGTTTTTTGAAGGGAGTAATCAGATGTAGGAGGGGTTTGAAGGTTGAAATCAGTTGGAGAGGAATTGACTGTGGGAGGTAAGAAGAGGAGGAATGAAAGATTGACTGGAGATGTGAGAGAAGAGTGGAGGGATGGAGATGAGACTGGAAGGTGAGAGAGGAGGAATGGGGGTTAAGAGTAAAGAGGGAATGGAGAATAGAGTGAGAAGAAGGGATTGACAGACTCAGTTGGGGATTATAAAATGGGCTTGGATGTGAGAGGGAAGGGTGAAAGAATTAGTTGGGTGTTACAAGAAAGTCTTAGGAGTGAGAGGAACTAGGGAATGTAAGATGGCATCAGTTGGAGGAGGGGAAGCTGAGGGAGGGGGTATGCTGGAAGGAGGAGGTTAAGAGTGGAGGTCCTCTTGTGGATGCTGAGAGAGAGGATTGACTAGAGAGGGTGGAGGTTGAGAGACGGGAACAACTGGAGTGCAGTGAAGGCAAGAGTGGAATGATTGTTAGAGGGGGATGGCACTTCTGCTAATTTTACCCTACATTGCCTCAGGTACAAAAACTTAGATTGTAAGCCCTCTGGGGATAGAGAAATACGTACAGTACCTGAATGTAAACCGGTGTGATATCTCAATTGAGATGAATGTCGGTATATAAAAAAAATAAATAAATAAATAAAAAAAATTTGTTTTGATTATCCTCCGGAGGTCACATGAATTTTCAAGTGCTAAAATGGGGTCACATTGGCGAAAGGTTTAGAAAGCCCTGGCTTATGCAAACTACCCATGCACTTTAGCTCTAAGCAGGCTGTTCTAAAATTACCCTCCCCAAAATCAAAATATCTAATATGATGTATGCTATACAGCTTTTTTTTTTTTTTTTTTTAAATCAATAAATTATTTATTTATTTAGGGTTGGGTTTTTTTTTATTTATTAGCAAAGCACAACAATAAATATAATAACAATAAAGTGGAATGACAAGTATCCATATGTAAAATGATGACAAATAAAGATCACAGAGGTATGGTAACAGACAAAGTTCTCAAGCCTTGCTATGAGTTTTCTTACCTCCCCCCACCCCACAAAGCTTCAGCGAGAGATATTTAGGGGTTAATAGTGTGTAATAAAAAGAAAGATAATGAGAGTAACAATGTCAATAAAAAATAGTCAATGAGATTATTGTGTGAATGTTCTCAAGAGTTTAAGTTAATGATTAATACGGAAATCCAAGGAATAGAGGTTACCTTAGACTATTAAAGCTCATTTAGCAGAAGTTTAGTCTGTGAAGGCAGGGACTGCACATAATCCTCCCAAATTGCCATCATTAAAGTAAATTTTTGGGTGGACAACTTTTTAGCCGATAGATATTCCATAGTTAATAATTTATGAAGTTGTTGAGTCCAATGTTCTAACAGAGGTCCGGACTCACTAGTCCAATTCAATAAGATTACTCGTTTGGCTACCAGTGATTCTTTGTCTAAAAAGGATCGCCAGCTTTTTCATAAACCAGGTAAGAACTCTTCACACAGACCAAACAACCATAGTTTAGGGTGAAGGGGGACATCAAACCCCCATAATGAGACAACAGATTTCTTAATAGCTTCCCAGAATTGTTGGACCACCAAACAGGACCAAAAACAGTGTATAAAATCACCTCTCTCCTTTGCACATTTAATGCAAAGCGGAAAGGCAAGATTGCCCATTTGAAATGCCCTTGCTTGCGAAAGGTATGCTTAGTGTAAAAATTTAAATTGTGTTTTGTGCACGAGTACACTTTCAAAGATATATGCTCAAAACATTTTTGCAATTCTTGACTTATTAAAATAACAGAGGGGACATGGTCCCAAAGTTCTAAAAACTCATGACACTCCAACTCTTGTGGAATCGCCAGAAGAGCTTTGTAATAATGGGCGCATGACTGTTGCTTTCCATCCACCCCGTATAATAGCTCTTCTAAGAGCTGAGAATCCAAGTGCAGGACCTAACCCGTATGTCACAGTCCACAAATTATTGCAAAACAACAGCTTGCATGCTAGTACTTACTGATTTCAATTATGCAGAGCAGAAACGCTAAGTAGAAACTTGAGTAAAACACAGTTTAAGAAAAAAATACTACTTACAATGACAAGAGCTCGAGAGCAATTAGTCTGTCCTTACTGAAGGTGAAGCAGTTGAGGATACTGGCCACCTGAGACGATGGAACAGCTACCATTTTCTAATACAAGAAGAAAATACTGCATTTACTTATTAAATAACTCACGGCCCAGGAGTGAATGAGCAAAAGCATTTCTCAAGTTGCCTCTTTTAATAGTGAGTTCAGTTTCATTAGCAAAAAACGTTCACATTTATAGGAATCCCATTTAAAACAGTACTGCTACACATGCCTTTGGATTCCTTTTATTTTCACTTCCACAATAAACACAGCCCAGACTGCTATTAATTAACTCCATGGACTTCAAAATCATTTTTTAAGGTTTTTTTTTTGTTTTGTTTTTACATTTTTTAATTAAATTGGATCTCGCTTGCATAAAAATGCTAGATGAGTTCTAAGACTACTAATTTTGAAGCTCCGAATCTTAACACTATCTAGGAGAACCATTCCAGGCAATCTGACAGATTCAGAATCGGATTCAGACAGCTTTAGTGGCGTGAGAATTTGAATATGTTCTAAAGTGATTTCATCTTGGCAGCAGATTTCAGGTTCCAACCTAATGCTGAGTACAAGGCGTCATAGGGTGCACTCTCTAAATGAGGGTTGATAAGCCAGTCCAGGTTATATTTAAAATAGGATCAGGATTAGTTATCTAGAGTTTGATTTTCAAAACAACTTACATGTAGAACACCCTGTTTTATGCACCTAGAGGCACTTTTAAATCTAGTGGAGGTGCTGTGTGCATGAAAGTATGCACGAAACCTCATTTTGTGTGTACTTTTAGCCGCAATAAGAAGAGGTAATCTGGGGGACAGAGTCAGGGAAGAGAAAAAAATGTAGATGTATTATTTTGATTTTCAAAACTCTGCGCATAAATGTACATACAGAAAGTTACGCCAGCTTGGGAGCAGGTGTAACTTTCTGCACGTAAGTGTAAACACGTACTGGGTCAACCTGCGAATTTTCGAAGAGGATTTACGTGCATAAGCCTGCTTTGAAAATTGAGGCTCAAGTCTGTGGGTACTTGTGGGATGTCAGAAAATTACCCTCAGCAAGAAAATGTCGCCTCTACAAGCAGCTAAAAGTATGCTTATTATTCAATAATGCTCATCCTTTTAGCCGCATATAAAGGTGAATTTTTAAAGCTCTACGTGCGCCAAAACCGGGAGCTATGCACACAAGTCAGGCCAGTGCGTGCCGAGTGGAGTTTAAAAGATGCCCGAGTACGCGTGTATGTGCCGCTATGCGCACAAATGAAAAGTTCCGAAAAAAGGAGTGGTGTCTGGGCAGGGCATGGGCTTTCCTGGATTTCACATTGAAATTAACGCATAAATAGTTATGCGCATAGGCGCGCGCCAGGGTCCCCTGCCACGTAACTTTACTTCCGCTATGGATGACATACAATTTATAAAATAAAGACAAATGGACAGATCGGCGGGGTTTTAAGGATTAGGGCTAACAGGGGAGAAAGGAGGCTATTAAATTAGGGGGTTTGGAAGTCCTATCCCTTACCTGGGCGAAATGGGAATGAACTGGTAAAACTGGTAATGATGTCAGCGCGTGTGCCTTTTAAAATCCCCCCACTTACGCAGTAGATGCGGCATTTGCGTGCATAGGCGCACATCCACATAAAACTGTGTGCACGTGTGCGTGTTCAGGCTATTTTATAACATGTGCGCATACACACACGTATATTATAAAATGGCTGCGTCCCTGGGTGCAGGCCAATGAATGTGTGCACATGTGCGCCAACACAGGCTATTTTATAATAGGATTATAATAGGGGGTAATTTTAAAAAGGATTTGCATGCATATACCTGGGTTTTACATGTGTAAATGCACTTTACCTACGTAAGTGGTCTTTTGAAAATTGCTACAATATATGCTATCGAATTGTTCACAGATTATACACGTGTAAGTGCGGTTTACACGCGTAAATGGCTTTTGAAAATTGCTACAATAGTGTGCTACATTTACATGTGTTAAGCCTTTTAAAATTAACTCCTATAGGAGGGCAATTTTCAGGCAGCTGATTCACATGTAAATTAATTTTAAAACTGTCCTCACAATGCACAAATAGCCAACACTCCTGCAGACAAAATCCAGTATTTACGCAAGTAAGATATTTGAAGACACTGAAAACCGCATATGAATAGTGAACAAACTTTATGGTAGGATCTTTCATCTCGTTTCGAACTGGGGCTGGAATCTGGCTCCATGAGGGAAGGGTTGGGGAATGGTTGGGGAATGACGAGGAGAAAACAGAACCAAAAAAGACCTCACATTACTTACATGTTGTAAAGCTCTCATTGCCTTTAACTGGGGTTCTGCCCAAGAAAAGTATCTCAGTAATTCCACAACCTGAAACGAAAGCAACTGCTACATAAATAATGCAAATTACACAATAATATCCTAATAATTATAGATCAAGCAGATTAAACTAATATGGAAACTAACTTCTTGATTTTACAGTATAAAGTTCTCACACTAATCCATAACATTTTGTCTAACAATGACACCATGTGGCTAGGTATAGCATGACAGTTTTATAATCCTCAGACAATGCTATGGTCAGCCAATAAAAGCTTACTAGATATTCCATCAATACGTGATGTCCACCTTAGTGAGGACTGGGAAAGAGTGACTGCAATAGTGGGACCTATTCTCTAGAACTTGAAGCCTGAGTCTGTGGGTATTGCATCTGATGTCAAAATATTTTTTAAAAAGGGCTTAAAACCTGGCTCTGTATTTTGGCGTTTACAAAATTCATTTTCCATCTGCTCAGCAATGAAACTGTCTACATATTCATTATCTGCCATGCTGTTAATGATATTAGTCTGCATTTTGTTTTGTTTTTGTAATGTTGTCTTTTTGTCATACTGTGTATGTTTTTTAGATTGTTAACTGTTCTGGTCTATTTTAGGAACGATGGTCTAAAAAACTTGTAAATAAATATTCATGTCAGCTAAAATTAGTTCATTTTCAAATGACCGAATGATGTCAAAATGATTTCATAGAAACCCTGCGAGCACCATACAATATGCCAAAAAAAAGAAACATCTATAATCAGAGATGCTATGTTGAGGACCCACAAAAAAAAAAAAAAAGGGAGTCATTCTGCAGTCTGAAAAAAGGCTCGGTATGGAAAGGAAAAGAAATACATCTTTAGTTCCAAAATGAAAATCTGGGGTGGGGAAGTAGAGAAAGGAACTTATTTAAACCAACTGTTATACCAGGCCTAAACGCAGCAGGCAATAGTTTGAGTCACAAAGCCAGGAGAAAATAAATAGGAAAAAGTCAATAAGCACAGCACTAAGGGGGTCATTTTCCAAAGCGATCGCACGTGAAAAGGGACTATTCGCGTGCGATCACTAAATGGGGGCTGCGTCAAGACCGGAACAGGAGGAGTCGGGGCTGCACCGAGGCGGATGCCGCGAAGACATCGCGGACAGCGAAAAGGTAAGAACCCTCTGCTTTCACAGGCCCGCCCCCCGCTTTGCCCCCCCCCCGCCCCCTTGTACCGCGTGATTCAAAGAGCCCAGTGGTATTAGAGAATCCAGGCCTAAGTCACTTTGCAACATGGTCTTCCAGTATTTAACGTGTACTCAGTGCTGGCAAGAAGAAAGGAGAAATTACCACTTGTCTAATAATTTCCTTTCCTCTAAGGAAGGCAGGCCAATCCACACCTGTGGGTTATACACTCATACCAGCAGATGGAGACAGAGTAAAGCTTACTTGCTGTCTTCACTGTGAAGTCAGTCCTGTTCGGACATCAGCCCGCCTGTATCTCTAGAAAAGCCAAACTGGACAAACTAATTATACTTGAACATGACTATTAATAGTCAATCGCTCATGCTTCAAACCAACTGGGAAACTCTGAGCTCAGCAAAAACGTTTACATCAACTAATCTTAGGGGCTAATTATATCACTTACCAGTCCTTCAAATGAATTATCAGAAATAACACTCTTCATAGTTCACATATAAAGGACAAACTAAAAGCAAGTAGGCAACCCAGGATGGGTTGTGGAATGGCCTGCCTTCTTTAGAGGAAAGGAAATTATCAAGTAAGTAGTAATTTCTCCTTCTTCTACGCTTAGGCAGGCCAATCCACACTAGTGGAAAGTATCAAAGCTACTCCTGGAAATGGTGGGAGGCTGCCTGCGGTCCAGTCAACACTGCACACATGAAAGCCTCATGCTCCTGAGCTCTAATGTCCAAGCAGTAATGCTTGGAGAAAGTGTGTAAGGAGGACCATGTAGCTGCTTGGCAAAATCTCTATGGGAGACAACAACTGAAGCTTCGCTCACCAAACTGCCTGAGCTCTAGTGGAATGCGCTCTGACCTGTCTGGGTAATGGGACATCTGCATCCATAGAGGCGGCTGTGATGACTTCTTTTACCCAAGGGACTATGGTCACCCACGTCGCCATTTCTTCTTGATTACCTCCACCATGGAGCAGTCAATCAGACTTCCTGAAAGAGCGAGTAATCTTCAAGTAGCTGCCCCTCCTTCCACCGGATTGGTGGTTCGCTTGGTAACAGCACATATGAAGGCATCCACCTCCGGGAATCACAACTGTTCCCTTGCCTTTGATCCAAGGGGTATAAACCCATTGAAGCATGTCCCCCTTCAAAACTTGCCTCCAGGGCATTCCACTCAATGTCGATTAACCCTTGAATTGGATCCAGGAGGGGAAAGAAACAGGACGCTTTGCAAAAGTGCACCAGATGCCATTTGACATCCAAGGCATGCAACAGATGATAATCACGCTCATCTCTATCCCTGTCCAGCGTGGGCAAGGAAATAGACTGATTCAAATGAAATTTCAAAACCACTTTTGGAAAAAAGGAAGGTATCATTCTAAACTGTACCACCCCCAGAGTCATTCATAGAAATGGCTCATGGCAAGAAAGAACTTGCAGCTTAGAGACCGCTGTGCCGAACAAATTGCTACCAGAAAAACTGTTTTCAAAGTGAGCAGCCGCAAAGAGAGACCACACAGTGGTCGAACTATAGGACCCGCCAAAAAACGCAAGAGCATATTAAGCACCAGTAGCCGCAAGGAAGGACGTAGATGCTTAACTCCCTTCATAAACCTAGACACATCTGGATGGGAAGACAAGGATCCACCATTGATCCGCCACCCCTATAACAAGTGAGAGCTGCTACCTTTGCCTTCAGAGTGTTTAAGACCAAGCTTTGAACCATATCTTCCTGCAAAAATTCCAATATCCACCATCTGCTGGAGACAGAATACTGGCAGGCTGATGTCGAGGCAGGACTATATGTTAGTGATGTCAGTGAGTCAGCTTTACTCCATCTCCATCTGCTGGTAAGAATGCATAACCAACTGGTGAGGATTGGCCTGCCTGAGAGCAGAGGAAAAGGCATTGTATTGTCCAGTGGGGATTCTGGAATACTAAAGGTAGCAAAGCAAAGCTGAACCACATTTGTTTCAGGATTCTCGAAAGGTAGCACTGCCATTCCTGTTCTTTTATTGAGGTCAATATTCAAAGAGCTTTCAGCACTATTTAGCCGGATAAGTAGAAGTTATGTGGCTAAGTAGCAACCACTGAATATTAATTTTAAAAGCCAGGCGCGCCCATTAATTAGGGAGTGCGTGAATAAATTAGGCTTCCATGCACAGAGCGGATTTTAAAAGCTACTCAGATTCGCATGTATCTCCCATAGCGCACCACATCTCAAAACTTTTCAAAAAGGGGTGGGATATGGGCATGGTCTAGACATGGGCGTGTTGTAACCTAGCCAATTGATGCACGTGTACATATTTACACGCCCCAGCATGCACTGAGGTCCCTTGCCACATAATTTTACTTTTGATGTGGATGGCGTATAAGTTTAAAAAAAAAAAAAGATCGAGCCATTTCGTAAGAGTTTAAAAGGTCTGGGGTAAGTGGGTTTACAGGCTTTCAAACCGGGGGGTCTGGAAATGTAGCTGTTAAGTGGTCAAACTGGCGGACGAACTAGCAAACTGGTAATGGCATTGGCGTGCGCTTCTTTCAAAATCCTCCGACTTACACAGTAGAAGCAAGATTTGCACACCCATGCGAGCACCCACTTAAAATGTGCACACTGCCTGGCTATTTTATAACATGCGTGCATATATATATGCAAATTATAAAATAGCCATGTACCTGGGTGCGGGCTGACACACGTGCAAATGTCACCCATAGATGCGCACATGTTCAGCGGCTGCCACTTAGCCATATAAGTCCTTTATATGGTTAAAAAGGTAATCGCATAAAAAGTAGGCATGTAGTGGGCAGATTGGGGCAGAGCGAGTTAGCCATTCAACTTACGCGGCCAACTACCAATATTCAGACTTAGCCGCATAAGTTGTGCGGCTAAGCTAGATGTGCCATAGAGCAGGTCTAAACTTAGCCGGTTAGGCTTAATGGCTAAGCGCTCAGTTATACCCATATATTCAGTGGCATAGCCGTGCTGCTGAATATACATCATAACTTAGCCAGATAGATTCCTATCGGCTAAATTACTTAACCGGACAGTTTTGAATATTGACCCCATTATTAGGAAATCAAAAAAGTGAGCTAAAAAAATGGTAAAAAGCAATGTCTATTTTAAAAAATATATTTAGAAAATAAAAGAAACAAAAAGGTATTTTGGAAGTTCTTGCTATGAATAGTACAGTCCAAATCAATATCTGTGGGCATGCTGAGGAGGATTTTTTTTTTGTTGTTATATAAGAAAACAGCGGAAGCAAAATGATAAGTAATGTACTAAACTGATTAGCAAAGAAATTTCTGTCTCCTTATATTAATACTTATGCACTCTTCTTCTCAGTGAGCCCACCAAATGCTAAAATCTATTGAAAAAATTAGACCAAAAGAAAATATCGAGTACAGAGATATTCTTTCCTAAAAAACTGCCAAGCCTCAGTGAAATTATTTTATTTATTTATTTAACATTTTTATATACCAAGGTTCTGGTAACAATGTTACTAATCACTTCGGTTTACATATAACATTGAAATGACTTAACACGTGTGTCTTACATAGAACAAGGAAATGAGGAACTGGGAAATACTTAAATTATATAACACATTATGAAATTCTAGGAACAATGATACCTGCATATCTTCTTCCCAGAACTATCCTATATACTCTTGTATACATTGATCTCGTGATAAGTTGAGGACATTTTTTGGGCCACAAAAGTAAGAACATTGCTGTGACCTGTGGATAAGTCTAGGGTAAAACCTAGGGGGCTTATGACTTTCCTCAGTGGTTTATTCCTTCCCTCTCTCCCCCCATTGCTAGTTCTGGTGGTTCATTCCTTTCCTCCCTCTCTCCCCCCCCATGGCTATCCCCAGTCGTTCACTCCTTCCCTCCCTCCTGATACCTTATCTTACTCGCTGCTAGCAGGATGACGATGGGAGTTGCAGCTGCTCAGATGCGTCCTCCCTCCTACCCGTGGGGGGTCCCAGTGTCGTGCTTTGAACCAATCAGGCTCTGGGAGGAGGCATCTGAACAGCTACAACTCCTGTCATCCCTATAGAAGCGGGTGAGTTCAGGGATCAGGAAGAGAGAGAGGAAAGGAGTGAACGAGCAGGGATAGTCATCAGAATAATTATGGGGGGGGGGGGGGAGGAGGAAACTAGCATTGACCCGTGTATAAGGCTACCCTGTTTTTAAGATTAATTTCAAGAATTAAATTTCTCAACTTATACACGAGCATATACGGTACATTAATAATCCACAGGTATATTTTGGAAAGAGATGTTAAAGCGTTCATCTATTTTATTTTTTACATTAAATGCATCCCTCAGATACTAGATCATGGACTCTCTCTCTCGTTAGACTTGGTCCTGAACCAGCGGGATATTTAAATTGCATTTCTGAGGATGGCTCTGTGGCTCAGGCCACACAGTACAATACGCTGTGACATGCACGATAAATTCACATTTCCTGTTTACCAGTGTCAGGCACGCTGTAGAAATGACATGCACAATCCCAGGGAAGGAGCGAAAACAACTGCTACTATTGCATCTATTCCTGCCAGGTGAGGGAACAGAACTCAGGGTTAGGTCTGGGAGGAAAAATTACTCCAGTGCTCCTAACCATCAAAGACATATGTCACAGGAGCATGCAATCTGGGACTGACCATCGTGTAAGGGGAAAATGTGTGCGTTGGGGGGTGGAAGAATAACAAAATAATAATGAATTGTGCTGCCATATAGATGGACAGACCTCTTTATTTATTTATTTAAAACTTTTCTATACCGACGTTCATGGGAATATCACATCGGATTACAATGAACAGGGGTAACCATTAACTTTGGAAAAATAGAAATTACATATAACGTAAGGGAGCTAAACTGGGGGAAAGGGCTAGAGTAGTAGAGTCAGGTACCAAGAAGGTATGGTAACAAATAGAAAGGTTAACAATTGTTTAAGGTTATATAACCATTATTTATAATATGTAAAATATAAAATTTCGTAAGGCAATTACATGAATGAGGTAGTAACAAGGTTAGAGGGTTAAGGAAGAATTGGAAGGAGGATAAAGGATAAAGGTTACAGGGGTAGCGAATTTAGCAGGTAGGGATAAAGGCTACTGGGGTAGCGAATTAAGTAGGTAAGGGGGAGGGAAGGTAATGAGGCTCTTAATTGAAGTGAGGCAGCTTAAGTTGAGGGGGCAGGGAAAAGCAACTTGGAGGAACGGTGGGGGAGAATTGTGACATAGGAGCGGCGAGGTTAAGTAAAGGTTTGAGAGAAGAGCCATGTTTTAAGATTTCTTTTTTTTAAAGGTTTTGGTACAGTGTTCTTGGCTCAGGTATGGGGGCATTGAATTCCATATGGTCCAGCGATAGACAGGGCCCGTTCTTTCATGGCTATGTAATGGGTGAGTTTTGGGGGGAGGAATGTAGAGGGTTCCTTTATAAGCAGTTCTCGTAGGTCTGTTCGATGAGTGATAGTATAGGGAGCTATCCAGCCATTGGATGTTGTGGTTATGTAGGGTTTTGTGGATAATGGTAAGACTCTTGTGAAGGATTCTAGAGCGTATTGGGAGCCAGTGGAGGTCCATGAGTATGGGGGTAATGTGATCTCTTCTGCGGGTATTGGTGAGGATTCTAGCCGCCAGAGTTTGGAGCGGTTTGATTGAGGTAGCGGGAAGGCCTAGGAGAAGGGAGTTGCAGTAGTCGATTTTGTTGAAAAGTAAGGCTTGAGGACCGTGCGAAAGTCATAGGGGTGGAGAAGGGGGTCTTAATTTTTTTAGTATATGTAGTTTGTGGAAACAGTCTTTCGTGGTGGAGTTAATGAATTCTTTTAGTTTCAGATGGTTGTCTAGAGCAGCGCTTCTCAACCGGTGTGTTGAGACACACTAGTGTGTCGCCAAACACCGGTAGGGGTGTTGCGTCTCCGTGTCCCACTACCCCGTTCTTCTTTCCTTTTGCCTTTTTTCCAGCCCCCGCGGGCCAATTGGAAGCCTTTCTTCCTACCCCCATTGCCCAATGGGAAGCCTCCTTCATTCTGCCTGCCCCCATGCAGGCCAATCGGAAGCCTCCTCCCTACCAGTGGGAGTATAAAGAAGGGAGAAAGCCTTTGATTGGCTGGTGAGGCAGGCATAATGCCCGGGGGTGGGGTGGGAGGAATAGTAGTTTTTGAACTCCGATGAAGCAAGGCCGCACGGTGAAGAGGAATCCTGATGAAGCAAAGCTGCCATGGGAGCCCATTCCCATGGCGGCGAAGAGGAAAACCGACCCCGACCAAGCAAGGCTGCCATAGCCGGTGGCGGCAAAGTGAAAACCTGACCCCGACCGAGGCCACCACGGGAGCCCATTCCTGTGGTGGCGAAAAAAGAAGGCCTGCCGGAGTAAAGCCACGGCGGAACTGGAGCCCATCCCTGCAGTGAAGGAAGAAGTTTTTGGTGAGAGCTGGAGCGTCTGTGTGTGAATGAGTTTCTGGCTGAGTGCTGGTGTGTCTGTGTGTGAATGAGTGCCTGGCTAAGAGCTGGAGCCTCTGTGTGTGAATGAGTGCCTGGCTGAGAGCTGGAGCATCTGTGTGTGAATGAGTGCCTGGCTGAGAGAGGGTGTGTCTGTGAGTGAATGAGTGCCTGGCTGAGAGCTGGTGTGAATGGGTGCTTGGGTGAGAGCCGGTGTGTGTGGGTGTGAATGGGTGCGTGGGTGAGAGCTGGTGTGAATGAGTGCTTGGGTGAGAGCCGGTGTGTGTGTGGGTGTGAATGGGTGCGTGGGTGAGAGCTGGTGTGAATGGGTGCTTGGGTGAGAGCTGGTGTGTGTGGGTGTGAATGGGTGAGAGCTGGTGTGAATGGGTGCCAGAGTGAGAGCTGGTGTGAATGGGTGCCTGGGTGAGAGCTTGTGTGTGTGGGTATGAATGGGTGCTTGGATGAGAGCTTGTGTGTGTGGGTGTGAATGGTGCCAGGGTGAGAGCTGGTGTGAATGGAAGCCTGGGTGAGAGCTGGTGTGAATGGGTGCTTGGGTGAGAGCTTGTGTGTGTGGGTGTGAATGGAAGCCTGGGTGAGAGCTTTTGTGTGTGGGTGTGAATGGGTGCTTGGATGAGAGCTTTTGTGTGTGGGTGTGAATGGGTGCTTGGATGAGAGCTTTTGTGTGTGGGTGTGAATGGGTGCTTGGATGAGAGCTTGTGTGTGTGGGTGTGAATGGTGCCAGGGTGAGAGCTGGTGTGAATGGGTGCTTGGGTGAGAGCTTGTGTCTGTGGGTGTGAATGGGTGCCAGGGTGAGAGCTGGTGTGAATGGAAGCCTGGGTGAGAGCTTGTGTCTGTGGGTGTGAATGGGTGCCAGGATGAGAGCTTGTGGGTGTGAATGGATGCATGGGTGAGAGCTTGTGTCTGTGGGTGTGAATGGAAGCCTGGGTAAGAGCTGGTGTGAATAGGTGCGAGAGCATTTGTGTGTGACTGAGAGCTTGTATATAAGAGACCACGAGTGTGATTGAGAGAGAGACTGGTCAGGGTGGTGATGTGTTTCTGTGTGAGAGAGAGAGACTGGTCAGGAAGATGATTAGTGTGCGTATGTGAGAGAGAGAGAGAGACTGGTCAGAAAGATGACTGGTGTGAGAGAGAGACCGAGACTGGTCATGGGGTCTAATTGGGGGGGGGGGGGGGGGTGTGACTGGTTGCGGGCGCTAAGGAAGAGGACTGTGAGTGAGGACAGAGCTTCAGCAGCCCTTGCTGCTTCTGGTGAGTGCTATTGGCCTGGAAGGGAAAGGAGTAGTAGAGTTTCTGGAGAGGGTAAGTAAAGGTGGCTTTTTAAAGTTATTTTTCTTGATTGACTGCCATTTTAATTATTGGGTATTATGCGATGTCTGCTCTTTTGAAATATTTATTGATATTTGGACACGTTTTAATAATTTTTATGAGTTTTTAATTGTTGGATATTATTCTGTTCAGCAGCTGTTTTGTAACATTTTTAGTATAGCTTTACAATTATTTCTGGGTGGGGCTCTAAGCAGCTTGGCTTATTCTGTTTTCCCAATAGAAAATGTATTAGTGTTTAGGGCCTGGTTTAATAGTTGTATTTCTTAGATAGGGTTGTTACTGTTGTGTGTGTTCCATAATACAGGTGTAACTTTGTACGGGTTAGTTTGTGTGCATTATTGCAAATCCTGAGAGTCTGTTAGGTGCTATATTTCTCTTTCCATTTCTCCAGGTTCGCACTGCATGCAGAGTGGCTTTTTTGGTTTTCCATTCCAGTTTCTGTCTCCATATTTATAATTTGTGGTTTTTCTGTACTTGGTGAAGGGTGTGTGACCGAGGTGAGGTATTTTACTAGCATGTAGGCATTTGTATCAATCTTATTTGTTGTGTTTTCTCAACAGGATATGCATTAGTGGTAAATTACTGTCTTTTCATAAGGAAGGCTATTTTGCCTGGTAGTAAAAGGAGTTTGTTTTGCATTTACTGGGATGTCATCAGAACCAGAATATCTTTTTTGTATGGCGAGTTGTACAGGGTAATGCCCTAGATCTGCTCTGTACTCATTGCTGGGGGTTGAGGGGATTCCTGTGGATGCAGAGTGCATGTTTACATTTAGCCCCGTGATGGTCACATGTTCAGTGTGTCACGCATGTGAGAATCATCTGTCAGGTGTGTCCTGGCCAAAAAAAGGTTGAGAACCACTGGTCTAGAGTGACTCCTAGGTTTCTGACAAATTGGACCTTAGTTACAGGTGAGTCGGGTTGAGTACAGTTGTGGTGGACTGGTGAGATGAAGAGGAGTTCTGTTTTTGTAGTGTTGAGGGCAAGGTTGAGGTTAGTGAGGAGGTGGTTAATTGAGGAGAGGCAGTTGTCCCAAATCTTGAGGGATTTGGGGATAGATTCTGTAATAGGGATGACGATTTGGACATCATCAGCATAGATATAATGAGTAAAGCCTAGGTCGGTGAGGAGTTTGCAAAGGGGGAGGAGGTGAATATTGAATAGCGTGGGGGAGAGGGAAGAGCCTTGGGGGACTCCTCATGTAAAGTTTATGGGGTTAGATTCTATGTTAATAATTTTGACCTTATAAATTCTATTGTGGAGGTAGAATTCAAACCAGCTCAGGGCAGATCCCTTGATGCCGATTTCTGAGAGTCTATCTAGTAAAATATTGTGGTTGATGGTGTCAAATGCTGATGAGATGTCAAGTAGAGCAAGGATGAAAGATTGGCCCTTGTTTAATCCTTTGAGGAGGGTATCTGTGAGTGAAATAAGTAGTGTTTCGGTATTGAAAAATTTACGGAAGCTGAACTGGGAAGGGAAGAGGAGGTTGTTTTTTTCAAGGTGATCCGTGAGTTGGAGGTTCACCACGCTTTCCATGAGTTTTGCTACAAAAGGGAGCTTGGAGATTGGCCTGACATTAGCTGGGTTTGAGGGGTAGAGGTTGGGTTTCCTCAGGATGGGTTTGAGGGTGGCTTGTTTCAGAGCATCAGGAACTTGTCCTTGGGTGAGAGAGCAATTAATGATATTTGCTAGGGGATGGGAGATAATGTTGGGGATGGTTAGTAGAGATTTTGTGGGGATGATATCGGAAGGGTGGGAGGAGGGCTTCATTTTCTTAAGGAGGGATTCGATTTCGGAGGGGGTGGTGGTTTCGAAGGATTCAAGAGTGCATTTGGGAGAGGTTATGAGGTTAGTGGCGGTGGTGTTGGGGTGTGGGGATAGTGAGGTGAATCTAAGGAGGAGCTTCGTGATTTTGTCGTGGAAGAAGAGAGCTAATTCATCGCATTTGCTTTTGGCTTCTTTATCGGAGATGGGAGGGGGGGGGCTGTTTTTGTGAGGTCTGAGACTAATACGAAGAGGGCTTTTGCGTTGTATTGAAAATTATGGATTTTATGAGCGTAGAAGTCTCTTTTTGTTTTTTGTATAGATGTTCTGTAGGTGTGGAGGGCTGATTTGTATGCAGCTAACAGGGGGGCGGATAGGTGGTTTTTGCGCCATTTCTTTCCCTTTGATCTTAATTCCTGTTTGAGTTTTTTTTAGTTCCAAGGTGAACCAAGTTTTTTTTGTATTCTGAGTGGGGTTTAGCTCGAGGGACTTTAAGGGGCAGATGTTATTTGCAATGTTGTTGGTTATGTTATTCCAAGAAGATAAAAAATATAAAACCATGTTGTTCTGTTTTTAACCCATGCAAACAAAAAAATATACTATACAAGATCATAATGACTGTTTTATACAGTATGCAGCTTAGGTTTGGATTAAAGTTTTAATCTCTTTTTATCCTACACTAGCTTTTCTTATTGGAATCTTTTTTGGTCACAGTTAACACTAAATACATAGGACAGCAATATTTCGGGTTGTGCTGAAGAATGTGGTAAAAGCCATTAGTGTAGCTGGGTTTAAAAAAGGTTGAAACAAGTTCCTGAAGGAAAAGTCTAATAACCCATTATTAAGGTGGATTTGAGGAAATCCACTGCTTATCCCTGGGATAAGCAGCATCTATTGACCTTTTGGGATCCTGCCAGGTACTTATGATCTGGATTTGGCCACTGTTAGAAACAGGATACCGGGCTTGATGAACCTTTGGGCTGACCCAGTATGGCAAATCTTATGATCTTATGGCTATTAATATTTCTTCATATATTTTCTGAAGCTTGCATCCTAGATAGGATTTAAAATTGACATTTCCTAATCGTGTGTCATGAATAAAGTGAAATTTAAGCATATTTTGTTACTTTCCTTTCCTTGAATACTGAGAGACCAGTCCATACACGTGGGTTATGCTCACATACCAGCAGATGGGGCTTCGGTCAATGATCTAAGCACCAAGTTAAGATGTCATGCTAGAATCAGTAGGTGGATTGGGGGTTGTATGCGTTTCATTCCCCTGACCCACCATGTTTTATAGGCAGAGAACTACTCATGGCATTTCCTGCAACACCAGAATATATAGAGAAAGATGATGTTCATGTAAAAATGTGTTCTCTGTCTCCATCTGTTGGGTAAGTGAGCATAACCCATGCATCTAGCCTAGTCTGGCAGGATGGTACACCCAGCATCCCAGATAATATGTCAGCAGCAGTCCAACTGAGGACTCTTGGGGAAGTTTTCCAACCTGTGAGAGGAAGTATTTTCTGCCCCTCTTCCTGCCCTTCAAGGGGACTGGCAAGAACTGCAATCTGCAAGGATTCCTACCACCACGGAGCCCCACCAGAAGATTAATCTACTAACTGTGAGTAAGATCTACGTTCAAGGGAGGACATCCATCTGGCGTCCACAAAGAGCCCAGAGGGATCTATCTGGGCCAAGATAGATTTTTGTGCCATCACAAAAGGTTTCCCAACTGTCCGAGAAGAGGGACCACTGCACAATCTAATCCAGAAGTGTGGATGGATTTCTGGCCTAACAAAGACTAATGCACAGATAGAGAAGAGAAGGCTTAAAATTAAGAAAGAAACTACAGAGACTGTGGTGTATGATTTACCATATTTTATTGTGCTATTCAACAAAACTTTATCAGTAAAGCATTATTATGGACACTGCCTATGAGATCCAAGTGTGGTTTGTTTGGCACACAACACACAGAGCACAGAAAAAAGAGGAAACTCCAGCACAGCTTACTAGTCACCCCATACTAGGACCAGAGAGGACTCTTTTCTACCCTTCGTCTGAAGGACCTACACTTTGGGATGGGAGGAGAAGTAAAAGCTAGCCATGGTCCCTGCCCCAAGAAGTAAATGTTAGCCAGGGTCCCTGCCCCAAAGAACTTACAAATAACTTTACGTTCCTCTCCATACCCGACTCGTACATTAAGGAAGGGTTACACTTGTCAGAGGTGGAAATATATTTAGAAAACATATGCACTAGTCAAATATTTTTAGGAACCATAGAAAATATTTTCATTACTTTTCTACTCCTGTTTTGTTGTTTCTATTTTATTTATCTGTTTTACTTTACTCTTTTTTTCTTTTTTCTTAATTTTGTATACATTTTAGTTTAAGAGGCTTTTTAAAATAATTTGTTGTTTCGTTACCTGAACAAATTCGATAACAACTAGATGTAAAAAATTTTTGAAAGCAGTTAAAAGCCTTGTTATTTAGAGAGTCATTTGGATATTAGGTATCCTGTTTATAGTTTCCTGTATTGTGTGTTATAATTTTATAACTGAATGTAAATACTTTTATTGATCTCCGTGCTGTACATTTCGTGTTTGGAAGCTGTGGATTATAAGTCATAAACAGGGTCATTCTTTCTTCTGCGATGTGCCGGTATCACGGCGGCATTATTCTAATTAGGGAAGGGGAGGAATGTGGGCAGGGTTTGAGCGGAGTTATCTCCCAGCAGCGCTGCGGGCGATAATGTTTTTCACATTTTTGCCGGCAGCACTGCAGGAAATAACTACACCTGGTCCCGTGACGCTATGGGGGTAATAGTGTGTGGCGTGGCCACACTGCAGCATGCGAAACCACACCGCCACACCTCCCTGCTCCTTTTTTTACACGGCTCATCATTCTGCTATAAATACAGTAGAATGATGAATCTAGGGATAAATAAATACATTAAATTAATTTTCTATTTGTTTGCTTTTTTGAATTTTAGAGGCCCAGGTGACTTTTACAGCCCTGGCCCTACTCATCAATTTTTGCTAGAGATGAAAAATGTGAGATAATCACTGGTAAGAGCCACAGCGATACTGGTCGCAGCATTCATAATTGGCTAGGGGTGGGGAGGATGAAGGATGGAGGAAATGGGCCAATATGCAAATGTTTAAAATGAATACAGAACTTCATCAGAATTTACCTCCATATACATTTAAAACACGATACTGAACATTACCTGTTCACTGGAGAAGTACCCATGCACATGTTCAAGAGCCTTTAATTTGTAATCTGTCAGGATAGCCTGTTAAAAAGAAAGTGCAGAACCAAATTAATTTGGAAATTTCTTAACATTTCAGGGGACTTTTCCATTTTTTCTATGATTTGCTTTTATATGATCCAAGACCACAATCCAACTCAACTGGAAACCCTCCTATTAACTGGCCCATCTCTAATAAAGAGCAAAGCAGCAGAAATTCACATTTCTACATTTACAGAAGAAAACGGCCATTCATATTGCTCAAGGTCTTGCAAAAATATTCCAAATGAGAACTACGATAGCTTCCACTTGAGTTTACTTTTACCACAAGATCCACAGCTTAGAATTTGTAGTTTGGCCTTCCTGGCAGTGAGGGCTCAAAAATCTTATTAGGTGCCCAAGGAATTTGAATTTGGACACTATGACGAAGGTATTCAGCAGGCCAGTGAATGATAAATTTATCCAGATATTCAGCAGCATTTGGCTGGATAAATCTGCCGCTGAATATATCTGGCTAAAATTCTCTGGTAACTTTAGGACAGCTTTTTTTTTTCTGACTAAACTTATTTGGCTACATTTATTTGGCTAGTTCTGAATATTGGGCTAGATGAATAAATTTTAGCCATGCTCTCTGAACACCCTCCACCCTGCCTCTTTATATATGGCTAAACTTTAGCCACAGTGGCCCGCATATTCAAAGCGCGTTTAGCACTAGTTAGGCAGTGGGCGGATCAAGACGGCAGTACTTATCCAGTTAAGTAAAACATAAGGCAGGTCTAACTTAGCCGGATATAACCTATCCGGCTAAGCTGCGACTTCTAGGCGGATATTCAGCGGCATAGCCGTGCCACTGAATATCCCTTGTAACTTAGCTGGTTAAGTTATATCCAGCTACATTACTTATCTGGATAAGTTTAAATATTGACCCTATAATGACTTACCTGAACAAAATTTCGCCGGTGAGAAGGCCAGGAAATTCAAATTTCAGGGTTTGTCCAGGTAATTGAAAAGCTAACTGACAAATCCTTAATATTGGCCTATTTTTCATTAGTACATTCCTGCTTAAATATTAAATATAGAGAGGAAAAATCCTTAACAGAATGCTGCAACTGTATGGTGCTGGCAGCAGGTAGATTATAAGTGCTCAATTACCACATGCAACACCCCAAATGCTAATTGGCCCCATGCTAAATGTACCAATGCAGAAAATATTACTGAATCCCCACCAGGCATACTGAAATCACCTTCAGTAATTCTCAGAAAATGACATCACTAAAATATAGGGGTGCAAAATACCTCCAAAACACATTTTGCTGTCTCTTGAAAAGTATTTTCACTACACAATAGGTCTGGCTTCTTTTAAGAATACTTCTATATTCTTAAGATTCTACTTCACCTAAAAATGAACTTTGGCATGGACAATTTGATATGACCGTACCTATTTCACTTTTTAATAAAAACGTATTTTCTATACAATTTCAGAGTTTACTTCCAGATGCTGTGCAGTTAGCTGACCTCTAAACCTTTGGTCCCTATTTAACAAAGTGTATTAATGAATGAAAATGCCAAATTTGGCATTTATAAATGAATTTTCAAAACGTACCCAATTAAAAAGGCCATATATGCATGTATGTGGCCTGTGCGCATGTGTTGCATATTTTAAAAAGGGTCACGTCCATGTATATGCACGTACAAAAAAGGGGCATGCTCATGGCGTGCTGGGACGGGGTTCAAATGCACACGCATAATGAGATATTTTAAAAGTGATGTCCATGCAAGCATCATCCAACATATGCATAGGAAAATTGGTTCTTACCTGCTAATTTTCGTTCCTGTAGTACCATGGATCAGTCCAGACTGCTGGGTTATGCCTCCCCTCCAGCAGATGGAGTCAGAGAAAACTGAAAAGGCACCCCCTTACATACCGGTGTGCCACCTGCGTCCCCTTCAGTATAATCAATATCAAAGCAGAAATAAGCCCATAACTAATGACTAGTTCAAGTAAAACAACCTCCCTTAGGAAAAAACAGATTGAGAGTAACCTATGTGCTTGTTTTTTGTTTTTTTTGAACAAGAACAAAAAACAACCATGCATGAACAAACTGCAGGAATGTTGTCCATAGAAACATCAATATCTGTGAATGGAAAAGAGAAATACGGACAAGCGGACTCTACTGGACGAAATGAAAACTTGCTGGGCGGGCGTCTGGATTGATCCATGGTACTACAGGAATGAAAATTAGCAGGTAAGAACCAATTTTCCTTTCCCTGTATGTACCAGGATCAGTCCAGACTGCTGAGATGTACCCAAGCTGCCCTAAATGGGGTGGGACCTAGAGAGTCCCGCTCGAAGCACACTGCTGCCAAAATAATCGACATCCGGAGCTCAGACATCTAAACGATAATGTCTAGCAAAAGTGTGCAACGATTTCCAAGTTGCTGCCCTGCAGATTTCTTGAGGAGAAACACATTGGCTTTCAGCCCACGACGCTGCTTGGGATCGGATAGAATGAGCTTTAAGCCCATCCGGTACTGGACGTCCATGACATATGTATGTGGAAGCAATAGCATCCTTTAGCCAACGGGCAATAGTGGCCTTTGAAGCCTTACTACCCTTCTTCGGACCGCACCATAAAAAGAAAAGATGATCAGACAGTCGAAAAGGATTAGTAACTTCCAAGTAATGAAGAAGCACCCGTCTAACATCCAGCTTCCGCATCTCCCGACCCTGAGGTGAATTCTTATCCACGTCTGGAAAGGCTGGTAACTCCAGAGACTGATTGACATGGAAAGTTGAGACCACCTTCGAAAGAAAGGAAGGCCCTGTACGAAGAGAGATGCCAGAATCCAAAATGCGTAAGAACTGCTCCCTACACGACAAAGCTGGAGTTCGGAAATACACCTGGCCGAACAAATAGCCACCAGAAAAATCGTCTTCAGAGTCAAATTCTTTAACGTGGCTCATTTAATAGGCTTGAATGGCGCGTTACAAAGTCCGTGGAGTACCAAATTCAAACTCCATGAAAGGCAAACAGCCCGTACTGGAGGGTTTAAATGTTTAGCTCCTCGTAGGAAATGAACCACATTGGGATGACAAGCAATGGAGGACCCGTCAATCTTACCTCGTAAACAGCCTAATGCTGAAACCTGCACTCTAAGCGAGCTATAGGCTAAACTTTTCTTCAGACCGTCCTGAAGGAAGGCGAGAATGTGAACTATGGAGGCCTTACGCAGGGCACCTTCAACCCACTGCACCAAGAGTCAAACACCTTCCACACTCTAACATAGGTAAGAGACGTAGATGTCTTACGAGCCCTCAAAATAGTAATAACCGCCTCAGGATATCCTTTCTTCCTTAATTGTCTCCTCTCATAAGCCAGGCTGCTAGACAAAAGCCATCCGCCTGATCGAAATATACCGGACCTTGACGCAGCAGCTTCGGTAGATAACCTAGCCGTAGAGGACCATCTACCTGTAGGTAGACTAGATCCGCAAACCACGGTTGTCTTGGACACTCCGGGGCCACCAGAATGACCGGCCCCTGGTGATATTCTATGCACCGTAGAATCTTGCCCACCAAGGGCCACAGAGGAAACACATATAGGAGGATGTCTAGGGGCCACGGTAGAACCAGAGCATCCACGCCTTCTGACCCGTGTTCTCTTCTGCGGCTGAAAAACCGAGTTGCTTTGGTTTTCAAACGAGTTGCCATCAGGTCCAGTCGAGGGATTCCCCACCGGCGTGTGACTAGTGGCATCGCTTCGGACAGTTCCCATTCTCCGGGATCTAGCCACTGCCTGCTGAGGAAATCCACCTGAATGTTGTCCACCCCAGCTATATGTGACGCTGCTATGCAAGAAAGGTGATGTTCCGTCCAAGTCATCAACCTGGCCGCTTTGGAGGCTACCGGGTGACTCCTGGTGCCCCCCTGATGGTTGATGTAAGCGACGGTGGTTGCATTGTCACAGAGTATCTGAACTGCTTGGTGACAAACAACTGGCAGAAATTGGTTCAGCACCAACCTGACTGCCCTGGTTTCCAGCCGATTTATGGACCACTTTGCTTGGAGTGGGGACCATTGGCCCTGCGTCGATCGGAACTGACAGATGCTCCCCAACCAGTTAAGCTGGCATCTGTTGTGACTATGATCCATTGAGGAGTTTCCAGGTCCACACCCTGTAGCAAATGATGTGGAACCAACCACCATCCCAGGCTGGATCTCGCTTGTTCTAGCAATGGTAAGGGCAGATGAAATTCCTCCGACTTGGGGTCCCAACGAGACAGAAGTGCCCTCTGTAAGGGCCGTAAATGAGCAAAGGCCCACGGTACCAATTCCAGGGTAGATGCCATAGAACCAAGGACCTGCAAGTAATCCCACACTGTTGGCAAAGGTAGATCCCAACAGGGTCCTTACCTGGGTCATCAACTTTTCCATGCGCACCAGTGATAGGAAAACTTTCCCCACCGCTGTATTGAAGCGCGCTCCCAAAAATTCCAGTACTTGCGACGGAACCAGGTGACTTTTGGCAAAGTTGACCACCCATCCTAGCGAGTGCAGGCGATTCAAGACTGACTGTACCGCTGCCTTGCAAAGCTCCTCCGACTTTGCGCAAATTAACCAGTCGTCCAGGTAGGGATGCACCAATATCCCTTCCCTTCGAAGGCTCGCCACCACCACCACCATCACCTTGGTGAACACGCGTGGGGCCGTCGCTAGGCCAAAGGGAAGTGCGCAGAACTGGTAATGTTCACCCAGCACCATGAACCGCAGAAACCTTTGATGGTGTTCCTGTATACCTATGTGAAGATAAGCTTCCGCTAAATCCAAAGAAGCCAAAAATTCTCCCTTGTGGACGGCTGCAACAACTGATCTCAATGTCTCCATACGGAATCTCGGGATTCGTAACTGCAGGTTGACCTTCTTCAAATCCAATATCGGTCGAAACGATCCTTCCTTCTTGGGAACCACGAAGTAAATGGAGTATCTAATTCTCAGTGGAGCACAGGACTTGGTGAGAGAGGTAACGGTGGTGGGGCCACTTGGCAATAGTGATCATAATATGATCAAATTTGATTTAATGACTGGAAAAGGAACAGTGTGCAAATCCAAGGCTCTCGTGCTAAACTTTCAAAAGGGAAACTTTGATAAAATGAGAAAAATTGTTAGAAAAAAACTGAAAGGAGCAGCTACAAAAGTAAAAAATGTCCAACAGGCGTGGTCATTGTTAAAAAATACCATTCTAGAAGCACAGTCCAGATGTATTCCACACATTAAGAAAGGTGGAAAGAAGGCAAAACGATTACCGGCATGGTTAAAAGGGGAGGTGAAAGAAGCTATTTTAGCCAAAAGATCTTCATTCAAAAATTGGAAGAAGGATCCAACAGAAGAAAATAGGATAAAGCATAAACATTGGCAAGTTAAATGTAAGACATTGATAAGACAGGCTAAGAGAGAATTTGAAAAGAAGTTGGCTGTAGAGGCAAAAACTCACAGTAAAAACTTTTTAAAATATATCCGAAGCAGAAAGCCTGTGAGGGAGTCAGTTGGACCGTTAGATGATCGAGGGGTTAAAGGGGCACTTAGAGAAGATAAGGCCATCGCGGAAAGATTAAATGATTTCTTTGCTTCGGTGTTTACTGAAGAGGATGTTGGGGAGGTACCCGTAATGGAGAAGGTTTTCATGGGTAATGATTCAGATGGACTGAATCAAATCACAGTGAACCTAGAAGATGTGGTAGGCCTGATTGACAAACTGAAGAGTAGTAAATCATCTGGACCTGATGGTATACACCCCAGAGTTCTGAAGGAACTAAAAAATGAAATTTCAGACCTATTAGTAAAAATGTGTAACTTATCATTAAAATCATCCATTGTACCTGAAGACTGGAGGATAGCAAATGTAACCCCAATATTTAAAAAGGGCTCCAGGGGCGATCCGGGAAACTACAGACCGGTTAGCCTGACTTCAGTGCCAGAAAAAATAGTGGAAAGTGTTCTAAACATCAAAATCACAGAACATATAGAAAGACATGGTTTAATGGAACAAAGTCAGCATGGCTTTACCCAGGGCAAGTCTTGCCTCACAAATCTGCTTCACTTTTTTGAAGGAGTTAATAAACATGTGGATAAAGGTGAACCGGTAGATATAGTATACTTGGATTTTCAGAAGGCGTTTGACAAAGTTCCTCATGAGAGGCTTCTAGGAAAAGTAAAACGTCAAGGGATAGGTGGTGATGTCCTTTCGTGGATTGCAAACTGAAAACCTCAAAAAAAATCTAGACCTCTCAGACTCCCAAACTGCCATCACCTCTTGGAACCACATCACTAAAGACACAGCCAACGTACTTTGCCCTCTAATAACAAAAGAGATACAACCCCCCAATAAAACAAAGCAACCCTGGTACACACCTGAACTTAAACTCCAAAAACACAATCTCAGAACTCAAGAAAAGATTTGGCGTAAAGATCCTTCTACCTCGCAACTTGCCAAATACAAAACCCTATTGCATGATTACAGAACTAACACTCTCAAAGCCAAACGCGACCACTATGCCATCAAAATTCACAATTTTCAATACAACCCAAAAGCCCTTTTCTCTATTATAACCAACCTCACCATGACATCTCCCAATTCAATTCCATGCGAAGAACCCCCACACTAAGGGGTAGATTTTCAGACGAGCGCGAACAGCCTACTTTTGTTTGCGCTCCAGGCGCAAACAAAAGTACGCTGGATTTTAGTAGATACGCGCGTAGTCGCGCGTATCGGCTAAAATCCTGGATCGGCGCGCGCAAGGCTATCGATTTCGTATAGCCTGCGCGCGCCGAGCCGCGCTGCCTACCCCCGTTCCCTCCTAGGCCGCTCCGAAATCGGAGCGGCCTAGAAGGGAACTTTCCTTTGCCCTCCCCTCACCTTCCCCTCCCTTCCCCTACCTAACCCACCCGCCCGACCCTGTCTAAACCCCCATCCTACCTTTGTCGGGGGATTTACGCCTCCCGGAGGGAGGCGTAAATCCCCGCGCGCCAGCGGGCCTCCTGCGCGCCGGGCCGCGACCTGGGGGCGGGTACGGAGGGCGCGGCCACGCCCCCGGGCCGTAGCCACGCCCCGTACCCGCCCCCCAAACGCTGCCGACACGCCCCCGCAACGCCGCGCGCTCCGGCCCCGCCCCCCGACACGCCCCCCTCCGAGAACCCCGGGACGTACGCGAGTCCCGGGGCTCTGCGCGCGCCGGGAGGCCTATGTAAAATAGGCTTCCCGGTGCGCAGGGCCCTGCTCGCGTAAATCCGCCCGGTTTTGGGCGGATTTACGCGAGCAGGGCTCTGAAAATCCGCCCCTAAATGCAACCACCTTGCACAATACTTCCACAACAAAATTGCCACCATTGCCTCCCGCTTTCCCTCTTCTCCTTCACCAACCAAATTCACCCCTAATGTCATTGACTATAAAATGGATACATTCGAAAGTACCTCCTCCTCTGAAATCTCTACAATACTCAAGAAAATGCGACCTGCCACCCACCCCTCTGACATGATCCCCTCCAAAATGCTGTTGACAATCCCAGAAAGCATTTCCCAACCACTAGCTGATATCATCAACACCTCCTTATCCTCTGGAGATGTTCCCTCCCAGCTCAAATCAGCCATAGTAAAACCCATCCTTAAGAAACCTAAACTTGACCCTTCTGACTTATCCAACTACCGACCCATCTCCAACCTCCCCTTCATTGCCAAAGTACTTGAAAAATCTGTCAATACCCAACTGTCAGACTACCTAGACCAGCACCAGATACTCTATCCTTCTCAACACAGCTTTAGAAAGTGCTTCAGTACTGAAACTCTACTACTCTCCCTCAACGACCTTGTCATCAGAGGCTTTGACAAAGGTCACTCTTTCTTTCTGGCCCTTTTAGACATCTCCGCTGCCTTCAACACTATTAACCACGCTATATTACTCGACAGGCTAGCTGACATTGGCATCTCTGGGACCCCCCTCCGCTGGTTCAAATCTTACATAAGTGACAGACAATTCAAGGTAAAAATTGAAAACCATGAATCTGAGCCAATCGACATCACAAGGGGCGTCCCCCAAGGCTCCTCCTTATCATCCACCCTCTTTAACATATACCTCCTCCCCCTCTGCCAGCTACTCTCAAATCTCGACCTCCCACACTTTGTCTACGCAGATGACGTGCAAGTCCTTATACCCATCACCGACTCCATCGCCAACGCACTAAAAAGATGGGATAATGCCCTCTCATCCATCAACTGTCTACTCACACAACTCACCCTAGCCCTAAATCCCAATAAAACAGAACTTATGATCATTTCACCCCAACCCATCAATCCTCTACCCACCTCCTCTGCCAACTCCCTTCCCTGCTCTCCCAGTCCTCTCACAAGCCGTAAGAGACCTAGGAGTTATTCTTGACCCTCAATTCAGCTTTCAGAAATTCATCTCCTCCACCCTCAAAGACTGTTACTATAAATTACACACCCTCAAAAAACTTAAACCCATCCTGCACTTCAACGACTTTAGGACAGCCTTACAAGCCCTAATATTATCTAAAATTGACTACTCAAATGCTCTACTCCTAGGTCTCCCGAAGAACAGCCTTGCCCCCCTGCAGTTGCTACAAAATGCAGATGCACGCGTATTAACAGGCACCCGTAGAAAAGAATATATTACACCCATTCTGAAGCAACTTCACTGGCTCCCCATCACTGCCAGAATTCAATTCAAAACCCTTACCCTTATCCACAAAGCCATACACAATCCTGACATGCATTGGTTCCCTGACAGCTTACACTTCCGTTCCTCTTCCAGACCCACTAGAACACCCTACACCGCAAACATTCACACTCCCTCTCCCAAACTCTTCCATCTCACAACCATTAAACAACGTGCAATATCCCTAGCTGGTCCATCTTTATGGAACGCCATGCCCACCCACCTACGCCTTGAGATATGCCCTAAAACATTCAGACAGAATCTCAAGACCTGGCTGTTCACACGAGCCTACGCATGAGCCACACTTCCCTTCTCTGCTATTCTCCTGCGCCTATTCTCTGCTATTCTCCTGCGCCTATTCTTTCGCCACCCTGACTGAATTCCCCCCCCCCCCCTCAATTCTCTCCTCCCAGTATACTATTATACATTTTCTTGTATTTAAGTATGATTTTTTGTGTGTAAATATTTGTACAGTTTAAAATTAGTTTCCCTTACCCCTCCACCCCCCTCCACATCCCCTCCCTCAATATATCTCCCCAGTTTCTTTGTAAAACCTCCTCCCTCCACCCCGTCCCCCCCCCTTTGCCCCCCCCCCCTCTAGTTCATTTATCAGTTGCATTGTAAAACCCTGTTGGCCAATTTATTGTTCTATGGAAACCGATGTGATGTTTTCTTAACGAATGTCGGTATATAAAAAACTTTAAATAAATAAAAGCCAGGAAACAGAGAGTAGGATTAAATGGGCAATTTTCTCAGTGGAAGGGAGTGGACAGTGGAGTGCCTCAGGGATCTGTATTGGGACCCTTACTTTTCAATCATACCTATAAGGGAGCCTGGATCGACGTGCCGCAAATGCGCAGTAGAGAGCAGCTCTACTGCGCATGTGAGGCACAGAGAACTCTGAGCAACAGAGGGGAGGAGGAAAGGGCAGGGAGCCGCTGCTCTGATATGTTAACAGCCTGAGCCCGTCCCTCCTCCTCCACTGCCGGGGGGGGGGGGGGGGGAGTAGGGAGGGACTGCCGGACTGTCACGCACAGGGACAGGAGGAGGAAAGAAGAGTCGACGAGCAAGAGACTGACGTGCGCCCCACCCCCTGAGTCCTGCAGATAAGGAGAAGCCAAGTAAACATTGGGGGGTGCTCTCAGCAAAGCAGAGCAACAAAAGTGAAAGCCAGAGCAGTGTCCCTGCTCCCTCTCAAGTCAGTGAGCGGATTTCTTAAAGGCACAGATCTCCCAGAAAGAGAGCAAAGCAAGCCTTTACTTTGATGCAGCTCCAGCACTGCTCTCTGCATCAATGGCAGGGGGGAAGAAAATTAGAAACAAAAAGTTTCCAATAAGGGCCAAGAGTAACAGACTGCCGTGCCACAAGGGAAGGAGTGAGTCACGTAGAGTAGTGAGTGAGGGATGGGATTGGGAGAGGGTGGGGAGTGACTGAGGAGGGGAGGGAGTGGGAGTGAGAATGAGGGAAGGGGAAGTGAGAGTGAAGGAAGGGGGTTTCAGTGAGAGGGGAGGGAGGCAGTGGGAGAAAGAGGGTGAATAAGACCGAGGGAAAGGAGTTTGAGTGGGGGCAGGGGAAGGAAGGGAGGTGAGTGGAGGAAGGGGGGGTGAGTGACCGAGGGGAAGGAGGATGAGTGACCAAGGTGAATGAGAGAGGGGAAGAGGGAGTGAGGGAGAAGAAATGAGGAAGAGTGCCGTTTCCGAAAACCAAACCGAAAAAAATGTTTTAATGTAGCCCGTTGTTACGGGCTTAACGGCTTGTCATATCTATACGGGAGCCCGGACCGACGTGCTGCAAATGTGCAGTAGAGAGCAGCTCTACCGCACATGCGCGCACATCGGCCAGAGCGCAGCATGTCAGAAAAAAAAAATGGCGCTGGCTCCTTAGGAGCGGCGGCGAGCAGGAGCGGCGGCAACAAGCAGGAGCTCCAGCGACGCGCGCGAGGGAGGGACACGCCCCTGTCTGCCGGTTGTGGATGAGCTGTGAGGGGAGGGAGGTGAGAGAGAGGGAGGTGGAGGGAGGGGGGAGAAGAGAGAGAGAGGGAGGTGGGGGGAGGAGAGAGAGAGGTGGGGGGAGGTAGAGGGAGGAGAGAGAGAGGGAGGAGAGAGTGAAGGGAGGGGAGGGGAGGGAGACTAGAGGGGGGAGATGAGGGGGAGGAGTGGAAAGGAAATGGACCAAAAAATTTTTTTAAATGTAGCCCGTTGTTACGGGCTTAACGGCTAGTATATTTATAAATGATCTGGAAAGAAATACGAGTGCGATAATCAAATTTGCAGATGACACAAAATTGTTCAGAGTAGTTAAATCACAAGCAGATTGTGATAAATTGCAGGAAGACCTTGTGAGACTGGAAAATTGGGCATCCAAATGGCAGATGAAATTTAATGTGGATAAGTGCAAGGTGATGCATATAGGGAAAAATAACCCATGCTATAATTACACAATGTTGGGTTCCATATTAGGTGCTACAACCCAAGAAAGAGATCTAGGTGTCATAGTGGATAACACATTGAAATTGTCGGTACAGTGTGCTGCAGCAATCAAAAAAGCAAACAGAATGTTGGGAATTATTAGAAAAGGAATGGTGAATAAAACGGAAAATGTCATAATGCCTCTGTATCGCTCCATGGTGAGACCGCACCTTGAATACTGTGTACAATTCTGGTCACCGCATCTCAAAAAAGATATAATTGCGATGGAGAAGGTACAGAGAAGGGCTACCAAAATGATAAGGGGAATGGAACAACTCCCCTATGAGGAAAGACTAAAGAGGTTAGGACTTTTCAGCTTGGAGAAGAGACGACTGAGGGGGGATATGATAGAGGTGTTTAAAATCATGAGAGGTCTAGAACGGGTAGATGTGAATCGGTTATTTACTCTTTCGGATAGTAGAAAGACTAGGGGGCACTCCATGAAGTTAGCATGGGACACATTTAAAACTAATCGGAGAAAGTTCTTTTTTACTCAACGCACAATTAAACTCTGGAATTTGTTGCCAGAGGATGTGGTTAGTGCAGTTAGTATAGCTGTGTTTAAAAAAGGATTGGATAAGTTCTTGGAGGAGAAGTCCATTACCTGCTATTAAGTTCACTTAGAGAATAGCCACTGCCATTAGCAATGCCTGGAATGCCCCTCCCCATTTTATCCAGATAAATTTCACCCAGGTAAAATGTATCTGTTTAGAGGGGTGGGAATTTAAACTTCGGGACACACAATGAAAAAGCAGACTGGCTGAACACAGCCCTTCGTGTACACGTCCCAAATAGGAATCTGAGATCTGCCAACAAAGCACTCCTCACTATTCCATCAGTCAAAACAGCTAGACTCACACAAGTAAGAGAAAGAGCTCTATCCTTGGCAGGACCCATACTTTGGAACACCATGCCCACAGAGTTGAGACTACAAAGCAACAACAAAACCTTCAGAAAAAAAATCTAAAAACCTGGCTTTTTAAACTAGCTTACCAAAAAGAGAAAGGAGAATAGTACTCAATGGAAAGCAGGTTCAAACAATTGAACAACAAACACATAACCAAAATCATTGTGTGTAATTTTTAATCAGATTAAGTTTCATTCTTTTAAAGCTCAGCAAAAGAGTGAAAGTACAACGATAAAGGTAATCTAGTAACCTAAACTGTTAAAATGTAAATTGGAAATGACTCATTACACTTAACAATTAATATCATTTACAAACTTTGTTACCGACCCTAAAATGGCACCTATGTAACTTAAGATACGTTAGCCTCATTTTATGTGCCTTAATGTAAACCGTTGTGACAGTTCCCACAAACGACGGTATAGAAAAAAAAAGTGTTAAATAAATAAATATGTCAAGGTAAAGTTACCATTCAACTGACATCATTTTGAAGAGAGAAGCGAGTGGGGATCATTCCTGATGTCACTTGATTATTATTTTTTTTTTTATTTAGATTTAGCTCTTGCCTTTTCATTAGTAGCTCAAAGCGAGTTACATTCAGGTACAGTAGATATTTCCCTGTACCTAAGAGGGCTTACAGTCTAAGCCTATACATGAGTGTGAAGTGCTTGCCCAGGGTCACAAGGAGCATCAACAAGATTTGATGAGAGGTTTGCAGATTAGGGCCCTTTAGCTTGGAACAGAGATGGCTTGAGAGGGACATGATAGAAGTTTAGAAAATCATGAGTGGAGTGGAACAGGTCAATAAAAGACATATGTCAATTATGCAGGTAAGTTTATCTGGATAACTTACCCAGACCGCCTGTGGCTCAAAGTGGATCTTTAGGGGCCTACATGAAAGCATAGATCCATGGCACTCTCAGCATATGTTTAACACTGCTGAAAAGGGAACAATGTGGCAGGTATGCACCATGCTCCAGATTAAAAGAAATAACTTTAGAAGCTGCACAAAACTTTATTTTACTTTGATGCTGAAGTGCTCTTTAAGCTAGTTGCTTCTTCTTGGGATCCACTATCTGTCTTTTAGCCCTGCAGTCAAACAATAGGAATCTAAACACAAATGCTTGTGAGTTTCTGATATTTGAATCTGTAGTAAAAGGAAACCAATGATCTTAAAATTGAGGATGCTCACTTATCTTCAACTGTATGAGAAACTTCTTATTCTGTGTATTGGAAAAGTAGGGTGCATGCTTAAAAATAGATTTTTAAGTAAAAATAGAATTAAATTAATTGTTGATATATTTGTTAGAGGCCTTTCAAACCAGTCAATTTTAAAATTACACAGGGTTTAAAAACACAACCACCAATAGTGAAATGCAGCAAAACATACTCTTCAAAAAGAGAAAGCATTAAAACATATGTTTATTTTCACCATGATCTTCTATTTGGTGCTTTCTAGTAGCCTAGACAATCAGGAAATCTTCCCTATAGTCTCTGCAGGCAAAACAAGGCTCTGAGAAAATGAGTGATTTTGACTGTTTCTGGGTCCCAAATATTGAGGACAATTTTCAAAACAATATACATGGCTAAAAGGCATTTAATCTGCATTAATTGGCTGTCTGAAAATTGCTCTTCTTCAGTGCAACTAGAAGTCTGTGCATTGTAGAACAAGCAGAGGACTTTTAGCCATATTGAAAAGAAACGTTCCTGTAGGTATTTGTTGGTTGGAAAAGTGCATGGGTAGACTGCATTTTGAAATCTAAGCAATTACTTTTCCAACAAAATTCTAACTGCAGCCAAAAAAAAAAAAAAAAAGACAAGTGACCGTTCATATTTTGCCCTCACGGCAATTTTCAAAGTGAAAGTATGTGCATGCATTCTATTTGAAAATTGGGGCAAAGCCACCAGATAAAAGGTATGCATGTACTTTGCCCCATATATGTTTGCCCTAGGAAGCCAAAACAGCTCTCTCCATGGTCCTGTTCGCAGGGGTTAGAATGCGGCGGCGGGATGTGCGGCAACAAAAAAACAAGTACCTAATCAGAAGATAAATCTTTTAATTTCTGCTTTAGAGAAAATATTGCACCCTGCTTACTGATATGAAACTGGAATCTGACAGCAATACAAAAATATCTCATTATAAAAGGTACCATCATCTCTACATGTTTTTGCAACAGCAAGGCAGATCGGAGAAAAGTGAACAGATCTACAACAGCTTCTTGTATCTGGCCTCACTGCTGCAGACGCACAGTGTAAAGATAGCCATGTTATTAGGGAATCTATAAAAGATGCACCATGCGGTGTGATGTTGAGAGAGAGCCCGGGCAAGCCTTGCCTGGTAAATACATGAAAAATCTTGACATAATACATGTTAAAAAAAAAATCATTATTTAGTTCTTGGGAAACCTTTTTCTGCTTTACTATGTACCATATTATGTGCCATATGTCTTGTTCTAGGGCGTAAAATAGGAAATAAATGTAGCCAAATAAAGGCATATACAGAAATACCTGGCTGTCCAGTTATCATAACCTTTTCTTTCAACCAGAATATAGCAGATCTCCAAACATCTGCCCGCCCAAAGTCTCCGGGTTTACAAAGGTGAACTAGACGCTTCCTTACTTTTTTTATTTCATCAAGCACCGTCTCGAATGATTTCTTATCCATGTTTCCCAGCACCTCTGCTGCCGCCTCCAACAGATAAGGCCGCAGCAGCTCTTTGTTAGGCGGCCCTGAGAGGCAGGAAGTGTTTTAATCGCTTCCGGGGCATTGAGGGGGGGGGGAGTCACGATGGGGAATGTCGGGGTCCGACTGAAGTGACCAGCGCCCTACGGCAACGCACGCCCAGGCGTGCGGGGCATCCCTCGGAGAAGAGACTGTGAAGAAGCCGTGTGGGTAAAACAAGCTGGAAGGCCCCGTGTAGACGGGACCCACCGTTGACTGGCGGAGGACAGAGCGTGATGGGGAGGGGTGTTGAAGGGCGGAGTGGGAGGTGCCCGCGCTTTATCCCCACAGAGGATCCCGGAAGACGGATGCTGCAGGCGGCCGAGGCGCGATGAGGCTCAGGTCGGCTGTTTGCCTCGGTTCGGTGGTGGTGCTGGTGGCGGTTGCCAGCGTTGCCTGCGCGCTGCTGTTCTTGGGCTTGCCCTTACTCGGAGGGGATCAGCAGCTACAGGTATAGTCACTCGCAGCCCAACCCGGGCTCCCTAGGCTCCGCTGTCCGAAAGCATTTATGTATCCAGCAAAAGTAGCCGATTTTTAGGGAATCTGAAATCCCCGAGAGAGTTGGGGAGAGGAAGGCTTAACTGCCCATTAAAGTTCGAGAGACGCAAGTGAAAGTTGAAATCGCATATTACTAAAGTTAAGTGTTTGCCTTTTACGCAGTGCTTGAAATACTGCAGCTACGATTTTACATCCTCGCCACTGTTTTCTTAATTGTGCTAAGGTGGGAAAGGCAAGATATAATTAGCAGGAAAAAAAAGTGTATAAATCTTACGTGAGACCTAATGGGGAATATTGTGTCCAGTTATGAGGGCTGTCTCGCCAAAGGGCGTAGAGCACAAGTAATTGAGTTAAAATGTGTAGCGTCTGCACTTTAAATGTAATGTGGTGAGAGAGACTTAAATACGTAAAGAAGGGAGATAGCATAGAGTTTTATACCAGAGGGTATAACTAAGGCACAGGACACTAGCGTTTACTTTTGAAAGGAAGAAGTATGAAAAACAAGGAAGTCACATGAGGAGAGGGATATAGAATCGGTAAAATAGAAGCTTTTCAGTTTTACCGAGTTAGTCCACTTGAAATAAGGGTGAACAAAGCATGCACTGATGACTTAGTAAGCCTTACTAGCTGAGGCTAAATTGTTGGGAAGAATATGTGCTCTATCAAAGTTCACAGCACCACTAACACAGTTTGGGACACAGCTTTTGAAAATGTCATTCAGAATCAGTACTCCATCTTCATTTTTATCTATCTTAGGAATGCAAAGAGCTCTAATATTTTTCCTCTGGAAGTTTTCCAAGTAGTCTTGACACCCCTTTAGTTCCTTGCTGGTGGTTTTCTTAATGTCTTTATTTATTTATTTGGAAATATGCTGGCAAATTGATTTGTTCCTTATATTGCTGTCATTTAGCCGATGCAGAAAGGTGTGTTCAATGTGCATTTTCTGTGCACAAAACTTACTGCCAATGCTGCAAGGAGTTTGTTCAGAAAATACATGTTTCAAAACTGGAGTACTGCTTAGTGCCCTTGCATGGAAATCCCATGCAAATTAGGGTAATAATCAGTACTCCCCAATTCAGAGAGACTGCATCTGGCCAGCGCTCCTTTCTTAGCACTGGAAACTTAACTCTGGTTTAGCATTGGAGTTAAGTTTTCAGTGCTCCTGTATTGGCACTTAACCCCTTAAAAACATTTTTCCCCCTTTTTTTTTTTTTTTTTTTAAAGTTAAAAAATGTCCACAGATAAGTACATTCTTATCCGGGTAAGTAGTGGCAGCTGTTTTGAAAACAGGCGTCCGCAGCAACACTCACTGAGGGTGTCACATGGAACATATGCTTGGCTAAAACTAGCTAGATCAATTCCAAATCTCTAATTACAACTGCAAATGTGTGCTAGCTTGGATCTATTAAAAAGGAACAGGTAAAGACAAAGGTAGTAAAATATAACTTTCAGGAATCCAACAAAACTCGCAGATGTCTGGATTACAGAAACATCTCCATCCAGATCTGGATTCTGAAGCCTGTGGGGGAATCTGGCCCACAGACTTTCTAAAATACTTCGGTTTCAGAATTTACAACCCAGCTCAGCAGATAAATAGACTTTTTCAAGCTCATCTTGGTTAATTTGAGATTTATTGTGGCAGGCAATAACTCACCTCAAAAAGAGTGGGAATGTATTATTCAGATAGGTATATAGGGTGCCAATAATATGCTATATCCAAATGAAAGCATTTTAGTTCACTTTAAACTATAATCATCCACCTTAAAAATAGTCCCAAAATATTTATTATTAGACCTATTTAAATCTTGTAAAGACAAACAATTCTGTTTCTAACAATCAACTGAAAAATACTCAAAATGTAAAAATGAACTATTTTGACTGACCGATCAGTTTGGTGTGGGTAATTCCAAAAGGTCTCAGATAGTACAGAATCTCAAAGCCAATGAGTAAATCCCAGTCCTCCAGAAAAAAAAAATCATACTAACATATAATTCCAAAGGAAATCCTGACATTTCGGCATTTACCAACATTGCCTGCCTCGGGGTAGTTTTCTTATTCACAGCTTCCACAAAAATTCAAGCAGAGACATGCATTCATCACTTTCTGAAAGTCACATGGCTTTTCTTTATCATGAAGAGATCACATCTTAAAGCAGCACCTGCAAAAGCCAAATGAACAACCCTGAAGTATTGATAGAACACTCACCTAATATGATGCAAACAAAATGAGGGCGGTGTGAGGGAGAAAATAAGAAACTTCCTTAGAACACCTTAAAGGACTGACCATAGCTATTTGTCCCAGTGCTCCTTTAAGACCTAAGCCAGCAAGGGATTCTGGGTCCAGGGAGGATCCCTGCAACCTAGCATTAGAAGGCAGGGCACAGAAAGATGGAGTAGGGCCTGGGGAGAAGGCAGGAAGCCAGGCTACGCCTGAATTACTTACAGATAGTTCAAGCTCTTTGAAAAGATAATAAAGGGAACTAATGAAATCTACAGTAGTTATCCAGCTAAATGCTTCTGAACATGGACTGCCTTAATGTCAACTAGGTCTCAACTTGACTTTACAGATACATTGCTAATTGAATACCCAATACAAAAGATTAATTAGCCCAGTCTTATGTCATGCAGGAGAGTGTAAACATGTCAGTTGTCTCTCCTTGAAGCAGTCCCAAATGTCTGGTGCAAAGTCTTCTCAGGACCATTAACATAAAGGCAATAACTTTGGCAGGAGACAGATTTACGAGTCATATAGTCCAGAGACATCTCGTAATGGTCCAGAGAGAGCATGTCAGGAGAAGTTACAGACAGGCTCTGAGGGAATTTTGCAGGTGGGCTCTCAGTTCTTTGTCATAGGCCCCTTTTTAAGGTTTCCATGGGTCTTATGGTCTCCTCCATGCAAATTTATAGGATCCTAAAGTAGACTGTCACACAGTACAAGTGGTCTGTAGCTGACTGGAGGACAAATTACAGTCTGAACTCCAGTTTTCTTTTGCACACTCTCTTATTATGTACAATCAAATAGTACTTTCTTAGCATCCAGACAGATAAATCCAGAACCAGTGGGTTATACATCTCTACCGGCAGATATAGACAGAGCAAACTGACATCACAGTATATATACTCCTGAAGTGACATCAGCCTGCCAGTATTCTCGGTCTCCAGTAGATGGTGGATGCGCATCTCCCTACTAGGGATTGCTTCAACTTTTAGAAGGAGAACTTGCAAAGGAAAATTAATTGCCCCAATCTCTTGCGGTGATACCAAATGATCCCTCTTCCGGTTGAGAATTCCTGAGGTGATTTCTGTGGTCCCTCAGATGTATACCTTGGTCAGGTAGCTGGTTTTTTTTTTTTTTTTTTTTAGCTAGCGTGGACTTAGCTGATTGTACAGCTTAAAGGCAATGGGTACACAAGGCCAAGCGCGACAGTGAAGGCATATGTCGTCTCCCCCGCAGCCGGAGACAGTCTCTCTATTCAGCCCGGAAGGGCTGAACAGTGCGCTTAGCATTTTGGCACACAAACTTGAGACACTTAAATTTTGTGCACATAAAATTTGAATGCATTAATTTTGTTTCAGTGGGGCTTCGGCTGGACATACATCTTCAGTCGCCTGTTAAGCGTACCGACGGATTAATGGCACCAGTAGCTAAGAAACTTAAGTGCCTTTCTCTCTGTTCTGCCTGTCGTATTCGGGCATATCAGCCTGAAGGGCCCTCTTAACTTATGCCAGCACTGCTTAGAGGCTCAGGGAGAATTATCTTCCTCTGATTTTACTGAGCCTGGGCTTCCCAGCCAGATGATGGCCGTGTTAAGGATATGTCAGGAGGAACGCCTGACCTTGGAACTCGTTTGACTGCAGGGGATGGCAGCTCCGTAAGTGCTGCACAAGTGCCTCTTATTCTTGGCACGGATCTTTCTGCTTTTTCTTGGATAGAATTTTTTCAAGGATTGCAATCCTTCTTTCAGGCGCGGTGCTCAGCGCCGTCCAAGCCTGTCGGTGCAGATCCTCAGGCGGTGGCCTTTCCCTCTTCCGGTATAATTAAGCGCCGAAGTACACCTCGAGCTGCAGGTGTTTCTGACAGGAATCTAGATGGCACCGATGAAGAGGCAGATTCTGACTCCCTGGAAGATAGGGAAATCCCTCCGGGGCTGGATCTGTATCTAGCTATGTTGCGGTTCTTCCATAGAGATGAATTACCAACCCTGATTTCCCAGACATTGCGGATGCTGGGAGTCCCTGGGGCAGATTCCATGTCTGAGCCAAAGAGAAATCCCATTTTAGTTTCTTTGCATAAAGCCTCTTGTTTTTTCCCAGTTATGGAGGCCATTCAAGAACTGATTGATCTTGAATGGGATGTCCCGGAGGCAAAATTTAAAGGGGGTCTGACCTTGGAAGGCTTGTACCCCCTGGATCCAGTGGTGAGAGAGCGTCTGCGACTTCCAAAAGTGGATGCGCTTGTCTGTGCCATCTCTAAACGGACTACCATCCCCGTAGAGGAAGGAATGGCCTTGAAGGATGTGCATGATAGAAGACTAGAGGCCATCCTTAAGCAAGCATTTGAAGCAGTGGTAATGACATTGCAGATAGCTTCCTGTTGGTCCCTGGTGGCTCGCACTTGCTTGCTTATCTCTCAGGAGCAGGGCCGGCGGAAGCACTAGGCGGGGGCCTAGGGCTCCAGGGTCCCAGGGGCAGCAGCCGTGGCAGCAAGAGAGAAGAGACAGCCGCTACCAACTGTCCGGATTTTCTCCGGACCGTATAGAATATTTTAAAGCAGTGTCCGGAAGCCAGACGGAGGCTTAGAATGTCCGGAAATTGTACGGATATTAACCCACTAGTCTGGCGCAGCAGCTTTGTCACTCGTCAGCAACCAGCTTCTCCAAGCCTAGCCAGGAACAGCTGTGCTTTGATTCCACAACGAACGGTGGTGCTAGCCCCTACGACTGGGAAATTGTCTCGGATTCTTTGGCCACCATCGGTTTCCCCTCCTGTTCTCAGCAAAGCAGTAAGAGCCCCAGCAGGGCCGTTGCGCAGCAGCTCCCCTTCCAGCCTTAGCCCGCGAGGAAAGGCCAGCGGGCAGCCAGATCCTCCTCCTCCTCCTCCTGTCCGCAGCACATGATGGCCCAAAGCCACCATAGGAATCTCCCCTTCTGCCCAGGCACATAAGAAAATGTCCAACAGGGCCGCTGGAACCTCCCCTCCTACCTGCTGTGCCCAGCAAGCCTCGCGAGACAAAAATAATGACCCAGTGGGACTGCAGGAACTCTGGCCCTTAACGCACAAAGGTGAACAACTGACCGGCTTTGAACAGGACAGCACATTTTTTCAGCTTGTTGTACAGAGTCCGGTTACTGTTGTAACCGGACTCTGTACAACCCAGTCAGCAAGGCTTGGTCTTTCTTGAGCCAGGCCAGTAGCCAATCAGCAGAGAAGGTAGGCAGCCTCACCAGCATAAAACCATTCAGCTGCTGTTTTGTTTTTTTTTCATTTTGGCGCTGGCGTAGTTGTGAATGAGAGAGGAGAGACGCATGCCTTGTTTTTCTTGAGCATGTGCTTTTACCATTTTCTCCTCTCTCATTTCCATTTGATCTCTGCTGCCAGCCTACTGCAGTTATGTTCCCTTGCTCACCGATGCCGTTGTGTCCTGCCTGGTTTCATCGACATCTCAATGATTAAGTCCAGCTCCAGAGATTCCAGTGACTGGACTACAAAGCCCATCCATGGCTGATCTACTCGCCTCATTTTGCCTCACTAGGTTGGGCTGCTGGCCTGGGACCGGAGAGATGGATGGAGGCATTTCTTCTGGCCACATGAGTCCTCGCTGATGGTGCTGGTGCCACAGTTATGGTTGTTGGCTAAGCTATGCACGCTGCCTTGCTTTGCTGCCCATCCTGCAGTACCGCCTTGTATTTGGCCTGCCTATCACTGTCCTCCTTCTCTCCAGGTAAAGTTACCATTACTATGGGGGCTTGGGGGAGATATGTATTTCTAATGCTTCTGTTCTACTGCTTCCCATGCCCCTCTCTCCCCATTTCTGTTTGTTGGGATATGGGCTGTGCCCAAATGAGATGGGTGGACGTGTGTATGTGAGAGAGAGACAGAATGTATCCGAGTGGGGGGGGAGAGATAGGCTTGGAGTGTGTGTGTCTGTGTGTGAGAGAGAGAGCCTGTGTGAAGGGGGGGGGGGAGAGAGAGAGAGAGAGAGCTTGAGTGTGTGAACTAGTGAGTATGAGAGTCTGTGTGTATATGAAGGAGAGAGCCAGTCAGTGTGAGAGAGCTTGTATGTGAGGGAGCAAGATCCTGTGAGCATGTGTGAGTGGAGAGAGCACCAGTGTGCAAGTGAGTGCAAGAAAGCCCATGTATGTGTGAGAGGGAGTGAGCACCAGTGAGTGTGAGAGAACCTTTGTGAGAGAAGACAGTGCCAGTAAGTATGAGCGTTTCTGTATGTGAGAAGTGAGGGAGACAGCACCAGTGAATGTGAGAGAGCCTGTGTGTATGAGTAAGGGAGAGCACCAGTGAGTGTGAAAGAATCTGCATATGTGGGTATATATGAGGGGGAGAGAGCCAGTAAATGCGAGAGTGTGTGCGCGTGAGACAGAGAGAGCGAGTCTGTGTGAGAGAGATGGAGGGTGAACATGTTTTGTGTGTGTGAGGGAGAGAATAAACTAACTTGTGTGTGGAAAGAGGATAAAGTGTGCAACCTTCCTCTGAACATGACTGGAAATCAAAAATTTCCAGGGGATATTTTTTACTCTTATTTGTTTTAATTATTGGATTTTATTTGATGAGTCTACTATTTTGAAATGTTTTATTGGGGTTTGGTAAAAAATTTTTTTAAAAAACTCATGTTCATTATTGGATGTTATTCTATTCATCAGCAGTTTTGACATTTTTATACTTTTTATTACTATGGTTTTACTATTATGATTTATATTTCTTGATTTTGTTTGTTTAGTGGGGAATGCTGATGTTTGTTTCATTTTTGCACCATATACAGAACCTTGCTTGTTGAGGTTTCCACCTGCATGTTTCTATTTATACTTTATAGTCACTTTTCTCTGTTTTTGGTGAGGGTATGTCTGTGTTCTGCATGTGTGACCAAATTAGGGTGAGGTATTCTGCTAGCATGTAGTTTCTGTATTGGGATATTTGGTAGCCTACCTTATGTTTTTCTTATATATATTGGTGTTTTAGGAGCTGGTATAATATTTGCAGTGTTGCCTTTTCATACTTAGGGTTGTTTCTATTTGAGTGTTGGCAGTTAGTGCTGTTTTGGTATATGAGGCTTACTATATTGAATTGTACTTCAGTTTACTCGTGGTTTTCTGACAGCCAAGCCTGCACCCAACATGTTACAATAGGCCTAATACCATAATAAGGGTTCAAAGCATCTTTTTTTCAGGATTTTTTGTTTGGCACCACAGCAATTCATGTAAATAATATATATACATATATACTGTAAGTCATATTTTTACTTCAGAAGACTGTACTTTGTCCTTTTCCATGTAAAATCTGCTATAATTGCATAATTTAACTGTGTGTGGGGGGGGGGGTCACACAGCTGCCTAGGGAACCCTTTATCCTTGCACCAGCCCTGGGATGGGTGTGAAATTGGGTAAAAAAAAAAATAAAAAGATGACATAGTGGGGGGGAAACTGGCATTGGGTTGCATGTGGGAATTTGTATCCTCATCTACCCATAGCAGAGCAATCTCAATTGGGCAGGTTGGATGAATCAATCAGTTTGAGCATCATCTGTATCTTAGTATAAAATTGATCACTGGCTGAAGGGATAAGCAACAGTAATGGGGCAAACTAGATTTAATAAGTTATTAGAAAATTTGTATGATCTGATAAGTATTTGTGATTCTTCTTCAAATCAAATGGCATGTTTTCCTAATGATGGGGGTGGTGGTTGTTGTTGTTTAATGTTTATATACCGAAGTTTCATGAGAACATATCGCATCGGTTTACATTAGTTAACAAATACTCATTTAAAAATATTTGCATTTCCAAAATTAAATGAAGAGAAGTAAATACAAAGTTTCATTATAAACTAGTAAAACAAATAAAATAATTAAACAAAATTTAAACAGTTAAAGAAGCAGAGCAGTAAGAGCAGAGATAATATAATTAACTAAATATTTATATTAAAGGGGGAATATAATTCTTAGATTAAAACTCTTGGAAGGCTTGTTTGAATAGCCATGTTTTAATACCCTTTTTGAATATTTTAATGTCAGATTCCATCCATAGGGGTAGATTTTCAAACCGCGCGAATTGGCGTACTTTTGCTGGCGCATCAGGCGCAAGCAAAAGTACACGGGATTTTAGTAGATACGCGCGTATCTGCTAAAATCCTGGATCGGCGCACGCAAGGCTATCGATTCTGTATAGCTGGCGTGCGCCGAGCCGCGCATCCTACCCCCGTTCCCTCCGAGGCCGCTCCGAAATCGGAGCGGCCTCGGAGGGAACTTTCTTTTGCCCACCCGCCCGGCCCTGTCTAAACCCCCCCCTTACCTTTGTCGGGGGATTTACGCCTCCCGGAGGGAGACGTAAATCCCCGCACGCCAGCGGGCCGCTAGCGCGCCGGGACGCGACCTGGTGGCGGGTACGGAGGGCGCGGCCACGCCCCCGGACCGCCGACGCGCCCCAAAACGCAGCGCCGACCGGGCCCGCCCCCGACACGCCCCCCTCGCCAAACCCCGGGACTTACGCGAGTCCCGGGGTCTGCGCGCGCCGGTAGGCCTATTGAACATAGGCGCACCGGCGCGCAGGGCCCTGCTCGCCTAAATCCGCCCGGATTTAGGCGGATTTAGGCGAGCAGGGCTCTGAAAATCCGCCCCATAGTTCCTGAGGTAGAGAGTTCCACAGCTGGAGCCCGGCAGAGGACATAGCCCTTTCTCTCACATTATTTAAATGAGTGATTTTAGGAGAAGGGATGGGTAACGTCCCTGTACCTACTGATCTTGTAATTCTTCATGGGATATGGTGGCAGGTATTAAGTAATAAATATGTTTAAAATTAAATAGTAATTTTCCTGACTATTCTAATGGAATATTATTGGCGTTTTTATATTTGAAATCATTTGGTTTCACCTCACTTTGTGCACAGTAATATTATTACTTGCCTTATTACTAGAAAGTGAGGTTTCACCTCACTTTCTAGTAATAAGGCAAGTAATCAAAGGTTAAAATAAACAGCGTGAAATATAGGTGAAAATTTTTACTCCAGGTGTCCAAGTGTTCAGAATTTTTACAGTTGATAGTTGGCAACCCTACGGTGGCAGTAGTGGCAGCTCAGCAGGTGCCGGCAGGGTATGTCATAGACGACCAACAAGCGACCTGTCCGTTGCGCTGCCCCCTATTGGTTTGAGTCATACTAATTTGACTTGAGCCGGTGGTCAGGTAAGGACGGACAGGTTGCTCATCGGTTGTAAGTGAAATATCCTGCCAGCAGCTACTGAGCTGTTATTACTACTCCTGCTGCAGCAGCTGTCTCTTCTGTCTTGCTGCCGAGCGAGTGACCCGTCTGTCCTCACCCAACCCGACTCCCAGCTTGAGTCAATTGACTCAAGCTGGGGGGGGGGGGGGTGGACGCAAGGCAGAAGGTTCACCTAGCGCCCCTAATACCCTTGCACTGGCCCTGCTGAGGAGGGAGATGACACTTGAGTGAATTTCAGGGCAGTTATGGAACCTGCCGCCACCTTTTTAGCAAATGCAGACTGCGGTTTGGTCCACACCTCAGCCAGGGGGGTGGCTTTAATAGTAGCAGCCAGAAATTGGGCGACTCCAAAGCTAATCTTATGAAATTTTCCTTTTAAAGGATCGCTCTTGTTTGGGAGCGAGTTGGAGAAGCAAGCCACTAAGTGGGGCGAATCCCCGGTTCCTCAATTGCCGGAGGATAAGAAGCAGTCACCTTGCCCCTTAGCCATGAGGGGTCATCTTGGGGGTTCCAGGCATTTTTGTCCCTACAGAGGGGTGACCTTTCAGAGGACTTGGCTTTTTGGCAGGTCTCAGTCCTTTCGTCCCAGACAGCCAAAGCGGGGAGCGGGCTCAGGTAGTGGAACTTCCCGAGCTTCCCAGTGAAGCTTTGCCAACACCCCCCCCCCCCCCCCCGGGAACAGGAGAATTGGGGGGGGGGGGGGGGGGTTACCGCTCTCTTTTTTTTTTTTTTTTTTTTAAATCAGAGGTGGGTCAAGATTACATTGGATCCGTGGGTCCTGGAGATAATACGAGGCTGATATGCACTGGAGTTTTGTAGTATTTCCTGGGATGTGTTCATGATGTCCCTCTGCAGAAGAAGCAGGCAGTCGAGAGTACGCTGTCAAGGCTCCTCAGTCTGAGAGCTCTGGTGCCAGTGCCCACGTCTCAAAATACGGGTCGATATTCCATTTATTTCATTGTGCCCCCTTATTTGCTCTCTTTTTTTTTTTTTTTTTTTTTAATTTTGCATTTTTTTCTTTTTCTTTTTTTGTTTTGTTTGGTTTTCCCTCTCTAGCTTTTCTTCTCATGCCTCAACCCATTCTCTATTTCCCTCTTGTCGCTTCACCCTTCTTCCTGTTAGCCAACCTTTTTCCTGCTCCCAACTCTTCCTAGTCCACTAGCCAGCCCCTATTCCTTTTCATTCTTTAGCTCTTCATCCCCACTCTCCATTCAGCAAGCCTGCCTGCCTCTTCTGTGTTTGTCGGCAGAAGGCTGTCCTGATTCACAGTGACATCTGTGGCAGCCCTTCCATTTGACAGCCCAGTGGTAGGTGCTAAGAGCCTAATATTGTGGTGCCCATAATTTTTCCACGTCTGGTTCTAGGAATAATTTATTAATTCATTTAGTGAGTTTAAGATGGGGGTTCCTGAACAAAGATACATGCATTAAATGTGTTCACAAAGCCGTATTTTGCTGCCTTGTTTCTTTGACTATCAGCTGATAGATACGTTTTGGAAGCTAATTCTACCAGAGTTCTAGAATATCACCAAAATGGATTCGCTATAGGCTATAGAAACCATTAGTTGTCAAGATGGATAATGAGGTATTTCTGTTGGTTTGTTTTTAATGACAGGTATATGATTGGCATGACTCTGTGAAGACCGAGCAACTGCTGTACAAGCTGGATGTAAGCTGGCCAAGATATTCGGAGTACTTCACTGGGCAGGCATTTGGGGTTGCTGTTGACCCTGTTCTTGAATGGGTATATGTTGCTCAAGTAAGTAACAACATATTAATTTGTTGTTGTAGTAATTCAGATTTTGTATGCTTTTATTCTCTAAACCAGTGGTTCTCAACCTCTTTTTCTGTCATGACACACCTGTCAGATGATGCTCACAGGTGTGACACATTACACACTACATTTAACAGCTATACTAAAAAAAAGAAATGGAGAAATTACTTACTTGATGATTTCGTTTTCCCTTAGTATAGACAGATGGACTCAGGACCAATGGGTATAGTGTACTCCTGATAGCAGTTGGAGACGGATCAGATTTCAATCTGACGTCAGCCCTAGTACATATACCCCTGCAGGAAGTATAGCTCTTCAGCATTGTGGATATATATGTGTGACTGACTAATTTTAATAACTTGATTAACTTTTATAACTTGGTTAACTTGATTAATTTGAACTGGTTGAATTGGCTATAGCTGGAGACTGCCAGTGCCCTCAACCGGGAAACGTCGACACCCAGTAGGATGGGTGTCCTAGGTGAAGGAAAGCATGGCTTACCCTTGAATCACTCGCTCCCTGGGATGTCCCCTGAGAATTCCATGAGTAACGGCAGCCATGGGTGGGATGCTGAGACCATCTGTCTACACCAAGGACGAAATTATCAGGTAAGTAATTTCTCCATTTCCTAGCGTGTAGCAGATGGACTCAGGACCAATGAGATGTATAAAAGCTACTCCCAAACCGGGTGGGAGGCTGTCTGTGACCCACTTAGTACTACCCTTGCAAATGCTTGTCCTCCCGAGCCTGAACATCCAGGCAGTAAAACCTGGAGAAGGTGTGGATGGAGGACCATGTCGTCACACTGCGGATCTCTGCGAGTGACAGCATCTTGTTTTCCGCCCTCGACACTGCCCCTGGGCTTTAGTAGAATGGGCCTTGACTTGTAAAGGCGGCGGCTTGCCTGCTTCTATGTAGGCCGCCTTGATGACTTCTTTAATCCAGCGGGCTATGGTTGCTCGTGAGGCCGCTTCCCCTTACCTCTTTCCGCTGTGAAGGACGAATAGGTGGTCCATTTTTTGTACGGGTTCCGACATTTCCAGGTATCTAGCTAGGAGTCTGCCGATTGTTGAGGTGGCGAAGACTTTAAGCCTCTTCCAAATTCTTATCTTCATCGGGCGATGGTAGCGAGATGGTTTGGTTGAGATGGAAGTGAGACACCACTTTGGGGAGGAACGAGGGAACGGTGCGTAACTGGATGGTTCCCGGGGTGAGCCTGAGAAACTGCTCATGGCAGGACAGTGCTTGTAGCTCGGATATGCGATGGGCTGAACAAACTGCCAGCAGGAAGGCTGTCTTCAATGTTAAAAGGCGGAGAAGCCTGAAGGAGGCTCCTGCTAGGAAATCTAGGACCAGGTTGAGGTTCCAAAGAGGTACCGGCCACTTTAGGGGTGGTCAGATGTGCTTGATTCTTTTCAGGAAGTGGGAAACATCCGGGTGAGAGGCTATGCTGTCGCTCTCGCTCTTGGTTCCGTAGCATGACAATGCAGCCACCTGTACCTTGATGGAGTTGAGGGACAATCCCTTCTGTAGGCTGTTCTGTAGGAATTCCAAGATCGCAGGAATTTTGACTGAGCATGGAATGATGTCGTGGTCCTCGCACCAAGCTTCGAATACTCTCCAAATCCTTGTGTATGTTAGAGATGTGGAGAACTTGCGTGCTCTGAGTAGAGTGTCAATTACAGCTCCAGAGTATCCGCTCTTCCTCAGGTGAGTCCTCTCAATGGTCAGACCATAAGAGAGAATCAAGCTGGATCCTTGTGGAGGATTGGCCCTTGTTGGAGCAAGTCTGTGTGGAGGTAGCGGCAGGGGGATCCCTGTCAGTAGTCTTCGTATGTCTGCTTACCACGGTCTTCTTGGCCAGTCCAGGGCCACAAGAAGTACTGGTCCCTTGTGGTGTTCTATCTTATGAATGATTGCGCCCAATAGGGACCACGGCGGAAGGTGTATAACACAGTCTCCTGTGGCCAGGTCTGTACCAGGGTATCGATTCCCTGGGACTGAGGTTCCCGCCTGCGGCTGAAGAAACTGGGCACTTGGGCATTGGCCCAGTTTGCCAGAAGGTCCATTGGTATTCCCCAATGGTTCACTATCAGTTGGAACGCTGCGGACGACAGCTTCCATTCTCCTGGGTCTAGACTTTCTCTGCTGAGATAATCCGCCGTGATGTTGTCTTTCCCGGCGATGTGGATGGCCGAGATCTCCTGGAGATGTGCTTCCGCCCACGACATTAGGAGGTCTATTTCCAGAGACACCTGTTGACTTCTGGTTCCTCCCTGATGGTTGATGTAGGCCACTGTTGTGGTGTTGTCCGACATTACTCTGACCGCTTTGTCTTGGAGTCTGTGACCGAACCATAGGCAGGCTAGTCTGACTGCCCGAGCTTCTAGGTGATTGATGTTCCATCCCGACTCTTCTGTGTTCCACTGCCCTTGGGGGGGGGTTAGCTCTTCGCAGTGTGCTCCCCATCCTCGTAGGCTGGCATCCGTGGTGAGTAGGATCCAGGTCGGTGAGGATAGTCTTGTTCCCTGGCTTAGGTGGCCGTCTTGTAGCCACCATCGTAGCTGGGTCTGAACTCTGCCCGGGAGCTGTAGACATACGGTGTAGTTCTGGGACAGTGGATTCCAGCGCGATAGAAGTGAGCGCTGTAGGGGGTCTCATGTGAGCTCGTGCCCATGGCACTACTTCCAGTGTGGATGCCATGAGACCGAGGGCTTGTAGGTAATCCCATGCTGTGAGACGAGGTCCGCTCAGCAGGGTTTGTAATTGGTTCATCAGTTTTGATCTCCTTGTCGGTGTCAGGATGACCTTGTCTTGTTTGGTGTCGAATCTGACTCCTAAGTATTCTGGAGACTGGGAGGGTTGCAGACAGCTCTCGTTTGTGTTGACCACCCATCCGAGGTTCTCCAGTAGAGTTTTGACTCTGTTGGTTGCCCGGTGACTTTCCTCTGGGATTTCGCCCTGATCAGCCAATCGTCTAGGTAAGGGTGCACGAGGATTCCTTTCTTCCTCAGTGTTGCCGCCACCACCACTATGATCTTGGTGATCGTCCGGGGTGCTGTGGCTAACCCAAAGGGTAGTGCCCGGAACTGGTAGTGATGGTCCAGGATTTTGAAGCGTAGAAAGCGCTGATGTTCTTGATGGATTAGAATGTGTAGGTAGGCTTCCGACAGATCCAGGGATGTGAGAAACTCTCCCGGTTGTATCGCCCTTATTACAGAGCGTAGGGTTTCCATGCGGAAGCGGGGGATCATCAGGTGACGGTTGACAGACTTGAGGTCCAGGATGGGTCTGAACGTTCCCTCTTTCTTGGGGATGATAAAATTAATGGAATAATGCCCAGTTTTTATTTGTTGTGGAGGTACTGGGGTTATGGCCTCTGGGGCTAGTAATCAAGTCAGTGTAGCTTCCACTGCCACCCTCTTGGAGGGGTCATGGCAGGGGGATTCCACGAACCTGTGGGGAGGGGTTCAGAGGAAATCCAGGTAAGTACCCCTGTCGAATGATGGTTAGGACCCACTTGTCCAAAGTGATCGCTACCCATCTTTGGTAGAATAGGGCAAGTCTGCCCCCTATGGCTTCTTCCTTTGGACGGGTCGGCTGATTCTCATTGTGGGGTACGGTTGGGGCCTGGTCCCGAGCTGGTTCCCCTTTTTGTTGTGCTTGTTCCGAAAGGACTGGTTCCTGCCTGTAGGACGAGGCTCTTGATAAGTGTTTCTGTATGGGTTGAGGCTCTGTGAACCTCTGCCCCTGGAAGATCGGGGGAAGGGTTGCTGGTTTCTCTTATTCCTGTCCTCCGATAACTGTGGCAGTGGGGACTCGCCCCATTTGTTTGCTAGTTTCTCTAGTTAGCTTCCGAACAGGAGGGATCCCTTGAAGGGCATCCTTGTGAATCTCATTTTGGAAGACGCGTCGGTCAATCAGCTTCGGAGCCAGAGTTGCCTCCTGGCTGCCACAGCTGATGACACTCCTCTAGCTGCGGTGCGCACCAGATCGGAAGCAGCGTCTGCGAGAGATGATACCGCTGGTTCCATGGCTTCCCCAGGAGTGTTGCTCCTGATCTGTGATAGGCAGGCACGTGTCACCATGGTGCAGCAGGCTGCTATCTGTAGAGACATAGCGGCGATGTCAAATGACTGTTTGAGGATGGATTCCAGATGTCTGTCTTAAGCATCTTTGAGTGCTGCACCTCCCTCCACTGGGTTGGTAGTGCGCTTCAAGATCACGCAGACCATGGCATCCACTTTTGGGCATGTCAGAAGGTCTTTGGCCGCCGGGTCCAGAGGGTACATGGCTGCCAGAGTTCGTCCCCCTTTGAATGTAGACTCTGGTGCAACCCATTCCAGGTCAATTAGCTGTTGGACGGCTTGTAAAAGAGGGAAATGGCGGGAGGTCTGATGGGAGTCCCTCTAACAGGGGGTTCATCTTACTTTCTCCCGAGGTACCTGTGCCCGGGATAGCAAGTTCCTTCAGGCTATGGGTGACCAGGTCTGGAAGCTCATCCTTAGTGAAGAAGCGCCTCATGGTCCGGTGAGGATCTGTCCCCGGAGGGAGTTCCCCCCCCCCCCTCCTCCAGGGGCTCTGCTTCCTCCTCCCAAGTTGTCCATGTCCCCGTAAATGGGGATTCTGGGCGGTGGATTCACATCTCTGGGCCTAGAGGGGCCCGGGGCGTAAAGGTCCTCTGGTGGAGGCTGTGGCCGTGTTATCAGGGGCTCCATCTGCATGTGAACGAACATGTGCAGGCCTTTGAAGAATTCCACCCAGGAGATAGACGCTGGGTCCAAGCTAGGAGGCGCTGCGTCCCTGGGGGGTCCCGTTTTTGAGGGGGGAGTCCCGCTGGGGTTCACTAGGTCCGGGGTACTTGTTGAGGAGCTAGAACCCAGTCCTGACTGGGGCTGGCCCTGGGCTGCATCCCCCAGGGCCTCCTCGAACTGGATACACAGGGCGTTGACCTCTTCATGTTGTGCAGCTCTGATGTGGCATGCCGGGCAGAGGCCCTGAGCTTTGAGCTCCTTTTCTGGTGATGCCATAGATATAGGCATGTAAAATGCATTCCGGTGTGTCGAAGATGTGCGCGTAGATTAGGTGTGCGTACAAATCGCAGCTATGCACCCAGCACAGTAAGCGCCTGTTGCGCGCGTAACTTGTGTGCACGGTACTTGAGCGTGCGATTTTGTGCGCCCGGCTCACCCTTTGTGCGCATGGACCGAGATGGCGGACAGGGCGGCAAACAGGGCCAAAATGGCGATGGCGACCACCCTGACAATATGGCGACCACCTTGGAGGGTCTCCATGTGGGAGGACCCTTGGATCTAAGCGGGGCCTAGCCCTGCTAGGGCGGATCAACCCAGTGGCACTGGTCCAAGCCGGCGACCTGTGCGACTCTTCGAGCTTCGGAGACCGGAGTCTTTAAAGAAGATTTCTACCTTACCTTGTCTCGGCGCTTCCCAGTCTCATTCCGGGTGGTCTCCGGCTGCGGGGGGGAGAGAGGAAAATACCTTCACCGCTGCGCTCAAGGTTGCACCCGCTGCCTCTCAGCCGCACCCGAAATCGGGGGCTAGGTCCCCGCCGAGGGTCGGCCGCTGGACCGAGGCTCGCCTCCGCGGGATCGCAGAAATCACCTCGGGAATTCTCATCTGGGGGAGGGACCCGAGGGTGTCACCGCATGTTGATGGCCCTATTAGGTATTCCCGCGCGATACAGTAAGTAAAATGTGCAGCCAATCCGCACATTTTACTTTAAGAAATTAGCGCCTACCCAAAGGTAGGCGTTAATTTCTGCCGGCGCCGGGGAAATGCACAGAAAAGCAGTAAAAACTGCTTTTCTGTGCACCCTCCGACTTAAATATCATAACGATATTAAGTTGGAGGCCCCAAAAGTTTATTAAAAAAAAAAAAATTTTAAATGGGCCTGCGGCTTGCGGGTTGAAAACCGGACGCTCAATTTTGCCGGCGTCCGGTTTCCGAACTCGTGGCTGTCAGCGGGCTCGAGAACAGACGTCGGCAAAATTGAGCGTCGGCTGTCAAACCCGCTGACAGCCACCACTCCTGTCCGGAAAGAGGTGCTAGGGGCGCACTAGTGTCCCTAACGCCTCTTTTTGCCGCGGACCCTAATTTACATAAATTAAATTACTGAATCGCGTGTACAGGAAAGTGGCCTGTGCGCACTCCGGGAGAGTGGGCGCTGGCCCGCTCTACCGCAATTTTACTGTATCGGTCCGTAAGTAAGTATTACAAAATCAAAGTGCAAGTCCACCTTCACCACATGTTTCAACCAGACCTTTTTTATTTTTTAACACTTATTTTATATCTTTGGTTTAAAAAAAATTAAAAAAAAACTTTTTTTAGAGAAATTCTTCTTCCTTAATTTGAGGAATTTAATCTACATATTATGTCACACTTTTCTCTTCATCCATGCAGCCTTCCCCTGACCCCATAATCTGAGGATTGTGAGCTGACCTGAGAGAGAGAACATAAGAAATTGCCATGCTGGGTCAGACCAAGGGGTCCATCAAGCCCAGCATCCTGTTTCCAACAGAGGCCAAACCAGGCCAAAAGAACCTGGTAATTACCCAAACACTAAGAAGATCCCATGCTACTGATGCAATTAATAGCAGTGGCTATTCCCTAAGTAAACTTGATTTAATAGCAGTTAATGGACTTCTCCAAGAATGAATCCAAACCTCTTTTGAACCCAGCTACACTAATTGCACTAACCACATCCTCTGCCAACAAATTCCAGAGCTTTATTGTGCGTTAAGTGAAAAATAATTTTCTCTGATTAGTCTTAAATGTGCTACTTGCTAACTTCATGGAATGCCCCCTAGTCCTTCTATTATTTGAAAGTGTAAATAACTGATTCACATCTACTCGTTCAAGACCTCTCATGATCTTAAAGACTTCTATCATATCTCCCTTCAGCCGTCTCTTCTCCAAGCTGAACAGTCCTAATCTCTTCAGCCTTTCCTCATAGGGGAGTTGTTCAATCCCCTTTATCATTTTGGTTGCCCTTCTGTGTACCTTCTCCATCGCAACTATATCTTTTTTGAGATGCGGCGACCAGAATTGTACACTGTATTCCAGGTACGGTCTCACCATGGAGCAATACAGAGGCATTATACATTTTCTGTTTTATTAACCATTCCCTTCCTAATAATTCCTAACATTCTGTTTGCTTTTTTGACTGCTGCAGCACACTGAGCGGATGATTTTAAAATATTATCCACTATGATGCCTAGATCTTTTTCCTGGGTGGCAGCTCCTAATATGGAACCTAACATCGTGTAACTACAGCAAGGATTATTTTTCTCTATATTCAACACCTTGCACTTTTCCACATTAAATTTAATCTGCCATTTGGATGCCCAATCTTCAAGTCTTGCAAGATCCTCCTGTAATGTATCACAATCCGCTTGTGATTTAACTACTCTGAATAATTGTATATCGTCTGCAAATTTGATAACCTCACTCGTCGTTTTACTTTCCAGATCATTTATAAATATATTGAAAAGCACCGGTCCAAGTACAGATCCCTGAGGCACTCCACTGTTTACCCTTTTCCACTGAGAAAATTGACCATTTAATCCTACTCTCTGTTTCCTGTCTTTTAGCCAGTTTGTAATCCACGAAAGGACATCGCCTCCTATCCCATGACTTTTTAGTCTTTTTAGTTTTCTTAGAAGCCTCTCATGAGAGACTTTCTCAAACGCTTTCTGAAAATCCAAATACACTACATCTACCGGTTCACCTTTATCCACATGCTTATTAACCCCTTCAAAAAATTGAAGCAGATTTGTTAGGCAAGACTTCCCTTGGGTAAATCCATGTTGACTGTGTTCTATTAAACCATGTCTTTCTATATGCTCTAAGATTTTGATCTTTAAAATAGTTTCCACTATTTTTCCCGGCACTGAAGTCAGACTCACTGGTCTATAGTTACCCGGTTTGCCCCTGGAGCCTTTTTTTAAATATTGGGGTTACATTGGTCACCCTCCAGGCTTCAGGTACAATGGATGATTTTAATGGTAGGTTACAAATTTTAACTAATAGATCAGAAATTTCATTTTTTAGTTCCTTCAGTACCCTAGGATGCATACTATCTGATCCAGGCGATTTGCTACTCTTTTTAGTTTGTCAATCTGACCTGCTACATCTTCCAGGTTCACAGTGATTTGGTTCAGTTCATCTGACTCCTCACCCCTGAAAACCATCTCTGGAATTGGTATCTCCCCAGCATCTTCATTAATAAACACTGAAGCAAAGAATGTATTTAGTCTTTCTGCAGTGGCCTTATCTTCCCTAAGAGCCCCTTTAACCCCTCTGTCAACTAATGGTCCAGCTGACTCCCTCACAGGTTTCTTGCTTCGGATAAATTTTAAAAGGTTTTTATTATGAGTTTTTACCTCTATGTCCAACTTCATTTCAAATTCTCTCTTTGCCTGTCTTATCAATGTTTTATACTTAACTTGACAATGCTCATGTTTTATCCTATTTTCTTCAGATGGATCCTTCCAATTTTTGAAGGATGTTTTTTTGGCTAAAATAGCCTCTTTCACCTCACCTTTTAACCATGACTGTAATCGTTTTGCCTTCCTTCCACCTTTCTTAATGTGTGGAATACATATGGACTGTGCCTCTAGGATTGTATTTTTAAACAATGCCCATGCCTATTGAACACTTTTAGCCTTTGCAGCTGCACCTTTCAGTTTTTTTTTTCTAACTATTTTCCTCATTTTATCAAAGTTTCCCTTTTCAAAGTTTAGTGTTAGAGCTGTAGATTTACCTATTGTCCCCCTTCCAGTTATTAGTTTAAATTTAATCATGTTATGATCACTGTTGCCAAGTGGCCCCACCACCGTTATCTCTCTCGCCAAATCCTGCGTTCCACTAAGAATTAAATCTAAAATAGCTCCCTCTCTTGTTGGTTCCTGAACCGATTGCTCCATGAAGCAGTCATTTATTACATCCAGGAGCTTTGTCTCTAGCAAGTCCTGATGTTATATTTACCCAGTTAATATTGGGGTAATTGAAATCTCCCATTATTATTGCACTGCCAAATTGCTTAGCTTCCCTGATTTCTCTTAGCATTTCATCATCTGTCTGACCATTTTGTCCAGGTGGAAGGTAGTATACTCGTATCACTATACTCTTACCCAACACACATGGGATTTCTACCCATATAGATTCTACTGAGTATTTAGTCTCTTGTATGATCTTTATCCTGTTGGACTCTATACCCTCTTGGACATAAAGTGCCACACCCCCCCTTACTTTGCTAGATGTGTTCCTTTCTTGACCGACTTCAGTGTTCCTGTTGGTTGAACAACATAAATGTTTGCCTGTTGATAATATTCAAGTATAATCAGTTTGTCCACAGTTTGGCTTTTCCAGAAAATACTGGCGGGCTGATGTCTGGGCGGAACTATATGGCCCTGGTGTCAGCTTTTGCTCCATCTCCATATGCTGGCAGAGGTGCATAACCCACTCGTTGGGCATGACCTACCCGTCACTAAAGGAAAGGAAATCATCAGGTAAGTAGTAACTTTTCCTTTTTCAAGGTAAATTAGAGAAATATCTTTCCAGCTATCTTTCACCATATGAAACTCTACAAGCATATGAATTTAAGTCATCATTCAATCCCCAATTTAACCTGAATATTTTCCATAATTTTTTTATTTTTTGTTGCAAATTTTTGACCTACTTCACCACCAAAGAGAGCGAAAGAGAAGTTGCTTTCACTTAATTTTTATACTGACTTAGGCCAAACTAAAACCACAAAATCAGTTGGCCTAAATGGAGTTTAACAGAGTGCATGGAAGGAAGGACATAAGCAATTTTATTTTTTGTAAATCTGGATGGGGCAATTGATGAATAATTTAAAATAAATAAATAAATTGTTCATGTAAAAAAGTGGCATTACATTCAGCGATCTCAAATAATGTGTACTGCAACAGTCTGAAACATGTTTGACTTCTTTAAATATAAAAAATACTGTGGCTTGCAGTGAGTAAATTTGTGACTTAAGCTTAACAAAGGCAATTTTAATCATTTACCAGGGTATATAGGGATTTAATTGAGTAAATTGGCCTGTCAGAAAATTCTCTCCTTTATCCCGTTAAAAGTACATGTGGGCTTCCTTAGTGCGTGTGCTTTTAGCTGTATCAAAAAGGCGTTCCTGTGGGCGTGTTAAAATTGAAGGGGAAGAAAGATGCATGCATTCAATCCCCCCCCCCACCCCCCCAATGCACGCGAGCACACGTTTTTGCATACAAACTTGGAAGTTGCTAATTTTTCGAAAGGAGGTCATGCAAGTGCCCACATACATTGTAAAGGGCACAAGCTCTTGAAAATTGCCCCCAAAACCTGCACTCAGTTTCAGTCCTAGATTGTGGTGTCCCCAATATAGAAACTTTTGTGTGGGGAGTCAGTCTGTCTGTCTGTCTGTCTTCAGGCTCATTGTTGCACTTATCTCCTGCACCGTCTTGATTGCCCCACATACTCTCCACCTTGACTAATTTGAAGATTTCTCATCTGATCCCTCTGTCCCTTCGGATGGACCAGAAGATGTTGCACCTCATTGGGTTGCTTTGCAAGTGCCCTGCGGGACCTTCCTCTGGTATTTTTTTGAGGACAGAGTAAACTTCTCTAGCTGCAATGTGACCTTGGCTACAAGCTGTCCAACTGTTTCGAGGTCATCATAGGAACAGTACTCTGATCAGTGGATCCTAGCGGTGGCAGACGGGGCATCAGGGAAAGATAAATTATCTGTCACTCTCCTAGACTTGGGCAGCAAATGTGGGTGCTGACCTTTGAGTCCACAAGAGACTGCAATAGTGGGGAGGAGAGTGTGGCCTCGCTACCACTAACTCGACATTCTTATGATTGGCCGCAGACCATCCCACCGGCTTTAAAGTCTCTCTCCCCCATCCCAACCCAAAATCCCAGCACCCACCCTTTCTGTCTCCTACAAGCCCTGGCAGGATTTCCTTTCTACTGAAACTCAGATTTCAGCAGGGATGGCCAAGTGGAAAGTTGGCCTGGAAAGAATTATGGGAGAAGCTCCCAGGTAAATTTTGTGGATTTCTCCATCCCCTCACTTTTTTGAATTTCCCTTGTAAGTTGTCTGCCTTTTATCTTTTGGTCTGATTGAATTTATAAATCAAGCAGAGGAATAACAGCAACTTTAACTACACAAGGAGCTTGGAAGAAGGAGGAGGTGATGCCTCTAACTCTCTATTTAAAACTTCATAATGGCTGAAACACAAATATATAATTGAAACATGTCTGAACCCTGGTACCTTTCACCAGTCACCTTCACTTTGAGTCTCTGCTTCACTGTTTCAAACTTCATTTAAAGCTCACATCAGAACCATAAAATAAGCCATTGTGTCATATGAAGTCAGTATTTAATCAGGTTTTGCTTTTAAGTAAGGAAATATTTGCATTTAATCTCACAGTCAAATAGGTATTTTTGTATCATTTCAGAGAGGGGAAAATGTATCTAAGGTCTTAGTATTCATGGAAGATGGAAGTTTCCTGACAAGTTGGGAAACTACAACAATTGAAATGCCTCATGGTATATTTGCTGTCTACACTGGCTCAGAGCCATCTGTTTGGATTACAGATGTTGGTAATGGTAAGTTAGAGTGGAAATGACTTTTTGTGATAGATCTGGCTAGCTTCCTCCAGAACATGGTTTTAATCTCGGCAGCTGCCGTTTTATAGAAACATAGGAATATGACTGCAGAAAAAGACCATATGACCTATCTAGTCTGCTCATTCGCCCAACTAATTTAGCTTTATGAGTCTTATCACACCTTTAGAGATCCCCTGATAGAATGGGAAGGGACAAGCTGATGAACCAGCTACCTTCATTTACGCTAGGATTTTCCTTTCCTATTAGAGCCCCTACTTCTCTGAACAGCCCAATCATCGCTGTAGTATTCCTCCAACCACCAGACATGGTTCCAAGAAATGCAGGCCCACTTCAACCTCTATAGTATTTTTCTTTGGGTCTGCATAAGTATCTACAGTTCCACGATGTTGCTACCCTGATAATGGCCCTTATGCTGGCCTGAAAGGTCAGCTAATATAGTGAGAGATCTATATTCAGAAGCAATTAGCCAAATTACAAGTTATCCAGCTAAATGAGTATTTGGGTACTTATCCAACTAAATTCTAGCCGGATATCTTTTTTTTATTTGGCTAAAAATTGGCTGGATAAGTCAGGGGTGTTGCAGGGGGCATAACTGGGAGTTGCTGAGTTAGACAGAGGTTATCTTGTAGACCTGAACTAAAGCTAGCCTAATAAACTTTAGGCTAGCTAGATATATCAAACAGTGAAGCTGTGTGACTGAATAATTACAGTAAGCTAAGTTAGCCAGATAAGTTTGTTCAGCTTATAGTGACTGAATATGGACCTCTGGGATTCTAATAAAATAAATATTTTTTCTGGATTTCTGGTACTACAAATCTAGTTGGCACCAAAAATGTGGGGAGGACAATTTCCAAAGGTTTTTACCTGGTAAATACATGTTTAGCTGCATAACATTGCCTTTTTTAAATTTCAGTGGTTTCACCTGTGAGGAAAAGGGACTGGGGTCAGTTGGGAAAAGGAATATGCATGCCATGCTTTCATTTTGAAATCACTGTGTATACTTCCCGCCTGCTGGAATGCAGGTACAAAGTCCATAGGCCCTGTTTGTGTCTGCAGTACATGGGTGCTGGCAGATTTTTTCAACAGAAAACTCTGTGAGGACATTCCCCTTTTGTCAATGAACTTACAAGACCTGCAAGCTGCACAGGGAGACTTGGTCACCCCCATAATGAGCAAAGGATCATGACTGAAGGAAAATCTTTTCAGACCCATATCAAATTTCCCCCTTAGAGACAGTAGATATGATTGACTTCATAAGGTTTTTAGAGTCAACTTGGAGTCAGCATCTCTGTCTTTGGCATTTTTAGCTTACGCAGATTTAAAGTGTTCACTTCTGGTTTGCTGGATGGCATCTTCTGTCTTTGTACTCAAAATAAAGACCCAAAGATGTCGCAAGTATGAGAAACACAAATATATATAAGACTTGCTAAATGGAATATCTCTATTTAAAGAATTAGTCAACCTTCATATGATACCAAAAGAAATGGCTTATCGTGCTGATAAGCCCTTATGGTTCAAGGGCTTTGTAAATCATTAGGTGACTGAATATTGTGCGATTTAGTCCAGGAAAAATAATCCTTGAATGAGGTACTTCTAGCACTTATCTTTAAATCCACTTTCAGTGATGGTTTTCGCCATCCGACATGGTGGTCGACGATGCAAAAAGATCTGTGTCTGTCAGCAGACGTTTTCGTCCCGGACACCACGACTTGCAAGTATGTGTCGCTCCCAAGTTATAGTAGCCACATTATTTTAGTTGTTTAACACAACATTTAAAGGATTTCTCTATATTTTTCATATTGTGCAGACTTTACATCCACTGACCACCACATTTAACACTGTGTCCTTGAAGGGGCTACATGCCCCAAAACCTCGCGATGTCGGACGGCGAAAACCATCACTGAAAGTGGATTTAAAGAGAAGTGCTAGAAGTACCTCATTCAAGGATTATTTTTCCTGGACTAAATCGCACAATATTCAGTCGCCTAATGATTTACAAAGCCCTTGAACCATAAGGGCTTATCAGCACGATAACCAATTTCTTTTGGTATCGTATGAAGGTTGACTAATTCTTTAATAGAGATATTCCATTTAGCAAATCTTCTGTCTTTGTGCATGTAATGGCAAAACATGCATGAAAAATGCATTATGCCAATAAATGGGAGCATGAGTTTGGAGGGTGCTATGCTGTAGTTATAGATTAACATCTGGAGCCTTTTATCGGATTGGCAGTGTATAAATTTAAATTATAAGTAAAATAGATACTTTTATAGAGCAAAATTGTAAAAACAGAGTAAAAAAATGTATATATTTTGGAGGAGGAAAAATTGTACCATATAAAGGCATTGACATCCCAATCAGCTCATGGAAACCCTATCATGTGAATTGTCTATTAAAATGCGTTTATTTTCCTGGCCAAGCAGCTTAAATGGAATATATGATTTCAACTTGACCATTGCTGTCATGAAATGTCTTTCTTTTTTTTGTGGGTAACATTATAGAATTGTTTTACATTTTAGGAAGGCTTTTATTTTGATGTACTGTACATTTCTTTGGCATTTTTGCTGTGAAGCCTCCTTTGCATTTTTGTCTATATAGGAAAGTATGGACACACAATTAAGCAGTATTCTCCTTCTGGCGATCTCCTTCAAGTTCTGGGAACTCCTGGCAGAGCCGGCTCAAATCTTAATCCACTCCAGTTTGATCAGCCAGCGGAGATATTTGTAGATGTAACTGGGGAATTCTACATCGTTGATGGAGATGGTGGACTGAATAACAGGCTTCTCAAATTGTCACAAGGTAGGCAGCCAAATCATTTGGACAGGTCTTGACATACAGAATCCTGATAGGCATCCCCTGGGAGAAGTATACAAGAACTGTCCTATACCTGAACGGTTAAAGTAATTAATTTCCTAGCGTGTAACAGATGGTCTCAGGACCAATGGGTATAGTGTACTCCTGATAGCAGTTGGAGATGGATCAGATTTCAATCTGACGTCAGCCCTAGTACATATACCCCTGCAAGAAGTGCAGCTCTCCAGTATTTTCCGTCTCCATAGCAGTTAGGGACTCTATGCCTGCTCGCACAGCATTAGAGTAATTTTACCAAAGAAAACCAAATTAAGAAGAAATCTTACCTCTACAGATGAGCCCGCTCTCCTGCGGTGACTCCCATTGGGTCCCTCCCCCAGTTGAGAATTCCCGAGGTGATTTCTGTGATCCCTCACAGGTAAGCCTCGGACCGGCGGCTGACCCTCAGTGGGGGACCTAGCCCCTGACACTGGGTGAGGCTGAGAGGCAGTGTGTGCAACCTCGAGCGTGGCGGTGAAGGTATTTTCCCTCTCCCCCCGCAGCCGGAGACCGCCCGGAACGAGACCGGGAAGCACCAAGACAAGGTAAGGTAGAAATCTATTTAAAAGTCTCCTGTCTCCGAAGCTCAAGGTCACCAGCCAGGACCAGTGCCACCGGGATGATCTGCTCTAGCAGGGCTAGACCCCGGTCAGATCCGTGGGTCCTCCCATGTGGAGACCCTCCGAGGTGGTTGCCATATTGTCCGCATGGTCGCCGTCACCATTTTGCTCTGTTCGCCGCCGTTCCAATCCGTGCGCACAAATACCTTGTGTGCACAACGTCGCGCACCCAAGTACTGTGAGCACAAGCAAAGCGCATAGCCACGCGCTTACTGTGCTGCGCGCACCAATCCTACGCGCACAACTTCAATGCACCAGAGCGCACAACTGTATTTTATGCGCACAAGCCATGGCACCACCGGAAAAGAAACTCAAGGCTCAGGGCCTTTGCCCAGCATGCCACATTAGAGCTGCACAGCATGAGGAGGCCACGGCCCTGTGTATACAGTGCGAAGAGGCCCTAGGGGATCCAACTCATGGCCCTCCCCAGCCGGTACCAGGTTCCGGCCTCTCGCACAGTAAGCCGGACCTAGCATTGCACAGCGGGACCCCCCTCAAACGGGGCTCCCCAGGGATACGGTGCCCCTTAGTCTAGACCCAGCTTCTATCTCCTGGGTGGAATTCTTCAAAGGTCTGCATATCTTCGTCCACATGCAACTGGGGCCTCCTGTAATACAGCCACAAGCTCCACCAGAGGACCTCAACATTCCGGGACCCTCTATGCCCAGGGAAGCGATCCCACCGCCCAGAAGCCCCACCTTCGGGGACACAGACAACTCTGAGGATTCAGAACCCCTGGAGTAAGGGGAACTCCCTTCGGGGACAGAGCCCCACCGAACCATGAGACGCTTCTTCACCAAGGACGAGCTTCCAGACCTGGTCACACACAGCTTAAAAGAGCTTGCTATCCCGGGCACAAGTGCCTCAGAGGAACCTAAGACTAACCCTCTACTAGAGGAACTCAGACCTCCCGTCATTTCCCACTATTACAAGCCGTCCAGCAACTAATTGACCTGGAATGGGATGCCCGGGAAACTACATTCAAAGGGGGCGGGCTCTGGCAGTCATGTACCCTCTGGACCTAGCCGCCAAAGATCTCCTGGCATGTCCGAAAGTGGATGCCATGGTCTTCGTGGTCTCGAAGTGCACTACTATCCCAGTGGAGGGAGGAGCAGCACTCAAGGATACTCAAGACAGACGTCTGGAATCTATCCTCAAATAGTCCTTTGACGTCTCTGCTATGTCTTTACAGATCGCAGCCTGCTGTGCCGTGGTGACACGTACCTGCTTATCACAGACCAGGAACAACACTCCTGGGGAGGCCCTGGAACCAGCAGTATCATTCCTCGCAGACGCCGCTTCTGATCTGGTGCACACTGCAGCTAGAGGAGTGTCATCCTCCGTGGCAGCCAGAACACAACTCTGGCTCCGAAACTGGTCGGCCGATGCATCCTCCAAAATGAGACTCACAAGGATGCTTTTCAAGGGAACACTCCTGTTCAGAAGCGAACTAGAGAAACTAGCCAACAAATGGGGCGAGTCCCCACTACCTCGGCTACCGGAGGACAGGAATAAGAGAAACCAGCGATCTTTCCCCCAAACCTCAAGGGGCAGAGGATCACAGCGCTTCAACCCATATAGAAGCACATATCAAACGGCCCACCCTGCAGGCCGAAGCCAGTCCTTTCGGAACAAGCACAACAAAAGGGGAGCCAGCTCGGGCCCAGGCCCTAGCCACACCCCACAATGAAAATCAGCCAACCCGTCCAAAGGAAGAAGCCATAGGGGCAGACTTGCCCTATTCTACCAAAGATGGGTCGAGAACTTCGGACAAGTGGGTCCTAGCCATCATTCGAGAGGAATATTGCCTGGATTTCCAACACCTCTCTCTGGACAAGTTTTGTGGAATCCCCCTGCCACGACCTTTCCAAGAGGATGGCAGTGGAAGCTACACTGACCAGATTGCTAGCCTTAGAGGCTATAACACCGGTGCCTCCACAACAAATAAATACTGGACATTATTCCATCTATTTTATCGTCCCCAAGAAAGAAGGAACGTTCAGACCCCATCCTGTACCTCAAGGCGGTTAACCATCACTTGAAGATTCCTCGCTTCCGCATGGAAACCCTATGCTAGGTAATAAGGGCGATACAACCGGGAGAGTTCCTTACATCCCTGGATCTATCGGAAGCCTACCTACACATTCCGATCCATCAAGAGTTTTCTATGCTTCTCTATCCTGGACCATCACTACCAGTTCCGGGCACTACCATTCGGGTTAGCCACTACACCCCGGACGTTCACCAAGATCATAGTGGTGGTGGCAGCAACACTGAGGAAGGAAGGCATCCGCGTGCACCCTTATCTAGGCGATTGGGGATTTCGCCCTGGCACCAACAACCAACAGAGTCAAAACTCTACTGGAGAGCCTCAGGTGGGTAATCAACACAAACAAGAGCTGCCTGCAGCCCTCCCAATCTCTAGAATACTTGGGAGTCTGTTTCGACACCAAACAAGACAAGGTCATCCTGAAACTGATGACCCAGTTACGAACCCTGTTGAGCAAACTTCGCCCCACAGTATGGGACTACCTACAAGTCCTCAGCCTCATGACATCCACGCTGGAAGTAGTGCCATGGGCACAAGCTCACATGAGACCCCACTACAATGCTCACGATGGAATCCACTGTCCCAGAACTACACCCGTATGTCTTCAGCTCCCGGACAGAGTTCGGGCCCAACTACGATGGTGGCTACAAGAAGGCCATCTGAGCCAGGGAACAAGACTATCCTCACCAACCTGGATCCTGCTCACCACGGATGCCAGCCTACAAGGATGGGAAGCACACTGCCAGGAGCTAACCGCCCAGGGGCAATGGAACAAAGAAGAGTCTGGATGGAACATCAGTCTCCTAGAAGCCCGGGTAGTCAGACTAGCCTGCCTACGGTTCGGTCACAGACTCCGAGACAAAGCGGTCAGAGTAATGTCGGACAACGCCACAACAGTGGCCTACATCAACCATCAGGGAGGAACCAGAAGCCAACAGGTGTCTCTGGAAATAGACCCCCTAATATCATGGGCGGAAGCGAATCTTCAAGAGATCTCGGCCGTCCACATCGCCGGGAAAGACAACGTCGCGGCGGATTACCTCAGCAGAGAAAGACTAGACCCAGGAGAATGGAGGCTGTCGACCACAGCATTCCAATTGATAGTAAACCGTTGGGGAACACCAGCCATGGACCTCCTGGCAAACCAGTCCAACACCCAAGTACCCAGTTTCTTCAGCCGCAGGCAGGAACCCCAGTCCCAGGGAATAGATACGCTGGTACAGACCTGGCCACAGGAGACTCTTATACGCCTTCCCACCGTGGCCCCTATTGGGCGCAATCATCCACAAGATAGAACACCACAGGGGGCCAGTACTTCTAGTAGCCCCGGACTGGCCAAGGAGACCGTCGTACGCAGACATGCGAAGACTGCCGACAGGGAGCCCCCTCCCGCTACCTCCACACAGACTGCTCCAACAGGGACTGATCCTCCATGAGGATCCAGCTCTATTCTCTTCTCTCTTACGGTCTGGCCATTGAGAAGACTCGCCTGAGGAAGAGCGGATACTCGGGGGCAGTAATTGACACCCTACTCCGAGCATGCAAGTTCTCCACATCCCTAACATGCATAAGGATTTGGAGAGTATTCGAATCCTGGTGCGAGGACCACGACATCATACCATGCTCAGTCAAAATTCCTGTGATTTTGGAATTCCTGCAGAACCGCCTACAGAAGGGATTGTCTCTCAACTCCATCGAGGTACAGGTGGCCGCATTGTCATGCTACGGAACCAAGAGCGAGAGCGGCAGCATAGCCTCTCACCCGGATGTCTCTTTCTGAAAGGAGTCGGGCAGATCCGACCACCCCTAAAGTGGCCAGTGCCTCTTTGGAACCTCAACCTGGTCCTAGATTTCCTAGCAGGAACCTCCTTCAGACCTCTCCACGGCCTGTCTCTCCGACTATTAACATTGAAGATAGCCTTCCTGCTTGCAGTCTGTTCGGCCCGTCGTATATCTGAGCTACAAGCACTGTCCTGCCGGGAGCCGTTCTCAGACTCACCCCGGGAACTATCCAGTTACGCACAGTTCCGTCGTTCCTCCCCAAAGTGGTGTCTCACTTCCATCTCAACCAAACCATCTCGCTACCATTGCCAGATGAACATAAGAATTCGGAAAAGGCTCGAAGCCTACACCATCTCAACATCTGCAGACTCCTAATCCGATTCCTGGAAAGGTCGGAATCCATTCGAAAGACGGACCATCTATTCGTCCTTCACGGCGGGAAGAAGCAAGGGGAAGCGGCCTTGCGAGCAACCATAGCCAGCTGGATCAAAGAAGTCATCAAGGGGGGCCTATGTAGAAGCAGACAAGCCACCACCTTTACAAGTCAAGGCCCATTCTACTATAGCCCAGGCAGTGTCCTGGGCGGAAACCAAGATGCTGTCACCCGCCGAGATCTGCAGCGCGGCGACATGGTCCTTCATCCACACCTCCAAGTTTTACCGCCTGGATGTTCAGGCTCGGGAGGACACAGCATTTGCAAGGGCAGTACTAAGTGGGTCACGGGCAGCGTCCCACCCGGTTCGGAAGTAGCTTTTATACATCCCATTGGTCCTGAGTCCATCTGCTACACCCTAGGAAATGGAGAAATTACTTACCTGATAATTTTGTTTTCCTTAGTGTAGACAGATGGACTCAGCATCTCACCCACAGCTGCCATTACTCATGGAATTCTCGGGTGATTCACGGGTAAGCCATGCTTTCCTTCAGCTAGGGTACCCATCCTACCAGGTGTCAACATTTCTCAGTTGAAGGCACTGGCGGTCTCCAGCTATAACCAATTTAACCGGTTCAAATTTATTAAGTTAGCCAAGTTATAAAGTTAATCAAGTTATTCAAATTATTCAGTCATACATATATCCACAATGCTTTTCAAGGAGAATACTGAAGAGCTGCACTTCCTGCAGGGGTATATGTACTAGGGCTGACGTCAGATTGAAATCTGATCCGTCTCCAACTGCTATCAGGAGTACACTATACCCATTGGTCCTGAGTCCATCTGTCTACACTAAGGAAAACGAAATTATCAGGTAAGTAATTTCTCCATTACAAATGCAATATTTCACAGATTCATAATATTTTCTGGTTTAATTATGAATGTTTTATTGTAAACCACCCAGCACAGTTTTCTGTCATGGGCGGAATACATTTTTTAAAAATAAATACCTAATGACTGGCTCATTTAGCACATTTATGTACAATAATTTTGCACTTTTTACCAAAATCATTCTTTATTTTAGCCTCTGATTTCTTCTCCCTGCTTGAAATAGCAGGCTGCAAAGGGAGCTTAGAGTATGTTTCTTGACTTCCCAGAGCTGCTCTTCTATTGGATTCTGTGTGCAGTTGTAGCATCAATATGAATCTGAGATGCACATGGAAACTTTTGTTTGATATTTTACATATATAATTTTTAAAAACGTACTTTTGTAGGAGCTACTTTCATGCACCATGCTACACATGTTCAACACCTCTGTTCATTCTAGGGAAGCAGTTTTAATTAGCAGACTGCTTTTTTTTAATAGTTTGAGGGCTGTACCTTATAAATATTTGAACTTGAAGAATGTTCATGTCATAAATATTTACACAACACAAATGAGGTAATTTTCAAAGTAATATGCATTAAAAATTAGCATATGTGCACGTAAATCTATACTTGTGTAATGGTTAACTTATAAAAGATGCACATACGTGTGCATAAAATAGTCCAGGGGCATTTTGGGGTGGAGTCAACTATTAAATGTGTAAGTGTCTATTTTAAAAGACACACGGACATATGGCAACTTTGTAATTTTACACCTGCTAATTGTCTTGTATAATTGCTATATTTGTTTTTTCCCTGTACATACCTGGATCAGTCCAGACCGTGGGTTGAGCCTCCTGTCCAGCAGGTGGAGACAGACCAAAACTGTGAGGGTATCCTATTTCAGGACAGAGCCTACCCTGCACCCCTTCAGTATTCGTCTGTCTCCAGCAGGTGCAGGCAGCTGAACCTACGGTTCCCCTTCTTCTTCTTCCCTTAGTTTCCCTGAGGGGATTTTCTTTTCTTTTGGTCTGGATCAAGCAAGTATTAAATTCTTGTTTTTAAAAAAAAAAAAAAAAAGGACTTTGAAAGTTTTTCTCCCTTTTTTTTCCTCAGAGACAGTTTGGTCTCTTTGCTCTGCTGGGAACCTAGGGGGGGCTTGCCCATCCTAGGCCCCTTTTTCCAGGTGACCATCTGGGGTGATACTGGTGGTCTAGTCCCTCCCCCATTATCTAGCTGTCCACTGTAAAACAGGACCCTCTCAGGGAGTGGTTTTTCCCTGGCTTAGCTGAGCAGTTTAAAAAAAAAAAAAAAAAGGGTACAAGCAGGGCTGTATTTGTTACTTTTTAAGAACTGTGGACAGCTCCGGCAGAGTTCAGTCGCTACCTCCGCTGACCGACTTCAACCCTAGTTTTTTTTACTTTTTTAGCGTTTTTTTTTTCCTCCAGCGCCTGTAAAGCATGTGGAGAGTCTGCCACACGTTTTTCCCACGGAGGCCTCTGTTCAGGGTGCCTACCGCATGGGGAGGGTCCCTCATCGGTCCCCTCGCCCACAGCGACCCGGGGGCGAGTTTCCTGCTGCGTGGCCAGGCCGTTCCCGGCCCAGAAAATCGCGGGAACGGCGGCCAACTTGGAAGCAGGCTCAAATGCAGAATTGGATGTGCAGCAGGAAGGTGAGCCCAATCTAGTTTCTCCTCCGGATTTGAGCCCCCTCATGCCCCAGAGGCGGTGCCTGACCTTTCCGCGGCTGAAGGTTTCTTCATAGATTTTCTGGATGATTAGTGGTTTTAAACGCTTGGTTGGCATTCATATTTTTTGACTCTATGCCGTGACATACCCATGAGAGTATTTACAGAACAAGACCTAGTCTGTACATAAGACAGAGTCTGAAGACAGGTTGAATATGTATGGTTAGCTATACATGTTACAAGCCCTGTCATAGTAGATTGCCCCTGAGGCAGCTCTAGGTTATAGAGTGAAACTCGGCCAGAGTCGGGCTTATTTAATAAAGGGCATTTATATACACCGATCTCCATTTCTTCTCTGCTATACAGCGCATTGGATCGGCTTCCGATTTGTTTTTTGGGTCCAATAAATTTTCGGTTACATGATTCAAATAATATACGCTGTATGGATCGTGGATTGGAAATTCCATTTATATGACTAATAGAATATCCATACATGAGATATACTATACTCTCTTAATTTAATACTTAGGTATGAGAAAAAAATAATAAAGGAAGGATATCTGCTATTTGGTGACTTTTAACTGTGTGTAGGAGTTCTTTTTCTTGTCCGTTAGGGTGAGTTTTGGAGTTTGGAAGCTGGGCTTAACTACAACTAGTTTTTTTTGGGGGTGTTTTTTTTTTTTTTTTGTTTTTTTTTTTTAATAATGGTAGGAGGCCAGAGACTCTACATTTATCCCATGAACCACCAGAGTTTTGCCATGTGGGGTATTAAGTATCTTACAGAGACTTATGGTCCCTTTTAAGATGATGGCCCCATATAACTATATTGTGTCTGCCTCGTGTTACTCATCAGAAATAACACACACACAGATACCGAAAATGTGTTTTTATATATATATTCTGATAAAGACAGTGGTTATAAAAAAAAAAAAAAAAAAAATGCAATATATGCAAAAACAATATTCACATAAGTATAATTGTGATTATATGGGGCAGCTTAGAACCACCCAGAGAAAGTGATTAAAGTAGTCAGGTGAGCTCTGGTCCCCCTGCCCAGTCCCCCCTCGGTAAGGTATGGCAGCTCTGGTGTTCCCGCTGAGAGTAAAGCTTAGTCTCTCTCCCAGGTCTGAGAACAACAGTTCTGGGGTTCAGATTAGTTTTGGCTTCTCTTCCATATGTTCCAAAGTTGTATCGCTGTTCATTTTATTTTTTGCTTTCTAAACTGTATCTGGCTCATGCAAGTGCAGTTTTATTTTCTTTGTTCTCTGTATCTCAGCCACCAAGAAGGAAAATATAGCATTTAAGCAGTTACATACACATCTTTGCATCAGTTCTACCAAGGCAGAATATGGTTCCAGATTGTCTAGGCAGAGCAGCATCTTGTGCTTAACGCTAATATTTCTTCACGGTGTTCCTTTAGGCTATATCATTGCTTATTAAGACAAAGTAGTTCTTATGTTTCGCTTGACAGTGTTCCACTGTCCCAACGCATACACCAAAATATCTTTACATCCACTGTCCCTTCAACCTAACACTCTCCGAGATGAAGGACCACTATTATGTGTTGCCACAGCCAGGAATGTGAATAAAGTTCTGCAGTATTTATTAAACCACAGTACTTGGGTACCACGGTTTAGTAAATCCTGCAAAGTTTTTATCTGCAGTAAAGTGGTACTTCTCGCACTGTTTTACCATGGCCCCCTTCTATGGAATGTGGGTTCCTGTTTGTACTAGTGATGAGAGGAGGTGTCTAGAAATATTGTGGATGTACCAAGCAAGAGCTTTAAAATAAAATGAAAACAAATCGGAGGAAAAAATTCATAAATGATTTCTCTCTACCCCAGAATACATTCTGTTTTAGTTGCATCTGTAAAGTGGCATTGCTGTTTAAGTTAATACAGTAACTTCACTATTATCAGTGAACACAAAAGAGTAGTTTTCTAGTTTACTAAGCAATACTTCTATTTGCGATTAAAAGTTGCATTATTATGGGATAGTTTATTAAACTCTTTGTCTTTTGCTTCATGTCTGGGATCCCAAAACACTGGCCTGCTCTCCATCCCCCTCACAAAACTAGCTCACCTCACCACAATCAGAGAACGAGCCATCTCAGTTGCAGGCCCCTCACTATGGAACAAATGCCTGCCCAACTAAGACTGAAACCCTCTACCCAATCATTCAAAAAAAAAACCAACTCCTGAAAACCTGGTTGTTCCTAAAAGCCAACCCAGCTCAACCTAATCCACCCTACCCCCTCCCCTTCCCCACTTCAGTTCTTCCCCCTTCCCCTCATTCTCCTTCCCCTATGCATCTCCTGCATCTCTTCCTTCCACCTCTCCTTCCCCCAGTTTGCAAATTACACCCCTCCCTCCTTTCCTCCCCCCTACCGTTCTCTCAATATTTCTACCATGCTTTGTAAAGCATAATGTATTTATATTCTTGTAAAAACCTGTTATCACGTTATAATGTTCATGCTATAATGTTATGTTATAATGTTTATGTTCCAATGCTACTATCTGTTAATAATAATAAGACTCCTGAGCCTTTAAGTTACAATGTTTTCAAGCTTACAATGTATCAACCCTAAGACACCTTAGTCTTACTAGTTTCCATGAGTTCAAATGTAAACTGATGTGATATTGCCCAATGAATGTCGGTATATAAAAGCGAATAAATATCACTTTGGGATTCACACCATATTACAGTGGATTGTTTTCTGCATCACAAGAAGTGCTACTGATAATTTTGATACTTTTCAGCTGTCCTTCATGGTTGTGGTCACTGGCAGGATAGTACAAGGAAGCTCACATTATGGCAACTGAACTGTCCTCTTCTCTGTAAATAACATGACTTCAGTTTCCATTCTGCTGAGTTTTTATCCTTTATAAGCACAAATGTAGTAGAATCACAGATAATTATTGCAGTTTGCATGCTCAGTGAGAATGTGGCACTCACCACTGTTTTCTCACAAAAAGTAAAATAAATAATAATTTTAGCTTTCTGTGGTTGTTCCATTAATTAGCATTATTGGCTTGTATGTATGTGAAATAAAAGCCAGTCTGGAAGACTGCTGCCTTCCCAGTCCCACTCCTCCAGAGGACCTTCAGAGAAGTTACTATTTAAAGAATGGTATTCTATCTGAAGTCAGAGTTCTTTGCTATCCCTAATTCTGTTTTCCAACATTAGATTTCGAGATATTGTGGTTCCATGGAGAAAATGGTACAGAACCTGCCCATTTCTACATTCCACACAGCGTGGCACTGGATTCCGTTAATAGGGTAAAAGTCCAAACCACTGTTTATATTTATTTTAGACCGTTTTATACCTTGCATGATTTGCTTTGTAAGAATGTGCAAAGTATCAATCAGTGCATCTATATAATACCCTTTTTTTACAAAGCACTTTTACGAACAGGATTGAATAATTGATAAGCAGATATAGCTGATACTTGATTTGCCTCTGTAGGAGGAAAACCTGAGTTAGTCACACACTGGTCTGAAACTGGGAGCAACAGGGGCAGAGACAGATGTCTTAGGCTGAAAGTACATCTCAGCCTATCATTATGAAAATATATGCAAGGCTAGATTGGCAGATATGTGGGTAAAGAAGGAAAAATTATCTTGAAAAGAGGAGGGCAGGGAATTACCGGGTACTCTCTCTTTAGGGAAGGGTCTATAATTTTGTTTCTTACCTTCTCTTTGTAAACTACAGCAAAAACATATATCTGGATTCACCCAGAGTGTTACTCATCAACTCTGACAAATAAAAACAATCGCATCCTATGTTAATAAATAAATAAAATAACTTTAAAGCTGGGGCTCTCATTACCAGTCCTCGTGGACTAAAGCAGGTTTGGTTTTCAGGGTAGAATCTGTTCAAATTAGCCTTATTCTGAAACCACATAGGCAAATATATATTTGATAAATAGTCATTGTGGATATGCTAAGCCTTGCTGAAAAGCCCGAGGCTTAGAGGCACTTCTTATCTTGGGGAAAACCAAACCTGTTTACATTATTTCTTAGATGGCTCTTCACTCCAAATCATGTAATGCATTACTGTCAGCTTCACTGCAATAGGCCTGGCATTCATTATCCTATATTCTGATATGTAGAATTGCTCTCATAAGTAGAAGAAAGGTACTAATTCCTTCATACAAATCAGTGGTGAGATCTCATTTAGCATATTGTGTCCAAAAGGATCTAGAGAGAATAGAAGTAGTCTAGAGAAGGACAATCAAAATGGTATAAAGTCTGTACCGTGAGGCTTATATGAGTATCCGTGTGCCAGAGGAGAAGAATGGCGGGGGAAACTGCAAAAGCTATAATAGGAAGTAAAGGTAAAGTCTGAGATCAAGTGGGATCTATAGTATTGCAACAGAAAGGAATGGGCTTTCTAGATGAGCCTTTTCCATCCTTATCTTTTTCATATACGGTGGAGGTAATTTTCAAAAGGATTTATGTGCCTAAATGGACTCTTGAAAATTGCTACAATATATGCTACTTTTATACCTGTAACTCCTGTGCTTCTATGATGGGCGGAGGAAGTACACTGAGCAAATCCTCAACGATGTCAGCTCAAGGCAAGATATCAAAAGCGTCTGTCAACATTTCAGTCACCCCACAGCCCTATTCAAATATGTCCAAAGACATAACAGCCCAACACCACAGGGACCAATGGGAGGGCAAAAAATGGACATTTTTTAAAATTCTGGGTGGAGAACACACAGTCATCATTAGGACATAAGAGAATGCAATGCAAGAGTCGAGGGAAGGGTTCATTTTAGGATTCTTAACTATTTTTGGGTTGGTTTTTTTTTTTAAAAGGGAGCAGGCCAATATATTTGAAGGAAGGCTCAACATGGTATGCTTGCTGTGTTCCTTCTATGACGACAATGAGATTAGAAGGAACATGTGCAGAGCCTTTTTATGCATTGTGCCTACACTGGAGGATACTATAAAATTAGATTATCAATGTTTTAGTCGCCAAGTAGACTAGGCTTTTTAAATTAGCTTTTGGAAATGGTCTAGTTCTTAGCTTTTTTACTGGCTGATTCTAAAATTCTATTTTTCTTGATATTTTTCTGTTTTACAAATTTAGCTATGTGATTTTATGGTTTTAGATGGTTGTCACTTTTTGTGTGTTATGGTTATTTATATAAAGTGTTTTTCTTCTTTTTAATTGTAATTCCATATTGATCATTTTGGAAAGACAGCATATAAATATTAAAATGTATGTGAAAATTCTTGCTTTATGAACAATGCTGCACATCAAGGAGACTAAAAACATTTCTGCATTCCAAAACCAGGAAACTTTATTGTCCACTACACACTTCCCAGATTAACATGCACTGAAGGTTCTAGATACTCAGCAGCCTAGTACCGGGAAACAGTCAGTCATACAGGACCATAAGTGTGCACATGAAAATTTTGATTATGCTTAAACCAAATAGAAAAGACATGATATCGCACCATTTATTAGATTGCTTGCAATCAATATGACCTATCCGCTCTGTGAACCGGTGTGAGTTTTGCAAGGCCACAATCATAACTTATTTTCACTGCTCTTGTCTGTTACTGAGCTATAAAACCACAGCTATCACATGGTGTTTTCCATAACCTGACTGACCATGTGGAGTCTACAGCCTCCTTCAGTTCATCCTTCCAAGGCAGTATTTTAATATAGACTGGGTCCTCAGGTGGCTACTCTTGGCCACAGCAGTAAGTAAAATATTTCTTTCCCCTTTTATGTGTACATGACATTTTGCATAATGGTATTAGTTTGCAGATAGTTGATTTGAAAGGGAATGATATTTAGCTGATGGTTCCTAGCTTATAAAATTTTTCATAAGTGTGATATGTGTTAAATTTAATACATCTTTCCATGGTTTTCAGGCACAGGTGAAGTCAACACCCTCGTGCAGGTTCAGGGCACTTCATTTAGGCTCCTTTCCTTCTCCAGTACAGGGAGGAAAAGTTGGATTTGGGGAGGGCCATTTCCATGACTGCAGGACTGACAAAGGGGGGGATGTTGTGCTTCAGATAGACATATCAACAATGTATAAATGATTCCTGATATTTGTGGATCTATTCATATTTGTATTGATCAGATAGACATATGGCATAGCCTGTGAGTACTTTCCTTCTATCCTTTTGCAGTTACTTGTGTGGCTGGATATATGTACACATGACTGGGGTTTGATAGTGCAGGTTATCTGTAACACTTGTTTAAAAGCATAAGCATTGTAGTCTGTCTCCATACATGAGCCTATGCTACTTTTGTGGCAAGAACTATAATTGCCATTTGTGGTAGTGTCTATTCTACAGTTATAAGATTTGTTTTTTCCAGTTGAGTTGTTTTTGGTACTTCATATCTTGTGTCCCTTTCTGTGCCATCTGTAGTGGCTATCTGTGCACTAGCATTTTGTAGGAAGGGTAGATATCCATTTGGCCTGTTGATACTATGACCATTGTATGGTAATGGTTCATGAAGGTTTAACGACTGTCAATAATAACTTATCTTTTTTTCTTTGCTCCCACCTACAGGAAAACAACTTTGTACTCAGGAGGGAGGAAGCTGTAGAACAAAACAAGTTCCTCCCCCCTCCCCCCACACATAAGCACCCCAATAGGAAGCAGGTGAACAAGCCAGAGCACTGTACTTTCCTCTGCAGTCCCAGGAATAAAAAAAAAAATTGTTCTTGTGTTGTGTTTTATATATAGCTGTATGTGTAAATGATTCCATAAGTGTTACAGTGTAATTGGTTGTTGCATGCAGTAATATAGTACAGCCAAAGTGGAACTGATGTTCTGCTTGGCACGTGTGATATAATAGAGTACATGGCTGAGAGTAAATCTCTGCCTGAGAGCCTTTAGTGGATGTGCTATATTGGATCATACTACTGCGAGTATAGATGGTGGTAGCTGTATTACCTAAAGCAATGGTTCCCAACCTTTTTTTGCTTCACAGCACACCTGGCACAGGGTTCACTTTGTTTGGTATACCTACCACTTCTCCATCATCACTTTCTCTTCTTTTCCCTCTCCCCTCCCCCCCACACCCTAGGACCATCACCTTCTCCTCTGTTTCCTACTTCCTTACCCCAGCATTATAATCTCCTTCTCTCGCCTCTTCCTCCACTCTCTGGCATCATTATCATCATCGCCTTGCTTCTCCCACCACTTTTTTCCCTGGTGGCATTATCACCTTCACTCTCCCTCCACCTCTTCACCCCCACCCCCTCGCGTCATCATCATAATCTTCCATTTCTCTCTGCTTCTCTTTCCCAGCCCCTGGCATCATCATTCTCACCACCACCTTCCCTCTCTTTCCTACCTCCAGCATCATCATCATTGCCTTCCTTTTCCCTCTGCCTCTCCCCCTGGTATCATCTCCTTCCCTCTCCCCACAGTTACCATCACCGTTACTACCTTCCATCTTCCCCAGCCGCTGGCATTATCAATACCCTTCCTGCTCCATCCTCCAGGCATATTCTCTCTCTCTCCTTCTCCTTCTCAATCTCCTTCCCGATTCCCCCCTGGCATTATCATTTTCCCACAGCATCATTGCCTTCTCTTTCCTTCCTTGTCCCCCTCCCCCCAACTTTGCCTTCTTTTCCTTTTCCTTTCCATTTCCTCCCCCACAATCCATGCCACATTCAGCCGCCCCCTCTTTCTCCGTATCCTGAAACAGACATAAGTCTGTGAGCAGTGTTTACCTAGTGCTACATCTTCGTCCTCTATTGGCTTCCCTCTGCAATCAGAACTGCAGGGGGCCAGCAGATCTGCAAAGACTAAAAGGCCCCATGCAGTTTCTATTGCAGAGGGGGAAACAGGAGCAACTGCTGGTAAGCCCTACTCTGTCTCCCCTAGCTGACAGGAGGACATACTGCAGGGCAAGAGTGTAAAAGACAAACTGTAGCCGCGACACACTGGTTGGGAAATGCTGACCTAAAGTCTTGAGGGTATTTAGATCCTTTAGATTATGCACTATTAATGTGAGAGATGCTGACATTATAGGTTTGCATGCATGTACAAAGTATGTAGAATGTAAATGTGAAGTATGACAAAATGTGTGCCTGTGAAAGGAGTGTAAGTAAAGATGCAAGCAAAAATAGATTTATTTAATTCTGCAGGACCTGCAAACAAGAATGTGGGATAATTCAGCCTCCTTCACTAAGTGGCCAGAAAACTGAACCTAAAATATAGCGTCCAACAATCTCTAGGCTTTGGTGTGGTCCAATTGCCACACTAGTCTGTGGTTGTGGAGTCAGTGTTGAAATAGACCAAGAAGACCTGGCTTTTCTCTAAAATCCAGACAACTTTGGGAAGAAAATCTTACAGAACTTGACGCTCAACACCCAGTGTGTCACAAGATGGTAGGCAGAAGGATGCTAAAGTGCATAGAGATAGGTATAATTAGTAGAAAAAAAGGGAAATGATTATTTCATTGTACAGCTCATTGGTAAGACTTCATCTCAAATATTGTGTCCAGTTCTGGAAGCTGTACCCCTGAAAGGGCATAGAGAGTGGAAGTGGTCCAGAGAAGGGCTACTAAAATGCTGCAGCACCAGAAGCACTTTTTGAGATGATACTTAGGATCTAAATACATATATCGTAGAGAAGATAGGATAGAGCCATTCAAAATCATAAAAAGTATTAATAATGTACAAGGAGTAAAATGTTTGTTTCAAAGGAAAGGAAGTTCTAGAACACATGGCAGTGATGTGACGCTCCAAAGGAATAGACTCGGCAGCAATGCCAGGAAACACTTTTTTCATGAAAAAGGTGATGGATGCGTGGATCGCTTTCTTAAAGCGAGTGGTAGGGATTAATCAGCATTGGACTTTAATAGGGCATAGCATAAGCACAGACAAACAGTTGCGAACAGTGAGTAGATAGCAGAAATATGTAGCAGCACCTGTTTAAAGGCAACCAAATGGCTCAGTCTGGCAAGCTACACAGGGCACTCAAGGCCAGATGTTCAGCAAACAGCCAAAGTAGTGTTGGTAGCTATTTCAATGATTGCAAAGGCTTGGTTTGTTTGTTTTTATTTTATTTGTGTTTTTTATATACCATCATTCCATGTGAAAATCACTAGTTCATAACCATGTACTGATTAGACACTCATAAATAAATGAGAACAGAGGTAGACGTACATACAGATAGTAACCTAGGGAAACATTTAGGTACAGTGTGTGTATTCAAGGACAGGTACGTTTAGGAAAACATTACTGGGTTAAGAGGGGTTAGGGGTGGAGTAAAATGGTTAAGTATAGGAAGGGGGGGGGGGGTGTTACTGGATATGAACTAAATTGGGGAGCTCAGATGAGAGAGATGACAAAAAGCCTCTTGGATAAAGAGTGATATTGTTACGTGGCACACAAAATGGGCCAATTGATCTTTTTTTGCCATCATTTACTAGGTGACTATAAATCCATTTCATTTTCTCTTCTCTGGTTCCAAACCTTAATTAAATCCAAATTGAATTGTTTACTGTAATATAGTTTATGTTGATGAAGGACCTTCAGTTTAAAATTAAAAAATCCATTCTTTACAGCCAAAAAAAAGTTCTGTATTGATGGATCCCCAGCTTCAGATTTAGTAAATGCTCAGGGTGCAATGTATTCATCGCTGTTCTTTACGATCTGGACAGCATAAGCGTGCACATTCAGTGTGAGGGAGAACCGTGCCTTTCATTTGGATGTTTGTTTATTGTATACTTAGGTCTGGGTTGCTGATAGAGGAAATAAGCGAATCCAAGTTTTTGATAAAGTCTCCGGGGAATGGCTGGGATCCTGGAATGGATGTTTCTCAGAAGATGGTCCTTATTCTGTCAGGTAAATAAAGCCTTTGGCAATATGTCAGAATGTGCCATAATGTCTAACAGCTCTCATTTTAGCATCCAGTTTGTGATCAATGCTGCATGTCAGCATAAGTGTATATATCATACATTGCTGTTGATCAGCATCTGTTTAGAAGAAAGCCAAGTGTTCCAGTAGAGTGCTGCTTTGCTAGGGGAAACCTGGTTGAGGTTAAGATGTGTGTGAGAAGTGAGAACCAGTGCTAGAAGATTGATGACCAAAGTAATCTCATTTTTGGTTAAGATAATTGAATGACCTGACCTGAGCACCCAGATGGACTCCGAGGTCACGGCGTGCGCTCATGCGCCTTCGCTGCTTGAGCACCCAAATTGGATGTGCGTTCATGCACCTTCGCCAGCGGGGTTGCTGGAAGCCGCTTTCGCCGCCGGCTGCCCCCGGGAGGCAGGGGAGCCGCGGTGGGCGCCTAGGGAGGAGGGGAGATGCATGAACGCACGTCCAATTTGGGCGCTCAAGCAGCGAAGGCGCATGAGCGCACGCCGTGACCTCTGAGGTCCATCCGGGCGCTCAGGTCATGGCGTGCGCTCATGCGCCTTCGCTGCTTGAGCGCCCAAATTGGACGTGCGTTCCATGCACCTTCGCCGGCAGGGCTGCTGCAAGCCGCTTTCGCCGCCGGCTGCCCCTGGGAGGCAGGGGAGCCGCAGTGGGCGCCTCAGGAGGGGGGGAGAGAGGACTGGGGCTGCTGGAAGCATGCAGTAAGTTTACTTTTGTTACAATTTCTATTTGCTTTAATAACATGTCAAGTCGATTTTCGCCCTGTGCCTTGCTTCGGGAAGGGGGAGAGAGGACTGGCAATCCCCGATGCCCGAGCGTAGGAGAACCAGGCCACATCATGTTACTCACTTGCTCCAACCCACCCACTTATTTGACCGGGGCCTGCCTATTGCTGTCACATCCCTCTAACGCCAGGGTCAGGGTAGGCGGTAAATTAGCAGGTTAAAGACGCGGCAAAACAGTTGGTTAAAAAGGCGATTATCGGGCCGCACGTTACTGTATGGGAGGGAATAGCTAATCCGATCGTTTACATATCATATACATGCCGCGGGCGGAAAGGGATACGCGTTGATTTAAAGAAGCGGTAAAGATTGGTAAAAACGGATAGTGAATCGCGGGTTAGACTTAAGCGGCCAAATTGTGGGTAGAAAGTGGGTTAGAAACAGGGTAACCACGGCCGTGCTTTATTGTATCGGCCTGTTAGATTGTAAGTCCTCTGGGGATAGGGAAATACCTATAGTACCTGAATGTAATCCACTTTGAAGCACTGAAGTGCGAAAAGCAGAATATAAATAAATAAAATAAAATATAAAAAAAATCTTGTAATAAGAGTCCAAAGGTAGAAAGTAGATGGCAGAGTAGAGCCAGGTAGATGTTTAAACTTTAAGATAAGGCAGCTTTTATTTTACTGACCTAGCACAGACTCCCAGAAACTTAACATGAAGACGACTCTAGTATGAATGTGCATGTGCTCAGCCCAGGTTCCTTTTGGAAAAGGAGACAAAGGAATAATGCAGTTGTTAGTTACAATTGTTTGTTCAGTTTGATTTTATTCCATGCCTTATCTTTAAAGCAAGAAGCAAGTTACAATGCATAGAAACAATACTGTATATACAAAAATTATAATATGCATAGAAAGAACATAAACATGTCCTAGCAGATATTGAAATAACTTTTGGTTTACTGTTGAGAGAGGACTACTTCAGAAAGAGAGACTTCTCTGTTATGTTGAATATCATTATTTTTATAAAGCAATTTATATAAAACATTTCTATTCCATTATATTCAAATCATTCGGTACAGATAAAAGAAACATAAAACTGTAAAATACCAAAAGTGTCTACATGTATTACATACTAGGGATGTGAATCGGGTGATCGATTTTGGCCGGGGGGGGCAGGGAAATCTGATCGTCATGGTTTTTGTTTTTTTAAAATCGTAAATCGGGGGAGGGCGGGAAAACCAGCACCCTAAAACCCACACCAACCCTTTAAAATAAATCCCCCACCCTCCTGAAGCCCCCCAAAATGTTTTAAATTACCTGGGGTCCAGTGGGGGAGTCCCGGCGCGATCTCCCGCTCTCGGGCCACGGCTGCGTTAAAAGAAATGGCGCCGGTGGCCCTTTGCCCTTACCAAATGACAGGGCAAAGGTAGCGCCGGCACCATTTTGGTTCCTGTCACCCGACGTCACGAGTGCAGGAGATCGCTCCCGGACCCCCGCTGGACCCCCAGGGACTTTTGGCCAGCTTGGGGAGGCCTGCTGACCCCCACAAGACTTGCCAAAAGTCCAGCGGGGGTCCGGGAGCGACCTCCTGCACGTGGGCCATATTTCCAATATTCAAAATGGTGCCGGCGCTACTTTTGCCCTCACTATGTCGACATAGTGAGGGCAAAAGTCAAAATGGCGCTGGTGCTACTTTTGCCCTCACTATCGCGCCGGGACCCCCCCACTGGACCCCAGGTAATTTAAAACATTTTGGGGGGGCTTCGGGAGGGTGGGGGATTTATTTTAAAGGGTCGGGGTGGGTTTTAGGGTGCCAGTTTTCCCCCCTCCCCCCCCCCTCGATTTACGATTTTTTGACAATAAATCGGGGTAATTGTTGTATCGCGGCTCTAACGATTTTTGACGATTTAAAATATATCTGATTGTTTTGAATCGTCAAAAAACGATTCACATCCCTATTACATACACCTATATAGCAGCATTTACAGAGAGGAAAAAGGTAAGGAGTATGGCATAGAATAAAAAAAAAACCCAACCACACATTGAAGTCCAAAAGCCCATGGCTTACAGTCCTATCCAACAAAAGAGCTCCTCCAGCATATGCTGCTATGTGGTTGCATGGCAAGCCTATCCTACATAACCCCAGGGGTCTCCAAGTTCCAAGCTATTTAGACGGATAACTCGCAAGTTATCCATCTAAATGGCAAGTTTCTGAATATTGAACCATTTATCTGGCTAGATTATAGCCAGAAAGATTCTCGTCCAGCTAAAATCTAGCTGAACTAAAAAGAAGTAACCTCCGGATGTTTCAAGGATTAGTTAAGTTATTCAGCTAACTTAACTTAGAGCAAATTTGGCTATCTGGCCTTGTGTGGCCAGATAAGTTGCTATTTAACCAGATATCTTCAGAAGATACCCTGATATGTAGCTGTATCAAAAAAAAAAAATAAAACAGAAGATGCAAAGGGGTCTGTGGCCCAGCTCTCTCCCTTAATCTCCAAATTTCACATATGGCCCGGCCTGGCTATACACCCCCCTCCCCCACTCCTTAGTCCCTCCTAAATTTTGAAAAAATGTTTCTGGGCCCCTCCATCCTCTTCTCTGGTTCTATTCATAATATTACATTGCGCTGCTGCCATACCTTCCCCCCTTCCCCCTCCCAAATCATTAAAATCCCTGCTGGGAGAGGATATGAACTTACCCGCTCCTGGCACTCCGGCGGTGCTTCTGTCACAAGCAGTGCTGAAGCACCGGGAGCAGGTACATTCATACCCCGCTTTCAGCAGGGATTTTAATGATTCGGGGGGTATGCGCGCTGCAAACCATTAGGACTGTGAGGAAGCGGGAAAGGTTCAGCGGCAGCACAATGTAATATTATTAATAAACCGGTGAAGACATTGAGGGGCCCAGTCTGCGACCCAGAACACTTTTTGAAACTTAGAAGGGGATTGAAGGGTTGGAGGTGCACTTGCCCATATATGAAATTTGCAGAGCAGGTTGGGAAAGAATTGGGCTGCAAGCCCCTTCACCATTTCTAATTTTTTTTCTTTCTTCAGTGCTACTTAACTGGATATCTTTTGAAGATATCCTGCTGACTATCCAATAGCCAGATAACTTGTCTGATCACAGACTTACTCTTTATGGACTTCTTTGTTCTTTTCAAACAGATAGCTATGCAAGTACATGCATTTTTATTGTTGTTTTGGTCTTTTTTTCTTTTTTTTTTTTGACCTTTTCTCTTGCAGGTTGTCCAGTGCATTCAGTGGAAAGAGAGTGCTTTGTACCATCCTCATTAATCCTACTCTTAAACAGATTTCTGTTGTCTAAACTGAAATGCAGCACATTTGGGCATGTCTGTGGCGAGGAGGAATTCTGCCCTTCTCCCAGCCAGTAATATAGCCCCTGACCGATGACCACTCCTCATTTTATTTCTTTTTTTTTCTTCACTGGTTGCAGGCTAACTTCTGATGAAAAATATTTGATTGTAGCCCAGCTGAATATTAACAGAGTGGTGATCTTAGCTGTACCCCCTGTGGGAGATATAGGCGATTGCCTCGTGGTGAGCATGATCCAGCTGGCTGATGAAGTCAAACCACATCTTGTGGATGTGAATTTGAAGACTGATGCAATTTATGTGGCAGAAATTGGGGCGCAACAAGTACAAAAATTTGTACTTTTACAAGATACTGAAAGTTAACTGCTGGGTATATCTTTTTTTTAATAATACCCTTTTGTATTTTGAGTCTTGGGGTCTTTTTCTACTGTTTACAGGACATTTGAGTGTGCTGGGTGACTGGATTGACTCTTTTTTTTTTTTTTTTTTTTTTTTTTTTTTTTTTTTTTTTATTTTGCTAAGCTCCAAAATATGACCAAATAGACTTTTTATATAATGTTAAAAAATAACAATAACCAATTTTATCTTCTTTTTAAGAGTCTCTGCCAAATTAACTGAAGTTGGATACTTTTTTAACCATTTGTCCCACAAGCACATGCTATACACCAAGAATTAGTCAGAATTTTCCAGCAGTATATAGCACTTATTTATGGGAAAAATGATTCCTGAGATATAAATAGTATTCATGTTTTTATTTAGAAAAGGAGACTGGAAAATAGAATAGGAGAACAGTACAGAAGGATAAATATCTATATAGAATTATAAACAAGTAATACAGTCCATTGGAAAAATATAACAGATAAGGATTAAGTGTCAAAAAGAATTAAAAATCCAAATGCCAGTAAATTAGAATTGCCAAATCTTCATGTTAAAATGAGTCAAAATGTTCTTGTTACTGTATAGATGCACAGTTTGTACTAATGCACTTTTAACCTATTTTCTGTTACTTGTGTATAATACACAATCTGCAAAACACAATTAAAAATTAAGAGAACAATGTTATTGTATACAAAATAGCAGCACATATAATACACTTGAATTTGATAGCTCTCTCTATGGAAGTTCATACTAGCAGTGGCCACAAGATGGCAGTATCCTATGAATACGGATACCTTGTGGCCAGTGCTGATATTGCAGTCTTTCCCGTTTCCTGGACAAACCCAAGTGTATTGACAAACACTGTAATGATTGAAGGGCATAGGAAATCTTTACCTGTATTACATACCATTAGTTATGAATGTGGAAAGCCAGAGAGAGAGATATCTAGATCTATATATCTATATCTCTTCCCTTACCCCCTCCCCCCCCCAAAAAAAAAAAGTGGGGGGGCCGCTGCACTTTCATAATAAAATTGTGGCAGAACTGTGTTACTGGTGCAGAACTAGTATCTGCTATTACACAGTGCAAAAGATATCCTAAATCTGCCTGTCGATCAGGTAGCTATTTTTATGGAATCCACGTTTATTCAATTTCCGTTTAGTTACATGACATTAACTCATCTGTGAGAATATACTACTACCATATTGTGCAACATAGTTTTTCTAGTGATACATTTAAAAAAAAAAAGGTTGCAATTACATCTGAGGCTTTCTCTAGATTCTGTATTTTAAACTGAAAACTATTTTGGCTGCGCTATTGAATTTCTGCTATATAGGTTATGTTTCCTAACCTCTCCTTTCCTTATGTTTGTTTTTGGGGGTTTGTTTTTTTTCAATTGCAGGGTAATTAATTAAGGGCTTTCATAACCTTATCTGTCCCACTATATCCCCTCCCCTTTTCTTGCTCTGCATTTCTTATAGAGATTGTTTCTAGGGTAAAGGTTTTCCTGCTGATTGACCTAATTAGGTAAAATGGTCTTTGCCTTCAGTCAGACTCACTTTCCTAACTGGGAATACATCTTATCTCGTCTTCTCAGTTTTATCCCACCTACCTTAAAGCTTCTCAGTCATGGCCTTGCTGAGTTACCCAAAGCCTCCTAATTGGTTTTGCTTTGTGTTTTATTTGTCTATTTTGATTAGATTGCATGCTCCAAGGAGTAGGGACTATACAGTGCTGCATACGTCTGGTATTCATATGCTAATCATAAAAATGATTTCCAGAAATTTCTTTAGTCCATTATACCTTTCAGCTGCAACAGCTTCATATTTGTACATGAAACATATGGTGTTCCCCACAAGAAAGAAAAGCAAAATGCATATTTATTTATAACTATGGTTACTAGAAAAGAGTGCTTACTATAAAATTGAAAAGTCACCATTCTCTGACTTTTCACTCTTTTACGGAATTGTTTGCTTGTTATGATGCGGTTTTCTTATTGGAAGTTAATGGATTGAGTATCAAGCCAGCCCTAGGCATCCATCTCCTAATTCCCCCAGCTCAAAAGCTGAACAAACAACTGGAAAGACAGAAGCAGCACAACGTTTGCCCTAGAATAATTTTTGAAGAAATTCTGCAAGAAGTGGACTGAACTAAGTATCTGCATCTTTCTCCACAATTTAAAAATGCCTCAGCCTGGCCTACCTGAGAGAATGAAATATGCAAACATGTTGATTTGAATTGTCTCAGGTGACCTTGTGTTATAGTTTGATGCCAAAAAGATTTCTACCTTAATAAAATTGTTTTTTAAAAGCCAAATGGTATTCTTGTTTTAATACCATATTGCTATTCTGATCTTATTGTGCATGGTTTCACAATGCATTAACGTACATGGTGTGCCGTGGAACATAAGCTTCCACTAGCTAAATTAGAAGCAAAACCTTTTTCAGGGCCATCATTTAAACAGTTTCAAAAGCAGAGGATTATAACTTAAGAGGTGCTCTTTCTGAGTTACTTAAAACATTTATCTCCTGTAAGCGGGCTTCTGTTAATGTATGGCATAAATAATATGTAGTGCTCAGAGACCTGAAGATGCCAGGGAAGGAAATGAACTGCATGAGTCACTTTAGAGAACAATGACAAAAAGAGGTAAAACTTTGAATATTTTGATATTTAAACCTATTCACCTTTTCCTTAGTGTGACAGCAAGATACCACTTATTTCTTCCCTGCGCCCCCGCCCCCAGAGTAACATTGCAGCTAACTGATAGTAGAGGTACTAGGTGGAACTCTCTTGATGGTTGAGAAATGTTGCAAACCTATCATGGTGACGGCCAAGAGCAACAGCACATTCGGGTGAAAATTGAGTCTGTGCTCAGTTCTTCCCCTGACTAGCTCGCTTCACAATGTGGCTGTAGTTGTAAAGTTTAAAAACGTCAGCTGGAGTGCAGATGGACAAGACTGTGCATTAGATCCAGGGGTTCCCAAATTCAGACCTCAAGGGCCACAGCCCAGTCAGGTTTGTCACAATGAATATGCATAAGATCTATTTGCCTGCGCTGCCTCCATTGTATGCCAATAGATCTGCATATTTAGTGTGGAAAGTCAGAAAATCTGACAATTGCAGCCCTCAAGGCCCAAGTTTGGGGACCCCTGTATTAAATTATCATGTAAAGAAAACCAAGGGAATTTAGACAAGGCACATAGAGGCACAAATGGTATTTGAAGTGAAAAAAGCATAGGACAAGAAAGAAATTCTTTAGCAGAGGGAAAGTGAGTGTGAAGCTGGAGATCAAGAAAGGTCTATGGTATTACATTTGGTATGGAAAACCAAGTGGTTTTGGACCTCTTTACATGCTGTCAGTTGCTATGCTTCTATGAAAATTGGCACTAGATCAGGGGTAGGCAACTCTAGTCCGGGAGTGCAACAAATAGGTCTGGTTTTCAGGATATCCAGAATGAACATGCATGAGGTGTATTTGCATGCATTGTATATCTCTTGGATATTTATTGTGGATGTCCTGGAAACCAGATCTGTTTGCACTCCAGGGCTGGCGTTGTCTACCTCTGCCCAGGATCCTGATGTTCCTGAGCTTAGTGAATTAACTGTGAAACTTTGTTAGGACAGGGCTTCCCAAACCTGTCCTGGGAACCCCACAGCCAGTTGGGTTTTCAAGATAGCTGCAATGAATATGCATGAGATAAATTTGCATAATCAGATTTCTCTCATGCATATTCATTGTGGATATCCTGAAAACCCAACAGACTATAGGGTTCCCAGGACAGGTTTAGGAAGCCCTGAACTAGGAGGTACAAAATAAAAGCTGTGGATTGCTGTTCTTGGAAAGTAAGGTCTCATTTAGTGCTAGATGATATACCATAACCGTTTAAAACAGGAGTGCTCAAACTAGTCTTTGCACTCCTATTTCCCATTTGGATGGGTCTTCAGGAGGCAGTACATGCAAATGTCATGCATATTCATTAGAAATATCCTTAAAATTCAATGGCATGGGAGGGGGGTGCCCAAGGACCAGTTTGAGCACCCTTGGTTTCAGATACGGATTCAAATAAAAAATGTTGTGAATTGAATTTTGATGAGCAAGAACTATTTCACATAGCCTAGTTAATACTCAAGCCTTTTGCTGTAGTTTCTCTATGATTTTCTCTTCTAGAAAGTTTATAAGTTGATAAACTGAAAGGTGCAGCTGCAAAGGTTAAAAGTGTTCAACAGGCTTGGACATTGTTTAAAAATACAATCCTAGAAGCGCAGTCCATATGTATTCCATACATTAAGAAAGGTGGAAGGAAGGCAAAGCAATTACCATCATGGTTAAAAGGTGAGGTGAAAGAGGCTATTTTAGCCAAAAAAAAAAAAATCCTTCAAAAAGTGGAAGAAGGATCCATCTGAAGAAAATAGGATAAAACATAAGCATTGTCAAGTTAAGTGTAAAACATTGATAATATCACTAATTAAGGGAACCCTCAATATCGATATCACATCAAACACAAATCCAAATAAACATATTTTATTAATGAAACCTATCTAGACAGAGAATACTATCTAGCTCAACCATTCACACATTCGTGCCAACACATCACACGCTAGAAACATCAAGTTTAATAATCAAAAACTCCTAACCACATATGCAATATTGTAATATATCTCACATAGAATATTAATATCCACAACAGTGTAAACAATGTTTTGTATAGTTTTATAATGCCTATCAACAATATAATTTAATTGAAAATGTGTTCCAAAGTAGTTGCTGGATAACTGGAGAACAAACCAATGTTCATCACCTAAAGGTCAAGCCTTTTAAGAAACTACCAATGACCAGTGTCCAAAACGATTCAGCATAGTCCACCAGACTCCTTAGAACCTTTCCAACAAGCGATCCTTGTTTCACCCGTCAATCGCGAGCTTCTTCAGGGATAATTCTCGCCAAACCACGCTTACTGTCCCTTAGCTTAAAGACAAAAAATCACAATTCAATAGCGTATCCAAATCCACTTCAACCCCACAAGACTTGCCAAAAGTCCAGCGGGGGTCCGGAACAACCTCCTGCAGTCGAATCGTGTTGCCGTACGGCCAGCGCCATTTTGCGTACGGAAAAATGATTCTCTTGTGCAAGTTGTTTTATAGGCATTGATTATGAGCGATGTGCAAATTTTAAGTTTGCAATATTGACTAAATAGTGCTACTGATGTTAGTAATGTCATTTTATATTATGGTTTGTGTAAAAATGCTGTAATGAGAAGTACCAAATAAACACTGATTTGGCCAAGAAAACATATGTAATGAGAAGTACAGCATAGTGAGATTTTAAACTCTCAAAGAACATTTTTTAACATTAATAATTTTTGTCGTGCATAAATTAAATAATGTGGTGTGATGGATTAGTTGTAGTGTAGATCATCTTTTCTATATATTTGTTTATGATTTTGGGTCATCATTTATCAAATTTGCATATATAATAAAGTTCATTTTTTAAGAAATTTGCATTTTTAACAATGCTCATTTATTAAATGAATTAGAGATTAGATTTTTTATAGATTCTATATGTTGTAATAGTGGTTGTTTCTCTTTTAGTTGTTTACTCATCGATGGCATACTATATAATCAAAGTGGATTATACAGTATCAGTGATTTGAAGTTTGGAGGTAAAGTATTATCTAATGTCACTGTTTTACTATCGGATTTTTTAACTTTTTCATTTATCATTTTGATTTGTGTTGATTTTAGATCTTTGCAATGTTTAAAAAGGATGTTTATTAATTTATATAAAATTCTTTTTAATATTTAAGAGATCTTAATAGTATACTTGCTGGAAAATTTTTTTTTTTAAATTTTCATATTTTATTTGATTTGATGTTTTGATTTTAGATCTTTGCAATGTTTAAAAAGGATGTTTATTAATTTATAAAATTCTTTTTAATATTTAAGAGATCTTAATAGTGTATTTATTGTGAGATATTTATTTGGTTAATGTGACTTGTTTATTTGTAGCCCCTGAGGCAGCGGCTACAAAGCTGCGAAACTCGGCCTGAGTTGGGCAATTTACTTGAAACGTCTCTGCACCAATAAAGGATTGAAAAAGATTAAGGCATCTATTCTTTTTGTGCACACCTGACGGTATCATAGATCGCCTACCTCTTTGTTTTCTTAGAACTGTGTCCTGGGCAGCAGCCAGATTGAAATATGAATGGAAAGAATCAGAGAAATTGGAGAACTTCTCTCTCTCAAGTGGTTTATTCATAAAAAGAGGTTGGAGATGGAATGGTTATATAGTCTGGGTAAGAGACAACTGCAGTTTCCTGTGCATTCAGGCAGGCCATTCTCCACCAGTGGGTTATGCATCTCTGCCAGCAGATGGAGACTGAGTAAGAAGCTGAAGTTAGATATATAGTCCTGCCGAGACATCAGCCCACCAATGTTCTTCTGCAGCAGATGGTGGACATGCATCTCCCTACTGGGGATTGCTTGTAGTTTAAAAAAAGGAAAATTTAAGAAGAAAAGGAGAAGTTGGATAGCATCGCTTCCTCCTGAGGTGACACCATTGGGTCCCTCCCTCAGTTGAGTGCCTTTGTTCTGGTAGTTTTTTCAGGCATGGACTGGAAAAAAAACCCAAAGTGGTTGAAGGATGAGGGAGGCTCGGCGGTGAAGCCTTTCACCCTCTCCCCCATAGATGAAGAACTGTTGTGCTCTCAAGCCAGGGATAGATGAAATTAGGTTAAAAAAAACCAAAGACTAAGAAAGAGTAGGGCGGTTTTATTTACCCTATCTCGTTCTTACCGGGTCTTCTTTTCTTGGCATTGGTGGTTGGCATCTTTCCCTTCTTCCCGCTCACTTCTCTGGGAAGTTTAGTGAGGTATGGAGGCAGTGCAGGCTTGGCCCCCTCTCTTCTAGCCACATGGTAGGCCGCGGTGGTGTTTTCTCGCACTTGCATGTGCGCATTCTCACTGTGCGGCAGTGTTTTAACATCAGTATGCATGTGCATGCCTACTTGTGCACACAATGTTGCAGCCTGTGTTTGCGCGCATACTTCTATGGCCTGCTGGTGAACACATATTGAGCCATGTATTAGGTGTGTAGCTGAGCGCATATCTTATTTTGGATGTGCAACAAACCGGTATGCACATGGTGCCAGTTCCAAAGAAGTCTAAGCGCTTAGCGATCTGTGGTGCTTGCCACATAAGGGCAATACAGCCAGGGCTTTCTGCAAGTCTCTATCAGCGCTACCTGGATGCTTGAGGTGATTTGCCTCCTACTGATTTTGCCGACATAGGTCCATCCCCTCGGTCAGAGGGGAGTGGGGCTGAAGGCGACACAATAAGGGTGTCCCCTTCTTCAGTTGATCCTGTGGCAGAAATGCCTTCAGGGGATACTCAGCCAGAGGATATCATATTCGGACCTATGGGGCTTGATATGGACCCATCCTCCTTTTCCTAGGTGGAATTTTTCCAGGAACTATGGTCTTTTCTGCAGGGGCGCACCCATCAGAGACTGTGGTACCTTCTAAATCAGGGTCGCATACTCGAAGTCCCCACTTGTCCACCACCTTGTGTAAGGACCAAGATGCAGCGGTCCCTGATGATGTTCTAGAGGATGTGGATGAAGATGACTCTGATGGCAATTTGGATTTCTCCCCTCTGGAAGAGGGGAAATTCTCCCATATTTAGAGCCACATAGAACTCTGCTCCATTTCTTTCATAGAAATGAGTTGCTGAGTCTTATCTCAGATTCTGAAGATGCTTGGTGTGGCTGGGAGTGGCTTTGTGGGTGCACAGAAGAAGGACCCCCATCTCCATCTGCTGGTAGAGGTGCATAACCCACTTGTGTGGTATGGTTTGCCTTCCTTAGAGGAAAGGAAATTATCAGGTAAGTAGTAATTTCTCCTTCCCATGTATGGAGAGAGGTGGATTTTAAAAAAAAATTATTAGTTTTAATTATTGGGTGTTATTTGATGAGTCTGCTGTTTTGAAACATTTTACTGGTGGTTGAAACATTTGTATATGAGTTTTTAATTATTGCATGTTATTCTGTTCGTCAGGTGTTTTGAAATATTTATTTTTATTAGTATGGTTTTACTATTAAGATTGCTGTTTATATTTCTTGATTTTATTGTTTGATGTTTTATGAGGAATGGTAATGCATCTGTTTTTTTCATTGTTGCACTGTATCAGGGTCTAGCTTGCGGTTTCTAGTTCAGTTGTTTGTCTGCACGTTTTTATTTATATTTTATTTTATGGTCTCTCTCTTCTATATCAGGGAAAGGTCTGTCTGTGTTCTCCATGTGTGACTGAGGTGAGGTATTCTGCTAGCGTGCAGTTTCTGTGGATTGATGTTTTAGGACCTTGTGTAATATTTACCTTTTTATAGATAGGGTTGTTACTGTTTCATTGCTGGCAGTTAGTGCTGTTATGACTTGGGAGGTGTACTATATTGTAATTGTAATTTAGTTTATTCATAGTTTTCTGAGGGCTGAGCCCATACTCAACATGTTACAATAGGTCTAATACCATATGGGCTCCAAATGTCGTTTTGCAGTATTTTCTGGTTGGCAGTAAAGCAGTACATTGAAACATAATATACATGTTATAAGTAATATTTTTGCCTCAGAAAACTGTACCCTGAATGTTCTTTTTCCATGAAAAATATATTATAAATGCATAATTTTTTAACGGTGTGTGTTGGGGGAGGGGGGAGCGTCAGGCCATAACATTTACCTAGGGCACCTAACAACCTAATACCCTTACATTAGTCCTGTGTCCAGTTAATTTATTTGGTTCTTTATTAGAGGAAAATGGATTTTGATTGGGGCTGAGGAAGAAGGAGGGGAGAAGAGTTCTGGGAATTGGAAGAGATGTGTGAAATGAGAAGGAATTTTAGGAAGGGTAGAGGGATAAGGGATGGAGGAAGATAGAGGCACAGAGGGAGAGGGAGAAGATGATGAAAGATTCAGGGAGGATAAGGAAAGGGAATGAGAGGAGGGAAGAGGACTTAGGAATGGGGAGGAGGAGAAGGAATTAGAGATGGGAGGTGGGGAAAAAAGGGAATATAGGGTGGAAGAAAAAGGAGGAAAGATTGGGATGGAGGAAAAAGGGAGGATGAGATGGGAGTGAAGGAGAAGGAGAGAAGATTGGGATAGGGAGGAGAAAGAAGGAAGCCATAGCCCTCTCCTCTCCAATCACAGCTCTATCCCCTCCAATCCTCTCACTCATATCTTACACTTCCTCCTGTTGTGAACCCTGCCCGCGGGTTCCCCGCAAGCAGGCACCTTACCTCACCCCATGCTGCTGACTTGCTTAGTTTCCCAAAGCGGCATGGAGCCGCCGGAGTCGGGCCTTCTCACGCGGCCGGAGCCGCAGTCTCTCTTAGCTCACGTGGCCTGGAGGCCGCCCATCATGTTCCTCCCTTGTCGCGGCCGGAGCCGCGGACTTCCCTGCTTTCTACGCAGCAGGAGGCCACCGCCGACATCCCGTGATCTTCACGGCCGGAGGCTGCAAGCTCCAGCGTGGATTGGCGGCTGGAGCCGCCCCCGGGGCCTCCTGCGGTGGCTGGAGCCGCTGCCGTCTTCGGGGCCTGCCTCCAGGCCCAACCCTGCGTCTGTGTCATTGACGTCGGTGCAGGACCGCTGTCCACGGTCCTGCACAGTCCTGCTGTCCACGGTCCTGCACAGTCCTGCTGCTTCCTGCTTTCTCTAGGCACGTGGCCGCGCCTCTCTTCTGAATTTAAAGGGCCCATGGCCGGATATGCCCTGGGCCCCACCTAGTGACTGTTTCCTGCTTCAGCCCTATAAAAGGGCTGTTCCTGCATTTCCTTGTTGCCTTGCATCGGAGTTACTTCAGTCCTGGAGGCTCCTGCCTGCCAGAGCTCCATCAGGTCTTCTGTCGTCTTCGTGGAGCTCCTTGTCTCGTCATGCCATGTCTTCATTGCCTGAGGTCCCCATCCAGATGTCCTGGTGTCTCATCTCCTGATGTCTCGCTTCCTGGTGTTCTAGCCCTCCTTGGTGTTCATTCTTGCTCCGGAGCCTTCTGTTCTGCCGGCCGTGGATCTCCGGGTGATGGGTTGCCGTCATGGGAGATGCCAGCAGTGGACTGGTGTCCTGTGCTCCTGAGCCGTCTTGTCCTGCCAGCCTTTGTGGTGCTTCGGATGACATCGGCTTCATCGTCGGAGCCCCACCTCGACTGGATCCTGTCCTGAGCTTGTCCTGCTCTCCGCGTGGTCCGTGACCAGCCTCCTCGGGCTGTGTAGGGCACACAGTGGGACAGGGTGGTCCTCGACCAGCCCATTGGGTCCGCCCATGAAAGTGGGCTGAGTAGGGCACCCTGAGAGACAGTGCCAATGTCTTCTTTCCCAGCTTCTCGTCTCATCTGGACGTTGTTCAAGTTCTTCGTCTTGTCTCTGATGCCGTCGCATCAGCCTTGGTGTCATGTCTTCGCCTTCGTCATGGTGTCACGTCTTCGTGTCAAGGCCTCCGTCTGCCCTCATCCTCAGGCCGGCCTGCTACTCCATGCCGATCCAAGTGGCAGGTCTGAAAGGGCTCGGAACGGTCGGAGGACCGTTCACCTACCAACATCATCTTGTTGTTGGCGCTGGGAGCTTGCAGGCCCGGCAGAGGGTAAGACCGTGTCTCTGCCATCCTGAGACACGTCGCCAACCCTTGGTTCGGTCCTGGATCCATCTGGGGTCGGGCTGAGGCCCAAGGGCACACTAAAACACCCGAAATACAACACCTCCAATCTTCTCACTCCACTTGCACCCACAGCGATTCCTCATTCACAAATCTACTCCTATCTCCTCACTTTCCCCATTTCCTCCCTTACTTTTAATGGCACTCTCCCCTCCCACAATCTTCAATTTATTTTCTTGCTGCCCTCTCCCCCGTGATCCTTCACTCCCCACCCGGACCCAAGATTACCTCACTCGTGGTCCCTCATTTACTTCATCCTAGCACTCTCTCCCGTCTACCACATTCCCTCATTCACTTCGCCCATTATCACCTCACTCTGTCATTCATTTCCTTCCCCACCAATCCTCTAACTCTCCCTTGTTTATTTTTCTTGCCCATTCCTTCATTCTCCCTCATTCATTCCCTCACGTGATCCCCTCCCTCCTCATCTCCTAACACTCACTTTGAATTACTCTCTTGTCGAACCTGATCACCTCATTCACCCTGGAACACTCCTACTCCTCCTCCTCCACCCCCCCCCCCCCCAATTGCCTCACTTACCCTCTATGTCAGGGATAGCAGGAGCACAGAACCCTTGGGTTGCATCCTTCTCTGCTGCCAGAGCCTGAGTCACACTTTGAACCATGTGGTTCAAAGTGCTACATTCAGTCCCCAGCAGCAGCAGAGGAGAATGCATTCTTAAGTAGCTGCAAGACTGCTATCCTCCTCCTGTTTCCTGACATTGAACATGAGTGAGGGAATCAGGCAGTGGGGTGAGCCAGAAAGAAAGCAATTTGCCTTCCCACTGCTACCAGTACTGCTTCGCTTCCAGAGGGGAGAAGGATTGCAGATATTTGGCCAGGACTGGCTAATTCTACTGCAAGGGCTAACCTTTGGAGTCCTTGCCATATCTTGGAATCACAGGAGACTGGGGGCCCTGCTAATAGAAAACATGAGTGCATAAAGAGAGGTATTACCCATGTGTAGGTTTCTTGTGACATCCCATCTTGAGTACTGTGTTCAGTTCTGGAGATTACATCTACAAAAGGACATGGATAAGGAAGATGCAATCGAAAGGATGGCTACCAAAATAGTGTGACTGCATTATAAACCACACATAGTGTAAATGTGGTGAAGAGAATAAAAAATAAAATTATGAATTTGAAGGGGCTGTGTAAGTGCCAGTAATGCCTGCATTGAGTAATGTGTTTGGGAACCATAGCAATGGGTATCCAGGGGAAGCTATTACCTTAACAATAGAGCACTGGTCACCTGCTCACCCCTAGTAAGGTTTAAAGTAATGGTAAAAATTATAGCCAAATTACAATTTTGTTTAAAGAATTGGTATAATTGGGAATGCATTTAAATTAGTTTTCCTTTTTAGTAGTCTCTTGAACCAAGGGGTTTTTTTTTTGTTGGTTTTGGTTTTTTTTAGAGATTTCTGTTAATTGCTAATCTATCCCAAGTGGGACAGATACTTTTCTTCTTTATGACATCAGCAATATTCTTTTAGTTTTCTCTGTATGACAGTTGGTCAGTGAGGGGCGTTGAGCTGGGAAAGGTGACAAAGGGAGAGCGTGTGCTGCTGAGCTCTGTTATTTAGGCCTTTATACTGTGTAAAACACCTTAGAAACATTTAAGAAACCCTAACTAAGAGTGAATGAGAATGATTATTAATGTTTGACTGCCAAAGGTAAGGAAATTACTTTAGTGAGATTAAAGATAAAATAGCTCAAGCGTGGATATTTTCTCAGCTTTCATAGTTAGCTGAATGAAAGAAAATTTTGAAACTGATTGTGTGATATCATAATTACCCTGAAGTTAAAGCCCTGTTAGAACCAGACAAATATTGCTGCTTATATATATTTTGCTGTACACCTGAAGATAAAGGTGACTACTGCTGAATTCCAAAGGAAAATTAAAAGCTCTTTTGGCAAAAGTGTAAAAGATTTTAATTTTGGGCTTCAAGACTTCTTATTTTCAAAACCTCATTTCCATTTAAATACAGTTATCTGAGGATTGTTTGAGGAAAGAGTGTACGGATCGCAATGTGTTGTTTAACTCATTTAAAGAGTGTCTGATATAAAAACACATCAGTTTATTCTTATCCACCTTTCCTAGACCTAGATAGGGAACTGAATTAACCTTTTATTTTGAAGCTAGTAAACAAAGTACATTAAGTTAACAACCTACACATAGCTAGTAACATTCAAGAAAGTGAAAATTGACAGTCTCAGGGAGACAGGTTCCTTTATTGATTTGTTAAAGTCAGGATAGTAGGAAATTGTTCCAGAGACAACGTGGTCAAGCATGAGAGATGTCCATCCAGAAAGAACTGTAACCTCCAAAACTTCTCATCTTTGTCCAAAGACCAGCGTTTGCAAGTCATCGCGGGAGTTATAGATAAGTGCACCGATTACATGTGTAAAAAGTATTAAAGACTTTAAAACCGTGGAATCTGCAAACACTATTCAAATTATTAACAGAATACTGATATTAGTAACATTAGTGGTATTAGTATTATTACAGTTATATATTTATCATTTTTACTTGAGGACCCTGAAAGTTGATAACCTCTAAAAAAAAAAAAAAAAAAAAAAAAAAAAAATTAAATTAAATATTTAATAGCATGGTAAATATTTTATAAAATGGAATTTGAAATATTGCTATACTTATCTGAAAGTAACTTGTTTGGAATGTTTTAAAACCTAGTACCAAGATTAAAATATATTTGTGTCATAATTCATGTATATACTTGTTTCCCAGTAAACCATATTCTCAATTGTCAGTTTAATAAATTTCACTTTAATAATACAAAGTGTCAAGATAATAATTTTCTTTTGTTTGTGAAACTTCATTGAGGAAAATCGTAAGCTGTTAACTTATAACAACTTTAATTAATGAAGGAAACCGCAAAGCCTGAACCACACAGCTACCAATGTGACCATGCATAAAAGCAGTTTCTAATAGGGATGTGCAGACAAAAAGTTTACGTTGAATTGTTGATACGTTGTCGTGGAGGGTCGATTCCGTTCAATATGGAAGTATGGAGAAATCCATAAGTTGTGGATCTGTCCATACGTTCCCCGGTTCCCTAAATAAAAATTTAAACCCCCACCCTCCTTAATCCTCCCCAAGACTTACCAAAACTCCCTGGTGGTCCAGCGGGGAGTCAGGAAGCCATCCCTGCACTCCTTTGCGATTTCCTCATGGCGCCGATAGCCTGTGTCACAGGGGCTGCCGGTGTCATTGGTCAGCCCCTGTCACATGGTCACCGGCGCCATCTTGTGCTCCACCACGTGACAGGTAGGTCATGTGGCAGGAGGTCACTCCGGGACCCCCGCTGGACCCAACCGGAACTTTTGGCCAGCTTGGGGGGGCCTCCTGACCCCCCCCAAGCTGGCCAAAAGTTCCGGTTGGGTCCAACGGGGGTCCGGGAGCGGAGGCGTGGAGGAGCACGTGATGTCGGCGTCACTCCGCTCCGGCGTCACGTGCTGCTCCGCTCCTGACCCCCCAAGCTGGCCAAAAGTTCCGGTTGGGTCCAACGGGGGTCCCGGAGCGACCTCCTGCCACATGACCTACCTGTCACGTGGTAGAGCACAAGATGGCGCCGGTGACCATGTGACAGGGGCTGACCAATGACACCGGCAGCCCCTGTGACACAGGCTATCGGCGCCATGAGGAAATCGCAAAGGAGTGCAGGGATGGCTTCCTGACTCCCCGCTGGACCACCAGGGAGTTTTGGTAAGTCTTGGAGGGGTCAGGAGGGTGGGGGGTTTGTTTATTTAGGTTCAACGAATTCAACATAGCTATGTTGAATAAGTTGGAAGTTGCGATGCGTTGCGCATCAAACCTTTTTTTTTCTCTTAAAAATATAAGTTGCGTTTTACATATGCGTTCAAAACGAATGCACACCCCTAGTTTCTAATTTCCGAAGTGATTTACCCTTAGAGACTGAAGGCGCTACACATGTACGAGTCCCTAGAAGACTGAAGGGAAAGGGGAGATGTGGTACAAACATTCAGATATCGACCAGTCTTCAATAAAGTATCATAAGGTTGCATCCCCCTTCTAATGAACAGCTCAGGTACAAGGAGTTGTCATCTAAAGTACCTGAAGGGAGGCAAACTTGAAAAGAAAGAATGATGTAAACTTTCACTGGAACACTTGGAACGGACTTCAAGCAGAGATCAAAGTGGCAAAATTCAACCATTGCCTTGGACAGACACAAAGGGTCCTTAGAGGCAAAGAGAGACACTATCACAGATTACAGCATACCTGTGACAGCACGCACATGGACAGACTGGGTGGACCAAGTGGTCCTTTTCTGCCAGCATTGGCTCTGTTTTATGAGTGAGCTCGTGATTGGTGATGGAAGACTTTGAAGTCAGAGCTGGAATTCTTTCAGAGGGTTCAGGAGAAGGAACAGGGGAGGGGAACATTAGTCTCCCCATCATTTGATCTACATTAGGTAAACTATTTTTTTTTTCCACTGGGGGCACTATTTTTTCCTTTCATTGAAATGTATTAAAAAAAAAAAAAAAAATCCCAGGTAGTACCTGTACACTCTTTCCTTCTTCCTCCTTCCCTCTCAAAAATATTTTCAAAATGTTTATTGTCTTCCCCTTGCCCGCCACCGTTTCTTTGTAGACAGACGCACAATAGCACATGCACATACTTCTGCCACAGGTATGCAGACATTCCAAAAGTGACGAGAAAATAAAATCTATCCTGCATTTCATTTTATAGGGCTATTTCTCAGTCCCCAGTCAGTCGAATGTACATATCCCCTCTAACATTTAGTTTACATAAATAGATCAAGGAAACTAAGCAGTGCTCTTCAAAATCGGTTTAAACATAAAATATAATCAAAGATTATTCATTATTCCTTTTTGTCAATACTTGAGCATTTATGAATGCAAGAATACTCTTTACAATAAGCTGATTATATATAGCTAGTAAAACAAAAATGTTAGTCTATTAAAAAGGTGTCAGGGCTACACAACTTCACCATTTCATCAGTGATAGATACCTCCTTAAGATGCTGTATATATTACCTTAGATCAGGGGTCTCCAAACTTGGTCCTCACTGGCTGCAACCCAGTCAATTTATTTCTACAACGAGTATGCAAATATATCTCAAGCATATTCATCATGGCAATCCTGAGAACTTGACTGGGTTGCAGCCTCAGGGACCGAGAATGGGGACCCCTTACTTAGACACTATAGTGCTATAGTATATTTATTTTATTAGGAAAAGGGCTGCTCAGAAAACAATCGACTTCAGCAAAGTTTGTTAGGCATCACTGAAATGAAATTTTATGCTCCTCTAAAGTGTCACTTGTTAATTGGCTGATTATTGTTTTGCTTAGTTCAATGTAAACCGAGTTGATTTGATTTGTATCAAGAAAGTCGGTATATAAAAGCCTTAAATAAATAAATAAATAAATAAATAAATGTGATTGATCATGTTGGGCATTTTACAATTGCTAAGTCATGAATTGAAAAAGCAACTTTTCTTTTACTTATTTCTAACACTGGAGGGCACCAGAGCCTGACCATTACATCTCACAAGCAAGAAAAGCATATATCAGAGTCATCTTGTTTGGAACATTTAATTCAAAGCAAAATTACAATTTTTTTCCCCTCTGTTTACCCAGTGTACCCAAAAGCTAGGCAAGCAATGTAACTAATCTCATTACCAAGACTTAAATGCATCATTAAAAGATTTAAATTTGGTTTGGAATTTATGTTCTCATTTTGGCTTCTAGTTAAAATGAAATCGATTCAATAATAGATTCCTACCCAGGGGCTTCCTGATAACAAAGCTAACTCGATGAGCTGTGTGCAGGTGTTAATGCGGCAGGAGAACAGCAGAACTGCAAAAGTACCATGTAAAATGAAATGGAACGAGTAAACATTAATCGGTTGTTTACTCTTTCAAAAAGTACAAAGACTAGGGGACACACAATGAAGTTACTGGGTGAGACATGTAAAACTAATAAGAGAAAATATTTTTTTTCTCAATGCATAATTAAGCTCTGAAATTCTTTATCAGAGGATATGGTGAAAGCTATTAGTGTAACTGTGTTTAAAATAGTTTTGGACAAGTTACTGGAGGAAAAGTCAATAAACCATTCTTAGGGAGGAGTTGCAGAAAGCTTGGCATCTATCTACTTTGGGATCCTGCCAGATAATTGTGACCTGGATTCGATACAGGATACTGGGCTTGATGGACCTTTGGTCTGGCCCTGTATGGTAAGTCTCAAGTTCTTATGACACAGCATTACCCCCTGACCTTACTTAGTGCTTACTGCCTGAATTCAGCATCAGAAAGAGTGTGACAACACTCTTCAGAGCTTCAATCCTATGTGCTTTCTGGGTTAGCTACTAGGGATGTGAATCGTGTCCTCGATCGTCTTAACGATCGATTTCGGCTGGGAGGGGGAGGGAATCGTATTGTTGCCGTTTGGGGGGGTAAAATATCGTGAAAAATCGTGAAAAATCTAAAAATCGCAAAACCGGCACATTAAAACCCCCTAAAACCCACCCCCGACCCTTTAAATTAAATCCCCACCCTCCCGAACCCCCCCCCCCAAATGACTTAAATAACCTGCGGGTCCAGCGGCGGTCCGGAACGGGCTCCTGCTCCTGAATCTTGTTGTCTTCAGCCGGCGCCATTTTCCAAAATGGCGCTGAAAAATGGCGGCGGCCATAGACGAACACGATTGGACGGCAGGAGGTCCTTCTGGACCCCCGCTGGACTTTTGGCAAGTCTCGTGGGGGTCAGGAGGCCCCCCACAAGCTGGCCAAAAGTTCCTGGAGGTCCAGCGGGGGTCAGGGAGCGATTTCCCGCCGCGAATCGTTTTCGTACGGAAAATGGCACCGGCCATACGCGTATGGATCGACTGCAGGAGGTCGTTCAGCGAGGGTTCCGGCGCCTCGCTGAACAACCTCCTGCAGTCGATCTCCTGCCGGCGCCATTTTCCGTACGAAAACGATTCGCGGCGGGAAATCGCTCCCTGACCCCCGCTGGACCTCCAGGAACTTTTGGCCAGCTTGTGGGGGGCCTCCTGACCCCCACGAGACTTGCCAAAAGTCCAGCGGGGGTCCGGAAGGACCTCCTGCCGTCCAATCGTGTTCGTCTATGGCCGCCGCCATTTTTCGGCGCCATTTTGGAAAATGGCGCCGGCTGAAGACAACAAGATTCAGGAGCAGGAGCCCGTTCCGGACCGCTGCCGTTCCGGACCGCCGCTGGACCCGCAGGTTATTTAAGTCATTTGGGGGGGGTTCGGGAGGGTGGGGGATTTAATTTAAAGGGTCGGGGGTGGGTTTTAGGGGGTTTTAGTGTGCCGGCTCACGATTCTAACGATTTATAACGATAAATCGTTAGAATCTCTATTGTATTGTGTTCCATAACGGTTTAAGACGATATTAAAATTATCGGACGATAATTTTAATCGTCCTAAAACGATTCACATCCCTATTAGCTACTTTGACCACATTTTTATTGAGACTCAGAAGTCTAGTCAAATTAGGAATCTTAAAAATTGAAAGTATCCCAGTATGTAAGTGAAAATAACCACAATACATTTTAAAGAGAGAATTGTTGTTGTCAAATACTTCCATGTTGGGTTTTTGGGGAAGGAGGGGTTGAATGGGCTGAATTTCTGGAATGCAAAATGCTTTCAAAAGAAACTCCTATGTGGCTATAGTTACATCTGGAGCAGTGTAAATAGATCATTAAGAAATTGAACAACTTCTATTGGCCTTGCTTGCTATAGAGTAAAGAGCTAGAAATTTATGATAGTGAAAAGTGTGTGATTTAGAAAAAGACATATAGTAATCATGGAAAAATATGTTCATGTATCACTCAGTACAGTGCCAAATTGACACATGTTGTCCCTATAGAATGTCGCAGAGATCCCTAGCAGTCACAGTGAAGAAGAAATGATGGAGCAACTGCCTGTAAGACTGTGGCATCAAAGCAAGGGGAAGGTTAAGGAAATCTAGGTAAATAAACTAAACAACATTACACAGCTCTGATAGCTCTTCAGTCGTCGTTCTTCCAAACAGTAACCTTTTGTTTGCAATTTAATATTTTATTTTAACAGAATATATATGGTAAATGCATACAGAGGTTAATATAATTTAGACATGATTCATCATAATATCCAGAGCAGCAGTAGCAATCCAGCACTGCTCATAACCCCCACTACAGTGCCTCCTTTTCGCCCCAGGTGAGCTTCCTATTTGGAAAGGTAACCTGTGCAAAACAGAAGGAGAGGCTGCCTTGGCAGGGGTAGGGGAGTGGGGGAGTGGGGGCAGGGGTTGCATGCTTGCACGGTTTCTCAGTCTCTATGTTCAGAATGCATCGATTCCTTGCCTCCTCACTAGGAATGTGCAAGGAAAACATTTTTGGTATTTTTTTTCTCTCCACTTTTTTCAGTTTCGTTTCAGTTTTGCACATGCTATTTTGAAATTTAGTGCATGCTATTGTGAAATAGCGAGCAGAAAAACAAAACAAAGTATATTGCAACAAAAAAATGCACATCCCTATTCTGCACAGTATAGATGACAGCTAGGAAAGAGGAGATTCACCTTTTTAAGCTATGCATGGGAAGAGCAACAAGAGCGTATTGCATGGTTGGGTTTGAGCCTTTGAGGAAGTACACTGTGATGGGCCTTACCTGCAAGAATAGTCATGTCATAGGAGCCAACCACTGGTCTACATCAATTTTGCTTACTACAAGATAATGTGATCTTTATGTATTTTAGTGTGCTGAATCCAAAAATCACATGTTTCCTCTAGTCATGTCCAGTTTTTCCACAAAACGCTGTCTACTCATAAACTCTTATAGCAATAATGTAACATTATTATTTAGATATGCTGAATACACAAAAAAGATAATTAATGCACAGAAAAACATGCTGAAATCGCAGTCGGTATAACCAATAGGAAGACTGCTTATTAAACAGTTTAAAACTGCTGATGTTTACATTTTATGGCTATATAAGCAGCGTGAAAACCGATGGCAGCATTCAGTCGTTCAAGAGGCTTAGAAGTCGCAGCAAATTTAACTCTGCTAAATCTGTTTTTGTTGAATATGTCATCCAACACTCGTATACTTCGTGGACGGTGCCGGAATGATCCTGATATATTCTGTTACATTTGTGGTTGTTTTACAACACCCAAAGGACAAATATATCTGACTTTGTACGAAACGCTTATCATGCATATTTCAGGGTTAAACTGGGTGACCAGGACAAACCATGGGCACCACATAAAGTGTGCAGGACATGTGTTGAAAACCTGAGACAGTGGACTAAAGGTCAGAGAAAAACATGAGTGTCAAATTGCATTTCCTTGATAGCCACCTGAACCTCTTCCCCCTCAAATCTTGGAGCTATGAGTGAAGAACAAGGAGAACGCTTCCACCAAGATATCAAGACCATGGAACATAGATATCAAGGCAGATGGAACACAAACATGATGGCAGACTACTGCTGGGGTTTACAGCGTGACAACCCTGATTATAGCTATTCCAGAGCATCCACAAAGAGAAACTTTCTCCCTAACAATTAACATTTACAATCCTATTGCTCTCTTGGTTAGATGATAGACTTGTTTTTTTTGCATGAAACAAATATATTACGTGCTATCGCTTCTTCAGAATTTCTTATTACCCTTGATATTCAACTTTATAATCTTTAATCAAACATTTCTCATTTGTGAAAAAATTTGACGTATTGCATATTTTTTTACTTCATATTTGGAATCAGCACCTTTCATTTGGGTAAAATCAGCAAAAGTAAATAGGTCAGCAGAAAACGTTTTTTCAAATGTAGACCAGTGAATCATTGGGGATGCTAAATGCAACACAAATGACAGCGCCCCCAGCAAAAAAGAAATAAACAGAACACAATGGGTTGTGAGTATGACTGGCCAGCCTGTATTTAAATGTCCAGAGAGGAGTGGGAAATGGGGAAAACTCATGTGGCCAGTCCAAAACAAAACTAGGAAAGACTCAAAATCCCACCAGTTATTTTTCTCCCCAATCCCAGCTCATCCCCTCTAGGCTCCTCCCTCCTGCTCCATTCCACCCCTCCAATAGCCCATCTACATTTCAATCTCTTCCCCCACCCTTACCTGTCAGCACCATTCTTTCTCCACCTCATTTTCCCTCATTCTCCTAATCTCCTCTTCCCATCTTCCCCCCTCCCGCCCCTTACACTATCTGCACTCTTAATTCTTCTCCTCCTGCTTGGGCATACTTTGAATTTTATATTTGAGGGGAAGGGGTTTAATACCCCTCTTCCAGCTTCACTTCTTACATCCCTTTAGTCTGCTCTGCTCCTCATTTCCCTTCATTCACTCTCCCTTTACCTGGCTCATCCTCATGCCTCCTCTCAATCCCTTCATTTATCCTCCCATCTTGGTGCAGCACACAAGCAGTGAAGCCAGTGGCATAGCCAGAACAGATTTTTTTGGGTGAGCTCAAGGTTAACATGGGTGGGCTGTAGGTATGCAGGTCTGAGACCTACTAATTGTATTCTTATTGATAAATAATACCATTTACTGCACCCTACAATGGCTTTCTAAGTAGTTTGCAACAGCCAATATGCACCATGCATGAAACTTAAAAATATTTTACCTCAATTATTTCAAGCACTTGCCAGCATTAAAAATTCCTTATTAATCTGTATTAATTTTATATTTATTGCAATTTATAAATGCACAAATATATCATATAAAAAGTAAAGAAAACAATCAGAGCCAATCATTCATGTAATAAAACAAAAATTAGTGTATTCTTTCATGAATTCTCTTTGCAGAAAGCCAGAAATCATCATAACTACAATAAAATATCATTAATCATCAGAACAGGTGCAGAGCAGAGCTAGGCCAATTCACATTACAACTAGCATTAAAAAAAAATTCAAATTCTGGAATCACCTTAGCAAAAAATATCCCTCCACTGCTATTTTGTGAAGGAACACAAACTCCTGCAAAGAAAGAGACATCTTACATAGAAACATAGAAATGACGGCAGAAGAAGACCGAATGGCCCATCCAGTCTGCCCAGCAAGCCTCACACATTTTTTCTCTCATTCTTATCTGTTTCTCTTAGCTCCTTGTTCTATTCCCCTTCCACCCCCACCATTAATGTAGAGAGCAGTGATGGAGCTGCATCCAAGTGAAATATCTAGCTTGATTAGTTAGGGGTAGTAGGGGCAGTAACCGCCGAGATAAGCAAGCTACACCCATGCTTATTTGTTTTACCTAGACTATGTTGTACAGCCCTTGTTGGTTTTTTTTTTGTTTTTTTTTTTTCTTCTCCCCTGCCGTTGAAGCAGAGAGCCATGCTGGATATGCATTGAAAGTGAAGTATCAGGCACATTTGGTTTGGGGTAGTAACCGCCGTAACAAGCCAGCTACTCCTCGCTTTGTGATTGCGAATCCTTTTTTTCTTCACCCCTGTCGTTGAAGCTATGCAGGATATGCGTGAAGCATCAGTTTTTTGTTTTTTTTTCCCCTGCCGTTGAAGCAGAGAGCTATGCTGGAAATGCGTGATGTATCAGTCTTTCTCCCATGCCGATGATGCAGAGAACCATGCTGGATATGCATGGAAAGTGAAGTATAGGCACATTTGGTTTGGGGTAGTAACCGCCGTAACAAGCCAGCTACTCCCCCGCTTTTGAGTGCGAACCCTTTTCTTCTCCCTTGCCATTGTAGCAGAGAGCTCTGCTGGATGTGTGAAGTATCAGTTATTCTTCTCCCCTGTCATTGAAGCAGAGAGCTATGCTGTATATGCATTGAAAGTGAAGTATCAGGCATATTTGGTTTGGGGTAGTAACCGCCGTAACAAGCCAGCTACTCCCCTCTTTGTGAGTGCAAATCCTTTTTTCCATTACCTCTTGCTGTTGAAGCTTAGAGCGATGTAGGAGTCACAGTAAGCATGTGTATGTTTATTTAATAAGGGTATTGTGTCAATAGCCATCATTCTGGCGAGTCACCCACTCTTCATTGGCGGCCTCTTGACTTTATGGATCCGCAGTGTTTATCCCACGCCCCTTTGAAGTCTTCCACAGTTCTGGTCTTCACCACTTCCTCCGGAAAGGGCATTCCAGGCATCCACCACCCTCTCCGTGAAGAAATACTTTCTGACATTGGTTCTGAATCTTCCTCCCTGGAGCCTCAAATCGTGACCCCTGGTTCTGCTGATTATTTTCCTACGGAAGAGGTTTGTTGTTGTTTTTGGATCATTAAAACCTTTCAAGTATCTGAAAGTCTGTATCATATCACCTCTGCTCCTCCTTTCCTCCAGGGTGTACATATTTAGATTCTTCAATCTCTCCTCGTACGTCATCCGATGAAGATCCTCCACCTTCCTGGTCGCCCTTCTCTGTACCGCTTCCATCTTGTCTTTGTCTTTTTGTAGATACGGTCTCCAGAACTGAACACAGTACTCCAGGTGAGGCCTCACCAAGGACCTGTACAAGGGAATAATCACTTCCCTTTTCTTACTCGATATTCCTCTCTCTATGCAGCCCAGCATTCTTCTGGCTTTTGCTATCGCCTTGTCGCATTGTTTCGCTGTCCCATTTCTGAGGAGATTGTGTACCCTTGGGCCACGACGCGACTGCAGAGTAGCTCCGGGAAGCGCCAAGGCAGGCGAGAAGTGTCCAAGCACAGGCTGGAGATGCAGGACCCTGGCCTCTGCTGAACCTGATCACATTGAAGAGACTCAGCAACGCAATGTTGGTCTCTGGAGTAGCCCTCCGGCCACTTGATAGCCCTTTCGGACTTGCCATATGGAATGTCAGATGCGACAGGTTCTAACAGAGGCTGAGGGCTGGAACAAATAAATTCAGACGAAGACTCAGGATACTTGAAGGATTGAGATGAGACTCAGGGATACAGCTTGAAGAATTCAGAAGGAGTCACAAATCAAGAGTTCTGAATTAGTACTGCCACACCACACGTCTTACACAGCCAGTCCAGGCAGGTCACGGGACCATCTGGTGGTTTCCCGACTCAAGTTACTTGGAGGTTTCAAGACAAAAACTCCAGGGGGGCCTGCACCGAGGGGCACCCCCCACAGACAGTCAAGGCAAGGCACGGACCACGCTGGACACAGAACAGGTTTAGGCAGAGTTCTTAGTCAAAGACAGAGGGAAGATGCAAGGGACTCCGAAGACCCGGACAGGATTCAGGAGAAGGGCTCGGAGATGGGACTCAGAGCAAGGAACACCGAGACGGGACTCGGTGCAAGGAACATTAAAGCCGGATCTTCTGGAGGCTTATGCTGCCATGAAGAAAGACAACTGGATAAAAGAAGATCAAGACGTGAAGACATCGGAGAAGAGGACATCAGGACTTCAGGGGATCTGAAGGACGAAACATCAGGAAACATCAGGAGATCTGAAGAGAAGGACATCAGGAACTGGACGGATGAAGACACACGGATCCGACAAGAGACCATGACGAAGATGAAGACGAAGACATGGAATTCCAACATGGAACAGGGTGCCTAGGAGAAGTTGGATTGAAGAGAAGTCCTAAGGAGGACTGGCTCCTTACGAAGGCAATGAAGCAATGAAGACAGGCCCTTCTTATAGGGCTAAAAAGGCACACCCAAGATGAAGTCATCAGGAGGGGCCGCAGGATCCTCCCACCACGAGCCCTTTAAAAAATGAAGAGAGGCGCAGCCTCGCGCCTAAGGAGGAAGGGGCAGGACCTTGGAGTGCGGCATCCCTGCAGCGGCACAGTGCAGGAGCAGGGCTGGGCCGCGGAACAGGCCCTGATGCTGGAGTGGCGGCATCCAAGCCACAAAGAGGAAGCTGGGAGCGGCTCCCTGCCGCAGGAAAGAAGCTGGCAGTGGAGCCCCCCCCCCCCCCCCGGAGGGGAGAAGATGATGTCTGCGGCATCCAGGCTGCGTAAGAACACCGGCGGCCTCCTGTCTGCAAGGGCAGCAATCAGGCAGCTCCAGCCGCATGGAGAGGATGTCAGTGGCCTCTGGGCCACAAAGGTGGCAACAGGACGGCTCCAGCCATGCATAAGGGATGTCGGCGGCCTCTGAGCCACACCTTACTATGCCATACAGTCACAGCATTGACTCTCAGGATTCAAATAACAGCAACCTTGTGAAAAAGCAGCAATGAAAATACTAAACCAAGCCCTAGAACATGAATACATCACTTACTGGAATAACAGAACAAGCTGGACTACTGCAGAGAAACTACATGTGAGCAGAAATACTGCACTTTAGTCACACACACACAGGCAAAACAGAGACCGACCTTTACCTAATATAGAAATAAGAGACTACAAATTAAAAACATGCAAATAAAACCAAAATAGAAAGCTGAGAAAGTAGACTCTGAACAGTGGAATATTGAAGAAAGAGCAAAATACAAAAGTATATAAGAAATGCACATTCCCAAAGATGGCATATTCAAATTGCTAAAATCTCAAAATAATTTTTTTTTATCTTTGTTGTCTGATCTTTGTATTTTTCTAATCAGTTGGTCCTGATCTCTTTTTCCCATGTTTCCTTTGTCGCTCATTTCCTAATTCCTTTTCAGTATCTCTCGTCTCCTACTGTCTTCTTCCCTTCCTCCCTCATACTCACAGACAAGTTTTCTCTCATAGCCTCCCTCTCACACACAAGCTCTCACTCTCATATGCTTTTCCCCCTCCCCACAAGCTCACATTCTCTACACACACACAACTTCTCTCACCCCCCTCCCCCCAGGCTCCCATTCTTATACACACAGAGACACACACCCAGGCACCCATTCTCACCCACATACACACATTCAAGCTCTCATTCTCACCCACACATACTCGCATTCAAGCTTCCATTCTCACCCACTCACACACACAGGCTCTCACACAGACACACACACACATACACATGCACACACAAACAGGTTCTCACTCATTTACACATACATACAAGCTCATATACATTATGGTGTCCTATCACAGCTTCTGCTCTCTCCCCCCTCCCCCCAAGCAGGAAGCTCAGTGGGCCATACGGCAGCAGGCAAAGCTACGGGTCACCAGCTGGTTAGGTCCTGCTGCGGCCTTCCTGGGTATTGCATGCACACCCGGTCACACCGAGCCTGGCCTTGCAGCTCCGGCTCTCCTCTGCGCCATCGCAGGGATGGGATCCCACAAGGGCCTTGCAACTCCGGCACTCCTCTTTGCCATCGCGGAGATGGGATCCTGTGATGGCCTTGCAGCTCAGGCACTACTCTTAGCCATCACGAGGATGGGATCCTGCAATGGCTTTACTCTAACAGGCCTCTTCGGGTTGGATGGGCCTGGGTCCAAATTGAGTGGGTAACTGCCCACCCAGGCCCACCCATGGCTATGCCACTGAGTGAAGCATTTCAAACTGCATCCCCTCCTCTGCTTCCTGAGGCTGTCGTCATGCTCTGAGCCATGCAGGAACTTTAGCACAGTGTGGTTCAAAGCATGACACATGGCCAGAAGTAGAGGAGCCTGATGCAGCTTGACGTACTGCACTGTAGTGAGAGAGAGGCACAGGGCTACCACCAATGCTGCTACTGCTCCTACTGTGGCCCCGGCCTCCTGTGTTGATTCTGTGGGGAACTATAAATTCTATGGGAAGGGCCAGATTTTGGGACCCTTCCCACAGCTGCAGGAGATCAGAAGCCCTGCCTCCAATCCAGACCCTCCATCACACACCCCATCGCCAAGCCTCTTTCCAATAAACCCCAACAACCTCTCTGTCACAACCCACAGCCTCTCTATCATAAATCCCATCCTCTATTTCACACACACCCACCCCAAAAACACCCATCTCTTTCCCTTTTCCTTCATCTGCATCTCTAACACAACTCCCTCCCCACCTCCCCGTCTCCCCTTCTCCCTCACTCTACCAAAAATGATCACATGGAAAAAGAGGAGGTCAGCTGCAGCATGTCAGGCCACATCCTCCTCCCCTTCCTCCTGGGTCTGACTGCTCCCTTCAACTGCAGGGCCATACAGTAATCATGGTTAAAAGCAGCAGTTGGATCCTGGCAGCAGAGAAGGAGAACATGGCTCACAGTGCTGCTGCCCTTCTCCTCCTCCTTGCCATTGTGCAGGAGGAAGGGAAGGACACATGGGGACCAGAAAAGAGTTTGGCAGCATCTGAGATTTCAAGCGCTGCCATGGGACAGCCACCCTTCTCCTTCCCCAAATGACCCTGCCCAATTCAAGCTGGATCCCTGGACTGTTACGGCGATTCTGCAGGGACCAGCATGTCCTTCTGGAAGCGGCAGGTTTTACATCTCTTCCCATGGTTGTGGAAACATGGGACACCATGGGCCCTAGCTATTAGCCAGATGTTGACAGAGAGAAGCCATTACCTTTTACCTCAGGAATCTAGCTGTGAGATCAGCCTATATGGGAGGTCAGGCATCTATACAATTTTTTACAGAGCTGGGAGACAACAGCTCTGATCAGCCTCAATCTACTCTGGTTCCATGTGAGTCAATTTGTACTATGATGAAATATTCTGGTATGGTAGGCTCAGTATCTCCTGCTATTAACAGAAAAGACTAGATGCGCTTTTAGAGGGTCATTTTCAAACAGCCCACATAGGCTAAGGTCTGTGGGTACTTTACATCCCAGATTTTGGTCCAAATTTCCACAGCAGATTTATATGCAGAAATCTCCTTTGAAAATTTGCTGGTGTGCATGGAACCAATGCAGACATGCACACACACAATTATAACTTGCTCTGGAGAAGGTGTAACTTTGTGTGAGTATATTTCTGTGTATATATTCGAATATCAAAACTATGAGCACAAGAGAAAGTGAAGTTATCAGCCCATATAGAAGCTTAAGAATGAGCTCCTGATTCCATTGAGCAGGAGGAAGTGATGTCATCAGCCCAGATGGAAGCTTAAGAATGAGCTCTAGACTCCGACAAGCAAAATCCAATATGTAGAAGAGCCATCCACAGTTAAGTGACACTTTCTCAAGTAAGCAAAGGTAGTATATACCCTGGGTATGGCTGCTTAGAAAAAAGTGCTAGATTTTAAGCAATTTTCTTATGTGACATTGAGCATGGAGACATGCGGGGAGTCTGGCATGAACGAGGTTGTAGGCTGAGACAAACTAGAAGCTGGCCCTGAGTAGTCGAAACAGCGCAGAGCCTGTCGGGATGTGATATTTCCTCTCAAGCAGAATTTTGCGAGTGGTTTTGTGAAATACTGCAGGATATAAAAAACAATAAAGGAAATACTGGATATAATGGTTGAATTCTATAAGGAGATAACTGATATGGGACAGCGGGTGGAGGAGGAGAATGATACATGCCTGGACGCGCAGGCAGAAAAAATTGAGCAGCTCCAGGGACAATGTAAAGTTTTAATAGCAGAGCAGTCAGATTTGCACAAAAAGTTTGAGGATCTAGAGAGAATCAATTCCGCCACTGGAATCTGAGGTTCTGGGGAGTGCTGAAGACTTCCGAGTATATGGACTGCTTGATAGGGATGTGAATCGTGTCCTCGATCGTCTTAACGATCGATTTCGGCTGGGAGGGGGAGGGAATCGTATTGTTGCCGTTTGGGGGGGTAAAATATCGTGAAAAATCGTGAAAAATCGTGAAAAATCGAAAAATCGCAAAACCGGCACATTAAAACCCCCTAAAACCCACCCCCGACCCTTTAAAATTAAATCCCCACCCTCCCGAACCCCCCCCAAATGACTTAAATAACCTGCGGGTCCAGCGGCGGTCCGGAACGGCAGCGGTCCGGAACGGGCTCCTGCTCCTGAATCTTGTTGTCTTCAGCCGGCGACATTTTCCAAAATGGCGCCGAAAAATGGCGGCGGCCATAGACGAACACGATTGGACGGCAGGAGGTCCTTCCGGACCCCCGCTGGACTTTTGGCAAGTCTCATGGGGGTCAGGAGGCCCCCCACAAGCTGGCCAAAAGTCCTGGAGGTCCAGCGGGGGTCAGGGAGCGATTTCCCGCCGCGAATCGTTTTCGTACGGAAAATGGCGCCGGCAGGAGATCGACTGCAGGAGGTCGTTCAAGCGAGGGTTCCGGCGCCTCGCTGAACAACCTCCTGCAGTCGATCTCCTGCCGGCGCCATTTTCCGTACGAAAACGATTCGCGGCGGGAAATCGCTCCCTGACCCCCGCTGGACCTCCAGGAACTTTTGGCCAGCTTGTGGGGGGCCTCCTGACCCCCATGAGACTTGCCAAAAGTCCAGCGGGGGTCCGGAAGGACCTCCTGCCGTCCAATCGTGTTCGTCTATGGCCGCCGCCATTTTTTCGGCGCCATTTTGGAAAATGGCGCCGGCTGAAGACACAAGATTCAGGAGCAGGAGCCCATTCCGGACCACTGCCGTTCCGGACCGCCGCTGGACCCGCAGGTTATTTAAGTCATTTGGGGGGGGTTCGGGAGGGTGGGGGATTTAATTTAAAGGGTCGGGGGTGGTTTTAGGGGGTTTTAGTGTGCCGGCTCACGATTCTAACGATTTATAACGATAAATCGTTAGAATCTCTATTGTATTGTGTTCCATAACGGTTTAAGACGATATTAAAATTATCGGACGATAATTTTAATCGTCCTAAAACGATTCACATCCCTACTGCTTGAGGGTAGTCATCGGTATTTGCAAAGCTATCCTGAGCAATAATAATGAGCAGGAGAGAGAGAAGGAACCCAGTATAGAGTTGGAGAGGGCACATTGACCGCTGGGACATTGAGCTAATAACAAGCGACACAACATAATAGCATGCTTTCACAACTATGCTATGAAGGATAGCATCTTTAATGTGGTGAGAAAGCAAACCTCGTGGCAATGGGATGGCCAACTACCTTTGTTGCAAACAGCAGGAACTGAAAGGTGACAACTGCACTTTGCAAAGAAAGCATCCACTGTCGATGACTCTGCCCTTTTGGCCTGTTCTCATTCAAGGGAGCTTCGTCTAAAGTGAAACAGTGGCCCGAGGCAGGAGAAGATACTTGCAGCAGCAGAGCCTCACTATTGATCATGTTACCAGAACCGAGCATGCTGCAACTGTCCCCAGGGAGGATTTCCTGCAGTGGCAGCGTGTAGGCAAGGGTGGCAAAAGATGGAGTCGGCAAGCAGGGAGTTCTGCCACCTCTACAGATACCGCAAATTGATGGATTGTGTCTAGGCTTCAGTGATGAGTAACTTTTTTTTTTTTTTTTTTTTTCAGTACATGACATCCTCAAACCAGCCATTCTGGGAGCACCCGGATCTGTCTGTAAAGCTGTTGTGAAAATCATTGCGAGAGCTTGGGCTCCTGAGGGATGAGTCTCTGTAAGGTATTGCCTTGCACAAAGGATATTTAACTGTGACTAGGCTTAATTATTTTTTTCTGCTGTATGTTTTTTCTTTTTATAGTTATATGATGCATGGTTGCTGAAATGGAGTCAACTGAATCTGGGCTGATGCGCATACCTCCTACTAGAGGGAAGGATCTGCATTGGAGGGAAGGGGACAGGAGGGGGCTGTAAGGGGAAGTTTCTTGGGGAATGGGACATAGGAATAGAGTGTGGGGGGGTTAGAATGTGGGGGGTTCTCTGGACAGAGGGTGTACGCAAATGGACAACTTGCAGGGAAGCTTTGGATATGGGGATTGGTGTTGATCACTGGAATTAGAGCTGGAGTTATAAATTGGAATAGTTGGGAATTTATGGAGGGAATGAAAGAGATCTTTCAGGCCATACTATATCTAAATTCAGATTATTCCGTATGAAAGGTTTGAATTCAAATAGGCAACGGCATCTTCTGTATAAGGAATTAGCCTCACTGAAAGCCTCAATAGTGATGTATACAAGAAATGCTTTTAAAAAGGAGGTATGAATATTTGATGAATTCTAAAGAATATCCCACAGATTTTTTTTACAGCTGTTTGAAAGGTGGGAAATATCAGGGATGGGGATACTGTTTAGCAAACAGTTTCTATGTGAATATAAAATGTGCTACAAGGACCCACCGTATAGATAGATATATCATAGTATAAATTGTGGTGTGGTGGTGAAGGGAATGTGGCATATACTCTTGTCAGCATATCTGCGTCAAATAAGTACCAGGGAGTCTTTTCTGACCCATTAGAAAAGACACTGATCTCGAAGGTGGAGGGTTATTTGATTTTTGGAGGGGATTTTAATCTCACCAGGACCCCAACCTTAGATAATTCTTTGGATTGCAGACCTGCTATGAAAGTACCCGGACAAAAGCTTAAATTGTTTATGGAAAGATGGAATCTTGTAGATGTCTGGAGGCAGTGCTTCCCCACTGTGAAAGACTATGCCTTCTACTCAAAACCTCACAATTCATACTCATGAATTGATCTAATAATAAGAAATTAAGCTAAGCGGATTCCATATTCAATATAATACAAATGTGAAACACACAAAACATACAATTTAAAATCCCTTTTAAACAATGATATATTCTCTAATGAACAGAAAAAACTTCTCTAAATTAAAAAGCTTTAAGCATTTTCCGGAAAATTTTCAAATTTTGAAGGGAATGCAGATCCTCGGGCAACTCATTCTACAGCCTTAGCTCGATGACAGATAAGGCTTGGTTTCTAGTCTCTTGGCGGTGAGCTTCTCGTGCTGTCGGTATCTCCAATAAACGCTGATTGGAGGACCGTAACGTACGAGTTGAATGATATAATGTAAACAGTTAACTTAAATAATTAGGGGAGTTTACTTGTAATGACTTAAAAACTAAAATCAAATTTTAGATGTAGAATGGGCAACCAATGAAATTGCTGCAGATGGGGAGTAATATGCTCACAGGATAGTGTTTTCAACACTAATCGGGCTGCTGAGTTTTTAACAACTGCAAAACCCTGTGCATTCGTTTTGAACGCATATGTAAAACGCAACTTATTTTTTTTTAAACTTAAAAAAGTGATGATGCGCAACGCATCGCGATTTTCAACTTATTCAACATAGCTATGTTGAATACGTTGAACCTAAATAAACACTTAAACCCCCCACCCTCCTGACCCCCCCAAGACTTACCAAAACTCCCTGGTGGTCCAGCGGGGAGTCAGGAAGCCATCCCTGTATTCTTTTGCGAGGAGCACGTGACGTCGGCGTCACGTCAGAGTGACGCGGACGTCACGTGCTTCTCCGCGCCTCCGCTCCCGGACCCCCGTTGGACCCAACCGGAACTTTTGGCCAGCTTGGGGGGGTCAGGAGGCCCCCCCAAGCTGGCCAAAAGTTCCGGGGGGGGGTCAGGAGGCCCCCCCCAAGCTGGCCAAAAGTTCTTGGGGGGTCAGGAGGCCCCCCCAAGCTGGCCAAAAGTTCCGGTTGGGTCCAACGGGGGTCCCGGAGCGGAGGCGCGGAGAAGCACGTGACGTCGGTGTCACTCCGACGTGACGCCGACGTCACGTGCTCCTCGCAAAGGAATACAGGGATGGCTTCCTGACTCCCCGCTGGACCACCAGGGAGTTTTGGTAAGTCTTGGGGGGGGATTAAGGAGGGTGAGGGGTTTAAATTTTTATTTAGGGAACCGGTGAACTTATGGACAGACCCTCAACTTATGGAATTCTCCATATGTCCATATTGAACGAAATCGACCCTCAACTTCAACTTATCAACTTATCAACGCAAACCTTTTGTCTGCACATCCCTAGTATTCGATTTTTAGGCAGGCCAATATAGACAGAATTACAATAGTTAATATAAATGCTTGCACTATTGACCTAAAATCTTTTATATCCAAATATGGTCTAATATATCAGAACAGTTTTAACTTAAAATAACCTGAAGACAAAATTGCACACAGCTGTGGTACATAACTCAGGTTTTCATTACAAATAAAACCTAAATTCCTCACCTGCTCCACAAATGGTACGGATTCCCCATTAACCAAAACATCCCTGGTTTTGGCCTTCTTGAAACCCAACGTGCTTTAGATTTACTAAAATTCAATGTCTATGAATTTAAAACCATCCAGTTGCCAACTGCAGCTAACCAGTTAGGGATTGAACCAGGGATCTTCTGCACAATGCTGTATAGCACTTACCACCCAAGCTATAGCCTGCTGGCTGCTGACTGTTTAAGTAGTGAATTGTGCAGCATCCTGCTTTAGGGTTATCCGAGTATGGAATTGAAATTGGTTGCTTTTAAGTATCTGTGTTTCGCGGCTTCTGCTGAGTTTAAGTAGCAAATGCTCCAGGTCAACAAGTTCTAAGTTCTGCAACATTTCATAGGGATACCATTTAACACTGATAGACTGAACTGAGAAATTTCAGAAAATATGTGGAATTGCCAAAAGTGAAGTACCCTGGCACCATTGCATTGCTTCTGCAGGTAAAAAATTCTGTCACAATTTAATGTTTCTGTGGAGTCCATTTAAAATTGCATTATAGCTTTGAAAGTTCCACATAAGTAAATTAATTTTCAGGTAAATGAGATCTGGATGTTTTGTAAGCTACTGTATAAACAGGTGCAGCAGCTGTAGCAAAATTAAATGTTTGCCTAAACACACAAAATGGACAGTGATGTATAGTCATAGCATCTGGCAACTCAGTCATCGCCTAGTCCTCCTTTAATTAGCATGCTCGTGAATATAATGGAAACTCATTTTAATGTAGCAGCAGATGGCCAATATGACAGAAGAGAAGGATGCCAATCTCTATCACCATTTACTCCAAGGGGAGCGTCAGAGTGAGAAAGAGGGGCACCTCCCTCCCTCCCCCATCGGAGCACAGTGTTGATCAAATGAGAGGTCATGTTTAATGCCTTCCAAAAGCAAGACAGCCAGTTTTGGAATCTTGTTAAGCAGCACTAGTCTGGCTCACGGACTTGATGGTGACAGTTCTGTATGGCTTACCCCTTGTTTCATTCCTCATTGTTTATACATGCATTCCTCCAAGCAGGAAAATAGGCTCACATAAATCAACCAAGCATCATAGTTCTGACAAAACAATGAATCAAGTCCTGCTGTTCATTTAAACACTCTAAAGCTAAAAAAGCTGACATCTTGAGTGCAATTTTAAATGATGGCAGAACACATCATATATCTTAGTCTGAAAATCCTGGTATGTGGGGTAAAGGATAGCATGGCACTCAAGCAAATACTGTAGTCTGAACTGTTCAAAGTTTTTGTTTGTTTTTTTTTTTTGGGGGGGGGGCTCATTTATTTATGTAACCCCTGGGCTGATAGTCCTGGATAAAAGCCCCAGGAACAACAATTCAAGCACAGTCTTTGATATTTAAACTTCCCATGCTGTTATTTTTAAATTAATTTCCAGGATTAACTTTAACTGTGGGTTAATCTGGAAAGAGGAAATGGAACATCTATTTATATTGGTGTACTATACAGACTTCCATCAGAGACAGAGGAGATGGATAGAGATTTAGTGAAGAATATTTGCAGGATTGCTGTGAAAGGGGAGGCACTGCTGATTAGGGATGGGAATCGGGCTTCGGACGATTGAAAATATCGTACGATATTTTCAAAATCGTCAGAAATTGGGGGCTCCCCCAAAACGATAGGAAAACCCCACGATATTGTTTGTGGGGGTTCTCTTATTGTTTTGGAGGAGGGCGGGAAAACCGGCACATAAAAATAACCCCTAAACCCACCCCGACCCTTTAAAACTAATCCCTTAGCTTCCCCCACCCTCCCGACCCCCCAAAAAACTTTTTACAGGTACCTGGTGGTCCAGTGGGGGTCCCGGGAGCGATCTCCCGCTCCCGAGCCGTCGGCTGCCACTAATAAAAATGGCACCGATGGCCTTTGCCCTTACCATGTGACAGGGTATCCGTGCCATTGGCCGGCTTCTGTCACATGGTAGGAGCACTGGATGGCCTGCACCATTTTTAAAGATGGCGCCGGCCATCCAGTGCTCCCTCCATGTGACAGGGGCCCGGCCAATGGCACAGATACCCTGTCACATGGTAAGGGCAAAGGGCCATCGGCGCCATTTTTATTAGTGGCAGCCGACGGCCCGAGAGCGGTAGATCGCTCCCGGGACCCCCACTGGACAACCAGGTACCTGTAAAAGGTTTTTGGGGGGGTGTCGGGAGGGTGGGGGAAGCTAAGGGATTCGTTTTAAAGGGTCGGGGTGGGTTTTTTGTTTATCGGCTCGGGCACAGCCGATAAACAAAACCGCGATGGGGCTGGACGAAAAAACCCCCACAATGTGAATCGGAACCGGAATCAGAACCAGTTCCAGTTCTGATTCACATCTCTACTGCTGATAGGTGATTTTAATCTTCCAGATGTTGATTGGGACATCCCAACTGCAGTATCTCATAGAAGCAGGGAGATCTTGGATTCTCTGCAAGGAGAACTGTTCTATCAACTGGTAACAGAACCCACATGGGAGGGGGAGATACTGGACCTGGTGCTTACCAACAGGTGTTAGGAAGGCAGCCCTTGCTGGTTTTGGGGAGAGGTAACCCTTCGACCACTCAATAAGCCCTTTCAGATGTGGAGTGATATGGAACCCTGTGTGGTGAGGCATCAATGAGCCTGACCACAGGCAGAAGTGCCAAAGAGGGACCTGGGGAAGCTACCCCTATACTAACTGCCATTCCTTCAGGTTGAGCCCTTGGTGCGGACAGCCAGCAGGACTTAGGTGGATCCCAAGACATAATCAGGCACAGGCAGAAGCCAGGAAGCAGTCTGAGATTGAGGCAGGCAGTGGGCAATAGAATCTAATAACCAATCTGGGGTCAAGGCAGGCAGCAGGCAAGCAGAATCCAGAACATTCCAAGGTCAAGATAGGCCTAAGCAACATCTGGAACCACACACACAGCAAGCAAGGCAGGATCCAGGAACAGGCCAAGGAACCTGTTGCCAAGGCAAGGTGTCCAGCTCCAGGTAGACTAAGTAGTCTTGAGCGTATGACATCATCATCAGGATGACTACCCAACTCTCTCACCAGAGTATGCAGAATCATGTGCACAGATGCGTATGCACACCCTATACATCTCTTCGCCAGGTCCTAGTAATACGTGCGTCAGAGCATGCAATGGTGGCTTCCTGCCATGCAGTGAGTGTCTGAAGCTGAGAAGTTTGGGAAGGTGGGTGAATTCTAACACGGGGACAGTATTTCTGATGTTGTAGTAGATGATCATCTGGGAACCAGTGACCACCAGATAGTGTGGTTCAATATTAAGATGCAAGAGATGAAGGTTCATTCTAAGGTGAAGGTCCTAGACTACAGGAAAACTAACTTTCTTAAAATGAGGGAGTACCCAAAGGAATCTTTAGCTGGATGGCAAAATCTAGGGGAAGTAGAAGGGCAGTGCGCAAAACTAAAAGGAGATATTATAAAGGCAACTAATCTTTTTATTAGGAATGTAAATAAAGGGAAGAGGGAAAAGAGACAGTTATAGTTTTCTAAAATCATAGCTGAAAAAGTAAGGAGAAAAAGTTAGCATTCATAAACTACAAGAGATCACAGAAAGAAGACAAGTGACAATATCTGGAAAAATTAAGAGAAGCTGGGAAAGTAGTCAGGAATGCAAAAATTCAAATAGAAGATAAAATAGCAAATACAGTAATAATGATAGAAGATAGAAGAAAGTGCAAAAGTAGCATTGTGAGACTCCAAGATGAAGGGGAGGAATACGTAGAGGTCGATGAGGAAAAAGCAAAATTGCTTAACAAATATTTCTGTTTGGTGTTCACTGGAAAGGCCTGGAGCAGGACCACATAAAACAAACACAAATAAGATTGGAAGTGAGGTAAACCTCAATCTATTTTCAGAACAGTGTGTTTCTGAGAAGCTAACTTAACTTAAAGTAGATAAAGCGATGGGGCCAGATGGGATACAACCGAGGGTACTAAGGGAACTTAGAGATGTCCTGGCAGCTCCATTTGCTAACCTTTTCAATGGTTCCTTAAGAGTCTGGAGTAGTTTCAGAGGACTGGAAAAGGGTGGATGTGGTTCCTATTCATAAAAGTAGAAGTAAGGAGGAGGCTAGGAACTACAAGCTAGTTAGCCTGACCTCTGTGGTGAGCACTGCTAAAACAGAGGATAGTGCAATATTTGGAATCCAATGTATTGCAAGATCCGAGGCAGCATGGTTTTACCAGAGGTAAATCTTTTCAGATGAATTTGATCAATTTCATTGATTGGGTGATCAGAGAATTGGATCAAGGGAGAGCACTAGTAGTGTACTTGGATTTCAGCAAGACCTTTGACACAGTTCTGCACAGAAGACTTATAAATAAATTGTGCACCCTTGGCATGGATCCTAGAGTGACTGACTGGATTAGAAACTGGCTGAGTGGGAGGCAACAAAGAGTAGTAGTAAATAGAGTTTACTCTGAGGAGAGGGTTGTTACTAGTGGTGTACCTCAGGGATTGGTCCTTGGACTAGTTCTTTTTCAATGTTTTTGTGAGCGTTATAACAGAAGGGTTGTCAGGAAAGATTTGTTATCTTGCTGATGATACCAAAATCTATAATAGTGGACAGCCAGGAAGGAGTGGAAAAAATGAGAAAGATCTATAGGAGCACAAGGAATGGTTTAAGATCTGGCAGCTAACTCAACTCCTCCCAATTACGCCCTTGGAACGCCCTTAACTTATTCAGCTGAATTTAGCTGGATAAGTTCCCAAATCTTCATTTAGCTGGATAACTTCTGATTTATCTGGCTAAATTCTTTTGAATATAGACCTCCCAATGTTTTTTTTTTCTCTCTAATTAACATTAGGACAGTGTTTAAGCTCCCTCCCAACTGATAGGGGACAGTTCCTTTTTGTTCAATTTAGTCAAAGTCCATATAGACAAATCCCAATCACGCCTATCTCTTCTGAAATTCTTCTCTCTCTTTATACTAAGGTCATAAGAACATAAGATATGCCATACTAGGTCAGACCAAGAGTCCATCAAGCCCAGTATCCTGTTTCCAACATTGGCCAATCCAATTCACAAGTATCCAGCAAATGTGCAAACATTAAATAAATCTCAAGCTACTATTGCTTTTTAATTAATAGCAGTTTATGGATTTTTCTTCAAGGAACTTATCCAAACCTATAAACTCAGTTACACTAACTGCCATAACCACATCCTCTGGCAATGAATTCCAGAGTTTAACTATGCGCTGAGTGAAATAGAATGTTCTTCGATTTGAATCTTCTTGAAATGAGAGTGAACCTACTACTAGGTCCTTCTTTCCCCTTCACTTCCTCATTCATGAATGGATGAAAACCCATTCCTCTTCAGAACTCCTCACTATTCACCCATGTTCTCAGACTGAGAAACATGACTCCTTTGCATTGCATACACTGAGGCTCTGGGTGAGTAGTCAGGCATGCTGAAAAAATACATGCTTCAAAAGGGAAACCAAAAATATGAGATGAGGAGGATAGGAAAAACTCCTCTCTCTGAAACACAAAGCATGAACAGGTATCCAAACACGGTATGCACTGTTTCAGACACAGACCTTCACAAGAGTGAAAGCTCTCTGTCTCCCTTCTGATCCCAGGTCTCAATCCAAGACCCCAGAGGCCTTCCTCCTAAAAAATAAACAAAACCAGGGAAGAGCTAAGGACATGCTGCCCCTGGAAAAGTCAGCTCATTCAACATCAGAAAATGGTGGCTAGGATATAGTATATAGGCTAAGAGCACTTCATTTTCCATATCTCACATGGGGGAGCTGCAATCCCACACTAGCTATTCTGTTTCCTCCCATTCAGTAAATGGATCATTCCTTGGGGTAGAAATCTGGTTCTAGAAGAGATCTGGGAGGATCTCTACATTTAGGAAGTATTTAGGGACCAAATGTGTAGTATGTTAGAAAAGTGGTTTTCAAGCCAGTCCTTGTGACACACCTAGTCAGTCAAGTTGTCAGGATATCCACAATGAATACACATGAGATGTATTCATTCAGGGTCACACACACAGTCACATACCCATCGGCTGCGTACCCCTCCCGCAACTTGAAGGAACTGTTTTTCGGCTAACTGCACTTTCATATAACTTGCCTAATCGTATACACTGTGTAAATTGTATATAACTCTTACCATGTAAGCACTTACTCTATGCTTATATGCTTTGCTCTCCAGTTAGAAATTGTTTAACCTTTCCTTTTTTCTTTTTTCCAACAGCCTAGTTCCACATTCCCTGTTATAATGTAACTTTTGCTTTCATTGTTAACTGGTTTACCCCCTAGTTTATTGTAAACCGGTACGATAAGACCTGGTCTTGAGCATCGGTATATTAAAAGAATTTAAATAAATAAATAAATAAATAAATGAGATAGATTTGCATGTACTTGCCTCCATTGTATGCAAATCTGTCTCATGCATATTTATTATGGATATCCTGAAAACCAGACCTGTTTGTGGCACACCAGGACCAGAATTGCCTACCTCTGGGATAGGAAGATTTGTATAAACTGCTACAGGGAAAGGAAATTGAGAAAAAAATCAAAATCATTTAGGCCTTACTATAAGGTTGAATTATGACTATGTTTAAAACTGAGAACTTTCCAGCTGGTGGGAGTTTCTGGGAGCTGTCCTTGGGCTTTGTATGAAGGAGAATTCCTTCCCCAAAAGGGAATGGGTTTGGGAGAATGGTATTTTAGGTGCTTCCATAAGCACTGAAGGGAAGTTGTTTTTGAGTTAAGTTGTTGGAGCAGTGAACTGAATAATGGGCTGAGACTCTCATGAGTCAGAAGTCTGCAGGCTGAGGCTTGCAACCTTAGTAGGTGCCTAGAGTCATACTGGGTTTGAGAAGGTCTGAGAGTTGGAAGTATTGAAGAAGCCCATGAAGGTTTTCTAAGGAAGCCCACAGCTGGGGACAGAGTCTGTATAGGACAGAAGTTTCCAGTGCTGCATATGGGCCTTGGATGGGGTTGGACTGGAAAAGCCACCTAAAAAGTGATCAACTTTGAAGTGAAGAGCTGTGAGTAACCTTTGTGATGTTCTTGGTGATTAGAAGTGAAAAGCTTTGAAGTTAATTTCTGAATTTGGACTACTGATGCTTTTTTCCCCATCTTTATACTGCGCTAATTGGACTGTAATTTTGGACTCTGGAATAAATTCTGTCTTTCTTTCTGGAACAACATTTTGGTTGAACCTCTATTTTTTCCCGATTGAGTGCAAATTTCCCCTTGGGCCTTACAGCTATGCTGTTTCTCACTAGAGTATATCCTAATGTTCGGGGGATTCAGCAAGGCTTTTTCTACCCCTGCAGCCTTCTATGGGTGGGCTACACTTGTGCATCCAGTTTAAGAAGTTTGCCAGAATTGTGATTCCATCATCCATACTTCCACAGACCAATTATATAAATTACAATATTCTGTATTCATTTTCAAATGCTAATCCATACAACCTAGACTCTTGCAAAAATGTTAGTTGAACTTTAAATCACCACATTAATTTACTAAGAAGGAACCATTCTTTTTTTATAACTTTGTTTATTTGAGTAACATGTGATAATACAGAAGAATACAAGGAACAATAAAACCTGAATGTAATAGAGACAGAACCGTTACAGAATAAGCCAAGGTACTCACATATGCCCACCTCAACCTTTTTCAATTGTTCTTCCCCCAGACATACTCCCAACCATACCTGCATACATCCAACACTCACACCAATGCTCACAGTTAAAACTTCCATCCCATGCCAAAAAAGGTTACAAAGTCTTGTGTACTTTCCGCTACAGCTAATAATAACATTTTAATTTCACTTTCTGTCATGGATTAATAATGTCCGTCATCTTCTACATTTCATACAAGGCAGTTTGCATTATTAATTGTTCCCAAACATGGAATTCGGGAATATCTGCCCCTTTCTAGGTTAATAAAATAACCAAAAATTTCACCCTTCCACAGTGTAGCCTCAATGTAAATACAAGTTTCCCTGTCCAGCAGTACAATCGATTTTTTTAAAACTATACACGTTTCCCCAAAATTCCTTCAACTTACTATATATGGCATAGAGAGCCCCTATCATTCCCATGTTTTAGGCAAGTATCAGTATACCAAAGTTTCATTTTCATTCCCCACACTCTGGTTATATAGCTCCGATGAATCAATTTGAACTGTATTTCCTTTAAATTTACAGCTTTTAAATGTTTATATACCAGTAAGAATACTTTTGATACATCTTCACCTTCCAGTGGAATACAGGTACACAAAATGATGACTATTTGGTAAATTCCAAGAGTCCTGCAACTTTTGAAATGCAAAAATTATCTGCATGTCTGAATCAAAAAAATTGTCCCACGCTATACAGGCCCAGATCCCTCCAGTCAAAAAATACCCGAGAGCTCAGTCCCACTGGGAATCCTCTATTCCCTGTTTTAGACAAAAAGGGTGATATCTTCATTGGCTTGCCCTGCAATCCACGCCACCACTTTCACGCCCTCTGAAATGCCCTAGAACAAAAAGAACTACTTGACTCCCTAGCTGCCAGCAACCCAGACCCATGCAATGTGTTAACAGGATTATATGGTGCGTACACCTCTTTCCACAAACCCTCTGGATCAAACGTGGACCCCTGTGATGCCCAATCCTGGACACAGTGAAGCAAAAATGCAGCATTATATATGTGAGTATCAGGTATCGCAAGCCCCCCTTTCTCTTTTCCCACGCTTAATGTTTGATAAATCACCCTAGCTCTTTTGCCATTCCATATGAAGGATGTGAGCAGAGACTGAAATCTCTTAATGTATCTTTGCTTAACCCATTCTGGTAACATCTGAATGTAGAATAGTATCTTTGGCAAAACAACCATTTTAACCACTGCATACCTACCCAGTAATGAAGGGGGCAAGTCCCGCCACCCTTTCAGGAGTTTGCCTATGGGCCTTTTCCGAGCGCGCCAAAGTGATCCCCAGATATTTCAATTCTCTATCGACCCAAACAAAGGAAAAAGTTTCCTCCCACTCAGTCCGCCAAGAGAGCTCTAATGGAAATACTTGTGATTTAGTATAATTTCTCTTGAGCCCAGAAAACATACCAAACAACCCTATAACCCCCATAATTTGGTTAAAACTATTCTCCCTGGATTTTCCACAAAAGCATCGTCATCTGCAAACATGCTCAATTTGACCATTTTTCTCCCAATCTGTATCCCTTCAGAACCTTCATTTTCCTGAACTTTAATGCTAACGGTTCCAAGGACTGAACAAACAATAAAGGGGACAATGGTCACCCCTGCCTCGTGCCCCTATTCAATCTAAATACATTGGACAAAGTGCCATTCACTAGTATCTGTGCCAAAAAATGCATTATAAAGAAGTTTAACCCACTCTAAAAAAAAACCTGAGACAAAATTATATTTAGTTAGGACCCAAAATAGGTATGGCCACTCAACCCTGTCGAACGCTTTTTCAGCATCTAGGCTGAGTAGCATACCTTGCCTGGACTCCTTAGCTGTCAAACAAAATAGCGGATAATGCCTTGACCAAATTTATAGATGATAACCTACCCCCTCTAAATCCCATCCGGTCTAAGAATATCAGTCCCTGCATTACTCCATTCAATCTCTGTGAAAGTACAGCTGTCAGCACTTTCATGTCCTGATTTAGGAGCGAGCTTGGTCTATATGATTCAGGATAACATTCATCTTTGCCAGGTTTGGGAAGCAAAACTATAGTGAGCAGATGATGCCCTTTTTCAAAGTCACCATGGTTATGTACCCAGTGGAACATGTTTTTAAAAGGCAACAACACTAAATCCCACAAGATTTTGTAAAATTCCCAGCCCAGTCCATCTGGACCAGGGGCCTTTGCCAGCTTAAATTGAGAAATCATATTTTTATTATTTCTAACTCTAATAGGGGCAACCAGCAGAGCTTTATATTCTGTTGCCAACTGGGGTACCGACAGCTGTTGAAAATATTTAACCCTTTCCAAATCAAACTAGGACCTACAATATAAATGTTTTTATAAAAAGATTCAAACGTTTCCAAAATATCCTTAGTTTTTACTTGGGCCTAGCTCCCATCATAAAGCCTTGTAATTATGTGCTTAGTCTTTGTTTGCTGTATCAAATTTGCTAGTAGCTTTCCAGATTTATTTCCCCATTGGTATAATTTGTATTTATAAAACAAATATTTGCTTGGGCCTTATTAGTTACTGCCACATTAAGCTCCTTCCTAAGCCTATCTATATGTTCACGTACAATCGGATCCATTGACTGTACATGCACTCTTTTTAAAACAGCCAATTGTTTCATGAGCTCTAGTATTCTCTTATTCCTGATCTATTTCTTGTGAGAACAAAAGGAGATGATGTGACCCCTCAACTTACGCGCGTCCCGGGGCTTGCGCGTGCCGCCGAGCCTACTCAACATAGGCTCAGCATGTGGAGGAGATACTTCGGCCAGGTTTTCGGGGGGTACGCGCGTATCTTACATGCGTACCCCTTTGAAAATCTGGCCCTAAGAGCAGTAATAAGATAAATAAATACAACTATTAAAAAGGGTATAAAATCATTGAGTTAAGAATCTTGGAAGGCTTGTTCAAATAGCCAAGTTTTAACACCCTTTTAAAATATTTTAATGTCTGATTCCATCCGTAGTTCTTGTGGTAGAGTTCCACAGTTGGGGCCCGGCAATGGAAATAGCCCTTTCTCTTACATTATTTAAATGAGTAATTTTGGGGGATGGTATGGGCAGCATCCCTGTACCTGCTGATCTTGTAATTCTTGATGGAATATGAAAATGTAATGCTGAGGTTAACCATTCAATCTTTTCATTGTAAAGAGTTTTATGGATTAGTGATAGAACTTTGTGTTGTGCTCTGTATTTGACAGGCAACCAGTGAAGGTCCTTTAATATTGGCGTAATATGGTCAGATCTTCTAGTTCCGGTTAAAAGTCTGACTGCAGAGTTCTATAACATTTGTAATGGTCTTGTAACATTCGCTGGTAGGCCTAAAAACACTGAATTACAGTAATCCAATTTTGATAAAACAGCTTGTAAAACTGTTCTAAAATCTTTTGGAAATAAAATTACAGTAATCCAATTTTGATAAAACAAGAGCTTGTAAAACTGTTCTAAAATCTTTTGGAAATAAAATTACAGTAATCCAATTTTGATAAAACAAGAGCTTGTAAAACTGTTCTAAAATCTTTTGGAAATAAAAGAGGCTTCAATCTTTTAAGAACATTCAATGTAAAATACCCATCCTTAATCATATTTTTAACCCATGCTTTCAGATTGATTTCACAATCCAAAAAAGTCCCTAGATCTCGGACCTCCAATGAAATGGGATAATTTTTAGCAGCTTCCTGAATTTCAAGTTCTTTTGCTTGGCTTAATTTAGGACAAATATATAAAATTTCAGTCTTTTTTTAATTTAGCGAAAGATTCATTTGGGTTAATATTTTTTTTAATGGCAGATTGATGTATCCCAAAGCTTAAGTGTTAAATCAATTGATTTTTCGATCGGGATTAAAATTTGAACATCATCTGTGTATATAAAATGCATAAGACTAAAACTAGATAAAATTCTACATAAAGGAAGCATATAAATATTAAAAAGGGTCGCTGACAATGAAGATCCTTGGGGTACACCATGTTGAAGGTCAATCATTTGAGATTCTTTATCTTGAAATTTCACTTTAAAAGATCTATTCTTTAAGTGAGAGTCAAACCATTTCAGAGCGGGGTCTTTTATACCTATTTCATTTAATCTATCTAAGAGAATTTTATGATTAACTGTATCAAACGCTGATGATATATCTAACATAATCCTTTCCACATTGACTCCCCTCCCCCTCCCCCTCAACCATATTACATCAATTTTTCCCATATCCTTCACCCCTTTTCCCACGCCAGGAATTTTTCCTTCTTCAACATAACATACCACCAGCCCACCACAAACTGAAGCGGTGACATGTTCCCGAAACCAACAGTGGGGGGCGGGGCTCCAGGGATCAGCATCTCATCAACTTCAGAAAGAAACTGGAACCAGCTGATGTCATAAGCTACAATATCCATATCAAAAGTGCAACAAGTTACTCATACACCTCACTCCTTGGTTAATCCCTCCATGAATTCTTTAGCCTCTTCTTTAGTTGGTAAAATCCTAGATTCGCCTCTGTGATGCACTCTGATGCGTGCAGGAAATTGTAATATAAACTTTAAACATCTGGGAACAATACGGTGTCATCTCCTTCCTTGCGCAAGCACATTAGCAGAGAAATCTGGGAACAACAGCGGTTTCTTGTTCTCATATCTCAGTTCTGTTTTTTTCCTGTAGGCTGCAAAATTTTCATTTTATCGGTTTAGGGACTTGCAAGCCCAATCGACATGCACATTCAACTAAAATGGGGCATCTTTGTGTTTCCACCTCAAGCAGCTCCGGAAGGCACACCAGCTAAAAAGTGCCTTGCCTTACAAGTTCTCCGGTTGGCCCAAGGCCTATATATGATTCTGCCGACATCGGTTCTCCAAGTCATCTAATTTCTTTTCCAGGGCCTTTTTTTTTTTTCTAGAGCTGTGCCATGTTCTCCTTGAGGCCTCCCAGGCACTCATCGTACCCACTCAATTTTTGATCGACCACCGCAATCGCAGTAGTCTGATTATTAATTTTTTCGTTAAGTTCATCCAACGATGGCTGTAATTTTGACATCTGCTCTTTCACTGCTATCGAGACCACATTGGTAAGCTCTGGAATTGTTGCTTCCATCATCCCATTGAGCACCGAAACTGGTTCGGGTGCCATCTTCTGCTCCAGGGCCGCAACCTTTTCAGTCCCTGTTCTTTTAGGTCTGGTCAACATTTCACCCATTTATTTAAACACAAAATTGTCCATCAATCCTGTGCTAAACACAAGGGCTCCATAATTGCTTTAACCTTGCATAATATTGCCCTAGGCAGCTGGATTGTGGATGATTCCTGAGGAGCTCGGTTACCCGACCATCTCTTGTGATCATGTCATCACCAGAAGTCTTCAAGAAGGAACCATTCTGATATGCAATAATGACTTTACAAATTCTGAATCTTTTAGCATGTGAGAATAATTATTCAAAGTTTGTTTCAATCATTTGGTATTGCTGGGTTATTGAGGTTAGTAGCCCTGGATTTCTAATCGCTTGACGCATTACACTTTGACTTCTAGAGATGTCATAAAATCTGTCTTATTCATAAATGAAATGAATGGTGCCACTCTTGTGATTAACTCATCAGATAATCTGGCATGACTGGCAACATCTGCTCCGGCGACGACTGTAATAGCAACAGTGTGGTAATGCAGAACTAAAGTGTATTAGTGGAAAAGGTATGTGTGCACATCTGTGCCCAGCTTAAATCAAGAAGAGAAAGCATAATACAGAACAAGAGAGGATGAAAACTCCTGAAAAAGATTTCAACTTGTTTTTCTTGCAATTAAAGATCAAAATGGAGATAATCAAAAAAGTGAATATATGTTGGAATGCTCTTGTTGATAGAAAACATATTGCATTTTTATTAAGTAAAAAGATTATTTTCTTCCTTTCAGTGGCTGTACAGGGCATAATAGGTGAAGAGAAGGAGGGCAAGGGGAATGCCACTGCATGAGGGGGAGAAGTCTGACCTTTCTAAAAGGAACTTTTGGAGGGACTGAAATTCACAATGCTAACTGTCTTTGCACTTTAGCTCAGTTAGCACAAGACTCCATGTGCCCGTTACAAAGTTAACTTCTGTTCCAAGACAGTTCTCAACTTTTAGGCCTTAGCGAGCTTGTACAAAAGAGCATGTGGAGGGCAGCATACCATGCTATTTTACGCACGCCACTAAAGTTGCATTTGCACATGATGCAACCTAATTTACATGTTAGTGCACATTGCCCTTGATCTTCGCAAATGGTGCTGCATTGACAATGCTGGAAACAAATTCACAGTTTCCTTTTAGAAACAGAGCATAAATATCAGCACTGCAAACTTGTGCACCCACATGCTTCAGCCTTTTTTTTTTTTTTTTGGAATCACCATCTCTCAGAATGAGAGAGTGGTTTAGTTTCCATGACTAATCTATCTTTGGACTTTGCTAGTGTCCACTTGGATATCAATTATCAACTGCCAACATTGTTATGCTTTTAGTGATGGAAATACCTCTCTGCAGCAACATGAACTGAGCCCATCTCTGGCTACTAAAGGATCAAACATCAAACTGCCTGCACTGGTGCAAACTGCGCAGGTCGTTTTACCTACAGGATTTGCTGCAATAATCAAATCAAAACAACCCGTGTAATTTTTCTTTGATTAGTGCCCTCTCTCAAAAGAACCTGCACAAAATTTGCACCTGTTTTTAGTATAAGTATTTTATTAAGGCAAAACAATGCACACAGTTTTGAATATTCAAAAGTACACGTGTAGTTTTCTCCCACAACTTATCTCCTAATAATCAAATAATCTATTTCTGTGGGTAAAAAAGCATTTTACTTGTGGAACTGGTTTTCATTATTGACCTCTAAATGACCTTCAAACGGTAAGGAATTTCACTCATTGTCAAAATGAGTTGGAGCCAGAGAATAGAACGCACTGTATTAATCAATTAAGCAGCATTTTGCTAAATAATTTCTGATCAGAAAATAAACATATTCCCTTTCTGTTACGATATACACAGCACTATAGTATGGCACCCACATTATTTCTTTCATTCAGGTGAAAATTTCCTCCTGCTGTTATTTCTACTTATATTAGTCTGAAAAACCCTGGATGCACAAAATGGATTCTCCCATCAGCATTCAAAAACTGTAAAGTTTCCAGATTTTTACCAATTTTCATTTTATTAATCAGCAACATTTTAAAAAAAGATTATATGTCCCCAGGGTATATACACATAACCTCATTACCTTTAATATTCTACTCCTTTGAGAAGCCACAAAGGAAATTAATATCTGAATGCCTCCTCCATCTTGGGTGGTTAGATAAATGATCAGTAGTAAAATACAAAAATGAGACATTACAAAGCAACTCTGAGCTAGTAAAAAATAGTATTTGTTTGCCAGTGTTATGATTCTTAGTGTAGTGGGAAAATAGACTTTGATTCTCTGAGTTAGTAATTCTTTGAATTGTGAGTTTGAGAGTACTATTCCTAAGCAACTAGTTGCTAGTTTGATTCCCACCCCATCTCCCACCTTCCCTGTGTCATTTTTTGATATATAGATTATTACCTCCACTAGGAGGAAGGTCTTCAAAAAAACGTAAATTAGCCACTTAAAATAACAAATTAACCCTGATTTTATACCTGCTGCTAATCTTTCACTAACAATCACCCAGTTATCAAATTTGAAAACCAAAGATTTTAAAAGACACCTAATACTTAAATGTAAAACCCTAATCAAATTTAGAAACCCTTAAATAAGCCTTTAAGACTTTATCAATTCAACAAATTAAGATGCAGAAAGAAGCCCAGCAGTAAGATGAGAGCTATCCAGTCTTTTACACTGAGAATCGCATGTATGATTATCAACCTGTTGGTGAGAGGTTGTATGTATGCACCTGGTGAAAAGAGCTTTTGGCTCTCAAAGAATGAGTTTGATAACCTGGAGGAGCTCAGGCAGATAGAGAGATAAAAAGAGGAGACCTTCAAGGACATAGTAGAGAGGTCCCAACTCCAGTCTGGCAGGCCTAATTCTGCTTTGGAAGAGCAAGGTCACCTGGCAGGAGACCATCATCTTGATGCTGTAACATACTACCTACTACAAATGCTACAAAACTTTGTTAGCATTTTGCAGAAAGTATGGCAGGTGATGTTTTATCTTTTGCATCAAAGCTGTGTCTCCAGGAGTCCGTGTCTAGGAGGGAACCGATAGGGTGGCCACTAAGTGGGTGAGTCGATCATTGGGAAAGTAAATAGCTGGGTGGCTAATGGGTATGAAGATCACTTGGTAACTTTCTTGCCTGGTACAAAGGCAGCAGAGCTCTCACACTACCTAGATAAGATTTTAGAGAGTGCTGAGAGGGAGCCAGCTGTCATGGTACATATGGGTACCAATGACATAAGAAGGTGCAGGGAGGAGGCTCTGGAGGCTAAATTTAGGCTCTTAGGTAAGAAATTGAAATCCACAACTCCAGGATTGCATTCTCAGAAATGCTTCCCATTTCACATGCAAGACCCCAAAGGCAGATCAAGCTCCAATGCGAAGATGAAATGATGGTGCTGGGAAGAGGTTTTTAGGTTTGTTAGGATCTGGGAATTCTGTGTAACCAGGCTGCTGGTCCTAATGTTTAAAAATGAGATAGAGCATCTTTTAAACTAGAGCATGGGGTGAAAGCTGACAATCGATCAGCAGTGCATGGTTCGGAAGGAGTTATCTTTAAAGGATAATGGCAAACCAAGTATGTTAGAATGTCCTGATAGAGAAGTGGTTGTAAAAGATCAAAAAAAGCCAGACGTATTTAAGTACAGAGCAAACAGATCAAAATGACTCCAAACTGTATCATCTCATGATAAGTAGGTTGTGAACATAAGAACATTGTGGGTACACAGTAAAATAGAAATACATATATAACTACATTAAAATGTCTGTATGCAAATGCCAGAAGTCTGAAAAATAAGACAAGAGAGTTAGAATGTATGGTATTAAAGGAAGATGTAGACATAGTAGGTATTTGAGAGACCTAATGGAAGGAGGATAACCAATGGGACACTGTGATACAAGATACAAATTAAATCGATATGACTAGGCACTATATGTTAAGGATGGCATAGAGTCAAGCAGGATAAAAGTTTTGCAAGAGATAAACGCATTCTGGAATCCTTATGGATAGAAATTCTAAGCATAAAAGGGAAGTGTATAGAAGTTGGGATATATATCACTGCCAGCCGGGCCAGAATGAGGAAACAGACTACAAAATGCTAACAGAGATTAGACTGGCTTATAAAATGGGTAACATAATAATAATCAAAGACTTCAGTTTCCTGAGTTTTGATTTGGTAAATGCAACATCAGGACATGCAAGAGAGGTAAAGTTACTAGATGCCATCAATGACTGCTTCACACATGGAACCAACAAGAGAGTGAACTATATTAGATCTAGTTCTCAGTGGAACCCAGGACCTAATGCAAGAGATAAAAGTGGTAAATCCACGTGGCAATAGTCATCATAATGAAATATAATTTTCGACATAATCAGTGGAGGGTAAATGCTAAGGAAAACTACTGCAGTAGCATTTAACTATAAAAAGGTAAACTATGATAAAATGAGGAATTTTTTTGGGTCAGATTCATTAAGGCTTTTCTCCCATTTTGTCTATGGGAAAACCCCTTAGGGGCAGATTTTCAAAGGGGTACGCAAAATAGGCTCGGCACACGTAACCATTTTAAAATCCGCCCCAAAATGTATTCTTTTTCTCTGCCTTTACTGAAAAGGTTGTCTGAGTACCCACACCAGAAACATTTTTTGATGGTGATCAGTCTGAGCGACTAGATGGAATGATTTTGAAATTGAAAAACATAATATCTCAGGTTGACAGATTAAAGAACTGAATAGTATTCTCTCCAAAATTCTGATTTGCAACCCATCATTTAAAACAGCCATGGTACAAGAAGACTGGAGGGTGGCTAATGTGACTCCAGTTTTTAAAAAGGGCTCCAGGGGTGATCTGGAAAACTATAAATCAGTGAGCCTGATGTCAGTGCAAGGCAAAATGATTGAAGCTATTCTTAAAAATAAAATTACTTACCACATAAATAGACACGGTTTAATGGAAGAGAGTCAAAATCGGTTTTGCAAAGGAAAGTCTTTCCTTACCAGTTTACTAGATTTCTTTGAGGGTATAAATAAGCATGCAGACAAAAGTGAGCTGGTTGATATAGCGTTTTGGGATTTTCAGAAGGCATTTGACAAATTCCCTCATGAGACACTGCTCAGAAAATTTGGAGCCCATGGGATTGGATATAGTGTCCTATTGAGGAATGGTTACTGGATAAAAGACAGGAAACAAAGGGAAGGACTAAATGATCAATTTTCCAAATGGAGAAAGCTCATTAGTGGAGTGCCCCAGAGGTCTGTTTTAGAAACTGTGCTATTTAATATATTCATAAAAGATCTGGAGAAAGAAACGACAAGTAAAGTGACCATATTTGCAGATGACACAAAATTGTTTCGAGTCGTTAAAATGGCAGTGGACTGTGAAGAACTACAGAAGGACCTTGTGAGACTAGGAGACTGAGCTTCCAAATGGCAGTTGCAATTGAATGTGGACAAGTGCTAAATAATGCACTGGATGCTGGGTTCTGTGTTAGGAGTCACCATCCAAGAAAAAGGACCTTGGAACAATACCTTGAAATCTTGGGCTCAGTGTGCTGCAACAGGCAAAAAGGCAAATAGAATGTTAGGAATTATTTGGAAAGGAATAGAGAACATAACAGACTATTAACTGTAAACCCTTGTATAGATCCATGGTGCACCTGCACTTTTAGTATTGTGTACAGTTCTGGTCTCCCCCATCTCAAACAAGACACAGTGGACATAGAAAAGGTACAGAGAAGGGTGACAGAAATGATAAGAGGATAGAAAAGCTCCCTAAAAGGTTAAATAGAATAGGGCTCTTTAGTTTGGAAAAAAGATGACTAAGAGGGGATATGATTGAAATTTATAAAATCATGACTGGGGTGGAACAGGTAAATAGTGAACAGTTATTTACTCTTTCAAACAACACTAGGACTAGGGGATTCTCCATGAAACTAGCAACCAGCAGATTTAAAACAAATTGTAGGAAGTATTTTTTCACTGGGTGCACTATAGTGTTTGGGTAATTGCCAGGTTCTTGTGGCCTGGTTTTTGGCCTCTGTTGGAAACAGGATGCTGGGCTTGATGGACCCTTGGTCTGTCCCAGCATAGCAATTTCTTATGTTCTTATAAAGCTATGGAATCTGTTGCCAGAGGATATGATCAAGGCAACTAACATAGGGTTCAAAAAAGGATTAGACAATTTCCTGATGGAAAAGTCCATAAACAGTTATTAGCCAGGTAGACTTGGGAAAACCAGTACTTATCCCTGGAAGAAAGAAGATCAACTATTGGAGATCTTACAAAACTCTACAGCTCGTGTTCTAACCGGCAGCAAACGATTTGATCATATAACCCCCATAATAATCTCATTACACTGACTACCCATAAAATTCCATATCCAATACAAAATATTAACTCTGATTTATATAATCATCACTAATAAAGATACTGATTGGATAGAAGAAGCCCTGCATCTTCATGTTCATCGAGGGCTTACATCAGGTAACAAGGGGCTTCTAGGTATACCATCTATAATAACATGGGTGATAGCGGCTTGGGAAAAGCCAGAAGGAATAAGGAGTCTGACTCTGGCTGTTTCCTTTTGTGCGATTTATTTATAGTGGAAGCAAATTGCAGAGCAAAGAAAACAGAGAAAATGATGCAGCTCACCTTAAAGTTCAGGTAGCACAGAAATATTAAACATAGCTGGTCTTCTCATAGTGTGGGTAACTGGCTGCTCCCCAGGGTCTGTCTGACCTTTCTGGGCTCTGACTCCTTATAGTATGGTGAGGGAAGCCTCCCTTCATCCAGAATCCCTTGCAGGGCTGATCCTTAAGGAAAACCGGGCTAGATAATTGTGCTCGGTCCCTTCAGGTGGTTTAAGGGGGTTTTCGGTATACTCCCTCACACCATCATTGCACTATGCACATCCAAATGAAGTTCATTTGCGTGCTATCTCTGTTGCAGGACCTAAGCTATGGAATACCATGCCAGAATCCTTACAGATGTTGGCTGACTTCAAATTATTTAAAAAAGAAATTAAAACCTGGTTGTTTAAGTTAGCCTATGAAATCAATTGACCTGCAAACTTGAATTCTGAGAACTGCTGATACCATTGTTTGTTTTCTTATAACAAGAGGGGATGGACCCCAGAGGAGCTGGTCCACCAGGAGGGCGTGGACCCAACAGTAAAGCAAAGATGGAGAAGAGGAGATAGCAGCAGCAGTCTGGAAGCAAATTATTCCCCTCCCCTTTTATGACTGTCAGTATCCACTGCCCAATTGCATTTCTTCACCTTACAGCTATGTAGTCCTTAGTCTTCAAGCTAGGAAACTTTAGGTATGCTTGGCAGTCATGTTGGGAACTGTGCTTGCAGTCAAAATGAACAAACTAGTAGTGGAATATAGAAGGGCTTGTCAATATGTCTTTTGTATTATGTTGTATGTTTTTATGTTTGTTACTTTGTTAACTACCTTGAACTTGTTCTAGAGCAGTTTATAATTTTTTAAAATAAATAAATTGGTGAAAACTTGGGGGTACAGTGGGAAGGAAATAAAGGGAAGAATAACTGTACTGCATCAAGGGCAATGCAAGAGGTTCTTTCTTTTCTATATGGTATGAGAGAGTGCCCCTAGTTTTCCCCTATAAATCTGGGTAGGACCAGGCTCGATGTCTCTCCACCTTAAATCCCCCAAAATGGAGAATGCTGTATGGGCGCAACACTGCTGGGCAGGAGGAGCTGAGTAAGAGGGGACTAAGATTGTAAGCCCAGCCGGGATAGAGAGGCCCCATTCCTCTAGGAGTAGTTGCTCCTGAACTGCTCTGGGACGTTGTGTATCCAGAAGACTGCAAAGGTAAGCAGTAATTGTGGTTAAGTTTGCTGTTTGATTTAATAAAGAGAAATTGTATAAGAAAAAGGCTGGCATCAGTGTGCTAACTGCTCCAGCCCAGAGGATATTGCTCGGCCAGTCCTTACACATGGTGTTACCTTTCTGGGGACTAATACCCCTAAGTGGCTAAATGTGATATCTTGTAGAAATGTGCATAGTCGTATAGTCTAATAAAATGTGCACATACATGTAAATAAATAATGCCAGCCTTGTTTACAGTCCGATCTGGGGTGATTAGAGGGAAATCCCACCAACACCATCTTCCCCAGCTGGAGGCTGTTGCACTGGAGGTGGACCCTTGGCCTGGTGCAGGACTGGTACGGCCCTCTGGTCGGACCCAGAGAACGCCTGCCACCAGGAGGCAGAGCACAAGAGGAGACAGAGGCTAGCTGGAGCTTCGCCAATAGCAACCTGGGGTTTCCGCAGGTTGAGCCCTTGGGTACCCAGGCCGCCTGGTCTTAGGTGGGCCTCGCAGGGTCTCCTAGAGAGGAAGCACAGGGGAGTGCCCACCACAAACAAGGGTGCGCGGTCAATGTCCAAGCAGGCAGGTTCAGAGGTTACAGGAGGCCAGAATAGAGTGCCCAAGTGGATAGTGAGGATCAAGGCCAGAGTATCAGTCCAGAATGGTCAGCCGAAGCAGGGGTCAGTACCAGTAGTCAGTCCGGACGTAGTCAGATCAGGCAGCGGTCAGTTCCAGGCAGCGGTCAGATGTGGTCAGAAGACAGGCAGAGGTCGGTTCCAGGCAGCGGTCAGACATGGTCAAGAGCAAGCAGAGGTCAGTACCGTGAGATCAGTCCGAAGGGTAATACCAGGAAATGGAGAGACGCTGGAACAGGAGACACTTAGAGCAGGCAAATTAACTACACCGGAGTGCATGACCTGATTGCCAAGGCAAGGAAGTGGTGTCTGACCACTTCCTTAAATCTTACTGTCAATCAGGGCACGCCGCGGAGCTGGGAGCCGCCCTTGGCCCTTTAAGAGGACGGGCGGTCCGCGCACGTGCGCCTAGGGGCGGGGCTGGCGCCACGGAGGTCGCCGTGAGACCTGGTGAGCTGTGGAAGGCCCGGTGGACGCTACCGCAGGATGCCGTGGGCAAGCGGAGCTGGCAGCAGCAGCGGGGGAGGTCGGCCCGGGACCCGCCGGAGAAGGGACGAGGTGAGCAGGGCGTGGGCCGAGCGTGGATGGGACGTGCAACAGAGGCAAGCACAAAGGGCACCAAGCATATAAGGACTGAGTGAGGGGCTCCCACCAGGTCGATCCTGGGAGCTCCCGCAAAGTAATTGGATATGGAGGCATTCCGATTATAAGTGATAACATCCTGGAATAAAAAAAAAAGTTTGGCTATCAGAGCACACATTTCTTTTTAATAGGGAATATAGGACAGGGAGCTGAATTCAAATAATGAATGTGATGTCTCTCCAGATCCAAACAGTTGAAAATGGCCCAACCAGAGCCTGTTGCCAGAGCTATTAGCTTTCGTCTCCAAGCAGGTCAGATGAAAGATTAGAAGAGTGCGTGATTAATGACATTTTTGCAGTGAATCAGTGGGCATTCCAGAACCATTCCTGTTCTGAGCACTTGGCATACAAACCGAAATAAAACAAAAATATGACAGACGTCCCAGAATATTGTACAATCAGAATTTATCTGAAATATCAGCAGAGGGCACTGCGGCATACCACAGCTCTAATTCAGATCAGCTGAAATGTTTCCTCCAAAAAAGCATATTGTTTTCATTATAGCAAGAACATCCTGCTGCCTGCTTTGTTTACAGTTCTGTCGCACAAATCAAGTAAAAAACATGGGAGTGGAAAGCTTGCCAACAGGCATTTCTGTAGCTAGAACTTTGAACTGACCCAGCATGGGACATCTTATGTTCTTATTGAGCCCAGCATGCTGTCTCCAACCATGGCCAAAAAGCAATCATGTCAATGCTATAAGAAAGAGCTAAAATGTATAGGCCAGACAGGGTTTTTGCAAGTTAATATTTATTTTTATGTCCCAGATTGCCTGCTTCCTGCATTACATAAAACAACATGACAGAATGTCTCCTTCCCTAAGACCAGCTCTACCTTTCTGTTCATGTTATTGATGGTTAAAAGAAAACTAACTTTGGTGATGGGTAAATTAGAGATTCTGCTAATGGAAAGGATATCAAAATACCTTGAATCCAGCAGGATGAAAAAGCTAAGCAGCACAGTTTTACCAAAAGGAGATTATGTCAGAAAGATCTGATTAATTTGCTTGATTGGATAACCAGATAATTAGATTGGGGACAGATGCTGGATGCGGTATACCTGGATGTCAGCAAAGCTTTTGATATTGTCATAAGAGGCTCATAAACAAATTGAGCAATCCAGGGATGGGTCCCAAGGTGATGGACTAGATTAGAAACTGGTTGAGTGATAGACAACAAAAGATGGTGGTACACATAATTCAATCTGAGAAAATAAAGATGGTTAGTGGAGTGACTCAGGTATCTGACTTGGGGCATACCTGAGATTACCATGAAAATGGGGGTGAGGGGGGTGGAGGGCAGGAGCAAAGGACCGGATGTGCACAAACTTACTCTCATACACACACACATGAACACTCATATGTTCACGATCACTTTCTACACACATACGCTCATTCTTACATGCTCTCATTCCTCATTCTCTGACACATTCTCACATGCTCATTTACAGCTTTACTCCTCTCATTTTCCCACATACACACCTCTCTCACACACATGCTCACTCACTAACCTCTCTCCCTCTACCACACACACATGCCCACTCACCCTCTCACCCATGTTCATTCATACTTTCACTTTTCTTCCTCCTACACCAATACATTCTCAAAGACATGTTCTTTCCCCTCCCCTTGATATACTCCCTCCCCCATGCACACACCCATTCACATATATACACACACATGCCCCCTCACATCTATATACAAACATACATGCACAAATACCCTCCCCACCCTAAACTCACCAGCAGGTGCAACCTCCTCCTGGGGTTGATAGGAAGATCCTTCTTCCAGCCAATAGCAGCAGCAGCAGCAGCAGCAGCAACTTCTACTGCTGCTGCTGCTACTGGCCTCTTCCCTTCTTCCTGTTCCCACGGGCCAATCAGAGGCCTCCTCTCTTCCTGCCTGCCAACATTGGTCTGCAGGCTCAGGAAGAAGAAAGGAGGCCTCTGGTCACAGGGCAGGGAAAAGGAAAGAGGCATTTGGCCCGTGTAAGCCAATCAGACGCTTTGTAAACTGGCTTCTTCACTAGCGAAGCAGCAGCAGAACACCGGAGATTACAGCTGTTGACCCAGAGACCCGGGTCAACAGCTCCGCGGTATCCATTAGAATTCCAGAGTCTCTGCATCAAATCTGGAGAGTTCCCAGGTATGGACATGGGGCCCAGGGCTGACCTTTGGCTCCAATGAGTTAGGCAGTCATCCAGGGCACCATGAGATGAGAGGTGCCTTGGGTGCTGCCAGCATTTTTTGTTGGGTTGTTCAGTTGGTGACCTGGGCAGCAACAGTGATCATAGGGGCCTAGTATAGGACAAGATCCTAAGAGGTAAAGCTTTCTGAAAGGCTGATAGACCAGGTCTGCCACTCTGCTCTCTCTACCATGTACGAGGCTGGCAGGAGGAGCAGTGCTCAATAGCGTGTTGGCATCCTCTAGCATGCTGGGCCAGTCTTACAGGATGAATTGCAAAATTATAGGATCACATAGCTCAAACCATGAGACTGGCCCTGTTCAGCAGATGAAGCTGATGTGCTATTAATTGTTGCTCCTGCAGCTGCAAGGGACCCAAAAAAGAGCTGGGGATACAGCTGCAGGGAGGGAGGGGAAAGATTGAAAATACTAAGAATCGGGGGCACAGAGCTGAAGACCTACATCATATAGGGGGAGAAGTAGACTGCACATAGGGTGGTGCTGGGACAGGGAAAGGGAGTGTAGGCTTAAGAGAGAGGCATGAAGTGGGAGAGAGGATCCAGGTCAGAGAGATAGGACCCAGCATATGGAGGTAGGGCAAGGGAGAGAGAGGACCACAGACAGAGGGAGAAAGGAGCGTGAGAGAGGATCATATTTGAGTATGCAGGGGATTAGGGGGTGGAATAGTCCAAATCTGGGGAGGCGGAGGGGTGGGGGTGGGGAGGGGAGATAGAGAGAGAGGACCTGAGGATGGAGGAAGCTGGAAAAGACACAAGGGATGGGATGATGAAAAGATGAACCCTAGATGGCAGAAAAAAGGAACTGGAGCCAAGAGATAAGGTAAGTAACAGGGAAGGAGCTTGAGTTCATAAGGGGATGATAGGCAGTAAAAAGTAAATGAGGGGGTGAGGATGTGATCAATACAGAGGGTGGAAATGAGGGCTAGGGAGTGGATGAAAGAGAGAGGGAAACAGGAGACGGGAAGGAATGAGAATGGCGAAAGGGTGGTGAGAGAGGGGAAGAAGAGCTAGGAAAGGATGAAATTGAGACAACACAGATAGGTAGGCGAGAGATGAAAATAGGGAGATTGTGAGGACTGGGAAGGCAATGGGGATAAGAAATAGGGAGGAGGATGGGGAAAGGTGAAAAAGAGTGCAAATCAAAAGATGGGAAGAAATGGCAAGGAGCGAGGGAAAGAGATTAAGATGTAGGAATTTGAAGGGGTCTGGTTAGAGAGAGAGTCAGCTTGGGGATGCTGGGGGGTGGGGGGGGGGAGGTAAGAGAGTCAGAAAAGAGGCTGCAGTTGGGAAATAAGGGCAATGGAGCCAGATATCTGGAAATCGCTGAGAAGAGGCACGGAAGGTTGAGAGAGGCAATGAAAGGGTGTGTTAGGAAGATGAAAAGCTGGGGCAGTATGAGCTAGAAGGGGAGAAGAATGTGGTGAAATTGAACTCTGAATAGAGAGGCAGAGAAATGAGATGAAAAGAAAAGATTATGGTCAGAGACATATGTAGGGGAGGGTAAAATGCCCAGACATTGTATTTTAAGTTTAGTGACTGCAATATATCAGTGTTGGGAAACGTGCATCTCTGTTGTCTTTGTATTTTTCACAGTACGGGAGGAAATACATTTCTGCTTCTCCAGTGTTGTACTGCATGCAGAGTTTCCAGTTCATTTTTTGCCTACAATTTTCAAGGTCTAATTTGTGGTCCCTTACTCCATATTAGGGAATGGTTTGTCTGTGTTCTGCATGTATGACAGAGATGAGGTATTTTACTAGTGTTTAGGGATCTATAGCAGTCTTACTTATTCTGTTTTCCCATAGGAAGTGTATTGGTGTCCTAGGGCACAGTATAATATTTGCAATGCAGCTTTTCATAGGTAGGATTTTTGTTGTTTGAGCCTTGGAATTAGTGCTGTTTTGGTATGGCAAATTTGCTATATAGGTTTGGAATGTATTTTTATTGAGGTCAATATTCAAAACTAAACAATTATGGCTAACTTGGAGTTAGATGGCTAACTTGCATAATTTTTTAATTAGATAGATAACTTATGCGTTAGATGGATAACTTACCATTTAGATAAATAACTTGAAAGTTATCAATCTAAATGGCTTTGAATATTGACCTCACTGTCAATAATTTTAGTGTGCCTAATGGAGTTTGTGTTGCTTTTACTGAAGGGATTACAAAATTTGCATATTATGTACATTGAGAGAGTTCCTGAAGGGACGAGAGAGCAGGGAAATGGAGAGAGAGAGAAAATGTGTTTAGATGGAGGGAGAAGCGGTGGAGGAATGAAGAGAGAGGGAGAGGTGAGGGAATGGATAAGAAATGCTGGGATGGGAGGTAGGGGAAAGAGGAGAGAATACTTGGAAGGAGGAAAAATGGGTAGAGAATGCCTGTAGGACTGAAGGAATGCTTGGAGGTAGGGAGGAAGGAGAAGTTGGGGACAGAGGGAGAAAATGCATGGAGAAAGGAGGAGAGAGTGTCTGGGGAGAGGAGAGAGAATAAATGGAGGGATGGGAAAAGGAGGAGAGAATGCCTGGAAGAGAGAGAGAGAATGCTGGGTGGCAGGAAAGACTACCTGAAGGGAGAGAGAGATGGGTAGAATGGAGGGAGGGGGAAATGAGGGAAAGAATAGATATAGGAAAGGAGAAGGGGATAACACTTAGAGGGAGGGGAAAGAAGACGAGAATATCTGGAGGGGTGGGTTGCTATCACAAACCTTTGCCCAGGGTGCCCTGCTGGGGCCAATGCTGTTCAATAGCTTTGTGACAGATATTGCAGAAAGGTAAGAGAAAAGTTTGTCTTTTTACAGATAGTACTAAGATTTGCACCTTCAAGGACGTAGACAGAATGAGATCTGAGAAGACTTGAGGAGTCATCAAGATAAGATTCAGTTCAACAAAGTGCAAAATCATGCATTTGGGACATAGAAATCCATGGGAGCAAGAGTACATGATTTAAGAGGAGATACTAATGTGCACCAACCAGAAAAGAGACCTTAAAATGCTCATATTTGATGAAGGTCTTCAAACAGTGTGATAAGGCAGTGGTCAGAGATACGAGCATGTTAGGATGGACAGAGAGAGGCAGAGCCAGTAGGTAAAAAGCAGAGGTTATAATGTCTTTGTACAGGTCAGTGGTGAGTCCTCACCTAGAATATTGTGACAAATTCTAGAGACTATTTCTAAAAAGATATAGACAGAGAGGAGGCAGTCCAGAAAATGGCTACCAAATGGTGCTTGGTCTACATCAAAGGCCATAGGAGATGAAACTTAAAGATGTATACCCTGGAGGAAAGGAGAGACAGGGAGATGTGATACAGGTATTCAGCCATTCATAGTGAGCCTAAAAGATTCAGTAATGGAAGAATTTATTTATTTATTTATTTATTTCGGATTTTTATATACCGACATTCTCAATACAAGTATCGAATCAGGTCGGTTTACATATAACAAAACTTTCGCACAAAAGGCGTTACATGGAACAGCGTTTCTTAACATATAACGTATAACATATTGCATTTAGCATATAACCTATAACATATGGATATTAATAATAGATTAAATTAAATATTACATAGATAATAATAAAATAATAGTAACTCGTCAACAGGACGTAGGTGAATGCTCGGCATGATTATAGCGAGAATAAATATCTAGAAAAAAAAATTAAAGGGTAGACTAAATTGAGATTTGAGGGTACACAGACCATGTTGATGTGCAAAGTATGCGAGAAATCCATGAGTTAAGGAAGACAGATGAATCAGAGAAGAAGTCTTTAAGAAGTCTTTAAGGTGAGAAGTTCAGATCCGACGTAGTTGAGTCTTGAAGGGGGGTAAAGGTGAAACTGGATCTGGTGTTGAGCTATTTTTCTTTTGGCCGGTGTCTAAGTAAACTTGTGATTCTGTATATGTTTGCCTGAAAAGCCACGTTTTTAGATTTTTCTTAAAAGTTAGATGGCAGGTCTCTTGGCGTAGATCTGGCGGTAGTGAGTTCCAGAGTGTGGGTCCGGCTGTTGAGAGTGCTCGTTTTGTTAATGTGGTTTTGATCGGGGGAGCATATAAGGAACCTTTGTAGTTGTGCCTGATGGGTCTTTGAGATGTGTGAAGGCGGAGAAGCAAATTTAGATTTAGGTGGGCGATGCCCATTATGTCCTTGTGGATCATTGATAGAGTCTTGTAGGTGATTCTAGCTTTTATAGGAAGCCAGTGTAGGCTGTGAAGAATAGGTGTTATGTGGGCTCTTTTATTAGTGTTGGTGAGTAGCCTTGCTGCTGCATTCTGCACCATCTGTAATGGTCTGGTGGATAAAGCTGGGAGACCTAGCAGTAGAGAGTTGCAGTAGTCCAGCTTAGACAGAATTAAAGACTGGACTACTAGTCGGAAGTCGCTGAAGTGAAGAAGAGGTTTGAGATTTTTCAGCACTTGGAGTTTGTAATAGCATTCTTTAGTTGTGTTGGTTATAAAGGATTTTAGGTTAAATTTGTTGTCAAGACGCACCCCCAGGTCTCTGACGGAGGTGGAGAGGTTAGTGATTGGATTTGAGAATTGAGTTACGCTTTGAAAGTTGGTAAGGGTGTGATTTTCGTCTGGTGAGATGATGAGGATTTCTGTCTTGTTTGGGTTAAGTATGAGGTTCAAGCTGGATAGGAGAGAGTTGATGGTTTGTAAGCAGATATTCCAATGCGCCCAAGTTTTTTGTAGTGATTCTGTGATGGGCATGAGAATCTGAATGTCATCAGCGAAAATATAGTGTTTTAGCTTGAGGTTAGAGAGTAAGTGGCAGAGTGGGAGCAAGTAAATATTGAATAGCGTAGGAGAGAGAGATGATCCTTGTGGTACTCCTCGAGTTGATTTGATGGGTTGCGATTCTTCATTGTTGATTTTTACTTTGTAGAATCTATTTTCCAGGAACGATTGGAACCAGCTATGTGCTTCTCCTTGAATTCCAATGTCGGATAGTCGCTCGAGTAGTATGGTATGGTTAACTGTGTCGAATGCGGCAGATAGGTCAAGAAGAGCAAGGAGGTAAGGTTGTTTTTTTCCAGATTAAGAAGTATGGTGTCGGATAACGATGTTAGGAGTGCTTCAGTGTTTTGTGATTTCCTGAAGCCGAATTGGAAAGGGGAGAGAATGTTGTTATCCTCCAGGTATTCCGACAATTGTTTGTTGACGAATCTTTCCATCACTCTTGAAATAAGGGGAAGGTTAGCGATAGGTCGGAAATTTGCAGGGTCATCCGTTGAAAGGTTTGGTTTTTTTAGTAACGGTTTCAAAACTGCTATTTTGAGTTGGTCTGGGACCTTTCCTTGTATTAAGGAGCAGTTGATGATGTCTGATATGGGTTTAGAAATGGTGTTTGGGGTCGCTAGGAGAAGATTGGAGGGTATAGTATCCATAGGATGGGAAGATGGTTTGAGCTTCTTGAGGATAAGTTCGATTTCTAATGATGAAGGAGTTTCGAACGATGAAAGGCTGTATTCTTTGATAAATGGTGTGGTTGTCAGCTGTAGTACTGTTTTTTGTTGGGTAAGGATAGGCTTGAGGAGGTTGGTGATCTTTATGTCAAAGTAAATTGCTAGTTCCTCAGCTTTGTTGGCTGCTAGTTCATCTGGAATGCTAGGAGGAGTAGGTTTTGTTAGGGAAGATACAAATGAGAATAGAGCTTTTGGGTCCAGTGCAAAGTTGTGAATTTTTTTTGCAAAGAAGTCTTTTTTGGCTTTTAGGATGGCTAATCTGTATGTGTTAAGATGGGATTTGTAAATTCGCGTTGTGATGGTGGACGGAGATTTGCGCCAGCTGTTTTCTTTTTTCCGGAGTTCTTGTTTGAGGGTTTTGAGTGTTGGAGTGTACCACGGTTGTCTTTTTGCTTGGGGTGGTTTTAAGGATTTGGTGGTAGCGGGACAGGTAAGATCGGCAATCTTGTTTGTAATATTGAGCCAGGAGGTAATAGCTGAGGATGCATCTGTTAAATCCAGTCGGTCGAGTTCTGTGGAAAGTATGTTACTAAGATTGTCTATGGGGCAGGGTTTCCTGTAACGTATAGTGGTTACTGGATATATGGGACGAGGCTGGTCTGAAATTTGAAGTTCTGCCGAGATGACGTGGTGGTCCGACCACGTCATTGGAATTGAACCAATACCTTGGGAGGGGAGCAGAGTGATGTAGTTAGCAGTAGTTGTGGACTTTGGCCCCTCCGTGTGGGAGATTCATATGGTGTCAGGGGTATAAACCCCTGCCAACATTTTAGGGTGTGGCTTTACAGGTCAGGTTTTTCTGAGTTACCTCTTGCAGGGACAGCTTGTCCGTGCTGTCCCCATTTCTGGCTATTTTTCAGGGAAAAGGACTCTGGAGTTCTTGTGGACAGAGGCCCTGGGTAAAGAATTAGAGACAGAGGGCCTTGCCCCTATTTATGTCCAGGTTTTGGAGACCTTTTCTTATTTAAGGAGGAAGATTTTCCACCCTTCCCACCTCTTATTTGGTGTCTCTTTTGAGTAAGATTTTCTCTTTCTTTCTTTCTTTTTTTGTTTCACTATGTGCCCTTGGGCCCAGGAACTCAGATTTTGAGTCATCTAGAAGAAGAGATATCTTTCACCTAGAAAGAACCTGAAGAGCAGTTGTGCCATTAGGAAGGAATGGATTCACATCCAAAACCAGAGAATGAAGGAGCTGAGGGTATCATTCAAGAGCATTTCATACTGACCCGGGTGAGAAACTCTTGGGAGGAGAGGAGTAATGCAATGCCAATCCAGTACTGACCAGGGGGAATTGGGAGAGGTTTCAGAACTGGGACTTTTCATTCTCTTAGTTAATCGGGACTAAATTATAACCATTCCTCAATGGGCAGAGGCAACAGATGAGTTTACTAATTGAAGAAGGAGTTAGGTGTTAAAGGAACTGGATTATCAACTGAAGACATTTGCTGGAAGTAAGTCACACATTTATTTAGAATTCTAATTGTAATCACAGAGGATCCCTAGCTATGAATGGAAGGAACCTTTTTTCTGGTGATGTACATTCTTCCACAGACATTTAGCGTTGATATCAGAAAGGAGGTGTAATGTTATTTTCTGACTCTTCCCAATTGAGAGGTGTTTAGTAAGTCTTAGGAGATTCAGTACAGTGGGGACACCAAGAAATGTTTTCATTCTTTCTCCACAGACAATCCAGATCTTAAGATTGGAGTCCCCGGAGCTGCAGGAGAGAGAGACAAGTATATTCAGCCGGCCCCAAACTCTGGAACACTCTCCCGTCAGACCTCAGATTAGTGCAATGCCCCACTATATTTAAAAAAAGACTAAAGACTTGGTTATTCAATCAAGCGTTCTCATAAGCAACAGCCTGCCGAACTATTCATGCCAAGGACCCTTCTTTAGTAACCCCCCCAGAGAACTATATAGATCATATCCAGAACTCTCAGGCCTTCTTTGAATCCTTAACAGACTTAAATCCATTCCCAGATTGATACCTTGCTTCTTTGTTTTAGCCTACATTAGGCTCTGTAGCATTTACGTTATGTTATGTTATTACCCCATATAGCTGTATCCAAGTTACTTTTACCTGTTCATTGTAAGACATTAACTTGTCATTGTTCTGTTCAGAATGTAAACCGAATTGATCAGTAGCTCTGTTATTGGAAAATCGGTATATAAAAGTGCAAAATAAATAAATAAATAAATAAATTTGGAGCAGCCATGAAGAACTCTGAGTGGGAATCTTGCTAAGACTCTTTCTGAGGGGAATCCAAGACAACCCAAGCTTTAGGAGAACTTGGCAATTGCCTAGAGGGGCACAATTTTGAGGGTGGCACTGCAAAAAAAAAAAAAAAAAAAACCCAGCAGCAATATACATGCTACACTGATCTGAGCATTCCCCAATGCTGAGTGGTACCCAAGACCCTGAGAAAAAGAAGGCAACGGGGGCCGAAAGGGGCACCAACCCCAACCTCCTCTGTTCATGGGGGTTGCTGAAGTCCAAATGGGGCAGAAGCAATCCCCAATTCCTCTTCTTTCTGCCACACCTGTCCAGAACATATGGGTTTCATTCCTTTTCCAGAAGCTGAAGACAGAGATTTGCTTTTTTGTGTGACATCATTAGTTCATAAGTCATGCAGAGAGCTGGTATGGCCAGTATTCTCTGTCTCTAGCACTTGGAAGAACAGATATTGGCAAGGTAATACTTATGAATTTTAATATTTCTGAGTGAAATATTTCTTAACTGGTATATTTCTTGTTCTTATGTCTGCAAGCTGAATATTCATGTATTCGGCCATGCTCCAGCACTTTAAATCCTACAATGAAGTGAGCCCTTGATTTATCATTGTTCCCAACAAGTGAATAGGAGGTTTCTGGTAGAGCACAGGTGAATTTCTTTTTTTAAAGAGAACTGCTTTCCTTTTGGAAAATCAGCTTCTTGCCAAGGCACAATTTATAAATAGAAAAAAATAAAGGATAAAGAGGAGGAGAATTTTAAACAAAGCATTTAGAAGCTGTTGTTTTTTTAATACATTTTATTCTGCATCTACACAATACAGTAACAATTGAAGTATAACATTATACTGTACATTTCTAATCATAAACGGCTGTTCAGAGGTAAGACCGGAACTAATTCATTTAGCGAAGCGCTAGTCCTAAGCTTTTTTCTATCAGATAGTTAAGAAAACTTGTAATTTTAGAGTCAAGCTAACATAACAGAAGAAAAAGCCGCTGTAACTTGTGCGGCTTTAAGAGCTCCTCGGATTCAAACGGGTCTCTGTGTCCAGCCTGCCGTGGATATGTGGACACAAATGAAAATATAAAGATGGCTCAAACATTAAAAAACTGTCAGTCTGAGCCCAGATCCTCTTCTAAATCACAGACAAAGTCAGAGTGTTAACTTTACTGGAGATTGATAAATCACAAAATTCAGCCATTAAAAATGACGCAGTGGCCATTTTGAAACCACTGCATCCAGCTACTAGATACATGAAAAGTTTCTCCTCTACATCACAGGAGCTCCCAGAATTGCTGCCAGAGGATTTTCATCAGATTGGGTCAGACTTAGATGGTAACTTTTAAAAAGCTACTCAGGTGTACATGTATGTGCGTATGGCGGCTCGCACAAATGGACGTGGCCATTTTATAGCATATGCGTGTATGATATAAAATTGACTGTACATGTGTACATGTGTGCGGAATTTTCTATGGACACGTGCTTACACGCTCAAATGCCAGCTCTACTGCGTAAATGGGGGGATTTTATTAGAGAAGAGCACTGTTCACCCAGTTCACCCAGGTAAAATCTCCTGACTTTCTAAACCCCCCCCCCCCCCAGCTAGATAGCATCCCTTTTACCCTGTTAGCCCCTGACCCTTCAAACCCCACTGACTAGCCCTGATTTTTTTATTTTAAAACTTACACGTCATCCATAGCAGAAGTAAAGTTATTTGGTAGGGGACTCTGCCGTGCACTTGTTCGCGTAAATATGCACATACTACAGGTTACAGACCTGGAACACCCATGTCCCACCCATGCCCCACTCAGACTCTGCCCTCGCCCTGTGCTTTTTTTTGAATTACAGATTTGTGCGTGTACCAGGAGGTACGCGCATATTCGCGCACCTATTAAAATTGGCGCAGTGCACACCGGCCCAAGACACATGCATATCTCCCAGCTTTGGCATGCGTAGGGCTTTTAAAATCTACCTGTTAGACTTTAGTGGCCCATCCATAAGTGATTACTCTCCAGAATTTTTTTAATTCCCGCATCATGCCTTTCAGGCTTTGCAGGGACAAGAAGAGACTGCGGATTTTTGCACTCAAGCAAGCCCATCTCCTGCAGATCAAATGCAACTATTCCATAACAGACCTCAGAAAAAAGAAAAATTGCTGCTGAAGTATCTGAATTATATTTCCCAGCATTTCTACACTCTCCTAATTTAGAAAAATGAGGCATATGCAAGAAGCAGTCATGAATCCCACGAGGAGGGGGAAATAAATTCTGAAGGGGACAAAGAAGTCCTATTAAGGCTTTTCCATAAGGAGAAAATTTCAGCTTTGATCCCTCATGTTATCTCTGCAATAAGACTGTCAGGTGGCAAATTAGAAGAGCCCTCAGCATAGGACCTTATCACAAAGGGCATGTGCAAAGTCTACAACGTTCACACTATACCCAGAAATAGAGATTATGATGCTCTCTGAGTGTGAAATCCCAGAACATAAGAACATAAGAAATTGTCATCCTGGGAAATTCTGTTTCCTGTTTCCAACAGTGGTTAATTCAGGTTACAAATACCTGGCAACTAACCAAACAGTAAATACATCCCATGCTACTAATGCCAGTAATAAGTAATGGCTATTCCCTAAGTCAACTTGGTTAATAGCAGTTTATGTACTTCTCCAGGATCTTGTCCAAATCGTTTTTAAACCAGAGCTATGCTAACTTCCTTAACCACATTCGCCAACAATTAATTCCAGAGCTTAATTGTGTGTTGAGTGAAAAATATTTTTCTCTGAATTGTTTTAAAAGTGCTGCTTGCTAACTTCATGGAGTGCCCCTTAGACCTTGTATTATCTGAAAGAGTAAATAACCTATTCACATTTATCCATTCTAGTCCTCTTATGATTTTATAGACTTGTCTCATACACCCCCTCAGCCGTATCTTCTTCAGGCTGAACAGCCCTAATCTCGATTACTAGCAACAGTAACATGGGATAGACTTAGTTTTGGGGTACTTGCCAGGTTCTTATGGCCTGGATTAGCCACTGTTGGAGACAGGATGCTGGACTTGATGGACCCTTGGTCTGACCCAGTATGGCATGTTCTTATGTTCTCTTTAGCCTTTTCTCATAGGGGAGCTGTTTTATCTCCTTTATCACTTTGGTAGCCTGTCTCTGTACCCTTTCCAGTGCAATTATATTTTCTTTGAGACCAAAATTGCACACAATATTCAAGGTGCGGTGTCACCATGGAATGATACAGAGGTATTATGACATTCTCCATTTTATTCACCATTTCTTTCCTAATAATTCCTAACAGCAGGTTATCGACATATGAGAGTTTTTAATAAGTTATATGCATTGCCCATGGAAGCACAAGAGCATTTTTTCCAACAACTTATGATTGCTACAATGGTATCAGGCATCACTAGGAAAATAATCATTCTTGTGAAACATGGAGCAGTTTTAATGAATCCTCAGGATGAAAAGCTAGAACTAATTTTAAAGCATGTGTTTACAGCAAACTCATTCTCACTGCAAGCATCAATTTACACAAGTTATGTAATTAGAGCTCTTTTACACTGGATTCAATATCTTGCAGCGGGAGATGGGACAGTGAAATAAGAGTCCACAACTCCTTATTTATCTGATGGCCTTTATGACCTCATAAGTGTAATAGCAAGATCTCCAGCCCTTGCAATGGATGCCAGAAGACTTCTCTGCATCCACCATTGGATCGCTGACTCATGATCAAAAACTTGCCTATGTAAGTTACTCTTTAAAAGTAAAGTTCTTTTTAAAGCTTAAAAGACTAGTTAAAAGTGCAGTGGAATCTAAACCTCAGAAATTACCAGAGGATAAGTTCAGAATAAATTACCACTCATTCAGAGGGCGAAATCAATATAGAGAAGCCAGGCAATATTGCCCTGGCAGGCAGTTCGCAATTCAAACTATGTGGTAAATTGTAGTCCTTTTGAGGAGCAAGAAGACCATGTGCAGAAACATCTAGACCCTCAACTACAATGCAATCTACTCAATGAGGTTGGATCCACTCTTTGATAAGAGGCAGCCTTTAACAGTATTACAAAGAGTAGGTCCACATTACGTCAGACCAATGGGTCTTAGATATTATTCGGAATGGTTATGTGCTAAATCTGGCTTATCTAGCAACAGAGTCCTTCATCATTTTACCTTGTCACTATACAACCAGGTTGGATGGACTTCAAACAACCTTAAACAAATTAAAAATGTTACAAAGAACAGCAGTAAAGTTGTTATTCCATATATTTTGTAATTCCAAATATGGCACTTACAGGTCATTTTTGAACTTAAAGGGAGTAAACAAAAGTTTAAAAGTGCCTCATTTTCATACGGAAACTCTTCGTTCAGTAGTATCTTCAGTAAGTAAGGACGAATTTCTGACCTCTCTGATTTGACAGAGGCATATTTTTACATTCCTATAAAAGAAAACAGCCAGAAGTATCTCTGATTCTGTATCCTAGGAAAATATTATCAATTCAGAGCCCTATCTTTCAGTTTAGCAATGGCACCAAGAACATTTAAAAAGGTAATGGTGGTAAGTAGCAGCTTTCTTAAGAAGAGAGGGGATCATGGTGCATCCATATTTGGACGACATTAATCAGAACCAAATCTTACTCAGAAGGAGTCACAGTTACAAATCATGATTACTCCAAAACTTAGGTTGAATAGTCAATTTTGGAAAAAGTAATCTCCAGGTTTCCCAAATAATACATCACAGTTTAGTACCAAAGAAAGCTTGGTTACGTTAACTCCAAAAGAGAATTTCCATGTTCCATTTACAAGTAGAGAAATTCTCCCATCCAGCAAGCACCAAAAGCTTGGGATTATCTCCAGTAACTTGGTACCATAGCTTTGGCTTTGGACTTAGTTCCATGGACAAGAACCTAACTTACATGACACCACTACATATAGCACTACTCAAGATGGAAACCCCAAACAGGGCTACAAATTTCAGCTTCACCTACCAGTCTCAGTAAAAGAAAGTCTGAAATGGTGGTCTCACACACCAAATCTGCAAAAGGAAGTATCACTGGAATGCCCAAATTGGATTCTATTGGCAACAGATGCCAGTTTAATAGGCTGGGGTGCTCATTGTAAAAGACAGTATGTGCATGGAGATAGACAAGAAAGTTATGGTCCATAAACTGCTTAGAGACAAGGGCAATAAAACTGGCATTGCTTCACTTCCAGCCAATAATCTTTGGGAAAGCAGTGAGAATTTTCTGTGACAATGCCACTGCAGTAGCATATGTAAACAAACAGGGATGCACTCAGAGTCAAGGGACATCCAAGGAGACATCATCTTTTTTCTTAGGCAGAAATAAACCCAATCCAAACAACTGCTCTTCACATTGCAGGACAAGAAAATATACAAGCAGACTTTCTAAGCAAAAATACTGAAAACCCAGGAGAATGGGAACTGAGCCACAGTGCATATCAACAAACAGTACAACAATGGGGGAATCTCAGATAAATCTGATGGCGACTTGTAAGAACTCAAAGGTAAAGAGTTTTTACAGCTGACCAAGGGAGTTCAACAGTGAAGCAACAGATGCTTTAGTCAGACTTAGCCAAAGGGGGAGCTGATGTATGTTTTCATTTCCTGGACTCTAATAAGGCACACAATAAAGAAAATAGAGAAAGAGGGAGTTTACGTAGTATTAGTGGCTCCAGATTGGCCAAGGAGAATTTAATGTGAATTTAAAAAAGCTGTAGGTTGATCAGCCATTAAGGCTGCTGGGAGTCAAAGGACTTCTCCATCAGGGTCCAATAGTAATGGATAACCCTCCTCCATTCTTGCTTATGGCTTGGCTCCTGAGAGGTCTAAATTAGAAAAAGAAAGTTCTTCAGTAATTAGAGCACTCTTAAATTCAAAAAAGTGTTCAACTTCTTTTGCATATGTAAAAGTCTGGCATATTTGAGTTTTATTGTTTTTCATCTCAATCAAAAAATTGTTCTGCCAGCTTTTAGTAAGGCAGAATATAGAGGTGACACAGAATCTCTAAAGTTCTTAGAAATTAGAAGTCTGTCAAGATATTTAGAATTGACAAAAGATGTTCATAAGTCAAATAGATTATTCATGTTATTTGATGGCCTGTGCAAAGGAGAAGCTGCATCTAAATCAACTATTCTAGTTGGAAATTTCTTCAGCATACTTGTTGAAAGGGACTGACATTATCAAGGTTCATTCAACAAGGTCACAATCATTCTCCTGGGTGAAGCAGGAGCTGTAAGCCCTACAGACATTTGTAAAGCAGCCACGTGGATGACCTTAAGTCCTTTTGGAAGGCAATATAGATTGGATGCATTTGCTAGGCAAGATGCAGCATTTGGTGCCTCTGTATTAAAATCAGGTTTAACATCCACCCACCCATAGAAAATGGGCTTTTGTACGTCCCATATGTTCTGGACTGGTGTAGTAGATAGAGAGGAAGGAGAAATTATATTTATCTGATCCTTTCCTTTCCTTTTTTTCTGCTAGATCAGTCAAGAAACCCATCCAGGAAGAAATAATAGATTCTTATATATAGATAAGGAATAATTAAATTTACAAGAAAATAATAATGTTAACATTAAAAAAATAGTTTGTTTTAAGATGCATTTTTTCAAGAAAGAATATTTCTCATTAGAAAACAATTTAGTAAATCCAGAGTTTTCAATATATTATTTTAAAAAAAGATGATTTTCCAAAGTTTAAATTTAACTTTACAAGAAGTATACTAGCTATACCGGTTCTCTGAATGACTTATGTACTAGTGATGTCATGTAAAAAAACAAAACAAAATTCTGCCTCCAGCTGTTGCGGTTCTGGTCGCGAGCGCCACGACCAGACCCTTACCTCCGTGTTCCTGGACCTGTTCCTGCTTTCGTTGGCCTAATTCCGGGCCTGTTCGGTGGCGTCCCTGCGAGGCCCACGCCGCCGGGAAGCCTTCTATGGACGCCCTGTCTCTAGGCGCGCACTCACGCCACTTGGGCGCTTTTCTAGGCCATTTCCCGCCAGTGGTGACTCCGCCCAATTCCTGACGTCAGACGCCGTGGCCTTGATAAGCCGGCCGCGGTCACCCAGTCTTTGCCTTGCAACGGGCTTACCTACCGGATCCCTGTTGCGTTGTGCCCTGGAGCGACCTGTCTTGCTCCGTTCCTGCTACAGTACCTGCTTGGTTCCTGCCTGCCTGCTACAGTACCTGCTTGGTTCCTGCCTGCCTGCCACAGTACCTGCCTGGTTCCTGCCTGCATGCTATGGTACCTGCTTGGTTCCTGTCTGCCTGCTACAGTACCTGCTTGGTTCCTGTTGCCTGCTACAGTACGTGCTTGGTTCCTGCCTGCCTGCTACAGTACCTGCTTGGTTCCTGTTTACCTGCTACAGTTCCTGCCTGGTTCCAGTACCCGAGTCCTGCTACAGTTCCTGCCTGGTTCCAGTACTTGAGTCCTGCTACAGTTCCTGCCTGGTTCCAGAACCCGAACCCTATTACAGTACTGACCTACTGTCTTAGTCTGGTTCCAGTTCCCTGTCCTGATCCACTACCGCCTAAGTCCCAGCGGCCGGGCCCCTACGGGCTCCTCCCGGAGGGGCTTTGGCTTCCAAGGGTGAAGCCACCTAAGTCCCAGCGGTTGGACTCCTACGGGCTCCTCCCGGGGGAGTACCAGCTTCCAGGGTGAAGAGCACCTCTCGTCCAGCCTGAACATCCCGGCCTGCCAGTTACTAGAGACATTGTATATTTCAACTGCCGTCCGGTCTGATCGTCATTTGCGGTGTTGCTTCTTTTTAAGACGCATTGCTTTGAAAATCATTTGAAGTGACAATTCAAAAGACAAATGAGTAGTCCGTCTGTTCCCGTGAATATAGATTTAACATTAGACCCGATAGCGGCCGGTGTTTCGCGACTGGTAAGTCACTTCTTCAGGAGTGTACTATGTTATAACAGATACTTCTTCCTGGACAAATGCGTCTCAAACATTTCCGCTGTATACGGGACAGAGATTTTCAAAGCAATGTGTCTTAAAAAGAAGCAACACCGCAAATGACGATCAGACCAGACGACAGTTGAAATATACACTGCCGTTGTCAGGCTTGCTGATGCGGTTTCATCATCATATAAGAGAATTCACACAGTGCCACAGCATTGAAAGTCATATACAGGGTCCTTTTGTTGTGTTTCTGATTTTTTGCTGATAGGACTGTGTTGGGTTCTTTATTTTTTTTGCAGAGATATCTGTGCCAGAAACGGTATTTAATGGTGATGATTTGGAAGAACTGAAACAAATTATGGTGAACCTGGATGATGTAATAGGGCAGACTGACAAACTAAAGGGTATAAAATCACCTTGACCAGATGGTTTACACCCCCAAAATTCTGAAAGAACTCAAAAATGAAACTACAAATCTATTGCTAGTAATTTGTAATCTGTCATTAAAGTTGACTATTGTACTTGAAAACTGGAGGGTGGCCAATGTAATGCCAAGCTATAAAAAGGGCTCCAGGGGTGATCCAGGAAACTATAGACCAGTTAGTCTAACTTTAATGCCAGGAAAAATCATAGAAACTATTCTAAAGAATAAAATAACAGAACATGTAGAAAGTTATGCTTTAATGGGACCAGCCAGTGGGATTTACACAAGAGAAGTCATACCTCAACAGTCAGCTACATTTATTTTGAAGGGGTTAATCAACATGTGGATAATGGTGAGCCAGTAAATATAGAGTATTTGGATTTTCAGAAGAGGTTTGACAAAATTTCCCATGAGAAACGCTTGAGAAAAATAAAAAGTTATGGGATAGGAGGCAATGTCCTATTGTGAATTGCAAACTGGTTAAAAGATAGGAAACAGAGGGTAGGAATAAATGGTCAGTTTTCTCAATGGAGAAAAACAAACAGTAGAGTGCCTCAGGGATCTGTACTGGGACCAATGCTTTTTAATATATTTATAAATGTTCTGGAAAAGGGAACAATGAGTGAGATGATCATTTCTGAAGTTGGCACAAAATTATTCAGACTAATTAAATCACAAGCAGATTGTAAGAAATTGCAGGGAGACCTTGTGAGAGTGGGAGACTGGGCATCCAAATGGCAGATGAAATTTAATGTAGACAAGTGCAAAGTAATAGGGAAAAGTAACCCATACTGTAGCTGTATGATGTTAGGTTTTGTATTAGGAGTAACAACCCAGGAAAAGGATCTGAATGTCATTGTGGGCAATACTTTGAAATCGTTGGCTTAGTGTGTTGCTGCTGTGGTCAAAAAAGAAAACAATGTTAGAAATTATTAGGAAAGTAATGGAGAATAAAACCGAGAATGCCATAATGCCTCTGTATCACTCCATGATGAGACCACACTTGGAGTACTGTGTGCAGTTCTGGTCGCTGCTTCTCAAAAAAGATATAGCTGAACTGAAAAAGGTCAGAGAAGGGTAACTAAAATTATAAAGGAGATGGATCAGCTCCCCTATGAAGAAAACTGTTCAACTAGTAGAAGAAATGGCTAAGGAAGGATATGATACACATCTATAAAATCATGAATGGAATAGAATGGGTAAATGTAATATTTACTTTTTCAAATAATGCAAAAACTAGGGAATACTTCATTAAGTACTTTGACAAAGTCCCGCATGAGAGGCTTCTAAGAACATTAAAAAGGTCATGGGATAGGAGGTGATAGTTGTGCTGGAGGTGGATCCTTGGCTGGTGCAGGATTGGTACGCCCTCTGGTTGGACCCAGAGAGCACCTGCCTCCAGAAGGCGGAGCACACAAGGAGACAGAGGCTAGCTAGAGCTTCACCATTAACAGTCCGAGGTTTCCGCAGGTTGAGCCCTTGGGTACCTGGACCGCCAGGACTTAGGTGGGCTTCCGGTGGTCTCCCGGAGAGGTGTGCCCATCACGAGCACGGGTGCACAGCTGATGCAGAGTTGATGAGCTAGACTTGAACCGGAAGGCAACAGTTCAGGGAGGTCCTCCGGGCGAGACAGGCAGCGCCTGTAGGTCTAGCCAAGTGGAAGCCACGGTTGGTGTCCAAGCAGGTTGGCCCAATGGTAACAGGAGGCCAGAAGAGAGTGTCCAAGTGAAGCGCAAGGGTCAGAGCCAGAGTATCAGTCCAGGAGAGGTCAGCCAAAGCAGGGGTCAAAACCAGAATCAGTCCGAGTGTAGTCAAGGCAAGCAGTGGTCAGTTCCAGGCAGCAGGCAAGAGAATGGTCAGGCAGGCAGAGGTCATCAGTACCAAAGGTCAGTCCGGAGAGGTACTACCTGGGAAGGATACAGGAACACAAGGAGCCACTGGGAATGAAGGACACAGGAACACGGAGATGCTGGAACATGAGACGCTGGAACAGGAGACCCTGGAACAGGAGACACTGGAACACGAAGGCAAATTCACTACACCAACGGTGTCAACCCGATTGCCAAGGCGAGGTTGTGGGGAAAGGGCCTCGCCTTAAATAGTGCATCTATGTGATGTCATTGGGAGGTGCTCCCGCGGGTTTTCCTGCCCTGGGCCCATTAAAGGGCTGTACATCGGCCGCGCACGCACCTAGGGGCATGGCCGAGGACGCCGTGGATCCCCAACGGGTGCTCTGCCATGAGGCCTGTGAAGGGGATGGTGAACTGGAAGCCCGAGGACACTGTGAACTGGCTGCAGATGCAAGGGAGGGGTGCCCGGAGCTGGTTGACGGGAGCGCAAGGTGAGCAGGGCCGGCCGTGGTGCCAATGCAACTGGGATGCGCAATAGTGATGTCCTTTTGTAGATTGCAAGTTGGTTAAAAGACAGGAAACAGAGTAGGATTAAATGGTCAGTTTTCACAGTGGAAAAAGGAAAACAGTGGAGTGCCTCAGGGATCTATACTTGGACTGGTGCTTTTTAATCTATTTATAAATGATCTGGAAAGGGGTACAAAGAGTGAGGTGATCAAATTTGTGGATGGCACAAAATTATGCAGAATAGTTAAAACTCGAGCAGATTGTGATGAATTGCAGGAGGATCTTGCGAGACTGGAAGATTGGCTTCCAAATGGCAGATGAAATTTAACATGGACAAGTGCAAAGTGATGCATATAAGGAAAAATAACCCTTGCTGTAGTTACACAATGTTAGGTTCTGTCTTAGGAGTTACCACCCAGGAAAGAGATCTAGGTGTCATAGTGGATAATACATTAAAATCATCATCCCAGTGTGCTGTGGCTATCAAAAAAGCAAACAGAATGTTAGGAGGATGTCATAATACCTCTGTATCGCTCCATGGTGAGACTGCATCTTGAATACCGTGTGCAGTTCTAGTCACTGCATTTCAAAAAGGATATAGCTGCACTGGAGAAAATGCAGAGAAGAGAGACCAAAATAATATGGGGCATGGAACAGCTGCCCTATAAGGAAAGGCTAAAGAAGTTAGGGCTGTTCAGTTTGGAGAAGAGACGACTGAGGGGGGATATGATAGAATTCTACAAAATCATGAAAGGACTTGAAAAGTTAATGTAAATCAGTTATTTACTCTCTTAGATAATAAAAGGACCAATGGGCAGTCTATGAAGTTAGCAAGTAGCTCATTTAAAACAAATTGAAGAAAATTCGTATTCACTCAGCGCATAGTTAAGCTCTGGAATTCATTGCCAGAGGTTTTAGTTACAGTAGTTAGTGTAACTGGGTTTAAAAAAGGGTTGGATAAGTTTCTAAAGAATAAATCCATAAACTGCTATGATGGTAATTATTAAGCAATAGTAGCTTGTGATCTATCTAATGTTTGGGTACTTGCCAGGTACTTGTGACTTGGATTGGCCACTGTTGGAAACAGGATGCTGGGCTTGATGGACCCTTCGTCTGACCCAGCATGGCAATTTCTTATGTTCTTATGTAGGTTAGTAAGACACATTTAAAACAAACTGGAGAAAATTCTTTTTCATCCAATGCACAATTAAGCTCTGGGGTTCGTTGCCAGAGGATGTGGTTATGGCAGCTAGCGCAGCTGGGCTTAAAAAAGATTTGGACAAGTTCTTGGCAGAGAAGTCCATCCCTAGGATCTATCTACTATTTGGGATCTCCCATGATACTTGTGATCAGGATTGGCCACTGTTGGAATCAGGATGCTGGGCTTGATGGAACCTCAGTCTGACCCAGTATGGCAATTCGTATGTTCTTGGCTACTGGGGAAGCAGAGAGAGAGAGAGAGAGAGAGGATGTAGTTACTGGGGGAGTGGAAGATAAGGATACTGGGTGGGGAGGGAGAGAGGAGAGATGGGGATGCTGGGCAGAGAGAGAGAGCAGGAGAAGCTGTAATTTATTTATTTATTTTATTTATCGAGTTTTATATACCATCGTTCAGTTTCGCCATCACAACGGTTTACAAAGTTTCGAGGTTTATCAGAGTTTCCAAAGATTCATGTGATTGTCAACATAAATATTGTAGGCTTTGTAAACGTAGATCGTATTTCAAACTATGCGATTTCAGTTTTGTTTGTATTATGAATCTGCCACTGCCAAAGAAGAAACTGATTTGCCAGATCCGCTGCCTGAGTCGTCTGTAAAGTTTTTCTGAACTAAATTATATGTGCTTTGCTTGTTTGTGAAGGTTTATTTATGTGTTTTGGTTTTACCCTGTATTTATTTGATATTATTGAGTGCTAGGTGGAAAAGCCTGTCAAAAATGATTGGAGGAACAAAAGTATTATTGTGGGTTGTCGGGTGAGACAATGTGGTGGTGGGGTTGGTGAATGTATGTTGTATGTCAAGCAGGGATCTAGGTCTTGTCTTTGTAGTTTTATGCAACAGTGATGTGTGCCAGAGTAGCAGTGATGTATTGAATGTTGGTATTTTTAGTGTGAAGTTGCACAGTGTATAGTATGCTATGTAGTGAGCTCAGAGCTTATGCAGTAGGCGTGTCGATGGTTTTTGTCAGTGCCCTTTCTGCCTTCCTTAATGGTTTGTTTTTTTCAGTCAGAAGTAGATGTTTGGCACTTAAATGTAATCAAGGTTTATCGTGGGGAAGATTTGCGTGCAGAAATATTTTGACTTTGTTAATTATCAATCATCCCATAATCCAATTATCCTCTTTTATGATTGTCATGTAGAACTATGAATTAGTGCTTATAGTTCAGTACAATCCTCATTTAACATACTATCAAATGAGTTTGAAACATTCCGTTTCAATTTCATACACATTTATTCATATATTTAAACGCTGATGGAATGCATTTCAAATTTTTTTGTGGGAAAGTTAAGTGAGGACACTACTGTAGATAATCAGTAGAATTATCTTTCTGTGGGATTGTTAGAACTCATCTAAGTTGTAACATATTGCGCATAAAATCTGTTTTGCTGCAATGGATTTCTCATCCAAAAGTAAGCCAAGCCATAGAGTAATTAACAGTGAAAATATGTTAGTAACTTTTTTTTTCTTTCCGAAAGAAAATGCTACAGGAAAGAAATGAGAAAGTCCATATTTATCCACTGTGTGGCTCGACTAGTTAGCTGGCCAAATGCTTTTGAATATGGATCTGTATATTCTTTTCTCATAGAAACCTGATACCAAGTCCAGCTAAAAGATAAGTATTGTCTTTGGATATTTCTTGCTTAACTCTAACCATGTGTGTACCTTCAAAATGACATTTAAAAAAATGTTTTGTATTGCTTTTCTTTTTATAGGCTCTCCATATATAGAGTCCCTTAAGGTAAGTATCCTATTTTGTGTTTTTTTCTTTCTCTGAGTTGTTATTCTGGCCAGATTTAGTGGGGCAGTATTCAGAACTGGCCGATTAAGTAACTTAGCTGGTTAGAACTTATCTGGCTAAGTTACAATGTATATTCAGCAGTATCGCTATGCTGCTAAATATACACATATAATGGAGTGTTTAGCCATATAAGTCTAACCAACTATGTTTAGACCTGCTCTATGGCACATCTAGCTTAGCTGTACAACTTATGTGGCTAAGTCTGAATACTGGCAGTTAGCCGTATAAGTTGTATGGCTAACTCACTCCACCCCGATCCACCCACTTGATGCCAACGTCTTATGCAGCTAACATTTTAGCCATATAAAGGACTTATATTGTTATGGCTGCTGGTCGCAGCGGTCCGTGACCAGGGCCGACTATCATGGCCGTCGGCTGCAGCGGTCCGCAGCCGGGACCAAATGCTCACCCGCGGCGTCGGGCTCTCTCGGAGGCTCCTGCTGGAGCAGGCAGCCTCCCTCGACATTCTCCCCACATCCTTGGCCGCCGCTGAAGACCGACCGCATGGCCCTGCTGAGCCGGGAAGACTCCTCCTCCCCCGGGTTTATTAGAGCCGCGCGCGTGGCTGAAGAAATTATTTAAAGGGGCCATGACAGGAAGTTGTCGTGGCTCCTTCCTGAAACTCCTCCCTCGATGCTAGTATTTAAGGCAAGGTCTGCTCCTCAGACCTTGCCTTGGTATTGAGGCACCTTGCTGGGTTTTGCCTGAGCTATGTGGTCCTGGTTTTGTTCTGCTCTTCGTCCTGCTTCTGCTCCTCCTCCCCGTTGGACTGATTCCTTGGCTTTTGACCTTCGGACTGACTGTTGTGACTCTCTTGGCTTGATCCTGGACTGGCTTCGGACCACTTGTTATTGTTTGTAAGGTTTTGAGTGGACCCTTGGACACTGTGGCAGCTGACCACGCCTACGGGGGGAAGTCCCGTGAGGGGCCACAGGTCAGACTCAGCTTTGGGACACACAACACAGAGTTATATCTTTTATTAGACAGAGTTGATAAGCCACCAGAGGTGGCAGTAGTGAGTAGAAATGAAGCCCGGCTGGGCTAGGGTTCCTCAGGATACTGGAACAGCAATTCCCTCTATGGCTGTGCTGTAGTGGAGAAAACTGAGATAGCATACACAGAGTTCTGGTATAGAGCCTTGTTGGTAAAGTTACTCATACAACGGTTTCTCCCGGAAGGTAACACAGAAGCTAGAATAGAGGCAGGCCCTCGAGGAGCGAGTACCTGGTTCCAGGGAACAGCTCTGAGGAAATAAAGTTGGTAACTCACTGATGATGTAGGCAGCGGTTTCTTCCAAGCAGAAGAGATAGGTTCAGGCAGCGAGTCAGGGAACATGGGCCCTCGATGAGTGAGTACCGGTTCCTGATAGCAACCTGAAAGAAATAAGAGAGGCCCCCGAAGAGCGGGTACCCCGTTAGGATAAAGTACAAAAGTTGGAGAAGCAGAGTAGCTAGGTACGGAGAGCGAATCCCATCCATAAGGAGATCCCTTGCTAACTCGATTAGCTAGCAAACAGTATAGGCTTTTGTATCCAGGATGCGTGACGTCATCACAGGGGGACGCCCCTGAGGTTCACGCCAAAGACAGAATAAGAAGCAGGGCCACACGGCGCGCGCGCCCTAGGGTACCTGGACAACATGGCGGGATGCAGTGCCCAAGCCGGACCGGGGACGCCGGAGAGGACGGCAGGCAGACGCCATGGCAGCCAGACATCCATCAACCGCGGGAGGAGTCGCAAAAAAGGTAAGGTGGGTGGAGTGGAGACGTCGGGCAGAATTCAACCCTTGGACCGGCTCTTGACTATTCTTCGACTCCCACTCCTGGACTGACTACAACCTGCTGGAGGCTCCAGGAGTCTGGAATCCACGACCTGCATGCGGCGCCTACATCCAGACCTATATTCAGTCTTCAGGGAGTCTCCTAAGTCCCAGCGGCCAGGTCCCTACGGGCTCCTGCTGGGGGGATCGCGAGCTTCCAGGGTGAAGTCTTCATTCAACGTCTACATCCATCAGGCCTTGCCCTTCAACGATAAAGACCTAAAAGGGTTGACTCCTTTTGGGTAGCGCTGACTCTACCTCAGAACAGGGGTCCACCTTCTGATTCGTAACATATATGGCTAAGCAATGGTCGCTGAATGTGGGTGCATATTTAGCAGCCACTATTTAGCTACATAAGTCCCACTTATCCGGCTAAATTGCATTGAATGCACTTTGAACATTGGGCCCAGTGAGTGAGTCCTGGGTGAGAATGTGCACACTTATCTCTGGTTCTTTCTTCAGGTAGAAGTTCAGACTCAGTGGTCTCTGTAGCAGTAGGCACCTTTGGGTGGGAGGTTAGATGGCAGCGGGTGTCATTCCTTCCTTCCATGATGACCTATTCCCTGACTGTACAAAATCAATGAGAGACTAACTCTCAGGCACCAAAGATCTTCCGCCAGCTAGGTCTGTACTAGTGAGGTGTCCATTGGCTAAGTGGATTGATTCGCTAGCTAGGCAAAATAAAAGGATAAAAAATAATTGCCTTTCTTAGATTTTCCTTAAAGGGGAACACAACACATAAGATTTTACAAACTTACACCTTTCCCTTTATTAAAAACAAGTAAAATAGCACTGCATTCCTGTCCAGGTCCTTATAATTACCTTGTCATAGAGAACCAGGAGTAACGTCCAGGCAAAAACCTCTTGTATTTCTTTAAAGTTTTTATGAACACACTAGTACTGATATTATATTATTTTTACAAGCTGTTTCCCTTTAAGTGGAGGTTGGATTCTTTAAATGTTCTCTTTTATTTCTTGTGGTCGGGCAGAAACAGTGAACAGCATGCTGTCCTTGGTCCAGCTACACCTGTCCTCTCCCTCATTCTTTTTTTTTTTTTTTTCAAAATCTCTTTGTCCTCAAGGAGCAGATCCTTCCTTTGATGACTTTATAAAAATAGTCAAAACCCAAAACACCAGAGCTGTTGTTGCACTAAAATCTTAGGATCTGCAAGTAGACATAGACTAATCCAAAAGGTTTTGAACCAAGGTTTAATAAAGGTAGTTCAAATGTTCAAGTCAGCAGTCATATAATTCAAAAGGAGGTTACAATCCAGTTTTAAGACAAGGAGTAGTCCCCTAGCATGGTCCATGTTTCACGGGAAGCTACATTGGGAGGGACAAAGTGAACCAGAAAATTATCTTTTTACATGTTTATCTTAAAAAGATAGATAAGAACAAATAAATTAGCTAACAGACCACAAAAGGCTAACTATAGCAAAAATAGTACCACTTTAAAAGATTTCACAAACATTCCTGTGCTCATCAGCCATTTCCATTCCATGGCAAAAGTGCCAGTCACATCTAGTTAATTATACCATTTTTCTAAGTAGCTGTTCAGTCCCCAAAAATCCCCTGGTGTTCTTACACTGGCCATTTCACTCTCATAAGCCATGAGGCTAGCTCTCAAGCTATTGTGACTTCCAGGGTAATCCCCGCCCACATTCACTGTGCTGGGGAGGGAGACGAATGAGCTATGGGGTACAACCTGGACCAGATTCCTGCATATACTGGAAGTCTTGGTGCAGGGGCATTCTTTGTTCACAAGTGATATGTGATGGGGACATGTATTAGGCATCCCATCACCAATCTTGCCACAACTCTGTATTTTAAATTATTTTTCCCCGGGAGCTGCCGTCCAGGTTTTCCTTCATGCACTGTAGCAAGGGCCCTTCCCATGGTCCTTTGCCGCTTGCCATGCTCCCTGGGGTGCCCCTGTGCATACCGGAGGCTACCACTTCCGGGGCTTGCGTAGGGCCCCCTGCTGTCTACCGGGCCTTTACTTGACTTTGTTTATTCCTCTCATTCTTTTTCTTTCTTATTTCTTCCTTGCAGTGCTGCTGAGGCCCTGCTCTTTTTCAGGGGGTGCATGGTGATGACATCACCACCACCACGACAACCCCTTGTCCGGCTGCATTCATTTTATCCAGTGGCAGGAGCTTAGCTAAGGCTCCCTGCTGAGTTCTGGATCCTCTCCTCCTCTGCTGTGGCCATGAAAAGCTGCGGCAGCCACATGCAGCATGTTCCTCCCCCCTCCTCCAGTGCCTTGGGAGGCACTGGAGGAGGGGGGAGGAACACTGGAGGAGGGGGGAGGCTCCTGTGGCAGCCGGCCCTCACTGTCTTGGCTGTGGGAAGCAGAGGCAGCTCTCTTGTGAAAGCCAAGTGCCGTGGCAGGCAGAGACAGTCTTCCCATGGCTGCTGCATGCTGCTTTCTTTGAGCAGCACAATGATGCTTCAGGGTCCCCGGCCCCCCGCCAAGACAGCAGATAAACAAAATGTTTTTCTCCTTCTATCCACAAAAGTCATAGCTTTCAGCACTCACCTTTCCTCCCTCCCTTACTCCAGTTCTCCCACACACTCACTGGCTTTGTCCCCAGTAAGCCCACTGCCCCTCCCCAAGCTGCTTGTGATTCCCCCGTCCCCCTCCACTGCGGTTGCTAGCAAGGTCACCATCCATAAGGCTTTCCCATTGGTTGTCGGTGACCCAAACAGCCATCTGACTCCTGGCCCTTCCCATACACTGTTGCAGTTTACTGTGCCGATTTGAGATTTATTTTTTTTTTTTTGCTGGGCGAGGGGCAGAGGGCCAAATTCCTCTATGGGCACAGAGAAAGGATGATTGTCTGGCAGAAAGCAGGACTCCTGGCAACCCCACCCTGACTTTATTGGGGTCCAAGGATTACGTTTCCCAGCCACCTATTCTGTACCCAGAAGCAGGAAGCGTTATGTCAGTGTACATCTAGTCTCTACTGAATGGTACGTTAGGAAAAAGGCACAGGCTGAAAAGACTGGATGACCAGATGAAAGGCTGAGCGAAGGCTGGTAAAACTAAGCCTAATGTAGGAAGCGTCTAGGAACCCAGGAGCAAGGAATGGAGCAGGAACACCAGAGCAAAGCTGCGGGGCTGGATGTGAAGCAGGGACGCTGGATGCAGTGCAGGAACAAGGCCAGACAAGCAGAGGTTATGGAGAATATATTCACAAGAATCGGTTGTATCATCAAAGCTGTGCCTCTGAGGCTCTCTTTCTATACTGTTACCAGTCAGGATGTGGCCCTCCCTCATTACCACATTTGATGTATTTTTCTAGTAACCCTTTAGTTGCAACCCTATGTACCACAAGAATTCGCCACACAGAGCAGGAACAAGGTAACTCTACTAAAACCAGTAGTAAGACAGGAACCATGAACAAGTAAAGTAAAACAAGGTAGGTAACCCCCAAATTCACAGCTCTGACTCATGTCAGTGCTAGAAAACTGGCAAATGGTAGATGGGATGGATCCAGTGAGGATCAATACAGAAAATATAACTGTTATTTAAGCAAACAGTGTGGATATCAAATACAACTTGCAAATGTAAAAGTTCTGATACTTAGCAATGACATGCTGTTTGTCCGCACAAGTGGAGATCGTTCCATGAATTCGTCCATAAGATATATAACTTTTGCTGGTCATATAATGGTATATATGACCCTCCATACACAAATTGTTCAATTTGTGAACTGAAGAGAATACACGTAAGCCCCTGAGGCAGCCGTCTTGATACGGCGAAACTCGGCCAGAGTCGGGCCACCTTGTGTCTCCACTTCAATAAAGGAATATTTTTTAAGACTATTGGCATCTATTCCTTTGTTCATCCTGACGGCTTTTATAGATCGCCTTCCTTTGTGTAAGATGTGATAAAGACATTCACTTACCTGAACATATGACACAAGGCGTATGCTTAATTTAAACCCAGCAAACAGCCCTCAATATCCCATGTGCAAATTGCCCAGTTACTTAGAAATCTAATACCATCACTTATGCACAGGCCTAGTATTGTGGGGTGAACCCCAGGATGAACAATTCATTGGGGCCCGATGAAAAATGTTTGATATGCATACAGTGTGGCAGAGTTCGTCCTGGTTTGCTGTTCTCTGGGGTGAGAACCTGACACTGAATCCTACACTGAGAGAATTAGCTTAGCCAGGTATAGAGTTCTTATCTTAGTCCTCCTGGAAAAAGGGATCAGGCCCAGATCCTGGGAGGTCTGTGTAAGGAGAGAGCTCCTACTGCTGCTTCTTCCCCAGCCATCCAGTCTCCTCTTCTCTCTGTGCGTTGATTTCCCACGCTGCTGGCTTCAAATCTGCAGATATCAGCTCAGAGCTTACCCTTACCAATTTTCCTCCTTACAAGCCAGGAGATCCTTCCACAGTGGTTGCAGCCCTCCTGTCTTTTTCTGGGGGAAAAACAAGATTCAAGAGTCAGACTCTTCCCCCTGGTTGGCTGGGACACAATCTGACATTTGTAACCCCTGTGATGGTAGAACCTAGATAACAATTCCAGAGGCCATATCTAAAATTTCTGTCTTAAGTGGAACACTGTCATTATGCCGTTAAATGTATTTTCCAAGATTTCCTGCATGGGGGGGGGGGGGGGGGGGGGGAGTTTCCTTTCAAGGCCCTCACATTGCTTTTAGATTTCCCAAATTTAAGTCTTTTGCACACAGCACTGATAATCACAGCCTAGAGATCAACCACGTCACTAGTCAATGAAACACATGAGAGTTTTTTGGTGCTTTCAATATTCCTCTTTTACTGATAGTGTAGAAATGATGAGTTAAAAATCTTTACAGCTGCGTACTTCATTTTTCAAGCTATTACATGTGCTTTTAGTAAGTTTGTGAATTCTTAGTCTTTCTTAAATTCAAATCTTAAATAGAAACATAGAAATGATGGCAGAAAAGGACCAAAATAGTCCATCCAGTCTGCCCAGCAAGCATCCCATGGTAGTATCCACTGCACCGTGCAGGTTACCCCACATTTCTCTTAAGGGTAGCAATTGCAGCTCTGTGCAATTGTCCCCGAGCCTTATGACAAATCTAATTGGTGTAATTCTTTTAGTTATTTGATCTCTTTCCTCCAATTGGGTTCTGGGCAAAGCTTTGATGCTTCCCTCTCTTTGAAATATCAAAGATGTACTTTAAAGTTGTAGTCTTTTATCTCCTAACTCCTCTTGTAGTATCACGGGTGAGCTCCAAAACACTTGATCCCTAACGGTCTCTTCCCACACCAAATGGTATTGTGGAATTTTAGATAGGTTAAGACCATCTAGTTATGGTTACCTTGGGCCTCTGTATAAAAGTCAGCTAGTTCCAGTGTAGAACAATTATAGCAAAGCTAAGTAATAAGTTGTTTACTGCATTTGTAATGGGTCATATGATAAGAATAAGAAATAACTGTCTGAAATGATGCTTTCTTATTAGAATGCACCTGGAATGAAATCATAGTGAATCTAGCAAGAAGATCCCCTTTTCTGTCTTCTTGGTAAACATGTTTACAACAAAGGAAATGGAAAATATCATATAGTACTCTCTCCAGAATGGAGGACAAGAAGACAACTTGTCCTCGGATCTAAAATGAGGACAATAAATGGAATGAAGAAGAAAGGGCAAATATTAGCTTATGTCAGATAATTATTAGTCAGTGTAATCTGGGATGGAGGTACACGATTAGTAAAATAGTGTGATGCAAATAGAAGTGAATGAGATAAAGAAAAGAGTAAGAAAGAATCAATAATTTCATTGGTTAAGTATGTTTGCAATGTTAAGAAAAAAGTACATGTGATTATGGTTTATTTTTGTGATCCAAGCTTGGCTTTTTGCAATAAAACCAGAAAGAAGCTGAAGTGCTTGTTTAGCAATGAATTTCAGTGCAGCTTTTCAATAGTCTGGAAAGTTGCTCTGTGCAGGCAAGAACCGGGCCTGAGAATCAATTAATTCTGAAAATAAATATTTCTGAAAAGGAAATAAGGGACTAGGTTTCCTAATTCCTGTAATATAACCCTGATTAAATATAGTAGGGGATTAACAGGATCCCTACACTCTCCCTGAGGTTCTTTTTAAATCTGGAATGAAATCACAAATTTACTGTACAATTATCATAAGACAATAAGATTCAAAAATATAAGGAGAGTTAAGCAACTCATTTCTATTGTGACTGTGCATGCTCTACACCTTGTATAGCCCCTAACTGACCCAAACTCTTACTCCATCCTGAAACATAAAACAAGTTATCTAATCATATGTATAGTGTGCTATCATATTATTGTAAGCATTTGACTCCATTGCATTGAGCTTCCACTCCTTCAACTTTATCCCATTACAAGAACACAAAGTTACAATTGTAGCAACACATTTTTGGAAAATTCCCTTCTGCCTACTAAACCTTTTTGCAGCAACACATCCCATCCCTTTAACTCTTTCTTTTCTGTGCCATACACTTCCTCAAGTGGGGCACTAGATAAACTGATGAATGGAACATAAACACATATCTGTCACTCCTGCTTACCAACCCTGTAGGTGGAGTGTTCTAGTCATGGTTCAGTTGTAATATTCTACCTCCTTACAGTGTACTGCCACTACACAGTTATGGTGAATGTTCTCTCACAGAGCTGAGATGGAATACTCTCACTATTCGTTAGAAAAATTGAAATTAGTAACGAACTATACTTCTGACATTGCTTAAAAGACATAACTCCATCAACATAAAGACTTCATCCTTCACCAAGATATTAATTAATACTTTCACGCAGCAATGTGTCCATCCATAACAGGTTGTGAATCTGAAAATCAAAATGTTAATAGTAGAGACTTCCAATTCTGGCCAGGAATCAGAACACTCTGGAAAGTACTAGTAGAAAGAGAATATTCTTATGAATATTCCCCAAATGAATTATTATTTTTAATATATTATTATTTAACACTATATAAATTTAATTTACTATTTTGCAGACTACCAATGTACAATTAGAGTACTCTTTAATGTTCCTTCAGGGACACAGTTGCAGGGCTGTACACATCCATGATACAGGTGTTTAATATATTAACTATTTGACTTAATACTTATTTAATTTAATACTTATTTCAACACTAAACCCCAACATAAAGCAAATACTTTCACTCTTCTCTGAACCACACAACATCTCTCCAAAAGATGGTAACTTGATCATATTTCTGTTTTTCTGCTTGAAAGCTGTAAAGAACAATAAATTATTTAACATAATAAAACCAAATAGTCGTGTCCATATGTCCAAACACCTAAAAGAAACTATGTTACTGAAACATATGAAGGAAAGACAAAAGACTAGGTTGGAAACCTTTTATTAAATGTTATTATTTTTTTTAGTAATAATTAATAGATTAGTTTTGGTACAAACAGCAAATTGAAAGTATAACATTATTATTATAGAACATAGCATACTAAATTACCTTAACATTTCAGTATAATCAACCAACCACATTTTCTAAGTGGTAATATATAAGGTGGAAAAATAGGTGCATAGACATAATTGTTAGCACTCATTAACCCAAATACTGTATATTGTCCAGTCCAGACATATATTTGGCCATATAATCCACACTTTGGAGGACCTTCATCCTTTGCCTGAGAATACCAGAGGTGGATCTATACCAGGCCTTTCATAACTTGCAGAATATAAACAAACAGAATAGGAAAATAGAAGATATTTTAGCAATAACCAGATTTTAATAATCCATTTCTCAATGAGGTAGTACATATTACATTACCATATGTATAATACATTATCAAATATGCCAAATAGTGTCTAGGATGTCAGGCAAGTTTTTCTTTTCATGGGCATAATGATGGCCTCCTCCAGGGAGAACATACATCACACAGTGTTTGTGAACATTTCTTCCAAGATTCATCTTTTCACTTTTAAATCTTTGGTTTTCTGAAACATCGGAAACATGCACTGAAACATGCACTGGAACTCACTCCCAACCCACCTCAGACTTGAATCTTGCATCACCAGATTCAGAGCCCAGCTCAAAACCTGGCTATTCAAACAAGCCTTTCCCCAACACCCTTGATGAATATTGAATTGTGATGGATCATGACCTGAATTTGACTATGACCTTGTTCTTATGACATTATAGTTCACTTGTTGTTTGTTCCTATGCTTCTCTGCTCTCCTTATGGTTTTTTGTACCCCTTACCCTTCCCCGTTACTTGTAATTTCCGTTGCTCTTGTTCCATGTAAACCGAGGTGATGTTTCGACTAACATCGGTATAAAAGACTTTTAAATAAATAATAAATAAATGTAGACAGTATACATCTTGTCTTTTAGTAATTATTCCTCAATGTGGTCCCTCAGCCACTGGTCTCTCCATCTCTTGGCAAAGTCCATTTCAGTGAGGGAAACATATGGGTAGCAAGCTACAAATAGTTCATATACTTTATCCACCGCAAGCCGATCTGCTTGGGATAGGCGGGTGAAGGATTCATCAGAAGGTGGATTCCCTTGGCTCACCCATTTCTCTTTTTGCCATAAGAACATAAGAAATTGCCATACTGGGTCAGACCAAGGATCCATCAAGCTCAGCATCCTGTTTCCAACAGTGGCCAATCCAGGCTACAAGAACCTGGCAAGTACCCAAACACAAAATACATCCCATGCTACTGATGCCAGTAATAGCAGTGGCTTTCCCTAACAGGTAGATTTTTTTAAAATATGCGCACGCGTCCATGTGTGATTTTATAACATGCGTGCGCATGTCACTTTCTATCTTCTTGACCTTTTGGCCCTTTTCAGAGCTTGTTGGATTTAAGCGTGCACCTGTTGTACATTTTTAGTTCACTGCCACAGTTGAGATCCTAGATTGCCATATTTTTCTTGAATGGATGGAGGATGAAACTCACCATTGGCAAAGAAGGGCAAAGTTTTCATTGAGAAGTGCTCAGCATTGTTATGTGCTATTTTTGCAATTGGGAGCAACTGGATCCAGTCATTCTGGTGATAATTACAAAATCACTGCAGGTACTACACCAGGGTCTGATTTACTTGTTCAGTCTGTCTGTTGGATTGCAGATAATACTGATGATTATGTACCTGAATGTTCAGTAGGCTGGTTATTTGTCTTCAAAACTGTGCTGTAAACTGGGTAACTCGATCAGAAATGGTAGAGGCATCAAATATCCCTGTGTGTTTTCCCATGGCATCTTGGTTCTTGTGCATTCTTCACAGGATTTAATGTATACATTTATGTCTTGACTCCAACCTGGCTACCAGAAATCATGACTTGCCAACCCTCTTTTTCTGTATATGCTGGGGTGTCCTGCTAGTTGGGATTCATGGCATGTCCATAACACTGCTAAACATAAAGCCCCTTTTGGCACATACAGTTTGTCTCCCTCATAGAGGTAATCCCCTTGCCAGCTCATCTCCTCTTCATCTCCAAACTCTACCATTCTCTGCTTCCAATCTTAAGCAAATTGGTCATTTCTTCCTTAACTTGTTTTATACTACCCATGATAAAGTTCTCAGCAAAAAATGTTGTTGGCGTCTTCTTCTCAAATGTCTCTTCCTTCTGTCTCCAGGACAAAGCATCTGCCTTGCTGTTCTGGGACCCTGGCTGACAGGTCAATACAAAGTTGCATTGAGAGAACAATGACCAGTGCACTTGTCTGGAATTCATATTTCGGCCCAGGTAGTTTTTAGAAATTCCAGGTTCTTATGATCTATTGATTGATTCTTGGATTTGATATTGAGCCCCCTCTAGAAGATGGTGCCATTTCTTAAATGCCATCTTTATCACAGGCAGCTCTTTATCATAACTGTAGTAGTTCTTCTCTGGTGTTTTTAACTTGTGGTAGAATGCCCATGTTTTCCAGCATCTTTATCTGGGACAAAATGACATTTATTGCCAATCTTGATGTTTCTACCACAAATGGTTGCTCTGGATTAGAGTGTACCAAAACTGGGCAGATGAGAACATTTTCAATAAATATTTGAATGCCTGTTGAAGTTCAAAGGTGCATTTGAATGGGATTCTCTTTTCAGAATTTCTATCAGAAGGACCATCATCTTGGATACTTTTCAAATGAATTGTTGATAGAAATGTGCAAACCCCAAGAAATGTTGCTCTCCTTTCATGACCCTTGGAATTGGTCATTCCATCACTGCTAAAATTTTATGCAAGCCCATGTGTAAGCCTTGGAATTCTGATATCTGAGCCTCTTTTTGGGGAAGAGCAAGAGGGCTTCTGGCTGCCATTAAAATCTGTGCTTGAGAGAAGGGGAAGCCACAGTCACCTGGACCCAATAGCCCGGCTCCCCTACACTTGCAATGAGGCATGAGACCTGCCTCCCTCCTGCCCAAGTCATCTGCAGAAGCATTTAATTCCTGGAGGAGAGCCACTGCTGGAGTGACATCTGAGCCTGTTCTTGGGGAAGAGCGAGAGGGCCCCAGGCTGCCATTAAAATCAGCACTTGAGGGAAGGGGAAGCCACAGTCACCTGGACCTGATAGCCCCGCCATCCTCGACCTGCCTCCCTCCTGCTGTCATCTGCAGGTACATTTAATTCCTGGAGGTGAGCAGTTGCTGCGGCTCACCGAAGAAGCAAACCCAAGAAAGTCGCTCTTGGGGAGCCTCTTTGGGAGATGATTTGAGAGACATTTCTGGAACTTATGGGAGAATTTATTGTTGTTGTTTGGGGTCAGTGTAGATATAACTCCAGAGGGGGTAAAAGGAAGAAATTCAGCGGAGGGTATAAATATATGCAAAGATTTTTAAAGTATATATCGTTTAAGAGCAGGGAGGGTAATTTTGGATCCATGGAGGAACTGTCTTGTATATTGATAAACACTAGGTCAATTAAAAAAAAATTGGTTTATAGTTCATGATCTTATTTTAGATTTAAATTTAGATTTGTTTTTTATTACAGAGACATGATTATCATGTAATGGTGGTGTTGCTAGATCACTTATTTGTCCTTAAAGGATATGAGTTGATTACTTGTGATAGGAAAAGTAAACGAAGAGGGAGAGTAGCTATTATTTTCTGAAGTTCCCATCCTCTTAAGCAATTGTTTGTGGACCCAGTATTAGGATGTGAATGTTTGTTAGCAAAATTAGATTTTGCCATTCCGAGTCTTTTTTCACTTTGGTACTGTCCACCAGGTCTCGTGGTACAACAAGTAGATGAGGTATTGGAAGTTCTTTTAGGTCAGGCTTCCAAATATCCTTATTTTTTAGTTCTGGGCAATTTTAACATGCATTCTAATCAAGGGTTGGGATGGGATTAAAAGATTTTTCAAATACATTGGGGGTAGGTGATTTGGTGGAAGTGATTACTGATATAACACACAAGAAAGGACATATTTTAGATTTGGTGTTTGGGTCTCCTTTAGCTTGTAAGGAGGGCGGTCCAACTTTTTATTTATTTATTTACTTATTTATTTATGTGTTCTATAAAAGTCATTCCATGTAAAAATCACTAGTTCATAACGGTGTACAGGTTAGACATTCATAAATAATGAGACCTGAGGTAGGCATACATACAGGTAGTAAACTAGAGAAACATTTAGAAACAGAGGGATCATATCAAAGACCGATGCAATTAAGGAAAGATATAGCCGGGCAATAGAAGGTCCAAGGGTAGGGGGAATTGGTCAGGACAGTTCAGGTTATCAGATTCATGGCGAACTGAACTTTTCAATCAGATCGGAGGCATTTGTGAATAACCATGTTTTTTTTAGCTTGCTCTTAAATTTTTTTCAAGTCTGTTATTATTCACAGGTCCTCTGGCATGGAGTTGCATAGTTTTGGGCCAACGACTGAAATCGATCTCTTTGCGTTAGATGAGAGTTTCTTATGGTCAGGATATCTAGGAGGCCTTTGTTTTGTGATCTGAGCATTCGTGATGGTATATATGGTTTAAATGTTATTCCTATTAGATAGTTGCTTGGATAAATGTTCTTGAATATTATTGTAAGTACTTTGTAGATTATTCTTGATTGTACAGAGAGCTAATGTAGATCAAACAGAGTTGGTGTGATGTGGTCGTATTTCCTTGTTCCAGACAGTAATCTTGCTGCAGCATTTTGCAGTAGTTGCAGAGGTTATAGATGACTAGTCGGAAGTTCCAGAATTAGGGAATTACAGTAATCAGGGTTTGAGACTATTAAAGATTGTAATACCATTCTAAAATCAGCTGTGTTTAGTAGAGGTTTCAATCTGCTCAGTATTCATAACTTGTAGAAACCAGTTGCTAATGTGTGCTTTCATCATTAAGTTTTCATCAATTTGAACTCCTTGATCTCTCACATGAGTTTTTGGGATTAACTGGCAATTTCTGAGATCTATACCTGGTGGAATAGATTTTGATGGGTTTTGGCTCACCAAATTATTTCAGTTTTTTTGGAGTTCATCGATAGTTTCATTTATGCTCGTTTTTCTTTTATTGTGACCATATACTCAGGATAAGTGATGCTGTTTTTTCAAATAATTGTTAGTGGGATATTGAATTGCAGATCATCAGCATATAGAAAGAATTTTATTCCTAGGTCTGTTAGGAGTTTGCACAAGGGCAGCATGTAGATGTTAAAAATGATTGCAAAAAGCACTGATCCTTGCGGGATCAGTAGAGCATTGGAATGTGTCAGATAGGTGGTTGTTGAGTTTAACTTGAAAAGATTTGTTTGCGAGGAATGTGGTAAACCATTTAAGTACATTTCCTTCAATCCCTATGTTTCTCAACTGTCGGCAAACTAAATTATGGTCAACAGTATCAAAGGCTGCTGTGAGATCAATCAGCACTAGGCAGTATGATTCATTATAATTAAAGCCTCGTAATATAGGGTTAATTAGGGATTGCAGAAGAGTTTCCGTTGAGCGATTTTTCTGAAATTCAAATTGGTTAGGATACAGTGTATTATTGTCTTCTAGATGATACTCTAATTGGGTAAGGACTGTTTTTTCAATAATTTTTGCAATGAAGGATAAGTTGGAGATTGGTCGGTAGTTCTAGTTGTCAGATCTTCCTGCTTTATTCTTTAAGTTTGTTTTAGACCATGGGACATATGTCCTTTTTGGGAACAGATAAAGTTGTATGTCAGATTATTTTTTAGTAAAGCAAAGTTTTAAATTTTTGAATGAGAAATCTGATAACTTAGCTCATAAAGATAATCAGTTTATTAAGAGAAGGGGTAAAATTGACTCAGATAAATTTAGAGATAGAATGGAGGAGTTATGAAGTCAGTTTCAGGTAAAGATAGTGTGGATGTGAATGAGTTGAGTAATAATTGGTTTAACTTGCTGGAATATACTGTTAAATTGGAAGGAATAGAAAGAAATGGGATTATTGTTAGGAAAAGATGTTTCCCCAAAGTTTTCAGGAGAATTGGGAAATTGAACATGAGTGTTATAGATTAGAAAGGCACTGGCAACATTCTGGGCGCAATGATGATAGGAAGTTTTGGCAAGATAAAAATGTTGAATATTTTAAACAGATAGGGGCAGATCTTTAAACCTGCGCGCGGGCATAGATTTGTTCGCGCAACCCGGCGCGAACAAATCTACGCCCAATTTTATAACATGCGCGCATGTTATAAAATCCAGACTCGGCGCGCGCATGGGGGTGCACAATTCTGCAACTTGCTCACGCCGAGCCGCGCAGCCTTCCTCCGTTTCCTCCGAGGCCGCTCTGAAATTGGAGCAGCCTCGGAGGGAACTTTCCTTTCACCCCCCTGCACCTTCTCCTTCTCCTCCCTTCCCCTCCCTTCCCCTATCTAACCCGCCCCCCAGCCCTATCTAAAACCCCTCCTTACCTTTATCGGGAAAGTTATGCCTGCCTCCGGCATAGCGGCTGTTCCGGAGGCCTCGGTCCCACCCCCGGAACGCCCCTTTTTCGAAGCCCCATGACATACGCTTGTCCCGGGGCTTGTGCGTGCCGCCGAGCCTATCTTGCATAGGCTCGGCGCACACAGGGGCAGCTTGGGGCAGCTTTTCGGGGGTTACGTGCATATGTTACGCATGTAACCCTTTGAAAATCTGTCCCATAGTTTTGAAGAAGAAGCAGCAATGTTTTACAGGCTTGATTGAATCCATACAGAAGAACCTAAAGTTCTTTTGGGGGTTGTGAATTCTATGTTGGGAGTTAAATCTAGGAAGACACTGTTGTATGAAGACTGATTCTGAAACACTGATTCTAAAACACTGTCTTCTTATTTCTTTGATAAGGTGGAAACAGTAGTTAAGAGTCTATAGAACTTAATTTGGAAGGACCTGTAACTGGGATAGAGAACAAGGATGATCGAAAAGGTGGAATAATTGGCACCACTCAGAGTTTGTGGGAAAAAAGTGATGGCTTAAACTCAGATTAGGAGAATAGGCCTTATGTATTAATGAAAGAGTTTAAATCTATCTCTTTGATAAAATTGAAATAATGGTGGTCTTAGACCAAGCCTTCAAGCTATATTTTGACTCCTTGTCCATCATGACTGGTTAAAATTTGCTCTGGTAACATTTTAAAGTTTTTGCAACAGGTTCTGTTTGGAGAACAGAAAGGTGCTGTAAAACTATAAAAAGCTGTGGTAACTCCTCTTCTGAAGAAAGTGGACTTGGACTTTAGGTTATGTAATAACTATCGACCTATCTCTCATCTACCTTTCCTGACCAAGGTTTTGGAGAAGGTAGTGACAAAATAAACCTCAACCTTTACAGAAAAGGAGGAAATCTTGGATCCAGCTCAGGCAGACTTCAGAAGAGGATGTAGTAAAAAAAACTTTGATGGTTTCTTAGTAGATGACATTTTACCCAGGTAAGATAAAGGGGAAAATGCTGTCTTGATCCTTTTGAATCTCTGGTACTTTTGAGGTGGTAAATCACTCATTATTGTTACATCGATGTAAATCTATAAGATTGAGAAGACAAGTTTTGCCATGGTTTGAAAGTTTTTTTATCAAATAGGAAACAGTTGGTGAGTTTTCGGGGTGAAATATGTAGGGTGAAAGAGGATAAATGGGGGGGGGGTCCCTCAGGGATCATCCCTCTTACCCTTAGGGGTAGATTTTAAAAAGGTATGCGAGGGCATACATGTGCGCGCGCTACCCGGCGCGCGCATACGTACACCCGATTTTATAACTTGCGCACGCAGACGTGCACAACTTATAAAATCAAGGGTCAGCGCACGCAAGGGGGTGCACAATTGTGCACATTGCGCACGCAGAGCCGTGCTGCCTTCCCCCGTTCCCTCCCAGGCCGCTTCGAAATCGGAGCGGCCTGGAAGGGAACTTCCTTTCCCCTAACCTGACCTTCCCACCCTTTCCCCTAACCATTCCTCCCCTAGCCCTACTCTACCCCCCCCCCCCAATCTTTAATTTACCTTTTGCGCCTGCCTCTAAGCAGGTGCAAGTTGTGCGCGCCGGCACGCAGTCCCTCGACACAGCAGCAATAGCCACTGTGTTTCAGGCCTCTGGCCCCGCCTGCACCCATGGACCCCCCCCCGCCCCCTATATACAGGGCTCAATCTGGGTGCGCCGAGGAGCTGGGACCTGCCCTTGGCCCTTTAAGGGGCCGGTCAGTCTGCGTGCGTGCGCCTAGGGGTGGGGCCGACGCCACGGAGGAGGCCGAGCCCCACCGTGAGGCCTGGCTGGAGCTGGGAGGTGAAGCCTTGGGTAATGCCGCTGCAGAACGCCGTGGCCGAGAGGAGCTGGTGGCAGATGCGAAGGAGGCCATCCCGGGACTGGCTGGTGTGGAGGAAGGGTAAGCAGACCCGGGAGTGGGTTGGGCGCGAGCGGGACACGCAACAAAAACCCTAGTAATCTACATTGTTTTGGGGAAGTCGAAGGTCTCATAAATCTCTTCTTCGGATTTAAATCTTTTCTTATTTTTTGTAAAACCGGCCTTCCAATCAGGGGTCTGAGTGATTACATAACATACAACAAAAAATACAATCCAAAAACAATCAAAAGTAAACATAATAAAAAATACAAACAATACAGATTTTCACATAGTGCCTTTAGCTTCAATTTGGACATGGAGTCAATTCTTCTGACTGGAATTTCCACCCTTGGTTGCAAGTTTATTGGGGAATCATAAACTCTAGTTCAGGTTATGTCAAGCATATCCTGAAATTATGAGTATTTCCCAGGTAATTGTCCTGCTTCTACATTGGTTACTGTATAACACCTGCATGTTCTCTTCTGGCTCATTCTCCCTATGTTCTAAATTGAGAATGCAAATGTCTTTAGAACAGTGTGTCCCAACCAGCGTGCCTTCAGACCTGATCAGTTGTGCCACAGAAAAGACACCACTGCCTGAGGCTCATATCCAGGCCAGGACTTGGACTCTGCTCTCAGCACCTCACAGCAACAAGAGACACCAGGGGTGGCTGTTAAATGTGCAGGATCTCCTTTATAAGCACATTGACAGTCACGCATGCTTCTCTTTCCTATCTACAGCATAAACCTCCAGATCCTGCTTTGTACAGAGCACACATTGCACACAGCATCTCTTTTGGGTTCTTTCAGCACCTCACAGCAACAAGAGACACCAGGGGTGGCTCTTAAATGTGCAGGATCTCTTTTATGAACACATTGACAGTCACGCATGCTTCTCTTTCCTATCTATAGCATAAACCCCAGATCCTGCTTTGTACAGAGCACACATTGCAAACAGCATCTCTTTTGAGTTCTCTCAGCTCTTTTCTCCAGGCTGAGTGAGAAGGGCAGAGCATACACTGAGCACCAGCTGACTCAATTGAAGCATTAGGAGCAGCAGCAGTGAAGGAACTCTGGCAGCTACATGTGGCAGCCAGGGTAACCAAATGAGCTGGCTGCCCTCACATATTGATTTCTCCCTTCTCTAGCACTTATGTATAGAGGGAGCTGGCCCATTGTGATGAGTTTGTATGTCTCTGTCCTTTCTCTTTTTAAAAAAAATTGTAAAAGAGACTGGTGGGGCTCTCAGTACTTCCCTAGATCTTCTTTTGACTATATGAATTCTCTCCATGTCCGTACTGCCAGCCCCATGAAGGCTGGTGTACCACACAATAGTTTTGTTAATGTAGGTGCATCCTGGGCTTGAAAAAGTTTGTGAATCACTGGTTTACATGTATGTGCATTTATACATTTGCCTTGTAAGGTACTATGAGTCGGGCTCCATATAATTTCTGACTCATTATAATATACATGAACCTCTATAGCCTTTTTTTATATCCGTCCCCTGGGTGGCATTCAATGCATCTGAAAGAGGGGCAGAGAAGCCACAATGAACATGGTCACAATCTGATGCCAGTGCAGAGGGAGGACATAAAGTCAAGAACAGACCACCCTAAACACTGCCCGTTTCTGTTGACTCGCTCTGTAAGAATCAATGGGAGTAGAAGAATTTGATTAATATCAACATTTTAGTATAAAAACCACAAAGTATAGATTTAGAAATTTTAAGTCACAATTACTGTGCTCATGGTAGTATGTAAAAAATATGTTTTAATAAAAATAAAAAGCTAATTCCTAGTATATTCGCATGGGATACTTGAGATTGGTTATGTTCACTTTTTTCTAGGAAATCAAATCTAACATTCTCGTATGATTTGCTGGGTTTGTTTTTCACTGTTTTAGATGTATTTTTAAGATAATTGAATTTTGTAATTTAGGTGATATTTATTTTGAGAATTTTAGTTGTTATGTGTTAAGTGTATGTAAACATTTCTGCATCTTTTATTGTAAACCATTTTGATTTTAACTGGAGATTGCAGTATATTAAGAACATAAATAAACTAAACTATACATGAACATTATCTGCCAACGCAAGAGCAGGCATCCTCCTACAAATGCACACAAAAACTTCTAAAGAACACTCACAGCAGTAACTTCACACTTGTGCCCAAACACTACATCAAGAATAGTTTCAGTTTCATGCCTATCTTGCAGAACTATTTCTGTAGGATCCTATCCACATATGGCCTCATACAGGGTGCTGTGTCTTAACAGCAGGACTCAGGAAGTTTGGCCCCATTTCCATCACCAGCATATGGCAATCACAATACACCCACATGTTCAGACTGTGGTGATGCTTATGGTTATGGCAGATGTACAATTGCTTTGTTGATAATATTAAAAAAATAGATATTTCAGAGAAGTTCCTTTGCACCTTTTGTCTCTATGGTATAGTATGAAGCTATCACCCTAATGGTCAGGTGCAGTATGCATGATCCCCTACCTCTCAAGTACCAGCAGGAAGATCACAGGTGCCTGACTGGCTCTGGGACATAATATGGCAGGTGATCTTTTATCATTCTCAGAGTCCATTTTTTTTTTCCTATCTTGGTTGCTTGTATAGTTTTCGTGTGTAAACTTGAAAGTGCAACTTCATGTGTTGACTGTGGAGCACATGTGCTCAGTGTATGGCATGTCTTTTTCCATCTCATGTGTATGACTTTGGTCAATTTTTTGTCCTAAAGGCACTGTTTTGTTCTTACTTTTGTATATATATATAGCGATTGGGAGTCACTCTATTTTTCATGGATTGTCTGTGACTGACTGTTACTATCAATTGTTTCTCATTCAGATTAAGAAAACCTTATTGGCATGAGTTTGTACATATGTTGCCAAACCTACATAAAGTGATTAAAATAAAAGGAAAAACAGAGAAAAACATATCTAAGTGTAAGAAGGACTCCAAATTTGCCCCTTACTAGAGCAGTGTGCCATAGTGTAGGTTTAATAGTCTCAACGGACTCTTTCCCTGTTAGTTAGGCTAGTGAGTGTGGGAGTATGTTTGAAGGTTTTGCACTCTGCAGTGGGAAGGGTCCTATGTTTGATAAAACTGCTGTGCCCATATAACACAAAATCAGAGAGAAAAGGAGACTGAGATTGGAGTTGGAGTTGGTGGAGAAGCCAGTCTGCCATCCACAATCTGAGGGTGCTACCACCGCACAGAGTGGTGCTGCTGGGGTCTTTCCTTTAACAGGGAAAGTACCTGGAGTGAAACCATCTCACAGGTGAGGAAAATCTGGAAGAAAATGAAATCCAACCCAGTGGAGGGGTACCCAGTACTTCCAGGAAGGAAAAAGGGTCCTGAGGTTCAACAGGAAGAACCCTAAGGGATCTGAAAAGAAGATGTTACCAGAAAGTATATGTGTCAGAAATTCCTCATCTATCATGGGACAAACTGTAGAACAATTCTTACCGAAAGAGGATTTTCGTGGAAGTTTTGACTAAGGGAAACTACCCATCTAAGGAAGGAGTTCTAAGGAGTTCCTGGTTAAAGAAGAGTCAATCAGAGGCTTCTCAGAGTTGGAGAAGCTGCTAAGATGAATAAAGAGAACTGCCTTCACAACAGGTAATTGGGAAGGCCCAAAGGAAAGCAGCATTGCTTACCTGTAACAGGAGTTCTCCTAGAAGAGCAGGATGTTAGTCCTCACACATGGGTGACCTCATCAGATGGAGCCCAGCACGGCAAAATTCCATCAAAGTTTCTAGAAACTTTGAGTAGCACACTGAGCATGCCCAGCATGCCACTATACATAAGTCCATATGGGGTCCCCTCTCCAGTCTCGTAACGTAGAATTAAAAAAACATAAAATAAAAAACATAGGAGAAACCCAACTCTGCGGGTTGGCAGGTGGGTTTCGTGAGGACTAACATCTTGCTGTCCTAGGAGAATACCTGTTACAGGTAAGCAGCTCTGCTTTCTCCTAGGCCAAGCAGGATGGTAGTCCTCACACATGGGTGAATCCCTAGCTACAGGCTGTTCCCAAACAACAAGAAAAAAACCAACACACACCCAATTAGGTGCTAATGGGCACAGCAATACTGGTGCTGTTGGTAACAATCATTTCTTGTCAAAAGAGATGAAGAATTGCGTAGACTGCCTATGGCCTGCTGTTCACCCCAGGTAGAAGGCCTAGGCTTTCTTGCAATCCAAGCTATGCAGAGACCATTCACCCTGGTACGAATGAGGCTTGGGAAAAAGGTGGGTAGGACGATGGACTGGTTAGGATGGAAATCCGTCACCACCTTAGGCAGGAATTTAGGGTGCATGCGCAGAACTTCCTATCATGAAAGAACTTTGTATATGCTGGTTACATCACCAAAGCCTGAAGTTTACTTATTCTGTGCACCGAAGTGACCGCGACCAAAAACACGACCTTCCAGGTCAGGTACTTAAGATCACAGGAGTGCAGTGGCTCAAAAAGATCCATCATAAGTGGAGCCAACACCACATTGAGGTCCCAGGACACAGCCGGAGGCCACAGGGGAGGCTTCAGTTGAAGCAGACCTTGCATAAAATGCCCCAGTATGGGTTGCACAGAGATGGGCAAACCATCCACACCCATTGGCACTCAGGTGCACTCGGATGGAGTTGGTCTTCAAGCCAGCATCTGACAGATGTAGTAAGTAGTCCAGCAGTTTCAGTGTGGAACAGAATGGATCTAAGCCGTGACGCTCACACCACCTGGAAAACCTCCTCCACTTCAGGTCATAAGACTTCCTGGTGGAAGGTTTTTTGGAAGCCACCAGGACCCGAGACACATTGTCTGATAGGTCAAGAAGCTGCAGAATTAGCCTCTCAACATCCATGCCATCAGAAACAATGCCCTGAGGTTGGGATGGCACAGCCTGCCCTGATCCTCTGAAACGAAGTCAGGGGAAGTCCTCAGACCGATCGGCTTTCAGATAGAGAGATCCTTCAGGAGCGGAAACCAGATGTGTCTCGGTTTTGAGGGGCTTGGAGGATCATGGCCCCCCATTCTGCTGGAACTTCAGGAGAGTCTTCATCACCAGAGGAAACAGAGGATACGTGTACAGAAGGCCCTTGCCCCAATGGCGGGCAAAGGTGTCCGAGGCTGGTTTTCTGTCGCTTCTAATCAGGGACCAGAATTTTTTCACCTTGCTGTTGCTGGGGTAGGCAAAAAGATCCACGTCTGGGGTACCCCAGAGACGGAAGATCTGATCTGCTACTTCCTGATTCAGGGACAACTCAAGGGACTGAAAGGCTTGACTCAGCTGGTCTGCCACCATATTCTACGTCCCGGCAAGATACATGGCTCATAGTAGTAAGCCCTGCAACTGAGCTCATGATCAAATCTGAACCATCTCCTGGCACAGGAGGAAGGACCTCATACCTCCCTGCTTGTTGATGTACCACATTGCCACTTGGTTGTCAGTCTGTATCAGGACCATTTTGTTGGATAGGCGATCCCTGAACTTCCAAAGTGCGTAACAGATTGCCCGAAGCTCCTAGAAGTTGATGAACCAACAGAACAGTGCTCTCTTGTGAAGATTTGATAACCTTCATTGCACAAATCTCAAAGATGAGATTTGTGCAATGTTCTCTCAACCTAGCTTGATGGACTCTCTACCTGGGTAACATCAAGCTAGGTTGAGAGAACATTGCACAAATCTCATTTTTTAGTGAGTTTCCTCACTCTGAGAGTCATCAAATCTTCACAAGAGAGCACTGTTCTGTTCGTGCATCTCACTTTTAATGTCAACGTGGCCCCTAACCCCTACACTAATACCTAAACCTCACCTTGAGTTACTAGATGGGCCTCCCATAGAGATATAAATACCTATCTAGTGTTGGGGGCGAGGGCATTATGGCTAGGCTTTCTCTCTCTCTCTCTCTCTTCCCCCCCCCCCCCCAAGTGGTTGTATGTAGGAAATACCACATTCTGGCCAGGGCCGGTGGAAGCACTAGGCGAACTAGGCCGAGCATTAGGGGGCGCCGAGCCGCTGGTGGACCTCATCCCACTGGCGGCTGAGCAGTGAACTACTGCTGTGCTGTGTTCCGGATACACACAGCAAGAAGATTAGCAGGGCCGTGGTGGAGCTCACGTCACCACGGCCCGAAGAAAAAGGTCGCGTCTAAACGTGCAGCTGCTGCTCCTCCTCCTTCCTGCCCGCCCGGCCCCGGAAGAAAAATGTTGCCGGAGCCACGCAGGCAGGAAGGAGGAGGAGCATCAGCCACGTGCAAAAGAGGAGCAGCACAGCCTGAGAAGACCAGGGCTGCTGCAGAGCCCATCCTGTGGCCACCCATAAAGAGGAGGCCCAGAGGTGAGAGAGAGCTGAGGGCCTGTAGAGTGTGTATGTGTGCGTGTATGAGATGAGAGATTGTATGTGAGAGTGAGTTGAGAGACTGTGTGTGAGAGTGAAGACCTGAATGTTTGCAGAGACAGCATGTGAGAGCCTCTGTGTGTGTGAGAGAGACAGCATGTGACAGTGAGAGCCTGTGCTTGAGCAAGACAGCATGTGGGAGTGAGAGAGAGCCTGTGTGTGTAAGACATGTACATGTGCCAGTGAGAGACTGTGTGTATGAATGATTGTATGAGAGAGAGCATGTGAGAGTGAGATCCTATGTGTGTGTGTGTGTGAGTGAGAGAGAGAGAGAGAGAGAGAGAAAGCATGTGAGAATGAGAACCTGACTGTGTTTGAGGGAAGAAGACAGATGGAGAGAAAAGAAATAGAAAAAAAGACAATATAAAAGGAATTGGCAAAAAAATAAGAAAGGGAAGGTGGAAAAAAAAGCCTGTGACCAACCGATTAGAAAACTAAGATCAGACAGCAAATGTAAAAAAAAAAAAAAAAAATTACTTTTTACTGATTGGCACATGTAATCTTTGGGAATGTGCAAGAGTAGCACTTTCTCTATGCGGATCTCACAATGTACGAGATCAGCATGGAGGAACTGGAAGCCCACGGAGCCTGCACAGAAGAGGCAGCAGAATGGGCTTCAGTGCCAGTAGCAGCAATCAGCACATCCCCAATAGCCATGCGGCAGCAGTGACAGTGGCAGCAGAGGAATGAGAGAGGCTCTGAGGATGCTGGCAAAAGAAAGAGAGGGGGTCTCTGCCTTTAGTGTGTGCATGTGTATGAATGGGAGTCTGCCTGGGGATGTATGTGTGTGAATGCATGGGTGCCTGCTTGAGGGTGTGTCTGTGTATGAGAATGAATGGGTGTCTTCTTGGGGTTTGTATGTGTGAGAATAGGTGCCTGCCTGTGTGTGGTGTATGTGTGTGTGTGAGAATAAATTGGTGCCTGCCTGGGGGTCTGTGTGTGTGAGAATGAATGTGTGCATGCCTGGGGGATGGGGAGGGAGTGGTGTGAAAATAAATGGGAGCCTGCCTGGGGTTTAGTGTGAGAATGACTGGGAGCTTGCCTCTGTGTGTGTGTTTGTGTGAGAATGATTGGGAGCTTGCCTGGGTGTGTGTGTTTGTGTGTATGTGAGGGAGCCAGTGAGAGAGAGAGCATGAGTGTGTATGAGAAAATCCAGGGGAGTAAGAGTGTGTGTGTGTGGGGGTGTGGGGATGTGTGTGGAGGGGGAGAGAGTGTCTTACAGCCTGAGAGTGAGTCAGTGTCTGTGAGAGCGAGAGGTTATGGTTGGGTATAAGAGCATGAATGTGTATGTATGTGACAGTGTATGTTTGAGAGAGAATGGCCATGTGAGTATGTGTGAGAGAGAGAGGATAACCTCCTAATCCTCGACAATATCAAGGTGACTGGAAATCAAGAGCTCCCATGTATGGACAGCAGGGGCTTTTTAAAATCCTTATTAGTTTTAATTATTGTGTGTTATTTAATATATGTGCTGTTTTGAAATATTTTATTGGTGTTTGGGAAATTGTAAAAAATGTATATGATTTTAATTAATAGAAATTCTATTTATCAGTAGTTTTAAAATATTATTTTATTAGTATGGATTTACTATTATAACTGATGCTTTATGTTTCTTGATTTTATTGTTTTATGAGGAATGGTGGTTCTGTTTTTCCATTGTTAATACACAGAGTCTGACTTCTTGGAGTTTCCATTTCAGTTTTTTCTAATTTGTGTGCCTTTATTTTGTATTCTGTATTTGGTGAGGTCTGTCTCTGCTCTTTGTGTGTGACCATGATGAGAGATTCTGCTAGCATGTAGTGTCTGTATAGGGATCTATAGCAATCGGGTTTGTTTTGTTTCCTCAGTAGGTGGTGTATTGTTATCCTAGGACCCAGTGTAATATTTACCCTTGCTTATTCACAGGTAGGGTTATTGTTGTTTGAGTCCTTGGTGTTATTACTGTTATTTTACGATGGGATTGCAGTATAGATTTTGAGTGTCTTTTTTGTGGGGTTTTGTGTTAGTGCAAAATGTGCCTGGCAGTGGTAGATGTTTGTGTTGCTGTTACTGTGAGGTGACACCAGAATTTGAAAATATCTTTTAGTATGATGAGCTGTAAGGGAAATATCCAAGCTCCATTGTTTGGGGGAATTTCAGTGGATGCACAGAGTTAGAGAACTGGAGGTGCAGGAATTATATTGATATTCTGTCCCTTCCTATATATTCCAGACTTCACTCTCATAGCCACATAGAATTAGTTGAATGAGGCTATCAAATAATTTTATAGTGTGAAACTGGCCAGCTTTTTAAAAATTACGCAGAAGACCCTTTGGACTTTTTTATTAATACTTTTTTTTTATAACCAATTTTAAAGCAGAATCCATGCTATAGAGGTGGGTGTGATGAAGAAATGTCATTTTGGCTCCCCCCCCACCCCAAATTTTTCTGTCTAGAGACGCCACAGATTTTCTGTGACCTTAAGAAGGATTACGGGGGGGGGATGCTGGAGAGGCACACAAATGCATTGGCCCCCGGGTGCCGGAGACCCTTGGTGTGCCACTGGGTGCAAGTCATATGGGGCCGCAAGCGGTGGCAAAGAGGAGTGGAGATTTGGTGGGCCGCAAGCAGTGCCCAACCTGCTCGCGACCCAGAAAACTGCACAGTCAGCGGGCGTGATCGAGAATGAGGTAGGAGTCGGGACCAAGACCGGGGGGGAGACACAAGGGAGAAGGCTCGCCTAGGGTGCCAAATCCCCTTGCACCGGCCCTGATTCTGGCAGTTATCTCAAAGTGTGAACAAGTTATCACAATTTGCACTGCAGTAACTTAGCCCTTTGCATAGGTATTAGTGCAAATTGTGATAAACTGCCTATTACCATAAAACTTGCCCCTTGTTCTATCACAGGCGATATTTAGTGCATTTTGATAAATCCAGGCCTCAGTGAGCTGGGAGAAAGGAAGGAAGGTCCGGTGAGAGTTTCACTTCGGAAGAGCATTGACGGCAAGCTAAGTACTTTTGTGCTTCCAGCGGTTTTGAAAATTTTCGGATTTGTCTGGCTGTCTCTCTTTTTAGAATTTTTATCTCTGGAAAGTTTAAGTTATTAAAGAAGAAAGTTTATTAAAAAATAGAAAAATAAGAAATGAAGAAAACACCACTGAGATTTAGAGGAAATTTTTCAATTAATGCCCAGGTTTAGTGGTTTCTCGTTTTACCTAATCACAGGCAGTTATTGCTGAGATTAGGCATCTGAAGTTTTTCCTCCTAAAAGAATTAATTTTTCCTCTTTTAATAATCAGCATCTCTCATGTTGTGTGCCTTATAATATATTTTTTAATGCATTCATTGTAATACTGATTGTATTTTGCATTCTGTTTTTCTCCTGGGTTGTTTTGTTTTTTTGGAACCTTTAAGGTCAGATCACATTTCTGGCCTTGTGGTAGGATATTACATATATTGCTGCTATAGCTGCTGTTTTTCCCAGGATTATACCATTTTTCCTGCTCATTGTTTTGTGGGAAGTCTTTGATTTTCTCTGTTTGAGAAATGTGCATCTTTGATATCTTTGTATTTTTAACTGTAGAGGAGAAAATGCATTTCTGTTCGTTTCTTCAGTGTTGCATTGCATGCAGAGTCTGGCTTTTTTGGGTTAATGATAGACCCCAGACCTTATTCCCATATTAGAGGACTGGTTGAATGATGTTATCAAATAATTTTAATATTAGTTTCAGTGAGGGGTTGCAACTGGCCAGAGGTTTCTTTATTACACTGTATATAGGGCTCTGAGAGCTTTCACTTATAGTGTCTATTGTTGCGTTTGGTGGTCCACGGGTCTCCCCTGCAAACCACTGCTCTTACCTCTAGCCCCGAGCCTCTAGCAGGGACCCCCGATGCTGTACAGGGCCTATCCGATAGAAGCGCAGCAGATCTCCGCGTCCATATGGGCCTGACAGAATGCCTTGCAAGATGCCAAACATGGCCATCCTTAGGCACGTGTGTGCTCAACCTGCTCCTATTTAAGGGTCCTGGGGCGGGAAATTCCCTACGGTGCCCTCAGATGACATCAGGAGCCCAGGCCTATAAAAGGCCCGTTTGTTCTGCAGTCCTCGCCTCGGCAACAGGTCTTCTACCATAATGTAGTGCAGGTCGCCTTTAATGAGAAGAGCTATGAGTTCCAACCCCACCTCCCTTTATGTATGTTCCTACTATTTACCAGCGACTATCATGACCGTTTGCTTAGAAAAATTACCCATACTGTCTTAAGAAAATGTTATTTATTTCTAAGTTACACAGTGCTAAGCTTAATGCTTCATCGGGAAACATACAGGCAATTAGAGACAGACAATAATAAAAACAATAGTTACAAAAGCATATTTGACATCCGGTGCTTATCAGATTACAATTAATTAATGCCAGCCTCACATCTCTCTAGCAGTGACTTGCATGAACATAATGCTAATGAGCTTTAACTTCCTTCCCCTCAGAACCGGGAATAAAAGTTAAAGTTCTCACCACATGGCACATGCAGCGGGACCCTCTCTCTGGATCTTCAGCAGGCTGGTCTCTCTGGGCCCGGGACCCCAGAGTCTGAGGCAGCAGGGTTTATTCCCCAGACCAGAACACCCCAAGCTGAGAAGGGCTTCGCGTTTTCACTTTCTAGCAGCAAGGTCCGCTGGGAGGGAATCGTCTTTTCTCTCAGCAGTGGGTGCGGGAAGCTCAGCCAGGCTGGAGGCAACAGCATTCAGATGGACCGCCTCCTTCTCTTTGATGGGTAACAATCGGCTGGTGACGGCCCTGAATGATGGCACCCTGCTGATTTCTAAGGGCTCACCTATGCTTAATTCAGCAACTTCATGAATAATCAGGTGAATGCATAATTAAGGCTTTTAGGGGGTCATTTTCCAAAGGGATTGCATGCGAAAAGGGACTTTTCACATGCGATAGCTAAGTAGGGGTGGAGTCCGCACCGGAAGAGGAGGAGTTGGGGCGGCGTCGGGGTGGACTCCGCGACAACTTCGCTGACGGCAAAAAGGTAGGACACCTTATCGCTGCCAGCAATGTGCCCAATAGCACCACCTTTCACGGTGCTATTGGGCTTGCCCTTGCCTCACCTATGGATCTCCTGGTCTTCAGCAGAGGCCCCCATCTAAGACCTGCCAGCCCTGGAACCCAAGGACTCAACCTAAGTGGAAACATGGACTGGAATATGCAAAGCTTTGTTGCGTCCATCGGTCTCAGACGGCTTCGCCCGACATGCCTCTCCTCTATTTCAGCCTTCTCCACCAGCCTCAGGAGAATGGCGTCCGTAGCATCTCCTTACCACACCCTCCGGCATCCCCAGAGCGGCGTCCCACCATGACCTGAGGCCATCAAAGAGAAGGAGGCGGTCCTAAGGCGTGCATACCTCACGTCTCAAAGCAGTGTTGGCGCGAACCTCGGGGGCATCCCCCTCGAGTGACGACACTGCTTCCGACTACAAAGGTTGCCCATTTGCTGACTCTCGCCAAGTTAGCAATGGATTGGATTTGTTCTGGTCTGAAGCTGCTCTGCTGCTTCTGCTGCTGCTGGAAGCTATCTACACCCTCCGGGGTTCTACTAACTTGGGTACCCGCTCCTCAGGGGCCCTTTGCTTATTTCCAGGTGCCTATCCTGAATCCAGGTACTCGCTCCTCGAGGGCCTGTGTGTCTATCCTGGTGCCTGCTACCAATACTTCTACCTGCTGGAACACTACCTATCAGCTACAGAGAGTGAATACTACTTCTCCCAGTCTGTTCATCTACAGCTCCTCTTTGTCTATCTGCATTGGGCCCTACACCACCATTGTGGAACGGGACTCCTCTGCCGAGATCACAGACAGTTGCTACCTATCCTCTCTCTACTGCTCATTGGGAACTCTATCTACTCAGCTACCACAGAGTGTGTAATAACATCTGCCAGTCTGTCTCTCCTACAGCGCCTCACTGGATATCTACATCGGGACCTTATACCACCATTGTGGGATGGGTCTCCTCCGCCGAGGATCACAGACTGTTGCTATCTAATCCACTCTCTACTGCCACCTCTGGTGAAACATACAAGCTGCAGAATTAAAGATATATTTTCTGTGTTTTTGCTTCTGAGTCTAGCCTGGTGCTACAGTTCCCTACAGGGCTCCTCCCCATGGGAGTCATTAACACTGTTGCCCCTAAGAATCCACCAAACACCTCGATATCATAACAAGCTTCAGCTGAGCCTTTGCTTCATCTGACTCTGTCAACCAACAGTGACGACCTACAGGTCCAAGAGTCCACACTTTCAACATCTATATAGCCAGTTTTAAACTCCCAGAAGCATTTATTGTCATGCCAAATGTATGCATATTCTAAGGTATATTCAACTTCTTGGTTGTTTAGGTAAAATTAGAATTTCTATTGGAGAATTTTTGGCTTTTTCTGGAAAACTGTTTTTTCCAGATTTACCTTTAGGTCCCATGATTTGCAAAATTGTCTCTAGCAGGTTTAAGTTCTCTTGTAATTTTTGGATAAGGGATAAAATGACCACACCTTCAGGCCAATCCAATAAATAAGCAGTATTTTCTACTTTTCTGTACACTTTTTGGGCTGCTCAGAAATTAACGCCTGCTCTGGGCAAGCGTTAATTTCTGAGGGTAAAAATGTGCAGGTCGGGTGAACATTTTTTTTTGGATTGGAGGAGAAGAGCTATAAGCCTCATCAACATGCATTCGCCTGTGATGAGTGCTATTAGTTTTGCAGGGGGTTGGACACGCGTTTTGGACACGCTAATCCCCTTATAGAATAAGGGGTTGTGGACATGCTTCCAAAACCCATGTCCAACCACGGCCTGCTTGAGTATTGTGTGCAGTTCTGGTCGCCCAATGTCAAGAAAGACATTGCAGAACTAGAAAAGGTGCAAAAGAGGATGACAAAAATGATAAAGGGGATGGAACATCTCTTCTATGATGAGAGGCTATTCAAGCTAGGATTCTTCAGCTTGGAAAAGAGACAGCTGAGAGGAGACATGATAGAAGTTCATAAAGTCATGTGTGTGGTGGAATATATAAATAAAGGATGATTATTTACCTGTTCAAATAATATTAAAACAAAGGGATTCTCTATTAAAGTAACAAGAAGATTCAAAACAAATCATAGAAAGTATTTTTTTACTCAGCCCCCTATCAAGCTATGGAATCTGTTCCCAGAAGTCATGATCAAGGTGACTAGCATACCAGAATTTAAAAGAGGTTTGGATAAGTTTCTGAAGGAAAAGCCCATAGCACATTATTAGCCAGGTAGACTAAAGAAAGCTATTGCTATCCCTGGGAGTGAGTAACAGGAATTAGATCTACTTTATGGGATCTGCTAGGTACTTGCGAACTGGAATGGCCACTCTCAGAGACAGGGTGGACCTTAGTCTGACCCAGCAGGGCAATTCTTATGTTCATATAAATACAGCAGGTGTTTGATCTTTGAGTCGTTTTAGTTTCAGTTCTGGGTCTGAGGATCTCTCCTGCAGCATGTGGGTATTATTGATACAAATGTCTCACTCCTTTCTCCTGCCTGAAGCTGACTTTCTAGAGGTCATTATCTTTACCTTTCAGATGATGGATGACTACATAGATTTAATTATATCCTACATTTTTCCCCAACCTCAGTTTGCATTCATTTAAGGTTGAAGCCAGGATGCCAAATAGAATCAAGTTTTTGTAAAGTCAATAAAATATGCAAATATTTTCCCCAAGAGGGTGTTTTTTTGCATGTTTGCTAATCAGTGTCTGTAAAATAAAGACATGGTCAGTAGTTCAGTGCTTTGGGAGGATCCCAACCGGACTTCTGTGCAAGCTTTTGCTGTTTATGAGACTTTACAGTACTTGTTTGTTTAGGACACTTACAGAGTACTTTGCTAATGTTACTACTGACACAGATCCCTCTATGATTATTAGTAGAAATGTGCATTTGTTTTCATTCATTTCAAAAGTTTATATCTGTAAATGTTTACACACATAAAATTTGATTTTATGCAACTAAGTGCTACCTGCATTCATAAAACTCAATTTTATGTATGCACAATGTCATTTGCATGCATAAATTACTGGAATTAATGAAATAAAAAAAAAAAAGCCAAGAAAAAGATGACATGACAAAACAAACTGAACTGAATATTTTTTTATGTGCACATCCCTAATTATTAGTGTTAATGGTATCGCCATGTTTATAAATTTGTATAATTACCACCCTCCCCCATCCCCCACCTCAGAAATGGGCAGAATGTAGAATCAGGTTAAACATTAGTGCTCCTTGAACTTGTACACTGCTGTATTTGAGCATTTCATTTAGTACGATATTGGGGTTACATGCTTTTCCTGTATTGTTATAGGGGTGTGTAAGGGTGTTTGATAATCTTTCATCACTTTTTTTTAGCAGGATTCATTTTGCTAGGGTATGTTTTTGATCTTGTGTGAGATCTTCAGGTTTCATTTTTTTAGAAGTGCTGGAAAAGCTCAATCCGGATTTTATTATTCTAGATAGCTAAATCTGGTTTAATTTTGAGTGTAAGCCCTTTCCATGTGTCCCAGAAGTAATTCCTATCTATTGCCATCTCAATTTCAGATATCTTTTTGTTCATTTTTCAGATTTTATTTCCATTTAAGGATGCCTTATAATTTTTGAAACTATGAAAATAGACACTACACAGATCTTCTCAGAGAGATTCTCCATGCTTCTTCAGGTTAGGTTTGTATATTTGTCTCTGTTCATTTAAGTTTATTGTAATCCATCTTGCTACCAACTTTGGAAAAAGGCAGAATATCAAATGTTCATAAATATATAAATGAATGAATAAACAAATAAGTAAAGAAATTAAATTTCTTATCAAACCAGGTTGCTTTAGATGTGTTTTGTTTGATCAGTTTTTTTAAATTCTGATTTGATAGTTAATTATTTCCTTGCTACTCTATGGAAAATTGCTTTTATATCTATTACTATGGAATCTGACTACAGTTTTTAATCACAATAGTGTTTATCTGGTATTTTACCACTGGATTTTCCATTTTTTAAAATTTTCCATTACTTTGTTGTTTACATATATACTACTTTGGGGAAGTTTGTGCAGATTTTGTGGTGAGACACTAGATGCTCATATTTGCTTTGATCTACTGATGCCTATGACCATTTGGCTGTGATTTGATAGGCAAGATTGGAGTCTGAAAATGAAGGTGTTAATCTCTTTGATATCTAGATCTGTTGTTGCATAGTCACTGACATCCTGACCCTGTGTTGAGTTGAAAGTAAATCCTCCCAAGGGATCTCCCCTTGTTTTGCTGTTCAATATGTAGAGTCCTAGGGATTTACATAAGAACAGAAGAATTGCCATACTGAGTCAGACTGAGGGTTCATCAATTCCAGTATCCTATTTCCAACAGTAATCAATCCAGGTCACAAGTACCTGGAAAGATACCAAACAGTAAATAGAGCCCAAGCTGCAATCACAGAGGTAGATTTTAAAAGCTTTGCGTGTGCAAAAATGGCCACATATGTGCATAAGTGGGCCGCACAGGAGCTATGCAAATTTTAAATAGCCAGGAAGGGAGCACATACATCAATGTAAGCGTGCCCAGAAAAAGTAGGCACAAAAGAGGCTAGGCATGGGCGTTCCTAGCACTGACAAGCGAAACGCCTAATTTTCCTCAGCCAGCGCGCATATGTTACACCCACCACTTTGCTTGGAGCTCAATGTAACTAGCAGAGACTGCAGTATACAAATCAACTCCTTTTCATCACTTATAAGGTCTAAAATTCTTTAATGATGTCAATTTTACAATGGATACCTCTGAATGTGACTGTAACACCACGCCCATCCCAACCCACCTCCCGAAAACTCACCCCAAATCAAAGTGCCCCCTTACAATGGTCCATTTATAGAGTATCAGACTGATCTTTATAGCTTTATAAAGAGTCTCTCTCTCTCTCTCTCTCTCTCTCTTTCCCCCTCCCAAATGCACATAAAATATGTGCACAGAGCTGCAGACATGTGTGAAGAGTATTTTATAACCTACACATATACTTTATATAATAGTGCGTATCTTTGCGTGCGGCGAGATACACGCAACCTTTTTAAAATCTACCAGACAGAGTGATAAGTAGTAGTTAATCCCAGAATAAGTAATTTTCAAAGTATTTACACTTGTAAATTAATATACTATCATAGCAATTTTCCAAAGCCATATTTACTCGAGTAAAATGCACTTATGCAAGTAAATCAGTCAATTCAATGTCATACATTGTAGCAAATCTGGCCCTAAGTCTACTTGGTTAATAACAGTTTATGGACTTCTCCAGGAACTTGCCCAAACTTCTTTAAACCAGTTATGCTAACTGCCTTAACCACATCCTTCGGCAATGAATTCCAGAGCTTAATTGTTAGTTGAATGAAAAAGAATTTTCTCCAATTTGTTTTGAATGTGCTACTTACCAACTTTATGCAGTGTCCCATAATCTTTGTATTTTTTTAAAGAGTAAGCAACCATTTTACATGTACCCATTCTATTCCACTCATGATTTTATAGATTTCTATCATATTTCCCCTCAGCTGCACAGCCCTAACATCTTTAGTTTTTCTCATAGGGGAGCCGTTTCATCCCCATTACCATTTTAGTCATCCAAAATGATAAAGGGGTCTCTTCCCATTTGTGTTAATTACATTATCATAGCTAGTCCTTTGTTTTTCAAAATAAGGTATCTTTTCCTCAAATATGTGCTTGTCCCTCTGCTTGGAAATGAAATCTATTTTTTTTCCTATATGTGCATTTAGGTCTCCATATATAATGACTTTGTTTTTTATTTTGAAGATAGCAGTTTTAGATTTGATGGTTCTAAAATATTCAGAGTCAAAACAGGGAGAATTTGAAGGGGACATGAAGAGGGCACAGAGGTCTTGTGGTATTTGGAATAAATCTTGCGATATTTTAATTCACAGATGTGTTTTGCTAATCTCTCTTTCCCAGTCTAGGCCACCCCACCCCCCAAAAAAAAAAATCACTCCACGTTGGACATGCGTTGTAGAGGCGCTAATCCCCTTATTGCATAAGGGGATTAGCCTTATTGCATAAGGGGATTAGTTAGCGCCTATACAACCTGTGTCCAACTGTGGGTTATACAGTGCGCTTGGCCGAGCGCACTGTATTGCATTGGTTCCTATGTGTGCAGAAATTACACGTAGACTTCAGTCCAGATTTTCAAAATGGACTTAAGCACTTAAGTCTTCTTTGAAAATTAGCAAGTATTCACTGAGCCCAATAAAGCATTCACACACCCATTTATGCCTGTAATCAATAGCATGCATTTATATGGTTTCCCTACCCCCCAAATCTGCTCCAGGAATGCTTCTTTCTATTATATGTAAAAGTACGCACCTACTTTTATGCATGCAACACCTTGTGCAATTTTCAAAAACCAATTATGCTTATGAAAATTAGGCCCTAAAGAATTAGGATCACAGAGGAGAAAAACATTCACAATAAAAGACAGATCTGGGAGACAAGAGCTTATTTTCAGAAGTGACAATTATTCCATATGCTATATTTTATAAAACATTTTTCTTCAAACATTCTACAATTTATTCTAGATAACTGCACTTTATAAACTATGAGCAAAATTCCTAGACCATTTATATATATGTATGATGTATTTTTAAAATACTTAGCATAGCGATTCATACAATGTGATTTATAGAACAATGATAAAATTTGATTTTCCAAAATTCAAACAAATACTGCAATAGAAGACTTAGAAACTGTCTATTATGATGCTTTTTGTGGATAAGGTAGGTCTGCCTAGAGGTTTCCTTCAGGCCAGTATATATCGCTTCTACAGCTCATGATTGTGCATAAGAAGGGAGGAATAATATATCACTATGAAGGACAAAGGCATGAATGTAAATGCAGTTGTACCTTTTTTTTTTTAATAATGAATGGGGTGGGAGCTAGCCAACTTCTAAATTGTAAACCCAATTTGTTGTAGCAGAATGTAGCTGCAACAACTAATCCTGTACAAGAATTACTTTAGAGATCAAGACTTCGGCTTGTTATAAGTAATATTAATTGCAAACAAATTTGTTACAAAGGGAGATTGTGGCATACTATAAGGTTAAGTAGAGGATTATTTATGATGTCAAAGAAATTCTAGGAAAAAGAGCAAGAAACCTGAGCAAGCTCCAGGCAGGCCAGGCAGGATTCGTTTTTTGGGCTGGGAGTGAAGGCTGGAGGGACCCAACGAGGCCCCACCTATGCCAGAGGAGGCCCAGGCCCCAAATCAACATTTTTTCTTGACAGGAGGAGGTTTCCAGGGCTGCGGGAGATCTGTTTTGCTTTAGGGTTTTTTAAATGCCAGAAATTCAAAATTCTGGAAAAGATTTGGTATTTTTGTAGCTCCTGACAACACCCATACCCCACCCCTTTTCTGGAACTTTTCATTTGTGCGCATAGCGGCAGGTATGCAAATATGCGGGAGGCTTTTAAAATCCGCTCGGCGCCTACCAGCCCAACTTGTGTGTGTATCTCCCAGTTTTGGTGCATGCCCGGCTTTTAAAATTCACCTTTTAATGTATCTTCCTATATCAATTGAAACAAGACAATTCATATCATTTTTAACCACTAAACAGCAATAGCAGTTACTTTATCCACGATGATAGAATATTCCCCAAAAAGCCATAATTAACCCTGAACAAATCTATGTCTCTGTTATTGGTGCCCCATATATGATTCTGAAATTCTTTTAATGGGATGGGCAAGACAATATCTCCCACCTCATTTTTAATATGGTTCATTGTTTATCCTGCAAGATCTCCTAATTCCATTATTATCTGAAAAATATTGGCACATAGGGAGGGTAACTTTTTAAGAGCCTGCAGGAGCAGACAAAAATGTGTGCATGTAGATTTATGCACAGGCTTTTAAAAATTGGAAGCATGTGCATAAATTATTTCCCCCAACTCCACTCTGGAATGCCTCTATCTAGTGCGTGTAAATATAAAAACATAAAATGGCTTCTGTGCATACTTTTACAAGCACAACCTCCCAGGCAGTTTTTCAAAAACCCATTCACACGTATAAAATCGGGTTTTACGCGCATAAATCCTTTTGAAATCTCAGCCCATATTGGACAACACATGGTTGCTAGGGTTAAAACCATCATGATTGTCACTATTTCTCACTACTACTGTGAATGAAGTATACGCTTTATTATCTTAAAAACCCTTAGGGATCACATTGTAGGGTTGGGTCACTTGGGATGTCTTCAGTGTAACAGGAGATTTTATGCTCTGTATGCCCTATTAAAAGGCCTTTACACATTAGTTCCTCTCTAATTCCCCTTGGCAAGTTGTTCTATTTCGATATCAAATAACCATCTAGTCCCTTTCTGTAAGAGAAACATTGTGCCATAGCTCCATTCACTGTCATCACTGTTATTGGATTAGTATATTAACATTTTTTATCCATTGTAACCGCAGCATTGGAAACTCCATTCTCCTCATCATAGTTGGCAAGTAATCCCAACTGACATTGTCAAACACTTTTTCTTTATCTTGGGATGTTACTTAGAAATATAGAGGTCCATATTCAGAGCCATTTAGCCAGATAACTCATAAATTATCTGGCTAGATAGAAAGTTTTTGAATATTGGGCCACTTAACCAGCTAGATTTTGGCCAGATAAGTCATTATCCGGCTAAAATCTAGCCAGATAAAAAAAAAGAGGTGTAGTTGATTTTCATTTGTATCCAGCTAAGGCCTTGATTTACAGGCTAAGCCGTGATTTGTTTTTATCATGGGAGGGGCCCAATATCGTGGGGGGCGGTCCCGCAATATTTTCCCCCTCCTCGACAAAATATCGCAGCAGTATCGCTGTGTTCTTTTGTCTCGCAGTAAAAGTTCACAAGTCAAAAAACCATGACTAGGGCCTACAAAATGCACGACGGTAGCCTCCAACTCATGGGGCTGCCATCGCCTTATAGGGCCATACCGCCCGACATGACCTCACCAAAAAAATAGTTAAAGCCACTGGGATCTTACTAGAACCCTCCGCTACCTTGGGGCCACCATTCAAGGTGGCCTCACAAAAATAAGTTTAAAAATAGATAAACAGCTCTGCATGGCAATGCCCTGCCCCCTGCCCCAAACTCTTTTCAAGGATTTCAACTACCCCCTGTCCAAAACAGTCCCAAAACTTTTATCTAATTCTACCTCCAATATCTGGTCATCCCTTTCCAATAATAGTTAACCCAGGTACGGGACCCCCCCCCCCCCCCCCCCCCTCCCCTAACTCCCAAAAATCACCCTGTGATCTTAGTGGCCCCCAGTCTGGACCCCCTATCCTCTCCCTACCTTAAGAAAGCTCATTGGTGTCAGTAGAGGACTTGGGATGATCACTGCCCCATGCCCGGTCGGCACCATTTTCCAAAACACTTCTTGACTGGAATTGGAACCACTCTATTATTTCTTTGGTCTCTCTGTTTCAGTTCCTCTAGCTCTGCAATTCTGGATTCCAGAGATTGGACTCTTTCTCTGACAGCCAGAAGCTCTTTGCACTGAATGCACTCATTCAACCTCTCTCCAGCAGGTAGATTGTGTAACTACAGCAAGAGTTGTTTTTCCCTGTGTGTAGCACCTTGCACTTGTCCACATTGGATTTCATCTGCCATTTGGATGCCCAATCTTGAATAAGATAATGAGTGGAATGGAACGAGTAAATAATCAGTTGTTTACTCTTTCGAAAAGTACAAAGATCAGGGGACACACAATGAAGTTACAAGATAATACATTTAAAACTAGTAAGATAAAATATGTTTTACTCAACAATTAATTAACCTCTGGAATGTGTTGCCAGAGGATATGGTGAAAGCTATTAGTGTAGCTGCATTTAAAAAAGGTTTGACAAGTTCCTGGAGGAAAAGTCCATTAACCATTATTAAGGTAGAGTTGCAGCAACCCACTGCTTATTCTTGGGATAAGCAGCTTGGAATCTATCTACCCCTTAGGATCCTTCCAGGTACTTGTGACCTGGATTGGCCACTGTTGGAAACAGGATACTGGGCTTCATAGACTTTTAGTCTGACCCAGTATGGCAAGTTTTATGTTCTTATGAATAATCATATATGTAACACTCAATGCAAAAGACTGGATAGCCCCCATTTCACTGTTGGACTTCTGGCTACATCTTAATTTTGTTGGTTTGCTGCAGTTTTTAAAAGCTGTTTAAGGAGTGGGTATGTTTCTCAATTTAAGGATTTGAAATTTGACTAGATTTTTAAATTTATTTATTAGGGGCCAGATTTTAAAAGGCCTGCGCATGTAAAATCCAGGGTTTACGCGCATGGTCGGGCCTTGCGCGCACCGCGCAAATTTTCAAAGGGGCCCAGCCATGCACATAAACCCGGGTACACGCACAAGTGCCGGACCTCTTCAAAGAGGCGGAACAGGGGACATGTTCTAGGTGGGGAGGGGTGGGGCAGGGCGGGACGGAGGCCGGCTTAATGGCCGCTGTCCCGGGGAAGCGCGCGCCAGCAGCTAGCCAGCACACGTAAATTACTTCTGCTCCCAAGAAGCAGCAAGTAAGAAAATTTAAAAAATCAGGCAAGATAAGATAGCTTTAGGGGGTGGGGAGGAGAGGGGAAGGGGAAGGAAGGTTAGGCAGGGGGTTAGGGAAGTTCCCTTCCAGTCCGCTCTTTAATCGGCGTGGACTGTGTCGCTGCATGGAATTTGCATAGATTTGCATAGATTTGCATAGATTCACCCTCCATGTGCGCGCTGCCCGCATATGCGTATGTGGATTATAAAATCAGCACGCACATGTGCGCGTGGCCATCCGATTTTATAATATGCACGCGCCAGCCTGCACATGTTATAAAATCAGCGCGTCCATGTGAGCGCACTGGAAACCGCGTGCGCATGTTATAAAATCTACCCCAGGTGTCTTTTAAATCTAAAGTTTTAAATTTGATTACTAGGTGACTAATATTTGCTTGTGAATGACCAGCAAAAGGACTAAAATTAGTAAATCACTAAAATCAGGGCTACTTGTATGTTCTTCTAAATCATTTTGGAGATTTTCTTCCTAATGGGTATAATAATCTATATAATGAAAAAATAAATGTCACAGGAGTGGATGGGAGATGAAAATGGACAGGCAGCAACAGGTGTACACATCATTTGGTATAAGATGCTCACTCTGCAAAGAAGCAAAGTGCACCTCTGATGCCATATCAACAAAGGATACTTGCTGGCATATGTACTAATGTCTTCCGTTTTGTTTCCACAGTTCTTGCCCTCCAAGCTGCCAGTCCCAGCCAAGAAGCGCCAGGGACCAGCTGGGATGCCTAGGGAGCAGACATGTTACCACCTTTCCACAAGTTCTTCCATATGGATGGGCAGACCCAGGTTAGGGAGGAGGAGGAGGAGCAACAGCCACAGCGCCACCACCCAATGGTAATGCTGGACCCACTGCCATCACCAAGCACACTTAATGTGTCTCTGAACCTCGACAAATTCATGCAGGAAGGGAGCCAGTTGCGGGAGCCTACAAACCACTGCCTCCATGCTGCTGGCGTCTCATCTCAGCTCCTGCAACCGCTGCTTCCATGCTGCTGCTGTCTCATCTCATCTCAGCTCCTGCAATTGCTGCCTCCATGCTGCTGCTGTCTCATCTCATCTCAGCTCCTGCAACCGCTGCTTCTATGCTGCTGCTGTCTCATCTCATCTCAGCGCCTGTAACTGCTGCCCTCATGCTTCTGTGTCTCCTCCTGGGACGCTTGCCTCCATGCTGCTGGTATCTCCTCCTGGGCCTCCTGCCTCGTCCATGCTGCTGGGTCTTCTGCTGGGCCTCCTGCCACATTTATGCTGCAGGGTCTTCTGCTGCCCCTGTCGCATCCATGCTGCACTCTCCAGTCCTGTTCCTGCTGCCTTCATGCTGAACTGTTTGGTCTTGGTCCTGCTGCCTTCATGCTGAACTTTGCTGCCGTGGCCTTAAGGCTGTCCCCTTCAGTGCACTCTTTCAACATGGACTCTCTGGGATCTTTGGGTTTATAGCACATAGTAGTGCTGCTGTAATCTCTAACATTACAGCAGTACTGTGGTTATTTGGGTGTCACTTCTGCTTTCCATGTTCTTAGTTGTAATCATGTTTGTGCATTAAGTATAAGGCTAAGCCTGTATATGTAATGATGCCATTTCAATGTATTTTTATACAGGCGTACACAGAATGTTCAGATCATAAAATATACAATGTTCTGTGCTGTTTCCTATCTTATCCTTGCATAATGTGATTACCTAAGACATTAACTTTATTTCTAACAGTGCACACATGTGTAGGTAGTAAAGTGGTCACTGTTTTCAAAAAGAAACTTCCTCATGTCTCCTTTCATTGTGAGTATTTTTGTGCTAACTGTTGAGATGGTTAAAAGTTTGCCCTCCACATGACCTTGCATGCTAGAATGCACTGGCACTTTCCTACTTGGCACTTATTTAGCAGGCAAGACCATCTGGCCTAGGCCATACTACAGAAACCTCAGTGTTTGCTGGTAAAGAAGACAGCCAGAGGTTAAGAAGAAGCTCATAACTGGGGCCTTTCAACATTGCCTCTTGTTGCCTTCTTCACACACACCATACTGTTAGCTAACTCCTGCTTAAATGGCCCTGAATGTGACATGTAGAGTTGCTTCATGGCCAATACTGAATCTTGTGTACATGCACAACATGTGTGGTGGTAACTGGAAGTTAGTCATCCTCTTATAAGACTAGATATTCTGCCCCGTTTTTGGTGTCAGGAATAAAAGTGTGTGTTTGAACTCCTTCATTTGTAGCTTTCACTGTTAACCTAATGCGATGTGTATCTGCTGAGTGTACTGACATAGTACAGCTGCTGTGTGACAAGTGGGTAGGAGGAGTGAGGTAGTAATGTGAGGTCCACAATGTCCATAGGTGAATAGCAGAGGGCATAGAGGGCTGGTGTTGTGCTACAGACCAGGCACGTTTGCACAGACTGCTTGCCACCCCTGTAATGGCATGGCTTGGGGGTCGGTATAATACGTGCAAGGTAAGGATGACCTTAGAGGTAGCATCCAGATCCCGAAGGCAGCCCATTACAGGGATGGCAGTCAGTCTGTGGAAGTCTGCCTGGTCCCCTGCAGCAGCCCTATGCACCCTGTGCTATTCGCCTGTGGACATTGAGGACCACACAGTGGGGGTAATTTTCAAAAGGAGTTACATGCGTAAATGTAGCTACTATTGTAGCAATTTTCAAAAGCCATTTACTCAAGTAAAGTGCACTTATGTGAGTAAATCCTATAGACAAGTCAATGGCATATATTGTAGCAATTTTCAAAAACCCACTTACTCAAGTAAAGTGAATTTACTCCAGTAAACCTGGTTTTTACTCGAGTAAATGCTTTTTAAAATCAGGCCCAGTACTACCTCACTCCTCCTTCCCACTTGTCACACAGCAGCTGTCACTCTGTTCCAACACTCAGCAAGTACACAGCGATGTGGCATGGTTTGTTAAGGTATTGTGCAAGTGAAGCACCTACAGTGGCTAACAAGGCCTGTCCCAGACATTTCACTGCAGGTATGGCCGCACTACTTCTATGTCTGCACAGGAAAGGTAATGTCCTTCAAATGGCACAAAAAAGATTGGGCTATCCTGCCAGTGTTTACACAGCACAGAGTGAGTGTCAAAAGCTGCAGGCTGGGGTGCCTACCTCTATGTAAAGTGTGCATGATATGATCCACAGAGAGCAGGCAAAGCAGACAAGTGACAGCAAATATGGACACTATAATAGGAGCTCTGTTAGGCCTCAGCCTAACAGAGCTCCTATTATAGTGTTGGGGTAGGGGTAGGCTAACCTACCCCTACCCCAACCACACGCACGCATACCCCTGCACCTGGTATATATATACATGCTGTGTGTAAAGCTGCATGATGCAAACCACTCATCAGAATCAGCCCAACAGCTATAGCATTATCTAGTCCTTGCCAATCCATGTTCCATCCATCACAGCATCCCCACATTGTCTGCACAGTTCAGAACCAGCATTAAGTTGCAAGGCTCTGTGGCAACCTAAGGTCTGGGTAGGCTGCACACCCCCTAATAACGTTACTGTTCTACCTACTCCAACTAGTACGTGGTAAAGCATCATTGGGGGGTGGGCACGGTGCACACAACAATCTAACGTCAACTATTGCAGTCGTTATACAGCATATTTGAAATGTCACAATGCCAATAAGCATACCTCAGTCCCATCTATGAACACTATGTATTAACTGTGAGTGTACTTGGGGAAATGTAACAGTACACGGGGTCAGGCCATTGCAACTACAGCCCATATGCTGGCCTTTCAAAGGTGCCCGTTCTCAACACTTAAGTAGCTGGGCACTTAAACAAATGCTGTCAGAGGCATACATTACACCTACTTAGTATGAGGTAGTGGCATGGGCCACTGAAGGGCCTAGGTGGCACTAAATGCGAGTCTGGCAAGACCACAACACAAAAAGGCCATCAGCCAGCATGGCAATGACATGACAGCTCTGGGAACAGTAGGGCTATACATTCAGCACTATGTGCCCTTTACAATGTGCCCCATACACAAAGAGAACCTGAACTAATATCACATATGTAATTTAAAACACATTTATTAAGAATAACACATCCTAATACAGCCCCACTAAATACATATACAACCACACATTAAAAACATCACAAAATGAATGTCATACAGGCAGTGAACAATATGGATATAATATAATCATCAATTTAAAACACCTTAGATAGAAACAACTTATTCTCAATAAAGTAAACACAATGTGTTTCAAATGTAGCTCAAATCAATCTTCACATGTATTCTACTAAAATGCTTGTAAGTGCAGATTCTCGTAGTTTTCAACTCCACGGCTTTCCTCCATTAGTCACTGCCACAATGTGATTCACTTGAGTACTGCCCAGTACTACTCCCCTTTACAATGTGGGCAGCTTGTAGGCTCATTACCTCTTCAGTTGACAAAATTTTTCTCTACCCATAATGCTATACACAGACCACTTCATTGCCAGTGGAACAGCAGACCTGGCCTGCTCAGAACAAGCAGTCGAAGTGACTTAGCACATGATGCTCAGCCTAAAGGATAGCAGCTCTTCCTGATTCCCCAGAAGTGGTGACATTGATGCACATCATCAAGGGCATGCAACCATGAAAACATGGAAACATGTGCAGTGATTTTGGCAATGGAACTCTGCAAACAATTTGTGGCAGGACTGCTCAGCCTATGTCCTTTCCCCGTGCTCAGATTTTGCTGCTGCACTGTAAGAGCTTGTAGGTATAGGTAAAAGTTCAATACTCAGCAAATGTTAACTGTTCATACATATGTGCATACACCTGCACCACATGAATGTCATTGACCATAAGGCACAATGGCCTTGCACATACGTGACATCTTGCTATCTGAGTAAGGCTACATGTGAGGAGAGAGTTGAAGACAGGAGGTTCAAACACACCTTACTGAAGGCCTATATGACAATCCTTTGTTCTTAATAGAAGTGGATGCTGTAAGAGTGGATAGAAAATAAACTGTGACAGTGACATGTCATAGGTCATTGCAAATGACAAGTGAAGGGAGGACTCTATGTGATCCCTAATCCTGCCTTCACTGAGCGTGAAGTGCATCCCGCTGTAGGCTCACCAAGAAGCTAATGCAACATACATGACATCACGATGAACAAGGGCCTCACCTTTTTCACAGTATTATTTATAAATTGCATCGCTAGGTGTAGTTGGGTGCATGTGTGTTGGGGTGCATGCAAACACCAAGAGGAAAGCTAGCTTGTAAGGAGCTGTGCGTATAGTATTACGGCACCATGTAAACTGGTGCTTTCAGCAAGGCTGTAATGGAAGGTATGCAACTACAGCATTGTGATGTGTGCATTATTCTTGCTAAGTATGTTCAATTTTTGTGACTGGTAAATCCTGCACTGGCTTGGAAGCCATAACATGCAGGCATTTCCTGTGATTAGCCTATAGGTGTGACAAGCCTAATCAAGACTATCAATACCTGCATGCATGACAGTAAGACCAGGACTGGATCTACATATGCTGTCAATGTGGATACAGTTGCAATTCTTAGTCTGCAGTGTCTCTTTAAGTGCTGAAGCAGTGGTGTTACCTCTGTGTGGCCATGGCCATGTGACAGTAAGTAGACCCAATATAGGGATAGTACCTCACATACACATGTTTCTGCACCTTGGAATAAGGCTAAAACCAGCAAATTCGGTCACTGAAACCTTTAACTGTGTACCTGTACCTTTCACATGTGCATTCTTAAGGTTCAGAGTTATTTCCCATTTATAGCTTTTCTACAGCTGGAGCTCTCAATGCTCCAGGAAGAGCTGGGGTGGCAGCACATTGGTGGGCCAATGTCACACACTTGTGAGTGGTAGGATAGGGTCTGGCAAAGCACTCCATGCTAGTAGCCCACAAAGTGTCATGCAATACATGCCTCTTTTAGTGTCACCATCAGGCAGAACACACTGTGACAGTGACTTGTCTTTGATGTAATCTTTACTTCTACCACAGTTTTTGCAGTATAGTAGGGATGTGCAGAGCAAAATTTTATGTTCATATTTTTTATGTCCGAAAGGGGGTCCCACTTGCGGCCAATATGGACATAAAAAAAATCCAATGAGTTGGGTATATGTACATATGTGCAAAAAAAAAATTTAAACCCCCTCACCCTCCTTAATCCCCCCCCCAGACTTACCACAACTCCCTGGTGATCGAGCGAGGAGTGAGGACGTCATTTCTGCAATCCTTGGCGAGAAGCATGTGATGTCGGTGGCACGTCGAGTGACGCGGCGTCACGTGATTCCCGGCTCGTTCGCGCCGGACGGCTCGTTCGGCCCAAAAAGAACTTTTGGCCAGCTTGGGGGGGCCTCCTGACCCACTCAAGCTGGCCAAAAGTTCTTTTTGGGCCGAACGAGCCGTCCGGCGCGAACGAGCCGGGAATCACGTGGCGCCGCGTCACTCAGACGCGACGTCACGTGATTCCCGGCGAGTTCGCGCCGGACGGCTCGTTCGGCCCAAAAAGAACTTTTGGCCAGCTTGGGGGGGCTGGCCAAAAGTTCTTTTTGGGCCGAACGAGCCGTCCGGCGCGAACGAGCCGGGAATCACGTGACGCCGCGTCACTCGACGTGCCACCGACATCACATGCTTCTCGCCAAGGATTGCAGAAATGGCGTCCTCACTCCGCTCCATCACCAGGGAGTTGTGGTAAGTCGGGGGGGGGGGATTAAGGAGGGTGAGGGGGTTTATATTTTTATTTTGGCTCAACAATCGCGATTTCCCACATATCGAACATAGATATGTTCGATATGTGGGAAATCCGATCGTTTATGTCGAATCAATTTTTTAAGTAAAAAAAAAAAAAAGAGTTGCGTTTCACTAATGCGGTCAATCCGAATGCACACCCCTACAGTATAGTGTACTGCTGTATTGTGAAGACAAATGGTGAGTAGGCATACGTGTTTTCCCTTACACAGTGCCCTCACATGGAAGCAGTGTGAGAAAGAAAGAGTAGCGTGGAGAGGAACAGCGAATACACTTCTCGATTACCTCCCATGGAAGGGGACATGGTATGTGAGGCCTATCAGCAAAGTAGTGTTCTATAAGGTTTTGCCGAAGCTGACTGCCCCACAGCGTGCTCTCCTGGTGTCGTGCAGGGACACGGTGGATCTGGGGGAAGATCTGGACATATCTCCATTAGTACTCCATGGCATAGAGTGAGATTATAGAATACACAACAGAGCAGCACTATCTTTGCCACTTTGGGTGGAGCATATATTAAAGCTCCACCAGTCTTGTCCAAACAGCGAAAGCGACTTTTGAGAAGTCCGAAGCTGTGTTCGATGACACATCGGGTAGCACATAAGGCCTCGTTATACCTCCTCTCTGCCAGCGTGTTGGGAATGGCAACAAGGGTGAGAAGCTAGGTCCTGCAACCGTACCCAGAATTTCCTGCAGCAATGACAGATTAAAGGCATCAATCAGAGCACTGTCACTTGCGGCCTCAAAATTGTCAAAGAGGCCTGATTGGCTAAGTATAAAGGAATCATGCATGGCCCCCAGGAACCTGGGCACAAAGTCGAGTATGAGTTTTTGAGCATCGCAGACCACTTGCACGTTGACGGAGTGGAAGAGATTTCTGTTGCAGTATGTCTCCTCCCTCTGAAGGGGTGTAATGATGGCCACGTGAGTGCAGTCAATTGCTCGACAACATTGGGAAAGTATGTGAAGGCATAAAACCTTCTCTTTGTCCATCAAGTCCTGCCTATCATGTGGTTGAGACAATGCTTTGGTTCATTCCCCCCACTATGGTTTGAAAGGAGCCACTCACCATGAAATGCAAGTTTGGTGAGGCCAGACACAGCATGGGACCTTTCAGTGACTGGATCCAGATCCCCTCAGATATCTTCACTTTTTTTATACTCTGCTTTTTAGAGATGTGAATCGTGTGCCAGATCATCTTAACGATCAGATTCGGCTGGGGGGGGGGGAGGGGGGAAATCTGATCATTAAGATATGTGAATTGGAATCGTTTCCGATTCCAATTCACATCGCTAATTTTTTTTTTACGGAGGCCCGCGCCGCTAAAAAAAAAACCCACCCGACCCTTTAAATCGATCCCACCCTCCCAACCCCCCCCCCCCCCAAAACCTTTTAAAATTACCTGGTGGTCCAGGGAGGCCTCGGGGAGAGATCCAGGGGGGCCTCGGGGAGAGGAGAGATCCAGGGGGGCCTCGGGGAGAGATTTCCCGTTCCCAGACATCAGCTGTTCTAAAAAAAAATGGCGCCGATGCCCCTTTGCCCTTACCATGTGACAGGGTATCCATGCCATTGGCCAGCCCCTGTCACATGGTAGGAGCACTGGATGGCCGGCGCCATCTTTACTCATCAGCCCCTATTATAGAGTATAGTATAATAGGGGCTGATGAGTAAAGATGGCCAGCGCCATCTTTAAAGATGGCGCCGGCCATCCAGTGCTCCTACCATGTGACAGGGGCCGGCCAATGCCACAGATACCCTGTCACATGGTAAGGGCAAAGGGGCATCGGTGCCATTTTTTTTTAGAACAGCTGATGCCTGGGAACGGGAAATCTCTCCCCGAGGCCCCCCTGGATCTCTCCTCTCCCCGAGGCCCTCCTGGATCTCTCCCCAAGGCCCCCCGAGGTCCCCCTGGACCACCAGGTAATTTTAAAAGGTTTTGGGGGGGTCGGGTGGGTTGTTTTTTTTAGCGGCGCGGGCCTCCCTAAAAAAAAAGGGTCGGGTGGGTGGGGGAGGCTAAAGGGGGGTCGATTTAAAGGGTCGGGTGGGGTTTTTTTTTTATCGGGCCATCGGCGCCATTTTAATTAGTGGCAGCCAAAATGGCGCCGATGGCCCGAGAGCGGGAGATCGCGCCGGGACCCCCCACTGGACCACCAGGTAATTTAACATTTTGGGGGGGGGTTCGGGAGGGTGGGGGAGGGTAAGGAATTGGTTTTAAAGGGTCGGGGTGGGTTTAGGGGTTGTTTTGGTGTGCCGGTTTTCCCGCCCTCCCCCAAATAATTCCCATGCCCTATTTAACGATACAATACAAATGCCCCTGACGATAAATCGGGGGCATTTGTATTGTATCGTGCACTCTAATGATTTAGGATGATTTTAAAATTATCTGACGATAATTTTAATCGTTCAAAAACGATTCACATCCCTACTGCTTTTCACACTTTTTTCAGTGCTTCAAAGTGGATTACATTCAGGTACTGTAGGTATTTTCCTATCCCCAGAGGGCTTACAATCTAATAGGATCATTTATCAAAATGCTATAAGGCATTTTCACATGCGTTAAGCACCTTTAACGCATGCGAAAACGCCTTTAACGCATTCGATAGCACCATAACGTATGGTGTGATGCAAATCCGAAAAAGAGGAGGAGTTAGGGTTTACTGTTTTGTGAAGCCCTACTGCATTGCTTTAACTACACCTTTTTCAGTAGCGGCTCGCGCTCTCTCTCTCTCTCTCTCTCCCTCCCAGTGGCTCTGATAGTTAACATGGTCCCACCAGTGGTTGTATGTAGGAAATATCACAATTCTGGCACTTATCTCAAAGTGTGAAAAAGTTAGCACAATTTGTGGTAACTTAGTGCTTCGCATAGGTATTAGTGTAAATTGCGCTAAACTGCCTATTACCATAAAACATGCATTTTGATAAATCCAGGCCTAAGTTTGTACCTGAGGCAATGGAGGGTAAAGAGACTTGCCCAAGGTCACAAGGAGCAATAGCAGGACTTGAACCCTAGTCTGCTGCTTTGTGGCCCATTGCTCTATCCACTAGGCTACTTCTCCACTCCTAACATAATTCATATAATTCCAGGATTGCCTGAGAGCTGAGCCGATACTTGCTAAGCACAAAGTCCTCTGGCATGCCCAGCAAGGATGTTTGTGGAGGAAATATTTGCTACAATGAATATGTATAAAATCAATTTGCTTATATTAGAGACCCAGGATATACAAATTGATCTCACATATATTCATTGTGGCTCTCCTGAAAACCTGTTGAGTCACCAGGTCAGGTTTGGGAAGCATGCCCTTAAGGTCACAAAGATTCAATGCCATTCTTGAAAAATCATTGCCATGATCTTCATTTTGTTTTGAAAACCACTTTAGTGTGTGTACCTACTGATAATTATCATCATCTCATGTGGCAACCAGCATTATCGGATAGGCCATGTTTTAGAAAAAAAGGTCAGGTATAATTCTAATAAGCATGAAGGATTCTGATAACATTTTATGAGGTTGGTTAGATGGTTTTATACTTTTCCTTTAGTTGGGCTGAGAGGACAGGAATTTTCTTCCATAACCACTGGGAGGTCCAATATCTCTTCCCTACCTTAGCACATATTTTGTAGGATGTCAAGGGCTCTCAGTTGATTGGAATCAGTTTCCTTATTACTGGACATCTGCCAAAATTATGTCGTGTTCTCCAGCCTGTATTTTAAAAACAAAGAGAATGGCTCATAGTCATTGGCATCAGAATTGTTTCTTATTATAAAGAATGGTGTCTTCTGCACTTGAGTGGCTTCCAGAAATTTGAGAAGCATACTGACTTCCAGAAGCCTGCACTTATTTCATCAAGGTCATCAGAGAACTCAAAGATGCAATGACACACAATACTAGTCCTTTTAGTAAAAAAAAAATAGATAGCGATGGCTGTATAAAAAAATAAAAAGATTATTGTCATAACCTGTCACAAAAACCTGGTACTCTGTATTCAAAAGACAGAAGCATAGAATTCAATAAATTGAAAGTATAAATGCACGTGATGAGCCTCACAACAGAGGATTTGCATTAGAAATACATCCTGAACTGCCTGGCTATAGTTATTAACCTGAATACTGCTGTAATGTTATCTAGTCATAAATGCAATAGATACGTGAGATTTTTTTAAAAAATATGAATCCCTTTAGAATAAAGAAATAAATGATCTGGAAACAGTTACATAGGGTCAAGAAGCTGGAAATAAAAACTGTGAATGATAAGCATGGGTCAGTTCATATTTCAAGTTCTGCATAAAATACTGTAAACATAATTACTCCCATGCTATTTTGGCCTCCCAACCTTTTAAACATGATCTGTAAGTCTCCATTGCCATTTAAGGGCAGCTTTCAGAAGGGAAGTTAAGAATAAGCAGTTCCCTTATGTACTAAAAGTACATTAAGTTTAACGCATGCGATAACCACCATATAGTGCGCACATTATATAGTATGCTATTTACAAACCCCCTAATAAGGGTCAGAACATGATGGGGGTCATATTTGGTAGGCCGGTTAGTTAGTTATTCGGCTAAAGTTAGCTGGATAACTTGTCCCATATATACAGCAGGATATACATCTCATTGAATAACTTTAGCCCTAACTGGCTAATGTTTGAATATGGCCGATCAGGCTTAAAGCTTTCCAGTTTTGTGTGGCGAGATAACATGCCACTTAACTGGATATCTTCAAAAGATATCAGATAAAGTGGTGATCCTGTAAAAAAACAAAAAAAACAAAACTGCACTGCAGGCGTTCTGGTCCACTTTCTACCCCACTACCACAAAATTTTGGACCCACCCCCTCACTGGGCAGTACTACTCCCCCCCCCCAAGTTAAAAATAACAAATATAAACTCTGGTTAGACTCGGCCCTCAAGTCCTGCCTGTCCCTCCCCGCTAAATACAAAAAAATATTGCCTCAGCTCCTCCGTACAACCCCCCCGACATTGCCACCCTCCCTCTGAAGTCTTCCTACCGACCCATCTGGTACCTGAATCACTGGCTCCTTTCTCTATCTGGGATTGTAGTACAATGAGATCTTGGATGCTCCCAACATTGCTCTCGTAATAACACTGGAAGTGTAAGCTTACGATGACAGGGTGTAAGCTTACGATGACAGGGAATGCGAATCGAGCCGGGACACCTGCGGTTGTAGTTTCTTTTTAAAAGAATCGCCACTTAATCAGATATCTTTTGAAGATATTTGGTTAAATGGTATGTTATCCTGTCACACAATGCTGGATAACTTTAGACCTGCTCTGAAGCAGATAGCAAGTTTGCTTACGGTAAACAGTTATTATTATTTTTATTATTTAACAGTTTTATATACCGACCTTCATAGTAAATAACCATATCGGATCGGTTTACAATTAACAAGAATAAAAAACTGGGGTAACTATTCAAGTAAACGAAAGATAAACAGTAAGTAGGAATGAGTCAAAGTTACAATCAACAGGGAAGAGAACTTGGAAGCTTGCAACAAGCTGGAAAGAAGAAGTGTTTTCTGTAGATAGCAGGATGAATCAGCTATGCTGTCCGGGACATCTCCCGGTAGCCTGAGGCAGGAACGCCTCTCAGAATGCTCAGAGCTGTGCTCCTATGTGCCTGTATGGTCCCGTTTCCCATACGACTGCCTGCATTGCCTCAGTTAGTCAGAAAGCACAGAGAAAAAGTAAAACCACAAGGTAGAGTAAGTGCAGGCAGAAGGATGGAGACTGTCCAGGAAGGAGGGTGGGTATGCATGTCTAATTCAGCCTGCTCTCTACAGAAAACACCGTTTACGGTGGTAAGCAAACTTACTTCCCCCCCCCCCCCCCCCACCCCCATAGGCGCATCTGAACTGGCTTATTATTGGAGATAGTAGTGAGATGTGAAAATATGTAGCGAGGACCAAGTAGCTGCTTTGCATATGTCCTCAGCTAACACGTTGCATAGTTGGGCAATTGAGGTAGCTATAGCTCTCAGCTGAATCGCCTTGACTTTTGATTCTAGACATTCTGATCTAGAGGAGTAGCAGAACTGGATACATTGGGCAAGTCAATTGGCTAGCATTCATTTGGTTACTAGTAGCCCTGTGGCTTTCGGGTTGAAGGAGAGGAAGAGCTGTGAATGTCTGTTAGATGAATGAGTCCTTTATTTATAGTATGCTAAGGCTCTCTTGCAATCCAGCATATGCAGTAAACTTTCCCGACTGGAGGCATGTGGTCTGGGAAAGAAGGTTTGCAACGTTATTGTCTGATTCAGATGAAAGGCTAAGACCTCCTTTGGAAGGAATGATGGATGGCTTCATAAGTGACCTTGTCACAGCAGAATTGAAGATAAGGTAGGTAATGCACCAGCGCTTGAAGTTCGCTCACTTGCCATGCTGAGGTAATTGCTACTAGGAATAAAACCTTCCACATGAGGAACTTCGGTGAAGTCGTTTGCATAGGCTCAAAAGGTGGAAGCATGAGCAATTCTAAGACCATGTTTATGGCCCAAGGGATTGCTGGGTGGCAGATTGGAGGGTGAAGTCTCAATGCACCCCTCATGAAACGAGATACTAATGAATGCATTGATATGGAATTTACTTTAACTGAATGTATGGTGCACCGCTATAGCACTGAGGTGAACTCTGATGGATGAAATCACCAGGTCAGACGTGAACAACAAATGCAGATATCTGAGTAATTGCTCCGGTGAGGATCCAAAGGGATTGAGTGATATGGATGTACACCAATGAAGATATCTGTGCCATTTACCTGTATAGTTTCTTCTTGTGGACGGCTTCCTGAAAGAAATGAGAATGTCCTGAATTTCTGTTGGAATAGGAAAATGACTCATTCCTTTCAATCTCCATGCTGTCAAATGAAATGAGTCTTGCATGGAATGAAGCAGCGTCCCATCCTCCTGGGTTAGGAGACCCCTCCTATCTTGAAAAAGGAGTGGTGGTTGTATGGAGAGATGTACCAAGAAGGTGTACCACAGATGTCTGGGTGAAATCTGACTTTTCTGCGATGCATTTTTGAATTACTCGACTTATGAGTAGAATCAGTAGAAACGCATACAAAAGGCTTCCCTTCCACAGAAGCAAGAAAGCATCCTGAGCTATTCTGTGATCTCTTGGGTATAGAGAGTAAAACTTTGGTAGCTTTGTGTTGTATTTGGTTGAAAAAGGATCTATGCGGGGTATCCCCCATCTCTTGAAGAGGAAGTGCACCACATATTGATGAAGTTCCCACTCGTGGGGATGAAAGATTCTGTTGAGTCTGTCGGCTTCTGTGTTCTTGATCCCTGGTAGGTAGGCTGCTTGCAACTGTATGGAATGTGCTAGCACTCACTCTAGCATCAGGACCGATTCCCTGCAGAGTATCTTGGAACTGGACCCGCCTTCTTTGTTTATGTAGAACATGGCTACCTGATTGTCTTTATATACCTTCTAGAAGATGTGAGAAGGTGTGGATGGCGTACCTTATAGCCTGCAGTTCCAGCAGGTTTATCTGGAAGGTTTTCTCACTGGGTGACCACATGTAGCACATGTGTGCTCCATCCCTTTGTGGATGCATCCATTGTCAGAACAATCTGATGTGCTGGGTTTTGGAAAGGTGCTCCAAACTGCAGGTCTCAGGCATTAGCCACCATTCCAAATCCGAAATCATTGGCTGAGTCAGGATGACTTTCCTTGACATATAGTGGAAACATCATTGAGACTTGAGACCCTATTGAAGTTGGCACATGTGAAGAGTATGGGGCACTACATACATCACCGCAGCCATATGCCTCAATACCATGAGAATCTGACGAGCCGTGGGATTCGATAGGCTTCCTAATGCTGAGGCTAGCTCCCAAAAGGTTTGAATCCTGTTTGTGGGTAGAAAGGCTTTGCAAAGATTTGTGTTTATGATTGCACCTATGAATTGAAAGGTTTGAGAGGGGTTGAGATTGCACTTCTCATAATTGATGATGATGTCCATATTTTCTATAGTTTGAGTCTGATGGGCATAGAATAGTTCCTGACTTGGGGCCACGATCAGCCAATTGTCCAGATAGGGAAAGAGCTTTATCCATCCTCTTGCAAAGATTGGTCACAGCTACTGCTAATCATTTTGTGAATATTCTGGACGCTGATGACAAGGCAAACGGTAGGACCTTGTATTGGTAGTTCTGGGTGTTCACTTGAAAACAAAGGTAGCACCAGGAAGAAGGGTACATTGGAAAGGGTGCGTAGGCATTCTTGAGGTCCAAGGAGCACATCCAGTTGTTGGGTTGTAAAAAAGACAGAATGGATTTGAGGGAAGTCATCTTGAATTTTTCCCATAGAATGAACTGATTGAGGGCTTGGAGGTCCAAAATGGGCCACAACCTCCCACTGTTCTTGGGAATAAGGAAGTATTGGGAAGAAGCAACAATTGGACTTCCTGCTGGAGAAGGATTTCATCTCTCTTTCCCCCAAAGGGTGGAGTAAGATGGGGTAACGGAACCTTTTGAAAGTTCAGGCGGTATCTATTTTCTACTATGCTGAGTACCCAACGATCCAATGTTATTGCCCTCCAAGCTTGTGAAAAGGAAGCGAGGTGGCCTCCAATCACACCCTGTAGCTGTGGCCAATTCACACTCAAAAAAGCTGCTGAGATTTCTGGCTAACATTTTAAGCCAGTTTCTGAGCGCGTTGTGTTCTGCTATGGCCCCGTGGTGGGCCTGCTGCGATTCTTGCCTCTGTTCTTGATACGTCGGGGACCGGAAAGATGAAAATAGCCTGTAGGAGTGCCTCGGATAGAAGTGCTTCTTGTATGCTGGAAATAGTGTCTGGTGGACGTCTCTTTTGTTGGTGACGTGAGTGAGGAAATTGCTGCATTTTGCTCCTTGAATTGGGAAACTGTCTCACGAAGTTTGAACCCGAACAAGTTGTCACCCTTGTACAGGAGGTCTGCCAATTTCTCATGCACATCATCACGAATCGCACTCACCTTAAGCCAGGCTATTCTTCTGGCCGCGATGAATGCCGCCAACATACGAGAGACGTCTAGAAGCCCTCGTAGCTGGTACAGAGCAAATGATGCAAGCCTTCCTCCATGTCCGCTATGTTGCGCAGGAGGTGGACCCTTGGGCTGAGGTGGGGTTGACACTATCCACAGGGCAAGCCCTACGGGTCCCCACCGTCAGCAGGTGGAGCTGGCTGACTGACGGAGGCCGGCTGGAGCTTCACCAATACCAGCCCTCGTTCCCTGCAGGTTGAGCCCTTGGGTACCGGCTGGACCTAGGTGGGCCTCTGTCCGAGGTCTTCTGAAGGATGATGAGGAGGTCAGCCAGGGGCCAGCAGCGGTAGTAGGAGTAGGTGGTCTGATCTGGACGACGCGGAGTCCCAGAGACCCGGGTGCCAATAGGAACAGGAGGCAGACAGAGAGCGCCCAAGTAAGAACAGGCCACAGCCTGAAAGGCCAAGTCCGGAATGAGAACAAGAGGAGTGTTGTAGAGCAGGCTAAAGGCAGGGCAGGCAGCAGGCAGGGAAGAGTGGCAAGACAAGTGTGGGTCAGAACCAGAAGTCAGCTGCAGGATGGTCAGGCAAGGCAAGGTCAAACTAGGAGAAGGGCAGGATCTTAGTCAGACAAAGCAGAGTTCAAAACCGGGAGACAATCAGTAGCGTGGTCAGTTGAAGCAGTGGTCAAAGCCAGGAGACAAGCAGTAGTATGGTCAGGCGAAGCAGTGGTCAAAGCCAAGAGACAAACAGAAGCATGGTCAGATGAAGCAGTGGTCAAAGCCAGGAGACAAGCCGTAGCATGATCAGATGAAGCAGTGGTCAAAGCCAGGAGATCAGTCAGTACAACAAGTGAAGTAGACACGAACACAGGAGCAGGAATGGAGAACAGGATGAGGAACAGGAACACAGGCGAATCATGAACCAAGAACATGGAGGAGACACAGGAACAAGCAACTAAGGACAAAACAAGCATGGAGACCTGTTGCCAAGGCAGGAAACCAGTGACTGGGCCCGGCCTTAAGTACTGGGACCCAGTGACGTCATCATCTGGGGCCGTGGGTTGGATTCCCGCCGCGGCCCCCTTAAAAGGAGAACAGGTGCGCGTGCGCGCCTTGGGAGGGGCGCAGTGCGAGACGGTGGCGTCTCCCAGTGGACCACACAGGGAGGCCCGCCGCAGAGCTGAGACATTCGCTGCAGAGCTGGAAGCATGGAGAGCGGCTTGGGGTTGGAGGCGGCGGTCACTGGCCGCAATAGAGGCAGAACCAGGTGCTGGAGCAGGCGAACGGGGGTAAGAGGGCCTGGCTGCAGGCCTGCTGCAGCCAGCACATGCAACATGCTATAATCTGATTTTGTGGCTGATCACCCCCAGCCTGGACCTCTTCCAATTTCAGTCCTTGAAAGCATTCATAAAGGTACTGTGTAATATAAAACTGATGTTGCTGAATCTTTGCATTCAGTATCGCACCTTGGAATACCTTCTTACCAAAATCATCAACATATTAGCCATCTTTGCCTGGGGCTGTATTGGAAGAGAGCATGGTCTTCCTGGCTTGCTTCATGGCCGATTCTACTACCACAGACACGGGTGGTAACTGTACTGGTCCATAATGCAGGGACTTTGGGTAATTTCCAGGTTCTTGTGGCCTGGTTTGGCCTCTGTTGGAAACAGGATGCTGGGCTTGATGGACCCTTGGTCTGACCCAGCATGGCAATTTATTATGTTCTCATGTTCTTATGACTTCCTCATTCTGAACCTTAGGTCCGATTTTCTGGACATTGCAGGCGCAGAAAAAGGCGACTCCCACGCTTTGCTCATGACCGCATCTAGAACCAAGTGTGAAGGAAGGGCTGTTGGTTCCACAGGGACATCAAAAATTTTTAGGATGCCCTGAACCTCCTACTTTCTCAATAAATCTGGAATATGAAAGGTCCTCTGGAGGCAAAGATGGTTCGGGTGAGTCCTTTGGAGGGTCAGAGGGTATGCACATCGAGGAGCATGAAGAGGGAAGAGAGGAATACCCTGGCTCATAGTCTGGACTGGAGCCTACTAGACTCATCTCCATGTTGGCTTCATCATCTCCTGATACCTCTGAAGGTGGGGAAGAAAGAACCAAAGGTACTGAGTCCTCTTCTGATGGACTAGAGGGTGACACCTGTTGTTTACTTGAGTCCAAAGTGTTAAAAAAGGTTTAGAGGATTCCTGTCATCTGCGACATTGACCTTGAGGCTGCACCTTGCATGTAACATGAAGCGGACAAGACTGTTTTCATCTCCTTCATCGGTGGTGAGACACCAAGGAATGCCTCAAGATTCTCAGACATTTTAGCCTCGGAGGTAATAGTTGGCGGTCTGACAATAAAGGGGTCCAGATGCTTCATATTTTGATCATTAGACTGAGGACATTTACCCAATGGTTTCTAGGCCATTGGTCTCTCCTGTCTTGAGGTAGCTAAGTGTTCTGTAAGGGCACTGCCCCTGTCTAAGGCTGATGAAGAGCGCTCAGAAACATGAAGAATATCTACGTCCGAAGCTCCTGAACCCTCCAAATCACTATGGTGAAAACCCCTTGTGGGTCTCATTCCTGCGAAGCCTTACACTTTTGCGTTGAGTGCGTTGATCCAATATGGCAGGCCTTATCCTTTGCTTTACATCCCGGCGTGGGCTTCTCCACTGATGCGTGCTTCAGCATTGACTATGTCGATGCAGTGCAGGTCGAAGCCTCTATTGCTCGATGCCGTGCTTCATGTATCGCCTGTGCATCGGTTGCTCTACTTCAACACTGATTCTGTCAACACATTCAGTGCAGGAATAGCAACTAGATAGAGAGTGCATTAAGCTAGGGCAAGAATACATTGTACAAATCGCATCTTTGTGTACCTTTTCTCACTTGAAATCACATCAAAAGGAACTGAGTACTATGCTGTTTGTATCTCTGACTGTGCATGTAAAATTGCCCCCCAAACCCAAGACCACCACCAAATCTTCACCTTGAGTTACTAGTGGACCCTCCTACAGTGGTATAAATAGATGACTAATATACACACCACCCTAGTGGCTCTCTTTCTCTCCCACCCAAAACAGGCTCAGGCATAACATAGCAAAAAAAAGGTATAGTAATTTTCAGTGTTAAAACATGCATTACACTATTGCACACAACATTAAACACCCCTCATTTTCATAAACCCCTCCCCTTTGACTAAATTTGCATACACATCTCACAATATGCTAATTATCACAGGCATTAGGGCCCTAATGCAATTTAATGAGTGACCCTGTCTGCTTAAACTCCAGTAAAATGGAGATTTTGTGGATTCAGAATGCAAGTGACCAGGTTCCTAATTTCAAAATTTCTTGTGAGAACGATGTTGATGAACTCCCCTTTAAAGCACAAACCTTGGAATCCTATTGATCTCAGGGCTAATTATGTTACCCATATTCAAGCAACCTTTAAAAGCTGCTTCTACCATCTGCAACTTTATCCATATATTGAGATGGGGAGTCTGATCACAGTAGTCCATGCCACCACTGGGTTAGTGTAACATGCTATACAGTGGCCAAACAATGAAAGGTTTACGCCAGCTTCAACTAATTCAGAATGCCACATCACAATTGTTAGAGGGTTGCATGGGTGCAACCAAATCACACCCAGTTTGCAAAATCTTCATTGGCTGTTATGCTCAACAGGGCCAAATTTAAAACCCTCTCTCTATACTTCAAAAACTTGAGAGGAAATGGAAAGTGCACTAAAATTATTTCACATTTTTTATTTTCCATTTAGCATACTTTTTTTTGGGCTAAAACTCCTTATTACATGGAAAGTAATTGTTGCACACAGCAAATGTATTCTAAATCTGAAATGAAGCTGTGCACTAAGTGCAGCACACTTTATTATATTGGCCTGAAAGAAAGTTCTCCAAGATCTCTTGTTTAACCAAAGAAACTCAGTCTGAGGGTCCGTATCTCCAAGAGTCATAAAAGAAAAAAATAATTTGCAATCTATTCCAGTACTCCTTTTCTCCACTTTCACCCCAGTAAGAAAAGAACTGACCATGACCAGAAGAATTCCTCTCGCCAATCACCAAGAAGCCCCAGGACTGACATGGGACCTGATCCTCCCCTTTCCTCTGTAGGCTGGAAATGCTAGGACAAAAGAAGTGTGCTTACTTCTCATGGTAGGGAAAGAGCAATAGGGGCAGGAAGTCCAAGCTCTCCCTATGTCACCATACTCCAGTCCATGAATGTTGCAACTTCTGCAGGTCAATGGACGTGAGATGGGGAAGCTGGAGGAATACATAGAAAGAGTAAAAAAAAAAAAAAGGAACATAGGGGAGATAGGCAGGGGGATTTTAGAGAGCTGGTGTGGAGGAAAGGAAGAATGAAGCAGTAAGGGGGCTGAGAGGAAGTTAGGAAAGAAGAAACAGGAGAGTCAATGTTGGAGGGGTAATACAAAATGGAAAGGAGGGAGAAAATTGAACAGATTATTGAATGAAAAGGTACAGAACAGGAATAGAATGAAAGATGCATTAAAATAGGTGAGCAGCTGGATAGGTGAAGTAGGGGACAAAAAAGATTAGAGTACACAATATTTATTTATTTATGATACTTGGTGATATAGAATCCCTAGAATAGAAAAATCCATAATAAACAAAAATCCATTCTGACATATACTACGTAAGAATTATTTGGTTGAACGATAGACCATCATATTGTGAAAGGACGTGACCACATGTTATATCACAAATGGTTAATATTTAGATTATGCAGTGAAGTATAATCATGCAATTTTTTTATGTAAGTAAAAACTTGTCTTTTTATCTTTTAAAGTGCCAATGAACTTCTTCCACAGTAGTAGGAATCACTGTATTGAATCAGCACTGAGGTGATCCAAGAGGCCTGATACTACACGCAATGTTTCGAACGGCTGCATCTCAACCGGAACAATGGCTGTATGCCTGAGAAGGATACTCCTCATGATGTCAAGGGCAATGGAGTAGTGTTCTGAACTCTACTGCAAGAGGTCTTTATCTTCTGCGTGTTGGCTGCAGCACGAATGGTTGCAGATCATAGGGGCCTGACTGCAGTGCTTAGCTGAGCAGAGTAGTGGTGCTGTAATTCCAGTCAGCTCATCCTAAACCATCTACTTACCTCCCACTACCCAGTCTAATTAGGATACTCACTGTGAAAACCCCTACAGGGGACAGCAGGTCAATGTCTACTAACTAACTAACTAACTATTTATTTATTTATTTATTAGCTTTTAAATATCGACATTCGTGGGTACATCATGCTGGTTTACAATATAACTCAAGGAGGAAAATACAAAAAACCAGGGTGGGGGGAGGGGAGCAGATAGGAAGAGAGAAGGGGCGAGAGAAGAGAGGGAAAAACAGGAAAAGGAGAAAAGGAACAGTACCTGATGGAAAACAACAGAAGAACATAATATGTAACATTGCAAATTATACACTCAAAAAGGGACTGTGTATAACCGTATACACTGTGGATATCCTTATACACTATATATAAATTATACACTCCAAAAGGTATTATATACAATAATATACATTATCTTTAACTAGTACATACAGAGGACACTATATATGACATTACAAATTATACGTTCAGAAAGGCAACTATATATAGTCTAACAGGGTTTCTATAGGGAAAGGTAGGATATAAGGACAGGGGAAGGGGGTATATAAGGAGTATAAAAGGGAGTATAAAAGGAGGTGCAGAGATAAGGGAGACAAATCAGAGTACAATTAAAGGAATAAAGGAGAAGGCTATAAGTACGGTAATGACAAGGGCTCTTTCTCTGAAGGAGTAGAGGGAGCAGGGGGACTACGTAAGATCTGAGTCAGGGTAGGCCATTTTAAAGAGCCATGTTTTAACCCCTGTTTTGAATTTCCGAATGCATGGTTCTAGTCGGAGCTCAAGTAGCATAGTGTTCCAGAGGGAGGGGTCTGCAATGGATAGGGCTCTTTCTCTGGGGGAAGTGTGGTGAGCACATTTAAGGGAAGGGGTGTAGAGGGTTCCTGAGAGTGCGGTTCTAATAGGACGATTGGAGGAGCGGAATTGAAGAGCATCCTCAAGCCAGGAGTGATTGTGGTTGTGCAGGGAGTTGTGAATAATGGTGAGGGTTTTGTATCTGATGCGGGAGGAGATGGGAAGCCAATGGAGTTCCTTAAGAATAGGGGTGATGTGGTCGGCTTTACGTGTATTTGTAAGGATTCTTGCCATAGCATTCTGTAACATTTGCAGGGGTCTAATAGTAGAGTAGGGAAGGCCTAGAAGTAAAGAGTTGCAGTAATCCATTTTTTATAGCATTGTCGCTTGCAGGACTGTACGGAAGTCTTGCAAATGGAGTAGGGGTTTAAGTTTTTTGAGGATGTGGAGCTTGAAAAATCCTCCCTTTAAGATTGTGTTAATGTGGCCTTTGAAGTTTAGTTGGTGGTCTAGGGAAACCCCAAGATCTCGCACGAAGTAGGGAACAGCATTTGAGGGGAGGGTGAGGTCACAAGCAGATGGTGGCGTCCGGTCAGGGTGATTTGAAATGATGAGGAGTTCAGTTTTGGAGGAGTTTAAAACAAGGTGGAGGTTAGAGAGTAGGGTGTTAATGGAGACGAGGCATGTTTCCCAAAACTTAAGAGATTTGGTGAGGGATTCTTGAATAGGGATGAGGATTTGGACATCATCTGCATATAAGAAAAACTTAAGACCAAGGTCGGAGAGGAGGTGGCAGAGCAGTAACAGGTATATATTAAAGAGCGTGGAGGATAATGAAGAGCCCCGTGGGACGCCTTGGGTAAGGGGGATGTGTGTTGATTCGGAATTTGCAATTCTTACAGCGTAGCCTCTATTATTGAGGTAGGAGGAGAACCAGTGGATGGCTGTGCCTGATATGCCAATCTCAGTTAGGCGGGTAAGGAGGATTTTGTGACTGATAGTGTCGAAGGCAGATGATATGTCAAGAAGGGCAAGGATAAAGGATTGTCCTTGGTCCATGCCCTTGAGGAGAGTGTCAGTCAGTGAAAGTAAGAGGCTTTCCGTGTTACGAGACTTACGGAAGCCGAATTGAGATGGGTGGAGAATATTATGGTCTTCTAGATAGTCAGAGAGCTGTGAAATGACTATCTTTTCCATAATTTTAGATATGAAGGGAAGGTTAGAGATAGGACGGTAGTTTGAAGGGTTGGTGGGGTCAAGGGTAGGTTTTTTGAGAAGAGTCTTGACAACAGCAAGTTTGAGGGGTCTGGGACTTTGCCATGGGAGAGGGAGCAGTTGATTATGTTGGACAGGGGTTTCGTGATGATGGAGGGAATGGAGAGGAGTGATTTAGTGGGGATAGTGTCAGAGGTGTGTGTAGCAGGTTTGATTTTTTTTTTTAATGGATTCGATTTCCTTGGCGGAGGTTAAATCGAGAAACTCGAATTTGAGGTTGGGATTTTTGGGGAGCGGATTGGTTGGAGAGGGGTTGGAAGGGAAGCGTAGGAGGAGGTTTGATATTTTATTTTTGAAATAGAGGGCGAGTTCTTCGCATTTGCTATTGTCTTGTTCATCTGTGGCGGGGGGGGGGGGGTAGATTTAGTGAGTTCTGCCACATAAGAAAATAAAGCATTTGTGTTGAATTGGTAATTATGGATTTTTGCAGTATAATAGTTGTGCTTAGGGTAGAGATTCTGTAGGCGTGTAGTGTAGATTTGTAAATGGCTGCTTGCTTAGAGGTAGGTTTTTGCGCCAGGTTCTTTCTTTACTTCTAAGGTCGTTTTTTAGATTTTTTTAAATCAGTGGTGTACCAGGGTTTTTTTGCTGACTGAGAGTGGTGTATTTCTAACCCACTCTATCTCTTTGTAAGTGAACTCAAAAGCCCAGGCAGAATTTAAATCTTAGTTCTCTTTGCCTTCTGATTGGTCAGTTGGCCTCCTGGACTCTGAGCGGCACTTTGAGTCATGTGAATATGTTCTTAGAGTCAGGAGATCAGTGCAGCCCCATAAGGAAGTGACAGGCTCACGCAACCACGTTGAAAAGGGCTGCAGATGTCTCAGAAGCAGCAGGTTAACAGTTTCCCAGCTGCAACCTTGTGACAGGTGTGATGGTAGGGTGTGATTGTAAAAAGAGCAATATAAGAGGGCAAGACACTTTATTAAGGCACCATTTAGTGAATCTCCTACATCTGTATGACTTAAAAAAAAAAAGTCTGACAATACAAGTCAGATTAAAATTGTTGGGGTTAAATTATTTTAGTTATGTTACCATGGGAAACAAATAAAGATGTGAATCGGATCCGATATCGGATCCGATTCACATCCGATATTGGATCCGATTCACATCTATAGAGATGTGAATCGGAACCAGAATCGGATCCGATATCGGATCCGATTCACATCCCTAGAAACAAAACAAGCAAAATATTTAGAATTAGATTTTCTTCAATTTGTCAAACTTTCCATTACTAGAAATGGTTGAATTCCAGGGACAAGGAGATCATAAAGTCTTTCATGTTCCAAGAACTGTATTTTCTTCCTCTTACATGTGATTGCTTAAGGCATTTATTTTCAAGGAGAAGGAGAATTATTTCCTCCTGGTGATGCTCTCAGCTGGCATGAAAGTCATAATTCCTTGTCAGCTGACTAATGGTCTTTTCATAACTAGGAGGTGTAACAACCTCTCACAGAGAGAACCTTAAACTGCAACCACTGATACTGCAGATATCATAAATGTAAGTGAGTAGCAGGAGACTGTCAGTCTTTATTAGCATCAGCGTCATGTGCTCAGGAGAGAAAAAATGTCCAGCCATAACAAAAACGAATGTGCATTAGCGACTTTTGGCTTTCCATATAGATATAAATATAGCTATAGATATAATTTCAGGATTCTAAGCAAAAGGAATGTGCAGGGGAAGTGAAATCCTCTTGATTTCCTTTTCTCTGTAATATTATCTTGAGCATGGGGGCAGGTAGAAAAATAGAAAAGAAGATCAAGGATATAAGTTTGGAGGCCTGAAAATTGTATAAGATACCACAAGCGCTTCAATTTTAGGTGCACTGTCTATCGATCTCAACACATTTCTGGCATGTTCCATACCTGGAAACGTCTTGGATTTTTCTTCACATTGTTTTTTAATTAACAGTAAATACTAATTTCTTAGAGGTCAAACCACTGGAAAAAGCAAAGCTTCACAGGCACAATTTTAACTATTAACTTATACATTTGTGCATATCATACTGGTCTTTACCATCATTGTTGTACTGTATTACAGAGCAAATTGTCTTCAACGTGCAAGTTCAGGTACAGCAGTTCTGTGGGGCAGAAACCACGTACTTCTCTCCCAAAGCTGCCGCATAATCATAAAGAAAGAAAGATTTCCAGTATAATGGTTTTGTTTATCACCTAATGAGATGCTTATTTTCTAAGCCGTCTAGAAATGGGAGCTATACATGGGGAGAGTAATTTTCAAAGCTGCTTTTATAGGCAGAACAGTGCTTTACATATGGAAATAGACTTTTTAAAAATTACCTACCTTGCCTGAGAGTAAAAGTCTGAACGTCGGACCTTTATGCATGCACTCTTACCTGCAGAATGAGGATGCATTCTTGTGAGTGGGGTTGGGGCAGGGTTTATAATTACACACATACTTTCAAATTTTCAAAATTATACATGATGAGTTCAATTTTCAGCCACTGTGCGGCTCAGCTAGTTAGCCAGATAACTTTATCCATCTAACTAGAAGGGTATATTCAGCGGTGCAGTTATCCGGCTAGAATAAGTGGCTGAATATGCTGGGTTTTCCATTTAGATGGATAACTTTTAAGCAGAGGCAAATGAAAAGAGGCACCTTTTGGGAGCAGAGAGGAGCTCACAGCAAGACAGGGTGGAGTAATGAAAGAGAGAAAATCTAGAAGAGAAAGGAAAGGAATGGAAAGGAATACAAAGGGAGTATAATGGAATTGCTTAGTATAAGTCTGGCTAAGTATGTGTATTAAGAAGCTAGGCCTTCGTGGACTCAGAATTCTCACACTGACATACATCATATGTGGGAAAGGAAGAGATAAGCAACAAATGTGCAAAATCACAAGAGAAAGCCAATTGTTATGGGGAAACTGTATGCAGTCTCTCAAAGCTCACACAGCACTCCCTTCTTTAACAGTATTGTCTGCGGTAAGCACCCCTCCAGACATCATACTGACTTGATTTTCAGATGCGCAGATGGAAAGGGTATATTACTGAAGGAAAGAAGATTTTGCAATCCTGCACAACTAGAAGCAACAGAGCCATGCTGCACCTCTGGAATCTTGTGACAACAGAGAGAGAGGGAAGTATGGCATTGCCATTTTAGCTATTGTCTTTGCTCCATGTATGTGTATTACGTTTGTTGCATTACTTTCTAATGGGTATATAATAAAACACTCCTGTTCTGGGATCTACTGTGTACCGATTCGGGGTTTGAGAGTGTGCAGATGGCTTTGTGTTTTTTAAATAGCAGATACTATCAGGATGGGAGCTTGCAGGATATTGGTTTGTGTCTTGAAGTGGTGGATCTCACTGGGAGAATTGAGAAGGGTGGATCACGAAGGGAAGTGCCCTGGGAGGGGGTGGGGGGAATTCTGATCTTGTGTCATGTTGCAAGCCTACAATGAACTTATAACAGAGTGAGAAATGAAATAGACAAAAGTAATAACTAAAGAAAAAATATCTACATATACATAAATTGAAAAACTTTTTTTAAGGAAAATATTTTTGTAGACTATGAAGGCAAATTTAATGTGTGGAGTAGATTTTTTTTCTGGGCTTCCAAAATGGTATTTTTAAACAGTCCTCATACCTCATGCAAACTTTTAACCCTTAATTTTTTTCTAACTCATTTCCTCGTTTTTTCACAGTCTTCCTTTTTAAACTTAAGGGGGCAATAACCAGTCTCTATGCTGTTTTGCAAATCCTGTGAGCCATTTTAGTTTTGCCTTCATTATTACTTAATAAAAATAAATGCTCGTAGACATTTGTGCCTGCTTTCTTTGTGGGTAATTTTACTGGGCAAAATAATACACAAAGGGCCTGATTTGCTAAGGCTTTTCTCCCATTCTGTATCTATGAGGAAAAATATTTAGTAAATGACCCCCATAGTTTTGAATAAACAAAACTATGCAGGTTATTCAATCTCCACTATTTCTATATCCTAGGGACAGGTATTTTGCTATTTTACCTTCAGAAAGGACTTTTATTACTATTACTGCAGTAATATTCTCCCTCCAGTGATTATGTCAAATTTGATTCCATTATGGTCACTATTGCCAAGTGACTCCTCCACTGTTACCCCTTGCACAGATCCTGTAATCCAGTGAGAACTAGATTTAAAGTGATTCCAAATTCTAGTGGTCCTGAGATTAGATTCACCTTCCCCTTCTTAGGTTCTCTCACTTCCCTGTAGTCTGTTGTTTTTCTTTCTCCTCTAGTCCAAGTCTTTTACAGTGATGCAATGCTCCATATCCTCCTCTTTCCCACATCCTTCCTCTTTTGCACTCTTCTCCTCCGTCCCTCTTTTTTTATTCTTCTCCTCTCTAGCTATCCCCCTCTATCGCTTGCTCTCTTTCTCTCCTGCCTTGCTGTCTTTTCTTTGCTCCTTTTCTCCCATGCGCTGCCTCTCTCTCTCCTTCTTGCTCTGTCTAGTTTTCTCTCCCTTCTTGAGCTCTGTTTCCTAAAGAAGTGTAATGAGCATGCTCCCACTGTGATACCATTTAAATCTAAGGCAAGGAAATGAAGTTGCTTGCCCAGCTTTCAGTCACTGCACTGTCACATTAAATATACAGTACTTAGAACCTTTTATACTGCCCTAATCCATAGGAAGCAATTGAACAATACAGCTTTTCCAAACCACAACTGTACAAATCTACAAACACCTGTCGGGATCGCAATCAAATCTCTTGGATTTGAAGAGAAATGAAAACTTAATTAATGAAAAGCCAGGCAACTGAGGTTCTCAGCCTGCTGCTCTAACTACTAGGCTACTCCACCACTCCCCCTCAGGCTGTTAATCCATTGAGGGGAATCAGGGCTTGTCGGCATGTGCTGCAATAGAGTAGAAGATATTAATGGAGTGTCTGTGGTGGTTTCTCTTCCTTTTTTTTTTTCCTTTTTCATTCTTTATTTATCAGTTTTTTAACAAGACATTACAAGAAAAACTCTTGTACAAAACAGAAAAAAGAATTTACAAATCAGTATTGCCATTCTTATATTTATATACTTCTAAAAACATCTTCTTTTTCCAGGTAGTCCACAATACTACATGCTAATCTAAGGTTGAAAGAATATTTTACTAGCAAAAAAAAAAGAAAAAAAACTTTTCTTCTTACAATTAGTAATTATTAGAGCAGTAATTCCAGCGGTTAACAATATATATCAGGGTTGCCTAATCATATATAGGATGACATGGACTCTACAACCCATTTATTCCTTAGGTGATTTGTCAGATAGAAAAAAGGATAACTGAGAAGGAGTAAAAAACATGTATGATTCACCTTTATATTTTACGCAACATTTATATGGATATCTCAACACAAAGATTCCCCCTATCTGAATAACCTTTGGTCTTAATATCAAAAATTGTCTTCTTTTTTGTGTCTGTTTTGACACATCTGGATATACTCTTACTTTTAAATTAAAAAATTCTTCAAGACGATATTTAAAGAATAACCTGAGCACCCAGTCTCTGGTTCCAAAACAAAAGATACAATTAATGTTGCTGCTTGTACTAATTCAGTGTCAGATGTCTCTAACACTTGAGATATGTCTAAAATTTACAGATCCATAACTTGTTTGGCCTCTTGATCTTGTTCAGGCCCTTCTTGTTTTTTATATGGTGTTAAATAATATATTTTTGCAACTGGGGGAACTGTTTCTTCAGCAACTTTAAATATCTCCACAAGATATTTCTTGAACATGTCTTTAGGAGTCATATATGGTAACATGGGAAAATTTATGAATGGTGGTTTCTCTTCCAGATTCTCTTCCAGCAAGTCCCTTTTGCCCAGCACCGGCCAATCGGGCAGCGCGCCCTCACTCCTCGAGTCACTCCCTCCTGCTGTAAATGTTGGAATGCGTTGGAAGAGGGGTAGTCTTATACGGCGAGTATATCCCAAACTCTATATTTTAACTGTAAAAGTTGGGGGTCGTCTTATATGCCCAGTCATCTTATACGCCGGAAAATACGGTACCTTTATTTCTGCATGCAACAAATATTCAGGGTCATTAATCAAAATGTGTTATTGCGGACTTTAAGGTCCTAACGCCTGCGATAACACCAATACACATGTGATATTTATCACAACGTGAATGCACATTTTTTTAATTTATTGAAAGGGATGGGATTGGGGAGGGCTCAATGAAAATTAGTGATACTATTGCACATTTTTAATGCTGGCCATAACCTCACCTTTTTTCATGGTGTTAAACTGTGTGATATGCCCAAAGGAGGGTTTGTGATAAATATAGTAAATTCTGTTTTGGGCATTTTCAGGCAGGAAGAGAGAGAGAAGAGGAGTGGAGTGGAGTACAGAGAGAGGGAGAGAGCCTCTGGGGTGACACACAACTCTTTATACCACTATAGGAGGGCCAGCTAGTAACTCGAGGTGAGGTTTTGATTGTGGTCTAGAGTTGTGGGGCCAGTTTTACATGCACAGTGAGACATATGAACAGCACAATACATATCAGTGAAGATTTGACATGATTTGGAGTGAGGAAAGTCACACAAAGATAAGATTTCTACAGTGTTCTCTTGCCCTAGCTTGATGGACTCTCTAACAGGGTACTATCAAGCTATGGTGAGAGAACATTGTAGAAATCTTATCTTTGTGTGACTTTCCTCACTCCAAATCATGTCAAATCTTCACTGATGAGTACTGTGCTGTTCGTATGTCTCACTACGCATGTAAAACCAGCCCCAAACCCTAGACCATCACGAAAACCTCACCTCAAGTTACTAGCTGGCCCTCCTAGAGTGGTATAAAGAGTTGACTACTATGACAGCCTTATAAAGAGTCTGTCTCTTTCTCTCCCTCCCTCTGCAGGGTACAATACCTTTAATGCACAGCACAATAAAGTACCTATGTTAAGCACTAATAAGGTGCCTTAACACTTAAATTATCATAGCCACACCCATTTTCCTTATAATAGGTGTTATTCATGTGAAAATAGCCACACCCCTTCCTTATCGCATGTGTTATTCATGCAAAAATTATCACATTTTGATAAATCTAGGCCATTGTCTTTTTTTTTTTTGTCAAATATGTGCTTTCGGCTCTGTTTGCCCATCAAAGGCCTAAAATAATTTGGGAGAATTAAACCCAGATTGAATATTGCTCTGCTAGTTCATGACTTAATAAAATATGACCTGCAGTCTCACAAACTATTAACTTATAGATTTCACATCTGCAAACTTATTATGAAAATGAAAACCAGATGACTAGTTCTTATTTTTTTTAAAAACAGAACCTTTGCCCTTTTTAAAATATTCCTTGCATATTTTCCACTAACATATAGAAGTAATCATTGTCCAGGTCCTGAGAAATTCAAAATATACCATCTATACAGAATTCCATTAGTTAAAACTACATCTGTCACCAACCTACTTGAGCTAGTGTGACTACATCCAAAGCAAATATAAACTGCAATTGGAGAAGCAGAGTATAATGTAAATATGAAATCACAGAACTATTGAAAGACAAGACTAGAAAAGACCATGTAGTCTATCGTTCTTCTGCAAGGCAGAATCCACTGTGCTTAAAAATCCCAGCTGCTTTTCTGATGGCAGAAAAAGACCCATATGGCCCTTTTAATCTACCCATCTGTCCAATTTATGTAGCCCTTACAATTTCCATCACTCCCTCGGAGATCCCTGTATTGTTCAATGCTTTCTTGAATTTAGATACCGTTTTTGTCTCCACCACTTCCAGTGGGAGGCCATTCCATGCATGCACTACTCTCTCTATAAAGAAATATTTCCTAATATTACTCCTGAGATTATCCCCTTTCACCCTCGTCCCATGATCCCTTGTTCTAGAGCCTCCTTTCCATTGAAAGAGGCTAGTTTCCTGTTTATGGAAACCTTTGAGATGTCTTTAAATGTCTCTATCATATCTCTCCAATGGCAGGGATTCCACCAATTCCATCTATATTCTTCACATATGCATCTATATTCTTCATTTATATAGAAATATGTAAGTCTGCAGCTACTTCTAATGGGTGACTTGATTTGTTTCTTTTTTCCTAATTTTACTAACTGTTATCCAAATGCTTATATAAACCACTACAAGATCCCTGCTAAATTCTTTTCATTCCAAATATCAGGTAGGCAGAGTAAGGGTAAAATGAGCATACTACTTATCTTTCAGCTTCCCCATGTGGGCTACTGTAGTGGTTGCTGCCAGCCTCTATAAAAAGCAGAGACCCCCTAGTGCAAAATACAAATTATTAGTTTGGTTTTAGAGGAAGCAGGAGTGTTTCTATGGCCCTCTCCTCCTGCTAATCCAAGATAATCTCAGGGCATCTGGAAATCAAAAGTTCCTCGGTATGGATTTTTTTTATCCTTATTTGTTTTAATTATTTGATGTTATTTGAAGGGTTCTTCTGTTTTTAATTATTTTATTGATGCTTGGAAAATGTTTATACGAGTTTTTAATTATCAAATTTTATTCTATTCATCAGTTGATTTAAATATTTTTTCTTTTTATTAGTATGGTTCTATCATTATGATTGATGTTTTATATTTCATGATTTTACTGTTTGATATTTTTATGAGGAATGGAGATGTTTCTGTTTTTCAGTTGTTATACTGAATACAGGGCCTGGCTTGTGGATTCCAGTTCAATTTTCATCTGCATATTTCTATTTATATTTTATGGTCTCTTTTCTCTGTATTAGCTTTGGGTTGATCTGTATTCTATATGTGTGACTGAGGTGAGGTATTCTACTATCATGTAGTTTCTGTGTAGGGATCTCTAGCAGCCTGGCTTGTTCTGTTTTCCTAATAGAAGGTGTATTGGTGTTTAGGGTCTGGTGAAATATTTGCAGCGTGCAGTTAGTTAGTGCTGTTTGGTATGTGGTGGTTTTATATTGTAATTATAATTCAGTTTATGCATGTCTTTCTGATGGCCAAGCCCACAGCCAACATTCGTTATAATAGGCCTAATTGTATATGAGTTCCAAGTGTTTTTTTGCAGGGTCTTCTAGCTGGTATCAGTACATTTTTAAGTGATATTTTTGTCTCAGAAGACTGTATTTTGAATATCTTTTTTCATGTAAAATCAATTATAAATGCATAATATTTTAATTCTGTATAAGCAGGGTGCAACTGGGTGAGGAGGGAGACACAAGGCCATAAGGTTCACCTAGGTTTCAGGGCATTGGGCCTGAACCCAATCTGAGGCAGCCTCGGGGTTTCCCCCGGGTCAAAATGACACTGGTCTCGAGGCCAGCTTACACTATTTTCATGTACAATTATACAACAAAATGGTGCTGGCTGGTCCTGAGACTGATGCCATTTTGATGTCACTATGTTGCCAGTCTCACGGTTAACCAGTGCTATTTTTTAGGGACATCAATGGGGCAGGAGGCAAATTGGGATCCCTCCTACCCCTTTTTCTATGCAAAACTCCCATGGGACAGATATAGTAAGTGAAGACTGGGGGGGTTCCTGGCCCCACTGGTTGGGGGCAGGGCTCAGGCCCATACTGGTATATCACCAACTTACTCAGTCACCTTACGCCCCTGGGACCAGGGAAAAATCTCACTAACCCGGACTTTGGAAAAGTAAGGTACCACAAGTGAACAAGGGTATTGTTATGTGTGCTGACCGCGGTAGACCTGCGGCATGGCCCCCTCACCTTCCTTCAGAATCTCCAACTCCTGGTTTCTCCTCGCTGGCGGCGGTGGGCCGTGAGCTTCATCCTCAGGCCTTCCTGGTGCCTCCGGCCCTGCTGCAGTCCCTGGCGTTCCCGGTCTTGCTACCACGTCTCATCGGGCCTCTCTGTGTGGCCCATGGAGAGACACTGCTACTCGCGCCGCACCCCTCCCTAGGCGTGCATGTGCGCACCACTGATGTTTAAGTAGGGACCGTGGCGGGAACCTAGCCATGGCCCCGGATGATGACGTCAACTCAGCTACAATATTTAAGCTCAGGCTCCACTCCCTAGAGTTGCCTTTGCAACAGGTCTCCTCGCTGGTCGAGTACTCGTTGCCTCCTAGAGATTCATCTCATCTCCTGCGTTCCTGTTCCTCGTTGTTCCTGGTTCCAGTCTCCTTGTTCCTATCCTGCTTTGTTCCTCAGATTGAATACACGGACTTTGACTCTGCTTCGCCTAACTTTGCCATTGACTCTCTCCAAGCCTGGACCTCTGCTTCGCCTGACTACACTATTGCCTATCTCCAGACCCAGACCTCCACTTCACCTGACTATGCTATTGCCTATATCCAGACCCAGACCTCTGCTTCGCCTGACTACGCTATTGCCTATCTCCAGACCCAGACCTCTGCTTTGCCTGACTACTCTTCTGACTATCTCCGTGATCAGACCACAGCCTTGCTTGCCATTGCTTTCAGATTGCCGCCAGCCCTGACTCAAGCCTGCTCTTTGACGCCTCTTCAGCTTACCCCCTGGATGTGGTTTATTCAGGCTTCGGCCTGCTCTTGCTCGAACGCCCCCTGTCTGCCTCTGTTCCATTGGCGTTCGAGTTTCCAGGACACTACCTTGTCCAGAGTAAGACTGTACCATCTCTCACCTGCTGTCTCTGGGCTGAACCGAATCTCACCTCGAGGCCCACTTAAGTTCTGCCAGCCCCGGGACCCATTGGGTGAACCCGCGGGGAATGAGGGCTGGTTTAGTGAAGTTCCAGTGGCCTCTGTCTATCAGCCCACTCCACCTGCCGACGGTGGGGACCAGTAGGTCCCTACCTACGGTTTGCATCAACCCCACCTCGGCCCAAGGGTCCACCTCCAACGCAACAGGTTGCAAAGGCCATGGACTCAGAGGAGCCGCGTGCCCTCCGGGCATTCCCGGTCTGGCATCCAAGATACAAGAACAGCAGCAGTTTCTTGAGCCATTGGCATCCTCCATTGATTGTCTTCACGCCTGGCTTGATGCCCTCACCAGCAATCCGGTTCCTCTGCCAGCTCCTCCTCCTCCACAGACATCTTCATCGATGCCTCGAGCCCTGCTGGCCTTGCCAGCACCCCCACATTTCAACAGTGACTCCAGACTCTGCAGAGGGTTTATCAACCAATGCTATATGCAATTCCCTCTGCAACCCTCCATCTTCCAGGACGAACTGACCAAAGTCACCTTTATCTTGTTTCACCTTGAAGGGAGTGTGCTTGCCTGAGCTTCACCCTTATGGAAACGATCGGACTCACTCCTAAGGGAGTGATACTGCCACCTGTGGTTCCTCTGGCTACCACTTCTGGTATATCTGCTCCTTATGCATATTTCGAAGATATATTTTCCAAGCAAAAAGCAGACCTTCTCCCACCTCTTCAGAAGTTCGATTTTCCCATTGACCTCCATCCTGGGACCACACCTCCCCGTGGATGCACCTATCTGCTGTCGCTCCCGGAGACAAAGGCTATGATGGAGTACATCCAAGAAAACCTTGCGAAGGGATTCATCCACCCCTCTACTTCTCCTGCAGGGGCAGGATTCTTTTTTGTGACCTAGAAGGATGGATCGCTCATGCCGAATATTGACTATCGCTGCCTAAACTCCATCACCCGTAAGGACAAGTACCTTCTGCCGCTAATCTCGGAATTATTCGATTGCTTACATGGAGCATCTATATTCACAAAGTTGGATTTACGCAGTGCATATAACTTGGTATGGATCCATCCCGATGACATCTGGAAGACCGCCTTTAACACCCAGGACAGGCATTATGAATACCTGGTGATGCCTTTTGGCCTCTGTAACGCACCCACAGTTTTTCAAAGAATGATGAACAAAATTTTCAGAGATTTACTGTATACCAAGGTTGTGGCATACTTGGACAATATCCTTGTCTTCTCTCGGGATTTGGCCACACACTGCACTGATGTCCGTACTGTTCTCCAATGCCTTCGTGAGAATCACTTGTTTGCAAAATTGGACAAATACTTATTCGAGAAATCTAGTCTGCCTTTCCTTGGATACATTATCTCCCAACAAGGATTTTCAATGGACCCGGCCAAGTTAAAGGGATCCGAGATTGGCCACAACCCATTGGTCTTAAAGCCCTCCAGTGCTTCCTGGGATTTCTAAATTACTATCGTCATTTTATCCCATATTATTCCACCTTGGCTGCTCCTTTGACAGCATTGACTTGCAAGGGCCAAGATACTCGAAATTGGACTCCAGAAGCCGTCACAGCCTTCCACTGCCTCAAAGAAGCCTTCCAGGTGGGGTCTTCTCTACATCACCCAGACCCGAACCGTCATTTTCAACTGGAAGTGGATGCCTCCACGATTGGAGCTGGTGCAGTCCTGAGCCAATGCACTGCTTCCGGTTCTATAGTCCCATGTTCATTCTACTCCCGCAAGTTCTCATCTGCAGAACAGAACTACAGTATTGGTGATTGCGAGTTGCTTGCCATAAAATTGGCCCTTGAAGAATGGCGCCCATGGTTAGAGAGCGCGCAACACAAGTTTATTGTGTTCATGGACCATAAGAACCTGGAACTTTTGAGCCATGTCCAGTGTCTCAACGGCCGTCAGGCCCGATGGGCCCTGTTCTTTTCCAGGTTCAATTTTGAGCTTCGATACCATCCAGCTGAAAAAAACCTCTGGGTAGATGCCCTGTCATGCTCCTTCGAGCCTGAAGATACTCCGGAAGAACCCAGTTATATAATAGATCCAGCTTGTATTTGTCTATCCGCTACTCACCCAGTCCCTGCTGGGAAGACTGTCATGTCTCGATGACTCCGAGAAAGAGTCCTCCGCTGGGCTCATGATTCTAAGTTTGCTGGTCACCCAGGGTGAGCACGAACTTTGACACTGCTCCAGAAGTTCTTTTGGTGGCCTACTATGGTCTCTGACTCTAAAGCATACGTCGAATCCTGTAACACTTGTGCACAGCAAAAGTCCCCGGTCGGTCAACCTTGGGGTCTGCTGCAACCACTTCCAGCTCCTGAGGAACCATGGACCCACCTGTCTATGGATTTCATCATGGATTTGCCTCCATCTAAGGGTCATACCATTATATGGGTAACCATAGACCGATTTTCAAAGATGGCCCATTTCATCCCTCTACCAGGCCTACCATCAGCTCCAGAACTGGCAAGCCTATTCTTCCATCACATCTTCAGATTACATGGCCTAACCAAGGACAGATGGAGGTCCACAATTTGTTGCTAGATATTGGTGCGCTTTTTGCCGAAGATTCGGTATCAACATCAGTCTAACAACTGCCTATCACCTCCAAGCCAACGGACAAGCCGAGCGAATGAATCGCTCTCTAAAGGCCTTTCTGTGTGCTTACATCAACAAAAGCCAAGACAATTGGTCTGAACTTCTCCCTTGGGCGGAGTTTTCTCACAACTCCCACATCGCCACTGCTACAGGCACGTCACTCTTCTCCATCATCTATGGAAAGCAGCCACGACCACCGCTGCCCATACCTTTGTCAGTACCATCCCCTGCAGCACAGGCTACTGCGGATGCCATCAAAGCTTTATGGGAACAGACAAATCTCCGCTTACATCAAGCCGATTCCCAGGCCAAGAGAACTGCTGATAGTCACCGACGCTCGGCTCCTGAATTCCTTCCTGGCCAGAAAGTCTGGTTAAGTTCCCGAGATATCCGATTTAGAATACCTTCTCAAAGGTTTGCTCCTAGGTACATCAGACCTTTTACAGTCACCCGACGCATGGGACCTGTTACATACCAGCTTCGGCTGCTCCTACGCTGAGAATACATAATACATTACACGTATCTCTTCTAAAACCTGTTCTGGCCTTTCCGAAAGGCTCCTGAACCACCACCTTTGGTGGATGAGACTGATACAACCTACAAGGTACATGGAGTCCTTGATGTCCGCCGTAGGGGCCAGCGGTGGGAATACCTCCTTTCTTGGGAGGGTTACGGACCCAAAGAAAATTCATGGGAACCAGCTCAGAAAATCCTGGATAAAACCCTCCTCTTGAACTTTCATCGTGCACATCTGAGCAAAACCCGACCTCCAAGGGGGGGGGGGTATCAACACATGCCATCCGTTGCAGACCCGAGGCACGGCCCCCTCACCTTCCTTCAGTAACTCCAGCTCCTGGTTCCTCCTCACTGGCGGCAGTGGACCGTCAGCTTCGTCCTCGGGCCTCCCTGGCTTCCTCTGGCTTCCTCTGGCTCTGCTGCAGTCCCTGGCGTTCCCAGTCCTACTACCACATCTCTTCGGGCCTCTCTGCGTGGCCCGCAGAGAGATGCTGCTACTTGCGCGGTGCCACTCCCTAGGCGCACGAGCACTACTGATGTTTACGTAGGGACCGCGGCGGGAACCTAGCCGCGGCCCCGGATGATGACATCAACTCAGCTACAGTATTTAAGCTCAGGCTCTGCTCCCTAGCATTGCCTTTGCCACAGGTCTCCTCACTGGTCGAGTAGTCGTTGCCTCCTAGAGATTTGTCTCATCTCCTGCGTTCCTGTTCCTCGTTGTTCCTGGTTGTTCCTGGTTCCAGTCTCCACAGCGACCTGGTTCCAGTCTCCACAGCGACCTGGTTCCAGTCTCCACAGCGACCTGGTTCCAGGTCGCTGTGGAGATGACTCCGTGGCCGGAGTCATCTCCACAGCGACCAAGGGTCCACAATGCCACAAACACAACAGATATCCTAAATAGGTGGAAAAAATCCCCTTCCAAATTACTGGTGAAAAAAAATATACGGTATCAGTCTTTGCACAGTCTCCCAAATATAAACTTCCTCTCCCCACGGCGAAGACACCAACTGGGTATCCTTATATGTCTAGTGAAACAGTTCTTACTTACAGTTCTCCTCTTATGGTGACAAATAGGGTCTTTCTTAGGAAGGGTCCAGTCCCCTTAGAAGCTCTACTAGATGTCCCCTCTTCAAGTACAGGAAGGGTAGCCACAAACTTCCTCTCTGGTAACCCAAGTCAAAAACCCTTCACAGATATCACAAACACTGGAACTCTTCTGCAGTGATACACCTCTCTTCCAGCCCATGTTGTGTGGGATGGAAAACAATGGAAGCTTCCCTACCTCTTGATCTAACCTAGCAAAGTGGTAACAGGGCTCTCACAGAAAAAAAAATCCCCCAAATTAAGAGTCCAAAAACCCATAAACAACCATGAGGCCAGCCCTAGTAAGCATTGCCTTCTTCCAATTAGGATAAGGATCCAGACACAAAGGTCTAGTACTTTAAAGGAAACAAAACTACAACTTAAGAAACATTCCTACTCCTCTGAACTCTAATTCAAACTACCACACTTAGCTATGCTGTAGGCTGCTTTTATACACCCAGGGGGCAGGCCATTCCAGCAACCTCAGTAGAGGAGCTGTTCCAAAATGGTGCACCCCCTCCCTCTGGACCTCTGGTTCCTATCTCACTTCCTAGCTCCAAAAAGAGTCAGAACTAAGGCCAAACTCAGAATGAATCCCAAAGGGTCTTACATGTACTTCCCTATATCTTCTAATGGATGCTACAACAGTCCAATATCCAGATAATTATTATAAATATCTACATCTTCTTACCCAACTGCTCAGAATTAACTTTGGAGCATGGGGAACACAACTTCAGAGGGGGGGTGTTCTTTTTTTAAAAGTAAACATCTGAAGTTCTCATACCAAGTACCAAGTACAATCACAAGGTAACTTTTCCATGAGAAAACAATTGCTTATCACATCAAATGTACCTTTAAAATCTGTAGTTTGGAAATGTACATGGTTTCTCTGAAAGTGCATCCAACCTGAAACAATTAACTAAATAAATGTTTCCAAGTCTCTTGATTTACATGAATAAGAGATGTTAGTATTTAAACTTTGTTAGCTTGTCGTGCGCCCCAGATGAGACTGAAAACATAAAGTCTCAAATCAGAGGGTTGCTGAAGACAGCTTAACTTTGACAGGCGCTTAAAACCATTTAGACAGCGAGCATTTAAAACATTCCTCTCACCCTCTTTACTGCCAAAGACCTTCTTCACCTTGACAAGATGAAGGAAAATGGAGCCCTTAGTAGGCTCTGCCAGCTTCTTTTCCCATTAAAAGAGCTTATTTTAAGTGCTTTTTCAGACTTTAGGCTAGCTCTGGACAACATTTATGTAGCTGCCAGGTGTTTGACATCTTGGGCCCATTGTCCCTTGGAGACCTAAAGAAAATCTCTTCTAATTCAATGTGGTGGCTGAGCTTTAGATTCTCAGCGGCAGATTGTAAGCAATCCTGCCTTTCGGAGCCAGCATGAGAGCTGAAAAGCATTTAAAATAAATGAAACCCATTTTTAAATTTTTTTTTTTTAGGAAAAAGAAGCTGGCATATGCTTGCGGATGCTCCCCTTTCCTTTATTTTTTAAGGGAGTGGAAGACTCTCACATGGGAGCAGAAATTCTTTAAAGTACTTCAAAAGACAAAGATCCCTGACCCACTCTTGTGGTCCTGTCCTCAGTATCTGTCTGTTAACTAGACTGTAAGCTGTAGGGAGCAGGGAGTGTCTCTAATATGTGTCTATCCAGCGCTGCATACAACTTGTAGTGCTACATAAATGTTTAGTGGTAGTGACATTTATGAAGCCCATAAAACAGTAAATAACAGAACATTTATGATTATAAATGATATCAGAATCTTGAGCTAGGAAATCATTTCATATCTACAATAAAACAAATAGGTCATCTTATGGTTACTCTGCTTGGAAGAAAAGAACTTTCTAAATATATTGTATGTATGTTAAGTTATACGATAGGATAAGTTACAGTTTTCGATATGTTAAGTTATAATTCATTTCATATTTATATGCCTTCATTGTTCTATGTAACCCTCCTAAGCGAATTTTGTTGTTAATGGGGTAGATTTTCAAATACCGCGAATAGGCGTACTTTTGTTGGCGCATCAGGCGCAAGCAAAAGTACGCTGGATTTTAGTAGATACACGCGGAGCCGCGCGTATCCACTAAAATCCTGGATCGGCGTGCGCAAGGCTATGAATTCTGTATAGCCGGCGTGCGCCGAGCCGCGCTGCCTACCCCCGTTCCCTCCAAGGCCGCTCCGATTTCGGAGCGGCCTTGGAGGGAATCCTCTAACGCCCTCCCCTCATCTTCCCCTCCCTTCCTCTATCTAACCCACCCGCCCGGCCCTGTCTACACCCCCCCTTACCTTTCTCCGGGGATTTACGCCTCCCGGAGGGAGAAGTAAATCCCCGCGCGCCAGCGGGCCTCCTGCGTGCCGGGCCGCGACCTGGGGGCGGGTACAGAGGGCGCAGCCACGCCCCTGGACCGCCCCGGGCCGTAGCCATGCCCCTGTACCCGCCCCCAAACGCTGCCGACACGCCCCCAAAACGCTGCGACGACCGGGCCCGCCCCCCGACACGCCCCCCTCGGAGAACCCCGGGACTTATGCGAGTCCCGGGGCTCTGCGCGTGCCGGTAGGCCTATGTAAAATAGGCTCACCGGCGTGCAGGGCCCTGCTCGCCTAAATCCGCCCGGTTTTGGGCGGATTTAGGCGAGCAGGGCTCTGAAAATCCGCCCCAATATGTAAACCGGTGTGATTTGTATTCTTACAGGAACATCGGTATAGAAAAATTAAAAATAAATAAATAAATAAATGTAGCACATTGCCTACCAAATATTCCTTGAAGCTCAGAGTTGTTACTTAGACCTAGGACTTGTCGTTTTCCTGATGGGAGTCTCCATCAGAACCTAAAGATCCCTCTGATTAATTCTGGGCAGTGCTACCTTGAGTAATTTAGTAACTATTTGTTTGGGGTTTTTTCATAGAGATAGACATCCTTCACCATCTGGAAACCTTTTTCATTGGACTTTGAGCTAAAAACATTTTATAGGCTGAGATCCAATTGTAGAATGAGTCCTTTTCTGAAAATGAGAAGCAATTAAGCATTCTCTTATGTTCACTTTGCCAAGTTGGTAGATATTGTTTTTACATAAATGTAGGAAATTTCATGCTGAGTCAGACCAATGGTTCATCAAGCCCAGCCAGTGGCCAAGCTAGATCACTTGGAAATACCCAGCAGTTCTTAATGAGGAAATCTAATCCCTGTTGCTTACTCTCAGAAGTAATCCCCACATCTAATAAAATTCCCCATATCTACCTGCAACAAATTCCACAGCTTGAAAACATTTCTTAAATTTGCTTTAAATCTGCTACCAGTAAGTTTTCTTGAGTTTCCCCTACTCCTAATATGAGTCCCCTTCGTTTCAGGTATCAGTGGAATCTGTTTTCTATAATTGTGCCAGTGTTTAGGATTAGACAAAGCACCTATGGCTTAGTGCTTTGAAAGGCTCGCTATTTCCCTTGTCCCTACAGAGACAGACAGAGCAGAGTAAGCTGCTGTCTGTTGCAGAGTATTTGCTCCCACAGGCAGCACATCGACTGGATTTTTCAGAAATTGTGGCTGAAAGGGGAAATGCATTGAGAAATTCTACTATACCATCAGAAAGCCTTCCAACAGCAGGAGGCAGAAAATACTGGCTTAACCGGTTCCACACATAATATATATCGTAGTGATGTCATAATGAAGAAAAGAAGTTAGTGTTCTGCCGCTATCAACTGAAAGAGGGACAAATCCTGAGCATTCCGGACTGGTGTAGCAGAAAGACAAGGAATTTGAAGGGATGTGCAGGGTAAAAAATGTGTTTCATTTTTCAGTTCATTTTTGGGAAGTTTTTTCTCCACAAATTTTGATCTGTTTAACGTTTGATTTGTTGCTTTCGTTAATAAAAAATTAATCAAGCATTAAAAAAAAGGAAAAGGAAATGGGGCCTCCTGACCCCACCACCTGTTACGAACATGCCCTTTGGGCCCTGAGGAGGAACATGGAGGTGCAATCATTTGCTCCTGGGAAAGAGTGAGCCCTTGGTCCTTGGGGCGACTCAGGGAGGAGCTCCAAGACACGCCCCAAGGGAAGTGAACAAGTGCAGGCACGGATGGAGCAAGTACACTAGAGCTCAAAGTCACTGGTTCCAAATCTTTATGGTAGAAGAGATCCTCTTAATTCGATGAAGGGAGAGAATTGTCTCTCAGGAAATACGGATAGTATTGCAGACTCCCATATGGAAAAGAAGCTGTCCAAGAGGAGCTTGGAGGAGAACAGATGTCACTATGATACTTCAAGTAGGATATTGATTCGCCATATTGGAATTTTCCGGATAAGAGTTTGGATGAATATCTCTCAGGAATGCATCAGATGAGCCGTCATAGGTAGATGGTAAGGCTCAAGGGTAGCAAGGATTCCAGCAGGCTATAGATGGCAATTATAGTCTGTAGCTAAGCAGCGGATGGACACCAGAGGAGTGGAAGTAGTGAATTAATGAACTCCAGTTCAGGTTCTACCAGCTCAGAACACTGCAGAAGGGACACTGGAAGAGAATGACAACAAACTCAGGGTTCAAACAGCTCGCCATGGCACAACACAGGAATCTCAAATACAGTCTTAGTAGCTTGCAATAGAGAGAGATTGAAATCTCCACTTGTATGGAGCAATGCAGGATCATAGCTGAGGATCCAGGGCAACAGCCATGTTGAAATCAAGAAGATAAAGGACTCCAAGGTTAACTTCAAGACTGGAGAGAAGTCCAGAGCTAATAACTACACCAGCAAGGAGCGAGGTGAGCAAGATGAAACGGAACCAGGTCTAGGGTGCAGGTGCCTCTTGCAGGTCATGTAACCCCAGGGACCTGGAGCACTGTAGATTATACTCTTTGAAGCTTGGAGGTACTTGAGGAGAGCGTCAAACTTGATACTAGATGCGGAAACCTGGGCGTACGCGCCTTCTGCAGGTCATATGGAACCCAGGAATCTGGAGTTGCTGTGAGTATACTCTGGTTGGTATATCCTCTAAGAGTCACTTTGACAAAAGGGTCAAACTTGATACTGGATGTGGAAACCTGGGCGCAGGTGCCTCCTGCAGGTCGTATGAAACCCAGGGAGAAGAATAACATCACAGTGGAAGGAACGGAGATGGTCTTAGGAACTGTGGCAGGCGCCTCCTGCAGGTTGAGAAGGTTCCAGGACTGGACTGAGCTTGAAGAAGTCTGGATGCAGGTGCCTACTGCGGGTCATGGAATCCAGACATACTGAAAAGAGACAATCAAGTTAGTACACAAAATTCTGTCTAAGAACAGGAAATATAAGTCCAAGAACTTGAAGAAAAAATTCTGCATAAAAAACATGAAACATGAGTCCAGAAATATTTTGAAAAAAAAGTCTGCTAAAGATCAGGAAACATAAGTCCAGCAAAATTGAGAAAAATTTCTGGTAAAAATTTAGGTTGGACAAAAATTAAAACTTGTCCAGGAAATTTGTGCCTATTACAGGCACAGGCTCTCTGAGCTCATGGCCTTCAAATACTGTTACGAATGCACCCTGCGGGCCCTGAGGAGGGACACAGAGGCACGATTGTTTGATTCTGGGAGAGAGTGAGCCCTTGGTCCATGGGGCGACTCAGGGAGGAGCCCCAAGTCACGCCCCAAGGGAGGCGAGCGAGTGCAGGCACAGGCGGAGCAAGCACACTGTAGCTGGGATGAACAGGGTCAGCCCCCCCAGTGAGCTACACACCCCAGTGAAGTCAGACGGAGGCAGAAGGCTGGGAACGAAGAGACCAGAAACTGGAACAGGAGACTCCGGATCCTAGAAACAAGAGAAGAGTCAGAGTACATGGAAAGGATGAGACGAGACTCTTGGAGACTTGGACGAGATGAGACTCTAGAGACTTGGATGAGATGAGACTCTGGATGCTTGGAAGAGATGAGACTCATAGGAACTTGGAAAGCACAGTCCCTCAGGGCACCCTACTGACTGGTCATGGATCACTCTGTCCCACTGCATGCCCTACGCAACCTGGAAGGCTGGTCATGGACCACGCGGAGAGCAAAACCTGCACAGGAGTGAGAAGAGGATCCGGACAGCGCTTGGGAGAAGTCCAGCTGTAAGGAGACTCCAGTCAGCCGAAGATGAACACCGGATGAGATGGATTTTCTCCTATGAAGGATGGCTGGAGACGGAGTCCGGCAGACGGCAAGGCTGCTTGCAGATTCTTCAGGAGAGAGATAAGGAACGAAAGAGTATAGTACACAAGAGAATGGTACTTCCGGGCGCAAGGGCATCTGGACATCCGGACACCTGGATATCTGGACATCTGAGCATCTGGATATCTGGATGAGAGGTCAAGAGGACATCTGGACATCTGGACAGGCAGATGAGAGGACATCTGGATGAGAAGACATCTGGACGAGTGGGCATCTGAACATCAGATACAGACGAGGAACTCCAGGGCTTCATGAAGGGAAGCCGAGGACTGGAATGTACCATGAAGGAGATCTGACGAGGGACAAGACCCAGGACATCAGATGGAGACATCAGGAACACAAAGAACATGAAACAAGAAGTCATCTGGCCAGGAGCAGCAAGATGGATCATGATGGAACTCCATGGAGCTAGAGAAGTCAATGGAGCAGATGTAATTCCAAGGAAGGAGCTGTAACTCCATTCGAAGAACCTGAGGAACTGAAGCAGGGCCTTTATATAGGGCAGGACTAGGAAGAGCCCTGAAGACGTCACCTGATGAGGCTGAGGAATACTTCCTGTCTCAGGCCCTTTAAATAGTGAGTAGAGGCACGTGTCTGTGCCTAGAGGGACCCCAGAGGCTGGAGGGAGGAGCCAAGGCTTGTGGCGGCATCCAGCTGCATGGAAGAAGAGAAAGCAGGCCGGAGGCGGCTCCTGCCATGAAGAGGAAGAGAGAATAGGCCGATAGCGGCTTCCTGCCATGAAGAGGAGCTCCGATGGCGGCGCTTGGGCCGTGGAGGAGGAGGGAATCCTGGCAGGGGCTTCCTCGCTGCAGGAGTCAGTGGCGTGGCTCCAGCCACACAGGAGAAGGGCAGCAGCAGGCCACTTTAACAGAGGGAGGCACGGCTCGAAGGCAGTACATGTCGTGAAGAAGAGTGGCAGCATCGGCCCTCACCTGTCCGCTGACCCCATCCCGCGGACAGCCTGTTTGCGGGATGGGGTCAGCGGACAGAATTGTACACACCCATCCCTCCTACCCAGAAAAATGCCAGGGCCATGAGCCCCTTCAGTTCCCACTTACCTAATCTGGTGGGAATTCTCTTGCAAGGCCTAGGCCCAGGCCAAAGCCTCAGCCTTGCGTAGGCCAAGGTGGTGGTAGGGCGCCACCTATGTTCTATGCAAAGCCAATGCTTGGAAGCCTGGTTCCAATGCCTTGGCCTAGGCCCAACACCAGGGCATAAACTGGATGCCAGGGCCTCAGCCTTGGCCTCGGCCCAGGCTGGGGCACAGTCCGGAGGCTGCATCCTGACACAGTCCGGAGGCTGCATCCTGACACTGGGTTTCAGCCCTTAGGCTCGGTCCTGATGCCTGGGCTTCAACTTAGGCCAGAGTCTGGGCCCAGGTCCGATGCTATGGCCTGACCCAGAGATGGGGACCTGATGCCTTGTCCTTGGCCTAGGCCAGGGCTAAGGCTCATGGCCAAGCCCAATGTCATGGCCTGGTCCATAGGCTAGGTCCCAATGCCAGGGCCTCTGCCCAGACCCATGCCCAATGCGGGGGCCTGACCTGGAAGCCAGGTCTCAACAAATGGGCCTTGATCTAGCATCAGGCCCAGGCCCAGAGCCCAGTCTTCAGAAGCCCTCTGCTTAGGCATTCCTTCTGCTAGTGACACCATCTCCTGGAGTTGTACTGGAATAAGTTAACTCTGGCACATCCTTCTCAGCGGAGGGTTTAATGGAACAAAGTCAGCATGGCTTTACCCAAGGCAAGTCTTGCCTCACAAATCTGCTTCACTTTTTTGAAGGTGTTAATAAACATGTGGATAAAGGTGAACCGGTAGATGTAGTATACTTGGCATTTGACAAAGTTCCTCATGAGAGGCTTCTAGGAAAAGGAAAAAGTCATGGGATAGGCGGCGATGTCCTTTTCAGCTTGGAGATGAGACGGCTGAGGGGGGATATGATAGAGGTGTTTAAAATCATGAGAGGTCTAGAACGGGTTGTGAATCGGATATTTACTCTTTCGGATAATAGAAAGACTAGGGGGCACTCCAGGAAGTTAGCATGTGGCACATTTAAAACTAATTGGAGAAAGTTCTTTTTTACTCAACGCACAATTAAACTCTGGAATTTGTTGCCAGAGGATGTGGTTAGTGCAGTTAGTATAGCTGTGTTTAAAAAAGGATTGGATAAGTTCTTGGAGGAGAAGTCCATTACCTGCTATTAATTAAGTTGACTTAGAAAATAGCCACTGCTATTACTAACAACAGTAACATGGAATAGTCTTAGTTTTTGGGTATTTGCCAGGCTCTTATGGCCTGGATTGGCCACTGTTGGAAACAGGATGCTGGGCTTGATGGACCCTTGGTCTGACCCAGTATGGCATGTTCTTATGTTCTTAGGGTGCCATTTTGCTGTACCAAAGCACCGCATCCTGTTGCCTGGGCCTCAGCCTAGGCCAGCAGGCCCGGCCCAGAGGCTGGGTCCCAATGCTGAATTTGCAAAACACAACGAAAAAGTGGCATCGGGCAGGGGCACAGACCCAGACATTAAGCCGAGGCCCAGCCCAGAGGCTGGGTCCCGATGCCTGGGTCTCGTTGCCTGGGCCTGGGCCCAGGCTCAACACCGCTTATTCATTGCGTTTTGCAAATTCGTTTAAAACAAATGCACATCCCTAGGAATTTGAATTGAATGCTTGTGGAGACATTTACAAGCATGAAAAAAAGGGAGAAATATGATGAGTTTTCAAGATTTGGCAAATTAAGCACATAGCCTTGTGACAGATTGTAGACTCTGGATAACAGATTCAAGAAGACTAATTAGAAGTGAATTGGCATAAATAATGCATGACAAAACTAGGATGAAACTGATTATTTCGTTTCAGACTATGTAATACATTTTTTGGCTGTGCAAAATATGTGAGAATTGGTAACAGAATGATTTTATTCCATTGGGATGATGAATGCCTAAAAATTCTGAAGCAAAATTTAGGCTGCATCAAGATTCTGATCCTTCTGAAAAAAAATCTTGATATTGTATCATGAGTGCTATATATTTCTGTGCCATACATAATAAGCGGTAACTATTTTGGTCTAATCAAAACTGATTTTAAGGAAATTGGTAGTCAGATCATCCAGCTACACATTTATTGATCCTATTTGAAATAAAAACAAATTCCAATCCCCTTCCCTCCCTCCTATCAGTCAGTCAGCAATGGAAGCCATATCTTATAGGATCATCCCTTTTTTTGTGGGAGGCCAGACACATTTGTATTCATGGGGCAATTCTGAAATTATCTGTTTTAGGAAAAAGTCCATGGGTACCTTTCACCAGCAGGCTTCCCTCCAAGTTTCAAAGTAAAAGTAAACAGCTATCAATCAAGTTGACTTAGGGCTTTGCCGCTGCTTAGCTGGATAAATTGGAACTTATCTGGATAAGTGCAATATCTATTAGTGTGTTTTTACATGCATGCACATATTGCAGGGTGAATTTATGCGTATTTTATAACCTGCGTATACTAAGAACATAAGAACATAAGAAAATGCCATACTGGGTCAGACCAAGGGTCCATCAAGCCCAGCATCCTGTTTCCAACAGTGGCCAATCCAGGCCACAAGAACCTGGCAAGTACCCAAAAACTAAGTCTATTCCATGTAACCATTGCTAATGGCAGTGGCTATTCTCTAAGTGAACTTAATAGCAGGTAATGGACTTCTCCTCCAAGAACTTATCCAATCCTTTTTTAAACACAGCTATACTAACTGCACGAACCACATTCTCTGGCAACAAATTCCAGAGTTTAATTGTGCATTGAGTAAAAAAGAACTTTCTCCGATTACTGTATCACATATGCACAAGTTAGAAAATGCAGGCATAGATTTTTGCTCATGCATAAACATGCATATATGGACGCATGCATAGCTGTTTGAAAGTTATCCTCCCTGTCTACTAAACAATATTCAAATGCAGAAAAAGGGTTATAAGATCCGTCATCCACTTCCATTGGATGTAGTGAGCTTAAACTGTAACAAGAAACATTTAGATTAAGCATAAAGAAGAACGTTTAAATGCAAGCATAATTAAAAAGGAGATGATGAAATCTCCATTAATGGAAGTTTTAAAAACCAGATGACACAAATATTTGTCTAATGGGATGATGTAGGTACTCTGGATCTTGCCTGAAGGCAGAGGGTTGTATGTGTGGTCTTAGTGACTGTTCAGGTCCCTACTATTTTAAGATTGCCTGACCCTATACGCAAACCACAGAAAATAGGAAGAGACTGAAAGGGCAATGTTCAAAGCCATTTATCTAGGTAAAAAAGAAATTCACCCACGGATAAGTAGCAAAGTCACTACTTATCCGGCTAAGAGGGTCATTTTCTAAAGGGATCGCATGCGAAAAGGGACTTTTCGCATGTGAAACCTAGATCGGGTACCATATGGCTAGAAGTGCATGCATTAAGTATCCAGGTGAATAGGAGATTAACATATTTAATAAATGAAATGTGTACTTTTGGCCTCATTATGAAGATGTGTTCCCAGGGGCCTGTTTAGGTCAGGAGAGGAAAAGTATGCACATGGGGGCAGATTTTCAAAGGCTACGCACATAACCTGAGAAAATATGCCCCTGCACGCGCCGTGTCTATTTTGCATAGGCTCGGTGGCGCGCACAAGTCCCGGGGCTTGTAAAAGTGGGCGGTCTGTGTGCGGGTCCGGGGAGCATGATGGCGGTCCAGGGGCGTGTCCAGCATCAGGGGGCGGTCTGGGGGCGTGTCCTGAGCCCTCCTCCATTCCGGCCGTGTCTGGGGTTCGCACGCCGGCAGCCTGCTGGCGCGTGCAAGATACACCTGCCTCTGGCAGGCGTAAGACATAAAATAAGGTGGGAAGGATTTAGGTAGGGAAGGGAGAGAAAGGTGGGGGAGGCCTGGATACTTAATGCATGCACTTCTAGCCATATGGTACCCGATCTAGGTTTCACATGCGAAAAGTCCCTTTTCGCATGCGATCCCTTTAGAAAATGACCCTCTTAGCCGGATAAGTAGCGACTTTGCTGCTACTTATTAGGATAAATTGGAACTTGTCCAGATAAGTGCCGACTTTCAAGATTCAGCCGGATAAATTTGAATTTATATAGGAAGTAGCACATAGCGGCTATACTAGTGTATTTTTATATTTAACTTAAAAAATATATACATGGAAATTTTATCTGTATAATTTACAAGCATTTATTCTGTTGGTTTTTACGTGTCAAAGTCAGGAGATTTTCTAACATGACCTCAGCAGTGAAATTACCTGTTTTACCAATTAGTCTACCAGTTTGCCCAATCCATCTACAGGTCATCAAGACACTCCTGGCTCTTCAGTCTCTTCATCCAGCTCTTCCACCAACTAAGTATTTCATTTTTAAAATGTTTACTATAACTTACTCCAGATTAGAGCAGGTGTAAATATATGCGAGCAAATTGCCACATTTATTTGCTTAAATTGCTTATAAAATAGCAACTTACCTAAATGTTGGCCTCAACCCAGAACACCCCTATCCCGCCCCTTTTCTTACAGATGCAAATTTACTCACTGACCCTTATTTTCTTTTGTATTTTGAGGTTTATAAAATAGCACATATGCAAGGCTATGCTATTTACACATGCATGTGCTTTGAAAATTCACCTTTAAGAGTTTGATTTACTAATAACATAAGAAATTGCCATGCTGGGTCAGACCAAGGGTCCATCAAGCCCAGCATCCTGTTTCCAACAGAGGCCAAACCAGGCCACAAGAACCTGGCAATTACCCAAACACCAAGAAGATCCCATGCTACTGATGCCAGTAATAGCAGAGGCCATTCTCTGTCAACTTGATTAATAGCAGTTAATGGACTTCTCCTCCAAGAACTTATCCAAACCTTTTTTAAACCCAGCTACACTAACTGCACTAACCAAATCCTCTGTCAATTCCAGAGCTTAATTGTGCATTGAGTGAAAAAGAATTTTCTCCGATTAGTCTTAAATGTACTACTTGCTAACTTCATGGAATGCCCCCTAGTCCTTTTATTATCCGAAAATGTAAATAACTGATTCACATCTACTCTTTCAAGACCTCTCATTATTTTAAAGACCTCTATCATATCCCTCCTCAGCTGTCTCTTCTCCAAGCTGAACAGCCCTAACCTCTTCAGCCTTTCCTCATAGGGGAGCTGTTCAATCCCTTTTATCATTTTGGTCATCCTTCTCTGTACTTTCTCCATCACCACTAAATCTTTTTTGAGATGCAGCGACCAGAATTGTACAAGGTATTCAAGGTGCGGTCTCACTATGGAGTGACACAGAGACATTATGACATTTTCTGTTTTGTTAACCATTCCCTTCTTAATAATGCCTAACATTCTGTTTGCTTTTTTGACTGCTGCAGCAGTATTATCCACTATGATGCCTAGATATTTTTCCTGGGTGGTAGCTCCTAATATGGAACTTAACTTCGTGTAATTGCAGCAAGGGTTATTTTTCCCTATATGCAACACCTTGCACTTGTCCACATTAAATTTAATCTGCCATTTGGAAGCCCAATCTTCCAGCCTCGCAAGGTCCTGCTGCAATGTATCACAATTCGCTTGTGATTTAACTACTCTGAATCATTTTGTATCATCTGCAAATTTGATAACCTCACTCGTCATATTCTTTTCCAGATCATTTATAAATATATTGAAAAGCACCGGTCCAAGTACAGATCCTTGAGGCATTCCACTGTTTACCCTTTTCCACTGAGAAAATTTACCATTCAATCCTATTCTCTGTTTCCTGTCTTTTAACCAGTTTGTAATCCACGAAAGAATATTGCCTCCTATCCCATGAATTTTTGTTTTCTTAGAAGCCTCTCATGAGGGACATTGTTAAATGCCTTCTGAAAATCCAAATACACTACACCCACTGGTTCACCTTCATCCACAAGTTTATTAACCTCTTCTAAAAAATGAAGCAGATTTGTGAGGCATGTCTTCCCTTGGGTAAATCCATGTTGACTGTGTTCCATTAAACCATGTCTTTCAATATGCTCTACCATTTTGATCTTTAGTAAACTTTCCACTATTTTTCCCGGCACTGAAGTCAGGCTCACTGGTCTATAGTTTCCCGGATTGACCCTAGAGCCCCTTTTAAATATTGGTGTTGCATTGGCCACCCTCCAGTCTTCAGGTACAATGGATGATTTTAATGATAGGTTGCAAATTTTAACTAATAGATCTGAAATTTCATTTTTTACTTCCTTCAGAACCCTAGAATGCATACCATCTGGTCCAGGTGATTTGTTACTCTTTAGTTTCTCAATCTGGCCTACTACATCTTCTAGGTTCACAATGATTTCATTCATTTATCTGACTCATCACCCTTGAAAATCATCTCTGGATCTGGTATCTCCCCAACATCCTCATTAGTAAACACAAAAGCAAAGAATTCATTTAGTCTTTCTGCAATGGTCTTATCTTCCCTAAGAGCTCCTTTAATGCCTCGGTCATCTAACGGTCCAACCGACTCCCTAACAGGTTTCTTGCTTCAGATATATTTTAAAAAGTTTTTATTATGAGTTTTTGCCTCTATGGCCAACTTCATTTCAAATTCTCTCTTCGCCTGTCTTATCAGTGTTTTACACTTAACTTGACAATGCTTATGATTTTTCCTATTTTCTTCAATTGGATCTTTCTTCTAATTTTTGAAAGATTTTTTTTTTTGGCTAAAATAGCCTCTTTTACCTCACATTTTAACAATGCCAGTAATTGTTTTGCCTTCCTTCCACCTTTCTTAATGCATGGAATACATCGGAACTGCGCATCTAGGATTGTATTTTTAAACAATATCCATGCCTGTTGAATACCTTTAACCTTTGCAGCTGCACCTTTCAGTTTTTTCTATTTTCCTCATTTTATCAAAGTTTCCCTTTTGAAAATTTAGTGTTAGAGCTGTAGATTTACTTATTGTCCCCCTTCTAGTTATTAGTTTAAATTTGATCATGTTATGATTATTATTGTCACGTGGCCCCACCACCATTACTTTTCTCACCAAATCCTGCATTCCACTAAGAATTAAATCTAAAATAGCTCCCACTCTTATTGGTTCCTGAACCAATTGCTCCGTGAAGTAGTCGTTTATTACATCCAGGAATTTTTTGTCTCTAGGACATCATTATGTCTCTAGGACATTATGTTACATTTACCCAGTCAGTATTGGGGTAATTGAAATCTCCCATTATTACTGCACTGCCAAATTGTTTAGCTTCCCTGATTTCTCTCAGCATTTCGTCATCTATCTGACCATTTTGTCAAGGTGGACTGTAGTATACTCCTATCACTATACTCTTAACCAATATACATGGGATTCTACCCAGATAGATTCTACTGAGCATTTACTCTCTTGTATGATCTTTATCCTGTTGGACTCTATACCCTCCTGGACATAAATTACCACACCCCCACCAAGTTGATCCTATCATTGCGATATAATTTGTACCCTGATATAGCACTGTCTCATTGGTTATCCTCCTTCCACCAGGTCATGTGAAGCCAATTATGTCAATCTCATCATTTACTGCTATACACTCTAACTCTCCCATCTTACTTCTTAGTAGGGATGTGAATCGTTTTTTGACGATTTAAAATATCGTCCGATATATTTTAAATCGTCAAAAATCGTTAGAGCCGCAATACAATAACAATTCCCCTGATTTATCGTCAAAAAATCGTAAATCGGGGGAAGGGGGAGGAGAAGGGGGAGGGCAGGAAAACCGGCACACTAAAACAACCCTAAAACCCACCCCAACTCTTTAAAATAAATCCCCCACCCTCCCGAACCCCCCCAAAATGCCTTAAATTACCTGGGGTCCAGAGGAAGGGTCCCGGTGTGATCTTTTACTCTCGGACCTCGGACCTCCGTGCGTTGTAGAAACAAAATGGCGCCGGCGCTACCTTTGACCTGTCATATGACAGGCCGGCGCCATTTTGTTTTTTTGTCCCCCGATGTCAGGAGCATAGGAGATCGCTCCCGGACCCCCGCTGGACCCCCAGGGACTTTTGGCCAGCTTGGGGGGGGGCCTCCTGACCCCCACAAGACTTGCCAAAAGCCCCTGGTGGTCCAGCTGGGGTCCGGGAGCGATCTCCTGCCGATAAACAAAACCGCGATCAGGCCCAATGAATAAAAAACAACATGTGAATCAGAACCAAAATCCGAACCGATTCCGGTTCTGATTCACATCTCTACCAAATAGTAACTCAAGGTGAGGTTTAGGTATTAGTGTAGGGGTTAGGGGCCACTTTGACATTCAAAGTGAGATGTACGAACAGAACAGTACTCTCTTGTGAAGATTTGATGACCTTCGGAGTGAGGAAACTCACCCAAAGATGCGATTAGTGCAATGTTCTCTCAACCTATCTTAATGTTACCCAGGTAGAGAGTCCATTTCTCCTTAAAGACATTGCAACACACAATAAAGCCCTATTTTATGGCTTTACTCAAATGAAAAAGTTGTAGTTAAAGCCATGCAAAACTGTGAGCTTGGCCACAAATACCCACCCCAAGGTCCTCCCCTGTTTGTCATTTGCATCGCACCATGCATCATGGTGCTTTTGCACACGTTAATAGTGTTTTCGCATGCGTTAAAGGTGTTTTTTGCATGCGAAAACGCCTTAATGCATGCAAAAACGCCATATAGCACTTTGATAAATGACTCCCTTAATTAACTAATAACGCAACAATATTGTTAATTGCTCAGATTGGTTGCCTTTTTGCTCAGGGTTCTGGTCTATCAGCGATGCTATTCAATATATATTTGTGTCCCCTTTCTACATTGTTAGTTAAAGAAAGAATTGAGTTCCGAATGTATGCAGATGATCTACAGCAATTATTTCCAGTTATAAATTCCCTGGAAGCATCACTACAATACGTCTCCCAATCCATTGAAAAGGTGAGGGCATGGATGAAACAGAATGGTTTATTACTTAATGTAGTTAAAAAAACTGAATTTTTACCTATTGTCCATGCAGAAAATGTTAAGCTCGATTTTGGTTTGCAATTTGATAATGCTAATATTACATCAGTGGAAGTCGCCCAAGATTTGGAAGTGTTTTTTGATACGGCTTTTAATTTGTAATACCATTTACATGAGGTAGTAAAAAGAGGATTTTTTAAACTAAGAGTTTTAAGACGATTAAAATATTTTCTTGTAAAAGATGATTTTCAAACAATTATGCATGCATTTGTTTTATCTAGTTTGGAATATTACAATGCACTTTATATTGATTTACCAAAACTCCACCTAAAAGCCCTTCCACTACTGACGAATGTACCAGCTAGAGTAGTAGTAGATAGCCCCTTGTCTGATCATATTACTCCTATTTTAAAGGAGCTACATTGGTTGCCTGTGAAGTCATGAATTAAATTTAAAAGTATTATTATAACATATCGTGCTCTACAAGAAAACCCATTGTATATTACAAATGTATTAAAACTATATTGTCCAACATGAGCATTGCGTTCAGAGAACCAACTAGTGTTGGTGACTCCTTCAGCCAAAGCAACCCAGTTACAAGAGACCAGTCGTCATGCTTTCACTTTTGCCACCCCTTTGCTCTGGAATGCTCTCCTGCTGGAGTTGCATAAAATCACAAATACAGATGCTTTAGGAAAGCATTGAAGACATACTTGTTTAGGCTTTCTTTTAATTTAGATGTTTTAAACTTTTAGGTATACATATCCTAAGCGGCTAATAAAGGCCTGGATTTTCTAACGTTGCACAGCTTTCTGAATCACGTGATAATGGTGGGCGGGAGGGTGAAGCAGGGGTCAGGCCTGCGAAAGCCGGCAGCAATTGCACCACCGCGGTGTTATCGCTGCCGGCTTTCACACCCAATTGCGCCATCGTGAAAGGTGGTGCTATTGGACGTGCTACTGGCGGCGATAACAGGTCTTACCTTACCACCACCAGCAAAGTTTCTGCCACGTCCGCCCCGACTCCTCCTCTTCCGGTCCCGACTCCGCCACTATCTAGCTATAGTGTGCGAAAAGTCCCTTTTTGCATGCGATATCGATAGAAAATGACCCCCAAAGTTAGCCAGATGAATATACCTGGATAACTTACAGTTAGCTGGATATATTCGGATGTATACACAGTTAGCTAACTTTAGACCTGCCTATGGCATGTCTAGAGTTAGCCGGTTAAGGTAACAGGCTAACTCCAAATATCGGAGATAGCCGATTAACTTAACCAGCTAACTCAGCTACTCCCCAGAATTCCCATCTCCCACCCCAAGAATGCCCCCAACTTACCCAGCTAAATTCTAGATGGATAATTCGTTATCCAGCTAGAATTTCACTGGGTAAGCATGTTAAAATGCACCTAAGCCATTTAGATGGATAGCTTTCCTCTATCCATTTAAATGGCTTTTCAATATGTACCCCTTATATTTTATTGTTTAATTATTTTAATTGTATGTATTATTTATATTTATTGTGTTTGATATTGTTGCAATCGACTTCAAGCAAAAATTGTTTTGCAATGAAGCAGAATAGAAATTATTGCAAATAAATAAATAAACCAATAATTAAATAAATATTGAGATGAAGACAGCCGTCCAACAGTGAGATGTGGCCTTCCAGTCTTTTGCACTGAGTGCCATATGTATGATTATCTACCAGTTGACAAGAGTTTGTACGTGTGCACCCAGTGCAAAGAGTTCCTAGCTCTCAGAGATTGAGTCCTATCTCTGTAAGTTAAAGTGGCAGACCTGGAGGAGCTGAGACTGAAGGTCACCATATACCTCTATATACCTCTCTGAGGATACCTTCAGGGACACAGTAGCCAAGTCCCAACTCCAGTCCAGCAACCCCTGTGATGCTTTGGAGGAGCAAAGTCACCTGGGTTGAAAGCATCACCCTAATGTAGCAGGAAGTGATCCTGTAATAAGGATCTCCTCTCCAGGTGATGCATTATGCTCTTGCACCAAGGATGAGTCTCCAAAGGACAGTGCCCAGGAGGGAAGGTTAAGTCAGACATTATAGTTGGTGATTTGATTTTTAGGAATGTAGATATCTGGGTGGCTGCTAGATGTGAGGATCGCTTGGTAACTTACCTGCCTGGTGTGAAGGTGGTGGACCTCATGAGTCACCTAGAAAGGATTTTTGACAGTCCTGGGGAGGAGCTGGCTCTTATGATACATCTTGGCACCAAGAACATAGGAAGGAGTCGAAGGGAGTTGAAGGGAGGTTCTTGAAGCCAAATTTAGGCTCTTAGGTAGAAAGCTAAAATCCAGAACCTCTGGGGTAGCATTCTCTGAAATGCTCACTGTTCCATGTGCAGGAACAGAGACAGGCAGGGCTCTAGAGTCTCAATGCATGGATAAGATGATGGTGCAGGGAAGCGGGCTTTAGTTTTGTTAAGAAATGGGCAACATTTTGGGGAAGGAGGAGCCTATTCCAAAAGAATGGACTCTACCTTAATTAGAGTGGAACCAGGCTGCTGTTGCTTACCTTCAAAAAGGAGTTAGAGCAACTTTTAAAGTAGAAAATGGGGGAAGCCAATAGTCGATCAGCAGTACATAGTTCAGAGGGAGGTATCTTCAAAGGATACTAAAATAACAGAGGAGATATGGCATCCTGATAGGTTCTAATAAAAGCAAAAGTACCCCGTGTGCCTATAAATAAAGAACCACCCGAGTTAAAATATTCCAAATTGCCTCTGCCAGCTGATAAGCAGATTGTTAATACAAACAAAAAGCATACTTTGAAATACCTGTATGCTAATGCCAAAAGTCTAAAAAAGTAAGATGGGAAAGTTAGAATGTATATCATTGAATGAAGAGGTAGACATAATTGGCATCTCAGAGACCTGGTAGCATGAGGATAACCAATGCAGCAGTGTTATACCAGGTTACAAATTATATCATAATGATAGGGTGGATCCTGTAGGAGTCTAAGAGGCCAATATTCAGTAGGTCTAGTAGTGGGATAAATATCCTCAATTAAAGTTATTCAGCTAATGGTAGATGCATAACTTTAAATATTAGAGGAGGGAAGGGGAGAAAATGTCATTTTGTTTTTAGCTTTGTTTTTGGGGGTCTTTTTTCCCCAAAATTTCATTTTGTGTAATGTTTATTTCGTTTCTTTAGTTTAAAAGAAATGAAATAAACATTGAAAAAAAATTTCAAAAATTGGAAAAAAAAAAGAAATGGGAACTCCCATGCCTCCACCCATTCCTCCTACCCGAAAAAACAATTCCAGGCCAGCCCCAATTTACCCAAACCCGGGGGAATCCACAGACAAGACCTAGGCCCCAGCCTCAAATTGGCCACATGTTAATTAAAAAAAAACCATCCCTCCTCCAAACTCCCACCCAAATCTCAGTTCCTGTTTTGTGTTGTTTTTTTTAATATGATTCTCTCCAGGGCCCACCTACCACCTACTCCCAACTTCCAATCCCCAACCAGCCCAGTGTACTTGAAATTAAAGTTTTGATGCAACCTGGATTGCAACAGCGTCCCACCATAATCTGGGCCCAGAGCTTCTGCCCCTGCATTGCTAAGGCAGCTTCAATGCTTCATGTTTATACATTTGAATCTCTTTTTCCACCACAGTTCATTTACCATTTGCTCTTTAAATTTCTTGTGAGTAGATGTATACTATAAATTGAAGACGCAGTAGCAAATAGTGCGTGATTTGTCTTTATCATTTCTTTTATTCTGTTAAGTTTTAATATTTTGTAATGATCGCATCTAATTTGTCAATACAGAACTTACAATGCTGAAAAGAGAGAATTTTGGGAAGAGAAAAATTAGTGACATTGTCTAAGAAAGAATCTTAGTGGTATCAAAAACTTGCAACAATAAACAATGCCCTATGAGCGCATTAATTAGGGGATGCATGAATATGTTGGGCTCGCATGTGCCTAGAGGAGTTTAAAAACCACCCAGAGATGCGTGTAAATGCTGCGGGGCACACGTCTTGGACATTTTCAAAGCATGGGTAAAGCATGGGTGTGGTCTGAGCAGAGCATGGGCATTTTGGGGTGCGAAGCTGAGATGTGTGTATAAATACTTACACGCTCTGGCACGCGCTGATGCCTCCTGCGCATAACTTCACTTCTGCTATGGATGCCATGTAAGTTAAAAAAGACAGATAAATAAGCAGATCAGTGGGGTTTTAAAGGTCGGGGATAACAGAGGGGAATGAAGGCTATTAAACCAGGGGGGTTTGGAAGACCTGTCTCTTAACCATGCGAACTGAGATGAACTAGTAAAACTGGAAAAGTCGGTGCGTGCCCCTTTCAAACGCCCCTGATTTATACGATAGAAGCGGCATGTGTGTGCAGCCACTTCAAATTTGGCACACGTGCAAGCAGCCAGTCTACTTTATAACATGCGTGCATATGCGCGCAAGTTATAAAATAGCCATGTCACTGGGTGGGGGCTGATGAACGTGTGCACATGTGCGCCCACGCGCTGGTTTGAAAGTTACCGTCATTGTTTTTATCCAACTATTTCTTTCTTTTGTTTTCAAAAAATTACCAATAAAATAATGATTGCAAAATCAGAGAATGGTAATGTGGACAGAGTTCAGATACTGATTGAAATACAAATGAAGCATGGAAAATCTGGATGCACGCAATTGCTGTATAGATGATAAAAATGGTTATCAATATTTTTATAAATATTACATTAAATATATTAATAAACTGTATTGATTACCATGCCAGTCCATTCTTTGTCATTAAGGATCCTATAAAACACAAATTTCTAGGAGTCTGGTTTGACACAAAAATACTCTCTAATAATTAATAGATATGAAAAATTAATGTTTTGCTAGAATGAAAAGGAGCACCTTCATGCCCTTTCAAGTGCTTTAGATGTAAAGTAACCATTTTCCTCTTGAACTTGAAATACATGGGATTTGATTTTAGCATGATCTCGAGGGCTAAGCATGTGAACGAATGTAAAATATTTCAGAATGCAATTAAAGACAACTCCTGTCATGAAATTAGATATTTGCACCGAAGCATTTCCAAAGTATTAAAAACTACATATATCAAAGTGTCAAGTGACTTGTAATCATAAAATATGAACACTTTGGAAACAGACCTTAATGATATGATTAACAGTTGTCATGATATTTTGACCACCGAAGATTTCTCCTTGTCAAGCTCTAGAATTATTTTAGTAACTTAATACTGCACCTTCAAAGATTCCACTACATCATTTGGCTCCTACACAGTGCTGACAATGCAGTGCAGTATTAGAGAGATGTGATGCCCTTCAGAATGAGCTATCACAGCAAGGTCTTTTTTCCCCTCTGTGGACGTTACCAGCCCTATGGCATTCTTGAGAGCAATGGGATTGTTAACCTTTTTTCTGTTTTAGTTCCCCGACTTCTACAGCTGTGAACCGAACTGGAAAAAATACAGCACATTTAAGATGTCATATAGGGTCAGAAAATATGTTATCCACAGATTGCTTATGACCTCCTGCTGACTTAGGAACAAAAAAACAAGGTTATCAGTATATAGCAGAATTGTGGGAAACAATTTATCTTCTTATAGCTCATTTGTGCTGCCATAATTGTTCTCTACTTTTGAATTTTTAGTCATTCTTTAAATTAAAGTATTGTAAGAATGCCTTTTGCACAGTAATTTAAGTGCATAACTTTCCTGGCAATGGAAAATTATGAAGGCAACAGGAAAGTGGGAACTTGCTAAAAATCATTCACTCCAAGTCCCGCTTGCCCATACTGCCTCCCTCTTCCCCTGTCCTCCCCGACCCCTTAAAAGGTCATACCTTTTTTTTTTCCTTTTGTTTAAGAACTTACGCCAGCTCCTGAGCTGGCGTAAGTTGCACGCGCCAGCAGGATGCCGCTATACTGGCCGCCTCCAGCTCTGTCCCGCCCCTCCCCCTGGAAAGCCCCTCCCTGTCCCCATACTGCCCCTTTTGCGAGGCCTGGCTCTTGTGTGTATAACGGGGGTTATGTGTGTGGTTGGGCCGACGCACTGCACCGCTCCCGGGGTCTTCAGCCGGCGGGGAGGCCGTCCCTGCTGGTGCCTGTAGCCATCATTCGCTTCCTGCTCCAGTCTTCACGGCATGGAGCTGCTCCAGTAGCCTGCCCTTCCTCCAGCTTCTTGGCAGGGCTGCCTCCGCTGTCTGCCTTGCTACCTTCGGGCCTTCCACGTGGCAGGGACGCCACCAACAACCCTGCTCTCTCTTCCAGCTTCCTAAGGCACGGGCGCGCACCTCTCTCCTGTTTTTCAAGGGCCAGCCAGGTGTGGCCCCCTGCTGACCCCTCCCTGGGCGTTGTCCTCTTCAGCCCTACAAAAGGGCTCAGCGTCCATTCCAGCTTTGCCTTCGCAAGGAGTTGACACTCCTGGGATCCTGATGTCCTTCGCTCCTGGAGTCGTCCTTGTTCCAGCACTTCTTTAAGGTCCTGTGTTTCCTGTTCTTCGTTGGATCATGTCCTGATGTCCATGTTCCAGTCCAGATGTCCGCCTGCTGTTCCTGTAATCTATGTTCCAGTCAGATGTCCGCCTGATGTTCGTGATCCAAGTCTAAGGTCTGCCTCCTGATCCAGTAATCCGTGTTCCAGTCCAGATGTTTGTTTTCCTAATCCTGATGTCCGTGATCCTATCCTGTTTCCTGAATCCCTGTTTCCTCGTGCCACTCTTCCTGGCATGCCAAGTCGTGGTCCGCGACCAGCCTCACAGGCGGGCTGTGTAGGGTGCTTCGTGGTGCAATGCCTTGTACCTCACCAGAGTCTTCTGAATACCTTGAATCTTGCCTGAGTCTTCGTCTGTGCAATCCAAGTACCTCTTTCCTGAGTCTTCGTCTGTGCAATCCAAGTACCTCTTTCCTGAGTCTTCGTCTGTGCATCCAAGTACCTCATTCCTGAATCTTCGTCTGAATCTCCATGTTCCAGTCTTCGCTGCCCTGGCCTCCATCTGGCCTGCCACTTCTTGCCGTACCCTGCGGCAGGTCCAAAAGGGCTTGGAACGGTCGGAGGACTGTTCATAAGACCATCATTGCGTTGCTGGTCTTCTGAGGCGTGCAGGTCTGGAGGAGGGTCAGTATCTCCAGTCATCTCTCTTCAGTCCAGCCTCGCTCCTGTCCAGCCCATGCTTGGGCACACCTCGCCTACCGCGGCACCTCTTCGTAGTTCCTCTGGAGTCGAGCTGTGGCCCAAGAACACACATCTGCTGGTAAGCGGATCGCTCTCCTAGCACACCGTAACATAATGTACGTAAAAATCCAAATTTTATGTACATTAAATTTTAAATGACCATACTTGAGTTTAAGCAGATTTTAAAACAAACAGAAGAAAGAGCTGAAGTCACAAAGCAATGAAAAAATGTATTTATTTTATTTAGATTTTTTTATATTCCACTTTTTGGCACTTCAGAGTGGATTACATACAGGTACTATAGTTATTTCCCTATCCCCACAGGGCCAATAATCTAATTTTGTATCTGAAGCAACAGAGGGTAAAGCAGCTTGTCCAAGGTCACATGGAACAACAGCAGGAATTGAACGCTGGTTTCCCTGGGTTGTAGGCTACTGCTCTAACCACTAGGCTACTCTAATACTTCTCAGATGTAGCACTATTAGAGATTTATTGCAAGAATATGAAAGAGTAAAAGAGCAGCACATTATAAATTGCAGAATAGTAGGATATCTTCAGTTCTAGAGAACAACAAAATAGATAGAAAAATAACAGATTTTATTGTGTGTCTTTTAAAGTACACGTTGGACATAGAGTGGTTTAACCTCTGCTTTGGCAATCCCTATGCTGCTTTGCTGGAGCAAGATCATCAGCAAGAACAGCATCGACTTGGAATGGCAGGAACTGATCTTGTAGCTGGGACCTGCCTTCCAGGCCATGTGTTATCTTTTTGCACCGAGGATATGTCTCCAATGGTGGTAACCTACAAGGGTAGGCTTAAGACTGCCATTAATATAGATGATTTGTTTATTAGGAATGTAGAGAGCTGGGTGGCTGGTGGCCATGAGGATCGCTTGATAACTTGAAGACCTCATGCACCACCTAGATAGGAGTTTAGAGAATGCTGGTGAGAAGCAAAAACAAAGGAACCATAGTGGTACAAATGACATAGGAAGATGAAGGAGAGAATTTATGGAGGCCAAATATAGGCTTTTAGGGAGAAGACTGCAATCCAAAATCTCCATGGTAGTATTCTCAGAAATGCAGCCAGCTCCAAGCATAGGACACTGGAGGCATCCATCTCAATATGCAGATGAGATGATGATGAATGGAGGAGGGCTTTAGACTCTTTAGGAATTGGGGAGTTCCACCTTAAGCATAAGGGAACCTGGCTGCTGATGCTAACAATTTAAAAGGAGATAGAGTGATCTTTAAACTTTCAACTTTGAAGCCATTGACTTGAAAAAAATACCCCCCAGTGAAAAATCTGGGTGTCATTTTGGATTCTGAATTATCATTGAGGGATGAAGTTAAGGCATTAGCCCAAACTACAATTTTCAGGCTTCAAATGGTTCAGTTTGAAACCTTTACTAAACTTACATGATTTCTGGACAGTCATGCAAGCACCAATGCTTACCAGCCTTGACTATAATAATTCACTATACATTGGATTGCCAGCCTAATGTTAAGAACTCTACAAATAGCCAAAAACTCTGTGACCGGTATTATTTCTAGAACTAGCATGAAAGACTACATTATGCCAGTTCTTTAGAGCTGCACTGGCTTCTGGTACAATGAACGGTGAAGGACAATGTAACTATGTTGATACATAAGTTCTTGGGCAACTCTACTTCTCCTTGGATCTGAACAATATTTTGTATCTATAATCTTCTATAGGTACTGAGATCTGCCCGGAGTGCCTTGTTGGATGTCCCTTCTCCGCACCTGGTGTACCTTGCTGAAACCAGGGAACAAGCCTTCTCAGTTGCAGGCCCTACATAAGAACATGCCATACAGGGTCAGACCAAGAGTCCATCAAGCCCAGCATCCTGTTTCCAACAGGGGCCAATCCAGGCCATAAGAACCAGGCAAGTACCCAAAAACTAAGTCTATTCCATGTTACTGTTCCTAGTAATAGCAGTGGCTATTTTCTAAGTCAACTTAATTACTAGCAGGTAATGGACTTCTTCTCCAAGAACTTGTCCAATCTTTTTTAAACACAGCTATACTAACTGCACTAACCACATCCTCTGGCAACAAATTCCAGAGTTTAATTGTGTGTTGGATGAAAAAGAACTTTCTCCGATTAGTTTTAAATGTGCCACACGCTAACTTCATGGAGTGCCCCCTAGTCTTTCTATTTTCTGAAAGAGTAAATAAATTCACATCTACCCGTTCTAGACCTCTCATGATTTTAAACACCTCTATCATATCCCCCCTCAGCCGTCTCTTCTCCAAGCTGAAAAGTCCTAACCTCTTTAGTCTTTCCTCATAGGGGAGCTGTTCCATTCCCCTTATCATTTTGATTGCCCATCTCTTGTACCTTCTCCATCGCAACTATATCTTTTTTGAGATGCGACGACCAGAATTGTACACAGTATTCAAGTTGCAGTCTCACCATGGAGCGATACAGAGGCATTATAACATTTTCCATTTTATTCACCATTCCCTTTCTATTAATTCCCAACATTCTCTTTGCTTTTTTGACTGCCGCAGCACACTGAACCAACAATTTCAATGTGTTATCCACTATGACGTCTAGATCTCTTTCTTGGGTGGTAGCACCTAATATGTAACCTAACATTGTGTAACTATAGCATGGGTTATTTTTCCCTATATGCATCACCTTGCACTTGTCCACATTAAATTTCATCTGCCATTTTGATGCCCAATTTTCCAGCTTCATAAGGTCATCCTGCAATTTATTACAATCTGCTTGTGATTTAACTACTCTGAACAATTTTGTATCATCTGCAAATGTGATTACCTCACTTGTCGTATTTCTTTCCAGATCATTTATAAATATATTGAAAAGTAAAGGTTCCAATACAGATCCCTGAGGCACTCCACTGTCCACTCCCTTCCACTGAGAAAATTGCCCATTTAATCCTACTCTCTGTTTCCTGTCTTTTAGCCAGTTTGCAATCCACGAAAGGACATCGCCACCTATCCCATGACTTTTTACTTTTCCTAGAAGCCTCTCATGAGGAACTTTGTCAAATGCCTTCTGAAAATCCAAGTATACTATATCTACCGGTTCACCTTTATCCACATGTTTATTAACTCCTTCAAAAAAGTGAAGCAGATTTGTGAGGCAAGACTTGCCCTGGGTAAAGCCATGCTGACTTTGTTCCATTAAACCATGTCTTTCTATATGTTCTGTGATTTTGATGTTTAGAACACTTTCCACTATTTTTCCTGGCACTGAAGTCAGGCTAACCGGTCTGTAGTTTCCTGGATCACCCCTGGAGCCCTTTTTAAATATTGGGGTTACATTTGCTATCCTCCAGTCTTCAGGTACAATGGATGATTTTAATGATAGGTTACAAATTTTTACTAGTAGTAAGAAATATGGCTTAATGGAGAAGAACTAGCATGTATTTAGCAAAGGAAAATCAAGCACTGTTCTGTTCGTACGTCTCACATTGAATGTCAAAGTGGCCCCTAACCCCTACACTAATACCTAAACCTCACCTCGAGTTACTAGGTGGGCCTCCTAGTGTGAGGGCATTATGGCTAGTCTCTCTCTCTCTCTCTCTCACATCCCCCCAGTGGTTGTATGTAGGAAATACCACAAGTCTGGCACTTATTTAGTGCATTTTGATAAATCCAGGCAATAGTGACTGTACCAACACCACCAGCCTATGAGGTTTGAATGTGCTCATGGTGCCAATGCAGTCAATGGGAAGGGTTCACTGTGCTGCGGCAGTCAAAAAAGAAAACGCCCAATTAAGCTTTGGAATTTGTAGGGCAGTTAGTGTAGCTGGGTTTAAAAAAGGTTTAGATAAGTTCTTGGAGGAGAAGTCCATTAATTGCTATTAATCAATTTGACTTAGGGAATAGCCTCTGCTATTACTGGCATCAGTAGCATGGGATCTACTTAATATTTGGGTACTTGCCAGGTACTTGTAGCCTGGATTGGTCACTGTTGGAAACAGGATACTGGGCTTGATGGACCCTTGCTCTGATCCAGTATGGCAACTTCTTATCTTATGTTCTTAAGGAGGCAGGGAGTAGAAGGGAAGGGAGCATCTGCTAGGGAAGGGGGAAACAGAAGGCAGATGCTGCAGAAGGGGAAGAAGCAGAGGGCAAATGCTGGGGAAGGAGACAAAGGGTAGCATTCCCAGGGAGTGTGGCAGCATTGCCAACATCTAAGAAGTGTAGAAATATTGACTCCCTATTGCTATACTCCCAGGAACCCTGACCCCTGTTTCCCCCTTTTCTCAGCACCTTAAAAAATAGTGTCTCTATTAAGGACAAGGTACTTACCAGTACAATTTCTTGCCCTGTAATTATCTTTTAAAACTAATGAATCTCTCTATTGCAAAATTTTGTGAATTAAAACTGCTACCCTACCTATCTTACTTGTTATATGTAAGCAAATAAATACCTTTCCCATCCAGTCTCTTTGAGTTCGAGGCACACAAATTTGAGATTTAGAAAATGATCTACCAGAAAAATAATAGCTGAGCTTGATGAATAAATATAATTGGACCTTATGTTAAACAAACTTGGTTTGTGAATTGTGTGAACATTGAATAAACCCCTTTCACTCAGATTTTTAGACTCACCTCTGTACCATGTAATACATTATCAGTTTCATTATAAAATGCATGAGTCTTGGAAGAGGGGGAAGGAGCAAAATGGCAGATGTGGATGTGCCAGCTTTGAGACCTCTGTACCACTGACCCACTTGTTTTACCTAGATCAGCATGATGAAAGAGAAAGGCAAGAAGAGAACTTGAACTGCTTCACTGGTTGTACCAGCATCGACTCCTTAGTTTCTGAGCCCCATGGATTTTTATGTTGTTTGGCGAGAAGCATTTGCTACTCGCCAAGCAGAGAACCAGTCCAGGAAGTTGAGGAGGTTGGACCTGGTAACTCCTCCATGGAAGTCTCTTAGCTCTGAGGGGAGATTCCCCCCCCCCCCCCCCCCCCCCACACACACACACACTTCCAGCTCCAGCACCTCTTGATGATGTCAGGTGCCAAAAAATTGAAGCAGTGGGAAGAGCAGAGGCATCAGAGAAGCTAATACTTTGGAACAGCTGAGGGAAAGAAGGATGGATCAGACTTATGGACAGGAGATTGCAAGACCCTATTGAGATCTTCCTCAGTTCTTTGGTGAGGGTAATTTCAATTGTCCTTCTTGATCCTGGATCTTGTAGTGTTCTGTCAATTTTGAGAACGGATTTGTTAACAGTGGGATTTCCAACTCCAGTTACATTTGCCACACCTCAGTCAATACAATCTCCTGAAAGTATCTCTTTGTAAGATATTTGGGCTGAAATGGTCAGTCTTGAAGCTTCTTTGGCTGGAACAGTGAATCAATTATGCACTTTTTCTGAGCAAACATCAGGAAATTATAAGACCAAGAAAGAAAATTGGAGGATAGTAGTGTTCATGTGCCTGAATGTGAAAGTAACAATTAAAATCTGGAATTTGTTGCCAGAGGATGTGGTTAGTGCAGTTAGTATAGCTGTGTTTAAAAAAGGATTGGATAAGTTCTTGGAGGAGAAGTCCATTACCTGCTATTAAGTTCACTTAGAGAATAGCCACTGCCATTAGCAATGGTAACATGGAATAGACTTAGTTTTTGGGTACTTGCCAGGTTCTTATGGCCTGGATTGGCCACTGTTGGAAACAGGATGCTGGGATTGATGGACCCTTGGTCTGACCCAGTATGGAAAAAAAAATCAATGTAAATAGTCCAGCCATTTTTAATCAAGAACAATTCCAATTTGCATTATAAGATAGAGATATTGGAAAATAATAGGAAATGTAATTTTAGGTTTAATAATTTTTCTAAGGTACCAATTTCTACTCTCGAAAGATATGTTCGATATATATTTGATCAAGGTTTTGAAATTCCCACCCGCGGCCCTCCCTCCACCTCTGACAGTCCAATATTTGCCTCCCTCTAGGCAACAATATATTGGAGCAGGATGATCAAGTACATGAGAGTTACTCTGGAAAATGATGGAATTTAATTGACCTCAATATTGGAAAAATCACAGGATGAGGTGATGGTCAAGGCCACATTAATGACGACTTTTGGTTTGAAACCTGTTAGAAATTGGACTCTCAAAGCCTTTTTTTATAACAAGTGTTCATAGACAGAAGGTCATGTTTTTTTCTGATCTTTGTAAAACAACTCATTTATTTACTGGTTTGATCTGTATTCCACTTTTCAGACACTTCCAAGGCTTTTACTATATTTCCCTGTCCCCAGAGGGCTTACAATCTAAAGGGCTCAGTCAGTATGCTGTGATGATTTATCGTGCAATAAACCCCCTTATCGCACATTAAATGCCCAATTTTACACAAAACATTTTCTCAACATGCAGTAAAATATTGCTCTGTACATTATAAATGTTTTCATTAATTTTTATGCACAGATGCAAATTATTCTAATGACAGAGGTTTTCCACTACTTGTGGTATAATATCGCACGTTAACACTTCAAATATTGAAGAATTTTGGGAAAAATAACATCTCAGGCATTGTTTTTATTTGGGTAAAGACAAAATATCACAAAAAAAATTTAAATTTTTTTCTCAATATTGTTTAGGTCCATACCCTCCTGACCTATCTACCAAGCTCTGGATCAATAAAAATACTTTCCTACCTGGCTTGGTTACTTCCTGGCAAATGTTTGGCCACTATAGTCTATATAGTTTTGGTTATAGTGTGGTCGAGGGAAGCAAACCAGCACTAGTGAGAGGCCAGGGAGGCAGAAATGCCACTCATGCCAAAACATCAGTAGGAGATGGAGAGGGAACTGGAATAGGTGATTTGCAAGGTACTGGGGGTCTCTCACATCGAAGGCTACACTGGGTCCAATGGCTCTGAATATTCCATGTCTGTACCGCATTGCTTGGTCTTCCTGAGGAGGAGGTGATCAAAAGGTTGAGCCATTTGAGCTTATTGGGCATCATGGCGTTATGAATAGCTGAAAGGTTAACTGGATCCTGTCACACAGCCAGGTCCCATGCCATTCCAGGCCTTGTTAAACTGTTGCGTCCACTGAATTTCATGGCATCTGGCTTCTTCCACACAACTTTCAGCGATGTAGAGGGTATGTCACAAACAAGCTTTTCTAGGTCCTTGCATCAAGTGCTCTGAGCTCTGTGCTTCCATGTTCGTGATCGCATCAAATTTCCTTCACAGGGGCATGAACTGAAGGCCTTGAAGGCGGATTTCTGTGCTGTTGCACAGTTCCCTAATGTTTTGGATGCCATAGACTGCACACATGTGGCTCTTCTTCCACCCCATGAGAGGGAAGATTCCTACCAAAACTGCAAGTTCTTCCACGCTCTCAATGTGCAAGTTGTGAGTGATTTATACATACACATCCTCATTGTATGGCAAGGATTCTGGGGGCCACCCATGACACCTTTGTCCTGTGGCACCTATTTGTCAGAAATTTGAGGATGGGAGGTATGGCGATGGATGGATACTGAGTAAGACTAGGGATGTGCTTTCATTTTTTATGGTACACATACAGGAAAAGTACAAATCAATTCATCAATATATATCACGCCAATATAAAAATAAAAAATGAGAGAACCCACAAAGTAATCAAATGTGCTTTTACATATGAAAAAAAGTTATATGTAGAGAGAGACAGTAACTTTTAAACAGGATCATTGGTGCATGTGTGTGCGTTCATCGGCCTGTACCCAGGGATGCGCCCATTTTATAACATACATGCATATATGTGCACGTTATAAAATAGCCTGACCACGCGCACGTGCTCACAATTTTAAGTGGACGTGCGCCTATGTGCGCAAATGCTGCTTCTACCACATAAGTGGGGGGATTTTAAAAAACATGTGCCCCAATGCCATTAGCAGTTTTACCAGTTCATTCCCAATTTGCCCAGGTAAGAAATAGGACTTCCAAACCTCCCTAGTTTAATAGCCTTCCTTCTCTCCTGTTAGCCCTGACTCTTAAAACCCCGCCTATCTGTCTATTTATCTTTATTTTATTACTTACACTTCCTCCATAGCAGAAGTAAAGTTATGCAGCAGGAGACCCTGCCACATGCCTGTGCAGTACTAGAGAGGTTATCTATCTGCCTATCCCAGCTATAGATTAAAGCTCATTGGGAGTGGGGTTGCTAGAGGCAGCACACAGCTGGTCATAATGTATTGGAGTGTGCATAACAACTGAGCAACCCTTTTATGGTATGATCAATGTTGCACATGTGCCTCCATAATCGCTTTGCTAAAATCCATAGTGCAATGTAGCTGGAGAATCAGTATATGGTAAGCTCTTCAGGGATGGAAGATGATTGGCAAAGTACAAGCTAGGAGTTGAAAAGTTAATAGAAGGTACGGGAATACAGTACATGTAAGGCCTAGCTTTTAAGAGTACTAACATGGTGTAGCGAGTAGGAAAATTGGTGATTATTTTGTCATAGATTACACAACACACTTATTTATAAGTATAGAAGTTTTACTTATAAGTCTGAGAATAAGCAATAAAAGCAAACAAGATTAGAGTTTGCATTAAAGAATATATACACAAAAATACTTCTCCTCACAGTTCTCAATCAGGCTGATACAGTACAGTGCGCTCCAACGGAGCGCACTGTTAGCCTGCTCTTGGATGCGTGTTTTCCCTTACCCTTTATTCAGTAAGGGGAGGAAAATGCACATCCAACCCGCGGCACCTAATAGCGCCCTCAACATGCAAATGCATGTTGATGGCCCTATTAGGTATGCGCACGGGATACAGTAAGTAAAATGTGCAGCCAAGCCACAAATTTTACTCTAAGAAATTAGCGCCTACCCAACGTAGGCGCTAGTTTTTGCAAGCACCGGGAAAGTGCACAGAAAAGCAGTAAAAACTGCTTTTCTGTGCACCCTCCGACTTAATATCATAGTGATATTAAGTCGGAGGTCCCGAAGGGTAAAAAAAGTAAAAAAAAAAAAAAAGAAAAAATTTAAAATGGGCCGGCGGCTGTCGGGCCGAAAACCAGACGCTCAGTTTTGCAGGCGTCCGGTTTCTGAGCCCGTGGCTGTCAGCGGGCTTGAGAACCGACGCCGGCAAAATTGAGCGTCGGCTGTCAAACCCGCTGACAGCTGCTGCTCCTGTCCAAAAAGAGGTGCTAGGGACACGCTAGTGTCCCTAGCACCTCTTTTTACCACCGGGCCTAATTTAAATACATTTTTTTACTATATTGCGTGCACAGGAGAGTGTCCTGTGTGCGCGCCCGAATGTGAGTCTGATATATCTTTAGAAATCCGAGAACACAGCGAGCTGGGAAACTAGCAACAGCTCATCAGGCACTTCATTAACCACTGGTAATGTTCAAAGCTATTCTTCTGAGCTGTTCTTTCTCTGATTTCAAACAACTTGTCTCATGTTGCTCTTTAAGTTAATTCTTCAGACCTTTGCTCTAGTTTCTTCTCTGGGCTACTCCCATGTGTTCTTGAGGCCCCAACTGTCTGTTCTTATCACAACAGCAAGCAGTTAGGTCTGACCAAGTGGCTACTGACCTGTTTTCTGCTGATATCTGCATAGTTAGCCTCCTGAATAACTGCTCTTTAATATATCTGATCTTGACATTTTTTGTTACAAGCAGGCTCAGAAAAATAACATTTATTTTCAGAACTTATAGGCCTTATAGCAAATAATTACACTAATAATATCAGTGATTTCTCTGCTTCATTACTTTCTATCACGTTACAATATTTTTCCGCAAGCTAGCTAACTGCTTAAAACAATTTCCCACACATGGTAAAACATGAAACACCAGCTTCCAGTGTACAGTACTCATTACAACCTTCTTGTTGAGACCAGAATTACATAAGTAGTCCATATAACAGTATCAAGATGCTCGTCGGTATGCACCTTCTTTGTAAACAGTAACTCTTGTGAGGAATGTATTTGGCTTGCCCTGTCACCCCATAACTATTCTTGGTGTTTCAACTCCAGATTTGGGACCTTTTCATGTCAGCAGTAGCTGTTTTCTTAGTGCCCTGGCTGTGTCTGTGACAGAAATCTATCTGCTGGCATGACACAGTTCAAAACCAGGTGTGGACTAATCAGAAAAACCCAGAAGGGAAACAAGGCAACCCTGATGTGCAAATAAAAGGTTGCCTTAGAAAGAGGTCATCTACTTTAGGATTGTCTAATGCCAAACCCTTGTAGTCATGTATTACTGACACAAAGACTTATTTGCATGGCATACATATAGGGCTTAGGACCCAAGAACAAAAATGACTATAAGGCCGATACAGAAACGCGGGAGAGCGGGCGAGTGTCCACTTTCCCGGCGTGCGCACAGGCCAGTGTCCTGTGCGCGCGATCCAGTAAAAAAAATATGCTAATTAGGACCCACAGTAAAAGGAGGTGCTAGGGACACTAGTGTGTCCCTAGCACCTTTTTGACAGGAGCGGTGGCTGTCAGCGGGGTTGACAGCCGACGCTCAATTTTGCCGGCGTCGGTTCTCGGACCCGCTGACAGCCATGGGTTCAGAAACCGGACGCTGGCAAAATTGAGCGTCTAGTTTTCAACCCGCGGGCTGATTTTACCATTTTTTATTTTTTTATTTGTAATTATTTTTTACTTTTGGGACCTCCGACTTAATATCGCTATGATATTAAGTCGGAGGGTGTACAGAAAAGCAGTTTTTACTGCTTTTCTGTACACTTTCCTGGTGCCGAGAGAAATTAACGCCTACCTTTGGGTAGGCGCTAATTTCTGAAAGTAAAATGTGTGGCTTGGCTGCACATTTTACTTAGTGAATCGCGCGGGAATAACTAATAGGGCCATCAACATGCATTTGCATGTTGCAGGCGCTATTAGTTTCGGGGGGGGGGGGGGGGGGGGGGTTGGACGTGTGTTTTCGACACGCTATTACCCCTTACTGAATAAGGAGTAAAGCTAGCGTGTCGAAAACACGCGTCCAACCGCGGGTTAACATTGCGCTCTGCCAGAGCGCACTGTACTGTATCGGCCAGTATGTATGTAAAGGAAAACGTGGTAATAGAATGATGAAGATACCAAACCTTTGACTACTATGCAATAAAGAACATAGATACCTTAGATATCCAAGCTTGAATATTGTACAAGTATGTATTCTTTTATTGTATGTTTTATTATTTTGTTATATTCTATTTTGTTTTAAACTATGATTAGTAGTTTATCTTGATTTATGTCAATGTTTACTTTTTATTGTAAATCGCTTTGATATGTAGTAAGAAAAGCAGTACATCAAATATAATTAACTAACTAACCATTTAGTATCCATTCTGTTATTTTATACCTTGTGTCCATTATAAACAGTACTTGAATTTTGTATCACAAGATATGATCTGGCTCAGGGAGTTTTTAAAGTAAGATCTTAAATTTTGTGACTAGGTTGGCATGTTTTTCTTCACTCATGTCAGGAGTCTCAACGTACCCAATAGCATAGTTTTAAAGGGAAGGAATTATATAGTGGCAAAGCCTTTGTGGTCAGCCTTGTAATGTACTGTGACTACTGCATCTACACTTTTAAGTTAAAGGTAATTTAAGGGCGAAGAACTAACCCTCTATGAGCTATGCTATACACCATATGATGAGCATCCAGACCAGTATTTCATAGGTGCTTTATCTGTTGACCAGATGATTCAAAATATGGTGCCAGCTGTGGCTTCTCACCTCTTTTGCTGAACCTGAGACATAAGCAGAGAGGAGCTACAATGATGCACACTCATTGACTTGCTCTGACAGAGCACACATTTGGCTTGTAGAAAAGAAGATTCCACTGTTTGGACAAAACAAGGAGGATCTTGCAGTATGATGCTTATACAGTAGGTAAGATAGTGCTAGTCTGCTACATGCTGCACAATGCTGCAATAAGGTATGACATCCTAGTGGAGATAAACCCAGATTCAGTGTACCCCCCCAGCATGTCATACTTAGTTGATCAAAAAACAAGGCGGAAGCTGATCAATAATTGCAGGAAAGCAGAACAAAGGTAAAGATCGGTGTTGCAAGGGATTCTTTATTGGAAAATGCCCGACTCTGGCTGAGTTTCGCTCAAAGCAGAGCTGCCTCAAGGGCTGTTCCAATGTGAAATTCTCATACATCACACTTTATTGTGATGATACCACAAATTGTTGATTAAAATCCTTAGGGGTAGATTTTCAAAAAACGCGAATAGGCGTACTTTTGCTGGCGCATCAGGCGCAAGCAAAAGTACGCTGGATTTTAGTAGATACGTGCGGAGCCGCGCGTATCCACTAAAATCCTGGATCGGCGCGCGCAAGGCTATGAATTCTGTATAGCTGGCGCGCGCCGAGCCGCGCTGCCTACCCCCGTTCCCTCCAAGGCCGCTCCGAAATCGGAGCGGCCTTGGAGGGAATCCTCTAACGCCCTCCCCTCATCTTCCCCTCCCTTCCTCTATCTAACCCACCCCCCCGGCCCTGTCTACACCCCCCCCTTACCTTTCTCCGGGGATGTACGCCTCCCGGAGGGAGAAGTAAATCCCCGCGCGCCAGCGGGCCTCTTGCGCGCCGGGCCGCAACCTGGGGGCGGGTACGGAGGGCGCGGCCACGCCCCCGGACCGCCCCGGGCCGTAGCCACGCCCCCATACCCGCCCCCAAAACGCTGCCAACACGCCCCCGAAACGCCGCGACGACCGGGCCCGCCCCCGACATGCCCCCCTCGGAGAACCCCGGGAGTTACGCGAGTCCCGGGGCTCTGCGCGCGCCGGTAGGCCTATGTAAAATAGGCTCACCGGCGCGCAGGGCCCTGCTCGCCTAAATCCGCCCGGTTTTGGGCGGATTTAGGCGAGCAGGGCTCTGAAAATCCGCCCCTTAGTGTTTGAGTTCATTCAATGGCTTTGAAGGAAAGTCCAATATGTCCAAAATTTCTGACACGCTGTTTCGCATATGTGAAACAGGCTTGTCAGACTCTGGCTGAGTTTTGCTCTGCTTTGAACGAAACTTGGCCAGAGTCGGACATTTTCCAATAAAGAATCCCTTGCAACACCGATCTTTACCTTTATACTTAGTTGACCTACATATCATGGATTAAATAGCATCCCCCAAAATGAAAATCTGAACCAACAATAAGAAAAAGAGCTTGCTAATTTACATGAGACCTTCCAAAGTATATTTTTTATCACCCCAGGATGTAGAAATCTAGCCAGATATGTAATTTATATGGTAAAAACTGACCAAAATAGCAGAAACTATGCAAAGTTGTAGAAAGACTGAAACAAGTAGCCATGAAAAATTAGACAAATGTTACAGATGGGTGTAATTAGATCATCTAACTGCGAGTGATTTTTGCCAATTGTAGTGATACCTAGCAAAGACTGTCAAATCACATTCTGTATTGACTAATTGTAGCAGTGTATTTTCAAAACTTGATGGTCATTCAAAGCCTCATTGAGATGAATTAATTGACTGACTCCTCACTCTTGATCTGATGAAAGAGTACTAGTGGATTCTATCAGAGCATGAATAAAGTTTAAAAACATATTTTACTGTATCTCAGGGCTGTTAGAATTTGTGACTATGCCTTTTGGGTTATATGAGACTCCAGCCATATTTCCAACACTTATTGGTAGATTTTAAAAACCTATGCGCGGCCAAGCCGGGAGATTCACACGTGACTCCGAAGCATGTGGACCGCACAGATTTTAAAAGGCCCGCGGCCATGTGCATATCTCCCGTTATGCACATTACAAAGGGTTTTAGCAAAAGGGGCAGGACATGGGTGAGATGTGGGCAGGGTCTGGTCGGGCATGGGAAGGCTGGGGCAGCACCATGAAATCAGCGTTACGCACAAGCGCATTCCGGGATCCCACAACTGCATAAATTGCTTCTTCTATGGACTGCGTGTAATTAGTGAAATAAAATAAATTAGGGTAGTCAGCAGGGTTTTAGGAGTCGGGGCTAGCAGGGTAAAAGTGAGGCAAGTTAGGTTAGGTGTTTAGGAAGTCTGTTCCTTTACTGGGGCAAACTGAGAGGGAACTGGGAAATAGGTCTAATGCATCGTTGCGCGTACTGGTTAAAATTCCTACTTACGCGCATGTCGATATAAAATCATGCGCACATGTACACGCGGGTAGCTGATTTTATAAATGCATGCATAAACATGCGCATGTTATAAAATTGGCACGCACATGTATGCAGGTATCAAAATTTACCTCTTAATGAATTGTGCCCTCCAAAACCATGCAGACTATAGTTCTGCTTATCTCAGTAATGTTCTAATTAACAGTAAGGGCTGGAATTGTTGCTTATACAATACAGACAAGATACTCCATGGGTTAAAGAAAGGAAGACTGATATTAATTTAGGGATTATTACTATGTTTGTATTGACTTAATTGAATAATTATGAATTATGTTACTTTTTTGATTGAGAGGTAGCTAAGTAGGATTTCTGCTACATTTTCATGGTTTTTTTGGTTAATTTTAGAATTTATTTTGTTGTATATTTTGCTTTTATTTTAATGTCTAATTTTATATATTACAATTGAAATTGTCTGTCATTTTTTGTCTATGTTGTACTCCACTCTTGCACCAATGATTGTTGGAAAAGGTTAAATTAAAATTAAATTAGAAATGTTTTCAAATATGAGCCAATGTATTTCGGCTTACATTGAAAATGGGAAAGTAAAATCAAAGAGGTAAATGTGGCACATACTGCATCTAATTTTATTTATTTAAAATTTATATGCCACATTAATTTATCATTCCAAGTGGCTAACAACTTATATTCATAAAAACAAAAAACAAATTCATATAAAACCAAGACAATTAAACATCAGCATTTTTAATGTAATAATTTGTTACGGAGCGTGCCCTTCAGGCCCTGTTAGGAACACGGAGGCGCGGTCCCATCTCAAGGGAGGATGTGAGCCCTTGGATCATGGCACAGCTCAGGGAGGAGCCCCAAGACACAACGCGAGAGGTGAGCAGGTACGAGTACGGGTGGAGCAGGAGCAAGGCTGGACCGAAGACAAGGCGAGGAATATCCGGAGCAGGAACAAGGCAGGCTCAGCCCGCCACTGGACCTACATGCACCAATGAGACCCAGCAACACAATACTAGTTTCGAGAGTAGCCCTCCGGCCATGCGATAGCCCTTCCAGACCTGCCACTTGGGAAAGACGAGTGCGTGAGGCCAGACAGAGGCTGAGGGCAGGAACACGAAGACTCAGACGAAGATTCAGGATACTCGGAGGAGTCAGACGTAGGCTTGGATACTCAGGAGACTCAGATGAAGACTTGGATACTCAGAAGATTCGAAGGACTCAGCAAGGACTCAGGATACTCAGAAGACTCGGACAAGGATTCAGGTTGCTCGGAAGACTTGGACAAGGATTCAGGTTGCTCAGAAGTTTCAGACAAGGATTCAAGAGTCAGGCAAAAGTACTGGGTGAGAAATGCATCGCAGCGCGCCCTATACAGCCTCCCATGGCTGGTCGTGGACCACGTTGAACGCAAAGCAGATTCCAGGCGAAGAAGGGGAACTTGAGACTGGAACATGACAAAGATTCAGTAGAGGCCTGCACCGGGGCGCACCCTACACAGCCGCCTGTGGCTGGTCGCAGACCACGTTGGAGCAGAGCAGGTTCTGGCAGAGTCTTAGGCATGGACGGAAGCAGGCACAAGGAACTCCGAAGACTGGGACAGGATTCAAGACTCAGGATTCAAGACTCAGGATTCTCAGAAGCAAGGCATTAAAAACAGAAGTTTTCCAGAGGCTTGTGCTGCAGACGAGAAGAAGGCCTTGCACCATGACCAGCCCCCCATTGGCTGGTCATGGACCATGACGGTGGCACACCAGGAGAGGTGGACAGACGAGGGACCTGGGAACTGAACGAAGAGCTGAAGATGGGATGGACGAGGTCAGGACAGGAACATCGGACATCAGGAACATGGCACCTTAGGACACAGGACATCTGGACATGAAACATCAGGAACAGGAGACAGGCGCCGAGGGAGCTCAGACAAGGGACGAGACCAGGAACATCAAGGAGACGAAGTTCAGGAACACGAAGAACAAGGAACGAAGATCCATCAAGGCACAGGGAAGACCACGGAGGACCTGGATCCAAAGAAGACCACAGACGCTGTGAAGACTGGATTCAAAAGCCCTGAGGGGAAAGAAGCAGGGCCCTTTTATATGGCTGATCCAGGAACAGGCTGATGACATCATCGCTAAGGGCTGCGGGGCTTTTCCCGCTGCTGGCCCTTTAAATGTGCTGAAGAGGCGCACGCCTGCACCTATGAAGAGGCTGAGACATCAGCGGCGTCCCTGTCGCGTGGAAGGCCAGGCAGGCCGTGGCATCGGCACCCCTGCCGCAAGAAGACGAAGACAGGCAGGGGCAGGGGCAGCGGCAGCTTCAGCCACGAAGGAGAACTCCCAATGGCGGCACTAGGACCGCAGGGAAGCCAGAACCCTGCGGCTGAGCCTGCCATGAGGGACTGCGTCGGCCTTGCTCGAGAGAAGTTAGGGGACTGCCCACAGTTGTCGCGGGCAGGATCCTAACTTAATTAGTTCACTAAATCCTAGAATTAATGAAGGTTTAGTCTTTTCTAGAATTGGCAGGATACCATCATCATTTTATTGCCAATTTCTCAGGTACTGCTTCTCCTTTAACAAGTTTTACAAAGAAAAATGACAGGCATAGTTACAGAGACTCCTGAATGTGATCAAGCCATCAGAAGTCTAAAGAAAGAATCGTGCATTGCCCTAGTATTGAGTATTCCAGATTATACCTGATCTTTCATTATGCATAAGGATATTTTAGAGGTGGGTTTGGCTGCAGTATTATGCCAAGAAAAGAATGGTAAGAGCATTTCATTTTATACAGAAACATGATGGCAGAAAAAGATCATAAGGCTGTAGTCTGCTCAGCCACACCAACTGTTCAGCTCTACATTCCTACCACTCTTTCAGAAATCCCCTGTGCTTGTCTGATTTCTTTTATTCAGACATTGCCCTGGTCTCCACCACCTCCACGGTGAGGCTGTTCCATGCACCACTCTTTCTGTAAATAAATATTTCCTTAGATTACTCCTGAGACTACCTCCTTTCACACTCAACCCATGGCCCTTCATTCCAGAGCTTCCTTTCCATTGAGAGAGGCCCACCTCCTGTTCATTGATACATCCCGCCTTTCTTTTAAGGTATACATACTTAAATATTTAGGTCTGTCCCCATATGCTTTATAATAAAGATCATTGACCGTTTTAATAGCCACCTTCCTGATTGGCTCCCTTTGGCTTATATCCTTTTGAAGGTGAGGTCTCTAGACTTGTTCACAGTATTCCAAATGGGAGTGTACAAGGGCCTTATACAGGGGCAATATAACCTCCTTTTTTCTGCTGTACAGTACCCTTGGGTATTTGCAGCCCTAATGCATTATTCTGCATTTTTTAGCATTAAATCTTAGCTGCCAGACTCTAGACATTTTCTCAATCTTCACTAGATTCCTCTTCATGTTTATCATATCTTCATAGGTGTTTATCCTGTTGCAGTTTTGGTATCGTATGCATAAAGACAAACCTTTCTCAATAGGGAAAAGATTTTCCCTTAAAAATAGAAGTATACTATAATGGAAAAGAAATCCTTATTGGTAAAATAGACATTAAGAAGTAGATATTGAGCTGCTTGTGGCTTGGCTAGTTAGTCTGATAAACTTAACCAGCTAAACTAGATACCCAGCCATCGTAAAGTAAGCCAGATAGGTTTATCTGGCTAACTTTAGGACAGGTCTATGGGCCAACTAGAGTTAGCCAGTTTAATTAGCTGGCTAACTCTGAATATCAGAGTTACTGAGCTAAGTCTGAATATCAGAGTTACTGAGCTAAGTCTGAAAATCAGAGTTAGCTGAGTAACTTATCCGGCTAATTCAGCTCCTTCCTGGAACACCTTTGTCCCATCCACCACTTATCTGGCTAAAAACTCATCTGGCTAAGTACTTATCTGGCTAAGTGATGGCTGCTGATCTCTGGCAGATATTCAGCTGCCGCCACTTAGCTGGATAAGTCGCCCTGAATATCACCTTCTAGAAGCCCAAAAGAATTATCTTCTGGTGTGAAGAGCTCACATTGATTTCTGACCATGGCTTAATGCAATAAAATGGCTTAATGCAATAAAAGATACCACATTTTCTGGCTAAAACTGGTCCACAGATCTGGTGCCCAACACTACAATGCAGACCACCTGTCATGGAATAAGGCCCACATAGGAAATACTGTGAAATGATATGCTTCCTATTAACAAAGGTCCCCCAGGTTTCTTTTATTTTTTAATAGGTTCTGTGAGATAGAAAACTTTAAGTGATCACTCAGGGGAGTTTAGCTGAGCTCCCATCTAAAGATCAAACCACCAGACTTTTGCTGTCCATGACAAATAGAGCCTCTGAAGTGAAAGGGTGGGGGACTTCACTTCCTCCATGGAACCAAATTGCATTGTCACATTTAGGCTGTTTCTCTGGTTCTATGTATCTGAATGGAAAATGGTAAAAGAAACGAAAAAGGTTTTATTTTCAATGAAAAAACTCCTTACACCAAAAAATCAGGTACAAATAATCCATAAGTTCTTTGTACCTACAGTAAGTTTCAAAGTTGAAAGATTATATAATTGGTGCAAAGTCTGTGAATATAAAGTACCTGTGGCCTTTGTCTCAATACAGACAGTTTGAAAATTGCCCTCATATATGATGTACATAAATATATACAATAGTAAGGCTATGGCAATCCTTAATGTAAAAGGGATTTTCTGTAAAATATGGAATTATGTGACCTTGGGATGCTATACAAGAAGCTTCTAGTCCAGTTAGCAGGCAGTCGACCCAGCTGTAGAGATGAGAAAACCTTTTACGCCTGCCCACAGGGAGTAGCTGCTATAAATTTCAAACCAGCGTCTAGTCTATTTTATATAGTTATATTTTTGTTTATGATGTGGTTTATTGAAGCCAATAACAAAGAAAAACAAAGAAACCTTTTCTAGCTGGTTCAGAGCACAAACCCTACTTCTGAAACAGGTAGCATACTATATCTATTATACTTACATTGGAAGTCATTTGAGGTAAATACCTGCCACCCGCTGTGCCAGATTCATGTTTCTTGTACACCTTTGCTTACTTTATATATTCTTTTCTACTTTTTATGTCTTACTGTACACCTTAAATAATAAGCATTTCTAGTCACATGCAGGATATCCAATATGAACATGGTAATTAGTCAATGCTATATCTCACTCTATCTTCAACAGCATTTTTCCTTCAGGGAAAAAAAATGAAAGAAAGTCATTTGGAAACAGTGTTCATTCTCAATTCCCATGCACAGAACTGGTGGCTATGACATTTTGACAAGACAATTCTCTTGCAATCCAAGAATGGACATTATTTTGTGACATCTACAACATTGTTCTAAGAAAGTATTTTATTTACAGACTTTTACAAATGCACACAGATAAAATTTTATTTTATTTCTTTTTTTTTTTTTTTACAAAAATGAACATTGAAATAATAAAGATGATACAGAAAAATACAATTGCTAAATCAAAGAAATTCTATGTCTGGAAGATGTTTCCTACAACTGTTACACAACCCCACATCGTTTGCTACCCTAATACTATTACTATATTTTTGAATGGATAGACTTAGGTTATTGCATTTAACAAGAGTAAAAGAGGCAAAGGCTATATATGCAAAGTACAATATTGCATTTTTGTAATAATGCTGAAAACACGATTGTTCAAAAATTTTTGCTTGAACAGTTTATATTTATGTTTGAAAAAGCTGCGAGTAGATATTACAAAATAAGCATTATAAGGTACTATTAAATACTGCTAAGTTGGTATATTGGTCCATTCAGTTTTTAATATGTACATTTTAAAAAGTGGTAACACTGACATTTAAACAATTAAAAGAAAAAGAAAGAAACAGAAAACATGTATAGATATCTTTGCAACTGAGTTGCTCTGTATGTGCTTGCTTTCAAGAGTATCATACAAAAATGAGAATTTGTGGACATTGAGCCTAACCCTTCAGTGAAAAAGGCTAGGTCTATCAGTCTTCACATCTGTCAAAATTTTGCTTGAACACTCTATATCAGACCAACCACAGCTGGCTGGAGAGATCTCCCTCCTCGTCTGGCAATAATTCACCTTTGGTCCACTGGTGCAGATGTTCACCCTGCCAGGATCCACGGTTCCCTCAAGACGCCCCTCCATTCACTGTCGTTTTAAGCTGACTTAGGCAAGAGCACTTGCCTGAAGCAGACTGAAGTCACTCACGCATCCAGAGCTGGTCTCTCGTGGTTTCTGTGTCTCCTTCAGTAAGGGTACTGCTTTTGTTTCTTGCCAGAGAAACAAGCCAGCCAAGTGCAGATTAGCATTGCTGTGGCTGCTCCTCCACCAGTGCAGTAGTAAGCCCAGCCAATTTTGCATGTACCTAGGGCAGAAACAACATTCAAAAAAATAAGGTAACTGCAATGTTTGCATTACTGAATAATTATTATATATAGACCATCTGAAAAAGAGTTTTGATTACAATTAAAAAGGTGATTTAATTACAATTAAAACAACATGTATGGCACTTTTTTTTTTGTGTGTGTGTGTGTGTGTGTGAAATTGATTTATATCTATATTTTTTCCTTCCCACAATTCTTTTACAATGGTCAACATGCCCCAGGCATCAGAGCATGGGATCTTACACCTCCTTCCTAATACGTAGAACATTAGAGAGGTGAGAAAAAAATCAGCTGTTTGTATGAACCCCATTTTCCCGTTAATCTCGGTGTCTCACTGCTGTTCTTGTGCCATAGACACACCCATGCACCACACTCCCATTGTTTTCTAGAAGTAGGTGATTCTTTCATTGGTCCCCTCTTGCTGGCAACGGAGAGAAAAACCTGTTTAATACTCCCACTTCACTAAGCAGAATGACTTCTAGAGCCCCATACTTTTCTCATTTGACAATATAGCCAAGTCAATGAATCAGGTTATCATCATTAGGTTTTTATACTTCTGGAATATTGGTTTATATTTTTGCCAACAGAGATGTGTTTATATACAATTTTATACAACCACAACGACCTTCCTATATATGTATTACTACAATATTCAACACACAAAAAGGATGTACTAAATACTCACTATCAATAAAACATGTTTATAATTGATTATTATATCAGATATTAGGTGCTTTTTTCTGTAGAGCAAGTAAGAACTTTGTCTTAGTGTTTGCATCCTTTGTTCATTCGTTCAGCATTGAAAAGAGGCCTGAGTTTCTTCTGGGGTGGTTTTGTTTTTAATGATAGATGTATATTTTGTTTTTTTGTGTGTTGCATTGTGAAATATTTGTTATATTTGATGGATTTGATGAATTATATAAAGTTTTCATAGTGAATGAATATTAGTTATATAGATTTTTTTTTTACAAGTGCCTAACTATACGTACTTGATGAGTGATTGTCACAGATTTGAATGACTGTCATAGGTTAACAGTTTAAAGAAATGCAGGACTATACAAAATGCATATAAGCCTGGATTTTAAAAGGCCCATGCTTGTAAAAAAAATAATGGAGTTTGTGTGCATGACTGGGCTTTGTGCGTGCATTTTGATTGATACGGGTCTGGCCACGCATGTAAACCCTGGTATGCGCACAAGTGCCGGGCCTTTCGAAGGGGGCGGGCAAGGGGCAGAGAGCACCATTCTATGCTGTCCTGGGACGTGCACGCCAGCAGTCGGTCAGTGTGCGCAGATTACTTCTGCTCCGGAGGAGCAGTAAGTAATAAAACAAAAAAAAGGAGTAAGTTGATAGGGAGGGTTTAGGGGGTGGGGAGGAGAGGGGAAGAGGGAGGAAGTTTAGGTAGGGGGTAGGGAAGTTCCTTAATTGGAGCAGACTGGGAGGGAACTGGGGGAGGCCCGATTTCATCGCCGTGTGAATTAATCCCAAATTCACCCCCCGCACATGCGCGCGGCCATCAGATTTTATAACATGCATGCGCGGGCGTGTGTATGTTGTAAAATTAGCGTGTCCAGGAACCGAACTGCCGCGCGCTGTTTTTAAAATCGACCCCATACTGTATATAGTTTATATCATCATCTAATAAATTAAAGAAAGACACAGAAAGCTTAAATGCCCTGGGGATCAACTTTAAGGAATAGAATGAAATGGTTAAATGTGCTTTTATATATTTTGGGGGGTTTTGCCGCTCATCACTTGTTATTGTAGTGAAAGTTTTGCTATTCCATTTCATCAGTAGCTCTCTGGAGTCACTATTTCAGCAAACCCCTGCTTGCAATAATTTTCTGAGAAATTGTTTACGCTATCACAAATACTTGATTATGACTTCAGGTGCAGATGAGCGGCAGAATATGAGCTCTAAGAAACAACAGCTTCCCTGGAAATATGCATTAAGAATAATGAGAAAAAGAAAATAGAATTTATATGACAGGTTCAAAGAGTGTAATTTTCCAAAGACGCAGAGAGTCAGTGGTTCTTTAAAAAAGTTCTGACACTGAAAAATGATGCAGTCAAGGACGTGAAAAATAGAATGTTATTCATGGAGGTCCTAAATAACGATGCTTTAAGTACATCATCATTCATAACAAGAGTATGCTGAGATAATATGAGGTAACAAGCACGTCAGTGAATTGGCACAGAATGTGAATTATCGTTTTCGATGAAGAGAGGGGTGGTCTAGTGTAACATTTATCAAATGCAGCCAGTAACACATTCTTTACTGACCAATGCCATAGGCTAACGGCTGATGAAGGTGCTTGTCCGCATTCAAGCTGGCGGGAGCAGGCATGCTGCAGGGAAGACCCACCTTGCACCAGCTAGCAGGCAGAGGGAGGCACACTGCAAAGAACCGGCTCGCACCGGCCATGAAGAGACAGCATGATGTAAATAAGAGTTGTCTCACACAGTCTGGAAAAAAAAAAGAGGGCGCACACAGCGCAAAGTCCACTCCTGTGCTACTGGCTGCTGATGACGAGCAAAGCGGGTGGGGGGGAGTGTGGAGAGGAGGGGAGAAAGGGAGTGAATGAAAGAAAAGGGCAAGGGGAGTAGGAAGAGAAGGGGAAGGAGAGAGGGAGAAGGGGAGCAGGGCAGGGGGAGGAGAAGGACAGACAAGAAGAAGGGAGTGGGGAGGCAAGTAAGTGGAGGTGGTAGAGGGGGAGGCAAAGAGGTGAGGAAAAAGAAGAAAGTGTGCTAGGGGGAAGGAAAGGGAATGAGGAAAGGCAAGAAGGGAGGAAGAGAGAAGGGGAAGGGGAGTGAGTAGAGGATCTGCAGGAGGGGAAGAGATGGGGAAGAGGAGCGAATGGAGGAGTTGCAAGAGGGAGAGAGCAATAGGAGAGAGAGTGAAAGGGAAGGGAACTGAAGGAAAGGGCGTGAAGGGTGGAGAAGAGAGGTAGGGAGAGAAAATTATAAATGTGGCCATAAGCAAGAGTTGGTGGCTGCATTCTGAAGTCACCAAATAAATTCTTGTGAGAACCCTACAACTAGTTCTTAAAAAACGGAACTGAAAGGCAGGAACTCTTGGGGTCAAATTCTGGCTATTTTATTGGCCAACTGCGTCCATACCCCCTCGTGCCATACTTTAACCTAACTGTAAATGGAAAACATTGCATTGATAGCACGCATCAAGAAAAGGCCTTCTATTGTGTTCATGCATGACAAGGATAAATATCACTCAAAATATCTTAGATCATGAGGGCAGAAGTGACAAGTGAAAGCATATATTACAGACATGGATTACATTTACTTTGAATATTTTTCTGGTTGAAAGAAGGACCAGTTCTTCCTTAGACAAACTAGAAGGTTTTCTAGGGTGCCAAAACCCCTGGAAACCTCCAGGCGCTGCTTACCAATTTTTAAGACCTGGCACCACAAGAGAGAAGGGAATGGATACTTAGGTAGATGTGGGGGTGGAGACAGAGAGGAAGCTGGGTGAGTGGGAGAGATGTGGAGAGAGGGTGCTAGGTGGGTAGAAAGTGAGAGGATGACGGGCATGTGAGGGTAGGCTGGAGAGAAAAAGAGGATTCTGAGCAGGTAGGAGACAGAGAGAGAGAGAGAGAGAGAAACAGAGAAACAAGAAGGCGGAAAAAGATCACATGGCCTACCTAGTCTGCCCATCCAGAGAGGCAGCAAAAAAGGGAGCAAAGAGACGGGGGTGATTCAAGTGAGCTGAACAGGGAGTGAAGGAGAAAAAGAGGAGGATGGTGGGGGAAGAAGATAGGAGAGATGCTGGACAGGGGAACAGCGAGAAGGAATGCCAAACTCTGTGGGCAGCGGGCGGGGGATGCAGGAACTGGCAGACGGAGAGTGAGAGAGGTGGATGCTGAGTGGGGCGAGAGAGGAGGAGGCGGCTGTGCCAGAACTGCTGCTGCTGCTGACATGCAGGCGTGTAAATGGGAGCGCACATGACCGAAGGTTCGCCTAGGGCACCCAATACCCTGGCACTGGCCCTGAGAAGGACTCGACTCTGAAATAAGTGCAGATAGAATTTAGGGTTTTCATTTCCGACCTACCTCTCTTACACCAGAAGAGAGCAGCAACAAATTTCCTCTTAGGACCTGTTTTGTATACCATCCTTTTCAGAAACCAGGAGAGGCCAATCTCCTCCAACTGCTCCCTTTTGTTTTCTATAATGGTTCATCAGATGAACGTTGAAGCCTGCTCTGCTGCTTAGCAAATTGTTGTTTTCAACACTGGCTGAGCTGCATTCGACAGTAAATGTGCAGTATGCTGGCACTAAAATTTCCGTAGGAAAGCAGCAGAAGTCAAGGCCTGCCAAGTCTCTAGAATTCGAGGACTCTTATTTTCACAACAGCTGCAAATCACAGGGGGAAGGGGGATTAGGGCTTTATTTTTCAGAGCACAGACTACTCCTGATATTCTCTCTTTGATACAGCAGGTTGCCAGTTGTATACACACACGTGGGGAAACTCTGTACAGCAATATTAAAAATTCTGTGCAAAAAAAAAAAAATACAAATTTCTGCTCACAAGAATAACATTCAAATAATGCGTGCAGTGGCATATAGTACGTATATGGCCTCAAGCTGATCTACACTAGTATTTTTATGATCCCTGTGTATGATATATGCACATTTTAGAACATATGTATAGCTCTAATCCGCCACATACACGCAAATACATACAATGCATTAAAAGAGCGTATATCAATGCACTGAACGCTCGTACTTTTCCTATCTATTTTAAAAATATACACGTACATGGGAAGGTGGCCATAGATCCCTGCCCTGGTAAGTGATAGGTGGGTGGGAGATGCCATTTTCAGCAGCACCTGCCCCCGAGGCTGTCTGTAATGGTCCCGAAGAGGGTGTCGGAGCCTTAAGACAGCGTAGTCATTTGTTTGGTTTGGATGAGTTATTTGTGCTGATTTTTGCTCCTGAGTTGGGCTTGGGTTGAGAGTTGCTCAGTTCCAGTACACCCTTTGCCTCCTGGTAGGGGATATCCCTTCCTTGGGGGGTAGAAAGGACTTTAGCAAGAAGTTTTTTCTCAGTTTTGGTTGTGCCTGGGTGAATCCTGTTCCTGCTGAAGATAGGACAGGCGGGAGAAGAGACCTGTTTGTATCTTTCTCATCTGTGAGAGGTCTACAGTGACTGCTCAGTTAGTGGTGAAGTTTGAGATTTTCAAAAAAGAGTTGTGGGCTTGGTGAGGAGGTTTTTTGTACCACTCCTCCTCACTGGGAGGCTGGGCTGTGAAGAGCCCTCCTGCTGGCATCCAGGAAAGGACCTTTTCCTCTAAGAGGGTCAAACTGCAGGAGGAGTCTGGATTAGAAATACAAGTGTAACTGGAGAGCCCCAACTGGATCTCCGTCCGGGGAAAAGCAGAACACAAGCTGGGAACTTTATTGGACTGCCAATATGATATTTTCTGGGATTTATAGGAGCCTCTCAATAGGTTTCACTTCCCGACTGGGACCCGTGCCCTGCAGACAAGTAAGGGGGCTGAGCTGCTCCCAGAGAGCAGTGAAAAGGATACCTGCACAGAGTGAAGGAGAGTTCCCTAAGTATGACCCAGATCAAACACAGAAGTGAAGAAAAACAAGTAAGACATTGATTGGACATTATTTTAATTTCGCTACAACAAAGTAAAATTTCTTTTGAACACCCACACCATGTCCTGCCTGTTCCTGCAGCAGTACCACAATTTCCTGGTACTTCAAAATATTGAATTCTGTACTGCAACTTCAAATTGTACAGACTTAAACTCGGAAACAAAAGGTTTCCGGTGGTCGTGAAGTACCAGGAAATTGCAGTAGAAGTTTCTATACTTCGAAGTTCCAGTGCAACTAATATTCTCTGAGGTGGCACATAATTTTAAGAAAAATCAGAAAAATACAGGGGAAGATTATAGACCAGTGATTGTACCAACTCGGCTGAAAACCTCTGCTCATTGTCAGAATTATATGCCGGTGCTGAGGTCTAATCTTCTCTTTTATAAAAATAAAAACAATTGACAAAATGAAAAATAACAAATTTAACAAATAAAATAATTGTTCAAAAAAAGTTTTAACAACAGCAGAATAAAGTAAGATATTTTAATTATAGATAGCAACTTCGAAATCACAGGACTTATTGTGGTGCCTTTACAAGGAATATTAACTAGTGGATTTTTCTGATTTGTCAAATATATACTAGTTAAATCCCTTATATTTTTTTGTTTTGCATCTATTGATTACAGTAAACTATAATTTAAATACCCATCCAGTGAGTCTTGCCTGGTTTGTCAGTGTACCTGCTCCCAAGAGCTATAGTAACACACACGCACACACAGGAGAACACTACTGCCTGGGCCAAGGTGGTTAGCCTTCACCCCTACAGAAAGGACCCACAGCTTGGGAATAAGAAGTCTGAGGACAGCCGCATTTACAAATTCTTTTATGTCCCTTCAGAATATGTGCCATCCGCCAAGAAAGGGTTACATGTGCATCAATTAGAGGATGTGCTAAGAAGTCATGCTTGCATGTGGCTGACTATTTTTAAAAAGTGCCCAGATATGCACGGAAAAATCACTGCGTGCACATCTGAAATGTTTCCAAAAGGGGAGGGTATGGGCATGATCTGAGCGGGGCCTGGACATTTCGGGGCCCGGCTATGAGATATGCGTGTAAATATTTACTTCCCTTGGCACGCGCCAAGCTCCCCTGCCACATATCTTTACTCCTGCTATTGATGACATGTAAGTTATAAAATAAAAGGATCGACCCATTTCTGAGGGGTTTAAGGGGTCTGGGGTAACTAGGGGGCCTGTAGGTTATCAAACCAGGTAGGGTTGGAGTACCAAGCTGTTAACTGGGAGAACTGATGAACTAACTAGTAAAAGGGCAATGTCATGGGTTTGCACCCCTTTTAAAATCTTTTGCAGTAGAAGTGGGATTTGCAAGCCCACTTAAAATTAGGGGCACATGTGTGCACGGCCAGGCTATTTTATAACATGTGTGCATATATGCATGCAAGTTATAAAATGGCCGTGTCCCTAGGAGCTTCTGGCAGGCTTAACTTTTAAAACACAGGTAGGGGGGGGGGGGGGGGGGGTTTAGATAGGGCCGGGGAGGTTAGGTAGGGGAAGGGAGGGGAAGGGGGCGGGGTGGAAGGAAAGTTCCCTCCGAGGCCGCTCTAATTTCGGAGCGGCCTTGGAAGGAACGGGCAGCGCGCACAAGTCGCACAAATGTGCACCCCCTTGCACGCGCCGACTCCGGATTTTATAAGATATGCGCAGCTGGTGCGCGAACAAAAGTACGTGCGGGCGCACTTTTAGAAAATCTACCCCAGTTTGTATAAAAGTTTGTGCAAAATCAGGTTACATGTACTTTTATGCCATTGATGCACATTAAACTGTGTTTTATGTATATAAATGGCTTTGAAAATAAGGATCTAAAAGGTGTGATCTAAATACATAAAATAAATTGTTGTTAACCATGAGGGATTTTTATTGTGTCTGTTTTGTAAATGAAAATATTTGTGAGATCATGTGGAAGACTGCTGTGTAATTCAGTTGAGGGAAGAGAGGCTATTTTGTCCTTATTGAAGAATACAAACGGAAGCTGTGGAAGACTTATCAATAGCAGGTAGTATAAAAGATTAAATAAAATTCTGTATTGTGGTCCAAAAGCAGAAGAAACTTAAAAGAAAAGACTTACGAAACTGGATACTGTGTGCTAGGGCAATGAAGGCTGAGTAGATGAAAGGAAATGAGTGTGATTATTATTTATGTGGTGCAACCAGTAAATCAAGTCTTGTATAAAAAAAAATAGTTTCTCCTTGAAAACTACCAGAAAGTATCTGCACTAAAAGCTCCTACGCACTTGACAATAATGAGAGCTATCTGAAAATTTCCCACTTAATATGCGCTAGGCTTAATTAGAACATTAATAGAGTTTAATATGCACCCCAAGCAGTGTGCAAACCACAAAGACCCTGATATGAGGAAAAACTGCACTTTTGGAACACATAATGAGGCGCGATAAAATATAATCCACCCACATATGCTAAGCAAGAAAACAGTACAGTGATGACCTCATGAATCACGGCTAGAGATATGCATGCAAAAGAGTTTTGGCTCCTTTTATTTATTTATTTTTTGTTTCGGCCTTTTTTTTTGCTCGGTTCATTTCATTTGCTTTGGTAATTTATGCAAGTAAATGCCATTTTGAATGCAGAAAATTGAATTTTATGCACTATGGGGCAGATTTTTAAAATTATGCACGGGGGGGGGGGGTACATTTCTGCGCGCTACCCGGCATGCACAAATGTACACCCGATTTTATAACATGCGCGCGCATGTTATAAAATCTGTGGTTGGCGCATGCAAGGGGGTGCAGACGTGTGCACCTTGCGCGCGCCGAGCCCTAGGGAAGATCCGATGGCTTTCCCTGTTCCCTCCAAGGAGCAGCCTTGGAGGGAGCACGTAACCCTTTTAAAATCTGTCCCTTAGGTTGTATTTATGCACAAAGAGCCCAACTTTCAATAGTCTGCATAAGTTACCAAATGTGCACCTAAGTGGGCCCGCAGAGCTTTATGCTCGTATTTTATAAACTGTGTTTACATGCCTATATGCAGATTTTACACATGGAAACACAATTACCCCCATAAAATCAAATTTTGTGTTTGCAAAAATTTACATACACAAACTACCAAAACTAATGAAACTAATGCACATTCCTAGTCATTAAAATACTATTTATAAATGAAGTAGCTGGAATTAAATTTTGTGTGTTTTTTTAGCATAAGAAATTTAGTTACAGACCAAAGATTAGAGTTAACTACTAGTGTGCCAACCACAGAAAATATAACTTGTGGCAGGATTTTTTCATTGTCAGCCACTGTCTTCACATGAGGAAAAGGACATGGTCCCCAGGCAACCATGAAATGACATTGGACTTACTCTTTTTCTTTTCCATATAAAAACATCTGCACAGTAAAGCATTCAGTCACAGTCAAAATTACATATGATGAGTGTTTTAGACATGAGTGACATTTCCTAACCCACAAACACATTTAATCACATCTACCATGAACTGAAAAGTGCTATAGTTTCTCGAGTCTGCTCTATCTCAAAAGAGTTTATGGGTAAGAAAGCTTTATAAGAAAGTGGTAAATTCTCACAGAACTAAACTAATGCAAAACTAAAGTAATACAAAACACAAGTAAATGGGGTGCCTGCGCAGTGAGCAGTCCACTACACTCACTGTCGGGGATGGGGGCCAGATGAGGCCAGTGACATCAGCAGGTTGCATGGCCCATGCAGAAGCAGCCGACTGAACCCATGAAAGAGCCCTCAACCACATGAAGAGGGGGGAGGAATAGGCTGCATGATCCTTCCGTCTTCCATTGTAAGACATGATCTGATTGGCCATGGGTGCCCTGGGGGAAGGGGAGAGGGTGGAGGGAACAAGAGGGGGGAATGTTGACTTCCCTGGACTGTTTCTCCTGCCTCACAGAGGGATGTAACTTTTAAACCAATGCGTGGGCGTACATGTGCACGCATTCGTCGGCACGTGCCCAGGGATGTGGCCATTTTCTAATATATGCGTGAATATGCATACATTATAAAATAGCCTGACCGCGTGCATGTGCGTGCAATTTTAAGTGGACACGTGCCTATGCGCGCAGATGCCGCTTCTACCACGTAAATGGGGGGATTTTAAAAAACACGTGCGCGACACCGTTACCGTTTTTTCCCCAGTTCAGGAATAGGACTTCCAAAGCTCCCTCGTTTACTAGCCTCCCTTCTTCCCGTTAGCCCCGACCTTTGAAACCCCGCTGATCTGTCTAGAATTTTTTGTTTTTTTTTTTACAACTTACACATCATCCACAGCAGACGTTGCACGGCAGGGGACCCCCAGCGTGTGCCTGTGCGTAGATATTTACGCGCTAATTTCAATTAAAAATCCAAGAACGCCCATGTCCCGGCCAGACCATGCTCAAGCCCTGCTCCTTTTTTGAACTTTTCATTTCTGCGCGCAGTGGCAAGTACATGAATATCTGGGCGGCTTTTAAAAGCTGCTTGGTGCACGCCGGCCCGACTTGTGCGTGTACCTCCTGGTTTTGGCACACGCCAGGCTTTTAAAATTCACCTTACAGTGCGCCCCAAAAGCTGACATTTCTGGAACAGAAGACAGTTCCACATCTGGCAAAGTTTTATTACTCATCTCTCCTCAATCTGGAGTAGTACTGCTGAACAGTACCACCATTTCACACCGTTGTTCAAAAGAGTTTCTGGGCTAGAAAATTTAGGGTGGAAAAGAATTTACCAGCATTTCTCCCATCCTAATTTTGTCTAATTTCAGAAAATAAAAGCCACGATAAGGGTGTTTTATGTTTTATTTAGAAATATCACAGGAAAGAGAGGGGTTGGGTCAAAACACCAGACCACGTTGAAATAACTTTAGACTTAAACCTTTTTTTTTCTCTGTAAAAAGGTGTCTGTACAAAGAAAGCATCTCAATAAAAGATAATACTTTCTTAAACTAAACAAAATGATGGTTTCAGGAATGTAAGGCAGTTCTTCTCGTTTCAAAGCTGTTTTTAAAAATTCATAACCCCCTTGGACCTGGAGCATCTTTACCGAAAAGCACTGTTGAGAGGGTCTTGGGGTAAGAAAATCTGTGGGAAGGAGGAAGGAAAATGCATCATTTGTCTTTGAAATCTGTCTTTTATGTAGTTTCAGCAAATATAAGCTTGGATGTTTTATTACTCAGACACTGAATTTAGACAGAAAAGTCAAGGTGGGTAACAGATTGCATCAAGGCTATTTGTTACCCACTGCCTTCCAAGAAATGAGTGTCTGAACAATAAGGGGTCCTGCTACAAATTAGATTTTCTGAAACTAGACAAATAGATGGTTTTAGAGATGGATTCCATGTTTTCCCCTTCAATTTACCATTTGTTCTGAAGCCGTGTTGTTGATAAAAACTAATTCCACACATTTCTTCCCATTACAGAAGAATTATGGGTAAATGTGATCAGATGTCTACAACAATTTTAAGGCAAAACAAAGCCCTTAGCTTCTGGGGGGGGGGGGGGGGGGGAAGGTAGAATGCCAAGAGGAGAACACTGGGCGATGGAATCCATGTTGGCATCATAGGATCAGCACAGCCAGGATGCCAATTTTGGAAATGCTTGTGATGTCAGCATTGTGCAGGTTGGTGGACCAGCATTGTTTGTGTACGATGCAAGTTGCCCGACGTCTGACCCAGGTACACATGAATGAGGCATGCATGAATACGGCTTAAACATTCTATTGCAATAATAAAATAAACAGAAAATTCCTCTGGCTACAGGGGTAACAAATGCCTTGGTGGCGAAGGGATTAAACAGGTTTTGGGAGGGCCCTTTTATAGTATCTAGCATTATCCTTGCCACATCAGCTGCTTCCTGTTTTATAATAAAAGAGCCAAATTCCTGACTTCTTTATTTGCTTTTTTTATTCTTTACTATATAATAATTAAATTATTCTTTTTATCCAAGTTTTATTTGCTCATTATGTTTGTTCTCCCTCTTTTTGTAGAACTATCATTGCAATACCAGGGTCAAAAGAGTGCAGAACCTGGCCATTAGGTGTTACTGTTAAACAATGGATGAGACGACTTCCCCTGGAGGCAGTCATCCCTTCCTCTGTAGCATATCCATTTCCTATCATCGGACCCAGAAAACAAATCGGAAGACAGAGCACTTTTAACCATTCTATCTGTGAAAACAGCAAGACTTACCCAAGTTAGAGAACGTGCACTATCTCTAGCCGGCCCCGCATTATGGAACTCCATGCCCCTTGACATAAGACTTCAGAGTAATCATAAACTTTTCAAAACACAACTGAAAACCTGGCTTTTCAATCAAGCTTTCAAGAAAGAGAATGACACAGGCAATTAAACAAGGATAAGCGGCATAGAGCACACAGCACTTAATTTCCTATTTTTAACTGTAACCATCAGGATGAATTGCTACCAAACTCAATTCCCCATGTGAATTTCTTTAAATGTAAACACCTTATCATATACCATATTATTCATAATATTATTTGTTACCGAATATTAATGGCACCACCTATGTAAATTATGATTCACTTTTTTCTTTGATATAGGTGCCCTATTGTAAACCGTTATGATGGTAAATAACTTAATGACGGTATATAAAAACTTTTAAATAAATAAATAAAACAGTTGGCTGTGTAGCAGTAAAGAATGCGAAGATTGGTGTATAAAAAAGCCCTTTATTAGAAATGGCCCAACTCTGGCCGAGTTTCGCTCTTTGGTCGAGAGCTGCCTCAGGGGCAACTGGAACACATAATATGTAAACAAATTAAAAAATGAACACACATACAAAAACTTATAAAAGTTAATAAAAATTAAACATACAACATATATGGATGTATGAATTGTTCAAACAAATCAAATCATAACATGCATGTATGGTGACATCATAAAGGTATACATAGAATCACCGGTAAACTGAAAAGAGAAGTGTGTATGCAGATCAAGTATGGTGCCAAGCAGCGAAGGTATAATCATGGAGACAATGGAGAAGACAACTTGGTGTTAGTCTGAGACACTGAAAAAAAGGAACATTGTGATGGGAAAGTGAATGAAAATATATCTGTGTCTGTGTTAATTACAAAAAGTGAAAAAAGACCAAATAACAAAGCTTACTGCATGTCAGCAGGGCTTGCTGCGTGTCAGCAGAGCTAATGTCATAAAGGATAATACTCCCACTTTATATGCAGTCTTATTTTCTTTACTCTAGAGAAACGTAATAATGTTAAAATAGAGGAATGTCATTAAAATTAAATTAAGAAAAGTAGACAGACTGAAGAAAAAAGATAAAAATAAAAAATAAATGATAAAAAATAGGCAATAAAAAATAAAATTGAGGATTATAAAACAAAATTGTCACCTATACCCCCAGTGATATTAATATTTACAGAGTGTGGATGGATAATGATATTGTAAACAACTATACTTAAAACAGGGTATGACTATTTAAGAGAGCACCTGGTATAATATTTACTGTATAAAAAATCTGTATACCTTTTAGTAGTACAGCAATCTGTGTAAACTGAACCATGTAGTTGTGTTGTCCAACTCAGAATGGGTAAACCGCATTGCTCAGTTCTGTCTCCAAAGTTTGGAGCACAAAACAGACTAGAAAACATACATGGAAGGTATTACTAATACAGGGATGGTGCCCTTGAAATGGACAAACGGATGCTACCACTTGGTGGAACAGTAATCAGTGAAGAAAAACGGACCGCAATCGGCCAAAGGAATATTAATAAAAAATATCGCCAGGTGGTCTGTTGCACAGCCGGAGAAACTAAAAAATGCGATGAACAACTTTGTGTTTGTTATTAAAGAGAGTTAAAAAGTAAGGTCCGTTTTTCTTCACTGATTACTGTTCCACCAAGTGGCAGCATTCGTTTGTCCATTTCAAGGGCACCATCCCTGTATTAGTAATACCTTTCATGTATGTTTTCTAGTCTCTTTTGTGCTCCAAACTTTTTATAAGGTGAATATTATACCTCTTGAATAGTCATACCCTGTTTTAAGTATAGTTGTTTCCAATATCATTATCCATCTACACTCTGTAAATATTAATATCACTGGGGGTATATGTGACAATTTTGTTTTATAATCCTCAATTTTATTTTTTATTTTCTATTTTTTATCATTTATTTTTTATTTTTCTTTTTATCTTTTTCTTTAGTCTGTCTACTTTTCTTAATTTAATTTTAATGACATTCCTCTATCTATTTTAACATTATTACGTTTCTCTAGAGTAAAGAAAATAAGACTGCATATAAAGTGGGAGTATTATCCTTGTGACATTAGCTCTGCTGACACGCTGCAAGCCCTGCTGACATGCAGTAAGCTTTGTTATTTGGTCTTTTTTCACTTTTTGTAATTAACACAGACACAGATGTATTTTCATTCACTTTCCCATCACAATGTTCCTTGTTTTCAGTGTCTCAGACTAACACCAAGTTGTCCTCTCCAGTGTCTCCATGATTATACCTTCGCTGCTTGGCACCATACTTGATCTGCATACACACTCCTCTTTTCAGTTTACCGGCGATTCTATGTATACCTTTATGATGTCACCATACATACATGTTATGATTTGATTTGTTTGTACAATTCATACATCCATATATGTTGTCAAATTTTTATTAACTTTTATAAGTTTTTGTATGTGTGTTCATTTTTTAATTTGTTTACATATTATGTGTTCCAGTTGCCCCTGAGGCAGCTCTTGACCAAAGAGCGAAACTCGGCCAGAGTCGGGCCATTTCTAATAAAGGGCTTTTTTATACACCGATAATCGCATTCTTTACTGCTACATTTCCTATCATCAAATGCATTTATGCTAATCTATAGTAATTCTTCTGATTGTTCTATTTTTATTGTGGCAGTTCTTCAAAAATGTCAAAAAAGATGATTTAATATCCTTTGTCTCTAAATTATCATCATTAAAATTGCTTGGTGAATTTTTAACTGCTTTTTGATTGCATTGTTGAATTTGTCTCGTAATAGCAGTAAAATCCAGTGGTGTTCTATTTTTCTATATTTCTGAAACAAGATCTTTAGGACCAAGATTGCAAAGATGTACCCTATAGAGTATACAAAATTTCCAAAGGTGTTCTTTACTTCCAATACTTCCTCATTAGGAACAAAATGTGCTCACTATGTACTCCTGTCACTACCCCCATCACCCCAAAATAATTTATTTTGAGGTGAGCAAATCGCAGAAGTGCATGGTAAGTGTATGAAGCTCTCTCTCCGCCTCCACTATCTACCCCAACCCGATGCACTCCTCTATCCCCAACCTCCCTCCCATTCACCCCTCCCTCTCCTCTCCCCCCCCCCCCCCATTCATTCCCCCTCTGTCCTCTCCTCCCACTTCCACTTCATTCTTTTCTTATTCCCTCCCAGTTCCCCTCCACTCTCCTGTTCTTCCTCCACTCGGTCTTTTGATCTCTTCTTCTCCTACTCCCCATTCACTCTCTTCTCCTTCACCCCAGATGTTTCGGCAGCAGTTCTCTTTGGCAGTCTGATGGGATGGGCTCCACTGGCCACTCCAGTGGTCTTCAATGGCCCAGCCCAGAGGGGATGAGAAAGTATTTGATTTTGGCTGGCTTATATAATATTTTATTTATATTCCGCTTCTCATGACACTTAAGTTCATTGCATTCAGGTACTGTAAGGTCTATATCCGGCTGGATATAAAAGAGGCATCCCGGGCCATGGCAAAGTTATCCGGCTAACTAAGCTGAATTTCAGATATATTCAACTAAATTAGCCTGGTAACTTTAGACTTGCTTCAGAGCATGCCTAAACTTATCCAACCTTATGTGGCCAGGTAACTTCCTCTACTTAACCAGATACTTTCAAAAAATATTCGTTAGTTATGTGAAGCAAAACAAAGCAACAACAACGGAAAGTAAAGGAGCCTTCGACCCGATTTCCTCCTTCCCAATTTACACTGAAGCTCTTTTAGGCTGTGGTCCCCCCTCTCTACATCCCTTCCTAATTATACAAACTGTTCCGGTGTCCGCGGCAGGGCCCCCCCCCCTCTCGCTTTTCTCAACCATAGAATGTTTCGGCTGCTGGACCCTCCACCCTCCCCAGTCGCAAAATACCATGCGACACCCTCAGTCCCCCCCCAAATCTTCCCCCCAACCTTACGAATGCAAAACAAATCCCCACCGGGAGCGGGTTCCCAACTTACCCGCTACCAGTGATACAGCACAGCTTCTGTCATTGAACTGCGCTGAAACGTAAACTGGACACAGTTTACACTGCCAGCTTAGGAAAGGTACTGGATATTGCATCTTCCATTAGTGGGGAATAATTTACTCTAAACAAAGATTTCCTATTTCTTTTAAAATATTAACTCTCGAATATTGTAACTACTCCTTGAACCATATGAATGGAAAATATGATTGCCATTGGTTAAAAAATGATAGAGGTTGTTTTCATTGCTTAAATAATGTTAGTGGTTGGTCTAAGTTCAATGTCTCTTGATTTATCCTCAAATTCTGACACCTTCCCAAACATATAAATTTCTTTTTACAATAAAGGCAGTGCGATTAGAGGTTTTGATATTGTTAGCAAAATGTCAGCAGCATTGTTACCTAGACATCTTTCTGGCCTACAACTAACCCTGTTATGTCCAGGTTAACCCTAATTCTCTCAGCTAATAGAACCATAATTAGGGCAAATAATGGGGATAAGACAGATCCATGTCTTGTCTCACGGTCAGCAGAAATGTCTCCGGATATTCACCATTAACATTAGCACATACTTCAAACTTACTATCTCATTTATCAAATCAAGTTAAGAAATCAGATCCCAATCCATTCTCATGTAACATAAGCTTCATAAAAGGCCAGTGTACTCGATCAAATGCATTTTCTTCATTGATAGTTATTATCATCAAGGGAGTCTCTCTCAATTGGGCCTGTCCATATAAATTTAACCAGCTGCTTAATATTATCAGCTGCCTTCCTTCCATGGATAAATTCTGATCAATCTGAATTAACCCCTGTCTAGCAAGGTTGCTTACTGGTAAAAAGGGTTTTCCATAGACAGCAGGTTAAATCAACAATAGCTTGAAAGTGTCATCATCCGACAGCACTGATTCGGACCCAGCTCCCAGAGCTCAGAAATTCTTTCTGAGCATGTGCAGGAGTTTATTCGAGCAGTTGTCACCTCACGTCGCTCCCTCAGTCTCTTCCAGAGCTTAACTTTTTGCAAGGTAGTTGACTCTCCAGGGAGCAGGCAGGTATAAAATGTATGGCAGATTTAACTTGCTGTCTACAGAGAACCCTGTTTTCAGGTATGCAGACTTGCTTTCTGTCAATTAGCAGGATTTAAACAGTCATAACTTGTAGAGAAACCCAAGTTAAGGATTATATTGCAGCGCAAACTGGCCCCACCACATGGAGAAAGGATAACAGGGTGAAGAGACTGCGCAGAACTGCTTGTCCAAAGTTAGTGTCTTCTTGGGACATGCTCTCAGACAGCAGTGGGACATAAAAGCCCATAAAAGTGGGACATAAAAGCCCATAAAAGTGAAAAGACAACCAAGTAGCAGTTTGGCATTTGTATTCAATGGAAGTGGCTCTCAGATGAGCTGCTGAAGTCACAATGGCTCTCACTTAATGAGCCTTGACAGAGTCTGTAAACCAGAGTGTAACAGTATGCTACACATTATGCTAGCCAATTAGAGTTTGCTTGGGAACTGCTCTTCCCAATCTGTTGGGATCAAAGGACACAAACAACTAAGAAACTTGATGGCGAGGATGCATCCTTTTCAAATAATATATCAGGGCTCTCTTGCACTCCAAGGATGAACAGACCATTTTCTTTGTGTGCATGCAGTCTCAGAAAAACATCGGCAACACGATAGTTTGGTTAATGGGGAATGTAGAAACCCACTTTTGTAAGGAATTTGGGGTGATTTTGAAGAACCACCCTATTATAAAAGAACTGCAGGTATGATGAGTAAGAGTAATATCTTCTTGAAATGAGGAAGAAAAGACCTCAGAGCCCAAACGTATAGTTCAAACCGAACTTTTATTTTATTTATTATTTAACAATTTTATATACCGACCTTCATAGTAGATTACCATATCGGATCGGTTTACAGTTTAACAAAGGGAAAAAAACTAGAGTAACAAATTCACGTAAACGAAAGATAACCAAAGCAGGAATAAGTCAAAGTTACAATCAACAGGGGGCGAGAACTTGGAAGCTTGCAACAAGCTGGAAAGAAGAAAAGGCCAGTAAAGTAATTTTACCGTAGAGTGTACAAGTTACAAACTTAAGAACGGTGCTTTAATCTGAAGTCTAAGAGTCCATTTATTTTTTTTCTTTGAGAAACGGAGTGACAGACTGGGTAAGAAAGAAGGCCAGCTAGTGATTGTCTGGTGGTTCAGGGAAGGCTTGGAGAAAGAGCCAGGTTTTAAGATTTTTCCTGAAAGTTAATAGGCATGGCTCCAGTCTGAGGTTTGATGGGATACTATTCCAGATGGAAGGGCCTGCTGTCGAAAAGGCTCTGTCTTTGGTCGTAGCGAGGCGTGTAGCTTTAGTGGGTGGAACATTAAGAGTGCCTTTGTAAATGTCTCTAGTTGGTCTGTTAGAGGAGTAAAGTTTGAAAGGTATTTCTAGGTCAAGTTGAAGTTGATGATGGATGGTTTTATGGATTAAGGTGATTGATTTGTATAGAATTCTGTAATTTACTGGTAACCAGTGTAGGTTCCTGAGAATTGGTGATATGTGTTCATAGCGGCTGGTGCTGGTCAACAATCTTGCTGCCGCATTTTGAATCATCTGAAGAGGTTTGGTAGTGGATTTGGGGAGTCCTAGTAGAAGGGCGCTGCAGTAGTCTATTTTGGCGAACAGTAGCGCTTGGAGGACTGTCCTGAAGTCGTGGAAGAATAAGAGAGGTTTAAGTCGTTTTAAGACCTGTAATCTGTAAAAGCAATCTTTCGTTGTTGAATTGACCATTTTCCTTAGGTTTAGACGATTGTCTAGAATCACCCCAAGATCTCTAACCTGCTTACATGTGATGTGGGGGTTGAGTGGTGTTGGTTGGTGGATATTGATATCATTTGAGGAGATGAGGAGAAGCTCTGTCTTAGAAGCGTTGAGGACCAAGTTTAAGCTGTTGAGTAGGTTGGTGATGGATAAAAGGCAGTTATTCCAATGGGTGAGCGCTTTTGAGAGTGATTCTGTTATGGGGATTAGAATCTGTACGTCGTCTGCGTACAGATAATGAGTTAGATTGAGATCTGTTAACAATTGGCTGAGGGGGAGGAGGTATATGTTAAAGAGGGTTGGGGATAAAGAAGATCCTTGTGGTACGCCCAGATTAGATTTTGTTAGAGGTGACTCTTTATTATTGATTTTGACTTTGTAAGTCCTATTGCTGAGGAAGGACTTGAACCAGTTGTACACAGTACCAGAGATGCCAATATCTGCTAGGCGATCCAACAAGATGGAGTGATTGACGGTGTCGAAAGCCGCCGAGATGTCTAATAAGACTAGTAAGAAGGAGTGTCCTTTATCTAACCCTATAATAATATGGTCTGTTAGTGAGATGAGGAGGGTTTCAGTATTGCGTGATTTACGGAAACCATATTGCGAAGGGTGTAAGATCTTTAATCTGAAGTCTAAGAGTCCATTTATTTTTTTTCTTTGAGAAACGGAATGACAGACTGGGTAAGAACTTAACAGCATGTGGATGGGTGTTTTAATCATTGGTCTAAAAAAACCTCCAAACCAACCTTCTTAATTTTTATTTTGCAAACATTTTTTTTAACACACAGTTTTTTCTTTAAAGTAAAATGAGAAACTTATCACAAACCTTCTGCCCCTTCAATATCAGATTGAATAACCAAATAGTTGACGCTGTAAGCGTTTCGCCCGATGGCTGCTTCAGGGCAAAATGTGCAGTGCAACTTCCCAATCTTAAAACCGCAGCAACCCCGCTGCTATTTGGGGCTGCCGCAATTATGAAATCGGGAAATTGGTTCTTCAATATGATATTGAAGGGGCAGAAAGTTTGAGATAAGTTTCTCATTTTACTTTAAGGAAAAAACCGTGTGTTCATTTTTATTTTGCAAACATTTTTTTTAAGAAGGTTGGTTTGGAGGTTTTTTAGACCAATGATTAAAACATCCATCCACATGCTGTTAAGTTCGGTTTGAACTATATGTGTGGGCTCTGAGGTCTTTTCCTCCTCATTTCAAGAAGGTATTACTCATATTATGTTAAATTGACTATTTAGGGAATTTGTTGTGGTTAATTCTTTGAATTTCAATTGCCTTTTTTTCCTATGTAGTTGGAATGATGAGTAAGAGACCAGAGCCTATAATTTACTTACTCGTCATACTGAAGTGATGACCACAAGAAACAACACTTTCCAGGTAAAGACCTTCAAGTCCACTGACTCGAGAGGTTCAAAGGGAGGTTTCATGAGTTGAGCCAGGACCATGTTGATGTCCCGAGGCACTGAAGGTTTATTGACTGGAGGCTTGAAAAATCATAGTCCCCTCATGAACTTTGACTCTAAAGGGTAGAGAGAGACTGGAATTCCATCCACCCGCTGATGATACACCACAATGGTGTTGAGATATATTTTAACTGAATTGGTGCTGAGGCTGAAGACAAGAGAAGGAAGAGATATCAGAGTAAGTCTTTGTGCCACAGGAGAAGGGATTCACATGGCTAGTCTCAAATCATGTAGAGAACATTTTCCAGTTGAAATTATAGGATTTTCTGGTCAAATGCTTCCTGGCTGAAATCAGCACATCCTCTGACTCCCTAGGAAGGAGTAAGGAGGAGACTACTGTGCATTTAACATTAGAGATGAGCTTTGTTTTTTTTCTACCGGGTCATTTTTTGAGTCGGATGCTTCGGGGTAAAGTTCGTTTTTCCTCGGTTAGTTTTTTGGAAAAACGAACAAAAAACAAAACGGGGAAAAACGAAATGGGCCCAAAAAACGACGCAGGAAAACGAAGCTAAAAAAACCCCACCACAAGCATTAAAATGTACTATAATACGTTAAATACAAACCCCCCCCCCCCCCACCATCCCAATCCCTCCCCAAGACTTACTAACATCCCTGCTGGTCCAGCGGGGTCCCACGAGTGATTTCTCCCTCCGTGCCGTCGGGCTGTCTGGCCTGCCTCGCATCAAAATGGTGCCTATAGCCTTTGACCTACTATGTCACAGGGGCTACCAGTGCCATTGGTCAGCCCCTGTCACATGGTAGGAGCAATGGATGGCCGATAGCCTTTGCCCTTACTATGTCACAGGGGCTACCGGTGCCATTGGTCAGCCCCTGTCACATGGGGCTGACCAATGGCACCTCAATGATGGAATAAGCCGTTCACAACCTTCTGATCTAAAGATCACTCATGGGCTGTAAAATCTACTGAAATGGTCTACCAGCGTATTTTGAACAGTAGGTAGGTTGCCTAAAGATGCACCCCTATGATGACCGACCCACGACCAGATTCGGATGGCCTCCTCACAGAAGGCATACAAGCCAGTGTCTGTTTGTTTATTTATTTATTTTTATTTATTTAAAAGCTTTTTTATACCGATGTTCATGTAATAGTGCATATCGCGTCGGTTTACAGGGAACCAAAGTTAGAATTACATCGAACATAAGGATTACATCAAACATAAGAAGGTTTATAGTGAACCAAAGTTAGAATTACATCGAACATAAGAACAGTAACGGTAAACAGTAGACAACTGGGCATTTGAAACAGAGGTTCTAACCCGAAACCATATAATTGTTAACTATTAGAACGGAGGTATACAGGGTTCTAAAAGGACACACTGTAAAAAATTAAGGAACAGGTCCGGGAGTAAATTTGCACATGATAAAGGATAACTGAGGGTATAGCATTCAATGCTGTGGTATTAGGGTTGTAAAGCGGTGTATGGAGACCATGCGATTCATCCGATCTTTATGGAAAGGCTCTTGTGAAAAGCCAAGTCTTAAGCTTTTTCTTAAACGTCCGCAGACAAGGTTCTATGCGAAGGTCCGGGGGGAGAGCTTTCTATTGCGTGGGACCGGCCGTTGAGAAGGCGCGTTTCTTGAGCAAGGACTTCGAGGGGGGTGCATAAAGGGTACTTTTGTACGCTGTTCTGATTGGTCTGGAGGATGTGTGATGTCGAAGAGGGAAGTATAGTTCGAGAGTGGTCTGGGAGTGAATGGTCTTGTGGATCATAGTTAGGACTTTGTACAAGATTCTAAATTTAATGGGGAGCCAGTGTAGGTTCTTAAGAATAGGTGTGATATGTTCTCCTCTGCTGGAATTGGTTAGGATCCTTGCGGCGGAGTTCTGTAACATTTGTAGAGGTCTGGTGGTGATAGCTGGAAGGCCGATTAGCAGGGAGTTACAGTAGTCTATTTTTGAGAATAAGATTGCTTGGAGAACTGTTCGAAAGTCTTGAAAATGAAGGAGAGGTTTCAGCTTTTTTAAAATATGTAGTTTGTGAAAACATTCTTTTGTAGTGTTATTGACAAATTTTTTTAGGTTCAGCCGGTTGTCTATAATTACGCCAAGGTCTCTTACATGGGTGGTGGAGGTCATTTGAGATGAGGTGAGGTTGTTGACTGCCTGTGCATTGTCGTCTTGAGTGATAAGCAGAAGTTCCGTTTTTGAGGTGTTGAGTACTAAGTTGTGGTTGGTGAGGAGGTGTTGATAGACTGGAGACAGCTGTTCCAGAAGTTGAGGGTTTACATAGAACATGACCATCTGATTGTCCATCTGGATCAAGATTATCTTGCCTGAGAACAAGTGGAAGAAAACTCTTAGAGCCCGATATTCAAATGCTACTTAGCCAGCTAAGTAGAACTTAGGCTAAGCAGTGGCTGTTCATCATTTAGCCAGATAAGTCACTTATCCAGCTAATTAGCCAGATAGTCAAAGGGCAGGCAGTGAACATAATTGGGCAGCGTACTTAGCCAGATAAGTCACAATATACTTATCTGGTTAAATTAACCAAATAATTTTAGACCTGCTCCATAGCAGGCCTAAGCTTAGGTGGATAAGACTTATCCGGCTAAGTATAGCCATGCTGCTGAACATCCTGTGTAAGTTAACTGCATAAGTCTTATCCGACTAACTTACTTAACTAGTTATGTCTGAATATTGACTTCTTAGTGCATATCAGATGGCCTGCATTTCCAGAAGGTGATTTGCAATCAGCTTTCTGATTGGGACCACGTCCCTTGGGTCCAAGTGGTGCCAGTATGTGTCCCCCATTCTTTGGTGGAGGCATCAGTAGACAAAATCACTTGATGTGTCAGGATGCGCAGGTGGAGACCAAATCCCAGGACCTCTGAATATATCCGCCACTGCAGAAATGCTTGTATAACAGGAGTCACTGATCTCCGATGGGATAACAGCTAGAACAGCTGATCCTACTGGCACAGGAGGGCCCACATTTACTACGACTAATCATTTCAACAGACCTGCTTGATACATGCAGCATCACTGTACAAAACCATATGACACAGTCTCTACTCAGTAGAACTTACAGACTAATCAAGACAAACATGCAGTTTAAAAGACTTTGGGAATTTCATTTAAGAAAATGCCAGTGGTTAAAACAATAAGGCTGTAAGTGGGATAATCAGAGGTTAAAATTAAAAAGGAGCCTCAAAAATGTGGATTTGAATTAAGCAAGAGAGGGAGCATGATGCACCAATTCAGGCAGTCTAATCCCAGCATATGTTGCAGGCAGATGGAAAGCATGGAGTTTGGAGTTGATCATAGAGACGAAAGCCATAGATAGGAGTGACTTGCCTGATGAGTGGAGTATACGAGGAGGTGTGCAGGGAGAGATAAGAGAGGAGAGGTAGGAGCTGCAGAGTGAAAGCTTTTTTGGTGAGTAAAGGAAGCTTGAACTGTATGAAGAAAAGGATAGGGAGCCAATGTAGTGACTTGAGAAGAGGGGTTTATATGGGTGTAGCAACTTTAGTGAAAGATAAGTGCACAGCTGAATTTTGGATAGATTGCAGTGGAGATTGATGGTTTCTGGGAGACCCCTTTAGAAGTAGATTGCTGCAGTCTATTTGGGAGATGATGAGAGAATGGATAAGGGTTCTGGTAGTGTGTACAGAAAGGCAGGGATGGACTTTGGTGATGTTATAGAAAAAGAAACAACACATTTAACTGTTTTGGATATGTGTAGTGAAAGAGAGAAGTGTCAAAGACGATCTCAAGGTTATGGGTTGAGGAAATCAAAGGATGACAGTGTTATCCACATAAATAGAGAAAGAAGGAAGAGGGGAAGAAGGTTTCAGGAGAAAAATAAGGAGCTCTATTTTGGCCATGTTAATTTTAAATGGCAGTGGGACATCCAGATAGCAATGTCAGACAAGCAGGCTGAGATGTGGGACTGAATTCCTGATGAAATTTCTGGTGTAGAGAGGTAAATCTAGGAATAATCAGCATAAAGATTTTATTGCATGCCATGTAAAGAGATCAGAGCACTGAGGGAATTAGAATACAAAGAGAAGAAAGCAAAGGACAGAGTACTGAGGAACACTAATTGAAAGTGGGATGATAGTAGAGGAGGATCCACCAAAGGAAACACAAGGTATAATGGGAGAGGTAAGAAGAGTACCACGACACAACAGAGTCCTGAAACCCAAGTGAGGATGGAGCATCAAGGAATAGATAATGATTGGGTCAAAAGAAGCAGATAGGTCAGGAAGGGTAAGGATTGAATAATAGCCTTTGGATTTAACCATAAACAGGTCATTGGAGTCTTTGGCAAAGGCTGTTTCTGTGGAATGTAGATGGCAAAAACAAGAGCGGGATGGATCGAGAATGGCTTGAAAGGAAAGTGGAGGTAATCAGCAAAATGGAAGAAGGAGATGGGACAATAGCTGGCAGGGCAAGTAGGGTCTAGTGAGGGTTTTTTGAGGAATTGTATGATCAAAAGAAATACCTACTGAATCTGAATGTTAACTCTCTTTGAGCTGTCAATGAAACGGCATGAAATAAAAAAAATTAAAATATATACAGCATGTTTAAAGACAGTGGGAACAGTTGCAGTGGAAAATGATAGCCTGAGGAAATGTCAGATGAAAGGGATGACTTCAGGAGGAATAGAACTGAGTGGGAATGGGGACAGAGGAAGCAGTACTGAGTTTGGAGGAGGAAAGTGGGGCAGAGGAATAAAGTGGGAGAAAGGGAGAGAGTTGACCTAGGTGAGAACTTGAGACTAATTCTGTCACCCATAATCTGGGCAGAGAGTAAAAGGGATTGGAAGGTAAAGGCATGCTGAGGGGGGGAACTGAGTGCGGAAAAAAGACGGCGAGGGTTCAATGCCACAGAGCTTGTCAGATGAACAGTCTTGTTTGTTAAGTGTGATAGCAGAAAGGAAGGAGGTCAGCCATCAATCTGAAATAATATGAAGTCCACATGGGCACGGGATTTTAGCCAGAAACGTTCTGCAGAGGGGGTACAGGAATCTAGGAATCAAATTCGGGGGGTGAGGCAAGGCTTGGGATTGGGATACCTTACAGGATGGATAAGGGGAAAGGCAAGAGTGTCTAAAGCAGAGGAGTAAGGTATTATAAGAAGAAACTGCCTCATCCACTGATTCAGACAATATAGTGAAGGACAAGAGGGATGAGATAGTAGCGGAGAGGATATAAAGGTCAACAGCCTGGAGGTTCCTGAAAGTGTTGGGGGTGACTAGACAAAGCTGTGGGGGAGGGTGGTTTAGTGTGGAAGTTTTATTTATTTAAAAGATTTCTTACCCACCCTTCCATAGTTCATGGCAGGGTACAATAAAACATCCATATTAGGATGGTCTGAGGGGGGAAAAACTGAGGTGGAGAATCAGAGACAGCAGTTGGAAGAAAAAACTAGGTCAAGGCAGTAGCCATGCTTGTAAGCATTTATGTATTTATTAAAAAAATTTGTATTCCACATCTTCTAATTACCATTTCTCAGCATGGATCACAAACAGAGAGACATAATATATATAATCCTCAATCAAATTAAAATAACCATTTTACATAAAACACATTACAAACATTATTTTAAAGAAAAATCTAACAACAATCAAAGTAAGTTAGTTAAAAGCTTTTTTTCTAAAAACCTTAACATCCCTTACATCTCTGACCTCATTAGGTAGTTCATTCCAGAAAAAGGGAGCAGCATGAGAAAATGCTCTGTTTCTTGTAATCTAAAGTTTATAGTCCCACGCTGCAAGTAAAGTTAACAAACATGTACTAGAGGATCGTAAAGAATGTTCTGGCATATACCAGTTCAATTTAAGTCCTCGGGAGCAGTTATATTCTGAGTATAATAATTTATGAATTAATAGTGGCCAGTGGTTGGTGTTCCACCTTCACGGAGCGGAAGGATGGAGGGCTGCCATCTCCAAAAAAAAAACAGGGGTGGGTAAGAGTATGGGGCAGGGGTGTGGCCTGCTTGTTGCAGCGGTTGCTACCCCTAATTGAGCTGGATGTTCACATGGATGCAGATCCGGCGCTGCTCTCTACATTGGTGTTGGGGTGGAGGGGAATTAGGACTGGAGGGTACTGGAAGCCAATAGTAACAGGTGGGTGAGAGAAACAGATAAAAAAAAAAAAAAAGATAAAGTGCGTAGCTTGCTGGGCAGACTGGATGGGCCGTTCGGTCTTCTTCTGCCGTCATTTCTATGTTTCATTTCTAATAGCAAAAATGTAAATAATGTTCTTTTCACTGGCAACCAATGTGAATAGAATAGAACTGGAGTTAAGTGCCCATGTATACCTACTCCGACAATATTCTAGCTAAGGCATTTTGGACTAATTGTAGAGTCGAATCAAGTTATTTGAAAGACACACCCAAAGACTATTACAATAATCTATGTACCCCATTACTAAGGTTTGGAGAATAGTTCTAAACAACTCCCTGGGTGAAAAGAGCTTTAAGGGCTTTAGAAGTTTTAATTTATAAAAGGCCAATTTTGCTACATGCCAAATCTCATAATAAAGTCAGAATCTATAATTCTATAACCAAACCAACCAAGCCTTCCCATAACATCAACCTGCGAAATATCCCTGCCAATATCCCCTCAGTGGTAACACGCTAGAGAACTATATAGATCTTCTCTAGAAATCACATGATCTTTGGCAGTCTATTATCAAAACCCAACCTCTAGCCTATATTAGGCTCCGTACATGTTAATTATGTTATTACCCCCATATATCTTAATCCAAGTTAATTCGACCTGTTCATTGTAAGACATTTACTTGTCATTGTTGTTATTGTTTAAAATGTAAACCGAATTGATCAGTAATTCTGTTATTGGAAAGTCGGTATAGAAAAATGCTAAATAAATAAATAAATAATTACACCAAGATTCTTGACCTCAAACAAAAGAGACAAGCTAACATCTTCAATTCTCAAAATAAGAATTTTGGCTGGAAGATTGTCTGCCTACCCATAAGAGCTTGGTTTTTCCCAAATTAAGAGAAATGCTACATTCTGATATCCAGCTCCTTACTTTTATAATATAGGATCTAAGTTGAGTTATAAGGAGATCATATTTATCACCGCAAGGAATAAAAAACTGGGTATCGTCTGCGTATGTGTAACATAAAACCCGAAGATGTTTTAAAACTGCTCCCAATGGCGTATGATATATATTAAAAAGGACTGAAGACAAAGCCAACCACTGTAGCACTCCACATGTCAATGAATGCCAAGATAAATACAAACGCCCCAGCTGTACCCATTGCTTCCTCTGAGATAAAAATATGAACCATGACAGCACTGTCCCACCCAAACCAATAGATTAACTGCCTAATCAAAACATCATGCCTGACTGTATCAAAGGCAACAGTTATATACAACTGAACCAGAAAACCAGCCTTTCCTTGATCTGGATAATTATACAGAGATTCTAATAAGAAGAGCAATAACAACTCTATGCTATAACCTTTTCAGAAACCAAATGGCATTATATATGAGGAATTCATCAGATTGTTGGAGAACACATTTCTCCAGAAGTTTAGCTAAAAAAAGGCAAGTTTGATATTGGGTGATAATTGAATAATTCTTGGATAGAAACTGCAACCTCTTTTTTTTACCAGCCTAACAGTGGCCATCTTTAATCTTTCCGGTACTGGTCCTTCAATAAATGGCTTATTAACCAGGCTTTTTAATACATTAATCATCTTATCCTTTATAGTTTTTATTAAGTGAAATGCACAGGGATCCAAATAAAAATTAGCAGATTTTAAGGTACTCAATGATGTCAGCTCAGGCGTTATAAATGGCAGTAGAGAAGAACTGGAGATCAAATGAGGAGGTTAAAGCAAAGAGTTTTGAAACATAAATGTCAGAGGGGTCATCAGCATGGAGATTAAACTCCCCAAGAATAAAGGAAGGGAAAGATAGTTCAAGTAAGAAGCAAAGCCTGGAATCAGAGTCAATGAGCAGGGAGGAGGGAGATTTATCAAGGCAGTTGATAAATGACAGCTGCTCGGAGAGAGTGTAGGTCAAATAGGAGAATGGAGTGGGCCTGGAAGAAGGGGTTGAAAGCTATAAAAAGAGGAGAGTAGCAGTCCAACACCACCACTGTGGCCTACCATGTGAGCTGTATAAAAGCAAAGATAACCTCTATGAAAGAGAGCAGCAACTGGAGAAGAATCCTTAGGGGAAAGCCAAGTCTCAGTCAAGGTGAGAAGATAAAGAGTATGAGATATAAAGAGGTCATGAATGTAGGCAAGTTCGTTGGAAACAGAGTAGGACTTCTACAGACAGCATGAAAAAGGAAGAGAAGAGGGAAGGAAGAGGGGAACAGGGATAAGATTGGGTTGATATGTACAGATTAGATGAAGGTTGACTTGGAGGGCCAGCCCTGAGAATGATATTCCTTGCTGAGAGTAGGAGGAAGAGCACAAGATTTCATAGGTGGAGGTGTGATGATAATAATGAGGATGAGATTCTGTCAGAAAGAGTTGAAACGGCTAGATGAGAGGAAGAAAACTGAAGCTTAAAAGCAGGGGACAGAACAGAAGACTGAATGGTAGGTGAGGTAAAGAATTTAGAGAAGGGGGATAGTAGATTTGATGTTACCAGTGGTTTGCTTCAAGAAATAAGACTGGGGACTGGGAGGGAGATGCTTCCCACCTCAACTTCTTGCATCAAGACTCTGATGACACTTCACTGCTTGATGAGGAATGGCTCACTGCTCAATCTTGCACCAAGGTTTTGGGCTTTTACTTGCTGGTGCCTTCCTTAGGGCCTTCATCTTCTATGCCCAGTAGTGTTGTACCCTATGAGACATCCAACCACAGCTGTAGCAGTTCATAGAGTCGTGGTCAGAGTGCAAGTAGTGACAGGAGATGGAGTATTTATCTGTGATGGAAATCCAGCATTCAGTGATGCAGGGCTTGAACTCACTTAGTAACAAGGAAGATAAGAAGACTAGGCCTAAATAAATAGATAATTTCTAAGGAAGAGACACATCCATGCGGGAGCTTGGATGAAGAAAAACAGAAAGGATCCTGAGGCAGTGTATGCCCATGGGAACTCCCACGCAACCTCAATAAAGTTCTTGCTAGCTCCGAGAGCTGGGTCCTTGCTGGCACTTTTGGATGAAAGCACTCTTTTGTAATGGCTAACTCATGCCTGCTTGTTGTTGGAGAAATAGCTATTTACATGGATAATCGGCATTTGAAAATTGCTCTCCATATGACCAGAGACAATACTGAGCATCATCAAAACCCTGCAGTTTGCTCCTGTTATTGTCCATTTTGTACTTCGCAGTCTTATTTTATTTTGATGTTATATTATTGTGGGGGCAAATTTCAAACTGTGCGCAGAAGTGTAAAGTCTGTAGGTACCTTTTACCCGCAGGCCAGTTTTCAAAGGGAAAATGTTATCCTTGAAAACTGATTTGGAAATAGTTTGTGCACAGGCCGGCCTGCACCTGCTATCTGCACAGGTACTTTTTCCAGCAAACTTCAAAGGAACATGCGTAAGTGCTATCTCCTCATCAGCCTCACCCGTCTGCGTGTAAAGTTAGGCGTGCAGTGGCCTTGCACGTGTAACTTTATGCACAGCTAGGGTAGGTCATTTTCAAAGACCCCATTTCCATCTGTAAAACAATGTTATGTGCGGAAATGGCTCTGAAAATTGCCCTCTGTGCTGTTGTCATTATTTTTAAAGCTCTTTTTAGCCACTTTGTGGACAATTTTGCCCAGCTTGTAGAGTTGTAAGTTACCCACATGCTTTTGAAAGCATGTATCTTGTAGCTAATTTTCCGAAGGGAAACCACCCGAGCTGCTTCTGTTTGAAAATCAGCTGCAAGTACACACATGTACAAAAGTGTCCTTGTATTCTGCAACTGCTATTTGTGCAGGCAACTAGTCAGGGAGAGGGGTTAGGAAAATACCATGCAACTATTGGAAAATGTAAATGCAGGCACATCAGCTTACTACCCCAAGCTAAACACCCACCCTGGGAACGCCTCGTTTTAACATAAGAACATGCCATACTGGGTCAGACCAAGGGTCCATCAAGCCCAGCATCCTGTTTCCTAGCTACACATGTGCATGCTGTGAAAGTCCGGCACACTTTCAGCCATTCTGAGGGGGACAGTTTTGACCCAGGGTAATCTATCCAGGTAAAGTTGCTCTAAAAACTGTCTTCTTTACGGACAACAGGCACACATTTCCATTCCAATATAGTTTCTTGAATCGGAACTGCAAAGCTTTACAAGGTCTATCTTGAGCATGGATATTAAAGAGGAGACAGAGAGAGAGAAGGAGCAGGCCTGGCATATCCACATTTATGGCAACTGAGGATTTTGCTGCCCTTAGGCACTATTGGTGCTATAGCATGCCCTACCCCCCAGACCTCCTTTTCCTGCTCCAGCCCCTTCCCTCCCAGGCAGCAGGCAAAGAACAGGAGAGGAGGAGCTGGACTAGCTAGCAGAGCTGCTTTTCTTTGGCTCTGCTGTCTTCTCCAGCCTCAACCCCTCCCTTCCTCCTGTTCTTTGCCTGCTGCCTGGGAGGGAAGGGGGCTGGAGTAAGAAACAGAGGGCTGCTTTCTGCCGAGTGAGATTCAGAGCAGCTGAGAAGAAAAATCTTCAACCATCCTGATGCCTCCAGATTCTTGCCTGCCAGCTGCAACACTTACCTAGTTCAAACTGGTCAGAAAGATTACCACAGGCCTGTCTAACTTCTTCACTGTCCCAACCCAAGGGATAGAGAGCACAGCCAGCGCCAATCAACAAGCCTGCAGAGAGAGAAAAGACAAAAGTGTTTGAGACTCCCTTCCCAATTTGCCTAAATCAGAATTTCATGGCGGATCAGCACTGGAAAGGTAATCATGCCAGGGACAGGAGTGACCTACTTTTCAGTAAACATGACATATGGGAGCACTGTGCAAGTACTTTCTCTTGGCAAGAAACAACATTTTTTAACATGCAACACCAACATCACAAATCATTAAGCAAGATTACAGATATTCTACTAATGCAGCTTTTGTTAAACTTGCTCCAGATGCACTAAAGGATTTTTTCCCATTTTTTATCTACTGGAAAAATGCTTAGTATATCGGCCCCTGATTCTATATGAAACTTTTGCCATTCATTCTGACTGATTTTGTTGAGAAACGTGAGCACAAGTCTAACAAGACCCTATGTTTCGAAAATATATGTGCTCTTATTAAACATTGCTTTATTACCGTTTTCTGTATCTTGCCTCTATTGCTTCTGCTTTTTAACATTTCAATTTTTAATATATTTCATTTCACAATAGTTCTATACTTTCTTGGAATAAAAGGCGGGTGCCTTCCTTTTCTGGCCACACTGCCTGCTTTTAGAGTTTTCCCTCCCCTGAGTTCACTTTTTGGCTGCCACGCTGTCTTTAAGTCTCAGCAACAAGGAACTGGATGTACTGTCTGGGATCTGCCACACAGGCTGGCCCTCGTCAGAGGCAGGACGATGAGCTGGATGGATCTTTGGACTGACCCAGCACGGCACATCTTATGTCCTAAATCAGAATGAAAAAGAAGGCGCTTTGGGGGCGGACAATTTAGGAATCTCACTAGCAGCTTGCAAGCCCATGAGAACAATCTAGTTTGAAAACCGCGATGGCACGCAAATGGGTGGATTCTGTTGTGCCCGGTACTCTGCACCCGCAGGAGAGCAAGTGCAAACTGCACACCAGAAAGTAGGTCAGGAGAATTGGAAATTAAATCTCTGTACAGATTTTCACTCCATCCCCTCTTTGGGGCGGGGGAGAGGGGATTTTCAAAGGCTCTTTTTATATAGGTAAACATGCATTTGTTGTAAAATGCTGGTTTCGGCTAAGTACATTAACTCAAATATTTTTCCTAATAATTCTACTTCATGTTATCATTTCTTCATAAACTGTACAGTGTAAGTAAGCTTATAAACAAATAAAACAGGTTCTTACAGTATTTGAAACAATATCTTTTACACTTCTCTCTACTCCACACATTAAAGAGCAGGAACTGAATACTTCTCTGTTACCAGATCAAAGCATATCAGAAGAAAGAGAAGAAGCTTTTCATGAATCATTCACTGTGGATAAAGTAGTAGGGTTGCCATGTTAGTCCAATGTGCAGAAAAAAGTAACCTAAGGTAATACATTTTTATTGCGCTAACTTAATAGATTCCTTGACCGGTTTAAAAAAGTTACACTCCCTTTATCTGGTCAAAACTAAGATTTTAAAAGGGTTGCTCGTGGCAAAACCGGGAGATACACACTTGACTCGGACGTACGCGGGCCGCGTGGATTTTAAAATTGCCCAGGGTCACGGGCGTATCTCCCGGTACACGGATAATGAAGTTTTGGCAAAAAGGGGGGCGAGTGGGTGGGCCTGGACTGCACCAAGCAGACAGTTACATGCACTAGTGTGCACCGGGATCCCACAACCGCGTAATTTGCTTCTGCTATGGGCTGCATGTAAGTAGGTAAATAAAAAAAAAAAAAGATAGTTAGTGGTGTTTTAAGGGTTGGGGTTAGTAGGGTAAAAGGAATGCTAGTTAGGTAGGGGAGTCCTCTCTTTTACTGGGGCGAACTGGGAGAGAACTGGGAAATAGGCCTAACGCGTCGCCGCACGAATCTACTAAAATCCCACCCCCCACCCCCCCACTTACATACTGCAGACGGCATTCGTGCGCACATGCACACGTTGATATAAAATCAGGTGCACATGCACATAGGCAATTTCATAACATGCGGGCATTTTATAAAATTGATGGGTCCATGTGCGCGTGCAGGCAAACACACGCACATGTACACATACGCGTCTCTTTGAAAGTTACCACTAAAACGAACAAATTAAAGCAAACTTCTCTGAACATAAAATATATTAATGTAATCTAAGATTCACTTGAATGCTCAGACATCATCTTTTGTTTTAACCTTCTCGTTTTGATTGGATCTGAAAAAGGGAACGTAGCTCCAATAAAAAGGTACCATCTTATACTATTAGTATTTTTTGTTTCTTGATCTTTAATTCCATAGCAGGTAACCACTTTGATCCCCAGCTTGAGTCTTCCGTTCTTTGGGTCGGCCGGGGCGGGGGATGCTGTGGAGGCAGTGTTCATAGCCCTTGGGGGAAAGGGGGGGAGGGGGGGGAGTCTCAGTCACCGCACAATGGCGACACCTAGTGGCCAGATTTAGGGCCCACAATTGCAGGTTTCAAGGAGCCATGGTGCACGGCCCTCAGCCCAGGACTGCAGTGGCTGAATTAAAAGTAAATTTGAAGGGGATAAAATATATAAGGGGAAAAATTCCCGGGTAGTTGCAAATAAAGGCTCATGGCGCCAGAGATACTGTGATTCATGCAAATCGCTTGCCTCCCAGGCCCTGCCTGAGGGTGGGACCCAACCGCAATTGTCTGTTGGATACTGCAAGTGAAACGTGCATCATCATGTTCACCCAAAGGCATCATTACATCAAACACTGAACACATGTTTTCCAATTAGCAGTTCAAGGAAACTCCTAAGGAGCACTCTAAATCTTCTGCAGACAGGAAAATTGCCTCCATTTGTGACCATTTTTGTTTTATGCACATTCTTAGAGACGCAAAGTGAGATGGAGCTCACAGATGCCTTCTAGGAATGTGATTTGTGTAGCATTTTGTGGAAGAAGGCTTTGGAAGGCCAAACTAACAATAATCAAACTGCTAGCGTGAGTCAGAATTCCCTGCTTCTTTAATTAAGCTCACACCCGCTTCCTCACTGTCCCCCACGCGGGGCACTGTCACTATATTGCAGAACCTGTCCTGAAAGGCCCTGCTTTGGTATAAAGCACATTTTCTTCTATTCAGAGGGAGGGTAATTTTCAAAAGGCATTTCCATGGGTAAAAATGTGTTATATAACTGCCCGCCCGATACGTATGTAAACTTAGAGCCTGCATGCACATACATTTACCTGGACTGAGCGGAAGCGTTTCTGGGGACAGAGTTAGGGAGGGGTTTGGATTTAGGCGCATACTTTTGTATTTACAAAAACAGTCACACAAATTTCCCTGAGAAATTTCGGTATACAAATCAGCAGGTGCAACTGTGTGCAGATAGTTTTGGTAAGGCTATTTTCAAAGTGGACAAAAGCATGTAACTTAGGCGTGAAACTTGGTGTAACCTATGCGTGTATTTGCCGACTTTCTTTTGCAGGCTGCTACAAAATCACTCCCTAAAATATTCAGAGGATTCCAATTCATTTGTCCCTCAGCAATTGTTCTATTAGTTACAAGGAAAGATGTAAACTAGTTTGTTAAAGGCTAAAACCTTACTATAATCCAATCATTCACTGCAACTGTTTAAGCAGCAATGATAGCTTAAAATAATAGCTTTTGCTTTCCTCTACTGCTTCTTCTTTTGGTCTTACCTCTAAATATCTTTTTTTTTTTTTTTACTTCTAGTATAGTTGTTTGTACTTTCAAATTGTTTTGTTATAAAATGGCAGGCAGATTTTAGTATGTCCACACTTCATTTATACTTTATCAGGTCCATTTTCCAAGGAATTACCCAGCTAAATTGCTCCAGGAGAAAACTGACCCTTTCAGAGCCCACAAATACAGGGCCGGTGCATCCATTAGGCTAACTTCGGCCGTCGCCTAGGGCGCCGAGCCATAGGGGGTGCCGAAGAGCAGCCACATGGTGCCGCAAGCAGGGCCTGTCCCGCTCGCGGCAAACAGAAATAGAGACTGTGTGCTTCTCCCTGAGAAGCACACAGTGTCGCGCCCCCCTCCCACCTGTTTTGGTGCTGACTGTTTCCATTTCTCTTTGCCGCGAGCGGGATAGGCCCCGCTTGCAGCACCACGTGGCTGCTCTGAGGCGCCCCCTATGGCTCGGCGCCCTGAGAAGCACACAGTCGGCGCCGAAATAGGTGTGGGGTGGGGTGCGACTGAGAAGGGGGCGCGACCTGGGGGTGGGGCAGCAGCGCAAGGGTCGTCTAGGGCACCAAATACCCTCACACCGGCCCTGCATAAATATACCCACCTAGTTTCTCTTGTGAGGTAACGGGGCCATCTCAAGCCAGTAGTTAGGTCGGGGAAGGCAAACAACACTCTTAAATTTGATTTTCAAATCTACATGCAGTGTTAGCCCCCCTTTTTGATGCCTGTAGAAAAACACAGGTGCAGGTTGGTGTTGCCAACCTCGTTTATTTACTGCATGTTTGGGCTTGGTTTTTAGCAATTCGCCGTTTTTTGGTTTTTTTTTAATTTGCGAGTAGCTTATTATTGGGCTTTTATTTTTTCCAACTCATGTTGTTTTGGGTTTGGTGGGCGGCACTCGTGCTCTGCTGTCATCTCTGATTGGCTGCTGCTGCCGATGAGGCCATCTCTCTGGGACTGAAATAGCCCAATCTGCCAATACTCCCCTACGGCATCTGTCCTGCCGTTCCTGTCCATTCTGAGCTTACTTTTTCCAGATACATAAGTAAATTTTTCAGGTATGTTGATTCAGCATTTGTGATATAAATCCACACCTTTTGCTTTATTGTCTTTACATAGTATATATTTGAAGCTTCCTTCATTTCACAGAATATCTAAGACTGAAGCTCTACTCCTTCCCGTTCACAATCCCGAGAGATTGCTGACATACAGGTAAAACATTATGGCCCATGATAACCTGTAATGGTGGTTTTTTTATATGTTCCATGCCACTTAAGATTTCATAAGTTTATGTCTCTCTTTTTTTTTTTTTATTTCTTCTCCAAGCTGGAGAGATCCTTTGTAAGAAAGCCTGTCCATACCTTGTGTTCCTGTCATCTCTGATTGGCTGCTACTCTTCTGAACGGTTTTGATTTACTATGGCTAACTTAAACAACTGGGATAAGTAGTAAAAGGTATTGCAAAGCGAGGAAGGAGGAATGTGAGTTGAAAGCATGGTTTCAGCCTGTTGTCAGCGGTGACAGTAAGGCTATGTGCAAATTTTGTAAATGCGAAATTCGTGTGCATCATCAAAACATTTGGCTCCTTTGTCATCTATGCGACTCTCTAACATTGCTTATTACCACTGTAAAACGAAACATAACTGTGCAACAGTAGGAACTGAAGTACGCTTGTTTTATAGCCCGTCACAATACAGTATCTACTGTTGATCACCTATGCGAGTTGACAGCTGCGACACATAGCAAAGACATTAGGCTTCACAGAACTAAGTGTAGAGCCCTAATTTGCAATGTGATTGCGCCCTCTTTACTCAAAAAACTTTTAGATGACATCAACGTGTCATACTCGTTGATTATTGAGGAAAGCACAGATACTTCAGCACAGCTTTAAACAGAACTGTTTCTACATTTCTTGGTCTAATTGATTTGCAGGGTGAAACAACTGATGCTATTGCCTCGTCTGTGCATTGATTTCAGCAAGTGTATTGGAATAGGAACTGATGGGTGCAATGGTATGATTGGCAAACAACTCAGTGTACACCAACCCGAAATGATTAAATGCTGATTTACAGCTGGTTAAGTGCGTGTGTTACTCACTTCAGCTGTGTGCGAGCAAAGCTGATGAACAACTGCCCCGGCATTTAGAGTTTTTAAGTTGGACAATCGTATTCTTGGTTTTCTCACAGCGTCCAGTGACGGAGATATTATGCAAACTTGGACAGAACCCCATTAGACTTGTTCAGCTGTCTAACACCAAATGAATGTCCATGTATAATTGCTGTGAATTTGTTCTGTCTCAGTGGGATGAATTAAAACTTCACTTTAATTTATGCAAAGTCAAGGAGAGATGTTACAATGCTGAAATTCTGTCAAACATGTACAACGATCTTGCCAATAATTTATACCTACATTTTTTGACACCAATACTGAAGCAGTTTAACAGAATTAAACTATTTCGACTGGAATCTGGTAATCAATTTGTGATAGCAAGACAACCTGCTGTCATTCTTTCGCTCGATATTGTCATGATTCGTAATCCCTGCATTTGTACCATCATCTGATGAGGATCGTATTGCTTTGAATCTTTTTGATGCATCTATCTTTTTGCCTATACCTGCAATTGATTTTGGCGAAGTTTTCCATCTCTTGCTTCAAGAGCTGAAAACTTGATCAAACCAAAGTGACAGACGTAATGAATCATTGCATGGGGATCTTGATTGAGGCCACAAAGCAAATACTGAACAGACTCCCAGAGAACATAAAGCTGTGGGGATCGCTGACATCTTTCAGCCCTTCTGCAATACTATCTCAAGTGAAACAGCTGCTCTTGTCAAGTTATTCACAGGTGAGGTAGGGTTGCTAGTCATTCAGTATAAATCAAGGAGCTTGGTGCAGTGGAAGATGGCTGATGACACCAACCCAGAAGCTCTTTGGATTGAAGTTCACAACTACAGAGATGCTGGTGGTGATCGTGCGTATGGGAATTTGGCGTTATTTGCTCTGTCACTCTTTTCACTGCCTCTAAGAAATGCAGATGTTGAGCCTTCTCTCTAGTAAATGTAATTAAGTTCAAGACAAGAAACCATATGGCCACTGCAACTCTTTTGGCAATTTTGCAAGTGTGTTATGGAATGAGACGCCGGGGTATTTGCTGTAACAACTTCCTGCCAGCAGTAATAAGCTGAAGTGATTCAATGAAAATATGTATTGGGACAATGCTGACAATACAGAGGATGTTGTCATCAACTGTCAGACCCCTTTTTAGAGCTACGACAATAATTTCCTCCATTACACTCACAAATGTGTTTAAGTGTTTTCTGTACATAAATATATTCTAATGAAAATAGTTTAATCTTGCATGCTTTGGGCTTGTTTTTTCGGCAAAGTGCGCTCGTTGTTTCATGACTATCTGGCAACATAGGTGCAGGTCCTTTTCCGGGTAGTTTCCCTTTGAAAATTAATGCCAAGGTCTGTAGAGAAGAAAAGTACCTGCTGACTTTGCAGTTCCATGGGTTTTTCAAAATTGCCCCCTATAAGTATCAGTGCGATTGCTGCATAGACCTTTCATAAGAATGAACACAGCAGCACACAATTCAAAAATGAGCGTGGCATGCCTCAGCTGAAGATTTCTAAAATGTTTATTCCCACAGATAATAATTACAATTCTGAAGTGAAAAGAGAGAAATCTCAATGCTTTGGTTTGTTCTATTTGCCAACTCAATTATCTGAAATTGTTGAGTTAGTATAGCTGCTTTTAAAACTATTTTACCCTTATTTTATCTCCTCTGTACAATAATCACGATGGGAATTCTGCTCTCTTTGGAGGGTTATGGTTACAAGGGAAGCCCCAAATTCTGAATTCTTCAATATTCACAGATCAGCGGGGGTCAGCCTTACAGCGGACAAACCTCTACCCTCGTGCCGCTCTCAGTGGGTAACATCTCCATTACATGCCTGGCAGTGCTGGCTCTTAGTGTGGTGACATTCAAAGAAGGGGATTCAGTAAATGCAAACCATCATCCTTTCCCTTCCACTAGCATAAATATCTTCCTTTACCTCTCCACCCTTCACCTCCCTGGCATAATCACCTTGCCTCCCTTACGCTCCTCCTCACCCGCCTGGCATAGTTACCTTTCCTTTCCTCCCCACCCTCCTAGCATAAGCACTCCCCCCCCCCCCCCAGCCCCTAACAATCAATTTTTCTTCCCTGCCATCTTCCCTCATTCTCTGTATAATCACCTTCCCTTCTCTCTTCCCCTCACCCCACCACCACCCCCTTACCCCTGACCTTTTTCCTCCTCCTCCATCTGGCATAATCACCATCCCTTCTCTTCCCATGCCCCCATCCCAATGGTTTAATCCTGCTCTCTCTCAGTGGCCCTTTTCTGGCTTAATTCCCCTGTAGCATCAGGGGGAATTACGCCAGAAAAGGGCCAGTTTCTGCCACTACCTACCCAGTTTCTCCCACTCACCTTTTATGGCTCTTCTGGGCCACGGCAGCAGTAGCTGAAGCAATAGAGATCCAGCATGGGGCCCGAGCTGGCCTGTGTACTCCAGCAGGCCCTGCAGTGTCCCACCCCTTGTTCGGGGTTCCTTAGTCACAGAAGACCTGTGCAAGAGGAAGGGGCAGAGCGCTGAAAGGCCGGCCGGAGCACACACACTAGCTCTGGCCCCATGCTGGATTTCTTTTCTGTTGAGCTGGTGGTGTCCTGCACTAGCTTTTTTACTTCAGCCTCTAGATGGCCCGCTCAGAAAAAATCTAGAAGACCCTGATTGCAAACCACTGCTCTTAATAGTTTATCACACTGCATTTTCCCAGGTAGAGACCTCTTTATTTTATTTATTTATTTATTTTTTTAAATATCTGAAGACTGGGGTTAATTAAATCAGTCTTCCTCTCACCACACACACAGACAATTGCCCAAGCCTGGATCTGGACACTTCAGTATCATCTCCTGCTTTTCCGCTCACTGTGTGTCCTTGAAGAAATTATTTATCCTCCCTATACTCAAAACACTCAGGGGCGGATTTTAAAAAGCATTTACATGCGTAAATCTGGGTTTTACGCATGTAAATGCACTTTACTCGAGTAAGTGGGCTTTTGAAAATTGCTACAATATATGCCATTGAATCGTCCATAGGATTTATTCGCATAAGTGCACTTTACGTGAGTAAATGGCTTTTGAAAATTGCTACAATAGTAGTTACATTTATGCGCGTAACTCCTTTGAAAATTACCCCCATAATCTGTGCACATTGGGCCTTGCTCAATAAAGATGTATTTTTTTTTTCCAAAGGTAGATTTTAAGAGCCGCACACAGGCAAACGTGGGCTCACGTTTGCTGGCACGCGCACATGGACGCGCCGATTTTATAACATGGGCGCGTCTATGTTATAAAATCCGCTACCCACGCGCACAATTTTATATCAACGTGCGTGTGTGCGTGCGAATGCCGTCTTGCACGAGTAAGTGGGGGGATTTTAGTAGACGTGCGCGGCGATACATTAGGGCCTGGTTCCCTGTTCCCGCCCAGTTCGCCACAGTAAAGGAGCAAACTACCTAAACACCGTACCTAACCTGCCTCCCTTTTTCCCTCCTTGTCCCGACCGCTAAAACCCCTCTGCTGACTACCCTAAATTTTTTTATTTTACTATTTACCCGCAGTCCATAGCAGCAGCAAGTCACGCGGTTGTAGGATCCTGGCGCACGCTTGTGTGCGACACTGACTTTAACGGCGCTGTCCCGGCCCGCCCACGCCCCACCCCTTTTTGCAAAAAACTTTCCAATGCACGTACCGAGACATATGCACGTGGCTGCAGGCCTCTTAAAATCCATGCGGCCCAGTCAAGCTCATATCTACCGGATTTGCTTTAAAAATGTGCCCTTTTATGAATAAGGCTCTTTGTGTCAGAGTGAAGTGAGTTGGTTGGTCTCAGTCATGACAAATGCATGCCTACATCTGGTACAATTATCAGTCTCTGATCAGGGATCCTGCAGACTGGAACAACAAAAGGAGCTGCAAGTCCGGATTACAGGACACAGCTGGACCTATGTGCCCAGGCTCAACTTAGGGCTATGTTTATGTTCACGAGCGCTGCAAAAGACCCAGGTAGTAAAGCAAACTGAAGGAAGATATAAAAAACAAATAATTTTATTCCAATGAGATCAAAGACCCAGTGTCATTTCCTTTATTCTAACGAATCTAAGTAACTCAGCTTTTACGCAGAAGCAATGAAATTGAAAGGAAAAATCATTTGACTTCTGTATTTCCATATTGAAAATCAACACCAGTTAAACAAATGTACAGCAATCAGTACTTTACAGTGTTCACATTTCCCCCGTAAGCTAAAACAGCTTTGGACATCAGGAGGTTCATATTGAGTCAGCTGGGGAGTAGGGAACTTATTCGGGGGAAAAGTTTCCTGGGTGACTTTACTTGGATATTAAGCAAAACCTAATCAGATACACATTTTGCTTAATATACTCAGTTACTGTCAAAGCTACCCAGCTGAAGTTATTTGGATGACTTTAGGATATCCGTCTAGCATGACCTGACTTGCCTAGATAACTCTATCCAGATAGTGCTCGTTGGCTAAAGTTAAGCCTCACCCTGAAATGCTCCAGCATTGCCTCGTTTCTTATCCAACTACATTCTGTGCTGGTAACGAGTTACCTGAACACAATTTAATCAGAGAGTGGGGGAGGGGAAATTTTGAAACCACAGTAACCCAGACAAATCTTTTGGACATGGACCTCCAGGTTTGTAACCCTGAAACACATAAGATAAGCTGCAGGAATATTCTCAGAAGCATCTGGTGAGAACAACATAAAACTCGGCCTTCATTCCTCTGGCAGACCAACATTTTAGACCCAAACCAAACTGCGCTGCGTTAATCACATGGAGCTCAGTTCACCCCATATTGTTTTTGGCCTCCCTTTGGCAAACTGAACCAGTCAAGTCAGGTTTGCTAAACAGTAAGTTATAAAATAATTTGTTCAGGGAAGATTAAGTGGCTTAGAAAATACCGATTTGTCACAACTTGAAACACAGATACTCGGAGCGCACAAGACGTGGAACCATCACAGACTCCTCATTAACATTCTCCACTAAACAGGGTTACATAAAGCCAAGCTTTTCTTCGCAACTTACACAGTGCAAAGGATCATGGTGCCAAGGCAACAATGGAGAAAAATTAGATCAGCAATTAAAAAAAAAACAAACTTTGGAAGACTTATTTTTATTTTATTAATAGGGAATGACTAGTTAGCATACTGGCCCTGAAGCAGAGGTGACTGTAGAACTATGCATGGAGTTCTCTTATGTTTTACAATATGCTAAATAGCTGTAACACATGCACACAAATCTAAGGTGGTGCTTTTCACAACTAGAGTTATATTCTAACAACACAATGCACCCTGTCAAACAGGACAATGCTACTGCACCTCACGAAGTTAAATAAAGTTGGATTTAAAAACATCAAATCTAATTGTAAAACTTCCACAAACCATAACTGCGGCTTGATTTCAACAGCAGATTTCCTGGACTTCCCACATAATTGCTGCTTAAAGCCAGATATTTCGGCTAACTGCTCCTTCCAGTCCTCCACACCCATCCACCCAGCTGTTCTGCAGTAGAATGCTGAAGACATCCTTGGCATCCCTAAAACATAGCTATCAACAATGTCCTCATCTGCTTTTTTTTTTCACAATCCAAGAATATCAAACTCGCACACTGCCCACAGCACTATGGCCATAAAATTATGCTTATGCACTGTGGGTTACTAAGTACTATGCACTGGCATTATCAGTCAGGGAGAAATGCTCTTTTTTTTAAATACTGATAACTCCTTTGGTCCACACTATTAGCAGCAAATCGGGGGACCGAGTGTAGGTCAGCAACTTTGATTTCTGGAGCAAGTCTGCCATCAGCAATAAAATAGTTTACCTTCAGTAAATATGATCAGAATAGGCGGTTTCATTTAGCCCATTATTATTTTTAGAAATGACTGGAAGCAGATGGACATAATCAAAGATATCCTGATAATGTCATATTATACTTTGCTATTATTAAAACTTTTTAAGATATCCTGCTCATCCAACTAGTTTCCATTTTTCTTTTAGGAAAAAAAATAAAACAAAATGAGGTCCAAGGAAAACTCATGTAACCCCTGCCCCATCCTCTCGTCAATTCCCGTGGCAGTGCTGGATCCAAGCTGTGACCCATTGCTCTCAGGAAAGTTAAAGACTTTCCCTTAGACAGGAAGCCTTCTGATACCTTCCAGTAAGAATAACATATTACAACACAGTCTGGAGGTGTTCAAAATAAATCCTTTACTGGAGTAACTGAGAAAGATAAATCATGTTAGTAGAGGGCACAGTGTTATTGTTTGAAAGGTTTTGGGTGGACCCTTGGACACTGTGGCTACTGACCACGCCCACGGGGGGAAATCCCGTGAGGGGCCAGAGGTCAGGCTCAGCTTTATGACACACAACACAGAATTATCTTTTATTAAACAGAGTTGAGAAGCCACCAGAGGTGGCAGTAGTGAGTAGAGATGAAGCCCGGCTGGGCTTGTAGTCCCTCAGGACACTGGAACAGCGATCCCTCAATAGCTGTGCTGTAGTGGAGAAACTGAGATAGTGAGTACAGTGGAGCATACACAGGGGTCTGCTATAGAGCCTCGTTGGTTGATTATTCACACAGCGGTTTCTCCCGGAAGGTGACACAGAAGCTGGAATAGAGGCAAGCCCTCGAGGAGCGAGTACCTGGTTCCAGGGAACAGCTCTGAGAGAGTATAGATGGTAACTCACTGATGGTGTAGGCAGCGGTTTCTTCCAAGCAGAAGTGAGCTTAGGGAGTGAGTCCGGGAACATGGGCCCTCGAGGAGCGAATACCGGTTCCAGACAGCGACCTGAAAGAAAAGAGGGAGGCCCCCGAGGAGCGGGTACCCACTAGAGTAAGTCCAATTAAGGAGAGGCAGAGTAGCTAGGTACGGAGAGCGAATCCCATCCGTAAGGAGTCCCATCACCACCACCTTGCTAACACGATTAGCTAGCAAATACAGTAGGCTTTTGTATCCGGGATGCGTGACGTCATCACATGGGGATGCCCCTGAGGTTCGCGCCAAAGAAGGAATAAGAAGCAGGGCCGCGCGGTGCGCGCGCCCTATGGTAGCTGAACAACATGGCGGGATGCAGCGCCCAAGCCGGACCGGGGACGCCAGAGAGGACAGCAGGCAGACGCCGCGGCAGCCAGACGTCCTTCAACCACGGGAGGAGTCGCCAAAGAGGTAAGGAGGGCGGAGTGGAGATGTCAGGCAGCGACAGTTGTAACACACAGTGGAGATTAGTGCAATCCACACAGCAAAAACAAAAGACAACTCGCAGTCCAAAACCAAAAGTTGCTGCAAAAGCTACACACACGAGGGGGTTTCTTTCCTCCCTCTACCTACTAGCTCTGAGATACTCTTTGGGACCTCTCCGGGGCTCTCTCCTTTCTGGCGTGCAGATCTCTATAGTCCCATAACATGAACTGGAACACTCTCCTGAACAGATAAGCTTCTACTGACTCCTTCCAAGCAGCATCTCTAAAAGTAGATCTCCCAGTCCGACAGTGTTTACTCTGACACCAACCAGAAACCCTCTCTGCAAACCTTAAGGGAAATAATCAGTGAAACGCAAGGAGTATGGGACCAACTCCCCTTCCACTATTCTTCACCTTTTTTGGTTCTCTCAGGATCTTCCCTGGCCCCCCAAGAAATCTCCCTCATCCTGGAACATGCCACAGCATGGAGGACACGAAGAAAGAACATGAGCCAAAATGGGCTCATGAGTTTTCTTAAGCCTATTCTTTTGCAAGCCACCTCCCACTGGGGAGTGTCAGGGAATACTATATTACATGTCTATGACCTCACACATTCAGTGCATATGAAGACTTTGATTCCTTAGTGAGGGATATTTGGCAGTGCCATGAGACCTGTGTCCAATTCTTGAGCCCGGCCCTTCCTCTGGAGGCTAGGGTTGCAGCCGAGGAAGGCAGTATACATAGTCCCTGCTGGGAGGGTCCCTCAACCACTGCATAATGGCGACACCTAGTGGTCTGGTTCAGGAGGCACATGAGGGCTCCAGAAGAGCTGTGGTCCATGGTTCCCTGGCCAAGGACTATCACTATAATGGCTAAGGTGGGGGTAGAAGGGAAAAGGTTGTGTTATGACATTGGGGGGGGGGGGGAGTGCCTGGTAATTCTAAATTAAGTTTCATGGTGTTCTAGTACAGGAAAGGGTTACATGTGAGCTGGAAGTCCAGTGGAGAAGGGGGAGCTGCTGGGCCAGAAGAAAAAAATAAATAAATCTTCCTCTTCCGGGGTTATATTGTGGAGGTTACACCATTTATCCTTTGAAACCCAAATCAGTTATTTGTTTGGAACTTAATTTAGTACACCTTCCTCTTCTATACAACAGGCTAAGGAAGATAAATGTTTCAAGAGCACAGGCTCTGAATAAATTGCACCTGTTTTCCTAGTCTGGGGAAAGTAGAAAGAAAAAAATTAATTCTTTGGAGAAGAACATCTGTAAAAAAAAAAAAGGTCATAGTGAGTGCTGGAGCTCTTATTTGCTAATGTGAGTCATTAAGAATAATGTTAGTGTGGCTATATTCCTGGCACTCATTATTTTTTCATGTGCACTATAGTTTTGAAGTAATGGTATCATTACTTCTTGCAGCTGCACTGATGGATAGGTACCACAGTACTTACATTCTAATTTGCTTTAGACGTAGTTCTATCAGTCTGTATAATACAGACCGGGATATATCATAAGGTGACAAAAATCAATATCCCAACATATTTACAGTTTAAGCAGGAACAAAGGGAAGTGAAGTGATGACCATAGTCGTGCGATGAGTGGCTGGGGCAGAATTCAAAACTGGCTGGCCCGGATCTCTGCTCTTTAAACACTAGCCCTTGTAACTGTGTACACATCAGTCAACAGTATATAACCCGCCGGCACACGCACACGCGCGCACGCATGGTAAAAAGTCAGCAGTGGAAACTAAACCTAAGGATTCGCCACCTCTTCTTCCCAGCACACCCCGCTCCCCTTTCAGATCCTGCCTGCTCTGCCTGTGTGATCTGTCCTGCTGGCCCCATATGAGCCATCTCGATTGATGATGCCTGCTCCTCCCACCTAATCCCGGCTCTGCAGAGGACATGACCAGGCACCCAATTTTACTGCAACTGCCTTCTTGCAATTTTGACAAAGAAAAAGGGCAGCATTTTTTTTTTGTTTGACTTCTTGTGACCTTTTACCATCCTTGAATGTCTCTCCCCTCTTCTCTCTCCCCTCTGTCGCTGCTCTTCTCCTTCCTCCCTGTATATCGCTCCCCTATGTGCCTCTGCTGTTTTATCTCTTTGCTCCCCTTCGTGTATCTGCTCCTCCCTAACTCTCTCCTTTTTGTGTCTCTCTGCTCTTCTCTCTCTCCCTACCATCCCCTCACTCACTATGGGGCAGATTTTAAAATGTACGCGCGCACAAATGTATGCCGGATTTTATAACATGAGCGCAGCCAAACCTTTTGAAAATAGGCCCGGCATGTGTAGGGCTTTTAAAATCTGCCCCTATGTGTCTTTCCTGGTGTGTGCCTGCTCTTCTTGCTTCCCTTCCTGTGTGTCCGTTCTTCTCTCTCCCCTCCCTCCCTCCTGCCATCTGTATCTCTCTCCCCGTTTCTCTACTCTCTCTTCTCCTATGTCTCTTTCCAAATGCTTTTCACTCTTTTCTCTCCGCTTCCTCTCAGTGTGTCTCTGCTCTTGCCTATTCCCGTTTACAAAATGCCTGCTAAATAATAAAGTGGGGGGCACTTTTCCCATAAACACATGCAATGTCATAGTTACACTTGGCTAATTTTGATTTATAAAATGGTTGAGAAAATATTAAATACTGAGATTTTTCAGAGCATAAAGTGCTCTTATGCTAACAACCTTTAATGCACAGTCAACTCAAGGCAACCTTTAACAGTGCTTGATGATATCACTACGGGGCCAATGCAATAAATATGCCCAGAAAGTGGGCGCCGAACAGTCAGCGTCCGCTTTCTTAACCTTCCCTCAGCCACCCCCCTGGGGGCGCCATGCAATATTTACATTAGGGGGTCATGTTAGCAAGGAGGTACTAGGGTCGCTTGCGTGCCCCTAGCGCCTCCTTGTCGGTCGTCCGCTGGTTAGGAAAACAGACGCTGAGTTTAATCGGCGCCGGGTTTCCTAAACGCCGCACAGCCAGGTGGTTCAGGAAACGGATGCTTGTCAGTTGAGCATTCGTTTCCTGCACCCGACTGCCGGTGGGTTGTTTTTTTTTCACTTTTTTTAGTTTGTTTTTCCTCCTACTTAATATCGCAACAATATTAAGTAGGAGGCAGTACAGAAAAGTAGTTTTTTCTACTATTCTGTACTAGTTTTAAGAGCGCTCAGCTATTAACACCTGCTACAGGTAGGCGTTAATTTCTCATCGCTAAATGTGCGCCCTAGACGCATTTTGTTTTTGGCATCAGGAGTGAATGCCTAATAGCCTCCTTCACGTGCATTTGCATGTGATGAGCGCTATTAGATTCACTCCGCGTTGGACGCGCATTGTAGAGGCGCTAACCCCCTTATTGCATTAGTGGATTAATTAGCGCCTATGCAACCCGTGTCCAACTGCGGGTTACACAGTGCGCTCGGCTGAGCACACTGTATTGCATCGGCCCCTATGTGTGCCACCTCTGCTGGAATTTCAAATCTGTTGACCTCGGAGATTCAGAAGAAAACATTAAAAGTGAACTGGCTTATATAAAAAGTAAAATCAGTGAGTCAAATTATTTCAGAGCTTTTAATTTGTTAAAAATGCAATAATGCCTTCCAAGATGCTACAAAATTGTGTAATTACACCCAACAGAATGAACATTTCGAGGGCGATTTTCAAAAGCCATTTACCCATGTAAATTACTATTTACCCAAGTAAAACGGCTTTTTGAAAGCTGCCCACTCTATTGGCAGATAAAAGTCCATTTGCTTTTCTACAATGTGCCTACTTTTACCTATACCCACATTGGCATGGAGGCAAATCCCAGGAACAAAGGCAAGAACGCAGGTAGCTCTGCACTTTCAAAACTATGCGCGCTGTTTTTCAGGGAAAAGAATCTGCAGAAAAAAGGTGTGAATCTCGGCCAGAACCTTTCTCCCCTAGGCAATTTTCATAGGGTTGGCGCGTGCCTGCTTTCCCTTTGAAAACCGTAGCAGAGCCCATGGGTAGAAGGACCGGCGGACTTTGCGCTTGTCTGCACAGTTTTGAAAACTATCCCCCAGGTCAATGCCACCTAGATTCACAACCTTTGAAAACTTGGGGTGTCCTTTGAAATCCTTCAGTGAACACATGCTAGTATTACTGTTGCATTTCCGAAATGCCTGTGACACAAGCCTTTATGAGGAAAAGAAGATTTTATATGAAAGAAGCACGTGTAATGTGCACGCATGAGTTAAGGTATGGCATTCATGCTGTTAATTGTTTATGGAAGGTATTTCAGGCTATGAAACAACATTGTATAAAATATTTGTAGCGATTTCAGCCATGCATGTTCGGGTTAGTTTGCAAAGGCAGGGACACTTTCATTTTATTGCTTAGATGTAGGATAATTGTAGAAGATATGTTTTTATGTATTTTGAATTATTGTTTGCAAATATTGTAAATCACATACAGTAGAAGCAGTGATTCATAAATACAAGGAAATAGTAAATAACCTTAGATTTGCACATAATTAAGGTCCATTTCCCTCCAATACAGTTCATTTTGATATTTTCAAAGCTTAACACACACATATACAGAAATTTTACAATCTCTGATATTGTGTCAAGGTTGTGTTCCAGCTGCTTCTTTTACCCTACTGAGATCTCTTTGCCATTTGAGGGTTTCACATTTATTTATTTTATTTATTTATATTCTGCTTTTCACACTTTTTTTTCAGTGCTTTAAAGTGGTTTACATTCAGGTACTGTAGGTATTTCCTACATGTCCTACATGTCCATCAAGCTAGGTGGAGAGAACACTGCACCAATCTCATCTTTGGGTGAGTTTCCTCTCTCCGAAGGTCATCAAATCTTCACAAGAGAGCTGTTTGTACATCTCACGTTGAATGTCAAAGTGGCCCCTAACCCCTTACACTAATACCTAAATCTCACCTTGTGTTATTAGGTGGGCCTCCCATAGGGATAAAAATACTTGGCTAGGCTCTCTCCCCCCCCCCAGATGGCTAGGCTGGTGCTCCAAACCTACTAAAACATCAATCGGTGTCAAGTCCATGCAATAGGACTTTGCAAGCTAGTAAACCCAGCCCACTCCCACCCCTCCTCTTTTTCAGATTTGTATTGCACCATACAATATGGTGCTATTGCATGCGTTTTGATAAATGACCTGAGGCAATGGAGGGTAAAGTGACTTGCCCAAGATCACAAGGAGCAACATCAGGACTTGAACCCTGGTCTCCTGGTTCATAGCCCACTGCTCTAACCACTATGCTATTCCTCCCTGCCTTTTAAGTACCAAATTATTATTATTGCATTTACCGCTTTCTATAGTCATCCTAATGCAATTTATAACACACACAAAAATTATACAATCCCAATACCACTTAAAGTAATATACAATACCAATTAATACAATCAAATACATAAAGAACTACAAAGAAAACATCAATCATCTCAGAAATCTACCATAAAATCATATTTGCAAAATAAACCTCCCCATCATAAATTAAAGCAAGTGCCTGCACTGCAGTCTTCTTATGCATTCCAACATATGGAATGCTGAAAACAACGGTGTAAATGGGATCTATGTCTGTCTGTCCATCCAAGGGCAAAAAAACCACTCTTCAATGTAGCTTATTGCAAGAATATGGGGATATCACTGGGTATTTTTGGAGAACAAAGCCTCCCAAAATATCCCCATTGCTTTACTACTGGGGAGCACTCCTCCTCCCTCCCCTCCCCCCACATACACACACACACACTCATTCCCGAATACCCCCCAGTACACACAGACACACCAAACCTCACCCTTCACAAAACCCCAACACATCTCGCCCATACCCCACGCCTCCATATACACCCCCCCCCCCCCCCACCCACACACACACACACACACAATTCCTTACACAGATACCATGAATCACATACACCCACACACTCTTCCTCCTCGGAAAATGCCTATACCCCTCCCCCAAGAACATCTCCACCACAAACACACAGACACACGCACAGATCTGAGAATTATCACTGGACACATGTATGCGCATGTGGAAGTATTTTCTGATCTCTCCCAAAACAAGCTTCTCTCAGTTCAACCAAAAGAAAGCGCGCCGTAGAACCCTGCATGTGCTTTGAGCGGGACTGACAGATGGCAATACTCAGAGTCAATTTATGTAGCATACCGCTGTAATATTGTCCATCTAGCAGCCAAGATATGTAGTTATGAAGTATTTCTTTTGCCATCTGACATAGGTATTATTAATATTGCAGTTGTTTGTTTATATTTGTTTTAACTATTGTGCTTTAATTTTACCCCACTCCAAACTATTAGGAGGGCTGGGCAATAAATACTTTTAAATAAATAAATAAATAACTCTGAGAACTGCCCTTTTCATGTACAGTTTTATACACAGCATATATATATATATACACACACACACATAATTATACCAAACACCTACATGTGAACATTCCTAGGGAATATAAACCACTGTCCCAATCAGACATCATGTGACTGTCTCTGAATCATTCTGTGTACAGTCTGCACATCCTTTAGACAATAATCAATGGCAAGGGAAGCTTCAACGTTGTCTGATAATATCACAATATGCCCCAGCTTCAATAAGATTCAAAATGAGTCTGATCACCAGACAGAGTAAATTAAACGTTACTGTTTTTATTTAAAAAGGAAAAGCATGTTTGTTTTACCCCACAGTGCAAGGATGGCCAACTCCGGTCCTCGAGAGCCACAAACAGGCTGGGTTTTAAGGACATCAACAATGAATATACATGAGAGACATCTGCGTACAGTGGAGGCAGTGCATGCAAATCTATCTCATGTATATTCATTGTGGATATCCTGATAACTGGGCTTATTTGTGGCTCTCAAGGACCGGAATTGGCCACCCCTGACATATTCTGTTGTGCATGCAATGCCATACAGCAGTGCTTCTCAACTCAGTCCTCAGGGCACCCATGGCCAATCAGGTTTTCAGGATATCCACAATAAACATGCATGAGAATGATCTGCATACAATGGGAAATAGGACATGCAGATCTCTCTCATGCATATTAATTGTGCGCATCCTGAAAACCTGACTAGGTAAGTGTGCCTCGAAGACTGGGTCAAGAAGCATTGCCATATAAGAGTGTGCATTCAAGGAATGCAGTAATATTTTTACAAGGCTTTCAGCACCTTGGAAGTGTATTTTGACCTTGTAGGAAGGCAATGTTCAGACTATCCACTTTGGGACAAAGTTTGTAGGCACATTCTACCTACAGACTACAGCAGGTTTTAAAGATGAAGTATGAGCGAATGTTTCCTTTGACACTTGCTGTAGTTACAAAGAACCCACAGACTCTTCCGCCTGCTTTTTATGCGAGTAGATTTTCTACAGAGAAAGAAAATGTACAAGCCTTGAAAATACAATCCACGGGGTGTTACTTCCTGGTCCTTCCCCAAGAAACCCCATCCCTCAAGTCCAGCTATGACTGTGTGTGTGTCGCAGAGCCCCAAGCACACTCTTAGCTGGATTGAGGAAAGCCAATTTTCGGACAATCATTTTCCTCACGGAAATTGTTATTTACTTGTGTAAATGACTCTGAAAAGTGCTCTCCCCGAGCCCATGCCTGAGTGAGCAACTGGGGCTTCTACAGTATCCTGAGACCAAAAATCTGAATGAGCTTTGGATTTAAATTTTAAAATCAAGGTTAATTCTTAAAATCTATTTTTTGATTGCCTTTTCCTTTACATGAGTGGAAATTCTCACGAGGCACATGCACATTGTAATATAATCCAGAACTGCCAGCGCTGCCTTTGGCAATGCATTGAGAGTTGTGGGCTGTGTCCTAAAAGATTTCAAGGCATGGTCAATCGATTCTGGCACATCATGTTTATTTTTTCCCCTAACACGGTGACATTGCAGATAATGGCAGAAAAGGATCAGTTGGCCCGTTATCCATGTCCACACTGCATGGATATATGTATCTCAGCTGCCACTATTTCTGACTTATATACCAACCTTCCTCCCATCAAAAGGGGGCCTAAAGTGGGTTACCGCATAAATACATCAATAGAAGCTTGACTGCTTACAGCATATCATTCCTTGTCCAAGTCAGTTTTTGTCTCCTTTCCCACTGGTTCTCTATCATTCAAGGCAGATGAGCATAAAAGATTCCATATTTAATCCAACATCCAGCCTCTCCCACCCTATGCTTTTCCACCAAATTCTGAAATAATCTAAACAGCTACTAAAATTAATGAGGCTGCTGTCTGAACGTTTAGGCCTCCTACAACCCCTTGCCCACAGTGGACAGTACATGACGTACAACCAGCCCGCAGGCAATGAACCACTTAAGTTTCTGGGGCATCACAGTGTTTTGGTAACAACCTGGTTACCTATGCCTGTAGTATCACCGGATTATGTTTTCTCTTTTTCCCACCACTTTTATCACCTTTTTTTGGACAATTCCTGACCATCACATCTCCTAGCATCAACCTGCTTGGTTTCTGGAGAATTGCAGCTTGCTGGTTCCAACTCAGCTACCCCCATGCCCCTTGAAGTATTACCAGGCCATGCAGGGTTTGCTCTTGGATAAATAGCGCCATAGGGAAACATTGCTGATGGCATCACACCCATGGCATATTTTTCTACTGCGTACTTGGAGAGTACTTCTTATGCACCCTCCAGCTACGATCCTCCTCATTCCCCCAGCTTCCCTTCCTTCCTCCCTTCAGGCATTCCTTCCCCCTTCCCCCACCTCTCCTTGCTTTTGGAATTCTATTCCTCTTTCCCCAACTTCTCTCCCTTTCCTATAGGCATTTTCTCCATCTTCTTTCCCTCCAGGCATTTTCTCCCCCTCCTCTCCTTCCCTTCTGGCACTTTTGGGAGTGAGGAGGGGCAGTGCTATGGGGAGGGGCGGTAGCGACTTTTCAGGCTTTCTGAAATCTCTGGGCCCCTCCCTCCTACTTTTGTCTGATGGCTCCTCCTACTTCTGCCCACACAGACTGGCACGACCCACAACTCTTCTCCTCCTCCTTACTGGCCATTACTTCACCCGCCTGCCCAGGACTGGTTTGCCTGCTTGGGGGCCTGCTGTGCTGGATGCTACTTCTGTTGCCCCTGTGCTTCTGCTCCTTGTTCGTGGCCAGTGCTCTTCCTGGCACCGTTGAGGAGTGGTACACTCTCTCCTTAAAGGTGCAGAGATGCATAGGCTGGTGGTGATTCCAACGCCACCTGTGCCTTTAAGGAGATGGACTCTCTGCAGCTAAGTTTCCCTGCCCACCAGCTGACCAGTCAAACGGGTGATGCTGGTGCCCCAAACAACTGCCCATTTTGCCCTAAGCAAACGCGACACGGATATCTTGTTTCTTTTTTTTCTGTCCTTTGTTTTCTCCATATCATCTCTCCCCTTAGCCTCTGCTCCTGAGGGAGAAAAAGCTGAGTTGTTTGCAATTCGGTAACCACCCAATCCTGTCCTGACCACTGTCCTCTACATCAGCGATGAGCAAACTTTTCTGGCTGCAACTCCTCCTTCCCTCTACGCAATTAGGTCATCCTCAATTTAATCCAAAATTAGTTTTGTTTCCAGCAATGCAACCAAACGCGACGAGTCCAACATTATTTTAAAATTGTTTTCCAATTTAAAAATAAAAAATAGCAGTTCACATCCACCCAATACTATTTTCTTAGAAGCTGAAAACCACAAGATTTGCAGTTAAATTTGCATCTTTATTGTAAAATTTCCCCCACCCCTACCAAACTCTCCTGCTCTCCTTTCACCAGTCCCTCTTGTCTTTGTCTCTCCTTCCTCAGCCTTAGAAGTTTCCATCCCCATCTCTCTTTCTCCCCTCATAGCCTCCAGTTTTTTTTTCCCACCTCAGTTTACTGCTGTGCCACGGATCTCCCAGCTCACGCAGGCTGCTGCTGCTCCTGGCCCGGCTCTCATCGGGACAACCCTGGCTGCTGCTCATCTTCCAGCCCACACAAGCTACTGCTCCTCACACCCTTGTGCAGGATTATGCATGCTCCTCCCCCCCTTCCCAGTTTGCACACCGTTGTTCTGCATCTGTGCTCTAATTCTATCTCAGCGCTGCTTTCTACACCCTCCAGGTACCCACCAATCTCTCAGTAAGGTAGCACTTTCTCCTGTTCCCTCTGAAGCTTCCTCTCTTCCACTTCATAGCATGAGCCCTTATCCTTCAAATTTGTTTTCTATAGAATATTTCCTCTTTCTGACCAATATTATAATATCTCTACTTATCCTTCTTTTCCTCCGGCGAATGTCTCAAGTCTTCCACTGTAGGGTTTGTGTTGCAAGCCAGGGTCTAGGATTTTAATGCTTGTCCCTGTCACTAACAACAAACCTTCCAATGCATTCAAAGCATGCATCATAACACCTCACAACATGCACCTGCATTAGAAGAATTTCAGCACACACTTTTGTTCACATTCTCAGCACACTCTGGAATATATTACTGAACTCATAAAAGACTGAAGTGTACTGGTTTAGAAAAAGCATTTCTTTAAAAAAAAAAAAAAATGAAAATAGGAGACAGATTTTCTATATGTGAGGTATAAAAACTAGACCATATGGTATGATGCTGAAATGAGTTGAAGGACTTCTCACCACATGCTAGCACAGTTAATTTAAATATTTTCAGAGTCTACATTTGTTTTATCAACTCTGATAATATTGCCCTGCTGATTTTTTTTTTCTAAAGGCAAGGACTTTTCTTTAGTTCTCCCATGGACTACATAATATATAAAACGAAAGTGAAGATTTACTCTCCAGGTCAGTGCTAGATGACTAGTATATATAAATAATATAGGGGGATTGCATTACTGCCTAGGAAGCCTGGAGAAGATTCGGTGAGGGGCAGCTGCTCAGCATTGCAACCACCTCCTGAACTGAAACAGTTCCATTTTCCTGTTTGACATTTCAGTTTCAATCCTGGAAGTGGCCCCACTGCTGACATTTATCATAGCCAACCAAGCAGCAAAACAGAGAAACATAGAGGCTGCTATTCAGCGCCATTTGTTCAGCTAAGTTTGGCTGAAAACTGACCTCATGGACTATGATGGAAGATCAGGGCCATCCAGCCTACCTGTTATAAATGTCTCATGTTTTCCCTTCACTTCTTCTAGGTGCAAAGGCTATGTACTACAAAACAGTTTCCCGCTTGTATATATGGGGCAAAAGCACTGGTGAAAGTAACATTGGGATTCAGCCCTGTAATTTTTATGACCCTGAGCAAGATTCAGCCCTTACAATGAATAGAGGTTACACAACCAAAAGTTTACTTAACAGAGCTAGCATAAGGTGGTTGAGGAACCCAGCTAGTACTGATGCCTTGAAATAAGGATATTGTCCCTTCAGTGATCACAGTCCAGTAAATGCACCCTCATGTGTCTTATGTGCCTCCCTTTCTTCCCAGTTAAGAGAACTCCCTCGACTTTGGTCAAGAATTTATTGAATCCCTGAATTATACATGTTTAACTAACTAGAACAATTATCAATAATAAAACGATTTGTTATTCTTTTCAAGTTCATTGTATCAAGAAAAGGAAACCTTGTATTTCCTTGAAATATAGTCAGTCAATGCCAATGTCCTTTGTAGCTGTTTGGAATGTAATAACATCTCTTATTTAAATTCAAAGTGACATAATACTATATATGATCTTTAACGGACTTCTTTAAGCTATTTGATTTGAAATGGCTCCCCCACTAGCATACAGTGTGAGATACTGTACCTGCTAAGCCTCTAACCCCAAGGGGGTTTATATTAAATAAAACAGAAAAAGTTGCTGTGAGATGTGGCTCCGTTGTCATCCCCACATGGGATTGTGGCATTGTTGGTAAAGCAATAAGCATTTGAAGCCCCAAAATATGGAGAAAACTAAAAAAATATTAGCGTTATTAGAGAATTCCCATCCCTTCTCCCATTTTAGAGAGTAATGATTAATGGTCAAATGCAACATGGGGTCCATTCCAACACTGGATGTGAAGCTGATAAGCAGTCACCGCTGTAATGTGGACAGATCAATGTATTTTTTTAAAAAATGTATTAAACATATTTGAAAAGAAACTGTGGGCCATTCGTTGCAGGCGGGCGACAGAAATGGAAGCTGAACCCCCAATGGGATGAGGCTGCTCTCCCCCCTCCACCCCCCCAGTCACTCCGAGGTGTGCCAGAACAGCAACCGTGTCATTAATTCTAATTAATTATGAGATAAGGTTGTGATACAAGGCATAGCGACAACACTCCCAGGGCTTTACTTGCATTCTGACTTAATCACTTACACGTCCCAAGAGGAACCAGAACTGGAACTCATCCAAATTATGCATGCGAGTGGGTAACTCTATCCAATCCAGTCCAGTCTTCCTCCTCCTCCACTGCCTCCCACTGTGATTGACATTAATTTATTATGTTTCCTTGTAAGAGAGTTCCTCAGAAGCTAAGGGTGAATGGCAACGAACAAAGGTGCATTTAAATTCCATTTTTAGGAGGGCGCAGAGAAAAGAACAGACCAGCCACCTGAGGCTGTTGAGAACGGGGCAGGGAATCCCCTTGCCGGCCGTGAGCTCCAGCTGACCCGCCGACGCCGCGACGTGAGGGGCGGACCCTGAGGCGGATCCCGGAGGTTGCCCTCTTAAGCGGGGCTTCCGAGTTCTTGAACCGAGGGCGCAGAGAAAAGAACAGACCAGCCACCTGAGGCTGTTGAGAACGGGGCAGGGAATCCCTTGCCGGCCGTGAGCTCCAGCTGACCCGCCGACGCCGCGACGTGAGGGGCGGACCCTGAGGCGGATCCCGGAGGTTGCCCTCTTAAGCGGGGCTTCCGAGTTCTTGAACCGAGGGCGCAGAGAAAAGAACAGACCAGCCACCTGAGGCTGTTGAGAACGGGGCAGGGAATCCCCTTGCCGGCCGTGAGCTCCAGCTGACCCGCCGACGCCGCGACGTGAGGGGCGGACCCTGAGGCGGATCCCGGAAGTTACCCTTTAGGGGAGCTTAGCAGCGGCGCGCAGCTGAAGCCGCGCGTGCTAAAGGGGCGCGCGGCGAGACGGCTTTGCCCGGCTTCGCCCGGAATCGCCGGACGACGGCAAACATCTGTTGGGTGTAACCAGGTACTGTTTTTCGTTTGTTTTGCTTGTTAAAATAGTATCTTCTCTGCTTACCAACAATTGCACACAAAGTTTGGCGTCATAAACTGTGTGAATCTGCTATTACTAAAGCAAAATGCCTCCAAAAAGGAAGGGCAAGGTGCGAGTGTTTCCACCACTTCCCTTGCCGTCTCCAATTCAGCAGGAGATAAGCAGATTTCTCCTTTCACCTGCGCTGAATGAAATGAAGTCCAAAGACTTTGATGTGCCTCTCAGTCAGGGAGGGCTGAGTGGGCCTACAAACGAGGCTTCATTAAGCCCTAACATCGGCATGCCCCCTGCACAAAGACTGGCGGACAGTACCCAGGAGGGTATTGTAGAGAACATCGTAGAGGGGGCGGCTGCTATCTTGGACTCAACTTCAGGAAGTGGAATAGGTGACCTGAGGTTGGAAAACCCTGAGGGAGGGAATTTAGATCAAAAGCTCCGAGATATCAGTATTATTGACCTCCCTACCCGCCCAACAGTGGTAACCCTAGATTCACTTTGGGGGATGATGGAAGGAATGCTTTTGAATATTAAAGGGTTAGAAAAGAAAGTGGATAGTTTAATAACAGGAACTCAACAGGACACGCTACAAACACAGAAACAAATTAAAGAGTTGGTTGACAGGACAAAGAGTTGGAGAATTCCCAAAAGAAAAATATAGAATTCCAAGTAGCTGTTGTCAAAGACAGAGAAATAATCTCTAGAAGGCTTGAATCTCTAGAAAACACAGCCAAGAAATATAATTTGAGAATTATGAATTTTCCCAGAGTAATTGGGGAAATACCCCATATTACTTTAAAAAATTTGCTTAAGGAAATACTTGGCTCTGTTGCTGGAGATAAAATCATTGTACTTAATTGTTATTTTATACCAAAAAAAAGAATTCCAGAAGATAGATTAGAACAACCCTTTCAGGGTGATCTAACAAATTTTCTTGAGTCTAGTAACCAGGTAATTGATTGGGGGACTCTTTTGGCCAATTTCTCCATATTAGAGGATATAAGCTTGATAATGAAAAATTATTTCCAAAAATATCCAGTCAACTATATGGGAAAACAGATAAAGATATTCCCTGATCTTGCTTTCTCAACACAATTACGTAGGAAAGCCTTCCTGGCCTTACGCCAGGAGGTAACTGATATGGGATTTATTTTCACCTTAAGATTTCCGTGTAAGTGTGTCCTGAGAAAACAAAATGATGTATTTATTTTTTTCTCCCCTGACCAACTTAAAGATTTTTTAGAACAGAGGAAAATTCCAGCCTCATCCCCAATAATGAATTAAGGAATAAAGGAATATAAAACAGGCAGGTATTATGGGCCCTTTTGTTTATAAATTGAAGTAAAAATACTCCCAATGATTTCTGTATGTAGTGCAATGTCCCCTCAAATGTGATTAATACTGAATGAACATGGCTGTGGTAAAATGTCAGTAGTGCTTTACAATGGAGATAAGAGCCCATTGAAATTACCATTATAGATTTTCTTTATTATTTATGTACCGCAATCAGATCATGTATTTCCTATTGCAAACATTGTTTGTATATATTGAAAATGATAAATAAAGGATTAAAAAAAAAATTCCATTTTTAGTGGATGATCAAGCGCTGCATTCAATTGTTTACAAGGAGGTACTCCTATCCCATCCCAGGATTCATGCACCATCTATGGACCCTTAGTCAACACTGTGCATATCGTTAAAATTAAACAGTGCATAAATGTGAGAGAGACTTGTGTAAGGATAGAATGCAGAATTAAAAAAATATATATATATATCTGGTAAGAGAGTTTTAAGGCCAAGGGTCTCTATTACTAATTGGCACTCCAATTGGTTTTTATAGCTTGTTAATTATTTACAACAGAGCCATGTCAGTAATGGATGCTTATGGGCTATAAAAATAATGAAGTTCAATTGCCGGTTTAACCCATGTTACAGACAGCCACAGGACTTTGTCAGGACACTGTCCCTCATAAAATCTGACCTTGCTTTACTCAGTTACACCACATCTTTTCACAAGTGCCTTGGAAAAACCGTCCGATCCCTCCCAAACCTATAGGCTTCCTGGACAAAACCTACTGCTGAAATTAATCGTAAAGTGTCAATAAATCAGCATCTATTAGACACTATTGACTTATACTTCAATAAAACACTTTGGGGTAGATTTTAAAACGTGAGCGCGCTTCCTGGCGCCCAGGCATGGACGTGCTGATTTTATAACATGCACGCGCACATGCGGCCAGATTTTATAATCCGTGCGCAAGGGGGGGGGAGGAGAATTAATGCAACCTCCGCGCGGCGATGCATTCGGGCCTTCCCCAGTTCCTTCCCAGTCTGCTCCAATTAAGGAGCGGATTGGGAGGGATCTTCCCTACCCCCCCTACCCAAACTTCCTCTCTCCTCCCCACTCACTAAACCCTACCTATTTTTTATTTTTTGGTTTGTTTCAGAACTTACTTCAGGTCCCCAGCCTCTAGTAAGTTGCGCTTGCTCGCTGGCTGCTGGCCCGCGAGTCTTCAGGACAGAGTTCAATGGTGCTGTCCCGGCCCGCCTCTCCCCTCCCCACCCCTTTGAAGAGGCCCGGCAGTTGAGTGCGCACCGGGGTTTACGCACGTGGCCGGGCCTTTTTGAAAATGCGCCCGGCACGCGCAAAGCCCAGCCACACGCGGAAACTCTGGAATTTATGCACGCAGGGTTTTTAAAATCTACCCTTTTGCTTGTAATGGCATATACAGACAGCCTCATGCCTATCTGAATCAATACTATTTAAATCCAGTGTTGGTTATCTCTTCATTGACCTCATGAAGGTCACATAGTTCTTGAAAGCTTGTTATAGAATTGAGCCAGTCCAATGAAAAGGCATCATCTACAATACTTGTATATATATTCAAGTGGACTAACACAGCCACCACAATACTTTGCTCAGGATTTGGTTAGGGAACTGCAGAGTGTTCTTCATTGTGCAGCACATTAAACGGGCACCCCCACCTAAAGAAGCTCTTCCTTATGCTGTGGAAACCCCTTTATGTGGTCACTTTGTAATATTTATGATACGGTAGCATACTTTTCAAGCTTGGAAGTAAGAGCAGCAAATGAGCCCATTGTTTGCAGGATTATGTACTTGCCTTCTCACCTGTAATTTATTTCTATAAAAGATTCTTTATTTTAAACAAAAATTTCAATTAATAACTTTGAAAAGATAAAAAATATAGAGGGTATTTTTCAATATTGTACATAAATCAAAAATAGTGTACATACATCAAAAATTATGGCTGCATTTTATACACTGTGTGGTGGAAGTCGCACAGGGTAACCATAGATGTGTCAGTATACGCTTTTTTTTTTTTTTTTTATAAGGGATTCTGCGTGATTTGTGCATCTATTTTAAAAAAGTACACATTTTATCTGGGAAGTAATTGTAACCTCTTTGCGTAATTACTCTCAGTTTATGCACAGAGAAAAGTATTTTATAGGGATGTGCATTCATTGGTCAATTCATTTCATTTGTTTCAGTGGTACATGCGTATCTCACAAATGGAGAACAGATGTGCAAAATTGATAGTATGCACTATGTGGCTGTCTACATACATGCATAACATCAGTTTTGCACGACTACTCGCCATTCGTGAAATATGCATGTACCGCCAAAATGAATGAAACAAATTGACCAACGAATGTACATCCTTAGTATTTGATAAAATATGTGCATATTATGCTTATGAAAATATTTACTTGCGTTCATACTTTTAATCTTCAGTTCATCAACAACTCTACCAGTTTACCCAGCCCTCCAGTGGTGCACCTTGACCCTCCATCACGTACCCCTGACCTCCCATCCAAAAACTGCAGACAAAACAACATGTGCGATTTCACTTCCACAAATTAAATACCAGGTGTAAAAAGCATGTGTTTTAAGCTGGGCCTACGCCGCTTACAAAATGCTTAGAGGTAGATTTTTTTAAAATGTACGCACATGTCCATGTGCGCGGTTCCCAGCGTGTGCACATGGACACGCCGATTTTATAACATGCGTGCGGCGCATGTTACAAAATACGATACCCATGCACACATAGGCTCCCGATTTTATATTGGCGCATGCATGTGCGGGCGGGTTGTGATTTAAAAAAAAAAAAACGCATGGCGACACAATCGGCCCATTCCCAATGCCCTCCCAGTCCGCTCCGATTAAAGAGCGGACTGGGAGGGAATTTCCCTATCCTCCTACCTACTCTTCCTCCCTTTTCCCCTCTCCTTCCCGACCCTTAACCCCCCCTAACTATTAGAATGTTTTTTGTTGGAAAACTTACTTCATCTTCCGAGGTGAAGTAAGTTTCGCATGCTGGCCGGCTGCTGGTGCACGCTTCCCCAGGAGAGGGCCTAATGGCCACTGTCCCGGCTGGCCCCTGCCCTGCCCCAACATTTCACAGGGCCTGGCACTTCTGCGCACATGGCCAGGCCGTTTCCAAAATGCACTCGGTGTGCGCACAGCCCGGCCATGCACGTATCTCCCAGTATTTGCATGCACCGGGATCTTCAAACTTACCCTTTACTCGTGAGCATACTTTGTCCCAGAACTCTCTCTTTTTTACTCACATAGAAATGTGTGTGTACCTCCAACCTACTGAAAATTCACTTAGCAGGAACAAGGGCTACATACGCAGCCATATCCTGAATTTATCCACACAATTCTCATGTAACTCTCTATGAAAATATCATAATGCCTCTGTATCGCTCCATGGTGAGACCGCACCTTGAATACTGTGTACAATTGTGGTCGCCGCATCTCAAAAAAGATATAATTGCGATGGAGAAGGTACAGAGAAGGGCGACCAAAATGATAAGGGGAATGGAACAGCTTCCCTATGAGGAAAGACTAAAGAGGTTAGGCCTTTTCAGCTTGGAGAAGAGACGGCTGAGGGGGGATATGATAGAGGTCTTTAAGATCATGAGAGGTCTAGAACAGGTAGATGTGAATCGGTTATTTACGCTTTCGGATAATAGAAAGACTAGGGGGCACTCCATGAAGTTAGCATGTGGCACATTTAAAACTAATTGGAGAAAGTTCTTTTTCACTCAACGCACAATTAAACTCTGGAATTTGTTGCCAGAGGACGTGGTTAGTTCAGTTAGTATAGCTGTGTTTAAAAAAGAATTGGATAAGTTCTTGGAGGAGAAGTCCATTACCTGCTATTAATTAAGTTGATTTAGAAAATAGCCACTGCTATTACTAGCAATGGTAACATGAAATAGACTTAGTTTTTGGGTACTTGCCAGGTTCTTGTGGCCTGGCTTGGCCACTGTTGGAGACAGGATGCTGGGCTTGATGGACCCTTGGTCTGACCCAGTATGGCATGTTCTTATGTTAGGATTTGTGGGTGTGTGGGCCCTGGGCCGAGGTGAGAGATGGTATCACCCATGGGGAGGAGCTCTGTGAGCCTCACCATCAGGAGGCGAGGTCTCAGCTGACGTCAGACACAGCTCAGAAGTCTTAGAGTCTTTATTACGTTGAGTGGCACTGCCTGCAGAGTGGGGAGTGCAAGAGAAAGGTCACTCAGGCACAGAGGTGCCACGGAGTCTGAGAAATGGGGAATACCCAAGGAGGATAATGATACAGCAATGGTCCGCAGAGCAGGGTACACCGATGAGGGTTCCTCAGTAGAGATGATACAGTAGTGGTCTGCGGAGCGGGGTACACCAAAGAGGGTTCCTCAGTAGAGATGATACGGCAATGGTCTGCAGAGCGGGGTACACCGATGAGGGTTCCTCAGTAGGGATGATAAGGTAGTGGTCCGCGGAGCGGGGTACACTGAAGAGGGTTCCTCAGTAGAGATGGTACAGAAATGATCCGGAAGTGGAGTACTCACTGTAGCGATGGTTCCAAAGGAAGCCCCAGGGAACGGGGCAGGCAGCAGTCCTAGGCGCAAGGCCCTCCGAGGAGCGGATAGCCAGAGACGAGGTAAGGGCCCCCAAGGAACGAGTACCTGGGACATCTCACGCCGAAGAAGCAGGAGCTGGAACGGGGAGTCCGTAGTGAGCGAAGCGGATTCAGCAATGAGGGAACTCATTGCCAAGTCGTAGGCAAACAGGGTCAGCCGGCTTAAGAGTCCACGATGAATGATGTCATCCGGGGGGGGGACTCCCCCGAGGTTCCCGCCATGACGTGCTTAAGACTGTCTCGAGAGAGTGCGTGCCTAAGGAACTCTGAGGACAAGATGGTTGGCAGCATCCACGCCATCCAGGGAGGCCCAGGAACAGGGTTAGGCAGGCCGTCGATAGCTGGCGGAGGCCGCAAGTCTACCCAACAGAGACAGTGTAGTGGAGCAAGAGGTGAACAATAGCGATTGCAGCCGTCTGCGACCGGGCATACAAATCATTTTATTAATATAACATGCATCACAATTTATTTAGCCACAAAAAATAGAACAGCATATTCTAAAATCACAAATCAATCAAACAACGTTGATATATACCAGCTGTATTGCCTACATCTATAAGATACATATATCCATTACATACATGTCAAATACTACCTAATAAATTTTGTAACATACTAACAGTCCTTTCTTTCACTCCCTACTTTGCAGGTTATAAAAATCATTTTTCAAATCCTCAGTTATAGAATTTGAATGTTGTCCTTTTTCAGTTCTTTTAGAAGTTATAAGACCCTACCTTTTCTCATTTCCAACTCAATCTGTGTTTCACTACTTTGCTGCTTTAGGGGAGAATAACTCTTCAATGCATACAAAAGTTTCATCAGATGTGTAGTTCTATAAATAAAAACACATTTTTTGGCTCAAAAATTTAAAAAAATCAGACAACATTGCATCAACATATCTTACCCATCTATTTCCAACCTACTTTCTCTCTTTGCTACGTTTGTAGGCTAACATTAGGTGCATTATAAGAACCACCATTCACAGAAGATTAGCCGGTCCATCTGCAAAATCCATATGATCATCCCCACATAACCAGAACTCAAAATATAATCCTAGGCAAGTCTTGTCCTTAGTCCTATCAATTCACAAACATGTTTACCATGTCTTCAATGACCTAAACTTCAACTGCAATCAGAAAATTACTACCCTATGGGGTAGATTTTTAAATTTATGCGCCGGATTGCGCGAACAAATCTACGCCCGATTTTATAACATGCGCGCACTGCTGCGCGCATGTTATAAAATCCAGGGTCGGCGCACGCAGGGGGGGTGCACAATTGTGCAACCTGCGCGCACCGAGCCGAGCAGCCTGCCTCCGTTCCCTCCGAGGCCGCTCCAATTTCAGAGCGGCCTCTGAGGGAACTTTCCTTCCGCCTCCCCCCACCTTCCCCTCCCTTCCCCTATCTAACCCACCCCCCAGCCCTACCTAAATCCCCCCCCCCACCTTTATTGTACAAGTTACGCCTGCCCGCTTGCCATCCCCCGGCACAGGCCGCTGTGCCGGAGGACTCGGGACCGCCTCCCGGCCGCCCCCGAACCGCCGCCACACCCCTGGCCCGCCCCCTGGCCCCGGACACCCCCCCAGGCTGCCGACACACCCCCGGACACGCCCCTTCCCGCCCCTTTTACGAAGCCCCGGGACTTACGCGCATCCCGGGGCTCGGCGCGTGCAGGGGGCGGCAGGGGTAGGTTTTCGGGGGTTGCGCGCGTATCTTACTCGCACAACCCTTTGAAAATCTACCCCTTTGTGAACGCCACTGACAAAAAGGTGCCGCCCTTTTGGGTCTCAATCTATACAAACTTGCAGATATTTGCTGGCTGCATTCTCTAATCCTTACCACTTCCCCACCTGCTTAAATTCATTACATTCATCTGATCACTACCTCTCAGTACACCACCCTCTTTACAACACTTTCTCATGTCGCAACTCCCCATTCTATTTCTGCACTAAGCCCCCTGGGATGTAAAGTATTTAAACAAAAAATCCAATGTTGCCCTTTTTTTTTTTTTTTTTAAGTAAAGCAGAGGAAAATTTCCAGCCCTGCGGCAGGAATACAAACACACAATCAATGACAAAGACTACTAAATCCTCAATCATTTGTCCCATAGCAAAGAGATGTGGAATTGAGCCCAAATTGTGTTTTGTTTTTTTTAATTCATAGAACAGCAGACCTGATGAAGTTTTTGTATACATTGAAGAGTTTCTCTCTCCTGAAGCAGTAAACTAGCAAAACAGATTGTGTCGGGGATGACAGAAGGAGATGTTTTATACCTTCTAAAGAATTAAAGGAGGACAACATTCAAATTCTATACCTAAGCATATGAAAATGTTTTTTTATAACCTGCAAAGTAGGCAGAAAGAAAGGATGGTTAGTTAAAAAATGTGTTAGGTAAAAATTGACATTTATGTAATGTAATTCATGTATCTGATGCAATACAGATGGCAAACAGCAACACTGTTTGACTGATTTGTGATTTTAGTACATGTGGTATATTTTTCTAGACAAATAAAATGCAATGAATGTTAAGTTAAAAGCATGATATAATGTATTTGGTTGGTAGGGGGATTCTTATTATAGATACTTGTATAAGAATTGCCATTTCCAAAAGTATAGTTCTAGAGAGAGGTAAGATGCTGTTTTTCACATCTCTTACCCTCTCTATTGCCCTTATTTCCTGTTTTCTCTCTCTGTTTCTCTATCCCTACTTACTTCAAGTTACCAATCCACTGACGTATTTACATAATTGAACAAAACTTTATCTATGTCATAACATGAACATACTGCATATGCTCATCTATTTTGGAATGTATCATTTTTACTATAAAACACATATACCATACAGACATATGTCAGTTTATTATGGCACCCTATAGAAGCCCCCCTCTCGAACAAGTCAGTTGGCACTTGCCGACTCTTGTTTTATGATATACAACAGCTGCTAATTTCTGGCTCGAGCACATATCCTAGAATTTTACAAATGAACTTAACTGGGTGCTAATGTGCAGGGCATAGTTTTCACTGCCATTGAAAATATATACACAATCTGCATAATTTCTCAAGTCACCGAGATCTGACCTTGCTTTTTACTGTCAGCCTAACTAGGCAGCAAAGCTTTAGGCAGGTAGAATGTGCTGGTTTTATTTAGAGGAGCTGCAGATGTCTTCATTATGGGCATAAAGCTCCCTTTTCAGAAGACACTTATGTTAATGGTGATGTGACTCCCACAATATTGCTTTTATTTAATAATGGGATTAGAAATCTTCTGAACTAGCTAAGCCAACATGACCTTGGTACCAAAACGAGCACTATTTTAGAAACTCACTCACACTCACAGAATATGATGGAAGGTAAGGACCACTAGGCCTATGTAGTCTGCCCTATTTAATTTCTGGTGCAATGCCATAGACCCCAGTTGTTCTCCTACTTTCCCCACACTTCTTTATACCTAGAGATAATCTGTGCTTATCCAAGGCTTCATTGAATTCTGTTACTGTTTTTGCCTCAACCACCTCCATGCACCTACTATCCTATTAGTGACATTTATCATGACCTCTTATTCTAGAGCACTCTTTCCTCTGCAAAAGATTTGCTTCCTGATCCTCATCAATTTGGTTTCAGGCAGCATCTCAGTACTGAACTGCTTTTGCTTTCTATGACTGACATCGTTAAACAAGACTCAGACAGTAGTCATTGTTACATTCTTGTTTCTTTAGACATCTCTTTTGCCTTTGATTTTATTGACCACTAGAGATGTGAATCGGAACTGGAATCGGTTCGGATTCCGGTTCGGATTCACATCGTGGGGTTTTTTTTCGTCTGGCCCGATAGCGGTTTTGTTTATCGGCTCGGGCGCAGCCGATAAACAAAAAACCCACCCCAACCCTTTAAAACTAATCCCTTAGCTTCCCCACCCTCCCGACCCCCCCCAAAAAATTTTACAGGTAGCTGGTGGTCCAGTGGGGGTCCCGGGAGCGATCTCCCACTCTCGGGCCGTCGGCTGCCACTAATAAAAATGGCGCCAATGGCCTTTGCCCTTACCATGTGACAGGGTATCCGTGCCATTGGCCGGCCACTGTCACATGGAGGGAGCACTGGATGGCCGGCGCCATCTTTAAAAATGGCGCGGGCCATCCAGTGCTCCTACCATGTGACGGGGGCCGGCCAATGGCACGGATACCCTGTCACATGGTAAGGGCAAAGGCCATCGGCGCCATTTTGATTAGTGGCAGCCGACGGCCCGGGAGCGGGAGATCGCTCCCGGGACCCCCACTGGACCACCAGGTACCTGTAAAAAGGTTTTGGGGGGGTTGGGAGGGTGGGGGAAGCTAAGGGATTAGTTTTAAAGGGTTGGGGTGGGTTTAGGGGTTATTTTTGTATGCCGTTTTTCCCGCCCTCCCCCAAAACGATAAGAGAACCCCCACGAACAATATCGTGGGGTTTTCCTATCGTTCTGGGGGAGCCCCCGATTTCTGACGATTTTGAAAATATCGTACGATATTTTCAGTCGTCTGAAGCCCGATTCACATCCCTGTTGACCACTCCATTCTCGTCCACCGTTTACAGGCATGCAGTATAGGAGGGACCATTTTGGCCTGGTTTTCTTCATTCGTGAATGGTCAGCTTCAACAATTTAAAGTTAGAAATCAAGCTTCTCAATGGTCTCTTCTCAAGACTGGTGTTCCTCAGGGTTCTGCTTTATCGTCCACGCTTTTTAACATTTACCTTGCCCCCATCTGTAAATTCTTATCTACCCTATGTGATGGTTACAAGATCTATGCAGACGACATTCAATTTTTCATTCATCTTCATCCCACCTGGCATGATACTGTTAAACAAATCCAAATTTACATTAACACCATAAAACTGTAGCTTCATCAGAACAAATTAGCACTTAATACAAACAAAACTGAATTTCTTCTTATTCAAAGAGTCTATTCCATGCTTGATTATTCTTCCATCATCCTTGATGGCTCTTCTTTCATCATTAATCAAAGTATCAAAAGCCGGGTGTTTTTCTTGATCAGCATCTTACACTTCAAACACACATTTAGTCAGTAGTTAAGGCCGGCTTCTACAAGTTGAGAGTCCTTTCTGGTTTAAAACAACTATTACATGCTTCTGAGTTTCGCATTGTTGTGCAAGCTTCCATCTTTCCCCTTGTTGATTACTGCAATGGACATTATTTGGGGCTCGCTGATTCTACTATTCAGCCACTTCAATTACTGTTGAATGCAGCCCTATGTTTTATCTCTGGTCATAAATGTTCTGAACATCTCTCCAATCCTTATACAGTTACACTGGCTACCTCTGCAACAATGCATCAAATACAAACTCGGGCTATTTTCAAACTCCTTAACTTCAGATCCTGTCCATGGCTCAATGCTTTGTTTAAATTGTATCGAATCTCATGTCAGTTAAGACCTTCTCAACGCGGCCTCCTCGATGTTCCAGCTTTAAAAAGTGCTCGCCTGTCCCTCTCAAGGGAATCTGCATTTTCTGCTGCAGGTCCAGTTCTTTGGAATTACTTCCCTATGGAACTTAGACTGTGTGATTGCTTAAAAACATTCAGAAGCTTGTTAAAAACTTTCCTGTTTAGGAAAGCTTATTTCTGATTGGGTTAGTTTTTAGCTTCCTCATCACAGGATCCTGCAGTAAGCCATTTTTATTTTTGTTATTGTCTAGTTTGTTTTACTTGATTTTATGAATGTTTTTTTCTGTATGTCGCCTAGGGCTTTCCTGTGTCAGGTGACTAATACATTTTTAATAAATGTAAAATGTAAATGGTAACCGAGGAACCTGGGACTCACTCCACTTCTTGGCCATTTTTTCCAGCTCACTCCCAAACAAGAGTGATCCTTTAAAGGGCAATTTCGTAAGATTAGATTTTGAAATTGTATCGGCCGACCAATTCCTAAGCCATAGCTGAAACCTGGCCGCTATTACCGAAGCCACACTTCTGGCAGAAGTCTGGACCAGGTCGCAGTCCGCATCTGCCAAAAAAGGCAGCTGCCGGTTGGATCACTGCCCTGGAATTCACACCAGATTCATCAACTTCCTGAGAGAAAAGTAAACAAGAGTGAGCCAGTAGGGAGCAACAAGAGATAATCTGCAAATTCATTGCTATCGCCTGAAAGGCCTGCTTAAGGATGGCCTCAATTTTCCTATCCTGCACATCCTTCAATGCTGCTCCCCCATCTACAGGGATAGAAGAACGCTTGGTGATGCACACAAGCTCATCCACTTCTGAAAGCGCAACTGCTCTCTTTTACTGCTGGATCCAGGGGGGGGAACAGCCTTTCCAAGGCTCATTCCCCTTTAAAATTAGGTTCCGGGATGCCTCATTCAAGATCAATTAATTCTTGAATAGCCTCCATAATGGGGAAAAAACATGAAGCTTTATGTAAAGAGAATAAAATGGGATTTTTCTTTGGCTCAGACATGGAATCAGCACCCAGCACCACCAGTATCCTCAATGTCTGAGAAATCAGAGCCAGCAACTCATCTCTATGAAAGAAACACAACATTGTTCTATACAGTTCTAATCCCTGATTAATTTCCCCATCCTTTAGAAAGTAAGTGTCGATTTCATCATCTGAGCCATCAGGTCCCTGTCAGAGTGACCTGCAGCAGGTCTAGATGTACTCTGATGCTTACCCGCAGCACCAGGTATGCAGGAATCCACAGCCTGCAATCCTAAACTGTTCGGATTGGCCGGGGCTGTCGACAGAGCCTGAAGAAAGGAGTGCAGCCCTTAAAAAAAAATTCCACCCAAGAAAAAGCAGAGGGACCCATACCAAAACCAGAGGGTGTCGGCCCTGCACCCACTTAACTACCTTCCCTTGCTGATGAACCAGTTAGGAGCGCCTCAAGACCAGGCAAAACCTCTGGCAGTTCCTCCTCATTTTCCATTCCCGCATCATGCTGGAATTGACCAGGCTAAGCAAAATCAATTCTCCCTGAGCCTCCGAGCTGTGCTGACCAAGTTAGAGGGGACGCCAGGCTGTGATGCCCAAATATGGCAAGTAGCACAAAGGGTAAGGCACTTAGGCTTCTTTGCTACCGGTGCCATGGTAAACACTCCAAAAAGCATCAGATAACTGGGCACCCAGCTGCACTCGCAATAAGCACTTACCACAAACGCCCAAAAAATAGGCGCCCAATACGATGTTCAGGTAGGCGCCCACCTGAGTGCTCACCCTAGCGCCCACCTAAGCACTCCTAAATGTACACCTGAGTGCCCACCTAAGCGCCCTTAAGCGCACACTGATCACCCAAGCGCACACCTGGACACGCAAGCGCGAACCGACATCAGACACTGTTTCGCGGTAGCCTTGTGCGCAGAAAAGCATGCAAATGCTGGCACTGCCTACCACATGACAACCAAGCAAAGCCTGAAAGCGGGGCCTAGGCAAAAAGGGCACACAACCTGCCAAGCAGCCACGAATCCCCAAGCTCCCCCGGAGATGGGAATGGACGTCTGATCGATGCACCGAGCTTGGAGACCAGCTGAGGGATGGAATCCCAAAACTTAATTCCCTTTTTTCTTTTCTTTTTTTTTTTACAGTCTCTGGCTGTGGGAGAAGAGGGCAAAGGCCTTCATCGCCACACTCTGCTTCCTGCACCCGTTAGCTTCTCAGCTGTTTGTCTCTCTACAGCTAAGTCCACGGCAGAAAATTAGCTACTGGACTGAGACACTCATCTGAGGGAGGGATCCACAGATATCACCTCAAGAAAATTCGATTGAGGGAAGGACCACAAGAGGTATCACCACAAGCGAGTGGGGCAAATTAACTTCCTTCTTCTTTTCTCCTTCTACAAATTTTTTTTTAAGCAATCCCCAGAAGTGAGATGCACGTCCACCATCTGCTGGAGACGTAAAATACTGGCGGGCTGATGTTGGTGCAGAGTTATATATACCATGACGTCAGATTTGCTCCAACTTCATCTGCTGGCAGATGTGCATAACCCACTGGTGTGGATTATCTTGTCTGAAGGCTAAGAAATGTACAGTTCCTTTGTAACTCTCCCTAATGTTCTACCTTTTTCATTAGAATACAGATATTGATCTTTATTAACACTGTTTTTACTTGCTTAAAGAATAGCATTTTGTCCATTTATTTTTCTGGTTTTGTTAAATCGTTTTAGTGCACACCAAACTGTTTTAGCACACAGGCTAACACCTGAAAATAAAAAACATTTTGTTTCATGTTATTTATTTGAAGACAAAATGAAAGGACAATATATGTTGCCATTGTTTTCCTCATCCAAAGATAAGGTTACCATGGGAATAGACTAATCAGGAACCACTGATAAGATATTACAAAACAGTCTTGCGCATCTAAAGTCATATGACCAGTAAAAAGTCTGTTCTAATCCTTATGAATAAACATCCCTATAACCTTACCCAATCTAACTAAAAGAGCCTTGGCATACGTTTTGCAATCCACATTAATGAGCAAGATAAGTCTATAATGTTGCACTAAAGATGGATCCTTACCCAGCTTCTCAAGTACAATAACTATAAACTACAGAAGTAGCTTGGACTGACCACTGAAAATTATGGCGGAGACTAGATGGTCCGCGCAATCCGGACCTGTCGGAAAACCGCAGCAGAGAGAGCGACCTGCAATGAGGAGCCTGCCTCCCACAAAGACAGCATGGTGGATGGCCTGCTCCCCACTGATATCATAGAGGCAGTCAGGGCCGCCATTAGTCAGCTTGGTGATAAGATCCACTCTAGTTTGGATGCAGAGCTGGAATCTGTGGTGGATAATGTGTCGCAGGTATCCATGATGGGTGAGACAACTGCCCGATTGGACTCTCTCACAGAGTGCATGGAAGAGCTAGAAATGTCGCTTACCACTGCACAACAGAGAGTGGAGGTGTTGGAGAGAAGACACAAACAGGTGGTTGAGAAATAAGACAATCTTGAAAATAGGAGTAGGCGCAGTAATTTGTGCATAATAGGAGTACCAGAGCAGATTGAAGGATCTGAACCTGTGGGCTTCTTCTCTCAGTGGCTACCTACAGTGCTAAATGCTGGCTTTGATGGAGGAAAAGTGAAGCTGGCTCGTGCTCATAGAGCACTAGCACCTTGCCCTCACGCAGTGATTGTGTGGGTGCATAATTTCAAGATAATTGTCGTCTCCTAGACGCCAGTAGGAAAATGAAAGAAATCAAATTTCAGGGTCATCGTATATTCATCTTCCAAGACTACTTGGCAGAGGTGCAGCGTTATCGAGCCGTGTTCCTAGATGTTAAGCGTGATCTACGTAATTTGGGCCTGACCTATGCTATGCTCTACCCGGCGAGGCTCAGGGTAATTCATGATGGCAAATCCGAGGTGTTCCATTCAGTGCAAGATGTGAGAATGCTGTTTCAGAAACTTTAGCAAGACCTAGCTGTTGCGCCAAATGGCGTCTCCTGAATAGTTTGCAGCTTGATATCCTTTTTTCTGGTTTTCACTTATATTGCCGGTTAGTGCTGGTGGAGAGTCCAGGCCTGTAATGTTAATCTCCATAGGTTCTTTCGAGGGAAGAACAAAAATGCTGAGCCGTTTTGCTTTATAGCACTGATTGTTATGGTTTTTACCCTGTGGGGCAAGGAGGGGGGATGCGGGTTACATGTGGGTGAACTGGAGACTGGGTTATTACAGGTTTCTTTCAAGTGGGGTTTCCTTTTGGTGGTTTTTTCCTTTCTCAGTTCATTATATATTCTCCATCGGTATGGGCCTTGCATTATCAGAGACTTTTTCCTGTGTGGCGATCCGCCTCCGTCTGGCAATACTTCCCATCTCTTCATCTATTTGGTACAGGACTATTGCAGATCATGCCATGTTGCTGACAATGTCTGGCTGCAGGCTCCTCGATAACTTCAGTCAAGAAAAGGGCAGAGAAGGAATTTTGTGTCTTTGGTATTATGAGGTTTTCTTGTTGGGAGAGCTTCTTTTTTGGAGGTTTGTGGATGGGTCAGTGTGAGTTTGTTGGGTGTTAGAAAAGGAGGGTGGATCCCAAGTGTTCTCCTATTTACTCTCGCTTTTCTGGGTGGGTTTTAAGGACATAGAGAGTTTTGTTTGGGGTCATTCTGTGGGCAAGTTCTTTCGGGCTCAGGGATGGGATTTGTTTAGATCATGGAGGAGTTGGGGGGGGGTTAATGTTTAGAGGGGTTAATGGTTATAAACTATGGTCGGTTCTACAATACAGGCTTTATTATTTTCTCAAACTAAATTGGATGGTTTTTGCCTTTCTTAATCAAGGCTATGGCCCCGGTTGATGTTTTACTCTTAATGTCCGGGGTGTTGGGTCCCCAGTAAAGCGCAGGAGAATTCTGACCTACCTAAAAAAACAGAAGGCACAGGTGGTCTTCCTTCAGGAAACCCATTTATCAGATTTGGAGCATGCCAAGCTGGTCAGGGACTAGGTGGGAAGAGTTGAATATTCCTCTTATAATTCTAAAAGTAGAGAAGCGTGTGTCTTGATCCATAAGTGACTCCCCCTTATTGTGAATAAGATTCAGAAGGATAATGAAGGGTGTTATGTTCTTCTGGAATGTGTGCTCCATGGGGTTTCCTTTGTGTTAGCTAATGTTTATGGCCCCAGTGTTGGTCAGAGGGCTTTTTATACTCAGTTGTGCGGGGTAGTGGAGGCTTTTTCATCCTTTCCTTTTATTATGGGAGGTGATTGGAACATGGGGTTAGATCCTAAGCTTGACAGATCGTTGGATGACCGGTCTGGAGGGGAGGCGGAGGCTTTGTGGGCTTTGATGGCCAGTATGGGGTTGGTGAATGTCTGGAGGGAACAAAACCTAACTGAAAGTGATTACATTTTCTACTCCCCCCGTTTTTATTCTTATAGTCGGATTGATTTATTTTTGTGTTCGTGTTCCTTTTTGCAGCAGCTGGGCCTGGTGGATATAGAGCCTGCAGTTATTTCTGATCATAACCCTGTTGTGTTACCTCTTAATCTTGGGACGGGCCCTGGGGTCAGGAAGAGCTGGCAGTTTAATGTTTCCCTGCTGCGTAATCATTATTTTTGTGAAATGCTTCAGGACACACTGAAGGAATTTTTTGAGATTCATGATCCTGGAGAATATTCCCCCAGTTTTATTGTGGGAAACTCTAAAAACAGTATTGAAGGGGCAGATAATTAGTTTTGCTTCTCATTGGAAAAAGGACAAACTCAGGCATGTGCGCTCTCTGGAGACTAAAACTGGGCATCTAGAAAGGGTGCACAAGCGCACTGGGTCCTTTCACATCTATCGGGCTTTGGAGAGGTGCAGGGAATCTCTAAGGGAATTACAGCTGGAGGACGTAGAACAGGTCTTTTGCTATTCTAAGCAGCATGTTTATGACTTTGCTAATACAACGGGACCTATGCTTGCTTGACTGTTGCACCATCGGTCGCAAAAGACGCTGATCTCAGGCATGCAGAGAGCGGATAGCTCTCTGATTCATACTACCAGGAGAATCATTGATAGATTTCGAGATTTTTTTCAGCAATCGAGACTTATTTAGCTAGGATCCCAATGCCGACTCTATCCGAGTCCCAGAGGGAGAGTTTTGGAGCCTCTTTCGATGCTGGAAATACAATCTGCTATTGCTAGCCTCCCTGGGAAGAAAGCTCCAGGTCCTGATGGGTACCGGTGAAGTTTTACAAGTATTTCTTACCTGACTTGGCAGGTCCGCTTGCCGATCTTTTTCATGAATTTCAGACTTCTCCGGAACATACAGGTAATCTGTTTGACGTTACCAATGTTTTACTCCACAAATCAGAGCGGGATAAATATGAACCAGAGACCTATCGCCCAATCTCTTTATTGAACGCGGATATAAAAATCTTAGCCAGGGCATTACAGATCCGGCTCGCTAGTTGTATGGGTTCCCTGGTCAGGGCTGACCAATCTGGATTTATTTCTGGTCACTCATTGGTGTTTGATATCCTTGTGGTGGCCAAGAAGGATAAGATTCCAGGCTTGGTAGTCAGTCTTGATGCTGAGAAGGCCTATGACCAGTTTCACTGGTCTTTTCTCTTTACGGTGTTGAAGAAACTCAGGTTTCCTGCCCAGTTTCTGGGGTGGATCCGTGCTCTACTTGGCAGAGCTGCCCACTTTCGCCATTGCTATTTGAGCTGGTGATTGAACCTCTCGCTGCACACTTGAGAACACATCTGGACTTACTGGGTTTTCAAATGGGTGAGCGGCGGCACCTGATTTCACTCTATGCTGATGAAGTTCTATTGTTTTTATCTAATCCGGGCAAGGAGGGTCCTGTATTGTTTGCAGCTTTTGGGGAGGTGGCGGGATATAAGGTTAATTATCATAAATCTGTGGTGTTCCTAATAGGTCCCTGTGGGTCTCAAGTGCTTCCAGATTGTTTTGCCTCCTTTAGGTGAGTGATAAATTCCCTTAACTAGTTGGGCATTAATGTCTCTGGCAATTCAAGCAATCTTTACAGATTGATTAGGCCCCAGTGGTATCTAAGATTAAGCAAGATTTACAGGACTGGAAAGGTTGTTATCTCTCTTGAGGTGGTAGGATTAATATGATCCTACCACATTTTTCCTCGATTATTTTATTTGTTTCGGCATATTTCATGTTTTCTCCCTACTAGCTTTTTCTCTTCTCTTAATAGTGCGCTTTTAGATTTCTTGTGGGAGGGGAAGGCAGCAAGGGTCAGTCTCCACATTTTGTGTAGGCCTAAAGAGTGAGGTGGAATAGCTTTTCCGGATCTACAGGCCTATTTCTGGGCAGCCCGCTTATCTGGTGTGTTTGTGTGGATATATTGGGATTTTTCCATGCCATGGTTTGCCCTTGAGAGACATTTGGTGGAGGGCACGGATCTTGTATCCCTTCTTTCTGGGGGTCCCCTCGCGGCTGGGGGCAGGAAAGCTTGTTGCAACTTTCCCTCTATTGCTTGTACTGTAAAGACATGGAGGGCGGTTTGTACGTTGTTTGTCTAGGCCTCTGTCCCTCCCGATGCAGCCCATGTGGCAAAACATGGTCCGTGTAGGGGGACCAAAATCTTCTCTCAATCCCTTATCAATAAAAGGTGGAAAACACTTAATTTAAAGTCCTTTCTTGTTCTCAGTTTTTTCGATTAATCCAGTATAAGGATCCGTGAACTCTCTAGTGCTATACCATCTGTAATTGCGGCTTTCACCGATTGTGTATACCGCTTATCATCTCCACTTTCTATTTGCTGTTGCTGTATCCTGTAGAGTTTATATATTAACAGGCAGGGGCCTTTGGCCTTCTTCCCTCTCTGGAAAAACACCACTCTCACGATCCACTCCTTTAGTAATGTGGCTAAGCAATGATGGGAGGCAGATTTACGTTGCTTAGGCAATTTGAATGATGGGGAGCAACTGTTATCTTTCATTGACCTTCAGGACGAGTTTGATATTCCTGATTCCACTTGCTCTTATTATGATTGGTTAAAACAGGATCTCTTGAGGAGAGAGCGGGAGGGTTGGAGCTGGTCCACTCTTATTCCTTTGGAGCTGGCATTAGTTGAGGGCCCAGCCAAAAGAAAGACTTTTTCTATTCTGTACCGGGCTATTTTTGTCAGACTGGGCTAGATCTCCACCCCATTCTGAAGGTAGAACGGCAAAGGGAAGCAGATTTACAGCTCCCCATGTCTTCAAAGGAGTGGATGAGAATATGGTGCAGTGCGCATAAATCCTCTATTTGTGCCAAGCGGGCAGAGCTTTTGGTCCGCATGATTGTGTGCACTTATCGATGTCCCCTTTTTTTTTTCTAAGTTTTCTCCTGCCTCTTGGCCTTTATGTTGGCGAGGTTGTGGTCTCCTTGGGTCTTATTTACACATTTGGTGGGGCTGCCCTCAGCTTATTGTTTTCTGGCAAAGGGTTGGCCCCTTACTGAGCAAATTACAGCTTCCCCCCTCTCTCTCTCTCTCCGGCACTCTGCCTTCTGGGTTTGTGGAGGGCTCCTAGAGTGAGTAAATATTGTCAGATACTAGCTCAGCAGATGTTACATGTTGGCCGTTTTGTTATTGCATGGAAATGGAAGTCTGTCCTCACTCTAGGGGACTGGAGGTTGCAGCTGCACTCTGTGGCTCTGCTTGAGAAATTAACCTATATGTTACGTGATCATGTTAAAATATATGACTTGATTTGTGGCCCATACTGGCAGTTGTACAATTCTCACTAGTGGGTTTTTTTGTTTTTTGTTTTTAGGAGTGTAGCCTTTCTTTTGTATCTCATTATACAGGGTAATGTTTTCTATTTTGTCATTTTCCTGCCTGTTATATGTTCTGACTGTGCTAAAATAAAAAGTTACAAAAAAAAATGAATAAAATAGCCTGCTGTACATGCACTGAGGCGATGGCAGAATTATTTTTTCAAATACACTGCTCTGTGCTCTGAATATGGGAGATCTTCTAAATAAGTGCTTATATTTAGCTAATCTTCTTGTATGCTGGCAGTATAATTATAATGACTACCTGTGCCTATTTGCACTAACATACTGTACAGAACTAGCAAGAAACAAATGGAAACTCCATTTAGCCTACTTTCCGAAGAGAAAGAAGGTTTATAAGATTGCTATGAGGTGAATATTTAAAAACCTGCTGCATGAGTAAATATAACTAAGTAAATTCACACTATTATCTTTATCTGGAGCCTCAGCAGCACTTATCCGTGCAGTTGTTTGCGCAGATGGAGCTGTCTGCACAAATTCAGCTGGGTAGCGCCAAAAAACAATCTCCTTGGCTAAATTTAAAAAAGCACACCCCATGAATGCCCTGAACTGGTTCCTTACTTACCAGGCTAAATTTCTGCAGGTAGCAATTTTACCTGAATTGAATCTTTTGAATATCAACTCCTATGGCTTTGTGTGTCTCCCTGTGAGGGAATATATAGAAAACTCTCAAACCACCTTACGGGACCGGCCACAGCTATCTGGCCTGGTCCTTCTTAAGGATCAACCCCGCAAGGGATTCTGGGTGAACGGAGGCTCCCCTTACCAAACTATAAGGGCCCAGAAGGGTTAGACAGGACCCGGGGAGCAGGCAGGAATCTAGTATATGCGAAGACCTGCTATGTTTAATGCTTGAGTGTTATCAGAACTGCAAAGTGAGCTGCATTATTTTCTGTTTTGCTTTTCACTGTAAATAAAATTGCACATAAGGAAACAACCAGAGTCTGCCTCCTTTGACCCATTGCCTGTTTCCCAAACCATGACCACCCAAGTTACCACAGATGGTGTTAGCAATAAGATCTTCTTGCCTAAGCTGGAAGCACAGGGAGAAGCCCACAGCCGGAGCAGAAAAAAATCCCATATAGAATCTTTTTTTATCCTTTTTTCCTGGGTTCTCATAGTTTCACTCACCCAGCCTAGGTTACAACAGGCCAAGGGGGCTAGCCCAACCTGTGCAGCCAGAGTTCAAGCAGTAAGTAAGGACTGGACAGGGAAACAGATTTTTTTTTCTTCGCCTCTTCTTCCCCAGAGAGATACACAGTTTGGAGGCAGCTCAGAAACAGGGAAGATAAAGCAAGTGATACAAATCCTTGCTACAGGGCAGCAGCAACTGCATAATGCCCTACAAACTCAAATTTACCAGCAGAAGGCATTGCGAGAACAAGTTATACAGAAAAACACAGTGCTACTTTAGGTAGCACAGACCATATACACTACTGTGTCCAGGCCTCCTCTCTTGTCACTGGTACTACTTAAGATGACCCCAGGAGAACACCCCGACTGTTTCCTGAAAAACTTTGAACATACAGCTTTACCGGCTGACCAGAAGATAGGTGGACTTCCTATCTAGGGAATCTACTCACCAGGAGTAGTCAAGATACCTTCCAGACAGACAATCTGGAAGTAAGGGCCACAAAATAGAAAGTCAAGACCGCCATTTTATAGAGAACAGAACTCACCCCAGAAGCCCACTGACAGTGATTTTGGCAGGGAGTTCTTCAAGAAAGCCTGCAAGGGAATCGGTTGGACAGTTGGATGTTCAATGGGTAAAGGGGCATTTAGAGAAGATAAGGCTATTGCGGAAAGATTTAATGATTTCTTTGCTTCGATGTTTACTGAAGAGGATGTTGGAGAGATACCCGTTCCGGAGAAGGTTTTCATGGGTGATGATTCAGATCAACTGAACCAAATCACGGTGAACTGGAAGATGTGGTAGGCCTGACTGACAAACTGTAGAACAGTAAATCACCTGAACCGGATGGTATATATCCTGGGGTTCTGAAAGAACTAAAAAATGAAATTTCATACCTATTTCAATTAATTTGAAACCTATCATTAAAATCATCCAGTGTACCTGAAGATTGGAAGATGGCCAATGTAATCCCTATATTTAAAAGGGGATCCAGAGGTGATCTGGGAAACGTTAGATGGGCAAGCCTGACTTCAGTGCTGGGAAAAATCGTGGAAATTATTATAAAGAATAAAATCACAAAACATTTAGATACTCATGGTTTGATGGGACTCTGGCAACATGGATTTACCCAAGGGAAGTCTTGCCTCACAAATCTCCATTTTTTTGAAGGGGAGAATAAATATGTGGACAAAGGTGAACTGGTAGATATGGTATATTTGGATTTTCAGAAGGCTTTCGACAAAGTCCCGCATGAGAGGATTCTAAGAAAACTAAAAGTCATGGGATAGGAGGCTATGTCCTTTTGTGGATTGCAAGTTGGTTAAAAGACAGGAAACAAAGAGTAGGATTAAATGGTCAGTTTTCACAGTGGAAAAAGGTAAACAGTGGAGTGCCTCAGGGATCTGTACTTGGACCGGTGATGGAAAAGAGTACGAGTGAGGGGATCGAATTTGCGGATGATACAAAATTATGCAGAGCAGTTAAATCTCAAGCGTTTGTGTTGAATTGCAGGAGGACCTTGCGAGACTGGAAGATTGGGCTTCCAAATGGCAGATGAAATTTGATGTGGACAAGTGCAAAATGATGCATATAGGGAAAAATAACCCTTGCTGTACTTATACAATGTTAAGTTCTACCTTAGGAGTTACAACCCAGGAAAGAGAACTAGGTGTCACAGTGGATAATACATTGAAATCGTCAGTCCAGTGTGCTATGGTGATCAAAAAAGCAAGCAGAATGTTAGGAATTATTAGGAAGGGAATGGAAAATAAAATGGAGGATGTCATAATGCCTGTGTATCACTCCATTGTGAGACCGCACCTTGAATATTGTGTGCAATTCTGGTCACCGCATCTCAAAAAGGATTTAGTTGCACTGGAGAAAGTGCGGAAAAGGGTGATCAGAATGATAAGGGACATGGAACAAGCTGTCCTATAAGGAAAAGCTAAAGAAGTTAGGGCTGTTCAGTTTGGAGAAGAGACGACTGAGGGGGGATATGATAGAAGTCTACAAAATCATGAAAGGACATAAACAAGTTAATGTAAATCAGTTATTTACTCTCTCAGTGTTGCGACCGTCACTGCTCAATGTCCTCACTCCGCCCTCTTTACCTCTGTGGTGACTCCCTCCGGGTCTGATGGACGGCTGGCTGCCGCGGCGTCTCCATGCCGTCTCCTTCTGGCGTCCCCTGGACCGGCTCAATGTTGCAGATCCGCCATGTTGCCTGAAGACCTTGGGCGCACACACGCTCTGATTGAAGTACCAGCAAGAGCGCGAACCTCAGGGGCGTCCCCCTGAGATGACGTCATCCACTTCCAATATTTAAAGGTCTCTATTTCACTATCTAACTGAGTTAGCAAGGGGTTTGCTTCGGCTACGACTCCCAAGCTACTCTGCCTCCTTGGACTTACTAGAGGTACCTGCTCCTCAGGGGCCTCGCTCTTTTCTTTACTTTCAGATTACAGATAGGAACCTGTACTTGCTCCTCGAGGGCCCATGTTCCTGGACACTCTGAAGATTCTCTACTGCTTGGAAGCCATTGCTGCTACAAACAATTGTGAGTTACCATCGCTCTCTCAAAGCTTTCCCTGGAACCAGGTACTCGCTCCTCGAGGGCCTAAACCTTTCCAGCTCCTGAGTTTACTTGAGACCTTATGTGAATTTTGTCATCTAGTTCTGCTCATGAACTCTGCCTACTCACTTTCTACAGTTTCTCAACAGCTCAGCCATCCTGGATCGCTGTTCCAGTACCTGAGGGACTACAGCCCTGCCAGGCATATCAGCTCACTACTGCCACCTCTGGTGGTTTCAAAAACCTGTTTAATAAAAGAACTAATGTGTGTCTGTCTCCATACTCAAGCCTAGCCGGTGGTCCCTCTCAGGATATCCTTCCGGGGGCGTGGTCATCTGCCACCGGCCCAGGGATCCACCCACAACTATATCAGATTCATTACAGATTGCTACTCCTTAGCAAGACGATATTGATTATGCCACAAGATATCCAAAGGCAGTACTGCTACAGAATATGATGACCCAGATGGTTGCAACCACCCTAATGGAGGTTTAGTCACAACTTAGGCTGCCCAAGGAGTTCCTGACAGATCAAGGAACCTTGTTTGTGTCCAAGGTAGCATAAACTCTGCACCTTGCTCAAGGTAAAAATTCTGTATACCTCAGTGTATCACCCGCAGACCGATGACTTCATTGAGCACTTCAATCAGATCGCTCAAGCTAATGTTGAAGAAATTTGTTGATGAAGACAGCAAGAATTGGGACTTACTGCTCCTCTATGTGCTTGCTTGCAATCTGCAAAGTACCCCAGAGCTCAATAGGGTTTTACCCTTTTGAATTACTTTATGGGAGAAGACTGAGTGTAATCTTGAACACAGCTCATGAAACTTGGAAAAACAAAGGGAACCCTGGGCAGAACCTTGTTGACTACATTCTCCGAGTGCAGGATTGCCTAAAAAAAGTTGGGGAGGCGGCCTGTCTATGCCTAGGGAAGGCTCAGGCTTCTCAAGCCTGAGGTTACAATTGCCCCATGGCCCACGGGAGATTGCTAGCAAGGACCCTATGACATTTTGGAGAAAACAGGACCCATGGATTATAAAATAGCCCAGCCAGATAAACAAAAGAAAACAACTCAAATCTACCATGTAAACCTTCTGAAGAAGTGAGTTGCACCACTGTGCGGAGTTGTACAAGAAGAGTTTGGTCCAGAGGTTGGACCTGAAGTGGAACGAACCCAGATTTCTTTTGGAGAACAGCTATTCACCATACAGACAGCAAAACAAGGAGATCTTCTCAAACCTACCAGCTTATACCCACCTGGTGCAGCATGGCATCGTTACACCTCCTGGAGTTGTTGTGCGGCAACGACCCTATCAGATTCCTAAGGTCAGGCACTGCATCACTGAGATCAAAGTAAAGGAGATACTATGGCTTATAATTATATAGGAATCTAACAGTGATTGGTCCTCACCCATAGTTCTGGTGTCAAAGCCAGATGGGAGCTTAAGGCTCTGCATTGACTTTGAAAAGGTTAATGAGGTCTCGAGTGGATGAACTGACGGAGCGTCTGGGATCAGCACAGTTCATTTCTACCCTGAACCTTACAAAAGGGTGTTGACAAGTGCCTCCTACGCCAACAATGAAGGAGAAGACTGAGTTCTCAACACCAGGGAGACTTCTTCAGTTCACTGTACTCCTTTTTGGGCTCCATGGTGCCTCTGCAATGTTTTAGCACTTGGTTGACCGCCTGCTCCGCCCTCATCTTTAACAACTTTACACAGAATATCATCCTTGACAGAGACCAATAAGTACTATAACCCTTACAAAGTCCCTCTTAATATAAGTCTAACCTGTCATCCTCCATCAGATAAAGTGAGAGCTGCTCTATCAATACTTTTTCTAAATTTTCTAAATTTGTTGCCAAAAATGGAATAATTATTAGAGCTGCCATTCAAAGCCTTATTCTTCAAAATCTGAGTGATTATAGATTTACTTAAATTTATAGGCACCCTTCCCTCTATCAGCAATGCAATATATATTGCAATCCTATCTTGGGAAACTACTTAATTAAACTCACAGGGCACAGATCCAGATACAGAAAGTTGCCCTCATCTGCGCTAATAGCTGTTTACTATAAAAGATTTAAAAAAAGACAGATTTTTAAAAACCAGTTGCTGTTTTTCAAATCACAGTCTCCAATGATAAGTGATTACAATATTCTTAACAAAAGTATATGGCAGTCTTTCTTTAAAGCTGGTTGATAAAATCCATTTTCATGAACTGAATGTGCACCTTTATTTGTGTAAGTATCTCAGCAAACACTTATTTATTTAAAAATTTTTCTATACTGTCTTTAGCAAATAAAGGGGGGGTCATTTTCCAAGGAGTTACCGCGGGAGATAATTCCACTAACAGCCGTTAACGCGATTTGCAATTTTGTATTCAGGGGGCAGAGCATATGTAAAGTAGGAAAGAGTTATCGTGTGCCAGCACGGCCAATAGCTACACCTCTTTCATTTGTGGTACGTTGTGTGCTAGAGGCCAGTAAAGGTTTATCACAGTGTTTCTGGACAGCCTGAGAGAGAGAGAGAGAGAGAGAGAGAGAGAGAGAGAGAGAGAGAGAGAGAGAGAGAGAGAGAGAGAGAGAGAGAGAGAGAGAGAGAGAGAGAGAGAGAGAGAGAGAGAGAGAGAGAGAGAGAGAGAGACTTGCTATAGTGCCTTCTCCCTAGACAGGTATTTGTATCCCTATGGGAGGCTCACCTAGTAACTCGAGGTGGGGATTAGGTATGAGTGTAGGGGGTTGGGGCCACTTTCACATTCAACATGAGACGTACGAACAGAACAGTGGTCTCTTGTGAAGATTTGATGGCCTTCGGAGTGAGGAAACTCACTCCAAGATGAGATTTGGGCAATGTTCTCTCCACCTAGCTTGATGGACACTCTACCTGGGCAACAACAAGCTAGGTGGAGAGAACATTGCCCAAATCACATCTTGGAGTGAGTTTCCTCACTCCGAAGGCCATCAAATCTTCACAAGAGACCACTGTTCTGTTCGTACGTCTCATGTTGAATGTGAAAGTGGCCCCAACCCCCTACACTCATACCTAATCCCCACCTCGAGTTACTAGGTGGGCCTCCCATAGGGATACAAATACCTGTCTAGGGAGCAGGTACTATAGCAAGTCTCTCTCTCTCTCTCTCTCTCTCTCTCTCTCTCTCTCTCTCTCTCTCTCTCTCTCTCTCTCAGGCTGTCCAGAACCACAATGTAGCCCAAATTGGGTTAATAGTACAACTTGCACTAAGAGCATGTTGAATAGCTGTTATCACAATTTGCAATACACATGCTTATTAGCATAAGGTAACACCCCTTTTTGGTATCGCGTGCGATATTGGAAAATGAGGCCCAAAATTTGAACAAAATGGTTTACAATTAATTCTCAAAATAAAACTTAAATAAGCAAGATAAATAAAATTTCAATAAAACTAAAGAACGGGAAAAATAATAATAAAGTTTGAAAAAAATACAATGGTGTTTATATTAATATAAACTAAAAAATTTAAATTTACTTTAAAATCAATTTAATAAAACAGAAAATAAAGAATAGAAATGAAACATCTTTATGATACAAAAACAGGAATAAGAAATGTACCTGGCTTCTTAATTGGTAATCCTAAATCTTCTCTGAAAGGTATGTTTTTAATGTTTTCTTAAAGTCCTTACTATTGGAAATTTGGCGTATTGAGTTTGGTAGGGCATTCCAATGTATGGGTCCTGCGACCACGAAAGCTCTTTGGCGCGTTACGTGTAATCTTGCTAGTTTTATGGATGGAATATCCAAAAGATGCATGTTTGAGGATTGTAATTTTCTTGATGGTTTGTAAATTCTTAATACAGAACAAAGCCACCAGGAATTTGGATTATTTAGTAATGAATGGATTATAGTCAATATTTTATACAAAATTCGATATTTAATGGGTAACCAGTGTAGTTTGCATAGAATAGGAGTGATGTGTTGTTTTAACAATGTACCACTGAGAATACGAGCTGCTGTATTTTGTATTAACTGTAACGGTTTGATTGTTATATCCGGTAAACCTAAATATAGACCATTACAACAATCCAGACCTGAGAATAATGATGACTGGAGTACAGAGCGGAAATCTTGAACAAACAACAATGGTTTTAAACGTTTTAGTAGGTGTAATTTAAAAAAGGTATTTTTGACCGTTTTTGAAATATGACATGATAGGGTAAGATTTGAATCTAGTGTGACTCCTAAACTTCGGGCTTGTTTAGTAATTGGAAAATATTCACTATCAATCAAAATATGTGATGGTGGACTGTTAATTGGGTTTTCAACAAAACTTAAGAGTACAACTTCTGTTTTTTTTGCATTTAGTTTCTATAGTTTTAATGTAGATTTGTACCAACGAAAGGCTTTCTGACCAGGATGATTTATATGGGACAAAAAGCTGAATATCATCCGCATAACTGCTTGAACAAGTCAGGAATCCTAGGTAGGGATAAAGGAAGTCTAGAAGGAAACAGTTCAGGAAAAGGAGAGAGAGGATAATGTAGCCACATGAATTGTGTTGCTTTTTCAAGCCAACAATTTTCTAATAACTCTAGGTTTGCCTTTTTAACTAAGATACATAACTAAGATTTATGTATCTTCCACTGCCCTTTCCTGGATTCTTTCTTGCAGATAATCAGTTGCAAACTCTTAAAGATTTGAGCATGCCCAAGTTAAACAGAATTATATATGGTATTATAAATAATGAAACCACTGTTGTGCCTACCATTCCTTTTGAGATAAAGGTAAAAGAATAGCTTAGTACTTTTATATTTCTCCTTCAGTTCTACACTAGAAAACCTTTCCCCTTAGCTTTGGATTCCTGTAGTTTGATTCATGGTTAGATGCGAATCAAGTTCAAAAGGTAAGAGGACTGGGACAACCTGCGGTGGTCTCCTCATTTCCTTGTGGCGTCTTGTCTGACTCAGAATGGAAGGCCAGCCCAGCAGTCGGATTAGCTGCCGGAAATTAAATTAATAGGGATTTAACAAGTAGATTTTCAGTGGTAATGAAGCACAAATATTTGAACCTCCTGGCGTACCTTCACCTTTCCTCCTCTGAATTCCTGCTCTTTACTCTTCATATAAGAATCTGTTCAGAGCAAACCAACACCACTAATGAGCTGGGTGCTTTTGAAAATATTTATAAGTAGTAGTAGAACTGAAAAAAAATATGGAAAGACTCTTCTCTTTCATAAGCCAAATGAAAAGAGACAGTCTGGGTTTACACATTACAATGGAAACAAAAAAAGATAAAACCTTGTTTTCAAAGCCATGAAATATCTGACCAAGTTCAGTCCAGGGCCTTATTTTTTTTTTCAAAATCCTTTTACTGTACAGACAAGTGTACCTTTCAGAACCACACAAACTTTCACACCTAAAATGATTTTAAAACAATCACTGTGAATATTATTTGCTGACAAATGTAGCTTTTAAGTGTGTAGTATGGCTAATGGAGGTTTATACCCGAGTGACAAAAAAACATGGCAGACCAGGTTATTTCCCGTAATAAAACTGTATGACAGACAAGACAGATGCACTGGGCCATATACCCCTCTGATCTCCGTGCAAAGGAAAGGGGCTAACTTCAGAAGCGGTTAACAGTTGGCATCACAGCAGAGTTTCCACTTTCATTTTAAAAGCAATGTTTCTTTTCTCTCTTTTACTGGGCAGTTGGGTCTTCCATACCTTTATTTTTCCTAAAATGTCATAAATAATAACAATAATAATACTTGGATAGCATTCTTTTTTTTCCCTCACGTGGAAAGAAAAAAGTGTGGACTGAAAGTAGGCTGCAGCAAGCTTAGGTAGAGCCCCGACTCAGAATGAGGAGTGCAGTTACCTACGTTTAGCCATTCTGAATTATAGGTACTGGCACAGGGAGTAGCATAAACAAAACATCATGCTGGTCGCTGGAGACCCAGCTGCAGGGATTTTCAGTTTGCACTAGTGTGAAACAGAAACCAGCGCCGTTTAATTTCTGATCTTGCTAGCAAAAAAAAAAAAAATGACTGAGATACAGCCAGAGTAAAAGGAAAGAAAAGGTGGAAGAGGAGCAGGAGAAGACTGGTACCAATTTTCCATATGACATACCTGCCTACTATCCTGGAATAAGATCTTTCATGGCTAAAATGTTCCAATTATCTGTGCTCACTGCAAACTACAGCCACGTTTCTCTCTATGTATCTATTGCATTTTCTGTCACCACGCGATATGATATTTTAAACCAGCAATCTAGTCCTGTGGTTTTCAAACTTTTTTTGGTTAAGGAACCCTACTACAATGTGCAGCGGAATGCTGTGGAACTACCCCCCTCCCCTACTCACTTCCCTTTTAAAATTGTGCGGAGCTCTCGAGTTCTGGTTTATTCTATTACCTATGTTCTTTTTAAGAAGTAGCTTTAATTATATTTATGTAAGGCGGGGCTGTATTTGGAATGTTTTATGAAGGGGTATTGCGCTTGCATTAAAAAACTAATTTGTATCTTAATAAATAGATAAGTCTATACACAATGTGTGTCGGCCCAGTGAGTAGGAAACTTGTTTGAACTGAAAGTTTGCTAGAATTCCCCAGTGCTGGCTACTCTTGCTGAAAGGTAAGTAACTTAGATATTTTTTTCTCATCACTTTATTGCACAGATGTTTTGTGTGTTGTTGACCAATGTAGGAATGGGTTTTTTTTGCAGGAACAAAATTACAAAAAAAGTTCTCTATAAAGACAGTGGCAGTAATGGTTATAAATCACTTCAGCGAGTTCCCTTTTTAGTGCAGTCAAAACATGCACAGTACATAAGATGCACCTTTCTCCATGCAATTGTTTATTGGTTTCCATTAGTGTTTTTGTGTCATCATCTTATTTTCTGATTGCTGTGTGGTCCTATTTAACCATAAGTAAGGACCCTTAATTTCAGTTTTAATTTTATTTTTTCTGGGAATTTATAACAAACAAAAATCATTGGAAAAACTTTTCCACTGATATTTCTCCTGTATGTTATAACATAATCATTTTTCCACTGGTTATTTTTGTTATAAATTCCCAAGAAAAATAAAATAAAAATTGAGAACGAAGGTCCTTAACATAAGCAAACTACTTTATATATGGATTTTATCTATAGAATCTGAGCTCTCAGAATGGCTTGAAAGCTGAACCACATACAATTTTTATCATGTGAAGTGCACTGAGAGTTTTGACATGTGCCAGTCTGGGTGCATGGCTGCTACACTGATGTCACTGTTGAGCCAATATGAATTTTGCATGGACATGGTTCAAAGCTTTGCCACTGCATCTCCTGTGCAGAGGTGATTCCCAGACCAGAAACACCCACTCATTCATTCAAAACATTGAATTGGCACCAATGTGTACATTAAAAAATAAAAAGGCTGTTAGACAATCAGAATTCTCCAGTCATTTTGATAACGGAGTGTGCATGCTTCTTATATTAAGCTTGAACAGAAACCATTATATGAAAATTAAACCCATTCTCATGCTCCATTTTAGAATTAAGCAAACTAAGACTATTCAATATTCTTCATTTTAATAGGAAACTGCAAGCTGGCAGAGGATTCTATCTCATTATATCTTCAGCAATTTAACTTGTAACTACCTACCTACACGTCAAATCATTCTCACTACTTTTAAATTGACTAATTGGAAAGGGCAGGGGACGTTCCTGACTGCAATAAAATGGCTACAAAGCAACTTAATAGCACTTCAAAATACTGTAGTCTTGGGTCCTGAGACCTAATTCATTCATTGAAACATAGATATGAAGGCAGAAAAGGACCAAATGATCCATCCAGTCTGCCCAACAAGTTTCTTAAGATAGTAACTGCAACTCTGTGCAGGTTACTCCTGATTCTCTTAAAGGTAGTAACTGTCGCTTGGGAATAACTGCTCTGTGCAGTTATTCCCAAGCCTTATGGAACCCACAAAAATTGCAACTAGCCTAGCAAATTTTTAACAAAGTGATGAGCTTTCTTGAAAATTCAGACAGCGTTGCTTGATGTGCTTTGTTTATGGACTTGGCCATAGAAGCAGTCCTGCGCTTTTCCCCTTATGTCCGTGTATCAGTACCCAGACTATAGAAGCCTTGGTTGTTGTCTGTATCCTATTCCCCTTTTCCCCTGCCCTTGAAGTGGGGAAGAAATGTTGCAGTTGCATTAGAATCATCAAGGCGTATTGGTAAAGGGTAGTGATTTCCATGCCTTCTGTTACGGTTAGTAAACACTACACCAGCAAGTTACCCCTCTGCATGCTTTTCTTATTTCCATCCTCTAGCCTTTAGAGATCCACAGTGTTTATTTTTATTTTTATTTATTTATTATTTTTATATACCGACATTCATCTCAATTGAGATATCACACCGGTTTACATTCAGGTACTGTAGGTATTTGTACCTGAGGCAATGTATCCCATGTCTCTTTGAATTCTTGGACTGTTTCCCTCTTTATCACTTCCTCTGGGAGGGCATTCCAGGCATCCACCACCCTCTCCATGAAGAAATATTTCCTGACGTTGGTTCTGAATCATCCACCCTGGAGTTTTATTTCATGACCCCTAGTTCTACTGTTTTCTTTCCAACAGAAAAGGTTTGAAGTCCGTGTATCATTAAAACCTTTCAGATATCTGAAGGTCTGGAACATATCACACCTGCACCTCCTCTCTTCCAGAGTACACATATTTAAATCCTTCAGCCTCTCCTCATGGGTCTTCCAATACAGACCCTACACCATTTTGGTCACCCTTCTCTGGATTGCCTCCATCCTGTCTCTACCCCTTTTGAGATACAGATCCAGAACTGAACATAGTACTCCAAGTGAGGCCTCACAAAGGTCCTTTACAAGGGCATTATTACCTCCTTTTTCTTTCTGATTATTTCTCTCTCTAAGCAGCCCAACGTTCTTCTGGCTTTAGCTATCGCCTTGTCACATTGCTTAGCCATCTTCAGATCTTCAGATACTATTACCCCAAGATCCTCTTTTGGTCCATGCACATCAGTCTTTCACCCCCCATCACGTACAGTTTTTTTTTTTATTACTGCACCCCAAATGCATGACTCTATATTTCTTGGCATTTAATCCCAGCTGCCAAATCTTCAACCGCTCTTCAAGTTTTCTTAAATATCTTTTCATTCTCTCTACTCCACCAGGTGTGTCCCCTCTGTTGCAGATATTAGTATAATCCGCAAATGGACAAATTTTACATTCTATCCCTTCTGCAATGTCGCTCATAAAGATAATGAACAGAACCGGTCCTAACACCAATCCCTGTGGCAATCCACTTAACATGGTTCTCTCTTCAGAGTAGGTTCCATTTATGATTGCACACTATCTCCTATCAGTCAATCAGTTTGTAATCCATGCCAACAACTTGGCGCTCACTCCCAAACACATTTTATTCACAAGCCTCCTATGTGGGACTGTATCAAAGGCTTTGCTGAAATCCAAGTAGATAACAGTGAGTGTACTTACTCGATCCAATTCTCTAGTCACCCAGTCAGAAAAATCAATCAGATTTGTTCGACAGGACCTTCCCCTGGTGAATCCATGCTGCCTCAGGTCCAACAACCCATCAGATTGTAGATCGTTTACTATCCTTTCCTTCAGCAGAGTCTTCATTAATTTTGTCACCCGGAGGTGAGGCTAACTGGCTTGTAGTCTCCAGCCTCCTCTCTGCTACCATTCTTGTGAGGCGGGACCACCACCACTCTTTTCCAATCCTATGGCACCACTCCTGTTTCCAGGGATCTAATGAACGGGTCCTTCAGCGGGCCCACCAGCACACCTCTGAGCTCTCTCAGTATCCTGGGGTGTATATCTCATCCGGCCCCATGGGCTTGTCCACTTTCAGTTTGCCTAGCTCCTCCCATACATTTTCTTCTGTAAATGGAGTTTCGTCTACTCCATCCCCCATCTACAGTCTTGTTAACGAGCAATGGTCCTCCTCCAGGGTCTTCTTTAGTGAACACCGAACTGAAGTATTTGTTTAATGTTTCTGCCATTTCTTTGTTACTCTCCACATATTGCTCCTTGCCACCTTTCAATTTCACTATACCAGTTCTGACCTCCTTTCTTTCTCTGATATATTTGAACAATGTTTTGTCTCCTCGCTTTACTTCTTTGGCCATCCTTTCTTCCTCTTGTCCTTTTGATTTCTTTATTTCTTTGCCTCCCTCAGTTTTAACAGATATTCTTCGCTGTGTTCCTTTTTTTGAGGGATCCTTTATACTTCTTGAATGCTGTTCTTTTTGCCTTTATTTTTCAGCCACCTCCTTCGAGAACCAAATCAGTTTCTTTTTCCTCTTACTCTTGTTTACTTTTCTAGCACATAGATTTGTTGTCTGTGTAGTAGCTCTTTTTAACTTGGCCCACTGTTGTTCCACCTCACCCATTTCCTTCTAGTCTTCCAGTTCTTCCTGTAGGTAACATCCCCATTTTGACAAAGTCTGTTTTTGAAATTCAAAACTCAGGTCTACGTGTGACTTCTCTGTATCTTATTCGCATAATCAAACCACACCATCTGATGATCATTGGCGTCCAGGTGAGCCCCTACCCAAACATTAGAGACATTATCACCATTAGTGAGCACTAGGTCGAGTACTACACCCTCTCTCGTGGGTTCCATTATCATTTGTTTAAGAAGAGCCCGAAGAAGGGCATCTACTATCTCTACTTCTCCTAGATTCCACAGAATGGATACTCTCATCAACATCTGGCAGACTAAAATATCCAACAAGCAACACTTAGCCCTTGCTTCCCACCTTTTGGATGTCTTCGATGAGTTCTCGGTCTAGATCATCTGTTTGAGTCAGTGGCCTTTAGATTACACCCTGTAACAATGAAAGCATCATCTTCTTTTTTAGGACAGTCCATAATGCGTCTTCTCTACCCCACATGCCTTGCAATTCAGTTGCTTGAATATTGTTTGTGACATAAAGAGCTACTCCTCCCCCTTTTCTGTCCTCTCTGTACATTCTTAGCAAGTTATAGCCTGGGATAGTCATATTCCAATCATGAAAATCAGTGAACCACGTCTCAATAAGAGCTACAATGTCCAAGTCCGCCTCTACCATTAGGGCCTGCAGGTCTGGCATTTTGTTGCCCAGACTATGAGCATTTGTAGTCATAGCTTTGCAGCTGCTCGTCATAGTCACCTGTTCTGCTTTTTTGAACTGGTTGATTTTGTTACTTCCTCTTCTCTCTTCCTGTTTTCCTTGGGATTCACATGCCAAATTCACTGGCCACCTCCTGCCACCCCTGTTCCCTAATTTAAATGCCTAATGTATAATTTGAATTTTTCACTTAGCTTCCTCTTTCCTGCCATTGATAAACGTAGGCCATCCTTACCATATAATCTTTTATTTCTCCATATATGGCTAGAGCCTCCAATATATCCAAATTCACATTCTTTACTCCAAGTTTTGAGCCAGGCATTGAAGTTATCTATATGGAATAAACTTTCCTTTCCCTTTCCATGAACAAGTAATATTTCTGAGAAGGCAATAGTCTTTGCCATGTGTCTATTCTTTTTCCCTAGATTTTGGAAATCTTTCTGTACTTTATGGACACTGGTCCCAAAATGGACAATAACACTGATATCAGAGTTCTTCCTTTCTTCTATAATAGTTTGTTACAGAAAAAAATATATATCTTTTTTTATCATACTCTACCGAAAAACAAAATTCTATTCCAAAATTCACCCTTTCAGCACTTCTGTTTCTTCAATTACCTTCCAGAGGCTTGACATTTAAAGAGTACCCCTTCCCCCCATCATTACCACTCAGCTGATGCTAAGACAGTGGGTTCCTGGCTAATTGCTCAGGAATGTTGACAACTCTTAATGCCAGCTTTTCTTGTCAGGAAGTGCCCTTCCAAAAAAGGGCTTTCCAGTTTTTCTCATGGCCCTAATCTTTGGCTTAAACTATGCACAGAACAAAATTGGCAGTACCTAGTTAAATCATTTCCCATGGCTCTGACCCAAAGAAGAAAGCTGTGTTTTAGCAAAAAAAAAAAAAAAAAAGAATTCCTTGCAGAAACCAAGTTGACCCTTTTCTAGTCAGACATGTCCCATATATAAAGGGTCTTTCGACACTAAAAAAAAAAAAAAAAAAAAGCCTCACTGCCCATTCCAATTAGCATTTTCCTGTGTGTAAAACGCCTCTGTGTGACCTGAATCTTTCCTATTTTCTCACAGGGTTTTTCTTTATTGTAGAACGAATCACGTGCTCTGCTGGCTTCTTTGCTTTTGCCCTCCTCGGAATCGTTCATCAAGGAAATGAAAGCAGGAGAGGGAAAGTAGGCATTTTTTTCATTTGCGGGCAATGATGAAATCCATATCCGTATCTCCATATTTATTTATTTCACATCTTCTGACATCATGCTTCCCAAGATGAGTAACAGCATCATTTATACTAACAAACTATCTAAAATTCACAATTTAGAAAACATTTAAAAATTAGGATTAAAATTAATGACTACTCCACTTACAACAATACATTACTATGAAGAAATATTAATCTTTAAAGAAAAACAATAACTGCTGTGATGCAAATGGTCTCTCATCACCTTTTAAACAGCCTATCTTGTGTTTTTTCATTCTTAAATGGCCTAACAGGATGGCTCTTTTAGTTATGAGGTGTTCCCTGACAACACTGCCATGCTAAATAATCATATTACACCAGGGAACACATACGGCTTAATGCCACCTTAAAAATACTGGCAAAAAAAGAAGAATCTGTGCAGGACATACAGTTCTGTCTTTTGTTTGTTGTTAATTGGCATGCAGTTGTTTGACTGACAGTGCTAAATTAGGTCAGGACAAATGCTTGGTGTGTACTAGCTGTAGGAAAAATGTAAGGGGGAAAAAACAAAATCTGTGTTCATGATGAAACAGGCTTTCTCCACACTTTATTATAAGTTAATTCATTTGTTCCTTCGTCTTTAGCATCAATCTCACTCTTCTGGCGAGGCAGTTATATTTTAACTGCAGATTTTTAACCTGTTTGTTTTGCAACAAAGTGAAAGCCATGAAAAGTGCTGCGTTGACGCAGATTAGTGTTTTCAGGCCAAAAAAGCAGTTCTTGGTACAGAATGAAAAGTTCATTAACTGAATGAACTGTTCTCTCAACAATGCTCATCTTTTATTCAGATTCCCTTTCAGCACAGACCAGGGCTTTTATGTTCAGTAAGTCAGTGAACTTTAACCCTGCCAAGATGCCTTAGTTGGCTAGTGCAGAGCAGAACCCAATAGGCTGCATTCCAAAAGGACAATGTCATAAGCCAGCGATAAAAACTGTGTGCTTTTAATGCATTTTTTTTAAACTAATGCACTAAATCTAAAGTTAACTTCTGAAGTAATAAGTTAATGATAAGGACAGCATGGCAGTCACAAAATGTATGCTACAAATTAGGGGTCTCATTTACTAAGCATTTATCCCATAGATACAGAATGGGAGAAAAGCCTTAGTAAATCAGGCCCTAAAAAAGCAGTAAAGCCAAAGCAAAGTGGTAATTAATATTTACTTTACTGCTATTCATTAGGTTAGAGGTAGAAAGCAGAGTTGCTTACCTGTAACAGGTGTTCTCTAAGGACAGCAGCATGTTAGTCCTCACACATGGGGTGACATCATCAGGTGGAGCCTGGCACGGAAAACTCTGTCAAAGTTTCCAGAACTTTGTCTTGGCATACTGAGCATGCCCAGCATACCCTATACCACGCATCGTCCCTCTTTTGTCTCGTAACATAGAAGTACAATAAAAAATAAAAAAAATAGGAGAAACCCGTTTCCGCAGGGTGGCAGGCAGGTTTTGTGAGGACTAACATCCTGTTGTCCTTGGAGAGACACCTGTTACAGGTAAGCAACTCTGCTTTCTCCAAGGACAAGCAGAATAGTAGTCCTCACACAAGGGTGAATTCCTAGCTACAGGCTGCTCCCCACAACAAAAGGGGACCAACAGACACCAACCAGGTGCCAACAGGAACAACAATAATAGTGCTGTTGATAACAGAGGGTGAGGCAGCCTGAACCCAAACAATAGGCCCTAGAAAGGAAGGGATGGGTTCTACATCTGAAAGACAGACTGGCCAAACCTACTGTCACATCAGCCATCCCTATCCAGACAATAGTGAGATGCGAATGTGTGGAGAAAACTCTGCATTGCAGCCTTGCAGATCTCCTCCACGGGAACTGCTCGCAAGTGGACCATCGACGTTGTCATGGCTCTGACAGAATGAGCCTTGACATGACTCTCAAGATGCAGCCCGCCTGGGCATAACAGAAGGAGATGTACTCTGCTAGCCAATTGAACAGTGTCTGTTTGGCAATGGCAAATAAAAAGTTAGGTGGACTGTCTATGGGCTTCTGTCCACTCCAGATAGAAGGCTAAGGCTTGCCTGCAGTCCAAACTGTGCAGGGTTCATTCACCTTGGTGTGACTGGGACCTGAGAAGAAAGGTTGGCAGGATGATAGACTGGTTAAGATGGAAGTCCGTCAACACCATGGGCAGCAATTTAGGGTGTGTGCATAAGACCACCCTGTCATAACAAAATTTAGTTTATGGTGGATAAGTCACTAAGGCCTGGACCTCATTTATTTATTTATTTATTTCGGATATTTTATATACCGAAGTATAGCAATCTGCCTTCACTCCGGTTTACATGTAAAACCACTTAATACATAGAGTTAACATTGGAACATTGTGAAAAACATTACATGAACAAATTTACATGTGAATGAGAGATTTCTTAAAGGAACTATTATAACATTTCTTAATAGGATAAATGTAGCCTAAAAACATAACAAGTATTAGTGGCTGATTGGGCGGTGTGTTGGGGCTGATATAAGAGTCCGAAAGTTGGAGGGTGGGGTGGGTCAGGTCTTTAGTTCACTAGAGGGGGGATTATGAGGATTGATCGTGGGAGGGGAAGGTGGGGGAAGGTGAGGGGGAGAAGAGCATGATTGGCAAGTCTGATGTGTGGAACCGGAGATGTGTAATGGTTCATGCTAGTAGTGCATCGCTTAGCCTTCGCCATCTCTGAACGTTTGGCTGAATATCCATGTTTTTAGTTCTTTTCTAAAGGATTTGATGTCGCAAATTGATCTTAGGTATTTTGGTAGGGAGTTCCATAGGTTTGGTCCTGCTATGGAGAACATTCTGTTCCTGGTGTTGGTGAGTTTCGCTAGAGGAAGAGGGGATATTTCTAGGTGTAGTTTGTTGGCTGTTCTGGTCGTTCGTTGAGGTTTGTGTTGCTGAATCATGTTATTGAGTGCAGTGTTGTCGGCTTTGTGTAATGCATTGTGAACTATTGTTAGAATTTTGAATTTGATTCTCTGCTCGATAGGAAGCCAGTGAAGATTTCTCAGGACAGGGGTGATGTGATCTGATTTCTTCTTGCCGGTTAATATTCTTGCTGCGGCGTTTTGCAATAGTTGCAGTGGTTTTAGTGTAGATTTAGGAAGGCCAATCAGGAGTGAGTTGCAGTAATCAAGGCTGCTGAAGACAAGAGATTGTAGGACTGTTCGGAATTCATGTTGGTGGAGTAGCGGTTTTAGGTGTTTGAGGATGTGAAGTTTGTGAAAGCCTTCTTCGGTTTTGTTTGCGATGTTCTTTTTTAAGTTGAGTTCGTTGTCGATCCAGATGCCGAGGTCCTTTGTTGAGTTCTTCAGTTGGATGATGATGTTATCTATTTGTAGGGAGTGTGTTGGGGATGATTGTTCTAAGTTGTTTCTTCCTATGAGTATGCATTCCATTTTATTCATGTTGAGGCATAACTTTAGATGGTTCAGCATGTCTCTGATCGCAATTAGGTGTTTGACTGCAGTGCTCAGTGCCTCTTCTATTGTGGAAGTTACTGGGATGAGGAGTTGGATGTCATCGGCGTACATATAAAATGTTACTCCGAGACTTGAGATGAGGTGGCATAATGGGAGTAGGTAAATGTTAAAGAGCGTGGCCGAGAGTGCGGATCCTTGTGGTACGCCAGTTTCAAGTGGAAGGGGATTTGAAGATTTGCTGTTAATGGTAACTTTGAAGAATCTGTCTTTTAGGAACGATTTGAACCAGTTGAGAGTTTTGCTGGTAAGACCAATGTTGGCAAGTCTTGACAATAGGCATTTGTGGTCCACCGTGTCAAATGCCGCAGAGAGATCGAGTAGGATTAAGAGGTGGCTTAGGGGTGGATTTATCAAAATGCGGTAAGTACCGCATGCGATAGCAAAAGGGGCGTGTTTTATGCTAATATAGCATTTATCGCAATTTGCGCTAATTACCTGTGCGAAGAGCTAAGTTAGCGCAAATTGCGATACCATTTCAGATTCTGTGATAAGTGCCACTGGGGGACCATTTTTAATGAGAGAGAGAGAGAGAGACTGGCCATAATATCATGGCCCATAGGTAGGTATTTGTATCCCTATGGTAGGCCCACCTAGTAACTCTAGGTGGGGATTAGGTAAGAGTGTAGGGGGTTAGGGGCCACTTTGACATGCTACGTGACACCTACGAACAGAACAGTGGTCTCTTGTGAAGATTAGCTGGCCTTCGGAGTGAGGAAACTCACTCCAACATGAGATTTGGGCAAGGTTCTCTCAACCTAGCTTGATGGACTCTCTACCTGGGTAACATCAAGCTAAGGTTGAGAGAACCTTGCCCAAATCTCATCTTGGAGTGAGTTTCCTCACTCCGAAGGCCAGCAAATCTTCACAAGAGACCACTGTTCTGTTCGTAGGTATCACATAGAATGTCAAAGTGGCCCCTACCCCCCTACACTCTTACCTAATCCCCAACTCGAGTTACTAGGTGGGCCTACCATAGGGATACAAATACCTACCTATGGGCCATGATATTATGGCCAGTCTCTCTCTCTCCTCTGAACCTGTCAAGTCAGCTGAAATCGGACTTACGGGAGACACCGCAAATGGCGATGAAACCTTACTGCACGGTCATGGCAGCTATCGCACAGCCTAACGCAATCGAAAGAGGTGTAGTTAAAATCGGCGTTACGGCTGTGCGATAGCTCTTCACAGAAAGGTTAACCCAGCCCACTCTCCGCCCCTAACTCCTCCTATTTTCGGAATTTGCATCGCACCATACAATATGGTGCGATCGCATGCGGTAAGGGCCTATCGCATGCGTTAATGGGGCTTTTCGCATGCGATAAGCTCTTACCGCATGCGAAAACGCCTTATCGAATTTTGAAAAATGACCCCCTTAGTTTGTTGTCAAAACCCCTTATTATTTTGTTTGATAGGTTGACGAGAAGAGTTTCCGTGCTACGATTTTTCCTGAATCCATGCTGTGCGGCATGGAGAATATTGTTGTTCTCTAGGTGTTCATTAAGCTGTATTAATGCTGCTTTTTCAGTCATCTTTGCAAGTAAGGGAAGGTTTGAGATGGGCCTATAGTTGTTTAGATCAGTAGGATCTAGGTTCTTCTTTTTTAGTATAGGAGTGATCGTTGCAGTTTTTAGTTCAGTTGGAAGCTCACCTTCTTCGAGTGATTTGTTGATTATGGCGGCAAATGTTGGGGGCGATGATGTGTGCCATTTCTTTCAGATTGCATGTTGGGATTGCATCAAGATCATCATTGACCCTGTGCGCTGAAGTGATTACCACCAAAAATATGACCTTCCAGGTCAGGTACTTCATTCAGGTCACAGGTGCACAGCAACTCAAAAGGAGCTTTCATCAGCTGAGACAGCACCAGGTTGAGGTCCCAAAACACAGGGGAGGCCTTAGGGGAAGCTTCAATTGAAGCAGGCTTTACATGAATCTTACAACTATAGGCTGTACAGAGATGGGCATACCATCTACACCATGGTGATATGCGCCAACTGCACTCAGATGGACCCTAACGAAGTTGGTTTTTAAGCCAGTCTCCGATAGGTGTAGAAGGTAATCAAGCACTTTTTGTGTGGGGCAAGAAAACATATCTAGGGCTTTCTGCTCACACCAGATGGAAAAACTCCACTTCAGTCCACAGTACTTTCTACTGGAGGGTTTTCTAGAAGCCACTAGGACATGAAACACTTTCTCTGAGAGATTGTGTGGTTGCAGGATTAACCTCTCAACATCCAGGCTATGAGCGACAGGGCCTGGAGGTTGGGATGCCACAAACTCCTTTGATACTGTGTGATGACATCTGGGGAAGTCCCCAGACTGATCGGTTTCTGGATGAGATGAGGAGCTATGAGGATCATAGTCCCTTTGTCCTTGTGAAGCTTCAAGAGAGCCTTCGCCAGCAAATGAATTGGAGGATACGCGTAAATAAGACCCTTACCCCAGTGACAGGCAAGGGCGTCTGAGGATGTTTTGCCATCTGTCCCATACAGGGAGCAGAACAGAGTTATCTTCTTGTTCCATGGGGATGCGAACATATCTATGTCTGGGCTCCCCCAGAGGCGAAAGATCCGATTTGCCACCTCCTGGTTTGGGACCATTCGTGGGGTCTGAAAGCACGACTCAATCTGTATGTCACCACATTCTCTGTACCTGCTAGATACATCTCTCTGAGCACCATCCTGTGAGACAAGGTCCTTAACTAAATCTGGACTGCTTCTTGACACAGGGAAAGGATTCTGTACCTCCCTGCTTGTTGATATAACACATTGCTACCTGGTTGTCTGTTTGGATCAGGGCAACTTTGTTGGACAGCTGAACTCTGAAAGCCCATAGCACGTACATGATCGCCCGGAGCTCCAAGAAGTTGATCTGACAAGAGCTTTCCTGAGCAGAACAGAGGCCCTGGGTGGGGAGCCCCCTCTACATGAGCTCCTTAGCCCAGGGTGGATGCATCCATGTTTAGGACAATTTGTGTAGGAGGATTCCAGAAAGAGATCCCCTGTTTCCGACTGGAGAGTACCTGCCACCAGGACAAAGAGTCCCGGAGAGATGGGGTCACTCAGATGCAAGCCTGGAGGCTCTGAGTGGCCTGGCGCCACTGTGACCTCAGGGGCAATTGGGCTCTGCACATGTGTAAATGTGCCAGGGGAGTGGCATGGACAGTTGTGGCCATGTGGCCCAACAACCTCAACATGTGCCGCACTGACAACTGCTGGCTCTCCTGGATTTCTGCCGCAATGGACACCAGGGTGGCAGCCTGTGAACAAGGCAGGAAGGCTTTTTCCTGAGCTTTGTCTAGTTCCTATGAAGTCCAACTGAGGTGACAGACTGAGATGGGACTTTGGGTAGTTGATGACGAACCCTAGTGGCCCCTGCCTGAGATGTGCTCTTCACCAGCCAATCGTCTAGATAGGGGAAGACATGCACTCCCAGCCTGTGGAGGTACGCCGTCACCATGGCCAGGCATTTTGTGAAGACATGTGGGACTGATGCTAGCCCAAACGGCAACACTCTGTACTGGAAGTGCTGTTTCCCCACCACGAATCGGAGATATTTCCTGTGACTTGGATAGCTCTCAACATGAGTGTACATGTCCTTTAAATCGAGGGATCATAGCCAGTCCCTTGTAGAAGGGGGATCAAGGTGCCCAGGGAAGCCATCTTGAATTTTCTTTTTTCAGAAACCTATTCAAGGTCCTTAGGTCTAGGATGGGACAGAGTCCTCTTGTTCTCTTTGGAATCAGGAAATACCTGGAGTAGAATCCCTGCCCTCTCTGCCTTGGTGGAATAAGTTCGACTACCCTGGATATTAAGAGGGTGGAGAGCTCCGCAAGCAGTACTTCCTGATACATTACTGGCCCCCAAAACAGGCAGGGAGGGCAATTTGGTGGGACACCCAATAGGTTTAATTGGTACCCCAGATGGACGATGGCCACGGTCCAAGAAGAACCGCAGCCTGCATCTCAGGTACAGGCAACTGACCTATGCTCCCTCTGATCCAGTCAAAGCCCTGTCCCAGGAGTTGACTGAGGTGCCAGCTGGGGCTTGGGAGGTCTCTGGTGCCTAGGGCGGTCACAAGAGCACACATGCTGCTGAAGGGAGTGAGGGGGTAGGATAGTACCTCCTCTGGCAATGGAAAGACTTCCTCTGGCCCTGCCTTGCCGACCTCCTGGATGAGGAGGATGGGTCCGGAGTGCCAGTGGAGAGCTGTTGGAGGGTCTCATGGTGGTCTCGCAATTGTGACACCGCATTCCTCACCCTATCTCCAAAGAGATTCTCCCTAGTACATGGCATGTCAGCGAGCTGTTCCTGAACCTCTGGATGATAATCTGAGGCCTGCAGCCATGCCATTCTGCAAGCACCAATTCCCGCTGCAGAGGCCCTCACAGCTGTTTCGAAAACATTGTAGGTTGCCCGGACCTCGTGTTTCCCTTCTGCCCCAGCGACTGGAGGGAGTCCTGCTGCTGTTAAGACAGCTGCTCGGCTGTCTCCTACATCTGCATCCAAAAGTCCAAGTATTGGCTCATGTAGAGCTGGTAGGAGGCAATGCGGGCAATAAGCATAGCTACTTGGAACACTTTCCTCCCAAGAGCATCTAACACCCTGTGGTCCTTCCCCGTGGTGCCAAGGAATGGGTCTGAGAGCGCTTGGCTCTCTTGAGGCCCTCTTGATGCTTATACTGTAGAATCTGGTAACCTTCTGGATGAGGTAGACAGTCTACCTTCCTGTTAACGGGAGGCACTATGAGGGGGTGTTCCCATATGCTTATCAGTAGCCCCTTAAGGATATTGTGCACTGGGACTGCCACAATTTCCTTAGGAGGTTCACAAACTGGAGGATTTCCAGCATCTTGTGCCTGGCATTTTCCTCCATCAACAACTGAAATGGAATGGCTTCCCCCATTACCCGCACAAAACCTGGGAAGGATAAATCCTCCAGCGGGGACCCTCCTTCACTCTTCTGGAGGAGACGGTTCTGAGGGGAGAGCCTCTGATGGCCCCAATGTCGATAGCTTGATGTCCATCGGTGTGGCTCCAAGGTCCATCAGTGCCAACACCGCCGATGCCGAAGTCGATGGCTCAGACTTCCCCAACCCAAAGACTTTCTACATCTTGTCAAGTCAGATGCAGTGTCCCTTTGGAGTCATTTGGGTGCATGTGCAACAACCTTGGATGTCTTGTGATGCTCCCAGGCAGAGGACACATATATCATGGGGGTCCGTGATAGACATGATCCTCAGGCACCAGGGGCATCAACAGAAACTGGTAGTGGCCATGATCAAAGTGAAAAAAAAGGATGCAAAAACGAAAATGACTGTGGTGGCAACGATGACCAGAAGGTACCGAAGCACCGCCGCAATGGGGAAGGTCAAAGTGAAAGAAAAAAATTACCCGAAAATGCCGAGAGGGACCGAGAGGGATCCAGCATCGATGGAACGTGAGAAAAACCCCTGAGAAAATCAGGGAAAATAATTTTCCATAAGTTTTGAGGATTAAAAACAAAGAGCTCACTTACACTGCAATTCAAAAGCTCCGCAGGAAAAAAACAGACTGAAGAGGGACCCCACATGGATGCATGGTATAGGGCATGCTCAATATGCAAAGTCAAAGTTCTGGAAACTTTGACAGAAATTTTCCATGTCAGGCTCCATCTGATGAAATCACCCTATGTATGAGGACTACAATCCTTCTTGTCCTTGGAGAAATTTAATTTAACTCACACCCCTACACACTGAAATAAAAAAAATATATATATTGGAGGCTCTCTGGTCTGGGATTCTGCACGTGGGATCAACTGGCCTGAGTGGTACACAAGCCCATAAATGCTGCAAAATGACTCACAGGGTCACCATGACTGCAGAAAGGAGAGGATGAGACAGTCCTGAGTTTAGTCTCACAAAGTTCAAGGGCTTAAGAACTGTACATCTGTGCACACGACGAGCTAGAAAACCAGGAACGGCTCTGCTTCTCCCTGCAGACATTTGGCTCAATGGTAACCCAAAATGCAAAAAGTACAAGGATCAAAGATAAAACATTCGTTTAAGGGTTTCCAGCTTTTTGTTTTCAGAACTCTTAAGCATTGCTCTAAAGTTAGGATACAGCGATGTGACAGCCCATTCAAAGCAGCAGTTTGGGACTGAGTTCCCAGAGGCTTTGTAGGGCAGCTTCCACACTGGCCACTGAGTCCACAAAGCCTCTATGACAGCTGCAGTCAAACCAAGGCAGCCTGAAACAGCCACATTAGTGGTTAAACATGATTTTAACAAAATATCCTTTATGCATGGTGTACAGTCTTTGCCCTTGTGATACTCCATAAATATACAATCAACGTACAGTAGCTGCTGGGTCTGACTGGCAGGATGCAAGTATGGAAATAACTAGGAATCCTAGTGGAATTTCAGGTGCTCAGAATGCTGGGTCTATCTGGCAGGCTATGCCGGGAACCTAGGAGGTTGGAATTTTATACAAGGTGGGGAAAGTGGGGTACTGGATGTAAACTAAAAAGGGGATCTTGTATGTTCATCTATCCAAGACGATGAAGTGCTTAGGAAGGTGACAAAATAATTGCCCTGGATAGGGTGTGATATTTTACAAGCGGGCGCAATCTATGTTTGACAGCTGGGATATATTCTTTAACAGTGCAGACACAGAAAATTGGACAGACCACATTGGTCTATTGCTCTTTTTCTGCCATCATCTACCATGTTACTATGTAAGAATTCAGTTTATTTTAGCCAAGGTTTGTTATAAAAACACTGAAGATAAAGAAGGGCAGCTGTTATATTAAAGAAACAATATTATACACATTATGGGGGTTTTACAAGGTACTGTATGATGAATTTCATATTTTTTTATTTGTAGGTATTATACACATTTGTGCTCCAGGAAACTGGGTAATGTTGCATTAATTTTTTTTAGATATCATTGAAATCTCACCTTTTCTCAAATTATTTTCTTTTAATACACATGGCAGATGGAGTAAGAGGAAATTGCACATTAAAGAGTAGAAGATGGTATCAGTTTAATCTGTGCAGACAATAAACATATATCCTTCGTTTTATGAAAGACACCTGCAAGCTCTCATTAATGTGAGTTATCAATGCACTCAGCAGCAGCTGCAGACTTATTTTTCACTTACTCAAATAAAATCTGGTTTAGACACAAAAGCCCTAGCCTCCCTCAAGCCTTTTTGTTTCTAATTCCTCTTCTGTATTACATTGCCTTGCTCAGCAGAACAAAATAGCGCTTACTTTCTAAGTGTGAATAGTAATTTTCAAAATAGTAAGATGCCAATCTGAGTTTATGACACGCAGTTACTCAAATGAATCCATTTTTTTGGGCCTGGTAGCATCCTCCTGCTCCTTTTTTGTACTTCCAGCGCAATTAGAACTATCAGAACCGGTCTCTTTCGGGCTACAACATCATGAGCCTTCATTTGCAATTACCAGGAGTGGGGCTGGCGGATCTTCCTAATTTATTTATCCATCCCACTTACTTAGCCCAGTCATTGTAGTTGGCAGTCCCTGGCCAAGAGTCACTCACCAGTGTATTCCTGGGAACACTGTAACTGTGGTCTTTGAATCTGACCACTTGGGGGTCACCAGTGAATACTAATTCCACAGGATCCCCAGGTCAGGCCAGCCCAGCCCAAGGAACTAAGGACTGGCCCAGAAATTAAACCTAAGTCCTCCAATTGGTACTGGGCAATGCTTGTCTCTGAACCTCTGACCTGGCCCTTAAATGAATCTCAAGCAGTGTGAGAGAATAACAAATAAAAGGACTTTAAATTATGCCATCACAACTCTACAACATAGAACTTCTGTTATTCTTATTCACTTTGGATCTGATTTTCAAAAGCATTTACACGCTTAAAACTGGGTTTTATGTGTGTAAATACACATGTAAATAAGTTTTTGAAAATTGTTACAGTATATGGCATTGAATTGTCAATAGATTTTACTTGCATTAGGTGCATTTAACGCAGGTAAATGGCTTTTGAAAATTGGTACGATAGTACATTACATTTTCTTACATAACTCCTTTGAAAATTCACCTGCATGGTTCTTGTGGTCCTGATTTTGTATACAAGCTCACAGTTGTAAAGCTAAGAAAGCATCTGGATGCTGAATTAGAACCAGAATTAGAATGAAATCTGCTAATGGCATGGTGCTATATGTATTTACTCTCCTTGTAGGCTGGCATCAATTAATTGTGCTTGTGTTCTTTATACATTTTCAAGATCCATTTGATTTAAAACAAATTTTCTTAAAATTACTGCACACTTTAAGAAAAGCCATTTATTTGGGGGGCTATTTTCAAAGCATTTTACCTGCATAAACTAGCTGTCTGAAAATCACCCTTCCTTAATGTGGATAAAAATCTATGCATTGTTTGAGAGGAGGCATTCTCATAGGTATGTTTACGCCAGGGAAGGAAAAGTATTAGGGCTGTCAACTTCGTGGAGGTCAATATTCAAAATTAAACATTTAAATGGATAACTTGTGATTTATCTGGATAACTTGTGAGTTATCTATCTACATGGCTTTGAATATTGACCTCCTGGACAGTCCAGTTTTAAGTGTACCTACACAGTGTCTGGTCAGAAGTTTGGCTCCTTTGGCACTTCCTGTTTAGACCTGCTCAATAGCAGGTCTAAACAACAGATGGATATAACTTATCTACAATATATATGCAGATATTCGGCAACATAGCCGTGCCGCTGAATATCCTTGAACTTAGGGCCTGATTCACTAAGGCATTTCTCCCATTCTGTTTCTATGGGAAAATCCCTTGATGAATCTGGCCCTTAGCCAGATACTATAGCAATTTTCAAAAGCTCATTTACACAGGTAAAGTATTATCCAGCTAAGTTGCTTAGCAGGCAAGGATTAGAATATTGACCCCTGTGTATATATATTGTAAACCATCTTGAACAATATTGTAGATGGCGGAATATAAACAGATTGTATTTTCAAATCTATGCATGTACTTTTCAGGACAAATTCTACTCATACAAAAAAAAAAACAATGATGAAAGTGTCCCTGAATACTCTTTACTCTCAGCAATTTTCAAAGTTAAGTTTTGTGTGTATTTTCCCTTTGAAAACTGGTATAAAGACTACAAGTAAGCACATGAGGAGTTTGCACTAATGTGGGCAGTTTCAAAATTGCCCCCTTTATTAGCTGAAACAGAATTCAACTGTCTCAACATATTTTTTGGAATTAGGTCATAGTACTTCAATATAATTAATATCATCTGGAACTGATGTTGTGTACTTTGTTTATAGTCCGTCTGTCAAATTAATGCACAGGATAATTAAATTAATGTGCAGGATGATTAATATCAGCTTTCTCCAAAGGCAGTGTATTTTTCTTTCTTATCTAAAAATGTTTACGGTTCCCTCCTGCTGCTTTCTAACTTCCAGCTCAATTGGAACCAGTACTGGATCTGGCACTATGAGCCTTAATTTGCATCTCCCTGGGGATTTTTCCCCTATTTAATATCCTCCCCTCCTCCAATATACTGAGTCTGATCATTAAAATGATGGTCCTAGGCCAGGGGCCAGGAACCCTACAATCATGCGCTTTGAATCTTCCCACTAGGTGTCCTTAAGCTTTCTTCCCCGCCTCCAGAAGCAGTGAACACTGTCATCACAGTATCCCCGGCTGCCCCGGGGAAGCAGTAGATGCAACTCAGGGATCGAACTGGGGATGTTCTCCCTGGCAGTGCAAAGTACTTTCTTAAAGTTACAGAGACTGTTTTAGAAACAGGCTGAATCTTGAAGCGCCATATGCACATTTTTTTTTTCTTTTCACCACAAATGTAAAAGCCAGCCTTAACTCTATGCAATTTGCAAAGTAACCATGAGGATTATCCTGAAGACTATGCTGAACCTTGTCTTACAGTAAAGCAAACACCCAAGTTCCGGCCAACAAACGAGTCTAAGGCTTTGATTTCGTGTGAACGTATCTCTCCCTGCTAAACTATCTCACAGGATATACAGTAAGAACGTACTCTGCTTGATTCCACTCGTGAGGGTGAATCACCCTGGATCATCCCGAGCCGCCGAGAGCCTTCCTGGTAACTCATGTGGCTAGCCTCTGTAAAGTGCTGTAACTCTGGCATCTCTGCATACTTTCTGACCAAAAAAAAAAGTTGTTTCTTGAAAACTCAGTCACAGTATAGCTATCAGCAAGAGTATTGATTCCAGAATCTTTTGGAATCACATGAGATCAAGGATACAATATGGTGCGTACGTTTTCAGCTGGAGGACATCCTATGACACGCTGCCGAAGAGAAGCACCAAAGGCTGGTAGAATGAGATGTACAAGAAGTAAATTAGCCTACAATCATCCACACGAATGTGCATTCAACTGGGTAAGACTTGTCTGGGAAAATGTTTAAACTACATATGGACCCGCAAGGGAATTCGGGAGCCAGCAGGGAAAGCGGCTGCTTTTGTACCCAGGTAATTTTGCAGATACAACTGTAAGCAGAGAAATTTCAAAATTACATCCCGGGAGTCCTTCACTCTCCTCATCACAACCCTGCTTCCTTTCGCCTTGGCTAAAAGTCTGCGCACTGTCATACGGCACATTTAATTTTACCCTGCATACAGGGACACTTTTCAAAAGCAGTTTTTATGTGGTAAACATTTGTTCAGCCCAAAAAAAAAAAAAAACTTTAGAAAATTACAATGTGGGCCGGATTTTCAAAAGTTTACACGCGCCGGGCCTATTTTAAAAAGGCCCAGCGGCGCGCATAAAGCCCCGGGGCGAGTGTAAGTCCAGGGGCTTTACAAAAGGGGTGGGGCGGGGCAGGGCATGGGTGGGGCAGGGCCAGAGGCCTGCAACACAGCAGTCATTGCCGCTGTGTTGAGGGATTGTGTGCAAAATATAGGATAAAACTTTGGGGGGGGGGTGTTAGAGTAGGGCTGGAGGGGGAAGGTTAGGAGAAGGGGTGGGAAGTTCAGGCTAGGGGGAAGGGAACGGAGGAAGGCAGCACGGCTCGGTGCACTATTGTGCACTCCCTTGTGCGTGCCAACCCCGGATTTTATAACATGCGCGCGCAAGTTATAAAATCGGGCATACATGTAGGCCGCGCGCGCATGTTATAAAATCCACCCATCATAGTATAAATTGGGCTTCTGGTTCTAGGGGTTTATGAAGTGTTTAGTTTTCTGGCAATTCGGTGTTTGGGAGGGTAAAGAAAATAGGTGTTAATCAGTGTTTTCACAGCAGAAACAACACTTCATGCTGCATTTTTCAAATTCAGAAACCTTAATTCAATATCTCTTTAAGCTTTTTAAAACAGGAGCTTACATTTAATGACCTATGTACTACAGCACATTATTTTTAACATGTGTGGTGAACATGTTTACTGCATGCATGCTAAGTCCCCTCTGTGGGTCTTAAATCACAGTATTTACCGCAAATGCAGCCATAGTAATCTTACCACAGCTATATATCTTAATATGCAAATAGGGGCTAATGAGCTGTATAGCCATTATCCCCCTAATTAGGTAGGTGCAGTCCCCTCCTCCCCACTCTCAAGACAACCTCTATGAGGCAAACTCCCCAACAAAAACCCTCCTTTCTGGGGACCCCCTCTCCCTTTGAACCCAACCTCCCCCAGGCCATTCTCCCTGACCAGCAGAAAGAGAAGATCTCTAGACCTACCTGCTGTTGGCTTTGCCATCTTCCTCTGCTTGGTGCTTTGCACACTGAACTGCAAGGTACAAAGGCAGCTCTAGGGGTGGGGGTGGGGATTATGTTGGGGCAGGTCCAGGATGAGGAATTATCTTTGGTGAGAGGACAGCCACGAGGAAGGACTGTATCTGGGGAAGGAGGGAGTGCTGAGGAGAAGACTGACAGGGAGAGGGGATCGTGCCAGAGAGGAAGTAGAGATGGCACAGAGTCCCTGCACACTTAGGGGGCTCCCTCCCCCACCCCTAGATCTCTCCTTCCAGCATTTCTTCCCCTTAATAACCGGCCCAAAAAAATCACAGGGCCAGTTAGCATAGAGATCTGTGGCTATGGAAACTGCAACTGAGCTGAAGTTGGGCCACTTAACTGTTGGTGCATCATTTTAGCTTATTCATAGTCTGCATATTGGTATTTTAGTAGATACAATGTGAAATGGCCATTTGGATATCTCAAGTGTATAAATAACGCACAAGAAGAAAATCTTTAGTGGAATGGAAGTTTTAGAACGAGGCTCCAAGGGGGTAGACTCCAAGAAGAGAACCATCAGAATATATTTCACCACATGATGAATTCATGAAATAATGTTCCAGAGGGGATGAAGGAGGTTAAAATAATAACAGGATTCAAGAAAGCCTGCGATAAGAACAGAGGATGCCTAATTGTGAAGGGAAAGCCAGAGAGATCAGCTGGAGGTCTATGGCTCTGCAACAGGGAGTAAAGTGGAGCGACCAGATGATCCTTACCATCCTTATCTACTCTCACATTCTGTTTAACATGCACATTAAATTTGACAGGTCACCCATGGGTAATCTGAACAATTTTATGCAGTTTATTACATAGGCCCTTGAAGGCCTGATTTACAAAGGCTTCTCGCCTTCCTTCTCTGTGTCTATGGGAAAATACCTTGATGAATCAATGTTACAAAACAATGATTTAAACTGCCATTATGCACACTACTGGGATAATATCAATTGTCCAAATACAAAAGCAATTATATTACAGTGTGTTATTCAACTGATGAAGAAAAAACTAGGCATGGTGTGAAAGAGTGTATTTTGTAATATATAAATAAAATGTTTATAAAATAATATAAACTACAGCAGCATAATGAAGGTAGAGAAATTACTTTTTTTGCGGGGGTGCAAAGTGCTGGAAGAACTTTTTTTGGTCAAACAGTCCCATATAGGATGCAAATCTAAATTTTATGCTCCATGTGCATTTGGTGTGAGGGAAAAGGGACAAAGTCTTTGATTCCTTCAGCCAAACATATTGCATTGTTGTGCTTCCATCAGAAATCTCCAAATATTTCTGCTCGTCGACAAACCTGACCTGCATAATATAAATCCCGGGCATTCTCCTCCAACCAAGAGCCTCACGGGTTCATATTTTATTTATTTATTTTATTTAGCATTTTTTATATACCGAGGTATAGCAGAGTTGCCTTCACTCCGGTTTACATACAGAAACAACATGTTACATAGAACGATGTATGAAGATTACAATTTAAAATTAACAATAGTAAATACAACAGGAGAATGTATAACAAGATAACACAGGATAGAACCCTGAATAGATGTACATATATCTCATGAAGCATTGAAGGGCATCTGTATCATTGTAACAGGGAGATTGAAAAATGGCAGAATATATAAAAGAATTTTAGAGTCATTGAGTGCTATCTTTAAAAGATTGGCTGAGAAGCCAGGGTTTTAAGTCTTTTTTGAAGGATTTTAAGTTATCTTGATTGGTGAGGCAATGAGGAAGCGAGTTCCAGAGCTTAGGGCCGATGATGGAAAAGGCTCTGTTTCTGGTGGAGGATAATTTAGCCTGTGGAAGAGAGGGAATCACTAGATTAATTTTGCTGGCGGTTCGTGTAGTACGTTGGGAGCAATGGATGTGAATGATGTCATCAAAGGCGGAATAGTCGGCATTGTATATTGCTTTGTGGAGTATGGTGAGGACTTTGAATTCTGCTCTTTTTTCAATAGGGAGCCACTGTAATTGGTTGAGAACAGGTGTAATGTGATCAGCTTTTCTTGTACCTGTTAGAACTCTGGCTGCAGCATTCTGAAGGAGCTGCAAGGGTCTCAAGGAAGATTTTGGAAGGCCGATCAATAGGGAGTTGCAGTAATCCAAACCTGAAAAAATGAGGGCTTGAAGGACAGTTTTGAAATCATGGGGGTGGAGTAGGGGTTTTAGATGTTTTATTATTTGAAGTTTGTGAAAGCCTTCCTTTATTTTTGTGGAGATGTGTTTTTTGTAGATTAGGTCAGTGTCTAACCAAACACCCAGGTCTTTAACGCTCTCTTTGAGAAGGACGAGGGTCTTGTCAAAGTAGAAGGGTGGAATTGTTAAATGTCCAGGATATTTTTTGGCAATTAGGATACATTCGGTTTTGCTTGTATTTAGACATAATTTAAGATGAATTAGCAAGTTTCTGATAGTATCCAAGTGTGAGGCTGCTTTAGACATAGCATCTTCTATCGAGGAAGAAATAGGAATGAGTAATTGAATATCGTCTGCATACATGTAATACGTTATGTCAAGACTAGATAAGAGATGGCAAAGAGGGGTCAGGTAGATGTTGAATAGAATTGGTGAAAGTGCTGATCCTTGAGGCACACCTGTATCGAGGGGGACAGGAGAAGAAGAGCTATTGTTGTGAAAAACTTTGAAGTGTCTGTTACTGAGGAAGGATGAGAACCAACTGAGAGTTTTGCCAGCCAGCCCAATGGATTCTAGACATGAGATGAGAATTTTATGATCCACTGTATCGAAGGCAGCAGAGAGGTCTAAGAGAATCAGAAGGTATCCTTTTTTGTTGTCAAAACCTCTTAGGATGGTATTGGAGAGTTTAAGGAGGAGGGTTTCAGTGCTGTGGTTTTTTCTGAAGCCGAATTGGGAAGGAGAAAGAATTTTATTATCGTCTAGATGGTCGTTGAGTTGTTTCAATGCCGCCTTCTCAATCATTTTTGCAAAGAAGGGTAAGTTGGAGATTGGGCGGTAGTTGTTTAGGTCATCTGGATTGAGGTTTTTTTTCTTTAATAAAGGAGTGACGGTAACTGAAAGTAACTGGCATGAAGATGTTTCTGGTTGTCTTTGTTCAGATCGGCATCAACCTCTGTGCTCCTATTTCAGACTCTCAGAATGTTCTCCAAGACCACCGGTTGAGTTATTATGAATTACGCAAAGTCTGTGTGTGCGTGTGACCATTCCTTGCTGACTGCAAAATAATCAAAACCTTCACGGCAGTAATCCTGTGCAGAATCAAGTCGTATGTTTTCTTGGCTCTCCTCCTGAAGAACTGCATTGCTTTAAGGAGAATGTCTTTAGTCAGGAATGCATACTGTGACAGTACACTAGATTGTTTTTTTTTTTGGGGGGGGGGTTGAGGGGTCAGCAAACTGTTTTTGGGCCTAGTGCCAAAAAAGAGCAATAGCAAGGGTCCCCTGGATAAAATTCTCCCTTGGGGGACAGGAAAGGGCCTTGGATTCTGGGCTGCCCAAGAGATGGGAGGAGATTCTCCTATTTTGACACTACTTGTATCCTTGCACAAGTCACTTTTAATACCAGGCATCCATTTAGGCCTCAAAGAGCTCATCAGACAGACAAGAGGGGGAGACACTTTTAAGAAGCAACTCAAGTTGTAAGTCCACTAATTAACGCAAATTAATTAGCAGGAACCAGATTGCTAGGCAAGGTGCACAGATGATAGTTAACCCTTTGCTGTCTTACAGGCAATTATCTTCTGCTGTCCTTTTTCAAACATATAATTAAATTACTCAAGAGACAGGGACAAATCAGCACACTAATGATGGTCAACAGGTAATAACTTTAATTCCTAACTGTCCACTTATCCTGCTTAGTTTCTACCATGTCCCTACAACAAAACGTCTTTGGATCCACTTTCAGAAAATTAAAAGAAGCCTCTTTCTAGGGATCAATCAATGTCACCAACTCCATTTTTTTTTCTTCTTCACTACTCTTTTGTGTAAGGCTAAAGGCAGGCTGAAAAACAACCTGAAAAGATAAAATCAGTGTCTTGTTTAGTGGTAATGCAACTAGCAGTGGTAATGCAACTAGCATTACCACTGCTGAGGAATAAATATTTTACATGGAGTGAAATACCGGAGCTCACGAAGCTAGCTATCACATTTTAGGTTTAGAGTGCACTGGGAAGCTGTTCACTGGAAACACATGTTGTCTTTTGATATTTTAATCCTTACTGCTTGCTCTGCTCATTGTTGGTACAAGTGAATGATGAATCTCTCTGTTCACCCTTAACCAATGTAAAATAAGCAATGATCAGATGGAGCCATTTTGACGATTTGATTCTACCAATTTCAGGAGATATATAGATAGGTGAAAACAGGGAAACATTTGGGGGCTTGGAATTTTTTTTTTTTTTTGCTTACAAAAAGATATTGGGGGTCATTTTCAAAGGAGTTATGCATGTAAATGTGACATACTATCGTAGCAATTTTCAAAAGCTATTTACTCGAGTAAAGTGCACTTACTTGAGTAAATCCTATGGACAATTCAATGGCATATATTGTAGCAATTTTGAAAAGCCCACTTACTTGAGTAAAGAGTATTTACTCGAGCAAAAACCAGTTTTGCTCGAGTAAATGCTTTTTAAAATCTACCCCATTTAGCAGGATCTTCCCAAACTAATATTTTTGGACATGTTTGTAATGTGAATGGCCTCTTTAGAAACTCTATATATCCCTCCAGCAGAATACAGTAAACATCCCAAATTACTTCTAAATTTGCAACTGAGGGGTGGGGGGAGTGGCTGAAGGAGGAGAGTGGATCAGCTGAGGGAAAAGGGGGCGGTATTTGTATATGTGAGAGAAAAGAGATCGGTGCTGGTGTGTTTGTGCCAGATGGAGAGATTAGAAGGGGCAGCAGGACCAGAGCACAGTAGGGTCACTTGACTCCTCCCCTCCCTCTCCTCTACCCCCCTTGATCTCGGATTCTATCTTCCAGATCCTGGAGCCTTCCTTTCTTCCTCTCCCTTTTCTCCAAATCCTGAAACCCATCCCCCAACATAACCTACACCCTCCTCCCCTCTCTCTCAGTCCCAGAACGTTCCTCCCTCTTTTTCTCTCATCCCAAATTCCTGATTTTTCCCCCTTTCTTTGATCTTCCCCATCTCCCATCCTTGCCATCTACAGTCCTTTTCACTTCTTTCCTCATCATCCCCAGTCCTCTTTCCTTCTGAAACTCCTCCCTCCTATTCCCAGTCCTTTCACCTTCTCCTCACCCTCTTCCTAGTCTTTCTCCTTTCCTCTCACCATCCCTGGTCCTCACTCTCTCTTCCGCCCGTTCCCGAGATTTCATCCCTGCACTGATAATTAAGATCTCTTTTCCTCTCCCAATACAAAATAAATAAATAAATTATACAGACACAAGCAAGGTTGGAAAATGTAATTTTTATAACATTAATATATAAGATGGAAATGCTTGCCAATGTGCTTCAAATGTTATCAGATGTTTGCAGCAAACGGTAGGGCTGTACCTTGTACCTCCTGCTCCCTGTTGCCTTACCCTATCAAGGGTGGCCGAGCCTGCGTGGAAAACGTGACAGCAGCAGCAGTGCCTAGGGGTGGCAAAATCCTAAATCACTCTCTGCTGTCATACAGAAAGGACGCACATCAAAAAATAACTAAACCAGTGGAGGCCAAAGAGAAATAAACAAGAAAAGATCATCTGTGGCCGAAAGCGTGATTAAATCTTGCAAGCTGTATAAAACTCAGGTATGGTCTCATTGAGATGAGCATTAACACATCTCCATCCTATCTTTAACCTGAAATGCAGCTCGTATCTGGTTGCCTACAGTACATTATCTCTGATGAGATTTTTTTTCACTCTGTAGAACCTGGTTGAATTGAATCTTAAGACATTTCACTGAGACAAGTGGTTTGCCAGTTCAAGATAAAAAGAAAGCTCAAATCCATATCTCTCCCACCACAGTCAAATGCTGATGACAAACTGGTTTGCTGAGTCTAAATGGTTTTAGGGCACGACACTATGAAATGCCAGTCTATGTGTTATATGTTATATTATAATAAGAATGGATCTGCTAAAATAATACAGGCAGTAAAAATAAACTTCCTGTTCACATTAAAAAAAACAAACCACCCTCTTGTTTTCCATGATAAAAATGTTGGTTTTATCCTTTAGGGGGAGAAGAATTAACTTTCCAAAGTATTTAAAATATGTGTTCAGGATTCCAAAGGCTCCCACGTGTCTTTGCTCTTGGAAGTTCTGCAAAGGGTAGTCAAAAAGGATCTCCCGGAGTGATAGACCGGTAGTTTGATGCATGCAGTTTTCTTGTTCCCCTGGATATGGTGAAACATAGATACAATGCCACGGAAAAGTTTTATTCCTGAAATGATCCCTATATTTGGAGGTCAGAAAGTAATCTTTGAGACAATCAGAAGAAGGTTGGACCTGATGCACCTCTGGTTTACTTTCAAGCTATCTGACCATGCCAATATTTTTATCTTGGAAAAGGTCTAGAGATGCAAACTCTGAGGATGGGGGGGAGGTGAAGTAAACTCACCATATGCATATGTACTCCTATCTCCTCTATCCCCCGTCTTCAGCATTCACCACCTCCTCATTCACCCCACCAGATGGCCGCCTCCATCAATCAACCCCTGCTAATCACTCCCTCTAACACTCATCACTCCTTATCACACCCTTAGCATTCTTTCATTTGCGCCACCTACTCTAGTATTTGCCTCTCCTTGTGACTTGTCACGGTCCAAGTTGAACCCCTCCTCATCCATCCCTTTCTCCAGTATTTATCCCTCCTCGATACATCCACTCCCCAGCATTCATCTCCTCCTCATGCTCCCCCCAGCTTCCACCTGCTCATTGCCTCTCCTCCCCTCAGAATTCAGCCCTTCCTCGTCAGCCCCTTCCCCCTGAATTTCCCCCAGTATATTCGGTCCCTCTTCTAATCAACTCCTCCCCTAGCATTCACCTGCTCCTCTCATCTACCCCCAGCACTCACCCCCGCTGTGGCATTCATTCCCACCTCACCTCCCTACCGCTCATTGACAGCTTGCCAAGTGGCTCTCTCCTCCTCCTCCTCCTCTGCCGGTAGCCTGCACCAGCGCATTTCAGAGTCACAGGAGCACAGAAGAAGCAATAGCATGGCTGCTGCAGCCCCCTCGCTTTCCGGGCCTCAGGGCAACGAAAAACATTTGGGGGGAGGACAGGAGAGGTGGGGGTCAAGAGCACAGCAACTGTTCAGACGGGGTGGGGGGCGGGGAGGAGAATGGGCAGCGTCCTCTCGCCTCCCTTCAGGCCTCTGCGGTCCTGCTGCCTGCCAACCCTTGTGGTTTATTTAAAAACGGCTGGTGGACAGCGACAGAAGCGGCTCAAAATTGGTTTTCATAAGGCTTTCATATTGCTTGTTTTGAACTTGTCCTGGCAGACAGCTTGGCCAGACTAAAAAAAAAAAATAGCCAGGCCGGCTGAACACTGGTCAGTTTACAGCCCTAACACAACATAACACAGTCTGACTTTCCTCCTCTGTTGTCATTTTCTACCACCATCCTATATTGTTGCTAAAATAGGTTCGTATGGACACTGTTTATAATATATTACTGCTCCTTTTTTTTTATCTTTTATCTAAATCAGAGAAAACTGCAGATGCAAAGTGAAGAATACTCTGCTTTGTGCAATGTGTGTGTGGGGGGGAATGGGGGTAGGGAAGTTAATTACTGTACAGTTTTCAAACTAAAAACACAATGCACAATTACACGCTTGTAGACTTTAAGGGGGGAAAAGATTTGGGGAATTCTGATCATATGACTCACATCACACGTACATGGTGGGTGAACCGTGAAATCAGTTGTGTAGAGATTGGTTCCCTTCTAGACCAAAAGTCGAGACTTAGCGCTCAGTGGATTGGGAGACAAGAAGAGATAGAGAATGGGCACCATGACCTTCTAGGCACCTCTGGAAAAAAAAAATCCAACTAATCTCCAGAAAGGCGGCAAAGAACGGGGCGGGAAAGAGTAAATATTCCTAATTCCACCCTGGTTGGTGGGAGACTATTTCCTGCCATGCACTGTGCAGAGTTATCCCCGTGCCTTGCTCGCATGTGTCTGTTTTTCAGACGACTCTTCTCACAAAGCAAACTACCAGGAAGGCAACATAAAATAGGAAGCTTCCAGAATGCATTTTGACTGCAGGCATGTAAAATTAATGCACTGCCATCAATAAAAAGTTAAATATTAAAGCCCCCCACAAAAACATTGACACACAAGACTGTGAAAAGTGCCTACATTCTGTCATGCTGGAAAGTACCTTACACTTCTCCAACTTGTCTCATTCTGATTTTTGTTTCATTCCTCAGGACAGAATTATTTACATTTTTTGAAGGCCCCTCTCATCATTAGGGAATGTGAATCTTTGGTGCCTCTGTGTTGAGCCTTATCAGATTCCTCTCCATGCATTCAGCTGACAGATGTAAACCGTGAATTCAGCACAACTACTAAAGGAATCTGCGGGCTCCCACAGAATGCGTACTTTTAGTCAGATTAAAAAGAGGAATGCATGGGGGCAGCATTAAGGGAAGTAAACCAGTGCACCTCTACAGACATTTTCCAATGCACACCCGTGGTTTCACCCTGCTCCACCGTCCACGGAAGCAGCACTCTCCCTCTGCCCCAAGCCCATCCCCACCCATCTCTTTCTGTCCTCACCACTCTGTCGCCCTTCCCTTCAATCATTCTGTCCTGCGGAGACCCTCTAACCCCCATCTCTCTTCGATGCTCCCTACTCTACAGTGCGTCCACTTCCACTGCTGCCCTGGTACAGTGGCTGCTTCTGTAATCTGCTTCCTCGTGGCTCTCAGTAAACCTTGAGCCGTGTGCTTCTCGGGGAACATGATGACAATAACGTGGGAATACAGGCACCACATGGCTCAAACTTATTGAGAGCCATGCGGAGACAAATTAAAGAGGTGGCTGCCGTATGGGGTGGGGGTGGGATTGAGAGGCAGTGGCAAAGGAAGCAGGAGCGGACACCACGTGGTTCACGTTAAAGTCTGCATGGAATATCAATTCTGTGCAACTTCTACATTGTGTAATGGTACCGAGCTCCCCCAGGAGTAAATTGTTTTAAAGAAAGCATGTGGCAGCCATCTGTGTGACAGCCTGCACTTTCAAATATCACACATCCAGATGTGCTGCCTTTCTATATCTCTATTCAATTACCTGTAGAGCCTTGAACACTAGGGTCATCCTGCAGAATAGAAAAGAGTAACTAAAACAATATTTTAACCATACTCAGAAGATCTTTCTTTTTTTCCTCCAATAAGGATTATTTAATTGTGAATGTTTTTGTAATCTGTATTAAACACATTTTTGGAAATTACATATGAGCTATAAATACAATATTAAATTAGATTAGAAAATTTCTTTTTTATCAATACACATTCTCCTTTTACTATGCTTATTCAAGCTGATAATAATATTGAGACCAATACTGAATGCTACATAGCCGGATAAGTGGGACTTATCCGCTAAGTGATGGCCGATGAATATCCAGCTATGTTCAGCGGCCACCACTTAACCAGATAAATCACTTACCCAACTAAGCAGATAACCGGCTATTCAATGGGCAGATCGGGGCAATAAGTGCCAATATTCAGCCTTATCTGGTTACAGTAACTGAATAAGTTACACCAGCACAACAGCAGGTCTAAAGTTATCCGGATATAACTTATCCAGGTATCTAGAACTTATCTGGTTATATTCAGCAGCACAGCTGTGCAGCTGAACATCGCTTATATCCAGATAACTCAGATAACTGAATATCTCTGAAAACTGAGCCCATTTACATTTTGGGTCTGCCTTTCCAAATAATGCTCAAGGCGGCTTACCGTATCATTCATATTCAGGTACAATAAAAGCCTTTCCGCAGAGAGCTTTCAATCCAAGTTGGTACATGAGGCAATGGGTGATAAAATGACTTGCCCATAATCCACAGAAAGGGTCAGTGAGTGAAGTAGGATTTGAATCCTAGCTTCAGCCCATTGCACTCCTTCTCCTAGGCAGATAAAAGTCATAAATTTAAGTATGATCTATCTCCTCGGGTTCTTGTCATAAATCAGTGTCAAGGTGTGCAGCGGAATTCTTAGAAATGTGACAGGGGCCAGATAACATTTGAATTCTACAGTGATCTTTAAGTGATAATGCATTTTTTTTTTTTTATAAAGTAGTTTTTATTGAGAGAAAAACAACAAGACAGCAAGCTAAATACAAAGAAGACAAGAATCTCTCAACATTTCGAGTTTCAGTTTTCACCCTAAAGCCACTAACCCCATTAACCCACCCTCCCTACCCCCCTCCCATTTCCCCAAATAACAACAAGAAATGTTTAAAGACTGGATAGACACTGTACGAACTGTCTATAAAACACGCTTAACATAACATTGTCCAATGTGGAGACTGACGAGCTGATATTCAATACCCGGGGTATATAGCTTATGCAAAGAGGCAGGTCAAAGGAGCTGCAAAACCCTCTCCTCCAAGAAAGAAATGCAAAGGGACATATCATCCACATTCAGACACTCGGTCTCTTGGTGTCTGGCGGGTCAAGATCAAGTGGAGATAAGCGCTGAACATCTGCTGGAAGTAGGACATAATACGCTTGCCATATGTCCCGAAAGTGTCTCTTTTTGCTAGGCGAGTATTTTTTATAAAGAGATCCATATTCCAATTGAAATAATTCCATCATAAGGCGAGACCACTGATGACTGGTAGGTGCCGAGGCTTCAATCCATTTGAGTAGAATACATTTCTTGGCAATAAGACAAGCCTTGGAAACAAAAAAAACATTATCCACCGAAACACTAGTGTCCCCAACTTCAACATTGAGAAGACAAAACGAGCACGACCAAGTGAGGGCAGATCCCAAAGTTGTAGACAGGGAACTTCGCAGTCCTTCCCAGAAAGCTTGTATAATATGACAAGACCATAGACAATGAATCAGAGTGGCTCCTGATTGCCGACATTTAAGACAGACATCGGATTCTACAATCCCCAGAATCTTGGCTCTCGCCGCTGAAATAATGGTCCTGTGAAAAACCCGTTGCTGTAATTCCCGAAGTGTAACATTTGTGACCATTTTAGGAATAGAAGCATAGGCATCCTTGAGCATCTTGACAGTCAAGGCCTCCCCACAGTCAATCGACCATTTAGAAAGCAAAGAGGAGTATATGCCATAATCATGGTGCGCACACAAGTAAGCGTATAAACATGATAATGAGGCAGATTTAGTACGATAACAATTAACCAAATCTGAAAATTGAGGAGAATCAATACAGCCCGTATGTCCCTTTAACACAGTACCATAAGCTGCTCTAAGATTCCCATACAGTAAAAAATGTTGTGGTCTCATACCCAATTGTTCCTGACACTGCTGAAAGGACCGGAAGTGCCCCGTTTGAGGCAACAAAAATTCCCCTAAAAGCCATCCAGTAGAAATAGAAAGCTTAAACGCTTTAGGAGGAAGGGGGGAAATGTCAATCAGGCTGGCTAACGGGAAGTAAGTGGAGACATGGACAGACAACCCCAAACTTGAACGAATGTGTGCCCACACCTTCCTCAGAGTTCTTACTAGGTTAAACTTAAGCGGATGTTCTATTCGCCCACTATCCTTCGTATGAAGAACATATCGGGGATCGAACGGAGCGCACATGGCCTGGATAAGTGGAGTGTCTGTATATTGGGAAGAGCCAAGAATCCAATCTCCCAAAAACCGGAGATTTGCCGCTCTGGAGTAACACATGAAATCAGGGAGACCCAGGCCCCCCTGTACCCTAGGGGCAGTCAGCGTGTTGTAAGCCAGTCTAGCCCTCTTCCTCCGCCACACAAAAGATCGAATTGCAGCCTGTAAGGTACGATTATCCTTGTCTGCCAACATACATGGAATCATAGATAGTAAATAAATTAGGCGAGGAGCAAGGACCATTTTAATCAAGGCAATTCTGCCCTGTAACGATAAAGGTAAATTTTGCCAGCTCTGCAAGGTGGACACGCTTTTTACAATAGCTGGTGGGATATTTATTGCATACCAAGTATCAGGGTGTGAGTGTAACTGGATCCCCAGATATTTTATTTTAGACTCTGCCCATTTCACTGGTAAATCCAGCCACTCCTGGGCTAGCGTTCCCCGTATATCAAGAGCCTCGGTTTTATCTAAATTGAGCTTAAAGCCGGATAATGATTGGTAGTGTGCAAATATCTGTAAAGCGGCGGGGAGGGCAGTTCTGGCCCGCGTAAGGAGTAATAGAATATCATCTGCGAAAAGTAGGGTTTTATAAATTTGTGCCCCAACAGGGATCCCCTCAACCTCTGCAGTATGATGTAGTTTACAAACCAGGGGCTCCACTGTTAAAATAAACAACAGTGGAGAGAGTGGACATCCCTGCCGAGTTCCTCTCCCCAAATGAAATTCTGCAGACAACAATCCATTAACTAACACCCTCGCTGTAGGGTTGGAATATAGAAGAGTGATATATTCAAAGATCCTCCCTGTGAAACCCATCTTAGTAAGAACCTGCCGAAGAAAGGGCCAGGCCACCCTGTCAAAAGCCTTCTCCGTGTCACAGGTGACGAGAAGTGGATCCTGGAGAAGAAAATTGTGGCAGCTTTCCAGGGCAGTCTGTACCTTATGAATGTTTACCGCTGATCTCCTACCAGCCACAAACCCAACCTGCCCTGGAGAAATAAGCTGAGGCATAAAAGGCTGCAGCCTAGTGGCTATTATTTTAGCATACAATTTGATATCTAAGTTCAGGAGGGAAATTGGTCTGTAGGAAGATGCTAACAAAGGGTCCCGGCCAGGTTTTGGCAGCACTACAATAGTAGCCGACCAGATGGAAGCTGGCATAGAGCCCTGAGTCGCCATCTGTTCAAATAGAGATTGCAAAATAGGGGCTATATCCTGTGATAATGCCTTATAGAACCGTGCCGACATTCCATCAGGGCCGGGAGCCTTGTTATCTTTCAAAGCCTTTATAGCTAGCAGTACTTCAGGAGTTGTAATGGGCCTATTAAGAACGCGACGGTGATCCTCAGTCGAAACAGGTAGTGGAAGGCGAGTGAGAAACTCTATAATAGCTGTTTCATCTACCTGTTCCGCCGTGTACAGAGTCTGGTAATACTCAGAAAACAGTTGGGCAATGTCAAGGGATTTAGATTTGATTTCCCCACTCGGAGCCTTCAAATTAGCTATAAATTTAGAGGATTCCTGAGCCCTCAAAATACGGGCCAGTAGACCCCCCGCTTTGTTCCCATAGTGAAAGAAGGTGTATTGCCTAAAGCGCATAGACTTCTCTGCCCTTTCATGCAAAAGATTATTCAGCGCTACTTGGACCACTTTATACTGGGAAATCAACTGTTCACCTCCACCCCTGTTCAGCTGTTGTTTAAGAGCTTGAAGCTGTTTCTCCAAAGAAATGATAGCCGCTGCCGCTTTACGCTTTTTGTGACTGGCATAACTAATAATCTCCCCCCTTAATACATTTTTACCAGTTTCCCATAGTAAGACCGGGTCATTGGTATGTTGGGCATTAAAGGACAGGAAATCCTGCCATTTACTCCGCAAGAACTTTGGGAACTCCGGGTCCGTATTCAAATGAGACGGGAGTCTCCATTGAGTAGGAATGGCGGAGTCCTGCATACACATTGCAGCCATGACAGGGCAATGGTCCGAAATGACCAATGATCCAATGGAAGCTTTGGCAAATTTAGGAAACAAACTCTCTGAGATCAATATATAGTCGATGCGAGAACGCGTGGAGTGGGCTCTCGCCAGATGCGTAAAGTCGCATTCTCCCGGGTGTAAAACCCGCCAAAGATCTAAAAGCTGCAGATGCTTACACAGAAAAACCGGACCCTTCCTCTCACTAAGTGGATGTCCGCCCAGAGAAGGAGATCTATCCAATTGAGGATCTATGACTATATTCAAGTCACCACCCAAGACAATTGGAGTAGAGCCAAATTTAGCAAAATGAGTCAGAAGAGTGCTAAAAAACCCATGATCATAAGAATTTGGGGCATACACCGAAGCCAAAATAACAGACACTCCCATCAATTCACCTTTTACTATTATATATCTCCCATTTGGATCAACCAATGTTTCCCGAGCCCGGAAAGCAGTGTTTTTATTAACTAGAATAGCTACTCCCCTACTCTTAGTGTTCCCTGTGGCATAAAATAGTTGACCCACCCATTTCTTCTTTAATTTGACCACTTCAGCAGAGGATAGATGAGTCTCTTGCAAAAATGCAACATTAGCATGTAATTTCTGAAGATGGGCAAGCACCTTCTCTCTTTTGACCGGGGTGCCTAGACCTGCCACGTTCCATGATATAAACTCTATCCCCATAACACAAGATAAAGATGCATCTCAAATAAATTCTCACACTGTATAAGAAACCTAAGCTTACCCAGCCACTCAGCCCCAAAATCCAGTAACAATATATAAATCAGAGTGTCATCCAGTATGATAATAGTAAAACAAACCCCCCCACACCCTCTCCCCCCCCCCCTCCCACCTCAGGTCTTGTCAGGCACAGAACAACACAGAACATGAGCAAAAATTCCAGCCCAAACCAAGACCCGGAGTTTTTAAGTATACATCCCAAACACATGCACATCAAACCAGGAGACACACTAACATCAGTGTGCTCAACCACCACCCCTTCACATCCCCAGCACAATATACCCAAACTCATCGAAAACAATAAGGTCCAGCCAAAACATTCAAGATCTCAGGCTCAGCCGTAGTGTAAAACATTACTCGGGTAAACGCCGTGAGCCCATGGTGAATAGCCATAGAGCCAGACTTGCACAGTCAAAGCCTCAACAGGACAGGAGCCTAGTTAAGTACATTTCAATTAGACCAGTCCAAATTGTGATGAAAAGAAAAAACAGCGTTCATCTGATGAGCTTAGGCTATGCTAAGTAAGATCATTTCCCTCTAAATTCCAGGCGCCGTTTTCAGGAAGCCTCCCCTCCCGGTATCTCTTGCAGATTTATAACATATGCCTTCGCTTCCACCGCAGATGAAAAAGATTTCAAAGAGCCTTGATATGAAATGCGGAGTTGAGCTGGGTATAATAAAGAAAAGCGGATTTTTTTGGCAATGAGTGTTGAGCAGACCTCGTGAAACGCTTTGCGTTTCTGTGTGACCGCCGGCGAAAAATCTTGAAAAACTAGAATTTTAAAAGATTCATAAAAAAATTCCCTTTGCTTGCGGTAGTGCTGCAGTACCAAAGTTTTATGGGCAAAGTGAAGAAAGCGGGTAATAATCACCCTGGGGCGACTGTTTTGCCCTCCATCCGGTCTCTTTCCAATTCTGTGAGCACGCTCTAACAAACCCCCGGAGGGAGAGGCCAAGGATGGAACAAGGCCCAAAAGCCAGGCTTCTAAAAGGTGGGGGAGTTCTGTTTCCGCCAGAGACTCAGGGAACCCCACGAACCTCAGGTTATTCCAGCGTGAGCGATTCTCCAAATCGTCTAGTTTTTCCGAGGTTGCCAGTGCTGTCTTTTCCAATTCCGCCACTTTCCTCTCAAGCGCGCCCACATCGTCTTCCACGAGGCTCACCCGACCCTCCGTGTGTTCAATCCGCGAATCAAAGTCAGTTAAGGAAGCTCGCACCTCAGCAATCTGTTCCGATAGCTGGTGGAGCCTCACATCGAGCGCCGCTACCACAGCTTGTGAGATTTTTTCCTCCAAAGAATCAGCTGGAAGGCCATCTTCCTCTTGGTTTGCGGCGGCCATCTTTGTGTCTGGGGGCCTCGATTTTTCCTTTTCTTTCCGCGCCGTTCTTGTCGCCATAAGAAGAAAGATGGCAAGACTCACGCAATCTCGGGGGTATCCGCAATCGATCGGTGGCTCACAAAGGTAACCCGGAGGAAATTAGAGAAGGATGTCTGGGGATGGCTCAGGGGTGGCGGTCGGAGCTCAGAGTTTGTGCTGCTGCTGAGCTCACCACATCACGTGACTCCAAGTGATAATGCATTCTGTACAAAGCTCCTTCCTCTTTTCAATGAGTTGGGCTGTACCGTACAATTGTACCAGAGAATATACCCTACGAATGAAATCACAGGCTGCAAGTTTTTGGAAAGGCTGAGTTTCGCCTACAGAGCGGTCCCTTACCAGCACCAAAGAATATACTTAACAACCCCATTAGGGAGATAGCGCTTTACAAATCTTCAGTTCCTGAGCACGCCTAACCACTTTAGTCATGCTTGCTTACCGCAGACCTCAGGAATACATATCTTCAATTGTGACCAGATTTTGTGACATCCTTACAATAACTGACCTACTTAAAACAGTGACCAATCATAAAGCATCACATTACTCAGATAAATAGTTATCTGAGCTCTGATGCTACTTAAAACCATTTTCCAAATCAACACCATTTCCTCAGCGAACAGCCACAAACCACGTTTCTTGCTGGAACTTAATGTGGATCCCAAGTCAGCCACTAGATGTCGCAGTTGAGGGATGGATGTGATTCCCCCAAAAGAGCTGTGAATGCTGCCTCTGCAGAATCCTCTGCCGTGGTCAGCCTGGGAACTGAACCCAAGCTTTTAGCATGAAAGTGCACAGCACTTGCTACTGAGCCACTAGGTTTGCTGGCTCATGTATCAGGGCTTCCCAAACTGGGGACTCCACAGCCAGTTAAGTTTTCAGGATATCCACCCAGAATATGCAGTGGGCTGGCAGAAGCAATTGGCGACTGCTTAGAATGCCACAATTCTGGAGGCAGCAAAGGTAACCAACCTCAAACCCTCTCTCACTAATTCCTGCTGAATATTTATCATACTATTACCATTCACAACTGTGTCATATTTATTCATTTGATTACCTATGTACCGTTTCATAGTCTTATTTCTTCACTTGCTATTCTAATGTATCAATAGGCTGAAATGTAAATATTGTGCTGCTCAATTTCTCCCCTTCCATCCCAAGTTTATTTTCCTTGTTTTATTGTAACTTTCCCTCTCCCTTTTTCTGATTCACTGTATTTAAAGTTCAAGGTTCTTATTGAAAATATTGTTTTTTACGTTACGTTATGCTTTACACTCCTTGTTATTTGTAAACCGGGTTGATGTGATGCCTATCATGAAACTCGGTATAACAAAAACAATAAATAAATAAATAAATAAATAAATAAATAAATAATAAGTCTATCCGCCAGCGCGGAGGGAGGGCCTCACCCTGATGCGCGAGACAAGAGAGGCGGTGAGGCCAGGGGAAAGAAATGACAGGGCTCTTATCTCTGCTGCCCCCTGCCTGCGTTGTGCTGCACCTGGGCTGCACAGCCGTAACCCAATGCTCCAGACCAGACTAGATCAGTCCTCGAATGTGCACAGTTGCAGGAGACATGCAACTGAGGAGCATGAGCTATGTGTGCAAGAGGCTGCTCAAGCAGTGCAACACAGGGAGGACATCTTTGAGTCACTGCCAGCAGGCTGCTGTTTCAGGACCCTTGTTACTCCAGAACTGCAGGTGCCGGACCCAGGAGAGAGGGAGAATTTCTGTGCCCAGAGCACCCCTAGTAGGAGGCAGGGAAAGAGAGAGGGGTATACTAGATGGATGAATGCTGCTTGGGCTAGCTGGACAAAGAGAGCAGAAAATGCTACTGTGGGATAGGGCAGGTACTACTGAGATAGAAATGGTTCTGGGACTGGGGGGGGGGGGGGGGAAGGAAGAGGAGGAGGAGGAGAGAGAAAGGAGAATGTTCCTGGGCTGGTGGGATGGAGAGAAAATGTTGAAGAAGTTGACCATTAATCCCAGAGATGGGAGGCGCTAGATGGCTGCTTTGAGGAACTCCAAAACTTCATTATTATTTCCTCTACCTCCCTTCCCATCTAGTCCAGCCATTGGAATGACTCTTCTAGCTGAGTGGTAAGGAATGTAGCTTTCTCTGGAATATGACAATTATATTCTTGCACCAACCAATAGATGCTGATCTTAAGGGATAGCTAGGACTCCTTCCTGGGATGCTTGAACACAACCCTCAGTGTCCCCAGTCCCCCTGCCAGCTCATGAATCAGGTGCAGGAGTCCATTACAGGAACTGAAGCTTGGTCTCCCAGATACTAATGCCTATCACTGCTGCTGGGTCATCAGGCCAGCTCAGACTGCTATTACTTAACACCAATGTACCCATATGACAGTACATTACATGAAAATGATCTTCACTCACTTCGGTATATCTGTAACATGAGTGTTTGCACTGACATCAGAATATAAACAAGCTAGTCTGAAAGGAAACAAGTACGTTCAATGCTATTAAATTTGGTCATAAGGAGATTTACTGCATCTGTACTTGTTTTCATAGGTTCCGTGCTAAAAGTTATTGCTTCACCAAAGATGGAAGGAATATCATCTTCTCCATTTGATTTCTTACGCTGTGCTGATCTTTGCAGCTGAAGGGTTCTCTTGCAGACAACCCAAGATTTCCTTTTCAGTGAAAGGAGGAAACTCGTAAAATTGTCATGCCAATAAAGTTATCTGAATTTGAACCCTCTCACTCGAGATAGCCTCAGCATGCTCAAATAACCACGCCAAATTACCAGTGATAACTACATGTCCTCATTTGAGAACAAAAAGGTGTGAGCATGATATTTAGGGATCTATGTACTAACAGCCATTAAAACTGGCAGGTAATATGTTACCAGGGGATTCTCAGGGCCAGTGCAAGGGTATTTATTAGGCACTCTGGGCCAAACTTCAACATTATGCTTCCCCTTGCAAGATTTTGATAATTAAACTAAGTCATGTTGACCTCCACCATCCCTCCCAGGACAATCCTGCAAACATCATGCTTTGAATCAAACCATTTGTTGCGACTGGCAGTCCATGGCTTCCCCCGCAAGCTGCCGTTTTTACCCCCAGCCCCGAGCCATAGTCTCTGGTTCCCAGTGCCGCTGGGCTGCTCTCTCCTACAGCACAGTGGGCTACCACTTCCTGGTGGGGCAGGACACCACCTACAGACTTCACAACGAGACACAGCCAATGCATTCCCAGGCCTTCCTAAGGAGCACATGTGCCCAACGGTTCCTCATTTATAGGGCCCACAGCAGGGAAAGGCCATCGATGCCTGATAATGAATAAAAAGCCACAGATACAGCTCCTCCTCGCCTCAGGAACAGGTCTCCAACAGCCCTTGTAGTACAAGTTGCCTCAGCCTTCTCTGTCTGCGTTCCTGTCTATAGGTCCTGGACTGCTTTCCTGTCTTCAGTTCCTGGTCTTCGTTCTTGTCTTCAGTTCCAGCACCTTGGTTCTTCATCCTTGTGGTCCTCATCTTGTCCATCAGTTCCTGTGATCAGTCTTCTGTTCTTCAGTTCTTCACTGTGCCTTTCCTCCTATGTTGCTCCTTGACTTCCTGCCCTGCCATCCCTTGGACAGATACCTGGTACTGACCTCGGCCTGTTTTCTGGACACTCCTGCTTGCAGCCTGCCTCCGACCTCTGCTTACTTCCTGCACATCTCTGTAGGCCACCTGCCAGTGACCTGAGCCTGATGCTGATTTTGCTTGTTCATCCCAGCCTCTTCAACGGATCTTCTGACCATCAGCAGAGGCCCCCACTTAAGTACTGCCGGCCCTGGCATCCAAAGGGTCAACCTGAGGGGAACGAGGGCTAGTATAGGTGAAGCTCCAGCCAGCCGACGGTGGGGACCTGCAGGGCTCCACCCTGCAGGATGTGCCAACTCCACCTCGGTCCAAGGGTCCACACCCACAACACTATTTAAAGCATGAAACCTAAAACACAAAAATAAAACCATGGCCTTATGCAATACTTGGTGTAGTTAGTTGCTTGTCTAAGTGAAAGAAGTCCAGGTGGCGATTAAAAGCACTGATGATACTATCTATTTGCTTGGCTGGAAGAACTTGTTGTTTTACTGTAGCTGCTGCTGTTCTCTCTCACTCCCCAGGAGCTGGCACCCTAGGCGATCGGCTAATCTGCCTAATAGTTAAGCCGGCCCTGCGGATTCTTAACATCATCATTAAACTGCTATTTACTGCAAAAAGTATTAAACATAGACCCTATAATGAGATGCAGAATGTTGCTGCATTAAAATGGCAATGTTAAATAGAACGTGACCATTGTGACATGGTTGTGCTCTGCATTAACAACATGTGGTTCAAGGTACAAGATGACAGCCATCATTCTGGCAAGGGCTGGAAAAGCAGCAGGAACAAGGTAGGCCACTCTTCTCCTGCTGCTTCCCTAGTCATGGGGAGGGCAGGAAGGAAAGAAGAGGAGGTTCATTTTTCTAATTTTAGGCAGGCCACATTAACATGTGCAGGTATTAACACTGGAGGGTTAATACAAAATGAAAGCATTACAATATTACAATGCATGGATTGGATTAATGCTAATGCATTAAAGAAACTAACGCCTCCTTTGGGGCTTTAGTACATAGGTGATCACTAATGTACTTGTTAAATCTGTTTAAGGTTTGCACATTAATACACAGACCTTTTAGTATTTTAGTATAGCTTGTTACAAGAAATGGAGATCAAGAGTCTTCCTCTTTAAAATGAGACCTTATCAAGCACTAAAGTAGGAGTGGTCAACTCCAGTCCTCTAGAGCCACAAACCAGACTGGTTTTCAATATATCCACAATAAATATGCATGAGATTATGAGGCAGTGCCCCTAGTGTTCCTCTATTTACCTGTGCAGGACTAGGCTAGACACCTGGTCCACCTTAAATCCTTTAAGGAGAATATGCTCTATGGGTATGATCCTGCGGGGCAGGTAGAGCACAGAGGGCATAACTAGAGACCGGGGAATAAGAGCTGGGATCCAGGTACAGATAACCAGACCAGGCCCAGGTCTCCGGGAGGAAGGCATCTCCTGTAACGTAACACTGTTCAAACACTGAGCTGAGACGAAGCAGTACAAACTGTGACTAGAGAGAGTACACTGTCTGAAGGTAAAGGCAGTCTACTGTTGTGTATATGACTGAAGCTGTGAATAAAGATTATGTTTTAAAGAAGGCTGGAGTCTGACTAGTTCATGTCTCCAGGCCTGTTGGAATCACCACTCGTTCCCACAGAGATATATATACACACAGTGTATTCATATCTATCTCATGCATATTCACTGTGGATATCCTAAAAACCAGGCCTGTTTGTGGCTCATGAGGACCAGAGTTGGCCACCTGAAGGGAGTCCAGATTTTCCAGCCAGCAGTGTAAATTATCCCTGTGTACATTTTACATACACTTGGTCCTTGCCAGCTTGTTTTGTATTAAATTACCTTGGAATTTCCCTAAATTCCCATGAAAATCTTTGTTCTGAACACTTTATTAATTACCTCAAAACATACTGGATTTATTAAGCCCACAAATGCTATGATGTGGTAAGTTGAAAGACACACTTAAAATAAAAGATTATATGGCACTTTAAAAACAAAAAAAGACGACATAATAAAAAGTGAATAACTAATGTGAACTCAAGCACTGAAACATGAGTTTATTCTCAACACAGGATGCTAATGGCTTGCAAATTACTACAGTGCTACAAAAAGCACGCTAACTCAAAAATGTGTACAAAAGCATGAGTTGTGCGTATAAAACTAAAAAGGCACGTTAGATAGATAAAAAGTGATAAATGTACAACTATCTGCTGCTATTACCTCATGTTTCTCTGGATTTATCTCATTTTGTTTTGTAGGGCCCGCCATCCGTCTGCCACGCTGCTGCCATGCCTGGCCAACCTTTCTGCTGCCAGTTTGTTTTTTTCCAGATCTTATGCAACGAGAAATAAAATGAATCCACCAGAGAAGCATGAGGCTACAGTGATAGACACTTGAACACATAGTAAGTGTTGCACAATGATGACAACTATGCCTGCCTCAAAAAGCTTATGTAATGCTAGACAGTTACACATGCAACAATTCTGCATTTCCAACTTGTAGGTCCTGCGGCAGAGTCCCTCTGGCCTGGGGTCCCTAGAACCCTGGGGAAAGAGGTTACCTTGCTCAGGTTCGGGTAGTCTATGTTGCAGTGTCAACATGATCTCGAATCTGGGGGTTCCCAAGTGCGATGGCGGTCCACACTGGACCGGGGAGGTGGGAGTCCAGAAACTCCAGATATGCAACCACACTGGGGCACAGTACCATAGAGTAAAACTAGCCCTAGAAACTTGAGTTGACTTTTTTTTAAGTTATGCACACAAATATGGGCATACAAACCTGAGTAAACATATTTGCTTAGCCTAACGCACCTTATTCCTTGTACCAGGTTATGGAGACCTGGTACACGGAAAACCATGACTGGGATATAGTTATACCAGGTTACAATCTATTCAGAAGGGAGCAGGAAGAAAAGAAAGGAGGATATGTAGCATTATATATAAAAAAACAATATTAAAGCAACAGCACTGCTGGGCTTACGAGGTAAGGAGGAGGCACTGTAAATTAATCTGGAAAGAGGGAATGGAACATTTATTTATACTGGTGTAATATACAGAACTCCATCACAGACAGAGGAAATGGATAGAGATTTAATGGAGGATATTCACGGGGTTGCTGTGAAAGGGGAGGTGGTGCTGCTGCTAGAGGATTTCAATCTTCCAGAGATTGATTGGGTCATCCGAACTGCAGTTATCTTCTAGAAGCAGGGAGATCCTGATTCTCTGCAAGGAGAACTGTTCTGTCAACTGGTAACAGAATCCATACAGGAGGAGGCGATACTAGACCTAGTGCTTACCAAAACGGTCAGTATTTCTGATGTTGCAGAGGATGATCATCTGGGAGCCAGTGACTACAGGATGGTGTGGTTCAATTTTACTGTAGGATGCAAGAGATGAAGGTTCATAAGGCGAGGGTCCTAGATTTCAGGAAAACTTTCTCAAAATGGGGGAGTTTCTCAAGGCGTCATTAGCTGGATGGGAAAATCTAGGGGAAGCAGAAGGACAGTGGGCAAAACTAAAAGGAGATATCATAAGGGCAACTTATCTTTTTATTAGGAAAGTAAAGGGAAGAGGAAAGAGAGGCCATTATAGTTTTCTAAAGAAGTAACTGTAAAAGTAAAGGTGTAAAGGTTAGCATTCATAAACTATTGTAACTCCATTCTGCATGGTCTTCCAGCCTCTACCATTAAACCGCTCCAGCTGCTACAAAATGCAGCGGCAAGGATTTTGACAAATACCAATCGGAGAGAGCATATTTCTCCCATTCTAAAAGATCTCCACTGGCTCCCAGTAAACTTCCGGATCCTCCATAAATCTCTCACAATCATTCATAAAAATATCCACCATCAAACCCCGCTTGACCTGTCTCATCCTCTCAGACTGCACTCGACAGCCAGGCCTTTAAGGGATGCTTACAAGGGATCTTTACACGTTCCTACAATCAAATTAGTGCACCACGCATACCTCAGAGACCGGTCTTTTTCTACTGCAGGCCCTTCCATGTGGAACGCCATGCCTCCGGACCTCAGACTGGAGACTTGTCTAACAACTTTTAAAAACAAACTAAAGACATGGCTGTTCAGCCAAGCCTTCCCCACTACAAACTCCATTGCCTGATCTAGAATTGTTCACCACACATCTCTGTAAACAAAACTCTCCAAATTTTTCATGCATAATATCCATTAAAGAGAGGTTGGCCCCTTGCCCCCTCTTCTGTATATAGTATCTATTCTATTTTATTTCACTTTATTTATATATTTATTGCTCCGTTCACCCCTTCTTTATTTTCCTACTCCAAGTTAAGGCTTCCTTGTTATAATGTAACTGTATGCTCTGTATCTCTTGTTGATTGGTTAATTGTATATTCTGCTTAGTTCATTGTAAACCGAATTGATTTGATTTGTATCAAGAAAGTCGGTATATAAAAGCCTTAATAAATAAATAAATAAATAAACTACAAGAGATTGCAAAAAGAGGAAGACAGCAACATTATCTGTAAAAATTAAGAGAAGCTGGGAAAGTACTCAGGAATGCAAAAATTCAAATAGAAGAAAAAACAGCAAATATGGTAAAATGAGGAGACAAGACATTTTTGTTAGATATGTTAGTGATAGAAAAAAGTGCAAAAATGGCATTTTGATACTCAAAGGTGAAGGGGAGGAATATGTAGAGGCTGATGAGGAAAAAAACAAAATTGCTTAACAAATATTTCTGTCCAGTGTTCACTGTGGACGGGTCCAGAGCAGGACCACATAGAAACATAGAAATGACGGCAGAAAAAGACCAATCAGCCCATTCAGTTTGCCCAGCAAGCTCCCACACTTATTTTCCCATATGTATCTGTTTCACCAACCACCAAGTTCAGGGCCCTTCTTGGTAACTGTTTGATTCAATTTCCCTGCCACCCCCTGCCATTGATGCAGAGAGTAATGTTGAGTTGCATCAAAGGTGAGCATAAGGCTTAATGGTTACGGGTAGTAACCGCCGCATCAAGCAAGTTACCCCGATGCTTGTTTACCCAGACTGCATAGATCCATATCTTGTTGGATGTTGTCTGAATGTAAATCCTCTTTTTCACATTTCTCCCTGCCGTTGAAGCAGAGAGCAATGCTGTATGTGCATTCAAAAGTGCTGTATCAGGCTTAGGGTAGTAACCACCGCAATAAGCAAGCTACCCCTACGCTTATTTGTTTTCCCAAACTGTGTAGTTCAGTCCTTGTTGGTTGTCTGAATGCAAATCCTCTTTTCCACATTTCCCCTTGCCGTTGAAGCAGAGAGTAATGTTGGAGTTGCATTAATCGTGTGAAGGCTTATTGAGTAAGGGTAATCACCAGGTAGTAGCCTCCATTCCAGCAAGCCACCCCGATGGCTCTTCTCTTCATTCCCATCTTCTAGCCTTTATGGATCAACAGTGTTTATCCCATGCCCCTTTGAAATCCTTCACAATTTTAGTCTTTATCATTTCCTCCGGAAGGGCATTCCAGGCATCCACCACCCTCTCCGTGAAGAAATACTTCCTGACATTGGTTCTGAGTCTTCCACCCTGGAGTTTCAAATCGTGACCCCTAGTTCTACTGATTTTGTTCCAACGGAAAAGGTTTGTTGTTGACCATGGATCATTAAAACCTTTCAAGTATCTGAAAGTCTGTATCATATCACTCCTGCTCCTCCTCTCCTCCAGGGTATACATATTTAGGTTCTTCAATCTCTCCTCATAAGTTATTTTATGAAGACCATCCACCTTTTTGGTCGCCCTTCTCTGGACCGCCTCCATTCTGTCTCCGTCCCTTTGGAGATACGGTCTCCAGAACTAAACACAGTACTCCAGGAGAGGCCTCACCAAGGCCCTGTACAAGGGGATCATCACTTCCTTTTTCTTACTAGCAGAGCAGGGGAAAGAAGAATTGGATGTTGTCTGCATAGAGAGAATAATGCAAACCCAAACCAGCAAGCAATTTGCACCAAGGTTGAAGGTAAAGATTAAATAAAATCACAGAAAGCGAGGAACCTTGTGGACTATCTTGTTTCAATGGAAACCAAGTGGATGTGACTGATCCACATTTGACTTGTTGAGTTTTGTGTGACAAAAATGAAGAAAACCATTCAAAACAATACCTCTAATACTAATGTGTGCAAGGCGACTAAGTAGAATGTTATGATCCAAGGTATCAAATGCTGAGGATACATTTAATAAAACTAACAGTTCATAAGTTTATCAAATTCTCATGGAATGACATCAAAATTAGATCTTAATAGAAGCTCTGTACTTTGTTTTTTACGAAATCCATTTTGGTGGTCATCTGAAACCTGTCGATCATCTAAAATCTGTTGCAATTGTTGCAAAACAGTACCTTCAATAACCTTAGCTGGAAAGGTTATAGAAGAAATGGGTAGTTTTGCAAATCCTTTAAAAAAAAAAAAAATCCACAGGGAGATATAAACAATGGTCGAATAGATTCTTGTTAAGCAAAGAAGGTAATTGACCGGACTCTAGGGACCTGTTCACTAATTTTGAAAGCGGTAAAGCTATATCATCAATAAGAACCTTCATAACTGTTATACTACATGGGTAAAGAGGACAGACAGTTGAATTCAACTTCTTAACAATTTCAATTATTTCTGTCTTCCCTAATAACTCAAAATGTTCCCATAAGGATGTAGGGATGGCATTTTGGATAGCATTCAGTAATGAAATGTCAACTTCTTTTTTTTTTTTTTTTTTTTTATTAAGATCATCAATTTTTTATTGGAAAAAACTGGCAAAATTTTCATGCCTTATATAAAGAGGGCTGTATTACTATTGTTATTGATTAATCTTCTCACTGTATAAAACAGCTCCTTAGAGTTATTAACTGCTTCTTTAATTGCCTCCCTAAAATTTGCTAAGTCTCTAATACTGCAGTGTTATAGCATTCCAAATAAAATAAATAAATCCCTTTATCTATGTTAGTAGGATATTTCTGCTATCTTTGTTCTATTCTAAGTAGCTCAGATTTAAACTTTTGTAGGTCTGGAGAGTACCAGGGTGCTCTGTTCATTTTTGGTTTTTACATACCTTAATCTTATAAAGGTGCTATTATATCTACAGAAATGATAGTGAACTAAACCAAGTTTCAACAGCTGAATGTGCTGTTGAATATGCGGCAATTAATTTAGGAATCCAAGTCTCTACAAGTTTGCATGTATCAATAAGGCCTCGCTTATTTATTTAACTATTTTTTTCTATACTGCTTTAGACCAAAGCAGTTCACAGTAAAACATTCATAAGCTTAAGACTGGCAAGACAGCATTAATACATTATCTACATAAAAAGACATCAAATAACATCAACCATCTCATTGGAATATTTGACTACCTTAAAATCTTACTTGCAATTAAAGATCAAAATAGCATTGACAAAAGTTGACAGACTCTTCAAATAAATTCTTATTCATTAAAGGCCAGCTGAAACAACCAGGTTTTAAGCCCTTTTTAAATTTTTTTTTTTAATCGACTGTTACTCTCAGGGCTTTCGGCATTTTGTTCCAAAGACTAGGTCCAGCAATAGATATAGCTCTTTCTCTTACTTTACTCAAAAGTGCTTGTTTAATGGTGGGGCCAGGTAATAATCCTTTATGTGCTGAGCGGAGATTCCTAGATGGCGTGTAGAGGTGCAATCTAGTGCCAAGCCAGGTCAAATCACTATTGTCAATTATACAGTGGAGTATAGTAAGTACCTTGGTACTGAATCCTGTGGTGTACTGGTAACCAGTGCAATTTACTCAAAATTAGAGTTATATGGTCGTATTTATGCGTGCCTGAAAAAATCCTCGCTGCAGAGTTCTGTAAGAGCTTAATAGGCTTGATGGTGTAATCTGGAGCCCCAAGAAAAAGTGAGTTGCAATAATCTAGCCCTGCAAATGTCATGGATTGCAACACTAATCTAAAATCATCCGCTTCTAAATACGGTTTAAGTCTCCTCAGCATTCTAAATTTGAAGTATCCAGACTTTATTAAATTTTTAACATGAGGTTTTATGCTTATGAACTGTTATGGGAGTAGAATGTGATAAAACAGAATTAAGAAGTCTAATCTTAAATGTTTACAAGAAAGGACCAATATCAAATATATCAAAGGTTTCCATGCACAAGGGGTGAGCCTTTTTCAACAGAAAGGAGGCTCTAGAAGAAGGGGACATGAGATGAGGTTGAAAGGGAGTAGACTCAGGAGTAATCTTAGGAAATATTTATTTACAGAGAGGGTGGTGGATGCATGGAACAGCCTCCCAGTAGAAGTCGTGGAGACAACAGTATCTGAATTCAAGAAAGCATGGGATAAATAAATATAGGGGATTTCTAAGAAAGTGATGAGAATTATAATGCTAAATTAATTGGATGGATGGGCAGACTGAATGGGCCATATGGTCTTTTTCTGCCATCATGTTTTGTATATGTTCTATATGTTACTGCATTGGCCTCAAGATACTGTAAACTAAAGATGCCATTTCATCAGAGATGCTAAAATAGATGAGTTTATAGGAACAGAGAAATATTTGGGTATTGCATATCAATCAGATTATGCTACTTTAGTGATTTTATTTTTTTTTTTTTTAAATTGCTGTTGCAAGTTTAGCATGACATTGTGACATGATTTTATTGTTGTAATTTTGGTATTCTGTGAAAGGAGTGTATGAGCTATCACTGTTAGTGTTATCCCGGTGAAAAGTCCAACATAGGCAGATCAGTAAATTACTAAAATAAATAACTTTATAACATCTAAAGTATAAATTGCTTTATTCATTGATATGATGTGATTCGTTACATCACACCACACAGTATGACTGAATCAGGCACATGCAGATATCTTTTAAGTTGTGACACTGTTATAAATATGACTACTTCTAGGCCTCAAGTGAACTGTACAATAGTAGCCCAAAGATACCATAAAAGTAAAAGTTTACATTAGTAATGGATGGCAAATTCCCACAGACTTTTGACACATTACAATATATTTTTGTTTTAAATTTAAAACAGTCAGCTGAATAAATGAACCCTAAATAATAGCCAGAAAGAGATAGGAAGGATTTATATAGAATGTTAGGCATTGCAGTTTCAAATAATTCTGTTATATTCTTTGGTAACACAAAGAAATCTGCAAGGTGAGCAATGAGAGATCTGCAATCTTAAGTAGAACTAAAACCAAGGAAATAGCAACCTGGTTTTTGTTAAATGAAATTTTCGGGTTTTCCCCAGATCCACTGGGAAATTTATTGCGCTGTTACCGCTCAATTTGGGCAAAATTTCAAATATTGAAAAAAAATCCAAAGCAGATTTGACACATTTGCTTTGGACTTTCTGAAAAACCTGTACCAAGACAATTGGGCAAAATCCACCTTGAATTTTTAGAAAATCCTAAATGAATTTCTCAAATCTGCTTCATATTTCTTCAGGAAGGTTCAATGAACCTTTGAAATATTTATTGGTTCACCAAATTATTCTGAAGAAATTTGCATATATTTATTAGCAATTCTCAAACAGGCCGATGCAACATTGGTGCATGTTAAAGCAGAGTTGCTTACTTGTAACAGGTGTTCTCCTAGGATAGTAGGATGTTAGTCCTCACATGTGGGTGACATCATCAGATACAGTCTGGCACAGAAAACTTTTGTCAAAGTTTCTAGAACTTTGACTGGGACACTGAGTATGCCCAGCATGCCACTATCCACGCATCCATGTGGGGTCCCTCTTCAGTCTCATATTATAGAATTACGAAAAAATAAAATAACAGAGGAAAAACCCAACTCCGTGGGGTATTGGGCAGGTTTCATGAGGACTAACATCCTGCTGTCCTAGGAGAACACCTGTTACAGGTAAGCAAATCTGCTTTCGCCTGGTGAATTCCTAGCTACAGGCTGTTCCTAAACCCATGGACCAACTGCCAGCTAAGCAGATGTCAACGAGCACAACAACAGAGGTGTGGTTGGTAACAGCGGGAAACACCTGAACCCGAAAAAAAAAGGCCTCAGGCAGAAAGAGGTGGGTTTCACTGCTGAAAGAGATTCCTGAGGAAAGTGAAGGTGTGAAGGGAACTCCACATCACCACGTTGCAGATTTCGTCCACGGGAACTTCTCGCAAGTGGGCCACCGAAGCTGCCATGGCTCTGACAGTGTGAGCCTTGACATGGCCCGCAAGCTGCAGTCCTGCCTGTACATAGCAGAAAGAAATGCAATGTGCCAGGCAGTTGGACAGATTCTGCTTAGCAACATCAACCCCCAATCTATTCCTGTCAGAGGAGATGAAGAGTTGCGTGGACTGCCTATGGCCTGTTGTTCACGCCAGGTAGAAGGCCAAGGCTCTCTTGCAGTCCAAACTGTGCCGAGCCCGTTTGCCCTGGTGCGAATTAGGCTTGGGAAAAAAAGGTGGGCAGGACAACTGACTGGTTCAGATGGAAATCTGTCACCACCTTAGGCAGGAACTTAAGAGTGCATGCGCAGAACCACCCGATCATGAAAGAACTTCATGTAAGGTGGATACGACACCAAGGCCTGAAGTTTGCTGTCCCTGCACACAGATTTGACCGCCATCAAGAAAATGACCTTCCAGGTCAGGTACTTCAGGTCACAGGAGCACAAAGTAGCCGAGTAGCTGATAATTGCTGCCCACTTATTAAAAAAGATATTTCCATCAACAAAAAACACTATACCCCATGGTACAACAATGAATTAAGGATATTTAAAACAACACTAAGAAAAGCTGAGAGACATTGGAGAACTTCTCCTTCCACCGAAACACTAGCTAACTACAAATCTCTATTACATAAATACAACGAAGCCATCAATAAAGCAAAAAAAAGAATTCTAACAAAATTAATAAATTTCAATATAACCCTAGAGCTTTATTCTCATACGTAAAAGACCTGACCAGTCCTATTGAAACTCCCACACCAAACAACTCTTCTAATTGCGATACAATTGCTCAATATTTTAAAGAAAAATCTTTAAACATAATAAAAAACATAGCTCCCCTGAACTCTAACCAAATTGTACTACCAAGCAATCCTAAGGACCATTTAACCTCCTTTGACACAGTTTCATCCCTTGAAATCGAAGATATAATTAAAAAAATGAACCCAGCTGCCCACCCAATTGACCATATTCCAATTAAGCTATTAAAAACAATCACCAATATAGTATCTAAACCTATTGCAGATATAATTAACTTGTCCATAACCAAAGCTAATGTCCCACACACTTTAAAATCCGCGATAGTAAAACCAATCACAATAAAACCACAAGCAAACTCATACGATCTCTCAAACCTAAGACCCATTTCTAATTTACTTTGTACATCAAAAATTCTCGAGAAAGTAATTAATAATCAACTAACAGATTATCTGGAAAAACATAGTACCCTGTATCCAGCACAACATGGATTTAGAAAATATTTTAGTACAGAGACCCTTTTTTTTTTTTTTAAATTTCATTTATTACATCATGAAAACACATTTACCAATATGTACACTATACAATCAAAGCAATCATAAACAAAACAGAGACCCTTTTAACTTCACTACAAGATATCATCCTAAGAGGAACCGATAACAGCCAATCTTACTTCCTGATCTCGCTAGACATCTCAGCAGCCTTTGATACAGTTAATCATAATATCCTCCTTGATAGGCTAAATGAAACAGGCATTAAAGACTCACAGCGCTCAAATGGTTTAGCTCTTACCTAACAAATAGAACCTTCAAAGTTAAATTTCTTGATAAAGAGTCACATCCTATCGATCTCAACTTCGGCGTACCCCAGGGATCCTCTCTATCCTCTACACTATTTAATATCTATAAGCTCCCTTTATGCAGAATTCTATCAGGCCTCGGTCTAACACATTTTACTATGCCGATGATGTTCAAATTTTAATACCGATCCAAAAGTCCATTGACAAAACTCTTAAGCTCTGGGACATATACTAATCCGCCATTAAAAAGGTATTAACCCAAATGAATCTTTCCCTAAATACTAAAAAAATTGAAATCCTATACATCTCACCTAAATTAAGAAGACAAAAGAGCTTGAAATTCAAGAAGCGGCCAAAAACTACCCCATCTCCCTAGAAGTACGAGATCTAGGGATTCTTATAGATTGCGAATTCTCCATGAAATCCTGTGTTAAAAAAATCATAAGCAATGGTTACTTCAAATTAAAACATACTCAAAAGATTAAAACCCCTCCTATTCCCAAAAGACTTTAGAACTGTCATACAGGCACTTGTCTTATCAAAATTAGACTACTGTAACTCACTATTCTTAGGCCTTCCCACAAATATCACAAGACCATTGCAACTTCTGCAGAACTCTGCAGCTAGACTCTTGACAGGTATTAGAAGATCCGAACATATCACCCCAATATTAAAAGAACTTCATTGGCTGCCGGTCAAATACAAGGCCCAGCATAAAATCTTATCACTAATTCACAAAACCCTATACAATGAAAAAACTGAATGGCTAACCTCTTCACTTCACTTCCACACCCCCTGAAGAATCACCAGATCAACCGGAACAGGGATGCTGCCAATTCCTTCCCCCAAATTGCCCACCTAAATAACGTAAGAGAAAGAACTATCTCTATTGCTGGACCCCTTCTATGGAACTCTATTCCGCAGGAATTACGACTAGAAGCTGACATCAAATTATTTAAAAATGGGATTAAAACCTGGCTTTTTAAACAAGCTTACCAAGAGCTGTTAGCTGTTAGCATAATTATCTCACTCTCCTGATTTTATACCAAGGTAATGTATATTTTTATTTTTATTATACTATCTCTACCCTAACTATACTACCTCTCTAAGGGGCAGATTTTAAAACCTGCGCGCGGGCGCAGATTTGTTCGTGCAACCCGGCGCAAACATATCTACACCCGATTTTATAACAGCCGCGCACATGTTATAAAATCCAGGGTCAGCACGCGCAAGGGGGTGCACAATTGTGCAACTTGCGCGCGCCGAGCCGCGCAGCCTGCCTCCGTTCCCTCCGAGGCCGCTCTGAAATCGGAGCGACCTCGGAGGGAACTTTCCTCCCACCCCCACACCTTCCCCTCCCTAACCCGCCCCCCCCCCCAGCCCTACCTAGAACCCCCCCTTACCTTTGTTGAAGAAGTTACGCGCCGGCCGATGACCGGCCCGCGATCCCAGGCACAGCGGCAAATGGCTGGAGGCTCAGGCCCCGCCCTGCCCCTGGACCACCCATGCCCCACCCCTTTTTGCAAGCCCCTGGACATACACACTTCCCGGGGCTTGCATGCAAGATAGGCTCGGCGCGCGCAGGGGGAGGCAGGGGGAGGTTTTCGGAGGTTTGAAAATCTGCCCTAAGTGTTTAAATTTTGATTATTTAGCCTACTATTTAGTTTACTGTTTTAGTTTATTATTTATTATGAAACAATGTATTTACTTCCTTTCTTCTTTGGAAATGCAAATAATTTTAAGATGATTAATTGCTAACGACTGTAAATCGCTTTGATATGCTTACATGAAAAGTCGGTATATAAATACATACATAACATAAGAACATAAGATTGCTATACTGGGTCAGACCAAGGGTCCATCAAGCCCAGTATCCTGTTTCTAACAGTGGCCAATCCAAGTCACAAATACCTAGCAAGTACCCAAACATTAGACAGATCACAAGCAACTATTGCTTATTAATTAGCTAATAGCAGTTTATAAGAGTGTGCCTTCGTTTTCGACGTATTGGCAATCCGCAACATATATGTCCCTATTCGTTGTAATCGTGGGGGTCAAGAAACATATGGCGAACCCCCACGAATACAACGTATCTAATGAATAAACCCCCCACTCTCCTGACCTCCCCAAGACCCACCAAAAGTCCCCGGTGGTCCAGCGGGGGTCCCGGAGCGATCTCCTGCACTCGGGCTGCTGGCCGCCTGCACTCAAAATGGCACCGACAGCCCTCGCCCTCACCACACCACAGGGGCCCCCGGTGCCACCGGTCGGCCCCTGTCACATGGCAGGGGCAATGGAAGGCCGGCGCCATCTTGTGCTCCCACCATGTGAGAGGGGCTGAGCAATGGCACCGGTAGCCCCCGCGACACAGCGAGGGCAAAGGCCCTCGGCGCCACCCCGAACACCGGCAGCCGACAGCCCGAGTGCAGGAGACCACGCCAGGACCCCCGCCAGACCACCAGGGACCCCCGGCAACTCTTGGGTGGGTCAGGAGGGTGGGGGGTTGTAGTTAATTAAATTTAAAGGGTTGGGATGGGTTTTTTGGGGGGAAACGAATACATACATAACAAATGAATAAATAAATAAATAAATAAATAAATAAATAAATAAAGGCTCAAAAGGAGCCCTCATAAGCTGAGCTAAGACTACATTCAGGTCCTAGGACAGAGCAGAGGGCCTTCGGGGAGACTTCAGCTGAAGCAGGCACCGCATAAAGTGTCCCACTATCGGTTATACCGAAATGGGCGAACCATCCACTCCTTGGTGGTAAGCCCCAATAGCACTGAGATGTACCCTGACGGAGTTGGTCTTTAGGTCAGCCTCCAAGAGGTACAGGAGGTAATCAAGTAGCTTTTGAGTGGAGCAAGATAACTGATCCAAGCTGTGGTCCTCACACCAAACAGAGAACCTCCTCCACTTCAGACCATAAGACTTCCTAGTGGAAGGCTTCCTGGACACTACCAGGACCCGAGACACATCATCCAAGAGGTCCAGGGGCTGCAAAATCACCCTCTCAACATCCAAGCCTTTAAGGACAAGGCCTGGAGGTTAGGATGGCGCAATCTGTCCCGTTCCTGCGTGATGAGGTCTGGGGAGTTCTATAGACTGGATTCTACAAGAAAAGATTCTGCAGAAGGGAGAACCAGATCTGCCGCGGCCAATAAGGAGCAATGAAGATCATGGTTCCCTGGTCCTGTTGGTGCTTCAGCAGAGTCTTCAATACTAGCTGAAGTGGAGGATACGCATACAGGAGGCCCTTGCTCCAATAGCGGTTGAAGGCATCCAATGCTGGTTTGCCGTTCACTCTGCACAGGGAGCAGAACTGATCTACCTTTCTGTTGCAGGGGGAAGCAAAGAGATCCATGTCTGGGGTTCCCCAGAGACAGAAGATTTACTCCGCAACCTCTTGCTTCAGGAAACATTCGTGGTCGTCCGCCACCACATTCTCCATCCCCGGCAGGTACATGGCTCACAGCAGAATACCCTGGGACAGAGCCCAAGACCAGATCTGACAGAAGAGGAACAATCTCGTGTCTCCCTGCTTATTGAGGTACCACATTGCTAATTGGCCAGGTGATCTCGAAATGCCCAAAGAGCTTATCGGATCACACAAAGTTCCAGGAAGTTTATCTGATACCGCACTGCCTGAGGGAACCAGCGAACCTGGGTGCAGAGACCCTCCACATGGGCACCCCAACCTATGTTGGAAGCATCCGTGGTGAGTACAATTTGAGCAGAGGAAGCCTGGTACCCCTAGTTCCAAATTGAATAGATGCTCCTACCATGACAAGAAATCCCAGAGTGGTGGAGTAATACAGATGCGCCCCTGAAGGTTCCAGGTGGCCTGGCGCCACTGGGACCGCAGGGTCTACTGTACCTGGTGTTTGTGCAGACAAGCGAAGGGAGTGACATAGACAGCCGCAGCCATGCCCCAACAGTCGCAGCATATGGTGTCCCGAGACTGGCAACTCTGAGAAACCACTACCGCCAGGGCTACTAGGGTGTGAGAACGCATTGCCCTCCATAGGGCAGATTCCACCACCACGGATTGGTGCGGCAGCTGATGCCATTCAAACCCCAGGGTAGGCTGAACCAGATACACTGCATCGGGCAGAACTAGAAACTTTGACAAAAGTTTTCCGTGCCGGGCTCCATCGGATGATGTCACCCATATGTGAGGACTACCATCCTGCTTGTCCTAGTAGAAATGGGGGCTCAATCATGAGCGCCCGCTCCCTTAACGTGCACCAATCCACCTCTCCGGGATGCCGAATGCAAAATGCAAATGGCTGCTATGGTAAAAAGGAGGCGCTAGGGGAAACTGATCGCCTCTAGGGCCTCCTCGGCAGCGGGCACTTGGGAGAGGTAGCTGTCAGCTGGTTAGGAAAAAGGACGCTCAATTTTAGAGCGTCTGTTTTCCGTACCTGACCAAGGGCACACTTTTTTGGGGGGACATTTCTAATTTTTTAGATCCTCTGACTTAATATCGTCATGATATTAAGTTGGAGGAAGTACAGAAAAGAAGTATTTTCTGCTTTTCTGTACACTTTTTGGGCTCCTCCAAAATTAACACCTGCACCGGAGTAGGCATTAATTTTGATGAGTAAAAATGTGTGTTTTGGGCGCATTTGTTTGCATGGCGGGAATATATAATAGCCTCATCAACATGCATTTGCATGTGATGAGCACTATTACCTCGGCATGATTGGACACGTGTTTTGGACACGCTAACCCCTGTTTTGTATCGGGGGTTATGGATGCGCGTCCAAAATGTGCATCCAATCGTGGATTAAACCATGAGCTGCAGCCAGCGCACAGTATCGAATCAGCCTGAAAGTTGGCAATTGAGAATAGAACTAGAGGTAAATAATCTATCAAAGTTAAGTGCGTTTTTTTTTCCATTTCCAAGGGAACTAGAGTACACTAATGCTATTGATTGCCTCTTGAAAGGAATGGTTAAAGTTCGGTTTTGAACAAAACTGATAGGGTTGAAATCATGAGAAAAAAGCAACTGTAGAGATTAGCAGTATTTGTGACTATATAACCAAAATACAATAATCCTTGCTGAATTATTAGTTCCATCAATTGATGGTACCAAGAAAGAAATAAGTGCATGTTTCTTAAGCATGCAAGGAAATATTTTCTGTATCATTCACATATCCATTTATGAATGTGCAAATAATAAATTTACATTGAAACTCTGCATGCATGTCAAACACATACCGTTCTCCTTTGTTGACTCATGCAGAGATATCTCTTATTTTCTTGCCAGTGTACATAAGTTTAATATTTCTAGACCACTGAAGGCAGATGTAAAGATGTTTATAAATGTAAATTACATAACTCTTTTGATGTTTAAAAATTGATTTAGCAGACATTTATGACACCTGAAACCTGATAATAGACTAAATGAATTGAATCTTCAACTACTCTTCCTAATTTCCACAGTCTCTCATATATTGCTTATATTCTATTAACACAAAGTTATATATTGTATTGTACTCGTTCAGTTACTATGTTATATTGTAAAGCGCAATGCTGAATTACTGTTTGAATGTAAACCGAGGTGATGTTACTTACGTACCCTGGTATAGAAAAATCTATAAATAAATAAATAAATAATTACTCCCAAATCTTTCAAGGAACTTTTGAGTCATCTCTACTGCCCATAATTTACATTGCTTCTAAGGCCAAGTCAAAAAGCAAAGCATTTTCAAGGAGCATTGTCTGAATTATCAAGAAGGCTGCTCACCCTGTAAAAACAGTAACTTTGCTTTTTTTATGGGTTTGATAGTTGCTTGGTTTTGAATGTAAACATTACTACCTGTAACAGAAGGCATGGGGGTAACCTGCATGGAGCATAAGAAGATAAAGAAATTGCCATACTGGGTCAGACCAAGGGTCCATCAAACCCAGCATCCTGTTTCCAACAGTGGCCAAACCAGGCCACAAGAACCTGGCAATTACCCAAACACTAAGAAGATCCCATGCTACTGATGCAATTAATAGCAGTGGCTATTCCCTAACTTAACTTGATTAATAGCCATTAATGGACTTCTCCTCCAAGAACTTATTCAAACCTTTTTTAAACCTAGCTACACTAACTGCACTAACCACATCATCTGGCATCCTCTAACATAAGAAACCTGCTGGGCAGACTGCATGGACCATTTGGTCTTTTTCTGCCATCATTACTATGTTACATAATAAAGACAGTCATTATGGAAAAACCCTGTATATACTGTAACTGGAATTATCAGAATGGATATTAATACCCACAGTGTTCCAACGCCTACAAATCCTACCTACCCACATACCACCTTGCCACTCAAAAAACTAAACGTGACTACTATGCCTCTAAGATTCATCAATACGCTTTCAACCCCAAAGCCCTCTTCTCCTATGTCACAACCCTTACTAATCCCTCCACCACTACCATCGCTGATGAAGAAGCCAGCACAAAATGTGAAGAACTCGCTCGCTTCTGCCATAACAAAATAGTTAACTTATTCCTCACTTTCCCCCCTGCAACCACCCCCACGCCCTGCTCTCTCCAGCCCAACCACAACCCCTCCTCCTGAAAAATTCACTCAACACCATTGGCCTCACCTCCTCTAAGGAAATTGAGGCAATTCTCATAAAATCTAAGCCTGCATCCCACCCTTCTGAAACTATACCTATGAAAACCCTAATCTCCATCCCAATGTTATTTCTGAACCTCTAGCAGATATTATTAACTGCTCACTATCCACTGGCTCAGTTCCTGAGCCCCTTAAACATGCTGTTGTCAAACCCTTCTCAAGAAGCCCTCTCTTAACCCCAATGACCCAGCCAACTACCGTCCCATCTCCAATCTCCCCCTCATTTCTAAAATCATGGAGAAGGTAGTAAACACCCAACTCATGGAATACCTTGGTGACAATGACATACTTCACCCGTCACAATTTGGCTTTCGCAAAAGCTTAAGCACTGAATCCCTCCTACTATCCCTCACGGACTTCCTCCTCATTGGCCTTGACCAAGGCCAAAACTTCATCGCTTTCCTTGACATCTCTGCGGCTTTTGATACGATAAGCCACAATATCCTCATATCACACCTAGCCGAGATTGGCATCTCTGGCACTGCCCTCCTGTGGTTCAGATCCTACCTAGCTAACAGACACTTCTCTGTTAAACTAGGTACCTCAGAATCCTCACATTTCACCCCATCGCAAGGAGTACCCCAAGGCTCTTCCCTCTCCTCTCCTCTATTTAACATATACCTCCTCCCCCTCTGTCATCATCTATCTGATCTCGGTCTCAAATTCTACATCTACACAGATGATGTCCAAATCATCATCCCTATCCGAGAATCACTAACTGCTACCCTAAATTTCTGGGAGAACTGCCTCTCTTCTATTAACACACTACTGACCTCTCTTCAACTTGCCCTCAACTCTGCTAAAACTGAGCTCCTTCTCATCCATAACCAACAGACCTTTAAGCTTTCACCATCCAACGACCCCACGACTATTGCATTCACCTCGCAACCCCCTGTTCGAAACCTAGGCGTTTTAGTTGACCCACATCTGAGCCTTAAAAACCATATTACCTCCGTCATAAAAGGAGGTTTTTATAAGCTCATGGTTATAAAAAAGCTCAAGCCCCTACTCCACACACACGATCTCAAAACTGACATCCAAGCTACTTTAGCATCTAAGCTGGATTACTGCAACTCCCTGTACCTTGGCCTCCCTTTCTCCACCATCAGACCTCTCCAGATTTTACAAAATGCAATGGCAAGGATAATCAGCAATGCTCGCAAATCAGACCACATAACCCCTATCCTCAAAGACCTACACTGGTTCCCCATCTCATCCCGCATCCTGTTTAAAACCCTTACTATCATACACAAAGCCATCCACAAACATAATTCCTCATGGCTCAGTGAACCCCTACCACTCACACAATCCTCCCGCCCCACCAGAATGAACTGCAAATGCACTTTACAAGTCCCCACACTTAAGAAAGCCCGACTTACAGCCACAATGGATCGTGCCCTTTCAATTGCTGGCCCCACTCACTGGAACACTCTACCTCTCAACCTCCGCCTGGAGCCATGCCCTTTCAAATTCAGAAAAATGCTAAAGACATGGCTATTTCATCAGACTTTCCCGGAATAAATTTTGACGACTCCTCCCCCCTCCCCTCCCCTCCTTCCTTTTTGTTTTCTTGGTTTTTGTCTCACTGTTCCTAAATATAAATCCAATGTAATCTCCTGAAACATGTAATCATGTAAATTTTGTATATTTGTAAATTTTGTTCCATTTTCTTTCTTTCAATCCTTATTAGTTCCAGTATGCTAGGCTCGCTGTTTCCGAGCCTCCTACTACTTATTTACTGGTTGTCCGCTTCCCCCTCCCCTGTTCTTTGTCCTTTCCACCTTTTTGTTAAAATATAAACCGATATGATGTGTATTTTAATGTCGGAATAGAAAAGCTGTTAAATAAATAAATAATACCAAGCCCTTTTTTTTACACAATATACAATAGGTCCTTTTTACCTTCATATGTAAATGTGCAGATAAATTGTAGAGAAGAATAAGAGGGAGTAGGATTCATAAGGAGGGAGTAGTATTCAAATACTTCCCTTTCATTTTTAAGCCTAAGACTCTTCTTTTCTCCAAATAATACTAAAATTTTGGAATACCACTCCTACGCAATGCATTTTTAAGGGCTTGCATTTAATAAATATGTGAAAGAGGACAGTATGCAAAGTGGCATAAACTGTGCTCCTTTATTTCTAATTTTCTGTCCCAGTGACTGCTTCCACTGAAAAAGTGTCTACAGGCCATAGTGGCAGCCAAATATACCATGCTGCCTAACAAGGCCCAATTTCAAAGCACCTGCAAAACAGCAAACCATTAACCTGCCTCCCTTTCTTGTACTGATGGTTTCCATTATGAGTATCTTATGCTTAGAATGTTGCGGGCGTGGACCCTTGGACCAAGGTGGAGTTGGTGCAACCTGCAGGTCCCCACCATCGGCAGGCAGAGCTAGCTGTGGCAGAGGCCCAACTGGAGGTTCACCTATACCAGCCCTTGTTCCCCTTAGTTTGAGCCCTCAGGTGCTGGGGCCAGCAGGACTTAGCCGCAGACCTCTGTTGACAGGGTGGAAGCCTGTGGACATGGGTGAGTCACAGGCCAGGGTCTGGGACAAGTTAGGATCAGGCATGATCGGAGAAGAGCAGTGGTCAAGGCAGGCGGCATTCAGGCATGGTTGAGAGTCTGGCAGTGGTCACAGGCAGGCAGAGTTCAAGTCGTTGAGCAAGCCAAGGTCAAAACCCGAGATCCATCCAAGGGGAGATGGGATGGAAAGGCTAGGAATAGTGCAGACTGTCAGGAGAAGACACTAAAAGAACTGTAGACTGACCAAAGGACAAAGACAAAGAATGAAGACAAAGAACTAAGGAAGAAGACCAGGAACTGCCAAGATAATGATCAGAAACACAGGAACGAAGACCAGGAACACGTTGAGACATCTAGCTCTACCAATGGGAGTTGACCTATTGCCAAAGCTGCTGAAGTGGTCTTTTATAGGCCCATGCTAACAATGTCATCACCGGGCACTGCTGGCCTTTTCCCACCATGGGCCCTTTAAGATGGGCAAGGTCAGGCGCAAACACTTTAGGGGGGCCCGGGGAGGCAACAGCAGAGGCAGACTGAGCCTGGCGGCCTGCCATGCTTCCACTCTGGCATCCTCACCAGTGTCAGCATCAGCATTAGGGGCAAGCAGAATGCGGCAGTTTTGTCGCATGTCTATTTAAGGCTCTTCTTCGGTTTCAGGAGGGTCATGACAGCCTCGGGGCTGGAGGTAAGGACGAAACTATTTGCTCAGAAACATTTAAATTCAATTTTGTTCCTTATAGGCCTAGGAAAAATATATGCTGAAGAATGCTAAATTGGAGGGGTGGGAGAGATGGGGCAGTTCAATTCATTAGAGACAAATAGGAGTGATGTGGTGATGCAACAGCATTTCTGTGCACCCTCCATCTCAGTAGAGAAATGGCTGGAAGATTTTATTCTAGGTTTGGCTGCTATATACCTTGTATGGTACCAGCTCAAAACAAGGCCAATCACCATAGAAAGTTCAACTTTTCCCACAAACATATGCTATTCTTAATTTTGACATGTCTGGAATGAATGAGACAAAATGGGAACAATTTCTACCAGCAGCACAAATTAATTACTTCAATTTGTAGAAAAGATGAACTTGGCCCCTTGCATCCTTAATCCTTGTCCAAATGCCATATTGAAATGCATCAGGGAAGACATCCTTGAAGTCCCAAACAAAATTCTGGGGATATACCATCACTACTAAAGCATACCTCAGTATACCCTTTTTTTTTTTTCTTTTTTTTTTACAGACTTCTTTCAATTCCAAAGACCTCAATAATAATAGCCCCATTTCTTCCCTCCTATTCCTGGCAAAAGTCTTAGAAAATGCAGTACTTTCTCAATTTACTAAGTACTGTATTTTTTTTTTTTTTTAAATCATTACATCCTAGTCCAACCTCAGTTCAGATTTTGTAATCATCATGGTACTGAATCCCTCCTCCTATCCAGTCTCGACACTATCCATCATTGTTTTGACTCCAGTAAAAAATATATGTTAATTCTATTCGGTATATCTGCAGCCTTTGATACGGTTAATCATGAAACTTTAATCTGTCTGACCAAGGCTAGAATAGGAGGTGTAGTACTAAACGGGTTCAGATCATACCTTCATAACAGATCACACTTGATCTCTTTATAGACAGACATCTTCCTGGCATACCATCCATTGGGGTTCCCCAAGGTTCTATACTTTTTGTGGCACTGTTCAATCTATGTTAGGGCAGTGGACCCTTGGGCCGGCTGAGACTGAAGGTGTTGTACTGTGGGGGCCCACATTGGGCGTCGCAGCCGGGCAGCGGCGCTGAAGAGGTGTTCTGAAGAAGGCTTCACCACTGGAAGCCCGAGGTCCCCCCAGGAGAAGTCCGTAGGGACCCAGGCCTCTTGAACTTAGGTGTGACCCTATGCAACCAAGGATCAGGGAAGCAGCCGAAGATGTAGTTGACGGAAGCGGCTGCGCCCAGGAGGCCAGAAGAGACTTCACACTTGGAAGCCCGCGGCCCCCCCCAGGAGGAGCCCATGAGAGCCCAAGCCGCTGGGATTTAGGAGAATCCTCTAGGCAAGCGAAGAACCGGATACCTGTAGACGACAAAAGAGCTCAAGCTGAAGTCAATGGACGAAGCAGGGTCAGAAGCCAGAAGTCAAAAGTCCGAAGCCAAAACCAGGGGCAGAAGCTGAAGTCGGAGTCAATGGACGAAGCAGAGTCAGAAGCCAGAAGTCCGAAGCCAAAACCAGGGGTGGAAGCTAAAGTCGGAGTCAATGGACGAAGCAGGGTCAGAAGCCAGAAGTCCGAAGCCAAAACCAGGGGCGGAAGCTGAAGTCGGAGTCAATGGACGAAGAAGGGTCAGAAGCCAGAAGTCAGAATTCTGAAGCAGAAGATAGATGGGAGTCCTGGAACAGCAACTAGCAACTCTGAAGAGCGAACCTCGATGCAAGGCAGGGAAGGAGCCAAGCTGCAGGGTTTAAGTAGGCCTGCAGCATCTGACGTCATCGGGAGGCAGTCCTTGTCGTTTCCCGCGCTGGCCCCTTTAAGTTCTGAGCCCCTGTGCGCGCGCCTAGGGGGCGGGGCCAGATGCGAGGAATCGGTGTCTCCTTCGCAGAGGGAGCACCATTGCTGAGGCCAGGACAGGCCTTGTCGGTGTCCCGGTGTCCCGGGCCGGCCTTGAGGCAAGTGGAGGACCCGGGGCACGGCCCGGGACCGTAACAATCTATACGTGGCCCCACTATGCAGATTACTTGCTACCCCTAGGGCCGGATCTTTTGCAAAATTATGCTATTAAGACCCCTAAAGCCTCTACTAAAACTAGTGACTTTCGTACAGTGCTTCAAATGCTGGTAATAAGTGGCATTGATTATTGTAATTCTCTATACGTTGGCTTTCCTGCATCCACAATATGTCTCCTACAATTAATACAGAATGCAGCAGCACAAACATTAACAGGCATGCATTCTAGAGATCACGTAACCCCAGTCCTGCACTCACTTCATTGGCTTCCGGTCCAACTGCAAATAGTATATAAAATAAAAGTCATCATACATAATTTATTAATAAACAAAAATACATCATGGATCAGTGCAACCCTCAGAATCTACAACCCATCTCGATCCCTCTGTTCTGCAAATCAAAATTTGCTGGATATTCCCTCTCCAGAAAAGCACACCTGGCAGAGATGCAAGACAGGATATTTTCAATCATTGGCCCAAAAATCTGGAATGCCCTCCCTCTTAACACTGGAAACATACAGGATACAAAATCCTTAAAAGACAGCATTAAAAAACCACCTCTTTAAAGAAGCCTTTGAGTTATCTAATAAAGGGGGTCATTTTCTATCGATATCGCACGCAAAAAGGGGTGGAGTCGGGGCGGAGTCGGGACCGGAAGAGGAGGCATCAGGGCGGCGTCGGGGTGGACGCGGCGGTAACTTTGCGGTGCGAATGCCGGCAGCAATAACACCGCGGTGGTGCGATCGCTGCCAGTTTTCGCAGGCCCGCCCCCCCCCCCCCCCGTCCCCGTCCCCCATTACCGTGGGATTCAGAAAACTGTGCGATTTTAGAAAATCCAGGCCAAAATTTGATATGCAGCATTGATGGATCTTGCTGGCTAGTTATATCATTTGTATTATTGTTTTAGATGCTGGTATTTATGTTTTAATTATGTGCATTTCAATGTAACCAGCCCCAAACTTTGGAGGGTGTGGGTAAAAAATGTTTTAAAATAAAATAAAGACATAAAGCAATCTCCGGTGCCGACATCATTTTCCCTTGGTGTGTGGAAGAATAAAGCTCAGTGTGCAGTCTTGTAAATATATATGAACTTCTTAGATGCTGAGCTCACCCAGCTACACCTGTGGATCTTCACTACAGCATATCCTGTTGCTAACGACTCATTAAAAATTATCTGGATTCTTTATCATTTTGCTCTGCTGTACATAGAACCTTTCCACTTCTTCACAATATTCTAAAGATAAGAAGAGAGTGTTCATGAAACAAACATACACATTTGTTAGGGTACATTTATCACATATAAAATAGTAATCATAATGGTCCTGAGTAGAATAAGGTCTGACCCCAGGCCCATGTAAGAATAGGCCAAAGAGGAGCTTTTGAGGTCATACAGGTCATTTATTTAGGCGAGTAACATCTGAAGAATGGATTTGTGTGGGCTCAAAAGCTCATATACTACAGCAATTTTAGATTACTCTTTCATTGTGTCAGTAAAAGCTATCATAACCTACAAAAGACTCCAATTTTCCCAAGGACTAATATGACACATAACTCGGCACGGCAAATTATCAAACGACATATGCATAACCAGAGTTCGGGAATAAATTTATCCTAACAAACATGTACATTTCATTAACACTTTCATCCTGTCTTTAGAATATTGTGAAGAAATGATAATGTGCTATGAACACTATACTGCAAAATGACTGATAAAACCCATCTTAATTAACTAGAGAAATCAGGCTCAGGATGTCCCACTGATTGCATGGGCCATGAATTCAGAATGTACTAATTTGTTGAGATGACTCACAGCATTACATCTCAGTAAAATGGATGATTACCAGACACCCAAGCAGATTCTGGCGAGGACACTTCACTGTTACGCCCACATACAGCCCTTTAGTTCTTAAACGGCTCTTGTCTTAAAAGTCTCACTTTCATGCTCTATTGGTCCAACTGTCATTTAGTGAAATCATTTTTAACTAATTAAATGAATTTTTATATCCCTTACATTCCTATCTGATCATCTGACAGCGGCAGGATTGAAAAGAGCATGAGAACCTTTAAAAAAAAGTGACACAAAACTGGGCATTCTTGATGTGGTGATGTCCCTCATCACTCATTACTGGTTGTGTACTTATCCTAAAGTGCAATCTTGAACATTTAATTTATTGGAATCAATTATAGTTTACTAACTCCAAATCAAAGGGACATCTTTCACCTCTAGCAGAATTATTTCTAAAGCACAGGGTTAAATTTCTTTTAATAAATGAGACTAGGGCTGAACTAATGAGCCCAGTGGCAGCGCTGTGCACTACTGAGCAAGAGACCCAGGTTTCATTATCAAACCTGGCTTCTGCTTCTTGGGCTGGCAGGAACTGGGGATGCTGCAGAGACTGACTCCGGGAGGGAGCGTCAGTCCCTGGTTTGGAACGACGCCCTTCTGACTGAGTCAAGAACAAACTTGTACAACATTTTGGAGGGAACCATGGTCATATCTCTCGACTAGAGGACAGTCATTCACAATGAAAATATGCTTGAGATAAATTTGCATACATTGGAAATCCAGTATATGCTAATTTATCTCATCTATATCCATTCTAGATAACCTGAAAAGACCCAACTGTCTGCAGGACTGCCCTAGGCAGATTTGTGAAGCCCTGCACACTAGTGCGAAGATAAGCATTTCAGCAGATGAAGAGTCAAGGATACGATGCATGATAGAAAGTAGTTTTGAAAATAAGTATGATGTGGGCGAAAAATCAAATTTCATGATTACAAACAGATGTGGCAAATATAAGAACGAAGAGCTGTTTCTGAAAAATACAAAAAAAAAAAAGAGGAGAAATCTGCACTCTGAGAAATTAAGACAGAGTCAGGAATCAACATAGTCAAGACAGGGGGACAGGCTGGAAAGGGAAGGCCCACTGAAACAGATGGAGATGCATATTTGAAAGCCATCTCGGATCTACTTTACATACTTTCAAATATAAATAACAAAAAAAAATATATAGTTTTTAAGACCATCTCTTCACGTCGATATCTCAGTACAACAAAATCTGTAAATTGTATCAGTCTGAGCAAAAGCTGAGCATAGTTATTTTTGTCCTGCTGTACTGAAATGCAGTATTCGTTCTGATAGGACCAAAAGATGTACTATATATATATATATATATATATATTTATAGTATCCAAGAAAAATGCACCCTATATCAAACCTTTTTAATAAGAAAAACATTGTTTAAACACATAATTGAAATCGATTTACTAATATCTAAAAAATGTAATACTTCTTAGAAGAACCATATAATTTTATAAAATCATACAGCCTGCATTCATACCATATACACCACACTCCTAAATACAAAAAGTACAACATTCATACTCATAAAAACACTCCAAACAATGTTTAGCAAAATTAAGCACTTAAATATATATATCGGTTCCACAATTACTGCCAGATCATCACATCGAATCTACCATTCTGATTAGAAAACAGAATTGTAAGCAGCTATTCTGTTAAAAAAAAAAAAAAAAAAAAAGGCATATCATCTATTGGTCCTCCCAGTAGAGCAGAACAAAAAAACAGCCATGCTGAAATCTTCTCAATGACAAGTTGAGGTATAATAAGTTATTAAACTAGTAGCAACTAGTCTAGGTTACTGACTTGTCGCTCTTTTTTTTTTTTTTTTTATATATAAGTAGGTACTTATAAGTACATTCATTTTTCCACTACACCATGGGTCCCCAAACTTTTCAAAAGATGGGCCACATAGGACATTTCAGATCATTGAAAGGGCCAGGGTTGGGGAGGGTAGATCTTCAGAGTTAGCTGAGGCAAAAGCAGGAAGGGAGGTAGATAGCTCCTCACAGTTGTTTGCTGAGAAGGTTTTGAGGGAGGGGACCATGTCTGGTTCGTTCAGTGATTTGAAATTTTGGGGAAGGGAAGGGGTGGAATGTAGAGGTGTGGCAGATACAGTGTCAGTAACAATATTTCTAGATATCTCCATAGCTGGCGAACCTGCCACAAACCCCAGCAACCTTGTCGCTTGCTTCTCCTCCCTCCCCCAATGTCTTTCTACCTAGGGAAGTAGGAGGTGTTAGAATGGAGGATGGATGGATGGCAGGATAGTATTTGTTTGGTGCACTCTCTTTCTCATACCCCCTATTCACTCTTGTTCCCTAAGAACATAAGAACATGTCATACTGGGTCAGACCAAGGGTCCATCAAGCCCAGCATCCTGTTTCCAACAGTGGCCAATGCAGGCCATAAGAAGCTGGCAAGTACCCAAAAACTAAGTCTATTCCATGTTACTGTTGCTAGTAATAGCAGTGGCTATTTTCTAAGTCAACTTAATTAATAGCAGGTAATGGACTTCTCCTCCAAGAACTTATCCAATCCTTTTTTAAACACAGCTATACTAACTGCACTAACCACATACTCCGGCAACAAATTCCAGAGTTTAATTGTGCGTTGAGTGAAAAAGAACTTTCTCCAATTAGTTTTAAATGTGCCACATGCTAACTTCATGGAGTGCCCCCTAGTCTTTCTATTATCTGAAAGAGTAAATAACTGATTCACATCTACCTGTTCTAGACATGATTTTAAACACTTCTATCATATCCCCCTCAGCCGTCTCTTCTCCAAGCTGAAAAGTCCTAACCTCTTTAGTCTTTCCTCATAGGGGAGCTGTTCCATTCCCCTTATCATTTTGGTCACCCTTCTCTGTACCTTCTCCATTGCAATTATAAGTTTTTTGAGATGTGGCGACCAGAATTGTATACAGTATTCAAGGTGCGGTCTCACCATGGAGCGATACAGAGGCATTATGACATTTTCCGTTTTATTCACCATTCCCTTTCTAATAATTCCCAACATTCTGTTTGCTTTGACTGCTGCAGCACACTGAACCGACGATTTCAATGTATTATCCACTATGACACCTAGATCTCTTTCTTGGGTGGTAGCACTTAATATGGAACCTAACATTGTGTAACTATAGCATGGGTTATTTTTCCCTAATCTACTTCCTTCCCATTTCTTATTCCTTTCCTCATCCCCTTTTCTCTGTTCCCCTCTTCTGACTCCTCTTTCTTGCAAAAACCCAGATTCATGGTATGAACAATCCCCTCTGGAGATCCTAATCCAGGGAGAGACACTTAGACCTGGTATCTAGGCTCTAATAATGAGGATGTCTGCCTCACCAAAGCCTGCATCCGTAGAGGATGATGTCCATTCCCTCTTCCCTAAAGCGCCAAAGAGATGGCAGCGTGATTGGACACTACAGGAACCACCATCCTTACCTAACTTTCCTTGGTAGCCCCGCAGAACCCATGGCTCAGTATTGCCAGTGCCTTCCTCCCCAGTTTGCCCTCCACAGCAGCTGAAAACTCCTTATGGCTGTGCTGAAGCCTCTCTCCCTGTCTTCAGCCCAAGAGGCTCCACCTACACAAGCAGTACTAGCACCCGCAATGCATAATGCAGCCAACCAGTGGTGGTCTTGCACCAGCATGCCCCATCCATGCCGCGCTGCTGCTTGCAATTCCAATTTCAAGAATCTGAGCTGGAGGTAGTGGCAAATGCACTTCTGCTGCTACCACTGCAGGTCAAGTCAAGCTCCTCTCTTGCTGCTATTACGAGTCAGATTAAGTTGTTACGATTTCTCCCGTAGCTGGAGCTACGGGAGGCCTCTCACCTTTCTCTGGAGGCCACTCCGAGGCCGAGGCCTCGCCTGATCTGGTTGCCCAGGTTTTGCTCCATGGCCTGGGAGGCCTTCAACGTCCTCAGGGCCTGCCTGAGGCCTGCTTCAGTCTTCGCCTGGACTTCCTGGTTTGGCCCCGCCCTTCTCCCTAGGGGTCAGCCTGCAGCTCTTCTCTCCAGTTATAGGGCCAGCCAGGTGTGGCCCATCTGAACTCCTCCCAGGGAGTTGCTTGTTTCCTGTCCTATAAAGGACTTCCTCTTCACTCAATCCTTGCTTCGGCAAGGGGCTAGACTACCTAGGCTATGTCTCCCTTGGACTTCCTGTGGGTTCCAGTGTTCCTGTTGTGTCTGGTCAAGACGCCAGAATGTGGGACCCGTGCCTCCGAGAGTCTCCTCCTGTGTCCTGAGTCCACAGATTCCTCATTGCCTTGCCTCGTTCCGACTCTGGAGGATCCGAGGGGTTTCCACTACCCTGTGCTAAGTGACTTTCCGAGCTTCTCCCGCTCTTCTCGTGGTCCGCGACCAGCCTCCTGGCTGTGTAGGGCACGTAGGAGACAGTGTGGGCCGTGACCAGCCCATTGGGTCTGCTCGTTTACGGTGGGCTATGTAGGGGGCCTGAGGGTCCAGCTCATCTCTCTTGTTCCTGTCTTCATCCTGAACTCCAATTGTGCCTTGCTCTAAGTTCCAAGACCTTCAGTCCTGTGCTTTCCTGACCTCCATCTGGCCTGCTGCCTCTGCTGCTCCCTGCAGCAGGTCCAAAAGGGCTGGGAACGGTGGGAGGACCATTCAGAGACCACCATAATGTTGTGGTCTCCCAGGGCGTGTAGGTCGGCGGAGTGGCTGAGACTTGGAACGGTTTCACCACTGCAAGGGCACACCTCACTTCTCTTCCACCTAGAGAGCCCTGGTATGCCAAGCCTCGAGTGTTTGCTCGAGACTGACGCTAGCCATAACATAAGCTTCTTTTGCATTGCTGCCAGGGGCCAGGTGAAATTCAGCCAAAGGCCGCATCCAGCTCTCGGGACATAGCTTGCACTACACAGTACAGTTCTCAACAAGGAATGTATGTGAATACACACACACACACTCTAAAATTAGAACTAGATCACTCCTACTCTACATAAATATTCCCAAGCTACTTTGGAAAAAATTCTCAATGATGTTGAACCTTTCACCAAAATACAGAAAGTCTTCATTACAATTAAATTACTCCCTAAATAGTAAATTCATAAAACAATCTTTTATAAATGTGACAAAAATATAAACATAATACGCAAAAGACAAAAACTCCCACTCATGCAGTTCCTTTAAATGACATCCTACACTTTTTTTCTTAGTGGTATTGCATGGCACAATAACTAAAGTACTAAGGAATGCATTTACAAATGGAGAGCGTTGCACTAATGTAATTATGGACATTGGTCTCTATAAAGTGCAATTCAGCCAAGAAGGCTCTTGCTGAAACTGCTGCGATAGTTTTTCTGTGATGTATCCCCTGAAGAAGCCCGTGATAGGGTGAAACAAACACCTTTGTAGGGGTCTTTTCTAACACTTTTACAGCAGTGACTAGCGAACTTTGAAACCGATATCAGTCAATTAAGGAATGAGGACTTTTGTGGATAAATAAGAATCTTGGTGCCTTCTGTACTGAGATTTTCCATATTGGAGTTCAGTGGGCCCCACCCACCCACCACACAAACTTTCAAACTGTGATGAAGCTCCCGAGATGGGGCCTGGGGGCAAGGAAATAGAAGCAAAGTCCAGTCCCCAGACTTTGCTCCTATCATGTGATAGGGGCAAGGTCAGGTCGGTGCCATTTTGAAAAATGATGCCAACTGGGCCCTGGGCTCCATCATGGGAGCTTCGTCACAGTTTGAAGAGTTGGGGTGCAAGAGGGGGTCGGGGATTCTTGGGGTATGGGGAGGGGGCCCCACTGAACCCCAATGATTTAATTTTATACCTTTGGGAGGGAAGGGGAGGGGCACTTATCCCTAATGATTTTTTTCTTTGTTGAGTGGCAGGAATGGATTAATGTGAACACAGGGGTGAGGGGGGGGGGGGGGGCTGTCACCATGCGCACTGTGAAATCTTTTATTTTTTTGACATTGTGGTGTCAGGGTCATCTCCAGTGGTTGACCCGGGTTGAGTAGGTGTCAGCCCTGATTCCCGCTTAACTTCTTTGTTTTTACCAGTATTTATTTATTTATTTAACTGCATGGGCTCTTTAAATATAACACAGGAGCCTCAGGACCTGACCACTTTTTCAGTTGGCCACAATAAAATATTTACATCAAACTGCCTATTAAACACCTGCTTTGTATGCATTTACATTATTTATGCATGCAAATTGCATGCAGAGCAAGTCATTGTAATAGGGGAAAGAATCTGGGCAGGGCCAAGCAATTTATCACGTATATTGCACAATATATTCTGTTTAACAAGTGTTGGAGCACTACCTCAGGTTGATGCATCTCCCAGTAAGTTAGGTGCCTTGTGTTGAAAATCAATGCTAAGTGCTAATTTTTATCCCTGCTCTAACTCTGCCTCTTTAGCCACCCACTTTAGGTACCTAGGTATCTATTGAAAACAGGAACCTAAATTTAAGAGGTTAATCCTCATCAGTTTTCAAAGGGGCCAATTAAGATGTCTAACTTCAAAAATTTGGCCCTAAACTTTTTAAAAATTGACTTCTACATTTTTAGTTTTTTCTATGTGACAAACCAGACTCTCTCTTCTAGGATCTCCACATTCTTTATTCTGATTGGCTCATATGAAAAATATCCAAGAAAAGCTTTCAGTTCACTTTGTGGCTTCCAAAGTCCTACTATCACTGGTTATGTGATCTGCACAGGCTGTCAAACTTTGCAGAGAATGAGGAGAGAAGAGCAGTGCCGAGGAAGAAGAAGACTGGCACAATCAACTGCTTTTCTCAGCGCGTGCCTAAGGCAGAAAATAACAGACTGCTGACAAAAGTGAGAAGTGGGTTACTCTGATGTAAATATAACTCTTGGTTTATTTAATAGGATGGCGGTTCCTCATCCAGAATCTCTGGTCTGTGTCAACATCGTTTTAGTCCTTTATCTTTGATAGCAGAAATAAGGGAATCCTAGAAACAGGCCTGACCCTGGTGGCCATAAAAAGTCAGTTAATGCAGCTACAGCCAGACTGGACTTCTCCTGCCCGCTCCCCATTCTCAAAGCAATCCTTGCTGTAACAGTATTCTGCTGACATCAAGGGCCATCACAGGCTGTGACTGGAAATCTTGTATACTATGAATTCACTTCGTAAATGCATGGGATAAAAATATGCATGTAATTATTAAGATGAAAGAATAATAAGAGGAAATGGTGTGGGTGTTTTACTTGGGCGAAGATGTGAATTTGTTTTGCACTGAACTCGAGGTGGTATAAGGGGAAGTAATTTGCTAAAAATCTGCATGTATTTTTTTTTGAGTTTCATTGTGGGTGTAGAGTGAATGATCATCACTAGCTTTTTTGAACTTGAGATACAAGAATGTATTCCTTCTGTAGAAGTCAGAACCACGCTTTCTTTTTTTTTAATTATTCACTCAAGTGAAGTCCCACATTCTAGTACTATTAAGGGGCAGGTCACAAGTCACCCACTGCCACAAAAACTCATCATGTTTGGATGCGTCCCGGAATGAATTTATATTAGATAAATGTGCATACTTGTTGGGGAAATTCCCTCTCCCCCACACCCCTCAGGCTAAAATCTGTCTGCCCAGAATTGCTGTGCGCACAGATGTAGCCAGATAAAAAAAAGTAGCTGGCTCTGGGCGTGCCCAGGACAGGGGGTCTCAAATTTAGCCACTTAACGTGATATTCAGCGCTAACTGGATCAACTCGCTTGGCTGTCTTAAATGAAATTGCAAGTTTAGGGGCTTAGCTGAATATCCAAAACACAGTTAAGGGGTTAAAATGCAACCAATTAACGTTGCAGCTCAGCAGCTCTTTGAAATTCTACTCCTTAGTTTCTATTTTTGCAACATGGGCACTAATGACTTTGATACTATAACATTTTTTTTTAATTGCTTTGACTTTCAGGCACTTTTCAATAAAAGCAGAGAATAAAATGCCCTGCAGCCATGAGGTTGGTGGCACTCTGTGAACAAATGAAGAGGAGTTGATTACTTTACCAGAGAGCAAACGTAGCTCACTTAAGTGAACCTGTCCATAACCTGGATGGACTTACCCGCAAGGACATGTAACACATTTTACATTTGCATACTTGAATACTATTTAACCTCTGGAGGCAGCCAGAATTCCCTTTATATCTGGCAAACTGTAGAATCAGCAAAAGAAGAAAGAGGCGTATGATATAAGGCTTTGATGTAAGACTTTGCCTCGCAAGATTTCTAAATCAGTAAAAAAATAAGATTAAAAGCTTCATTGTTAGTCTGTCAGGGTCTAAATATTTCAGAGCTACCTTTTGAACTATTTTAAATTTCTACCAGTATATAACAAGGTAAGGAAACTGAAATGAGACATGACAGTTGCATGTGACCTATACTCCTACTTCATTTATTTGACATTAGATAATAAGTTCTTTGCAGTTACTTAATATTCTTTCTAATTAGTCATGCATAATTAAGCCCTCTGATAACTGACAGTGATGTTCCTCCAGTGTTCCGTATCTTAGCTTGGAAATTCATTTGATTTGCCCCAACTCATGTGCAAGGGCTCACACTCCGATCAGACCTAACTTCCAGTTTTATCGACCATACTGGTGATGCATTGCGAGTGGGGATCAAGGATCCAAATTAAAAGGATTACAAAACGCTAAGCATGTCACTGATTTGGATGTGAATAACTGATGTACTGTTATTACTTCAAATTCTAAACTGGCACTGAAGCAGTGCACTTACCACTTTGTGAACCAGTCACAGGTGAGAGATTCACATCATTCACTATCTCAGTTACCCACTTATAATGTAAGCTCTTTTGGGAAGGGTCTTATTGTACCTGAATTCTTGGAAAGGCGGGCTAAAAAAATCAAAACAAACAGGCATCTAATTATACCCTGTCTTGGCCATGCCTTAGGACCTAGAAAGGTGAGTAATAAATAAATGATAAATGAATTAAAAATAGGGAATATGGCAGATGGAAGCCAATTGATTTAGGTTTTCACTCCCCCAAACAAATAAATGATGGCTGTGGAGTAAAACACAAAAGTGAATTACTCACTGGGCTACCCTTGCGCCACAGGGCAGATAAAGGAAGTAGGTATGATGTTATATGGAATGTAGATAAAGTGAAGAGAAATAGCGGGAAGCCTATGAGCACAAACGCTTACAGTCTAGGCAATAAAATTCCAGATGTACAAGCCCTATGAGAGGCGGTAGACCTAGATATTGTTGCTATCAAGGAGACATGGTTCAATGAGTCCCACTGTGGCTATGGCCATACCGAGGTATAATCTGTTCAGGAAGGATAAGGATGGCAGTAAGGGGGAGAATCAGTAATTTATGTAAAAATACAATATAAAAACACCTGAAATCCATGGTTATAGGGAAAAAAGGTGTTGAAGGTGGTATTAGAAAAGGGGAGATGGCACTTTCATTTATTTATTTATTTATTTAGGATTTTTATATACCGACCTTCTTAATACAAGTATCAAATCAGGTCGGTTTCCAAAGAACAAAACTGTCGCGGTTAAGGCGTTACAATAAACTTTCATCTACATTGATGTGGTCTACAGACCTCTCACTCGAGAGGAAGAACTGGACAGAAGTAGAAAGCATTCAAAAGGTGAAAATGAAGGGGGAGGTGCTAGTGGGAGATTTTAACCTGCTGGATGTGGATTTTTGGATCCCATCTGTGGAATGGTTTAGAAATAAAGAGATCTTTGATTTCCCTCAAGAAGCTCTCCTCAGACAAATGGTAATATAATTCATGAGGCAAACGGAGCAATACTAGACCTAATACTTGTGAACGGATAAAGTGTTTCTAATGCTAGATAGGTAGTGGCAAGTCCACTTTAGGACCTGTTCAATAGATCTTTATACATGGGAATGGTTCTGGGGGACTGGAGAAGAGTGGACATGGTACCTCTTTATAAAAGAGCGGTAATAGGGACGAGGTTATTCTGACCTCATTGGTGGAAAAATTAATGGAGCCTCTTCTGAAGGAAAGGATAGTGAAGCATCTTGAATCCAGTGGATGGCAGAATCCAAGGCAGCATGGTTTTACCAGAAGAAAATCATCTTGGATAAATCTGATTTATTTCTTTGACTGGGTGACCAGAGAACTAGAAAGGGAGTGATTTATAATCTCATTTGATATTGTCCAGCATAGGAGGCTCACAAATAAATTAAATGTCAAGGGGTGGGATCTAAGGTGGTAGACTGGATTAGAAACTCATTGAAGGATAGCTGACACACAGGCTGGAGCGCACTGTTAACCTGTGGTTGGATGCGCGTTTTCGATGCGCTAGCTTTACCCCTTATTCAGTAAGGGGTAATAGTGCATCGAAAATGCACGTCCAACCCCCGCGAAACTAATAGCGCCCGCAACATGCAAATGCATGTTAATGGCCCCTATTAGTTATTCTCGCACGATTTCAGAAAGTAAAATGTGCAGCCAAGCTGCACATTTTACTTTCAGAAATTAGCGCCTACCCAAAGGTAGGCGTTAATTTCTCTCGGCACCAGGAAAGTGTACAGAAAAGCAGTAACAACTAGGGATGTGAATCGTGTCCTCGATCGTCTTAACGATCGATTTCGGCTGGGAGGGGGAGGGAATCGTATTGTTGCCGTTTGGGGGGGTAAAATATCGTGAAAAATCGTTAAAAATCGTTAAAAAATCGAAAAATCGAAAAACCGGCACATTAAAACCCCCTAAAACCCACCCCCGACCCTTTAAATTAAATCCCCCACTCTCCGAACCCCCCCAAATAACTTAAATAACCTGCGGGTCCAGCGGCGGTCCGGAACGGCAGCGGTCCGGAACGGGCTCCTGCTCCTGAATCTTGTCGTCTTCAGCCGCGCCATTTCCAAAATGGCGCCGAAAAATGGCGGCGGCCATAGACGAAAAAGATTGGACGGCAGGAGGTCCTTCCGGACCCCGCTGGACTTTTGGCAAGTCTCGTGGGGGTCAGGAGGCCCCCCACAAGCTATGGAAAATGGCGCCGGCAGGAGATCGACTGCAGGAGGTCGTTCAGCGAGGCGCCGGAACCCTCACTGAACGACCTCCTGCAGTCGATCTCCTGCCGGCGCCATTTTCCGTACGAAAACGATTCGCGGCGGGAAATCGCTCCCTGACCCCCGCTGGACCTCCAGGAACTTTTGGCCAGCTTGTGGGGGGCCTCCTGACCCCCACGAGACTTGCCAAAAGTCCAGCGGGGGTCCGGAAGGACCTCCTGCCGTCCAATCTTTTTCGTCTATGGCCGCCGCCATTTTTCGGCGCCATTTTGGAAAATGGCGCCGGCTGAAGACGACAAGATTCAGGAGCAGGAGCCCGTTCCGGACCGCTGCCGTTCCGGACCGCCGCTGGACCCGCAGGTTATTTAAGTTATTGGGGGGGGGTTCGGGAGGGTGGGGGATTTAATTTAAAGGGTCGGGGGTGGGTTTTAGGGGGTTTTAGTGTGCCGGCTCACGATTCTAACGATTTATAACGATAAATCGTTAGAATCTGTATTGTATTGTGTTCCATAACGGTTTAAGACGATATTAAAATTATCGGACGATAATTTTAATCGTCCTAAAACGATTCACATCCCTAGTAACAACTGCTTTTCTGCACAACCTCCAACTTAATATCATGGCGATATTAAGTCGGAGGTCCCAAAGGTTAAAAATAATCAAAAAAAATAAAACTTAAAATCGGCCTGCGGCTCATGGGTTGAAAACCGGATGCTCAATTTTGCCGGCGTCTGGTTTATGAACCCAGGCTTGAGAACCGACGCTGGCAAAATTGAGCGTCAGCTGTCAAACCCGCTGACAGCCACCGCTCCTGTCAAAAAGGAGGCACTAGGAATGCGCTAGTGTCCCTAGCACCTCCTTTTACCGTGGACTCTAATTAGCATATTTTTATTTACTGGATCGTGCGCACAGGACACTGGCTTGTGCGCGTGCCAAGAAAGCGGATGCTCGCCCGCTCCCCTGCGTTTTTCTGTATTGGCCTGACAGTGTGATAGTAAATGGCCTTTACCCTGAAGAAAGAAAGGTAATGAGTGGAGTGCCTCAAGGGATTTTGTTCAATATCTTGTATGCAATACTGCAGAGGGGTATGAAGGAAAAATTTGTCTTTTTGTGGATGACACCAATATCTGTAATAGAAGGGAAATGCCCGAAGGAGTGGACAGTATGAAAAGCAATCTAAGAAAGCTTGAAGAGGGAATGGCTGCTTGGCAGCTCAGTTTGAATACTAGAAAATGCAGGAATTTATGGGGAGCACAGAAATCCAAGGGAGCAGTACAAAATAGGGATTGAGATACTGATTTTCACAAAAGTAGAAAATAGACCTTATATGAAGGAAGTAAAAACAGAGTGACAAGGCAGTGGGACAGAGTTAGAAGGATGCTAGGGTACATAAGAAAAGGCCTCACTAGCAGAAAAAATAAGTGATTATGCCATCATACCAGTACATTGGCGAGACTTGGCCTGGAGTATTGTTCCCAGTTTTGGAGGCCATACCTCTGTAAGGACACAGAGCGCATGCAGAAGGTCTGAAATGGGCTACCAAAATAGTGTGGGGTCTGCATCCAAAGTGCATGAGAACAGATTTAAAGATCTAAATAGGTATACTCTAGAGGAAAAGAGATACAGGGGAGATTGCATAAAGACATTTCAATGGAAAGGAAGTCTTAGAACAAGAGGGACAGACTCAGGAGCAACGTCAAGAAATATTTTTCACAGAAAGGGTAGCAGATGCGTGGAATACTCTCTTAGACTGGGCGGTGGAGGCTAAAACAGTAATGAAGTTTAACAGGGCATGGTTTAGGCAGAGAGAATCCTTTATTGCAAAATCTGAATAAATATATATTGAGTATTTATATTTTCTCATATTTATAACCCACCTTATCCAGCAGGCTCAAGATGGCAGCGATAGATAAAAAAAACAATATCAATGTAAAATATTTGCTGTATAACTTACATTTATGAAACAAATACATAATAAAACATTCATAAAACAAAGAGTGATAAAATAAAACCTACAAAACAAATACCAGAACAAGAAGTTAATGGAGATGATTCAAGAATAAAATAGAGAAGAAGCCATTTTTCCTCATGATAGAGATATTGTCATGAGATTATTTTTCATAATAGATCTGCTTTCTGTTATAGACAAAAGATTACAAGATATACTCAAGATCATAGAAAAAAGTTTCTGGAGATGTGCCAACAGGTTTTAACCCTTGGTGCACAATTTATTTTTAGATATCCATGTAAATGCATTCTTAAGTGGCAAAACGCTAGATATGTACACTTTGAGCTTTCTCAGCTGAAGTATTTTTTTTGACTCTCCTAAATCACCGGTGTCTAACACTGACAGCCAGTTGTTGTATTAAGTTAGCTGATACTGTCTTTTCTTTTTTTTTATTTCTTCTTAGTAAGTAGTTCTTGCTTCATTTCTTCTTGGCTCCCACTTAATTTCCTTTAATAAGCAAGTCAAGAAAATGGAATTTGTCTTTTTTCTTTTCTCCTTTTTCTTTGTCCTTAATGATTGTTTGATAATTGATGCTTGTTGGCCTGGAATTTCCTGTTACAAGAATTGTAAAATTGCAATTAAAAAAAAAAATGGAAAACAAAATAAAGAAAAATTCAATGGCTAAGACAAATAAATCTTGCTATATTTAACAACCCACAGCTAGATATTTCAATGGTGGGGATGGAAGGGAAATAGAACCAAGAGCTAAGAGAAACAGATAAGATAAGAGAAACAGATAAGTATGAGAGAAAAAATGTGTGAAGCTTGCTGGGCAGACTGGATGGGCCGTTTGGTCTTCTTCTGCCGTCATTTCTATGTTTCTATGTTTCTATGAATCAATCCCCACTGCAAAGACTAACTTAGAAAGCCAGCTATTCACCTGCTTCTTGAATATTACTAAATTGATGTTAACACAAGTTTGCTTTATAAGTGAATTCCATAAATAGGGACTGACTGGCATATGAACATGTTCTTTTTGTACCCTCCAATTTAATCTCTCTTGAAGATGAATACAGAGCATACCCTCCTTATCTGATCTCAGTGCCCTTTGTGAAACATCTCTCTCAAGTTAGTCTCTTAAACAGGCAAAGCCAGTTCTACTTATAGCTTTAAAACTAAACATAATGTCATGACCTAGTAGCAGATATTTTAAGTGCCATACTCAGATGATTTTGTAAAGTGTGTTGGGGCTGCCAGAATGAAGGGCAAATTAGGTAATGTTAGATGTTTGATTTCCTAGGGGAAAACACAGATAACCATACACTGCATCTGTCTGACAGAACTAATTAGCAGCTGAGTCGGTCTGGCAGGAAGCAAGCACAGTAATAACTAGGAGTCCTGGCAGAAACGCAGGCGGTCACAAAGCCAGGTGTATCTGGCAGGCTACATAGGGGACTTGGGAGATTGGATGTTCCTTCAACGGCCACACTGGTATTGAAAGGAGGAGTGCGAGATCTTGTGTTGTCATCTGCCTAAGATGAGAGAGTACAAAGGTGATGACAAAAACTGTCCTGGGTAAGGCGCGATTTTACGAGTGCCCCACTCTATGGCTCGCCACTACAAAATATCTTTGCAGTGTAAACAGAAATAACCTGGCAGACTGGATGAGCCGGTTACTCTTTTTCCTGTTGTCATCTGCTGTAACTACACTACACTCAAGACCTCTCTCTAAAACTAACTGCACGCAGTAAGCAAAGGATAGGGGAAGGCCCTTTTCAAAGCCATCTAGCTGCATTAAAACAGATTAACGTGCCTAGACTGCCCTGTCCAAGAACTGCCCTCCTCAGCCCGGCCTCCATACTGCGCGCATGTTTAGCCGAACCATGAAAAGACATTCCCAGGGGTGTGATTAGGCCCAGGGAGGAAAACAGAGGGTGTGCAAGACATTTTCAAATGTATGTGTGCTATTTTTACTCTCTTTGGCCGCCCGCATAAAATAGCGGGTGCAAAGTACATGGGGGCTCTTAATCTGAGTACTTATGTTAATTTTTCAAAGAGTAGTTTACCTCTGTTAAAACTGCCCATGTATATGCAATTAGATGGGCTACTTGAAAACTGCCCCCCAAAATTCAAACTGAATGCTTCTACTTTGCGTTCATACATAAACAAGTGCTCTTACAATAGATATTTTACATTGATCCAATTCAGCAAACCAAGAAACAACAAAGAAGCCCAAATAAAAGCAATTTGTTCATATTTAGAAAATGGTTAATAAATTATTTAAACTGTGACAGTTGTTCAATAAAGCAGTCAAACCTCCTCAGAAAACGCAGGCAACGGCATTTGGAAGAAAATGATTCCGTTCAATACTGGGCAACTCTTTCGAATATCCAGGAGGGGGATTCTCATTTTTCTTGCAGACCAATTTTTGTTAAGGCATGAACCAAACAGGCTTGGTACACTTCAGTTTTTAAAAAAGTTCTTGGATAAGTGTACCCAGGGTGCAGACTTGGTACACACCAGTCAACTCTCTTCACCTTTTCTAATTAGATTTTGTTAAGTTTTGCGTAGAAAAATCTGGGAATCCCTCTGTGCTGCAATCTGTAAGAACCCACCATAATACAGCATCACTATGAAACCAAAATGTGGTGTCTTTAAATGTCATGTCATGTCATAAATTTATCACATGCTTATAATTATTGATGTACTGCTATTTAGCTCATTGTTTTTTCCCCATTTATGATTGCTCTGAGTTGTAGCTAATGGAATGCAACCTTGTGGCCCGCTCACAAGTTCTCTATGACCCACCTGGTGGGTTTGGAGCCACTGTTTCGGGCTGCGTTTCCTAACATGACAAAAATATAATTACGCTTGCCACCTGATCCAGGTCAGCCTGAGAGGCAGATCCAGTCAGACCCGGTTTTGCCTCTTTGCCTCTGTGGCCATGCAATTATGCTTTTTTTTTCTTATAGAAATTGGAAGCACAAGTCTGCAGAGGCAAAACCAGAACTGGATCAGCCTCTTAGACTTGACCCTAGATCAGGTGCGAACTTTAAATATTGTATTTTAACCTATCTTATAAATGACATCTGTCTTTGAAATATGAAAATCCAAATAGCACCTTCTGGGATGTGAGGCTGAAAAAAAACCCCAAAATCTATACTGCAGCATCGTGCCAGGAAGGAGTGCATTACATGGCACGATTCCTGCTCACCGATGTTTCCGGCTGCAGGCTCTGAGTCCGCCGTGGACCCTCTGTGCAATGCGCTCAAGGATGAAGGCCGCTGACGCTACAGACGCTGACTTTTCCCCACTCCAGACGGGAACAGATTATCGGGAGGCCTGCCATCTTTAGGGGCTGTTTTTTAATTGTGCCAGACCCTTGGAATACGCTGCTTCTACTACCCACCCTCCAGCCACCAATATGAGATTATCAACTGAACGTACTTTGCATCAAGAAAACGATGGGACAATAATTAATTAAATGAAACTCCTGTAAACTCTCTTTGACCTGTGCTCGCTCTGCAGTGGGTTTTACACTTATCTGCTCCATGGGCGCAGAGGAACCTTACCATACATTATATTGAAGCTAATAAGCTGTGAATGATATATCTGCTTTCCGACTGAAGGGATTCTTTTATTGGAATATTCTGTATAAATTAGGTCTGGGCATACCCTCCTGTAACAGATGTGAGTATTATCAGTCAAGACAGAACAACGAGACAGTAATTATCAAGGACAACTACTGCCAAATAACATAAATCAGGCACACAATTGATTAACGAATTTAACAGTAAGCACAGATTTCGTTGCCATAATGATAAAGGAAAGGTCAAAACCCGATTGCCTAACAGGCTCATTACTCACTAGGGATGCAAAAAAACTTTGGAATCGAGACATATAAAACATACAGTTTTAGCCAAATTGCCTTGTAACAATACTTAGCATTTTGTCAGTGGATACACCAACTGCAGCACACAGTATTTTGGCTTTCTTTTTAACAGCAGAAAGTGGAAGATTATCTCAAATTGTCTAGAATATTCTTTCCCAAAGCCTATGGTAGATGCTTTCTTTTGCTGGCCTTTTTTGCTATATCACATTCTGAAATATTACTTTCTGCCTTTGTTTTCTGGCAAAGCTCTCCAGTGCTTGCTTCTTCCATTCAGATAACCGGTTCTTCATGAAGTGATCAAATCCAATGCATATTTGTTTATTTGAGAGCAAACTGGAAGACTAAAGCATTCATAACTAAAGTATTTATTTATTTTATTTATTTATTTAAATTCTTTTAATATACCGATGCTCAAGACCAGGTCTTATCGTACCGGTTTACAATGAACTAGGGGGAAAAAACCAGTTAACAATGGAAGCAAGAAATTACATTATAACAGGGAATGTGGAACTTGGTTGTTAGAGAAAAGGATAGGTTAAACAATTTCTAACTGGAGAACAAAGCAAATAAGCAGAAACGTGAGTGTTTACATGGTAAGCATTATATACAAAATTACGTGGTGTGTAATATAAGGCAAGTTATATTAAAGTGCAGTTAGCCGAGAAATAGTTCCTTTTTTGAGTTGCTGAAGGAGGACGCAACCGCGGGGTATGTAACTGTGGGGGTGATCCTGCGGTTTCTTCAGGGGTATGCTTGGGCGAACAGCCAAGTTTTTAATTTTTTCTGAAAGTGATATGGCAATGTTCCTGGCGGAGATCTGGCGGAAGAGAGTTCCAGTGATGCGGACCGGCAGTTGATAGAGCATGTTTTTCAATGGTGTTGTGGAGAATGGACTTTTTTGGTTTAAATATTTAAATTAAATTATATTATATTTATTATTTTTATATACTGACATTTGATCTCAATTGAGATATCACACCAGTTTACATTCAGGTACTGTAGGTATTTTTCTATCCCCAGAGGGCTTACAATCTAAGTGTGTACCTGAGGCAATGGAGGGTAAAGTGACTTGCCCAAGGTCACAAGGAGCGACAGCAGGACTTGAACCCTGGTCTCCTGGTTCATAGTCCACTGCTCTAACCACTAGGCTATTCCTCCTCCCTATTTATATATTTATATATATTTATATTTAATTATATATTTTTATATAATATATATATAATATATTTAATTATATTTATATATTTATATATTTATATATATTATATATATATATATAAATATATATATATATAATTATATATATATATATATATATATAATATATATATTATATTATAATAATTAAATTAAATTAAATTAAATATTTAAAGTATAAATATTTATAGCCTCAGCTAAATTACCAAGGCCACCTTCAGTGAGCATGTGGGTCAATACAGTTTGTTAACTGGTATCCACATTGCTCAAATACACTACAAAGCATTACACTATGAGTATCAACAGAATACTAGCACACACAACTGCAATGTTCATTAAAACCCGGGAACGCCAAAGCCCAGACCACATCCACACACCACCCCTTTTTGGAAACTTTTCATTTGTGCACGCAGGGGCAAGTACGTGTGTAGCTGGGTGGCTTTTAAAATCCACTCGGCGCATGCCGGCCCAACATATATTCGCATCCCCTAATTTTGGCACACGTTGGGCTTTTAAAATTCACCTTAAAAGACTTAACTATTTACAAACAACAAAAAGGCCCTGGAACAACAGGAAGCTTGACCCTGAGGCACCTAGGGAGCTAATGACCGTGGCATTTCTGTATTATGTGCGCTTTTAATTTTGTGTTTGTTATTAAGATTAGATAAGTAGACTTCTGTTACCCGCACTGAGCAATGTATTTGGATTTCGTGGAATATAAGAATTTTAAAAATAAATAAAAATACTAGACATAAGTTGCACTGTAAAATAAAAAAATATAAGACAACTTCTTATCCTTAAAACTTACAGAACAAGTCAAAGATTTTGGGAATGTCATTTATTATGGAAAATGTTAAACCAATTAGGCTAGGATCAGGAGAACCAAGGGATAGATTTTTAAAGCAGCCTCAAAGAGGTGGGGTTTTAGGCAGGATGTGAATAAGGCACTGATTCAGGCATACACAACAGCAAGGTGGAAAGCGTGGAGTTGGCGATGGAGGAGACGGGCATAGATAAGCGTGACTTGCCTGATGAGTAGAGTTTATGAGGAAGGGGGCACAGACAAAGAACAGCCTGGTATTTATATGACAGGGGAGGGCAGGAATTTTGAATCAGACAGTTACCAACAAGGGCCCTGAACCTGGTGGTTGATGGAACAGATAAGTATGGGAAAATAAGTGTGGGAGCTTGCTGGGCAGAGTGGATGGGCCGATTGGTCTTTTTCTGCCGTCATTTCTATGTTTCTATATTTTACAATATAAAAATATCCTCTTGGTTACTAAAACATAATCAAGATCAGAAAACAGTAAAGATTATAGATATTCTAAGTTTTGTTGAGTCATGGATATTGCTGTGATTTGTAGTTATGATTTTGTTGTGTAACTATATTTTTCTCAATAACATTTGCTTAACATGAAATTTGTACGTAAATATTTACACAATCCGATGCGTGCCAGAGACCCCTGACATGTAACTTTACTTCTGCTATGGATGAAGTGTAAGAAATAAAACAAAAAAATGTAGACAGATCATCAGGGTTTTAAGGGTCAGGTCTAACGGGGAGGGGGGGGGAGGAAGGCTATTAAACTTGGCGGGGGGGGGGGGGGCGGTTGGAAGTCCTATCCCTTAACTGGGCGAACTGGGAAAACTGGCAATGGCGTCAGCGTGCCTGTCTTTTAAAATCCCACTTCACTGAAGAAGCATCATTTGCGTGCACAGACGTGCACCTACTTAAAATTGAGCGCCCATGTGCGCGCGGCCAGTCTATTTTATAACATGCACACATATACTCGCATATGTTATAAAATAGCCGCGTCCCTGCGCACAGGCCGAGGAACGCGTGCAGGTGTGTGCCAGCGTGCCTCTTTGAAAGTTACCATCTTAGATTTCCCCACCCCTTTTCAAACTTTTTTTTTTTTTTCTATATTGTAAAAAAATGTTAAAGTGGGATTGCTGTTGAGCAGCTTTCAGATGGCTGCCTGAAATTTTGGCTCCGTGCTACTTCTTTTATTTATCATTCTTTTCAACTGTTTTCATAACGATGGAAGTGCAATTGGGATTGTGTTAGTACCATGGCCACATAAAACTCAGTGCGCACCGATCTCTTATCACAGTTCCAGCATGGAACCAAGAGGGCGAAGCAGGACCCACCATTTCCTGTCAAGATGGCGACGAACACAAACAGAGAAGTTTCTTTGCAGTCTCTTCTGGTGGAGCTCCTACAAATTAAAGACCTGATCAAGACCAATACTGAGGCTACTGTGACCATTCGATTAGTCGTTGCCCTGCTTATATCCAAACTTTTTGGAATGAAGGAGCGAGTGGAGACCGTGGCACAGAAAACTGCAATGAATACAGAGAACATCTCAGGTCTTCAGCGCCAGATGAAAAGGATAGAAGACTTTAGCAACAGATCCCGAAGGAACAACATTTGGGTACTTGGTGTCCATAAGCGAGCCAAAGGGACGGATCCTATCAAATCCTTTTTGCTGTCTCTGCCCAATCTGCACTTCATTCAGCCATTCAAACTTGAGTGTATCCACGCAACTCCCTCTTCAATACAACCAGGGGCTACATTTCCTAGGTACTTTGTGTTGACACTTCTTCGATACCCCCAGGTGCTTGAGATACTGCAAAGGGCCCAGTTGAAGTTGTCATTATTCTATGAAGGCAGGAAGGTATTTATTTTCCGGGATCTAAGCAAGAACACAGTACGGCATAGAAAATAATTTCTGGTGCTGAGGGATTCACTGCGAAAGATCAATGCTTTCTACGGCCTGTACTTCCCGGCTCACATGAGCATGACTGTTAACAACATGATGAAAACCTTTGACGATCGGTCTCTTTTGAGAGCCTTTATTGCTGAGGGTGTCGGATTAAGCCATGGACTCTATGTGACTGAATTATTGTTGATGGTTTTCAGAAACTACATTTTGATTGGGCTGTTGCTTCTCGTTAAAATGGACTGTTTATCTTCAAGGAAAACCTGGTTTGAAAGATGATCCCTGCAGCAGTGCTCCTGCTTCAGTGGTTTTCATTTACTCAGAGCTCTCCATACTGTATTTTTCTGCACTGCAGGCCTTCCACATGGGACATCCACTTAGTGGTCCCAGAACAGTATGCTGGTCTGTGGAAGCCTTTGCGACTGTGATATACTACAACAATGTTTATATTGTATGTTCTAGGTTTCAGCTTACTGTCCAGGCCTTGTTTACAGTCTGAAGGGCCGCTGCAATAACATGCGCGTAAAAATGTGTGTGCCAACTGGGAGCCCTTTTTTCAACATGCACACATCCACCTCTCCTAGGTGCGAGATGCAATATTCTAATGAGCTGCAGGGCTAAAAAGGACACGCTGGGGTCAATTGTGCATCCCTAGCACTCAAAAGCATTGGGTGCCCAGGAGACGTGGTTATGTGTGGGTTAGAAAAATGGATGCTCAATATGAGCGTCCATTTTATCCCACCGCAGATAATTTACTGGTACAATATACACACACAATATACATGGCGTGGAGTGTGTATATTGTCCCCTTTTTGTTTCATGAAGCCTTTCATTTATTAATAACTTTTAATCATCGCAAAGAGTAGTTCTTAGTATCATGATACTAAGTAGGAGGAACCACAGAAAAGCAGTATTTTTTGTTTTTTAGTTGAGCACTTGATGCACGGCAAGATTTTATGCCAGCTCTGGGGCTGGCGTTAAATTTGTTGTGTTAAAAAGTGCGCATCGAGTACACAGCAATTTTTTGCATCAGGAGTAATAGTTAATAGCCTCATCTACAGGGCATTTATAAGTGATGAGCACTATTAGCTAGGTGTTTGTTTGGTCGTGTCTTTTGGATGCGCTAATCCCCTTATTGCATCGGGCGTTAGTCTAGCATGTCCAAAACACACGGACACCCATGGGTTAACCTATGCGTTAGGCTGAGCGCACTTTATTGCATTAGACCCTGTATGTTTGGTAGTAGAGCCACAGATCTAATAAGTAGTAGTAGTAATTGGATTTCGGTAATTCAATAAGACTATGATTTAAATAATATATCCCCAACAAGCACACATCCACCTCTCCATGACAGTTGCCCATTATTTTGTATATCAGGATATGATGGTGTTTTGTGTTTTCTTTTTCATTATAGCATAGAATTCAATATAATTATTCTTTTTTTCACTCAAAGAATTGTGTAAACCCTACAAGACAATGAATTTTAAATATTTTAATAAGCCTGCTCTTATGGATATCAAAAGGATTTTTATGGCCTTCATATTTCTTGCATTGCGAAGTTTTGACAAGTATTAGATATTATGAATGTTTTTGTTAAACTAGTGTTATTAAAATTCAGCTAGCAAATCGAGCAAACTCATTCAATATAATAAAAATCTATCAAGTGACGGACAAAAAGTACCTCCATAATTAAATCAAAGTTCTCTGCCATTTCGTATATGCAAGGCAATTTAACACAAGGATGGGTTTTTGGTTTATGCACAGAACATCCAACTATTAACACAGCAGACATTAAGCAAGAAATTCCAAGGACACCTCACAAAAAGTCTGCCACTTGTTTTTTCCCTGTCACCTAAAGTGTCAGTCGGTGGACTATCAGTATTGTGCTGCAAGTAAACTGTCATAATATTAACCAAAGTAGAATTAGGCATTATGAGATCCATATTCAGAGGCATTTAGCCAGATAACTCAAATGTCTATAAATAAAAAATAACTCAAGTTATTCGGTTAAATGCTGACTTTTGAATATTTCCCTCACTTATCCAGCTAAACTTTATCTGGCTAAAATTTAGCAGGATAACTAATGAGAATTCCGGAAGCATTTCTGGGAAGAGTTTGGTTAGCCAGCTAAACAGGGTCATTCTTCAAATGGCAATGGACCGTTATCACGTGCGTCAGGTCCCTAACGCATGTGATAACCACCACATCACAAACCAAACATTTAAATAACGGAAAGGGGAGGAGTTTGGGCGGAGTTTAGGAAAATGAGGGGCTGGTAGCACTGCGGACAATAATGTTTTGGACGTTATCGCCGGCAGTGGCACCAGAAATACCTACACCTTTTCCACTGGCGCTATGGGGGTAATAGTGTGAAGCGTGGCTGCAACCGTGGCGGGCAAAAATGCACCACTGCGATGCGGCCCCCTGCTCAATATCGCCCCCGCCCTTTTCTTCCTGCGGCTCATCATTCCGCTTATCTTTATAGCGGAATGATGAATCCAGGGGTAGGTTATCCAGCTGATATTCAGTAGTGCCATAGAGTTTCCCTAAAGTTAGCTGTATAAACTTACCTGGCTTTAAGATAGCAGTCTATATTCAATTTTGCGGCTGCACTACTGAATATGCCTCCAAAGTTAGCCGGATAAGTTTATCTGTCTAACTTTGCAATGGACTTTTATCTGTACAACTTAATTTCTCCTGCTTGTGCCCTTGCTGGGCTCTATCGGAGAGCTTCTTCTGGCATTATTCCTGGGGGAATTCTGCGCAAAAAAATATTAAATTCTGCGCACCAGATTTTAAACTTCCTTAAAATTCTGCATATTATATTTAACAAAATTAGTTAAAAATATAGCAATATAAACACTATGTAGTAATTAATTTAAACTTCAAAATATTCTAACACAACGATGCAAATGTTTAAAATTTTTGATGCACGATTCCCTCAAGAGGACAATGATAGTGCACCAGAATTAGAACTCCTGGTTTTGGGGGCTTTTACCTTAGCAGTCCATGAAGTCCAAGGGCAGCTCTGAGCTGCAGGCAGTGCCCATTTCTTCCCCTGCCAATATATGTGGCAATACCATAGTGTCCATAGATGTAACTTACAAATGTCAGCAACTGAAGGACATTGGTGCTGCCGGCAGCTCCTTTTCAGCTCCGTGGCCTGCCTAATTAAAATCCCTGAAAAACCAAAAACCCTAGCCATAAAGCAGTAGACCCTCTTCCATTTCCTCAGCTCACCCCTACCCAACGCTCTCTCTCACCATCATCGCCCAATTGCCCTCCAGCTCTCTCTCATCCCCCAGTTCATTCTTCCAATGTTCTCTGCCCCTCCATCCCAGTTCATGTCGCCAAACCTTTGCTGCCACGTCTCGCGTATTCCCTCCCCTCCCGAACTAACAGGTTCTTTCTCAGCTCAACTCTCCCTCAATATGTTTCTTCTCTCCCTTTTCTCCCCTCTTCATCCCCAAACCCTAACCCCAGTCTCTCACACCCCCCACCTGCCTCCATCACCTCTGTCCTCTCTCCTGCTCACTGACGGCACTGCCTCACATCAGCTGGTCATCTTCCTGCACCACAGGGCTCTCGAGGCAGTGTAAGCCACGCTGTACTCTAGCTCCCATGCTGTTCCCATAAGACTCTGACAACAGTACGGGATTGCAGACACCACGGGGCTCACACTGTCTGAGAGCCCCAGGGTGCAGGAAGAGGACAGCATCAGCATCTCCACCTGCAGGCTTGCAGCTCCTTCAGACTTTAGACTAGCACCAGGGTCTCTTCTTTCCTCTGCCGGCTCTCTACAAGGCTGTCAAATTTCTGTATGGAAAAGGGTAAAATCTGCCCTGAGGGGTGGAACCCAAGCAAATTCTGCATTGGACACTTGCACAGAATTTCCCTGGGAGTATGGAATGTACCCTCTCTGATGGGTAAATACCACAGGTGGTGGACCGGTGCGCAGAAGCCATTTCTGGACGCTCGTTAAGCCCCCTCTTACAGTTTGTTTGAAGACTTTTGAGCTCCTCACACGGTTATTTCAAGCCCGCGGTCAGAATTTTCTCTATATTACAGTTATGTACTGTAAATCCTTCTTTTGAATCGGCTCGCTAAACCCTCAAATGGATATATGGTATTGTCTACTTTGTATATAAGCCAATTATTGATATCCCCCTTAAAACATTATATGCTGTTCCTGTTGAATCGGAGAATACCTGATACTTACTCAGTTTTCATTTGTCCCTCCCGATGCAGCCTTGCGAAACACGGCCCCGTGTCGGGGGGACGGGGGGAGGTGGGGGGGGACTGAATTGTTAAATATCAATTTATTTTTTAGCAATTGTTCGAACTGTTCACTGTGGGAGGTTTTGTTTGAATAGATTTATATTTGTATAAGACGTTCTTTGATAAAAAGGACATTTACAACCCATTTGCTAATTTATGAAGACATGCATTCATCCCCTTGAAATTACCAACATTTATATTCAACCACATTAAATGCTAATGCAGCACACACTTATATTTTTGATACTCTCTGATGTGGCCAGAGGGGAATGGAAAGCCAGGGAAAGAAACCAATAGATTCCCACTGATTCTCCTGCACACTCATTTCTTTGCCACATGCCACCCTTAAAAGATACATCCTAACCATCTAAATTACAAAAGGTCATAACTCTGCCTTAAGTCCTTCTGCGCCCCCAAAGTTTCAAATCCCTACCTGAAGCTATTTCCATGTAATAAAGTTAAGGGGCAAAGTGCAACACACACACACGCACAGGTACAATCTCGTAAGTCTTTCTTCAGATAGAACCAAAGCTAAAAGCAAAGCTCTGGAAGATACTATCCCAGAAAATACTGTACAGGGGAAAATAACTAATAGGTCCCTCTCTTTATAACAATCCTCTTCAATTCAAAATTTCATTGCTACAAAAGGAAGGTTTGTCTACAGGATTGGGTTATAGCAGTTATGTTAGCCAGATTTGTTGACTCATGCCCCTTTCTATTTCTTATGCAAATAGACCAGAGTACTGAGCACCCTAGAAAAACAAAGGATTGTAATGTAAAGCTGGTGCACCCGATCTTCAGCAAAAACTTAGCCAGATAAGTTGGATTTATCCAGCTACGAGACGCCACTGAATATCCGGATACAGTCAGTGGGCGCCACTTAGCCGGATACGTAACTATTTGCAGGGCTGGTTCAATGGTATTAAGTACCCAGGCAAACCTTCAACCTTGTGCCCACCCCATCACCAATTAATTTTCAGAACCTTAGCCTCCTCCCTTTCCACGAGATTTTGATAAATTCAAAAATCTTGATCGCCCCACTACCTACCACCTTTCCCAGAATCATCCTCTAAAAATATGTAAATATTAAATTTACTTTGTGCATATATATTTATATTTATTTTTTTTTTATATTCTTTTCAGGCACTTCAAAGTGAATTACATTCAGGTACTGTAGGCATTTTATAATGGACATATATATATATATATATATATAATCATGTCACAGTTTCTGAATGTATCATCTGTGATTTTTGGGGGTAGACTGCAAATAAAATTAACAAATAAATAAATGTATAAATTTAAACAAATCCATATCACAGGCTAACGGGAATCTCTGAAATAGATGGCTGGGCTGAACTAGGATGTCTACCCTTACTACTCACTATACAAAAAAAATGTCACATTCTGCTTTCACGTCAGTAATAGTGACACAAACTCTCTCTATTACTAGACACTTTCTGAAGTAACACAAAACCCTGCAAAAAAACACGCTCAGAGCTTACACAGCAAACCCATCATACCAAAACAGCACTGTTTTGCTGACTGCAGCTGCACTCTGGCAACCCCAAGAAGTGGGGTGACTGCCTAGCTTGCCTAATGGTTAAGCTGGTCCTGGCTATTTGGGCAGGCCAGATAAAAAATATTAGCTATTCAAAAATGGAGCAGAGGTTGTGTGGGAGGCCAAACGAGAAAAAGAAGGCAAAAAAGGGTAATTTAATAAAGTACCCCTGACCCAATCTGCTCCGAGCTACAGAATTTTTTAGGTGCCTCATCTTCCTTATTGGACGCCTCATTATCTCTTACACAGGGCCGGTGGAAGCACTACGCGAACTAGGCGATCGCTTAGGGCGCCGAGCATTAGGGGGCGCCGAGCTGCCGATGGCCGTCGGTGGACCTCATTCCACTGGCGGCTGAGCGGTGAACTACTGCTGTGCTGTGTGCCGGATACACACAGCAAGAAGATCGGCAGGGCTGTGGTGGAGCTCAAGTCACCATGGCCCGAAGAAAACAATCGCGTCTAAACGTGCAAGTGCTCCTCCTTCCTGCCTGCGCGGCCCCGGAAGGAGGAGGAGCATCAGCCACTGCAGGTGCTTCTCCTCCTTCCTGCCCGCGTGGCCCCGGAAGAACAATGTTGCTGGAGCCGCACAGGCAGGAAGGAGGAGGAGCATCAGCCGTGTGCAGAAGAGGAGCAGCGCGGCCCGAGAAGACCAGGGCCGCTGCAGAGCCCATCCAGCAGCGGCCCGTGAAGAGGAGGCCCAGAGGTAAGAGAGAGGCTTATAGAGTGTGTATGTGTGCATGTATGAGATGAGTTGAGAGACTGTGGGAGTGAAGATCTGAATGTTTGCAGAGACAGCATGTGAGAGCCTCTGTGTGTATGAGAGAGACAGCATGTGCCAGTGAGAGACTGTGTATGAATGATTATATGAGAGAGAGCATGTGACAGTGAGAGCCTGTGTGTGCGTGTGAGAGAGAGAGAGAAAGTATGTGAGAATGAGAACCTGACTGTGTGTTTGAGGGAAGAAGACAGATGGAGAGAAAAGAAATAGAAAAAAAGACAATATAAAATGAATTGGCAAAAAAATAAGAAAGAGAAGGTGGAAAAAAAAGCCTGTGACCAACCGATTAGAAAACTAAGATCAGACAGCAAATGTAAAAAAAAATAAATTACTTTTTACTGATTGGAACATGTAATCTTTGGGAATGTACAAGAGTAGCACTTTCTCTATGCGGATCTCACAATGTACGAGATCAGCATGGAGGAACTGGAAGCCCACGGGGCCTGCACAGAGGAGGCAGCAGAAAGGGCTTCAGTGACAATAGCAGCAATCAGCACCTCCCCAATAGCCACACAGCAGCAGTGACAGTGGCAGCAGAAGAATGAAAGAGGCTCTGAGGTTGCTGGCAAAAGAGAGGGGGTCTCTGCCTTTAGTGTGTGCATGTGTATGAATGGGAGTCTGCCTGGCGGTATATGTGTGTGAATGCATGGGTGCCTGCCTGAAGGTGTGTCTGTGTATGAGAATAAATGGGTGTCTTCCTGGGGTTTATATGTGTGAGAATAGGTGCCTGCCTGTGTGTGGTGTATGTGTGTGTGTGAGAATAAATTGGTGCCTGCCTCGGGGTCTCTGTGTGTGAGAATGAATGTGTGCATGCCTGGGGGATGGGGAGGGAGTGGTGTGAAAATGAATGGGAGCCTGCCTGGGGTTCAGTGTGAGAATGACTGGGAGCTTGCCTGTGTGTGTGTGTGTTTGTGTGAGAACGACTGGGAGCTTGCCTGTGTGTGTGTGTGTTTGTGTGGGAGCCAGTGAGAGTGAGAGCATGAGTGTGTATGAGAAAATCCAGGGGAGTAAGAGTGTGTGGGGGGAGGGGGATGGAGAGGGAGAGAGTGTCTTACAGCCTGAGAGTGTGTCAGTGTCTGTGAGAGCGAGAGGTTATGGTGGGTATAAGAACATGAATATGTATGTATGTGACAGTGTATGTGTGAGAGAGAATGGACATGTGAGTATGTGTGAGAGAGAGGATAACCTCCTAATCCTCGACAATATCAGGGTGACTGGAAATCAAGAGCTCCCATGTATGGACAGCAGGGGCTTTTTAAAATCCTTATTAGTTTTAATTATTGTGTGTTATTTGATATATGTGCTGTTTTGAAATATTTTATTGGTGTTTGGGAAATTGTAAAAAATGTATATGATTTTAATTAATAGAAATTCTATTTATCAGTAGTTTTAAAATATTATTTTATTAGTATGGTTTTACTATTATAACTGATGCTTTATGTTTCTTGATTTTATTGTTTTATGAGGAATGGTGGTTCTGTTTTTCCATTGTTAATACACAGAGTCTGGCTTCATGGGGTTTCCATTTCAGTTTTTTCTAATTTGTGCTCCTTTATTTTGTATTCTGTATTTGGTGAGGGTCTGTCTCTGCTCTGTGTGTGTGACCATGATGAGAGATTCTGCTAGCATGTACTGTCTGTATAGGGATCTATAGCAATCGGGTTTGTTTTGTTTCCTCAGTAGGTGGTGTATTGTTATCCTAGGACCCAGGGTAATATTTACCCTTGCTTATTCACAGGTAGGGTTATTGTTGTTTGAGTCCTTGGTGTTATTACTGTTATGTTATGATGGAATTGCAGTATAGATTTTGAGAGTCTTTTTTGCGGGGTTTTGTGTTAGTTCACAATGTGTCTGGCAGTGGAAGGTGTTTGTGCTGCTGTTACTGTGAAGTGACACCAGAATTTGAAAATATATCTTTTAGTATGATGAGCTGTAAGGGAAACATCCAAGCTCCATTGTTTGGGGGAATTTCAGTGGATGCACAGAGTTAGAACTGGAGGTGCAGGATTAATATTGACCTTCTGTCCCTTCCTATATATTCCAGACTCACTCTCATAGCCACATAGAATCAGTTGAATGAGGCTATCAAATAATTTTATAGTGTGAAACTGGCCAGCTTTTTAAAATTACGCAGAGGACCCTTTGGACTTTTTTTAACAACACTTTTTTTTATAACCAATTTTAAAGCAGGATCCATGCTATAGAGGTGGGTGTGATGAAGAAATGTCATTTTGGCTCCCCCCCCCCCTCCCAAATTCTTCTGTCTAGAGACGCCACAGATTTTCTGTGACCTTAAGAAGGATTACCGGGGGGGGGGGGGGGATGCTGGAGAGGCACACACATGGATTGGCCCCCGGGCGCCGGAGACCCTTGGTGAGCTACTGGGTGCGAGTCAGATGGGGCCACAAGTGGTGGCAAAGAGGAGTGGAGATTTGGCGGGCTGCAAGCAGTGCCCAACCTGCTCGCGACCCAGAAAACCACACAGTCAGTGGGCGTGATTGAGAATGAGGTAGGAGTCAGGGCCGAGACCGGGGGGGGGGGGGGGCAACAAGGGAGAAGGCTCGCCTAGGGCGCCAAATCCTCTTGCACAGGCCCTGCTCTTACAGGACCATGCAGTTGCTCTGATGATGTTGATACTCCATAGAAAAAAAAAAGCCAAACAAACGTACTAATCATGCTTAAGTGGTGATGTCAGAACAACCTATAAAGTTAATTAGTCAAAAACATCTGCTTGAAAAGTATAGGTATTACTTACTCTCTGAAACAATTATTCACCCTGGCTCCATAGGAATCAATAGAAAAATCCCTAGAGGGTGCGCATCCATACAAATGCTTATTACAGCCAGAATACAAATTGTTAATGCCTTAGCAAGCACGGGTATGAGGAGCTGTTGGCATGGAAGGCCAGCATGTCTTTAAATATAAAAACAACCCCAGTTTTCCCTCATCTATACAATCTTTATTCTATATTCTTTGTGCTATAGCTGGTCTCTCCATGAAGGTATAGCATTTATAAGACACTAGCCAAACACCCAGGGCCACTACAAGAGTATGGGCACCTTAGGCAAATCTTTGGTCGTGCAGTCCCTGCCCCCAAGTTACCTATTGACAGCAGCGCCAGCACAGCACTCACTCCTAGTGGTGGCAGTGGCTCCAGCACAGTGTTCCCTCCTTTGGAATTGGCTCTGACAGTGCTCCTCTGGGCCTTGTGTTTTTGCTGCCCCAAAAATCTTGGCACTCTATGCAACCACCTAGTTTGCCTAATGGAAGCACCAGCCCTGAACCCACCATGGGGCCTTCAATTCCTGAATTGCTGTCATGGCCTCATAATCTTGCAACCCTCATTCCACACAAGCCAGCAAGTTTAGGTTTCCTCACTTTCACTCCTGTTTGCAGCAGTTTTCTCTGATGCTACTCTAAGGCTTTTCTCAATGAACACTGAACAAAAAAATATTTGTTAAGCAATTCTGTTTTCTCTTCATCAGTCTCTACATATTTTCCCCCTTCACCTTTGAGTATTTCAGTCCTATTTTTGCAAGTCCTCTGGTCACTAATATATCTAAACAGAGTCTTGCCCTTCTCTTTTACTTATGGGCCGATGCAGTAAAGTGCGCTCAGGCTGAGCGCACTGTTCGGCTGCGCGTTTTCGACGTGCTATTTTTACCCCTTATACACGGGCCGATACAGTAAGGTGTGGTAGAAAGAGTGCGGTAGTGCCGGGCGCACCCGCATTTGCAGCACGCACAGTTCGGATCACATATCGCTCGATACAGTATTTAAATGGCATGCAAATGCAAGCCGCGTCCAAAACGCATCCATGAAGCGGTAGGAGTGCGTAATCCATTTTACTGTATAGAGCGGTATACAGAGCCTATACAGTATCCCGGGTGTGCTGGTACCTGTCATTCAAATGTCATTTCAAATGTCATTTCAGATGTCATTTCAAATGTCATTTCAAATGTCAGAAATGTCATTTGAAATGTCATTCCAACAGGTAAGTGGATGTTTTTTTCGCTGCTTGGACGTCGTTCGTGGACCTTTGGACGTCCTGCGCTCAAGGTCCATGAACAGCCGAAGTCGCTGCTGCCTTGAGCGCCCAAGCTTGGGCGCTCAAGGCAGCAGCGACTTCCCACTGCCTTGGACCTTGAGTCCAAGGCAGTGGGAAGGTCCACAACAGACGCCTATCCAGCTGTGTCTTATGATACGCTGAAGCCTAGACTTAGGCATCCTTTTGGTTCCGCAGTGGGAATATCGCTACGAACTGTTCAGGCACCGAAATTGGGCGTGCGTTCGGTTCGCCATGTTCCTACAGCGGAACTTATGCGACGCTGAAGCCTAGACTTAGGCGTCCCTTTGGTTCCGCCGTGGGAATATCGCTACGAACTGTTCAGGTGCTGAAATTGGGCGTGCGTTCGGTTCGCCATGTTCATACACAGGAACTTTTCAGGCATTTAGGGCTGGACATGGACGTTCCCGCCATTTTTGCCACCTTTTTGGAACTGGAGTTTCCAATTGGTCAGAATTGGAGTTTCCAATTGGCCAATTGGAACTGTAGTTTCCAATTGGCACAGCATCATAATCCTACCATGGACGTGTTTATAGGTCGCTTCTCGGAATGGAAAAGTCCCTTTCAAATTCGTTTGGACTAGGACACACCGTGTACAACTGTTTCGTCGGATATCTATCGGGAGATCGTCAAGGCTTTCAGCAGGTAAGCATAACAATGCACACTTCTTTTTTTTTTCCCAAAAATTAGGCGTCCCTTGTGTTGATCCATGTGCCTTTGCAACTCTTTTCTGTGCGCTTAGGCTTGGACGCACAAGGAGGAAGCCTAGAATACGGCATCCCTTGTGTAGCTCCGTGTGCCCATGCTACTCTTTTCTATGCGCTTATGCTTCGGCCTCAGGATGCCTAGCGGATGCCCATCTTTCCGGCGTTCGTAGAGACGTTCCTGTCCCCGCCTTTACGGACGCCTATGTTTATGGGCGCCCACCTCTTTGGGCGCCCATCTCTCTGGGCGCCCATCTTTCCGGCGTCCATAGAGGCGTTCCTGTCTCGGCCTTTATGGACGCCTATGTTCACGGGTGCACATCTCTTTGGGCGACCATCTCTCTGGGCGACCATCTTTCCGGCGTCCGTAGAGGCGTTCCTGTCTCGGCCTTTACGGACGCCTATGTTTACAGGCGCACATCTCTTTGAGCGCCCATCTTTCCGGTGTCCGTAGAGGCGTTCCTGTCTCCACTTTTATGGACGCCTATGTTTACGGGCGCCCATCGCTCCGGCGTCCAAGACATGGACACCGTTCTTTACGGGCGCCGATCTCTACGTCCATGTCCGGAGCCGCAGAGAGGCCCAGGCATGGACGTATGGATGGTACAGTTAAACCGAAACATATCACATACCTCCTCCGGTCTTGCTGCTGGGTTCTCCGGTCGGATGGGTTCTCCTTGCTGCCGGCCCCCCCTGTTCACCTCTCCAATCTGCCGAGCATTTCCAGCGTTTCTCAGTCGAGCATTTCTCATTCTCCTTCTCAACCGAATGAAAAATAGCACCAGAGCAATAATATACATGTTGTCCATGGCGCAGTGCGGTACGAAGCTGATCGAACACCACACTAACGCCAGGGTAAGGGTCAGCAGTAAATTTGCAGGTTAAAGATGCGGCAAAATATCAGGTTAAAAAGGAGATAATCGGAGCGCACGTTACTATATCGGAGGGAATAGCTAATCCGATCATTAACATATCATATACATGCCGCGGGAGGAAAGGCATTCGCACCGATTTCAAGAAGTGGAAAGGACGCGTAAAACCGGATACTGAATCGCGGGTTCACCTTACGCGTCCAAATTGTGCATCCAAAGCGGGTTAGAAACGGGGTAACTGCGGCTGCGCTTTACTGTATCGGCCTGACAGTAAGGGGTAATAGCACGTGGAAAAAGCGCGGCCAACCCCTCCGAAACTAATAGCGCCCGCAACATGCAAATGCATGTTGATGGGCCTATTAGTCATTCCCGCGTGATACAGAAAGTAAATCCTGCCAAAGGCAGGCGTTAATTTCGGCCGGCACCAGGAAAGTGTACAGAAAAGCAGAAAAAACTGCTTTTCTGTACACCCCAAAAAAAAAATTTAAAAAAAAATTAAAATCTGCATGCAGCCCGGACGCTCAATTTTGCCAGCGTCTGTTTTCCGAACCTGTGGCTGTCAGCGGGTTCGAGAACCGACGCCGGTAAAATTGAGCGTCGGCTGTCAAACCCGCTGACAGCCGCCGCTTCTGTCAATAAGGGGGTGCTAGGGACGCGCTAGTGTCCCTAGCACCTCCTTTTACCGCGGGCCCTAATTTGCATATGGCCCGATACTGAATCGCGCGCCCAGGACACTGGCCTATGCGTGCTTCGGGAGAGTGGGCGCTTGCCGGCTCTCCCGTGACTTTTACTGTACCGGCCCGTGTATTAGCTACTTTTTCTTCCATTTGCACCTTTATCCTGACTACTTGTCCAGCTTCTCTTTGCTTTTCCCCGATATTGATGCCTGTCTTCCTCTCTCTGTGATCTCTTGTAGGTTACTTCTTTAGAAAACCACAGTAAATTCTCTTTCCTCTTACTTTTATTTACTTTCCTAACAAAAAGTTGCCCTTACAATAGTTTTTTTTAGTTTTGCCCACTGCTCTTCTACTACAGGTAAGCAGGTATATTTGAAATGCCCCTGCTATTTCTGTGGGCGGAAGAATGGGGTAAAACTAAGCATGTACATTTAAAAATGCAATTATGTGCACATTGTTTATTTATTTATTTATTTATTTTTTAGATTTTTATATACCGGTGTTCCTGTATTAAAATACAGATCACATCGGTTTACATTGAAACATAAAAATTACGCCAAGAGGCGGTACATATAACAAGGTTATAGAACTTGGAAAACATGGAAAACAGGTTCGAAAAATAACATTGAGAAAATTGTATAGTCTCTTTGAGAAACCAAATCATAAAATAAGGCGTAATTGTCTAAGATAAATGTGATCTGCAGAAGGGATTGCGATGGTGAGAAAAACTTGATAGCTGGAGGTAAAAAATAATCAAAGTTCTGGAAAAGCTTGGCTAAAGAGCCAGGTTTTAATTTTCTTTTTGAAGGAAGCGAAGCAGATCTCAAGACGGATGTCTGGCGGGAGCATGTTCCATTGGACGGGTCCTGCTAAAGAGATGGTACGTTTCTGATGTAAGGATATTGTTGAAGGAACAAAGAGTGTGCCTTTATAAGCTCCTCTGATAGGTCTAGATGAAGAGTGAAAACGAAGTTGGGTACTTAAGTGGAGTGGGGATATGTTGTAAATAGATTTATGAATTGCTGTGTATACTTTATAGAGAATCCTTTGCTTAATAGGCAGCCAGTGGAGGAGTTTAGTATGGGGGTTATATGGTCTCTTTTATTTGTATTGGTAAGGATTCTAGCTGCAGAGTTTTGAATCATCTGGAGGGGTTTGATGGATGAGGGTAGGGAGACCAAAAAGGAGCGAGTTGCAATAATCGATTTTTGTTAGAATAATGGCTTGTAGAACCATCCGAAAATCATTGAAGTGGAGAAGTGGTTTCAATTTTCTCAGGACAAGAAGTTTATAGAAGCAGTCTTTAGTGGTGGTGCTTATAAATTTTTTGAAGTTAAGCTGATTATCTATCATGACGCCTAGATCACGTACATATGGTGAGTGATTAATTATAGGAGTGGTAGAAATGAGTGGGACAGCTGGGTATATTAGATTGTTATTAACGTCATGATTGATAATTAAGATCTCGGTTTTGTTGTTGTTGAGAATAAGGCTGAGACTGGATAGAAGATGATTGATTAGTTGCAAGCAATTATTCCAGTGAATCAAGGTTTTGTGTAGGGATTCTGAGATTGGGATGAGTATTTGGATGTCATCCGCGTAAATGTAGTGTGTTAGGTTTAGATTATTAAGAAGACGACAGAGAGGGAGAAGGTAAATGTTGAAAAGGGTTGGAGAGAGGGAGGAACCTTGAGGGACTCCTTGATTTGCTGGGACCGGGTGTGATTCTTTGTTGTTTATCTTTACCTTGAATTGTCTATTAACCAGGAAGGACTTGAACCAGCTGAGTACTGTTCCCTTAATGCCTATGTCTATCAGACCTTGTAATAAAGATGAATGGTTGACAGTGTCAAAAGCCGCAGAGAGATCTAAAAGAATAAGGAGGTGAGGTTGTTTTTTATCCATATTAGTTAGAATATTGTCGGTGAGAGAGATAAGTAGGGATTCAGTGCTTAACGATTTACGAAAACCGTACTGGGAAGGTGCAAGAATGTAGTTTTCTTCCAGGTACTCTGATAGTTGTCTATTGACTATCTTTTCCATAATTTTGGCGATCATTGGCAAATTGGCTATTGGGCGGAAGTTAGCTGGATCTGTGGCCGGAAGATTTGGTTTTTTAAGAAGAGGTTTAAGAATTGCTAGTTTAAGTTGGTCAGGAACTAGACCTTGGGAAAGAGAGCAATTAATGATATCGGCAATTGGCTTTGAAATGGTATTCCTTATAGCAATGAGGAGGTTGTTTGGAATTGTGTCTAAGGGATGAGAGGATGGTTTCATTTTCTTGAGAATATTTTCGATCTCAAGAGCTGATGTGGTTTCAAAAGTTTCTAGAGTCGTATTTAGTTTTGGTGGAGTATTAGGTGGAGATGGAGAAGAACTAGATGAAGAGAAAGAAACAGTGTATTAGCTACTTTTTCTTCCATTTGCACCTTTATCCTGACTACTTGTCCAGCTTCTCTTTGCTTTTCCCCGATATTGATGCCTGTCTTCCTCTCTCTGTGATCTCTTGTAGGTTACTTCTTTAGAAAACCACAGTAAATTCTCTTTCCTCTTACTTTTATTTACTTTCCTAACAAAAAGTTGCCCTTACAATAGTTTTTTTTAGTTTTGCCCACTGCTCTTCTACTACAGGTAAGCAGGTATATTTGAAATGCCCCTGCTATTTCTGTGGGCGGAAGAATGGGGTAAAACTAAGCATGTACATTTAAAAATGCAATTATGTGCACATTGTTTACTCCCCTGATCTAAAGATGCCTAAGGGAACATCTCTTTTTAATTTGGAAAACATTACACATGCACTTTTAGCCACAGTGCAAGGTGCAATTTCAAAATTGTCCTCCCTGTGTCTATGGGGAAAGAGCTTAGTATGCTTGGCAGATAATGAAAACAGCTTTTCTGCTTTTTTGTGCAGCTCCTTAGAATTATAAATTAAATGATACAGGAAGCTCTCTTTTTCCCAGTGTATATAACTAATGTTCTTTTCTTTACATTCTGTCTTTCAGCCACCTCAAAGCAGATTTCATTCAGGTACTGTAGGTATTTCCCTGTCCCCAGAGGGCTCACGATCTGAACTTGCACTTGAGGCAATGGAGGTGGACGCGACTTGCCTAAAGTCACCAGGCGTGCCGGTGGGATTTGAGCCCTCCCCGGTTTGTTGCCTGCTAATATAACCACTAAGCAACTCCTCCACTCTCTTATTCGATTGCATTAACCATAAACATCTTCCGTGCTAACCCTAAATAATTTGATCCATTACTAACCCCTTTAAATGAATTGCATTTCATGAAATAAAACTCATTTCTAACCTGCAGTGTTTTGACATTTTATTTGAGCTGTTAAGAAGAATAACTATATTAACTGAAAGGCCCTGTCTTGCTCTTTGCACAAAGGCCAGTGGACACAAAAGAGTACCACAGAGTTGATTGATGCCTGCTATATAAATACTTACCATAATTAACCTGGAGTAATGATTCTTAACTGGACTAAGGAGGCCACCCTCTTGCTTTTACTGATTACAGAGTAAAAGATTGCTCTGTTCCTGCCTACCCATGGCTGGCTCAGGTGACAGCAAGACAACTTTGGTTGCATGCTATTAAAATTAGTGCTACATCTCAGCCACTGAACATCTGCATTTTCATATACATGCATTCCCCTCCACACATGCAGTGTTTGCTCTACTACTAATTCTGAGTGGCAAATTGAATTTGTTAGGTCGCCGGAACCTAAAGATTCTGACCCCTGGCTGGACAACAGTTCCAATCTGAGTCATGAAAGCCTGACTCCAGACAGTGCTATTGGAAGTTCAGAGCGAGCGGCACAGAAAATGGGGAAAATAAGGTCACTATAATGCACTTCCCTCCCCTTCTCACATGGCAGGGGTGATATTTCTGTGGGGAAGTGACCGTGAAGTGGGTACTCCACATTGTGCTGGGTTTGCCCGGTCACTGGGTACAAGAATCAAAACATTACAGGTTGCCACTGCTCCCTTATTAATTTTCTCAGTAGGTGTCAGCCAGCTGAATGGTCTCTTAGGAAAGAGAAAACAATTGATAAAAAAATAATGTAAAAACTATTCATTCACTTAAAGCAGGATTCCAGGGATAAAAACAACAGTGCTAAAGGAAGCCTCTGTGCTGCTTATTTGAGGTTTTTCTTTTTCTTTGATTTAAAGTGGCTCTGCCCAATTTACTGGTTATAAAAATCACTGCTGCGCAGGTTCCGATACTGCAAAAATGGATCTTTCAGATACGGACAATTACTAGACATAGCCCTGCTTACTATCCAATGCCGCTGACTCTTTAAGAACTATTCTGTGCTTTGAATTCCACAGCAGGACTACTTTAATTATTCTGCATAGGTTTTTAACACCCCGAGTTTACTTAAGTAAACACTGAATACTGTACACAAATATAGCATCATCAGTTCTTTACATTTTTATTTCCAAACTTCCTTTTCAAACTTGTTGTGGTCTACACTTTTATGATCAGATGCATAACATTTTATGACTTAGAAAATTCTATATTGAATTCAACTCTGAACATCACAATAGAAGAGTGTATTTAATTTATTGGACAAAAATGCCCAACATAAGCTAGTGTTAGTTAAAAAAAATGTTCTCAACACGTCCTCCTTATAAAATCCAATTTTCATTTTCACTCGAACTTAATTTGTATTTACGAGGTGCATTCAATTTTGGGCACAAATTATCTATGGGAGTGAATTCATGCTGCTATTATTAACAAAATAAATAGCTGAAATAGGCATATTCTTTACCATATGTATTGATTTATTTGAGGATTTAAGTAAAGCAACTGTCTCCAAAAACAACCATGACCTGAAAACAAAATGATTTTTTTTTTTTTTGCCACAATGTAAGTTTTAGCAATATTAACATTACTAGACGTCAACTTAAGTCTGCTAGCTTACAGGGTCATTTATCATTTCGCGTTAGGGCCCTAACACATGCAATAATACTGTAATGCGTGAATTAAATAGCGCAACAAGAATTAGTATGCAAATGACGCATTTGCTATGCAAGTGAGAGAAGTCTGGGCGGAGATAATGGTAATAAACAGCTCCTAACTTCAAATGTGTTAGAGTAATGCACACGGGTTTTAACACCATAAATAACTGTGCGCTTTTCTGTGCGCTGTGGCCGCATTTAGCTGTGCATTCCCAGGCGAAAAGATTTTTATCATACATGCTGTTCGGGCAGGAGGGGGAAAGAGAGAGTGCCTCTGTAGAGAACAATATGTCACTGTGTATTTTACATACACAGGAGGAGGTATGAACAGCAAAATTGACATCACCGAAGATTTTCTGCTATTTGAATCGATGAAAGGTACAAAAGGAGTTGGTACAAGGTTGATAGAAAGTGCAGAGTGCTGTTCGTACCTCCTCCTGTGTATGTAAAACTAGCCCCCTAAATCCCACTTCGAGTTAAAAGTGCCTCCCTCTTACAGTGGTATAAATAGTAGAGTTACATATTATCATATTGTTCTCTATAGAGTCTCAGTCTCTCTCTCTTGGCATGTACGATAAAAACCTTTTCCTGGTAATGCATTCTGCAGTACATTGATCAGCGCATTAAGCGAAAAATACCACAGGTGCGATAAATATATCGTACCTTGCGGAAATTACCTATGCGATGCGGGAGCCACAAGATCGAAGTCCTGCAGCACCCAGTCCACCACAAGCCGCTGATGCCAACACAGACTGGGAGGAAGGAGGTGTGGCCAGATCTTCGAACCCTCAAGATGGATCGATGACTGGCATTAGTACCAGTAGAGACTGTCGCGGACCCCTGGCACCGAAGGAGGACTGGCACTCCTTGCCGTGGTGTCACTTCAGGGGCATCGCAGCAAAAGCTGGTGCATCCCTATGCCCAGCACCACAGGCCGACAGGGATCGGTGCCGATGCTTCTTCAGCTTCCCTCGTTGCTTGGCCTGGTCTTTCTCCGATGTCAAGGCCTATGACGAGGAACCAGACGTCCTCGGCCTGGAGGAGACTGACATGGTTGGTCACTGAAAATTGGATGTGCCTATGTTAGACGGAACAAAGGAGGCACAAAATGCAAATGATGGCGGTGGGACGTCAATGGCCGACTGGCACCAATGTACTGCCGCCATGGGGAATCCCCCATGAAAGGAAACTTACTTGAATCACCGAAAACCTTGATTAAGAGTACTACGTGAATGTCAATGAGAGGGACCAGTTGATGGAACAGTACGGAAAAATATATGAAAAACGAGAGAAAAAGAAAAGTTTTTTACAAGGCCAAAAACAGCCAAAGTGAGCTCGCTCAACCATGAGGCTTACAGCTCCGCAGAAAAAGAGAGTGGAGAGGGACTCCACGTGGACCGTGTTATAGGACATAGTGAGCATGCTCAATGTGCCTAGTCAAAGTTTTCCGCATCAGGGCTCCATCTGATGATATCACTCATGTTTGAGGACAATCATCCTGCATGTCTGCGGAGAATCTGAACATCTCCAGAGCCAAGGGGGTTTGGTCAAGCAGAGTCAAAAAAAAAAACAAAACCCCCAAAAAAATACAAACTAGACCGAGCCATTTACAAATTAAAATGGATAAATCTGAGCCATTTTTTTTCTTGATTTGAATCTATGTATTATGCTTGATCAAATCTCTTTGACCTGGTTTGGATGTAAGTACTCAGATTCACCTACATTCAAAGAATTTAAAGATTTGCACTCTGTTTAAACAGAAACATAAAATACAGAAGATGTTGGTGGCTAAGGGCTGCTTGGTCCATTTAGCCTGCCTCTTTGTGCTATCACAGGTCTTACGTGATTGTGGTCTTCTCCTTCTGCCACTAAAGTCCTAAGAGGCTGATATTCTAAATATTTAGCTGATTAAAACTAGGTTCTAGCCGGGTAGATCCACCCAGTTAAAAATACAGCCTCTCTTGCCTCCTAAACCTGTATGGTTAAAATCACAAGCCACACAAATTAAGATGGATAAAATAGGGGCCAAATCAGAGTAATTCCTGGAGTAGATTTTCAAATTTAGGGGGTCATTTACTAAGCATTTTCCCCAGAGACACAGAATGGGAGAAAATTTTCAATAAATAAGCCCATTAATGCTTTTCTTTTTTTTTAACATCAGCCACACAAATAGCAGTCCTAAATCCCCCTCTCAAATTTTGTACGGGTAGATTTAGCCAGATAGTCAGGCATACAATTATTCGGGTAAGTCTGGCTCCACATCTGTTCAAAGAAAACCAGGTAAAAACGTACCCAGTTATCTTAACTGCTCTATAAGTTTTTGAAAATTGATCCCTTTGTGTCCATCCCACGAATGCTTGAAATATGCCACTGTTTTGGCTCTTACCAGCTTGGCTGGAAGTCCCTTACAGATGTCCATTCACTTTCTCAGTAAAAAAGCATCTTATCACATTTCTTGTCAATGTTCCTCCCTTCAGCTTTTCATTCCCTGGAAAATTCTGGTACCTTACTGAGACCTGCTAGGTGTGGGGCCTCTATTTAAATATACATATATTTATATAAAGTCAAATCAATCCTATTAAATCTGGATTTTTGAGAAAAGGTAAAATATAAAACAACTAAATAGATAAAAGTCAGTTTCTAACTAGTTTACATTTGATTGTCCAAATGAATTCAAGTGAAATATTTGAGGCTCTAAATTTAGATTCAAATCACATCAAAGTTGGTTTGTCTAGCCTTAATATTTTTATTGGGTTTTTTTATTATTAAATTTTATGCAGAACCTTTAACCCAAACGATTCCAACACATTTCAAATCTCAATACTTCAAAGAGACATACAAATAGAATACTATCAGATGCATTTTATACTTTAATGGCAATAAGTAGAAAAACTACTCATAAATACTGTGCTATACTTGCATGTGACTGCAAGTACCCTCTAAGGTCTGTGTGCTTTTTCCTGCAATTTCAGCCAACTAGAGAACTATCACTAAATTGCACTACAGATTTAAACTCTGGAGGTGTCTACTTTGCTTAAGAAGCAAAGCAAATGCTCACTTAAATAGCAACAACCTGTTGCACCTTGCTTCCAACTTCCTTCATAAAATGTCTTCTGATAAGCCCTTATCCGTATGCAATTTAAAAATGCTATTCTCACATGCCGATTCACAGCAATGGGAAGGTATCAAAATGGCCAGCAGCCCCGTAACGTTGCACCAGTGTGCGTTCAGAATGGAATGTCCTAAGATGAAGTACTACAATGGACGGAAGTAAGGCAAGCTGGGAGCACAGCCTGTGACCTGCGTTCACCTTTTCATTCTATTTACACAGAATAATGGAGCATGGCCTTGAACTTTGACATGCAAATCAAACTGCAAGAAGATTTTATCCAAGAGCCATATCAGTAGCTTTTCATACCAGCGCGCGGGCACATGTGTACACGTGTATGCCGGCTCGCGGCTAGAGATGCGAGCTGGCACACGCGCGCATGGTATAAAAAAAGGTTGTACGCACTCACATGTGCGCACAATTTTATATGGACGCACACATGTGCATGCAAATGCAGCCTCTACCGTGTAAATGGGGGGACTTTAATAGAAATGCGTGCTGACTAGTTAAACCATTTAGTTCCAAGTTCGCCTGGGTAAGGAATAGGACTCCCTAACCCCCCTATTTAAATAGTCTTCCTTTTCCCTTCTTAACCCCGACTCTTAAAACCCTGCTGACATGCCTATATTTTTTTGTTTTGGGACTTACACGCCATCTATGGCAGAAGTAAAGTTATTCGGTAGGGGACCCCAGCGCACAAAGGGCCAGATTTTTAAACCTACACGCGGGCGTAGATTGTACACGCAACCCGGCGCGCACCAATCTACGCCCGATTTTATAACATGCGCGCGGCTACGCACACACTTGTGCACCTTGCGCGCACCGAGCCCTAGGGGAGCCCCAATCGCTTTCTCTGTTCCGTCCGCCCCCCCCACCTTCCCCTCCCTGCCCCACCTAACCCACCCACCAGCCCACACGCCATCTATAGCAGAAATAAAGTTACGGGGTAGGGGACCCCAGCGCACAAAGGGCCAGATTTTTAAACCTATGCGCGGGCATAGATTGTGCACGCAACCCGGCGTGCACCAATCTACGCCTGATTTTATAACATGCGTACATAGCCGCGCACATGTTATAAAATCTGGGGTCGGCGCAAGCACCCCCTTGCATGAGCCGAGCCCTAGGGGAGCCCCAATGGCTTTCCCTGTTCCCTCCGCTCACCCCCCACACCTTCCTCTCCCTTCCCCTACCTAACCCGCCCACCAGCCCTATCTAAACCCCCACCTGACCTCTGTTGACGAAGTTGCGCCCCCCCCCCCCCCCTGACGTCACTGATGACAGCGCTGGACCGTTAAATGGCGCCAACACCGGGCGCCCGCGCTCAGGGAGGCCACCCACCACCACCATCGGGCACCCTGCAACACCCACAGCCATGAGAAAAAAAGAAAAACAAAGTAAGAATTCACCTGGAATTGAGAAGGGAAGGGCCATGTAAGATTCCCGATCGGGAGACCCGCCCCCACCTGACGTCACTGATGACAGCGCTAGACCGATAAATGGCGCCAGAACACCAGGCGTCGTGTGCCAAAGGGGCACCCCCCTTTGTGCACCCCTTCATGCAATCCGTAGTGATAGTTCTAGTTAATATCTTTGTAATCGGAGGTCTCTCATGTGTGTTTAATATGCATCCTGTTATACTTTTTGCTCAATTGTTAAATGTATTGCAAGTTGAACCTTGTAAACCGTTATGATGGCTTTACCGAATGACAGTATATAAAACTCAACAAATAAATAAATAAATAATAAACATAAGTGAGGGAATTTTATAACAGGTGTGCATCCATGCCATGCCAGTTTGTCCACCAGTTTGCCCAGTCTACAGCTAGGTCCTCCAAACCCCCCTGGTTCGTTAGCCTGCAACCCCCACCCCAGTTATCCCAGACCCTGCAAGCATTTCCTAAATGCCTGTATATTTAATAATTCAAACTTACAGCTCATCCATAGCAGAAGGAAATTTACCTGGCACCCTGCCTGGGTGCGCGCCCAGGCGCACAGATACTTGAGTGCACATCTCTTGGCTGAACTCCGGAGCGTTCATACCTCACCCATATTCCACCCCTTTTTTTTCCCCCCCGATTTCAGATATTTGCACATCGGGACTTTTGTATGCATGTGGGTGGCTTTTAAATTCGGGTGGACACACACACAGGCCCAATTTTGGTGCGCCCAACTTTTAAAATTCACCTTTAAGCTTTTACTGAATAAGAATGGAAACGTGGATAATACAGCTCTTGATATTTGCAAAGTCGTTTTTTACATTTTTACCTCTTCAATAAATTTGTCACCGAATGCTTCTGATCAATTTATCTGATGGTTACAGCCAGATTCAATTATAGAATTTATTCCAGGTCTCTTCCAAGCATTGGGATAGTTTGGTTTGTTTTTCTTTAGCTTTCTCCCAGTAGAAGGTCTATAAAATATTCGAAACCAAGGAGAACTGCTTTATGAGTCATTATCCACAATATACTATACTTATGTAATATTGGGCCTGATTCATCAAAGTATTTTCCCATAGACACAGAATGGGAGAAAAGTGAATTAGGCAGATTGTGAGGGTTTGTTATGCCCTCATAAGGCTTCCACTTGTTATATTATCAATTACCAGCCCGCCCTCTGCCTCATTTATTTTTCTGATTATACTGTTTTGTCTTCAAGCACTTATATACATGGTTTTATATGCACTTAAAATTCAATTGCAAAATGTTTACATGCACTTATCTTTTTAATGCTTCTTCTTTGCTGTTTCTCCAAATAAACAAGTGGTTAATTCCAAATGATCTTCAAACTTGCTAGCATTGGTAATGTTCACTTGTTGAAATGCTCTCATTATAGAAAATGCCTTTTATTTGCTTTGATCGCCCAGTTGCCTTGATCACAACAAAAAAAAAAAAATGTATACTTGCTCAAAAGGTGAATATTGAGTTGGTGTTCAGCTGCTTCCAAAGATGTAGATTTGAAAGCAAGAAGAACAACCAAGATTCTGTCTGCCTATCAATTAACGTATCAAAAGCGACATGACATGCCATTGTTTTGCCTTGACACACTGCAGAAAATTCTGATGTACCCAAAAACCTAAAATACCATTGCTTTTATAGGGAAAAATGAATTCAGTTGAAGCATACTTAATAAAGCTGTACAGATATTTAAAAATATATATTCCTGTATTTAACAAGGCAAATCTATAAGAATCTGTCCCATACATCTCAATAGGTTTATATTTCTTAGGACAGAATATTTTAACTGTTACATTCGAAGTTGGCAATTTTAGACAATGAAAACATCACAAGATTCGTTTATTTAAGTTTTGTCACTAACAAAAATTTATGTTGGCTGAATTTTTCTAAGCATATCTGAATATAGAAATTGGATGTATTTTCATCTATTGCATATGTATCCATACATATGCATTATGCAATTAAAAAACATTAATAATTAAGATTCACTGGGATGAATTTTCAAAGAGTTACGTGCATAGACGTAGAGTTCCAAAAGATGCGTGTGCATAAAAGAGCACATACGTATGCAAAACGACACACATGCAAATATGCTATTTTAAAAATGGTAACATACATGCGTAAATCAGGGACTGCGAGTAAAAATGTGTTCACGAAAAAGGGGCAGAGGCATTCTAGGAAGGTGCCAACACCTATGTGCGTACATTGCTATTTTAAAACCTGCCAAATTAACATTTTATTTGCGTATATTTACTCCTGCTCAAAATCAGGTGTAAGTGATTGTAAAGATCTCGAAAGTGAAAAAATGACTGGGGGTCTGGATACAATTGGGGGGGGACGACTTAAGGATGAAGAGCCAGGAAGGTCTTGATGACTGCAGATGGACTGGGCGAACTAGTAGACAAATTGGTAAAACTGGTACATTCACTGCCACATGCATGTTATCAAATCTCCTTACACACATAAGCACTGTCTTATGTGTGTAAGGTAACACGTGTACAATGTATTCACACATCCCTTTAAAATTCAAAGTACAAATACGCGGATATATCATTTGCGCACACTTATCTGGCTAAATTCTGACTTATCCGGTTAAGTAGCATCTTTACCACTACTTAGATGGACAAATGAGAACTTACCCTAGGAGAAATATCCTGTACTCATGCAATTTGTATTTTTAAAACATCAAAAGTACACACATACTTTACATTTTGCATGCACATATGTGTGTGTAAAAAAAGTGATCTAGGGGCATTCTCAGGCTATTTTAAAAGACATGTACGTATATTTGGCAACTTGTTCTTGTAATTTTACTGCTGCTAATTATCTTGTGCAATTTTTGGCTATTGTATTATTGGCTAGGTGGTCTGGGTGAACTAAGGAGAGTTCAGGCTGAAAAAACAAGAGGGTCTCGATGACCTGGAGAAGGACTGTGCAAACTGGTGGAGTAACTGGTAAATTGGTAATTTGAATTATGCAGCAAATTTAAAATATACCGACTTTCACATATAAATCAAGCTTTACCCATACATACAAGAGGAGCAGCGCAAGCCTGTCTTGCGCTGGGACTGTAACATGGAGGGGGGGGGGAATCTGCGTTCAAGGCTGGGCCTAGCAGGGATAGGGGGAGGGGCGTTCGTGAGGTTAGGCGGGAAGGAAGCACCAATAGGGAACACCCACGGCTGCCCATAGCATCTTTTAAAATCGGTGATCTTGATAGGACAGAAGCTTAGATCCGGAGAGGGCAGGGGGCCTGACTTGTTGTCCCTCTCGCTCACCCTTTTGTTTTTTCTGATGTTGGGGTCGGGGGGCTTTGCTGTATTTGCTGTTAATTGTCGCAGTTGAAGCGGTAAACTCGAGTCCAAGGGGTCTTTGGAATGTGGCGGGGAGATGGTGGTGGGGGCTGGGGGTGATCCTCGTATAGTTGGGGGAGGGGCTGCTACACGGGAGGACCGGAGAACTACAGGGCTAAAGTTCCCAGTTTGAGCTTACTCTCACTGGTTAGAGGCGGAGTAGACGGGGAAAGGGGAGGGGTTTTTTCCCTTCACCACTGGGGGCAAGGTGGTGGAGAAAGGGAGGGAGGAAAGGGAGGAGGGGTCAGTTGGGGCTGTTTAATATGTTCTAATTGGAAGGGCTCGGGTTAGTTTCTGTGTAATAAACTGCAGCCTATTCAAATTCCAGATAAATGTGTTGAGTGTTTACTAGGGGGGATATGGATCACAAGTCAAGCACAGTATTCCATCCCTATGTTACCTACTTTATTTTTGCACATAAAATTCACATATGTACATTTTTTAAATTGGTAGGAAAGTACAAGTGCTCAATGCATGGAAATACTTTCAATTCGTTGCATGTATTCGTGCAAAAGCATACATACGTGCATATGTTGCAGGGTAGAGATACCTGTATTTTATAATACACACATATCTGAGACGTATGGTTTATAAAATACTATCGCAGATCTCTGCATAATCCTATAGGCGCATATATGCCACTGCACATATAGGATTGTTCAGCGTTGCATTGTGATATTCAGGAGCTTCCATTAGGCCAAAATACAAGCAGGTGGAAGCAGACTAAGCTCAAATATCTTCTTTCTGCAAAATCAATGCCCCCAATCTACAATATTCCTGAGCTGCGTATATGGCACAATATCTAGAGATATGTGTGTTGTGGCATTTTTGCCTCGTGCCATATACAAGATATTTGAACTGACTGTCCCATAATGGTTTATTCCTCGGAGTCATTTTTGTACACCTTTGAATTTTGCAAACTCAAGGCTTAAATGAGTAGGAGTGGAACATACCAAAAGAAAGTGATTACAGCAATATTCCGTTTGGGATCTTCAGTGTTTTATCCAATAGCAAATGTCAGAGCAGCTTTAGCTGACCATCATTTCAGTAAGAACTCTGGTGACGGAAAATTTGTGTTGAAATCTTATGCATAAAACAAGAATAGTATTATTTTTAGTCCTGATATGTACAATTGTAGGTACCATATTACTGGAATGGGAATACTGAAAACATTTTGACCAGCAGGAAAATGTCAACTACCATACCATTTTGGTCCAGAGCTTAATTCAATCCCAGAGAAGATATGGGTTTTTCAACGCCATACAACTTATGATATTGCATTCCTGAATCCAAACGTGGATGGAATGATTCCCCAATAAATCCCCTCCTTAAAAAAGAAAATTAACTAGACATAGTGGTGCTGCTGTGAATGAGCTAATCAGATCTGAAAATGTTGCTCCTCTGATGAAAAACACTGTATATTCATAGTTAGTACCACTTGAAATTCATTGAAAAAAAGATTTTCTTTTTGTTTCATTTAATACAAATTTATACAAAACATATCCTATAGTAAATCTCTTTCAAAGCCAGGAAGCACTGTAGTAGCAATCCTGCATGTATTAGAAAGTCAAGAAAGAGGCACAGGAATGCATAACTAAGAAAAATCACAAGATGGCCTTTAAGCTTTGTAATATTAATATAGGCAACCACTTCTTTATGTGACTCTCCTGGGTGTAAGGTCTGGTGGACATTTGCGTAGTGTAGTCTGGGTGATGTATTCAGCTCTGGAGTAGGGAAGATGCCACATGCTGCAGAAAGATAGCCAAGTAGTTTTCCCACAGACGATTACCTTTTCTGACCTTGATCACTAGGGAGTTTGGATTATCAAGCATGGCCATCAAGAGAGTAAGGTATTATAAGTTGACACTAATTTAAACAGTTCTATTTCAGAAAAGTTTTTTCTAGGTTTAAGCTACCATATTACTTGTGTGATTATTATATAAAACTTCTACTCAAAGCTCTTTACAAAGAGATTGAACATTATTATTCCCCAATTAGAACCGATACACAGATTATCTCAGAACAATGAAAGAATGAGTCAAAAATGCTGAAATTTAAACCTGGGAACCTCAGAAGGCTGAAGATGCACTCTGACACGTATGTTAGTATTTGGGACCGTATGGTTATTTAACTTTCCAAGTATCAAATACATTTGCAACTTGGAACGTTTTTCTTCTTTCACCAATGATATCTTTAAACATTTTCCAAATCTAATTATACAGAGAAAGAAAAGAGGCTCTTTGTGGCAAATATTTACAAAGCCCACGATTAGAACTAGTTAGGTGAAAAAGTGTCACCTTTGAGTTATTAATATTAACTATTAAAGAAATACTAATGCTTGCAGATCAATCAGTTTCCACAGAACAAGCTTACTTTTACCTGAAACAAAGGAAGACAACTTTGAGAGTTTCCCATTCAAAAGAGAGAAAAGCTTACTTTATCTAGTGGTTATACTCCATTTACTTCGTGGAATCGGCCAATCTGATTATGCCTCCAAAAGCTGCCTAAGTGCCTTAGCAAGGTCAATGTAAACCAGTTCAAAGGCATCTTTGCGTGTAACCAAAAGACAAATGCTAGGCCTAGCTAAGGAATTAAGAGCCAGCAGTTAAATAATAAACATTTTCCCCTAAATACAGGCTTCTCTTTGTAATTAACACTTCAAATAGAGCCACAGATTGAAGACTGCGGGGAAAAATAAGAACAAGACAGACCACCGGGGACCAGTGGCTCAAGAAGAGGGGAGGAGATTTTTAAATCCACCACTGCAACATTCTCCCTGCAATTATGAAAACTTGAAATAGAAATCTAAGGATCTTGGCAAGATCAAGGCATCAAAGGTAGGTTGATTTTAAAATTAAACATCAAAAGATGACAAATTAAACTTGCTACCATTTCATCTTTCCCTGAACACTAATTCGTTTTTACACTGCATGCCAATAAACCTTTCATCACATACCAGGAAGAGATACATTCAACACAACTCCGAAATGTGCGGCCTATGGGAAAGAGAAAGAGGAAATAAAGAAGATACAAGTCTTACAGCATTCTGGAAAGATAAAGCCCCTCAAGGATGCAATGTGCACCATTCTAAACTTTTGGGAAACTTGCAGAGTTTGTAAAAGCACTTAACTGAAAAACATTACCCACTGCATCAAGCGATGCACTGAGTGCAAGACCGGATGTCTTACTTGGAATTTGAAATGTGTATTGCATCGGTCCCTTCATCATTAGAATGGAATTTCCATGCGAGGGCACAAAGTTAAGCACACAGTGCTGTGTGCAAAATTCCTTGCTGCATCAGCAGTAAGGTTTGCATACAAAAAAAATTGTGCACAACTGTTCGCACCTTTGCTACATTGGCCTCTACGTGAGCACCCAAGGTAACAGAAGGTAAAGTGGCTTGCCTAAGGTCACAAGATGTATCCATGTGGGATAGAGGGTTTGAACTCTAATTTACCTGGTTCTCAGCCTTTTGCTCTAACCTCTAGGTCAGTAGTTCTCAACCTTTTTTCTGTCGGGACACACCTGACAGATGGTTCTCACATGCGTGACACACTGAACACATGACCATCATAGGGCTAAATGTAAAAGTACAGTTTGCATCCACAGGAATCCCCCTGACCCACAATTATGGATGTAAAGCAGAATTATGACATTCACTGTAAAACTCACCTTACAAAAACTATATTCTGGTTCTAGTGTCATCTTAGTAACAGCCACACAAACTCCAACTACCAGGCTCAATAGCCCTACTTATGAAAAGACAGCAGTTTATCACTAATGCATGTTCTCTTGAGAAAATACAACAAATAAGACTGATACAGTAAAATACCTCATCTCGGTCACATACACAGAACCGACCTAACATACTCCCAGGATCTGCAGTAATGCACATAAACTAATCCGCACACAGTTTCACCTGTATTATGGAATGCACTCAGACAGTAACAACCTTATCTATGAAAAGGCAACACTACAAATATTAAATCAGGCCCTAAACACCAATACACCTCCTATTAGGAAAACAGAACTAGCCAAGCAGCTATAGATCCCAACACAGAAATAATTGTATAATTATACTAATAAGCAGAATAAATGTTTCACAACAACTATGAACAGAATAATATCCAACAATTTAAAACTCATAAAAATTATTTAAAATTCTCCAAACACCAATAAAATATTTCAAAACAGCAGACACATCACATAATATTCAGTAATTAAAATGCCAGTCAATCAAGAAAAATAAACTTAAAAAGTCACCTTTACTAACCCCCTCCAGCAGCTCTCCTACTCCTCTTCCATGCAGGCCAGTAGCACACAACAGAAGCAGTAGTGGCTGAAGCTCTGTACTCATGGCCCTCTTCCTTAGTGCCCACAACCAGTCTCTCTGTCTCTCACACACACACATACCAGTTACACCCCCATGATCAGTTTCTGTCTTTCACACACCAATCATCTCCCGACCAGTCTTTCTCTTACATATACACCAGTCACCTTCCTGAACAGTCTCTCTCTCATGCGCACACACACACAGGCTTCCCACTCCCATGTTCTATCTTACATATACAGTCTTCTCACTCCCATGCTGTGTCTCACACACACCCATGTTTCTCACTCCTATGCTAGCTCTCTCCACATGCACAGGCTTCTCATTCCCACAGTCACTTTCTTTCTCTCTCACACACACAGACTCCAGTCATCTCCCTGACCAGTCACTCCTATTGTTTCTCCTATATACACACATCACCTCTCTGACCAGTTTCTCTCAATCACACACATGCTCTCTCTCACACACTTTACATAGATGATCTCAATCAAATGCTCTCACTTACACACAAGCTCTCATCACAGTTACACATGCACACTCTCACACATACATTCACTCACAGACAGACTGGCTGGCTGTCTTTCTCTCTCTCATTTCCTGCCTGCAACCCCAGGCACAAATGGTAGCTGCAGCAGTCTCCTCTAGCCCCCGCAGGCCAAGAAAGAAGAATCCCATCAGCCACGGGAGGCTAATTCTTCTTCTCCTGTGCCAATTTCTGACTGCTTCTGATTTTGCTTCGGGCCCACACTACTGCTCGGGGCCGCCACTGCTACGTTTTGGTGCAGCATGGCTCTTTCTTCTTCCCGCGCACCCGACTGCACATCACTTCCTGTTCCGGGCCAGGGTGGGGCAGGTGCGGGAAGAAGAAAAGGCCCAGCCGCAGTTGCCAGCCTCCACTAACACTTCTCCTGGTTCGCTCACTTCCTCCACTCCCCAGTAAGTTTGTTCTCTTCCCTCCACCCTGCAATCTCAGGTTTACACTCTACCAGCCATCCCCATGCCCATGGACCCCCTCACTCAGAGAGCACTATCGGCAAACCAGGAAGAGGAAGAGGACAGTGACTCTGCAGTGTTCATGATACATCCTCCCTCCTCCCTTACTGCACCTAAGCATCCTGCTCTGAACCAAGGGGTTCAAACTGCACTATTCAGGTCTCAGCGGGGGAGGAGGGAGGATGCACTGAGGGGATGCACTGCAGGGGAGGGGAGGGGAGCGGGGAGATTGTGCTCCATTGCCACCAATATGTCTCTTGGGGGCAGGTGGATGGGTGGGTAAGAGAGGGTTAATGCAGCATCCACCTACATCAATGTTTCTCCTCTGGGCTGGGCAGGGGAGGGTAAATGCGCTATTTCACTGTCACCAATGTTTTTGCTTTCAGAAGGTCCTTAGTCTCCCGCTGCTGTTTGCCCAGGACTGGCCAATTCTATGGTAAGAGCTGAATTTTGTGGTCCTTGCCAAGGCAATAGAATTGTAGGGGAGTGGGGACCCTGGATGCATTTTAACTCTCACCAGAATAAAACAACTTTCCTACTCAGGTTTTTTTTTTCTGCAGACAGGAGTGAATTCCTGAGGGTGGAGGCTATTCCTACTGCTACAGTAAAACAAACTTTCTTACGGCAGAAGTAACTGGAACGCTGATCAGGGATGTGGAGAAGTTCTGGAAGCTTTATTTATAGGATATTATAAAATATTTTGGAAGTAAAACAATCCTCCAGGCCAGCGAGTCTTCAGTATTCCAGAGATTGCTTTCTTTAATCTGACAACAAATTACAGGACTGAGATGGGCTGGAGAGCTGTGTACATCTAGAAGTACTGTAGACTGATTAGCAACAGCATCCAGAACCATCAGTTAACTAAGATTCCACTCACTTTAATGTCTGACTGTGCCACCATTAATCAGAAAGTTCAGGTCCTGCTAACAAGATCAGATTTCTGCTTTCCTCTCGCTGACACCATCACTGCATTGTGTTGTAAGCAAAGAGCCTGGGCTGTGCAGACCTGGAGTTACAGGTCAGGGAGAGGCTGAGCTCAAACAGGAAAAGAGAGAAAAATGCAGTACAGAGAGGATCAGGGGCGAGAGACAGGCATTTCATGGATCATTCATTCCACCAGCAGTAAAACCAATGCAAGGACGGGGAAATACTGTGAAGTGTAGGAAGTGCAGAATCTCACCCCCATCCTCTCTTTTTCTTATCCCCCTTCCAAATCCCCTTTCACCCCCAAACTCTTCCTCTTTCACTTCCTCCTCCCACCTGATCCCCTCACCCTGGCTCATCCCCCTTCCCCCCTTCCCATGAACCCCTTAGTTATTCTGGTTTATCCACTCCTCCCAAACCTCTCACTCACCCTGATACATTACCTTCCTCCCTCCCTCCCTCCACCCCACAAACCCTTCACTTACTCTGGTTCACTACTCTAATCCCCAGTTCACTCCACCATTTCTCCTGGTTCGCTCACTTCCTCCACTCCCCATTAAGTTTGTTCTCTTCCCTCCACCCTGCAATCTCAGGTTTACACTCTACCAGCCATCCCCATGCCCATGGACCCCCTCACTCAGAGGGCACTATCGGCAAACCAGGAAGAGGAAGAGGACAGTGACTCTGCAGTGTTCATGATACATCCTCCCTCCTCCCTTACTGCACCTAAGCATCCTGCTCTGAACCAAGGGGGTTCAAACTGCACTATTCAGGTCTCAGCGGGGGAGGAGGGAGGATGCACTGAAGGATCTGCAAGGCCTCAGTCCTCCTCCTCCTGTTTGTCCGATAGAAGCCAGTGAGTGAGGGGAGCGGGGAGATTGTGCTCCATTGCCACCAATATGTCTCTTGGGGGCAGGTGGATGGGTGGGTAAGAGAGGGTTAATGCAGCATCCACCTACATCAATGTTTCTCCTCTGGGCTGGGCAGGGGAGGGTAAATGCGCTATTTCACTGTCACCAATGTTTTTGCTTTCAGAAGGTCCTTAGTCTCCCGCTGCTGTTTGCCCAGGACTGGCCAATTCTATGGTAAGAGCTGAATTTTGTGGTCCTTGCCACGGCAATAGAATTGTAGGGGAGTGGGGACCCTGGATGCATTTTAACTCTCACCAGAATAAAACAACTTTCCTACTCAGGTTTTTTTTTTCTGCAGACAGGAGTGAATTCCTGAGGGTGGAGGCTATTCCTACTGCTACAGTAAAACAAACTTTCTTACGGCAGACGTAACTGGAACGCTGATCAGGGATGTGGAGAAGTTCTGGAAGCTTTATTTATAGGATATTATAAAATATTTTGGAAGTAAAACAATCCTCCAGGCCAGCGAGTCTTCAGTATACCAGAGATTGCTTTCTTTAATCTGACAACAAATTACAGGACTGAGATGGGCTGGAGAGCTGTGTACATCTAGAAGTACTGTAGACTGATTAGCAACAGCATCCAGAACCATCAGTTAACTAAGATTCCACTCACTTTAATGTCTGACTGTGCCACCATTAATCAGAAAGTTCAGGTCCTGCTAACAAGATCAGATTTCTGCTTTCCTCTCGCTGACACCATCACTGCATTGTGTTGTAAGCAAAGAGCCTGGGCTGTGCAGACCTGGAGTTACAGGTCAGGGAGAGGCTGAGCTCAAACAGGAAAAGAGAGAAAAATGCAGTACAGAGAGGATCAGGGGCGAGAGACAGGCATTTCATAGATCATTCATTCCACCAGTAGTAAAACCAATCCAAGGACGGGGAAATACTGTGAAGTGTAGGAAGTGCAGAATCTCACCCCCATCCTCTCTTTTTCTTATCCCCCTTCCAAAGCCCCTTTCACCCCCAAACTCTTCCTCTTTCACTTCCTCCTCCCACCTGATCCCCTCACCCTGGCTCATCCCCCTTCCCCCTTAGTTATTCTGGTTTATCCACTCCTCCCAAACCTCTCACTCACCCTGATACATTACCTCCCTCCCTCCCTCCCTCCCTCCCCCCCACAAACCCTTCACTTGCTCTGGTTCACTACTCTCATCCCCAGTTCACTCCACCATTTCTCCTGGTTCGCTCACTTCCTCCACTCCCCAGTAAGTTTGAGAAATGCTCACTGCTTGCTGCCATCCTTTACATTTATAGATACTCTGGCTGCTTTGCCTTTTATTATGTCACCCCTCCCCTCCCCATCAGCCTCACATTGTCTCCGCCCCCCTCTTGTGACGTTATGATGACAGGAGGTGACAGATAAAAGGCAAAGCTGCCAGGGTGTCTATAAATGTAAAGGCTGGCAGCAAGCAGGGATCATTTCTGCTGATTCGGGCTCTAGATAGCAAGAGAGCAAAGGTCCTGAATCTTCTGGAGCTAAACTACAAGCAATGGAAGAAAGAGGAGGGGGAGTCCTGCTCCTAGCTCAAAACAAGAACACAAAGTCTTCATGGCCTACAGAAGACATTGAAGCAGGAGCAGAAGTGCAAGGAGGAGGAGGAGGAGAAGGTCTCCAAGAAGGAGATTTAGAAGGCAGAGCAGGAGATCCCGCTGAGGGAACGTCAGGGGGATATCCTGAAAACCCAGACTGGCTGGGTGTGTCCCGAGGACTGGATTGAAAGTCTCAGCACTAGCGTGGCAGAGGGCCAGGAGAGAGGTTAGTGTGAAACTCCCCCCTCACACATTCACCCCTCCCTGCTCTTCAGCTTCAGGGGGAGCAACCCCTCTACCCTTCAGCCTCAGGTCCCTCTCCAGTCAATCTGTTCTGGGCCATGTCTCCCCCTTCCCTCCCCAAGAGTCAGCTCTGGTTTCCCTTCAATTTCTCACTTATCCCAAGGCTTTCTTGAATGTTGTTACTGTTTTTGCCTACATCTCCCCTTGTATACTCTTCCATGCATCCACCACCGTTTTCCTGAAGAAACATTTCCTAATGTTTCTTCAGGAGATAAATATGGAATTGTTCTTAATCATATAATCATGTTTTTGGATCCTTTATTTAATCTTATATACATATATTCATGTTGACATACATATTACCATATTATTTATTAACTCGCATGTTTATGAGCTGTTTAGTATTATACACTAATTTGTTACTTCGATTAACCTGTTCAATGTAAACCGCTAAATGAAGCGATAGTTACTGTTCCTTGTAAACCGGGGTGATTTGTATATTATACAGGAACCTCCGGTATATAAATCCTTTAAATAAATAAATAAATAAATAAATAAATAAATAAATTTTAAAAAAGCCCCCCAAATGACAGCAGACCTTGTTTTAATTCCAACTGCTGAGTAACCAAATTCCACCTTGGCTCTCTTTTTTTTATCCGCACAGGAAACGGAAACGGATCCGGATACAGACGATGCAGACAGTACTCTAGGAGAAGGCAGATGCCAAGCCAGACAATTCCTGCTGTCATGCTATCTGGGCCCGTCAAAGCCTCTCCGTCCTCACCTGAACTCCGAACGGCAACCTCTTCAAAAGGCACTGTGACCAGCTAGCGCACGAAACAAAAAAGAGCTACCACCACCCCAGAGAGAAAAGAAAAAAAAAAACCAGAGCTACAGCGCTGCATTCAACTGAAACTGGAACTGATCTGAAAGCAAAAGAAAGAGGTGGAGCATTGCAGCGCTGGATTCAACTGAAACTGGAACTGATCTGAAAGCAAAAGAGGTGGAGCATTGCAGCGCTGAATTCAACTGAAACTGGAACTGGAACTGATCTGAAAGCAAAAGAAAGAGGTGGAGCATTTATTTATTTATTTATTTAAGGGTTTTTATATACCGCAGTACGTAAAGAAATACATCACCGCGGTTTACATTTAACAATAACTTAGCAACAAGCTTTACATTGACATTAGTAATAGGTATTAAATAAAATAGGTATTAAATAAAATAAATTCCATATAACAGTTTTGACGGAAAACAGGCTGTACAGACTGTGGACCATCCAATTATGTATAACATACAATTAAAATATTGATGTAACTATTTAACAATATTTAAATTAAATATGTAACTATTTAACAATTTAGCATTGCAGCGCTGGATTCAACTGAAACTGTAAGTGATCTGAAAGCAAAAGAAAGAGGTGGAGCATTGCAGCGCTGGATTCAACTGAAACTGGAACTGATCTGAAAGCAAAAGAAAGAGGTGGAACATTGCAGCGCTGGATTCAACTCAAACTGGAACTGATCTGAAAGCAAAAGAAAGAGGTGGAGCATTGCAGCGCTGGATTCAACTCAAACTGGAACTGATCTGAAAGCAAAAGAAAGAGGTGGAGCATTGCAGCGCTGGATTCAACTCAACTGGAACTGAACTAAAAGCAAAAGAAAGAGGTGGAACATTGCAGCGCTGGATTCAGCTCAAACTAGAACTGATCTGAAAGATCTTTTATTTTTAAAAGAGAAAAAAAAAGGTTTGATGCGCAACGCATCGCGACTTCCAACTTATTCAACATAGCTATGTTGAATAAGTAATGTTGCAATATTAAGCAATAAAACATTTCAAATTCAAATTCAAATTAAAAAAAAAAAAAAATTCAAATTCAAATTTCAAATTCAAAAAAAAAAAAAAACCCACCCTCCTGACCCCCCCAAGACTTACCCGACTTCCAACTTATTCAACATAGCTATGTTGAATAAATTCAAATTCAAATTCAATTCAAATTTCAAATTAAAAAAAAAAACCAACCCACCCTCCTGACCCCCCCAAGACTTACCAAAACTCCCTGGTGCTCCACCGGGAGTCAGGAAGCCATCCCTGCGCTCCTTTGCGATTTCCTCACGGCGCCGATAGCCTGTGTCACAGGGGCTGCCATGCCATTGGTCAGCCCCTCTCACATGGTCACGGCACCATCTTGTGCTTCTTCCACGTGACAGGTAGGTCATCTGGCAGGAGGTCGCTCCGGGACCCCCGTTGGACCGAACCAGAACATTTGGCCAGCTTGGGGGGGCCTCCTGACCCCCCAAGCTGGCCAAAAGTTCCGGTTGGGTCCAATGGGGGTCCGGGAGCGGAGGCGCGGAGGAGCACGTGACACCGACGTCACGCCGACGTCACGTGCTCCTCCGCGCCTCCGCTCCCGGACCCCCCGCTGGACCCAACCGGAACCTTTGGCCAGCTTGGGGGGGGGGCCCCCCAAGCTGGCCAAAAGTTCCGGTTCACGGAGAGCACGTGACGTCGGCGTCACGTGCTCTCCGTGCCTCCGCTCCGGGACCCCCGTTGGACCCAACCGGAACTTTTGGCCAGCTTGGGGGGGTCAGGAGGCCCCCCCAAGCTGGCCAAAAGTTCCGGTTGGGTCCAGCGGGGTTCCCGGAGCGGAGGCGGAGGAGCACGTGACGTCGGTGTCTCGTGCTCCTCTGCGCCTCCTCTCCGGGATCCCCATTGGACCCAACTGGAACTTTTGGCCAGCTTGGGGGGGTCAGGAGGCCCCCCCAAGCTGGCCAAACATTCCGGTTCGGTCCAACGGGGATCCCGGAGCGACCTCCTGCCACATGACCTACCTGTCACGTGGTAGAAGCACAAGATGGTGCCGTGACCATGTGACAGGGGCTGACCAATGGCACGGCAGCCCCTGTGACACAGGCTATCGGCGCCGTATGGAAATCGCGAAGGAGCGCAGGGATGGCTTCCTGACTCCCCGCTGAACCACCAGGGAGTTTTGGTAAGTCTTGGGGGGGGAGATTAAGGACGGTGGGGGTTTAAAGTAAGTCTTGGGGGGGGAGATTAAGGAAGGTGGGGGTTTAAACGTATGGACAGATCCACAACTCATAGATTTCTCCATACGTCCATATTGAACGGAATCGACCCTCACCTTCAACCTTCCCTACAGTTTAATGCTTAATATTATTTGTTTGATTTGACTGATTGTTAAATAAAATTTGCTATGTATATATTTTCAATGCAGCCTTGCCTTCTTTTTATTGTATTGATCTACGTTGCTAGGTTTTTGGCCCATTTGCAAGTTTCTTTTGCCACACCCCTGCTCTCTCCTTTCATTGAATGTGTTTGCTCACCTTTCCACAATTTGGGTGTAATATTATTTGTCTACCATGTAAAATTCCCTTTTTTAAAATCTTTTTTTTCTGATCTTGAGCTGGACAGCAGCAGCAGTATAACCATGCACCCCAGCCCCCTATAGACACCAGCACCTGGAGCTGACGTGGGGGGGGGGGGGGGGTGTCCCAGAGTCAATACAAGCTGAGGACGGATACTGCTGCTGAGTGTCCCTGAGAGAGACAGAGCTGTGAGCTGACAAGGACAGACAGAGTTTTTAAAGCTGACAGAGCAAGTGGTACCAGAGACAGTCTCAGCTCTGTAGCCCAATGTTAAGCAGCCGCAGCCAGGAGTACAGTCTGAGCTGATCTTAATACTCTCACAGCCGACTGAGACAGATGCAGCATTCAGCTCTGCAGAACAGAAGAAATTGCCATGCTGGGTCAGACCAAGGGTCCATCAAGCCCAGCATCCTGTTTCCAACAGAGGCCAAACCAGGCCACAAGAACCTGGCAATTACCCAAATACCAAGAAGATCCCATGCTACTGATGCAATTAATAGCAGTGGCTATTTTAATAGCAGTTAATGGACTTCTCCCCCAATAACTTATCCAAACCTTTTTTGAACCCAGCTACACTAACTGCACTAACCACATCCTCTGGTTTAAAAACCAGTTGGCGTTACTGTGAAATTCCTTTTCTTCGTCCCCTGCATGTTGTTCTGCAGTTTATTTAAAATCCTTTATGTTCACTGTTCTACCTTCATAACAAGCTCTGGTTTAGCGCTCTGTATCCTAGGTAAGTGAGTTGCTCCGTGATTCTTGTATTTTTTGGATGAACAGTCTTTATTTTTCTGGGTACTGAGAAACCCCATGTTTGGGGGTCACACTGTCCCCAGAAAACCCTCATGGAGCAGGTGATACAGACTTTCCCCAGATCCAAGTGGAAACTCAGTTGATGGGGGTGGGTGGGAGGTTGTCAGGAGAGAGGCACAAGTGCAGGAGCAGGCAAGGCCTCTGCAGGGCTTGCTGGGACCCTGGAGTGAGTTAAAGTTTAACCTCTGAATGTAAGGGGAAGCAGCTCTTGCTGTGCTTCTGCTATGAATGTTTTATTCCGAGGAGGTGGAAGAAGAGATGTGACTGTGTGTGTTTGTGGCTTTGAATGGCTGTATGTGTTTAGGGGGGTGTCTGGGACAGGGGGAACTGTTGAAAAGATGGGTCATAATGGTTGTTTAATTAGCCAATATGTTGCTATGGCTGCTTTTGATACTAACGTGTGTTATTCTGCATCTACTGATTCAATAAAGATGAAATTAGAAAGAAAAACAATACCCCTGCTTGCTTTTTGTTTGGGCACTTTAAGGGAAAACTCTGCATATAGTTCCCTACTCTGTCCTAACCCCAAACCAGAAATATTTGCAAAATTACACAGGGAAAGCATGCCTTTTTGTATGCTCCTACTTTTACTGGTGTAGAGAATGGACAATAATCAAACAGCCCATTTCTGTGGATAAAAGAGCGCTTTACCCCCGGAAATGGCTTTCATTATTGTCCTAACTGTATAAAATGGCGATGTGCATTGGGCCTTACACATTTTAAAGTCTGAACCTTTCTTTAACAGATCAAATTAAGAAATGAGCCATCAAGAGGACTGAGTGACCTCACCCCTTTCCCTCCCTCATTTGCAAACCCTCCTATCCCAAGCGTTCTCCTCCTCCACTTAACAACACCCTGTTCCCTTCCATGTGCTGATCCCTCGGCTCCCCTGCCCCCACTCCTCTGACCCCTCCCATACTTCCTCTTGCCCCTGTCTCCACGTGAGCCTTCCCTCACTTTCACCCCTTCTGCTCTAACCTCCCATTCCCATGAAAGATGCTCCCTATTCACTTTCTCACGTGTCCCGCTCCCAGGCCACTTCCATCCAGGATGCCCTTCCGTTTGTCCTTTATTGATAAGACAACATGATATAATCAGCAAATAGTATTAACATAATACATGTCCTGCATGTAAACCTGTCGTACATCATGGATAACCGATAAGTAAAAGTGAGAACAAAGTGTAAAAGAACGTACGGTGCATTACAACAATGAGGAGGTGGATTGCTAAAACTGAATGCAATAAAGTAGCGTATGATCAAAAAGGGATGCTGGGTCAATTTTTCCATTTAGTCTACAACCCAGATTCAAATATTTTCTTCCCCCTATTTCTTCCCCGCCCTCCCCCCCCCCCCCCCCCCCCCCGTTAAACTGCAAACCCCGCCACTAAAGGTGGACAGAAGAATACTGGGGGTGTTGTGATTAAGAGCTGTGTGTTACCAGAACGCAACAACAAATGATAACCCTTTCTCAACGTGCAGAGACCCCGCTTCCTCAAAGATAACGTCCCAAGGAACCACGATCAGAGGAGTTAGTGAGCAGCGTGGCAAGGCATGCTACGTATCTCTAGCCCACGGTGTTTGACTGGCCCCTCTCTTTCCAGGTTAGGTAAGGCTGCCACACTTTTTCAAAACTATGAAAGCAGTCACATCTGATAGCTGTTAACCTCCCCATATAAAATACTGTTTCCAACCAGGACAGAAAGTGGGTCAAGGATGGCGCGTCAGCCTTGCGCCACCAGAGAGCAATTTGGCATGTGGCAGCAGAGAAGACCTGTTGTATCCATCTTAACACAGGTTTAGAGCTAGTAATAAACATACTTTGGATCTGCAGGTATAGTTAATCCTGCCGCCTGGTGAATAAAGTCTCGGACAACCTCCCACAACTCTGACACCTTCGGACAATCCCACCACATGTGCAGGAAAGTCCCAATTTGTCCGCACCCTTTCCAACAGTAGAGGCGCTGTAAATCTGAAAAGGGTAAACGTTTCTGTCTATCCCACAATTGTTCCCATTTATAGAGGCCTTGAGTTCCCCATCTGGTAACTACACTTAAGAACATAAGAACATAAGAAAATGCCATACTGGGTCAGATCAAGGGTCCATCAAGCCCAGCATCCTGTTTCCAACAGTGGCCAATCCAGGCCATAAGAACCTGGCAAGTACCCAAAAACTAAGGGGTAGATTTTCAAATAGCGCGAATTGGCCTACTTTTGCTGGCGCATCAGGCGCAAGCAAAAGTAAGCTGGATTTTAGTAGATACACGCGTATCTGCTAAAAACCTGGATCGGCGCGCGCAAGGCTATTGATTTTGTATAGCCGGCGCGCGCCGAGCCGCGCAGCCTACCCCCGTTCCCTCCGAGGCCGCTCCGAAATCGGAGCGGCCTCGGAGGGAACTTCCTTTTGCCCTCCCCTCACCTTCCCCTCCCTTCCCCTACCTAACCCACCCGCCCGGCCCTGTCTAAGCCCCCCCCCTTACCTTTGTCGGGGGATTTACGCCTCCCGGAGGGAGAAGTACATCCCCGCGTGCCAGCGGGCCTCTTGCGCGCCGGGACGCGACCTGGGGGCGGGTACGGAGGGCGCGGCCACGCCCCCGGACCGCCCCGGGCCGTAGCCACGCCTGCGTACCCGCCCCCAAAACGCTGCCGACACGCCCCGAAAACACCGCTGCGCTCGGTCCCGCCCCCCGACACGCCCCCCTCCGAAAACCCCGGGACTTACGCGAGTCCCGGGGCTCTGCGCGCACCGGTAGGCTTCCTCCCTCCCCCCCCCCCAAGCAGGAAGATCGGCGGGCCATACGGCCCGACGCCCGAAGATAGCAGGAGAACGGGTGGCAGCAGGAGAGGCAGCTGATCTTCCTCCATTGGGGGGAGGAAGCGGAAGCTGCGCGCGGCGCTTCCGCTCCCCCCCTCCTCAACAGGAAGACCGGTTGGCCATACGGCCGCAGCAGCGCTTCCCCATGTGTGCGGTGATGGCGCGCGAGGCGTGGGTTCTCTTGTTCGCTGTCGCAGTTCCGGTGCCAGTTCGGTGGGCACCTGCCCACCCAGGCCCACCCGTGGCTACGCCACTGGGCCGATGCTGCAGCGGCCGCTGCTAGTTTATCACGCGGCACGGCCTTTCTTCTTCCCGCGCACCACTTCCTGTTCCGGGTCCGGGGGGGGGGAAATGCAGGCGCGGGAAGAAGAAAAGGCCAGCCGCGGATGCCACAGCTTTTTTTTTTTTTTTTGCACCGCTGCCGTTCCCGCTGGGCTTGAACGTGCTGATAGCCCGGCGGCAACGGCAGCAGGGAAGAACGAGCAGCGGGAGGGATCGGGAGCCACGCGACACCCCTGCCGGTGTTTGGCGACACACTGGTGTGTCGCGACACACCGGTTGAGAACCGCTGCTCTAGGTCACTCTCACTCACATGTGGAAAGCTCAGAGTCTGGTAGCTATGGAGCTCATTTGTGCAAAATGCACTCCGAGCAACTTGCCTTTCAGCTTGATCACTGTGTGTACTACTTCATTTTATCTAACGGGTTTATGCTGGAAAGACTATGGACCAGATTTTAGTAGCTACGTGCAGGTGTAGATTTGTGCGCGCAACCTGGCGCGCACAAATTTATGCCCGATTTTATAATATGCTCGTACAGCCGCACGCATGTTATAAAATCCGGGGTCGGCACGCACAAGGGGGTGCACACGTGTGCACCTTGCGTGCGCCGAGCCCTAGGGGAGCCCCGATGGCTTTCCCTGTTCCCTCCGAGGCCGCTCCGAAATCGGAGCGGCCTCGGAGGGAACTTTCCTTCCGCCCCCCCCAACTTCCCCTACCTTCCCCTACCTAACCTGCCCCCCAGCCCTACCTAAAACCCCCCTGACCTTTGTTTTTAAAGTTGCGCCTGCCTGCAGGCAGGCGTAGGTTGTGCATGCCGGCCAAGTGCCGGTGTGCGATCCCCTGCATGGCCACTCGCCGGAGGCCTCGGTCCCGCCCCACTCCACCCCTGGACCGCCCCGCCCACTCCCTGCCCCTTTTCTCAAGCCCCGAGACATGCGCGCATCGCTGGGCCTATGCAAAATAGGCTCGGTGCGCGCAGGAGCGGGTACGCGCGTAACCCTTTTAAAATCCGCCCCTATCCGAATTGCATTCCTGATTTCCTGTATCCCACAGCTAGCTTACAAGTTTCAAGTAACATTGTGTCCCTCCATCTAATGTATGTACTGTACAACCTATAGAACATTAACTACTGCGATACTCTCGGGAGCAGGGAAGGCTGACTGTGGCTACTAATGTTTAAGCAGCTCTGAGGAGTTCAGTCTGAATCTCAACTAGCAAGAGAAACCAGGATTAACTGGTTAAACTGGGGGGGGGGGAACCATCCACGTGAACAACAACAAAAAGTTAAATGTTACAGCTAAAAATACCGTAACAATGCACCAATCATAATAATATCTGTGCCCTTATACAAATGTTTCCTGAACATTATGGCTATTCAGCAACATCACTAGGCCTGCTTCATGGATGAATGAATATTACTGACACCTGGCAGAAAGACAGCGATCTATGTTTACATGGATCCTCCACTGTCATAGATCACATTCTCTCTTATACAAGCTAACAGGCTGTTCCGCACTGTTTAACAGCAAAATATTACAATGTGCGTCCTGAAGGTCAGAAGTGAGACTTAAAATGTTGCTGTAGACTTTTAGCATTTTCTATCAAAGAACTAAACAGAAGTTTCCTCAAATGAAATATTGTTTACAAGTTCCTGTCACGGAAGTATTTTGTAGTAAACTATATGCATAAAAAAAAAACTGATTGCAACTTGTGATACATTTGATAAGATCAATATGACAATTATACAAAGAAGTTGAGATGACATGGGTTGCTTGTTCAGATGACACCAATGAAACTCTTTAATCTTGAATGCTCATGTACATCTTTATAAAAAAAAATTATGCTGTTCCAGTAAAAGATACCACAAGGTACAGTTTTCTCAAGCAACAATATGACTGCTAGAATACCACACTACAGTTTTACACCTTAAACAAATATATTTGAACAATAAACTCAAAATAGTATTAAAAATGTCTCTAGGGGCCCAGCAACGGCACTGTGCTTTGTCATCTGGGAAATTCAGGTTCACTTCTCATCTCCAGTTTTTTTCTGGAAAGCAGTGTTATGCAGCCCCTGATAGGAAGGGAGCCCCAGTCGTTGCTGATGCCTTTGGCTGGCTCAAGAATTGTGCCATCCACGCTCTCAGATAGTGGGAATAAAATGAGGGAAATCACCAGGTGGCTGCGAACGAAGGCTCATCGTGGCACAGCCCCAGATGGATCAGGTTTTGATTGAGCTTGAAGCCCATAGGATGGAGAGAAAGTAGTCAGTCACGCAAAAAAAAAAAGAAAAATCCCGAAATGCCAGTCAGGACAAGTTTCATTTATAAATACTGGACGGGCTTATATTTACAACCCATTTGTGTGCAAGTGCAACCATGGCAGATCAAAGGCATTGCTCCTCTCCTCTTCCCAGGCCTTTCTTGCAATGGCGGCAGACTCTCAAGTACTGCGTTTAAAAAGTCATGTCCAGGGTTGAAACTAGGCATGGGGCCGCTCTGAAATAATTGGTTTCTTCAGATAAAAGGCCCAGGAGTTAAAAAGAAGAGATATCGGGGGTCGGATGACGTCACGAACCAGTATGGCAGCATGAGACCAAGCTCCCGAGCTCCATGATCCGTTAACAACCTAAATCGCCATCCATCCTGCCCCGGGCGAGGTGATTTGTAGAGGAGGAGACTGCCAAGACTCTACCTAAATGTCAACGAGACGGAGAGTGACTGATTTGAAGAAATATTCATATCAGAAAACGAGAGAAACGTTGGAGGGCCTGGGAGACAGCGAGGAGCCTAAGATGGCGGATACTCTTGGGGAGGACCCGGGCTCGGCAGCAGCGGACCCACCTCTACTGGAAGAGAGCCTGCCTACCCGAACTGAGTTTCGGCAGTGGTTTAGTGATCTACGCCGTGATATGAAAACTAATAAAAAGGAACTTATGGAAAAAATGTCGGAGCTCCGGGAAGAAATGGGGGAGATTGGCCGCCGGGTGGATGATTGTGATCTCCGCCTCGACGTGCAGGCCGAGAAAATAGAGACACTTCAAAACCACTGTGAGGAGCTGACTAAATCGGAGGAGGCCTTGACATTGAAAGTCGAAGATTTGGAAAACCGAAGCCGGCGTTGTAACCTAAGATTCCGTGGTATACCGGAGACCGAGGCCTATAAAGACTGCGTATCGGTGGTACGGACTGTGAGTAAATTTTTGCTCAGTCAGGGTGGGGAAAAATACACGGCGGAGATCCCTACCGAAATTAATATCGAACGGGCACATAGAGTGTTGGGCACCCGGCCAGGTAACCTCCCCCGGGACATCATCGTCTGCTTTACGCGCTTTCCGGTGAAAGAACTCATCTGGCAGTGTTCCCGGCAGCAGCAGTCATGGCTGTGGGAAGGGCAGCAAATAGCAGTCTTTGCGGATTTGGCCCCAGGTACTCTCAAACGGAGGCAAGCTTTTCAACCAGTAACGGCTTTACTGCGGAAGGAACAGCTTAGATACCGCTGGTTATTCCCGGTGGGGATAGCCATTACCATCAAAGGCAGTACATCCAGAGCCACGACTTTAGAGGAAGCAGCGGCCATTTTGAAAGCAGCGGGGATGGCGGTTCCCATCAACACCGAGAAAGGGCACTCTTACAGGAGAGACCCACCGCGATGGCAGAGGGTCACAAAGGGTGGCAAGCGACTGCGGCGCCATCAAGAGTCAGGGGACACCAACGAGGCGACTGGCACCGGATGATTGGATGGGCCACTGCTCAGAAGGAACACATTGTGGACTTCGGGACTGAGTCCTTGGTTGAACTGAGTTATTTCGTTATTCTGCTGATTTACATTCCAGGGATGATGAGATTTCGCATGTTTCATGTTGTTTAATTCATGGTGGTGGGTTGGTACAAGGGGGTTTACTGTAGAATTGGATGGGGACATGTTTAGCACTGGATAGGCAGGATTGTGGGGCAGGGCATGTTGCCTGCCAGGTTTGGTGATGTCCATCGACCTAGCCTGCTTTTGCAGGCATGCCGGAGATCTCTGGCGGGGGAGCAGCGGGGTAGGGGAGGGGAGGGGGGAGGGAACGGGGACAAAAAATGTGACTCCAATACCAGGGTGGAGATTGGTCCCAGGGGGTAAAATTGGGGAATATCACGATCTAGGAGGTATACGTAGCTCAAAGGATAATCAGGGTTCGGAGGGGTTTGAGGAAAGGTGGGGAGCTAAGGGGGATAGTCCTTTCGGGATAGCAATTGACTTATGATGGCTCTTACACTATTTTCCCTTAATGTAAAGGGGCTGAATACCCTGAGGAAAAGGCATCTTTTGAAACAGGATCTTAATCATAACCCCGCAGGCATTATTTGTTTACAGGAAACGCACCTACGACGACGGTATGACCATTTAGTCACTTGGCCCATGTTTGCATATAGATTCTCTGCACATGCAACTCCGCAGCACAAATATGCAGGGGTTAGTGTTTTCTTTGCCCAAGGGTATGATTATATTATCAAGGCACAAAAAATAGACGTGGATGGCAGATATGTTCTAGTGCGCTTTGAGTACCAAAAGGAAATGTTTACTATCTTAAATGTATATGTTCCCAATACTGATCAGAAAGAGTTTTTGGACAAAATGGACACTCTGTTAAAGGATGAAGGGGACGGCCACATTATAGTGGTGGGGGATTTTAATTTAACATTATATCCGCCTTTGGATAACTCAGGCGGGCAGGGTGGGGGCGCGAGACTAGCTAGGAAAAGGTTGAAATCCTTCCTTACTAAATGGAATTTGGTTGATGTTTGGCGTCAGAGGCATGCGCGGGACCGCCATTATACATTCTTCTCGAATCCCCATCATACCTATTCCCGCATTGATTACTATTTGGTGGAAAAATCCCTGGTGAGCAGGGTGCGGGATACCTCTATTGCTGATATAACCTGGTCCGATCACGCCTCCATTAGATTGGAGATAACTGATAGAATCCTAGAGAAGGGTTTCCGCCCCTGGAAGCTCAATGATACTCTCCTGGTAAATGAGGATTTTTGTAAATACCTGGATAATGAAATTCAGCATTATCTTAGTACCAATTCGGGAAGCCCGGCCATTATATGGGACTGTCTGAAAGCTGTGGTAAGGGGGCATTTAGTAGCGCAGGGGTCTCATGTTAAACACCGTAAACAACAGGTCGTCCAGAATTTGCTAAGGGACATACAACAGTTGTCTGCCCACCATAGGCAGACACTATCCAAAAACAGTTATGCAAAGCTACAAAAAGCTAGGGACGAATTGAGAGTCTTGGCGGACAATGACCTTAAGGCTAAAGCGTTTTTACTGCTTCAGGGCAAGTTTGAGTGGGGAAATAGATCCGGGAGATTGTTGGCTCGGTACCTGAAGTTGAAGGTATCGCAGTCTTATATTACCGAGATTCGAACCGCTCAGGGGGACCTACTGACATCGCCCCCAGACATCCGCAGTCGTTTTCAAGAATTTTATGGGGACTTATACGATGCACATTCCTCGCCCACCGAGGATCACATAGCCAGTTATTTGCAAGACTCAGATCTACCCTGCTTAACTGACCAGGAGCGGGAATACTTGGACATGGAGATCTCGCAGATAGAGATTTTAGAAGCTATTAAAGGGCTTAAAGCCAACAAAGCCCCAGGTTTGGACGGATATACCCCCCAATTTTACAAAACTTTCTCGGAAAGTCTAGTGACCCCCTTGCAAGAATTATTTAATTCTCTCCGAGCTGGGTCTTCGCTAGGGCCAGGGGCAAATATAGCGGGCATTACCATTTTGGGTAAACCGGGGCGCGATTTAACATACTGTGGTTCATATCGCCCAATCTCCCTTCTTAATATTGACCTCAAACTATTGGCCAAAATTTTGGCTACTCGGCTTAATAAAATTATTGCCCGAATAGTACACCCCGACCAAGCAGGATTCATACCTGGGAGGATGGCAGCGGACAACATTAGAAAGGTGGTGAACTTATTAGGTTGGGTGCGACACCAACATATCCCGGCGGTCCTATTATCCATCGACGCTGAAAAGGCATTCGACATGGTCCACTGGCCTTTTCTTTTCCGGGTCTTACAACAGCTAAATTTTGGGCCCTTCTTTCTAAATTGTATCCAGCAACTATATACTGATCCCAAGGCGCGTGTGAAAGTGAATGGGATATATTCTGACTCATTTCCCATCCGTAGAGGGACAAGGCAGGGATGCCCGCTCTCCCCGTTGCTATTTGCGCTTTTCCTCGAACCATTGGCTAGCAGAGTCCGAAGGAATCCGGAGATAGAGGGCATTGATGTTGGGGGTGAAACCTATAAAATGGCAATGTTCGCCGACGACGTATTATTTACTTTAACAAACCCAGCTCACACGCTCCAAGCTATGCTGGATGAGCTGCAAACATTTAGTTCAGTATCGGGATTTAAGCTTAATATAGAAAAATCGGAAATTTTAAACGTTACAGTACCAGCGGGGGAAGTGCCTCAGCTTCAGGGGTTGTTTCCTTTTCAATGGGCTCAAAAGAAAATTAAGTACTTAGGGGTATACTTGAGTGGGGACCCTTCAGAGCTCTTTATGTTAAACTATCCACCCCTCATCCAAAAAATTTTTAGAGATCTCGATCGCTGGTCTGAATTATATCTCTCTTGGTTTGGGAGAATCTCATCCGTCAAAATGAATGTGCTGCCGCGTCTAGGGTATCTCTTCCAATCGCTACCAATTACTATACCTAATAAGATTCTCAAAAAATGGCAACAGAAAATTTTTTCATACATATGGAAAAGGAGACCCCCAAGAATAGCTCGTTTAGTTATGTACCGATCTAAACTGAGGGGTGGGTTGGGAGTGCCCAACTTAACCTGGTATTTTATAGCTGCTCAGGTTCGCGCTGCGGTGGATTGGAATCGAAAGGGGGTACAGAAACAATGGGGGATTATCGAACAATCCTTTGTAGGAAAGATGCCCCTAGTAGCACTACTTTGGTTGCCCAGGGGGGCGTGGCATCCGCTTACCTATTTATCCCTCCCAGTTCAGACCACTATCTCCATTTGGGAAAAATGGAAAAGTTATATGGTGGGGGATAGACAGTATTTTCACACCTCCAGCATCCAAGACAATTGTGTTTTGTTTAAGGGGGGTTTCCAGAAAATGTATCAGGATTGGGTGAATAAGGGCATTCGAACATTGGGACACCTGTGGACAGGAACACAAGTGATGTCCTTCACACAGTTACAGGAACGCTTCCAACTGTCTTCAGGAGATGTGTTTGCATACTTGCAAATTCGGCATTTCGTCCAGACAAAGGACGTTTGCAGGGACCTGGGTATGGGCAAAACTCAACTAGAACATTGGTGTGAGCAGGCAGATACCTTCCAGAAGGCAATCACGCAACTCTATAGCTACCTTAATAAAGAACCCCAGACTAAACCAAAGCATATTCGAGCCTGGGAACTTGACCTGGGGAGAGAGTTAACTGAATCGGAATGGGATGCAGTATTCTTAGCAACAAAACGGGGTTCACCGTATACTGTTTTAGCAGAGAATTGTTATAAAGTTTTACTGAGATGGTATCTCTCGCCAGAACGCCTTCATAAGATGTCGGCTTCCCAAACAGGTTATTGTTGGAAGGGATGTGGGCTTGTCGGCACTTACTATCACATGTGGTGGACTTGCCCCAAGGTGGTGGCCTTTTGGGCCACTGTTTCCAAAGTGCTCAGCGGCATTCTGGGGGTAGAGGTGATTTTGAAGACCGAACATGCCCTTCTAAATTTACCTTTAGATGTCTCTACTCCTAAATGGAAGTTAGCTCACATAGTTATTATGGCGGCTAGAAGCACACTGGCTAAGTCGTGGAGATTGCCAGGGGTGCCACCTATACATGAAGTTAAAACTAGGCTGCTGCAGCTATGGGAGATATATAGGGGACTGGCTAACACCAATGTTCGGAATAGGAGCTATTTGACACTCTGGCAGCCAATATTGGGATGGCTTACCCAGCAAACCTAAAGGTCGCTTGGTAGAGGAGGGAGGCCGCAGATATAGAGCTGCGACCGCCACAATTGGTAGGGCTGAGTCCAGAGGATCCTGGTGCCTTGGACGGTTAGGCGTCAGAACCAGCCTTGGTTTTCTTTTTGTTCCATTTTGAGGAAGATAAAGGACATTTGGAGTACACAATTTATTTATTTGTATCGTTAAGAAGGGGGGGGAGGGGGGTAGGGAGGGTTATTGGTTGTGGGGGGGATATATGGGGGGGGGAAACAGAAAAAAAAAAGATTAGACACGACATTTGTGGTTGGAAAACGTGGTTTATTGTTGCAACATTTTTGTTTGTGTTACTGTTGTTTTTTATGAAAGAAACCAATAAAGTACAAATTGAAAAAAAAAAAGAAGAGATATCTGTTATCTATTCAACAGAACGGGGCTGCGCATCTAACTGCTATTTTTGCCTTCTAGTTGCCACCCAGTTTCACCTCCCTTATTCAGTGGATGGATCAAGGAGTCAAGGATGCGGTCACGACTCAAACTCTGAGGAAGTCACAGCACAATCTGTGGCCTTTTACCATGCTCTTGGATTACACTTCCAGTGCCTCAATTTCATCCCCTCTTGCTTGCAAGCCAGTTTACTTGCTCTTGACCTCTTGTGAACGATTCTTGCGGTGATGCCAAGTCTCTGTGATTGAGGCCTAAAGGTCAACCATGTACACCTCGTGGCCACTGCGCCAACTGATGGGCTGACTGACTTGCCATGGTTTAGAGGCACAGAAAGACAAGAAGGGGGCTGAAGCTGCTGCTACTTATGAAGTGATTACCCTGAAAAGTTGTCCTACTATGAATGTCATGTACCATAATATCTTCCCCAGCACTCACCGACCACCCTGATACTCTGATTATCACCCTTGCAGTCCTAACATCCACAGGCTCTAATCAAATGCCAGGTGGATTGAAGGTGCAAAATTCACCTGCTCTAACCGCATGCCAGGTGGCTTGAAATCCTCACTTGTACACTAGTCCTTAGGGTCACACAAATTTTAGTCCTGCAGTTTTCCACCATTTTTATTAATTTGTACTCAATAAACACTTTCTTTGTACAGCCATCATTTCTTGGTTTACAGTACAACAGATAGCAATACATCCCAATATCCAAAAATATCTTTTATACAGAAAGGCCTTGGTTCCAGCCATTCCAGATAAAAGGTGGTTTACTCTATATAAATTAAAATAAGGTACAATTCTCATATAAACTTTCTCTCTTATGAATTTGAAATACTGGGACAAGAGCACCATAATCCTTATGTCATCTTAATCTTATATATTAAAACCTTGTATCTTCCATGGTAATCTGCAGCTCAGACTCAGACTGATTGCCTTTCCACAAAATACACAATGTAAAACATGTCCACTCTTCAGGAAATCTGTTCTTACACTTAGCATCATCCTTCAGAAATGGAAAAAGTGAAAGATGAATGATATATACAAAGAAAATCCCCAGGCCAATTGGAATTTCAAATATTTACTTCTAACTTACAGGGTAAAAAATTATAATAGGAAAATAAGAGGAAACAAATTCCAGCATGGTTTTCAAATTAAGGCTTGGATTCATCATTCATCGCAGAAAGATGAATACAGCGAAAACAGGGGGGGGGGGCGGGCCTGCGAAAGCCCGCAGCCTTCGCACCATGGCGGTGTCTTCATTGCCACCTTTCGCACCGAATAGCGCCACCATGAAAGGTGGTGCTATTCGGCGCACTACTGCCGACGATAACATTGGTAATGTTATTGCCGGCAGCAAAGACACCACCGACTCCTCCCTCCCCCCACCCTCACTCCTCCCCTCCCCCTAATTTACATTATACTGCATGCGAAAAGGTCCTTTTCGCATGTGATATGGCCTTATCGCGTGAGTTCGGGCCCTAACGCACGCGATAAAGCTTTAGTGAATGACCCCCTAAGTGACTAAAAAGGTTAAAATAAAAGGATCTCAGAAAATTGTGAGCAAGGAAAAATATCTGAATTGTCTAAGCGAAGGAGGGAAGGTAGTCAGGATAGCAAAGTGCAAACAGAGAAAAACATAGATAAGGCAGTAAAAACAAAGTAATGAAAGGAAGGCATACGGAGACAGAATTGTAAGACGGAGAGATGAAAAGGAATAAAATGTGAAAGATAAGGAAAAAGCAGAAATACTAAACAAATAATTGTATTCAATATTTACTGAAAAATGGGTTAAAGAAAGACAAATTTAGATATCAGGAGTGCATATGGTATAGGAGTGGATATCACTCCATTTTCAGAGGCAAAGGTTGACATGGAACTAAGAAAACTGAAAATGGACAAAGCAAAGGTGCCAGGTGAGAAATATCCTAGGATAGTAAGGAAGCTTGGAAAAGGTCTGGCAGTGTCACTGACACTTCTAATCAACCATTTATTGGAGACAAAATGATTCCAGAGAAATGGAGACAGGAAGGCACAGACCTGTCAAGCGACCAGCTTTCAAAATGTGCATAAAAGTGTAATGTCTGTAAGTACTTTACATCAAGTGTAAATATTGTGTGCAGAAATTTTTTTTTTGGGGGGGGGAGATTTTACTTTCATGCCTTTGAAAATAGTATGGGGTAGATTTTTAAAGTTCTGCACGGGCGTAGATTTGTTCGTGCAACCCGGCGTGAACAAATCTGCACCCGATTTTATAACATCCACGTGCTGCCGCGCGCATGTTATAAAATCCAGGGTCGGCGCACGCAGGGGGGTGCACAATTGTGCAACCTGCGCATGCCGAGCCAAGCAGCCTGCCTCCGTTCCCTCCGAGGCCGCTCCGAAATCGGAGCGGCCTCGGAGGGAACTTTTTTCCTGGCCCCCCCCCCCCCCACCTTCCCCTCTTTTCCTCTACCTAACCCACCCCCCAGCCCTAACTAAATCCCCCCCCCCCACCTTTGTTAAGAAAGTTACGCCTGGCGTGCGCGCCGGCTGGTTCGCAGGCCTCGGCCACGCCCCATAACGCCCCCAGGCTGGCACCACGCCCACGGCCCCACCCCCGGAACGCCCCCGAATGCCACGCCGCCCCCGACATGCCCCCGGCACGCCCCCAAGCAAAGCCTCGGGACTTACCACGACCCGGGGCTTTGCGCGCACCGGCAGCCTATGCAACATAGGCACGCCGGCGCACAGGGCTTTTAAAATCTGACCCTATATGCATAAGTGCAAATCCCTCTCCAACACACCCCCTGGAAATACCTCTGCTCAGTCTGGGTAAAGTTATATACAAACATCACATAAGCATGCAAGCTTACCCACAAATTGAGCAGACAATTTTGTAAAAAGCCATTTGTGTAAAACACTGTTTTACCACAAAAGTCTATTTGAAAACTAGCCTCTAAAGATTAAAAAAAGATATATTTATATTTACATTTATTAATTACCTCCTCTACATACAACGAAGCGATGTACAAGAAATCTTATAAAATACATATTTATTTATTTCTGAACATTTCTAACCGGATGGTCTAAAAAATCTTGCTCCCAATAGATAACAAATGAAAACAAAATTACAGTGTAAATAAGTCAACGCAGACACAAAACCAAAAAAGTATCAATTAATCTAAAATTATAATACCCAAAAGCCTGATGAAATTAGAAGGCTTTGACCTTTTTCCTAAAGGAAAGGTAGTCTGCCTCCAAGCAGAGAACCAGAGGAAAAGAGATGCATAGGATCAATCCTGCCATTGAAAAAAAAAACCTCATAATATTGTTTCCCTCAAACATGCTTGTCACAATGATGGAACACACAACATTTTCATCTCTGAGCACAAACCTCTAGCAAGCAAATAACTGCTAAATCAGATCCTTCAAATATTCAGGTCCCAAGCCACGAACAGCCAAAAAATCAAAATAGCCACCTTGAATTTAATATGCCATACAATAGGAAGCTAATGAAGACTAGCTAACACGAGGGTAAGAGTAGCATGATAAAGGTGCCCCAGTAAACAGATGAGCAGCTGCATAAGCTGCAGAACACACAAGAAAGTGGCTGGCAACCCCAGAAAAACAGCAATCCCAACCCTATAATACCAAGGTCTGAACTACAGACTTAAAACTTGAAAAGGCAGTCTGAGAAAGTTTCTGGTCAATCATTAGTCTCAAATTGCACACAAACAATATCACAAACATATCTATAAAAAAATTGTACCCAAATCCTTACATTAATGTGATCATCAACTTATTCCACTAACTCTCCACATCCCATATTAACTCTGGGAAACAATCCTATGAGGACTATACAAAACCTAATCATAGTATCTTGCATTTCCTTCTCCAGATTTCTTATTATCACTCTGAGATTCTCCACCTTCCTATAACTCTATCTTAGGAGCAGTCATCTGGTCACCCTTAATAATGAAAGACCTCCTCACATCCTTCTGATAACCTAATGTCAATCAGGATAATCGATAATCCTGTCTACAGCCATGCCTTTCTTTCAGCTCGATACTGTAACGTGCGGTTGAAGATTTCCCGTCTGTAACGTGCTGGGAGCGCACAATTCGGACGCGTAAGGCAATTCAGCGATACAGTCTCCAGTTTCACGCGTCCTTAGCGCTTCTTAAAACAGACGCATAACCCTTTCCGCACGCAGCATGTATATGATATGTAAATGAACGAATTAGCTGTATAATGAAGGAATTAGCTATTCCCCTCCGATACTGTGACGCGCGCTCAGATTATCTCCTTTGTAACCCGCTATTTTGCCGCGTCCTTAACCTGTTAGTTTACCGCTACCCTCTACTTGGTGTTAGTGTGGTGTTAGTGTGGTGTTCGAAAATTAAAATGGGAATAAAGTGTAAAAAATGGTGTAAAAAAAGTGTAAAAACATTGCTTACCTGCCCTGGCCCCGTCCGGTCTCCGGTGCAGCCCCAGTCCTGTCCCCTCCTCCCGAAGCAAAAAAAAAAAAAAACCGAAAAAGTAGCAAGGCTCGGGCCTGCTACGGTAGTCCCTTCTCCCTTCTCCTCTCCTCCCGATTTCGGCGCTCAAGGCGGCCGGGTGGGCGTGCATTCATCCAGGCAGAGGGAGCCGGCGGCGAAAGTGGTCTCCGGCTCCCTCTGCCTGGATGAATGCACGGCCCCCGCCGGCAGCAAATGAATGCCCGTGCGATTTCGGCGCTCATGCCTTGAGCGCCGAAATCGCACGGGCATTCATTTACTGCCGGCGAGGGCCGTGCATTCATCCAGCAGCCCCCGCCGGCAGTGAATGAATGCCCGTGCGATTTCGGCACTCATGTCTTGAGCGCCGAAATAATAATAATAACATAAAATAATAACATAAAAACATAATAACGTAAACCGATGTGATATTTTTTGAACCTCGGAATATAAAAGCAAATAAATAAGCAAATAAATAAATAAAATATGCCATACTGGGTCAGACCAAGGGTCCATCAAGCCCAGTATCTTGTTTCAATAGTGGCCAATCCAAGTCACAAGTACCTGGCAAGTACCCAAACATTAAATAAATTTCAAGCTACTATTGCATATTAATTAATAACAGTTTATGACCTTTTTCCTCTAGGAACTTATCCAAACCTTTTTTTTAAACCCAGTTACTCTAACTGCTGTAACCACAGCCTCTGAAAATGAATTCCAGAGCTTAACTATGTGCTGAGTGAAAAATAATTTTCTTCGATTTGTTTTAAATGAGCTACTTGCTAACTTCATGGAGTGCCTCCTAGTCCTTCTAATATCAGAGAGTAAATAACAGATTTACATTAACTTGTTCAAGTCCTTTCATGATTTTGTAGACCTCTATTATATCCCCTTTCAGTCGTCTCTTCTCCATACTGAACAGCCCTAACTTCCTTAGCCTTTCCCACATAGGTTTGCCATTCTATACCACTTATTTTGGTCGCCCTGCTCTGCACTTTCTCCAGTGCAACTATATCTTTTCTGAGATGCAGCGACCAGAATTGCATACAGAATTCAAGATGCGGTCTCACTATGGAGCGATACAGAGGCATTATGGACATCCTCCGTTTTATTTGCCATTCCCTTTCTAATAATTCCTAACATTGTTTGATTTTTTTGATCACCACAACATACTGAGCAGACAATTTCAATGTATTATCCATTATGATGCCTAGATCTCTTTCTTGGGTGGTAACTCCTAAGATAGAACCTAACATTGTGAAACTACAGCAAGGGTTATTTTTTCTTATATGCATCACTTTGCACTTGTCCACATTAAATTTCATCTGCCATTTGGAAGCCCAATCATCCAGTCTCACAAAGTCCTCCTGCAATTTGTCACAATCAACTTGAGATTTAACTACTCTGATTAATGTTGTCTCATCTGCAAATCAGATCACCTCATTTGTCCTACCCCTTTCCGGAACATTTATAAATATATTAAAAACCACCAGTCCAAGTACAGATTCCTGAGGCACTCCACTGTTTACCTTTTTCCACTGTGAAAACAGACCATTTAATCCTACTTTCTGTTTCCTGTCTTTTAATCAACTTACAATCCACAAAAGGACACCTCCTATCCCATGACTTTATTTTTCTTAGAATACTCTCATGCGGGTCTTTCTTGAATGCTTTCTGAAAATCCAAATATACCATATCTACTGGGTTCACCTTTGTCCACATGTTTATTTACCCCTTCAAAAAATGTAGGAGATCTGTAAGGCAAGGCTTCTCTTGGGTAAATCCATGCTGCCTGTGTCCCATTAAACCATGTCTATCTAAATGTTTTGTGATTTATTCTTTATAACAGTTTCACAATTTTACTCAGCACTGAAGTCAGGCTCACTGGTCTATAGTTTCCCATATCACCCTTTGAGCCCTTTTAAAAAAAAATCAGGGTTACATTGACCATCTTCCAATCTTCAGGTACAACGGATGATTTTAATGATAGGTTACAAATTAATTGAAATAGATCTGAAATTTCATTTTTTAATTCTTTCAGAACCCTGGGGTGTATTTCATCTGGTCCAGGTAATTTACTATTTTTCAGTTTGTCAACCTGATCTACCACATTTTCCAAATTCACCGTGATTTGGTTCAGTTCATCTGAATCATCACCCTTGAAAACCATCTCCGGAACGGGTATCTCCCCAACATCCTGTTTAACTGAAGCAAAGAAATTGTTTAGTCTTTCCGTGTTGGCCTTATCTTCCCTAAGTACCTCTTTAGCCCCTCAATCATCTGTCTTCCTCGCAGGTTTTATGCTTCGAATATATTTTACAAAGTTTTTATTGTGAGTTTTTGCTTCTATGGCCATCTTCTTTTCAAATTCTGTCTTAGCTTGTCTTATCAGTATCTTACATTTAACTTGCCAATGCTGATGCTTTATCCTATTTTCTTCTGCTAGATCCTTCTTCCAATTTTTGAATGATCTTTTGGCTAAAATAGTCTCTTTCTCCTCACTTTTTAGCCATTCTGGCAATTGTTTGACCTTCTTTCCACCTTTCTTAATGCGTGGAATACATATGGACTGTGCTTCTAGGATGGTAATTTTTAACAATGTCCACACCTGTTGCACACTTTTTACCTTTGTAGCTGCACCTTTCAATTTTTTTCTAACTATTTTTCTCATTTTAGCAAAGTTTCCCTTTTGAAAGTTTAGTGCTAGAGACATGGATTTACTTACCGTCCCCCTTCCAGTCATTAATTAAAATTTGATTATGATTATTGCCAAGCAGCCCACTACCATTACCTTTCTCACCAAATCTTGCACTCCACTGAGAATTAGATCTAACATTGCTCCCTCTCTCGTCAGTTCCTGAACCAGTTGCTCCATAAAACTGTCAATTATTCCATCCAGGAACTTTATCTCTCTAGCATGTCCTAATGTTTCACTTACCCAGTCAATATTGGGGTAACTGAAATCTTCCATTATTACTGGAATACTAATTTGGTTAGCTTCCCTAATTTCTCTTAGCATTTCACTGTCCATCTCACCATCTTGGCCAGGTGGACGGTAGTATACTCCTATCACTATACTCTTCTCCAACACACAAGGGATTTCTACCCATAAAGATCTGATTGTGCATTTAGTTTCATACAGGATCTTTATCCAGTTGGACTCTATGCCATCCCGGACATAAAGCACCACCCCGCCACCAAGATGCTCCTCTCTGTCATTGCAATATAATTTGTACCCTGGTACAGCACTATCCCATTGGTTATCCTCTTTCCACCATGTCTCTGAAATGCCAATTAAGTCTATGTCATCATTCACTGCTATACACTCTAATTCTCCTATCTTATTTCTTAGTTTTTTTGGCATTAGCATACAAAACATTTCAAAGTGTGTTTTTTGTTTGTATTAACATTCTGCTTTTCAGTTGACAGGAATAAATTGGAATCGTTTAGCTCAGGTGAGTTTTTAATTATAGGCACTTGGACTACTTTTCTTATTATTGGAACCTCTCTGTTGGGTTGCCCTAACTCTAATGCTTCATTAGTATCCTTCAAAGGTACCTCCCTCTGAACCATGCACTGCTGAGCAACTGTCTGCTTTCTCCTTTGATTTAGTTTAAAAGCTGCTCTATCTCCTTTTAAAAGGTTAGTGCCAGCAGCCTCGTTCCACCCTGGTTAAGGTGGAGTCCATACCTTCGGAAAAGACTCCCCCTTCCCCAAAAGGTATCCCAGTTCCTTACAAAACTGAACCCCTCTTCCCTGCACCATCGTCTCATGGAACAGCCTCTGAGTGAACTGATCAAAGTAAAAACAGTAACAGAATTCAAGAAAGCATGGGATAAGCACAGAGGATCCTTAGTTGCGAGGATGTGATTTCAATTAAGCTCTGTAACAGGAATGGAAAATGGTCAGACTACATGGGCTTTCAGTTCTTTTCTTCCACCACAGTCTATGTTTCTAGGAGTCTAACTTACCTCACTGAATACTGTGCAGACCACAGCTACAAAACGGAGTAAACAACAAACTCCAGAGCTCCAGATTTACAAGCTGCAAAAACAAGCTCCAAACATAGAATTAAGGCAACGTGAACTTATTCCAGTAGTTGCAAACACATTTTAAAGTACAAAAAGAAAACAAGAAATACAAAAAAAAAAAAGTCGAAATAGTGAAGAACCTCCTATATCAATGGAAAATATAACCAAAAGAAAAAAATTGAAATTGTTACAAAAAAAAGCAAGCGAGACTAAAGCAAGACAAAATAATGAGAAAATAAATAAAACCAAAAGAACTAAACACTAAAATTTAGAAAATAAAACAACTGACTTATGTTTTTAAAACTACATTTATTTTCAAATGATTGAATTTGGCAACTATAGACTGATATACACTTTATAATGGAAAACAGTGATCCCTCAGAGATTGGCAAAAGATGATATTGTCTGGAGGCTAATCATTATTCTCCCTCTTGAAGTTTGTATTTTCCACTGTAGTCCACATGAGCTTTCCACATTTGATACTTTCTAGCTAACAAAGCCTATGCTTATTCAACTTTTTAAACTAAGCTGCAAGATTCTTATGAGGGAAGGACAGGTTGTTGTTTTTTTTTTTTTTAGCAGGATATGTGGGAAAGTCAAAGGTGAAAGAATGAGGTGCAAAAAAAAAGCTAATTCACACCTAAAGCTTGAAGCAGTGTCAGCTATGTAATTATAAAACTCTTCCTTTCGCTTGATGGCATGAAAAAACAGAGGAGATGCTCTTAAATAAAACATGACATTCTCTTTTTAAGGTTTGGCGTAGGCTTTAACTAGAGATGGGTACCAAACAACTGTGGTTTAGAATCATCATTCTGCCACAATCCAGGTATTGTCCAGCGAGCAGAGTTTGATTTGCGTAAGAACTATCAAGTTAAAATGAGAAGGCAATGCACCAATGACTTTGTTATTTGTTTCCTGATCTAAGCTGATCATTTTGATGCTATTTACGAGCAGGATACACTAAATCCCAGCCAACAAGAATTATTCAGTTTAGGTTCACCATCATTTCAGTCAGCATAAGCTTTGACAAGATCACTATTTCGTATATTTTTAGTGTTTTACAAAGGCAGGTAGTAAACGAGTGGATATATAACAAAAAAATCAAAACAAAACACAGTAATTTCCTGAACAATGAACTGATATTGTCTGCATTGTAAAAGCTTTAGAGTCATAAAGGGCTTTGGTATTAAAAAAAAAAAAGACAAAAGCTATCCATTTCCTTTATGCAGATACAATAAAGTTATCTTCCCATGACACTGAACTGACTGACTTTGCTCTCTGCTGAAGCCCAAGTTTCATGCAGTTTCACAGACATCCCTAAACGGGACAGAGTAATATCTTTCAAACAAATGTGCATGGCAGCATGTATGTACATGTATAGATAGCTGCAAGCAGATCTATGCAAGTATTTTATAACCTATGTTATTATATACATATTATATATGTGTATCTCTACCCTGCAACATATACATGTAAGCTTATGCGTGAATACATTCAATACGTTGAAACCATATGTATCAATGCATTGATGCACTTACTTTTCCTATTTTAAAAATATGCACACGTATATTTTATGCATGAAAATAGGACTTAAGTCCCAATTTACGTGCGCAAGTTAGACAATTTCAAAACATGTGCATGTAAATTAAATTAACCAGTTTACCAATTAGTTCAACAGATCCCTGGAAATGGGAGTGGTGCCGAGTGATTGGAGAAGAGCAACAGTGGTCCCTCTTCACAAGAGGGACCACTCCTTCTGCAGAGAGGAGACTGGAAACTACAGGCCGGTTAGCCTCACCTCGGTGGTGGGAAAAGTATTGGAGTCGCTGCTGAAGGAAAGAATAGTGAACTATCTACAAGCAGCAGAATTGCTGGACCAGAAGCAGCATGGTTTCACCAAGGGAAGATCCTGTCAGACGAATCTGATAGACTTTTTTGACTGAGTGACTAAGGAATTGGATCAAGAAAGAGCACTCGATGTCATCTACTTGGATTTTAGCAAGGGATTTAGTGTATCCTGCTTGTAAATAGAATCAAAATGATTCTGGCAATCGTTTGACCTTCTTTCCACCTTTCTTAATGCGTGGAATACATATGGACTGTGCTTCTAGGATGGTAGTTTTTAACAATGTCCACACCTGTTGCACACTTTTTACCTTTGTAGCTGCACCTTTCCATTTTTTTCTAACTATTTTTCTCATTTTAGCTGCACCTTTCAACAATGTCCACACCTTTTGATACGGTCCCGCACAGGAGGCTTGTGAATAAAATGAGAAGTTTGGGAGTGAGTACCAAGGTGGTGGCCTGCATAGCAAACTGGTTGAAGGACAGAAGACAATGTGTGATGGTAAATGGAACTTACTCGGAAGAGAGAGCAGTGATGAGCAGAGTGCCGCAAGGGTCGGTGTTGGGACCGGTCCTGTTCAATATCTATGTGAGCGACATCGCGGATGGGATAGAAGGTAAGGTTTGTCTATTTGCGGATGATACTAAGATCTGCAACAGAGTGGATACACCGGAAGGAGTGGAGAGAATGAGACGGGATTTAAGGAAGATGGAAGTGGTCGAAGATATGGCAGCTGAGATTCAATGCCAAGAAGTGCAGAGTCATGCATCTGGGGTGTGGAAATACGAAAGAAATGTATTTGATGGGTGGTGAAGGGCTGATGTGCACGGAGCAGGAGAGAGACCTTGGGGTGATAGTGTCTAACGATCTGAAGTCGGCAAAACAATGTGACAAGGCGATAGCTAAAGCCAGAAAAATGCTGGGCTGCATAGAGAGGGGAATATTGAGTAAGAAAAGGAAGTGATTATCCCCTTGTACAGATCCCTGGTGAGGCCTCACCTGGAGTACTGTGCTCAGTTCTGGAGACCGTATCTCCGAAGGGACAGAGATAGGATGGAGGCGGTCCAGAGAAGGGTGACGAAAAAGGTGGATGGTCTTCATCGAATGACTTATGAGGAGAGACTGAAGAATCTAAATATGTATATCCTGGAGGAAAGGAGGAACAGGGGTGATATGATACAGACTTTCAGATAACTGAAAGGTTTTAATGATCCCAAGACAACGACAAACTTTTTCCGTTGGAAAAAAATCAGCAGAACCAGGGGTCACGATTTAAAACTCCAGGAGGAAGACTCCAGAACCAATGTCAGGAAGTATTTCTTCACGGAAAGGGTGGTGGATGCCTGGAAAGCCCTTCTGGAGGAAGTGGTGAAGACTAAAACTGTGAAGGATTTCAAAGGGGCGTGGGATAAACACTGTGGATCCATAAAGTCTAGAGGATGTGAATGAAGTGAATAGGCATGGGGGTGGCTTTGGCAGCTACTACCTGGTGATTAATACCCATATTCAACAAACTTACATACAGTTAATGCGACTCCAACATTGCTCTATGCTTCAACAGCAAAAGGAAATGTGGATAAAAGGATTTGCCATTCACAAATAAGCGGGGGCATTGTTGCGGCGGTTACTACCCCAAACCAAATAAGCTTGATACTTCACTTTCAATACATATCCAGTGTAGCTCTCTGCTTCAACGGCAGGGGGGAATGAAGATAAGAGGATTTACATACAAACAACAACCAACAAGGACTGAATTGCATAGTCTGGTTAAACAAATAAGTGTGGGAGTAGCTTGCTTGTTACGGCGGTTACTACCTCAAATCAATTAAGCCTGATACGTCCCTTTGAATACATATCCAGCACAGGGAGTAGCTTGCTTGTTGCGGCGGTTACTACCCCAAATCAATTAAGCCTGATACTTCACTTTAAATACATATCCAATGCAGCTCACTGCTTTAACGGCAGGGCAGAATGAAGAAAAGAGGATTTATATTCAGACAACAACCAACAAGGACTGAATTGCACAGGCTGGGTAAACAAATAAGCGTGGGAGTAGCTTGCGTATTGTGGCAGTTACTACCCCTAAGCAATTAAACTTGATACTTCACTTTGATGCAGATTCAGCACTGCTCTCTACATCAATGGTGGGGGTGGAAGGAAATTAGAACCATAAAGTTACCAATAAGGGCCCTGAACTCAGCGGTCAGAGTAACAGATAAGTATGAGAAAAATAAGCGTGAAAGCTTGCTGGGCAGACTGGATGGGCCGTTTGGTCTTCTTCTGCCGTCATTTCTGTGTTTCTATGTAGTCCACCATTTCACCCAGTCCTTCTCTAGGTCATCGAGATCTTCCTGGTTCTTCAGCCTGAACTCCTCCCAGTTTACCCAGACCTTACACCCAGTCAGTACTATACAATAAAGACATTTAATTTCACTTGCACGTGATAACTATAAAGTGTAAAAATACGCAAGGAAGTTGTCAAATGTGCGAACATGTCTTTTAAAATAGCATCTTCTGTGCATAAGTCTTGGCTCCACCCAGGACTGCCCCTTTTTTAGGCACATATAAGTGTGCATGAAAAGTGAAAATATGCACGTATTTTAGTCTTTTATAAAACATAGAATATGCGAGTAGATACCACTTATGCACTTATATGCTAACTTTTACGCGTTTAACGTTTTAAAAATTCACCCCTCAATATGTAGTTGTACAGATTTTTGATCACATACTAAAATCCATGAGCGTGTAGGTGAAAAGGGATGAAAGGGCGAGGAACTGCTGGTCACCATGACATAATATTTTTCACGGAGACATAAGCCAACCTCTCCTGAAAACACCAGCCTCCTACTTGTTTTGGGAATGAGTATAAAACGGTACTGCAATCATGGACAGATAGGTTTCCAATGGTAAAAGTAAATGTGAGTTTTCCTTATTAACACCGCTGCATGAGGTGTTTATTTCATTACTGCTCTCAGTAATTTCAGACAGTGAAATTTCTGATCTGAAAACTTGCAGACTTATCCGATCGAAACTGATTTGATCACAATGCCTGTGAAACAAATTGAAAAAAATAAAAAAAGCTTGCTTATATTTTTCTAATGTCGACACCTTCCCCTCTGGCTTTTTGTCATTTTTCTTTAAAAATGCTGTCCGGAATCACACAGCTGTGTTGAAAACGATTTTAAAGCCTGGCTCTTTTTTGGGGAACAGGCAAGGCTAAGACACACAAATATATATTAGCAAGGGCTCCCAAGCTCCTCATAAAATACTTGTGAATATACATATTTTCCAGTGTGTGAAGTTCCAAGATACAAGCTATTATCAAGTCTTGCTGGGGTGGAAACCGAGATGCCTTTCACGTCACACCTCCATGCACAGCAAAGAAGGCGATGACAACTATTCCTGCCAGATTCTCATCTTCTGCTGAAGAAGGTCGTTTTACAAAACTACGCCACAGAAATACCAGAACCACCCCGCACGCCACGTCCACACACAGGCAGTTTAAAGTTTTCACCCTTTTAGCACTTTTCCACTATTCCGTTGTCCTCGTTTCCCAGGACAGAAAACACTGTAAGACCTGAGGCTCACGGTATTCCAGCCTGCTTTTAGATTCTCCCTTGTGAAAACCAGGCAGCCAAGCAGCTCTATTCCCTGAGGGAGGGAGTGACTGAGCAGCCACGCAGAATGAAAAGGTTTTTAACAAAAGGCGCCCCTCTGTGCAGTGTGCAGTATTTCAAAGTACCCAGGACAAGCAGCAATACGGCCACGAACGCTAAAAAAAGAAAATGTTAATTATACTGGTAGAAGTGTATGGCAGCCTGTGAATATTTTCAGAAATTCAAAAATATTTGTGAAGTTTTTTTGTGCCACTGAAGGCTTCTGATTTTAGGTGTTTATAAATTATAAATTTAGATGGTTGTTTTCCAGCTAATTAGGAGTTCTTTGGGGGTACCAAAAATCTGTGTTTCTCTGTTTTCGTAGTGCAGGTACTATTGTTGGGTGCCTTTTTTTTTTTTATGGTTGAATCATGGAATATGCACAAAAGCACAGCAGAAAATTCAGGGTAGGCAAAGGAGGGATGAGAGTACTAGGGGGATTTGTTTGTCCAATGTTTAATAATAAACACCTATTTTAATATTTTTTGCATCAGGGTGTTTTATCGGGGTTTATCGGTTAAAATCTAAACTCATAAGCCCTAGGTATATGCAGTGTAACAGGGATTACCAGAAGGGCTGTCTTGGCCCAACAGTTTCCTCCTGTTCCTTTCAGCTTCTGGCTTGATCAGAACCGGCCTCTATTCGGCTACTACCAACTCTTCCCAGCCATCGCAGTGACAGTCCTTGGCTAGGGGTCACAGGCCGTGGCTCCCTCTGGAATGTGGCTAATGTGGAGTGATGGTGAGACTCTCTTCCTGTCTTGGATATCCTGAGGAGTGGAGTCCAGACCCAAGGATCAAATCCAGGTCCTCTGTATGGTGATACACATTAATTGCCAATGAGCTGGCCTGCACCAGTAGCTTTAAGGGCTGGCGTGACATACCAGTTCAATAAAAGGTGTCTTTAGAACAGGTACCAGTACAGTGACAAATCCTTACGGTATGCAATCAGAAGTACATTGCTGCTTGGAGCCTTGTCTTAAAACTGGTTTTCTCTCAGTCTGTGCCTATGGAAAATAATCTTCTGAAATCTGAATCTAAAACCTTTGTTAGATACATATTGTAAGCAATTACATATATAATCATATACGATGTCTATTGCAGGAGTCTCCCAGCTCTCAAGTGCTTCTACGTGGGAGTAAGAAACTCCTGCGAGATGGAGTTAATGGCAGAGCCAGAAGAAAGGGCAGGAGCGACGGATTCAACCACAAAGAAGAAATGTACACGTGCGGTTGAGGTGGCTGCACTAGGGAGAGTTAGATGCACGAGTGAGCTGCAGAAAAGCACATTCATGGACAGCTCCAGGATGGACAATGCGATTGTGCAGCTTGTATCAGTCAGCCATGCCAGAAGAAAGCAGAGGACCAGAATCACGTTGGCAAAAAAAAAAAGATGATGAGAGGAGAAGGGGAGACTGTGACAGGAAAATGATAGGAAGGGGAAATGGTGAATGAGAGACCACAAGGGGATGCAAAAAGAGAGAAATATTCCTCCTACCCAGTCTTCTTCCTCTCACGCCTTTGCAAGTTCAGTCCCTCCTGCTAAATTCCACTGCAGTGCTCGTGCATTCCCTTGCATGCACTCTTATGCTCTCCCTTCCTCTGTACATGCACCCCATTACTTGATCACCCATCACATATCCCTACTTCATCCACAACCTTCCCTTATCCTGTTACATGCTTACCTCCCCCACAACCTTTTCAGGCCATAATTGCATTCTTCTAGCAGTCACACATTCATTCTCCATCCCCCCACCCCCATCTTCCTGAAGTCAACAAATCAAACGAGCGATCTCAATATTTCACAGCTTGAAATATTTATGCAAGTGTCGTGTTGATGTTTTGCCAAAGGCTGGGCTAGTGGCTCAGTGGTTATAACGGATACAGGGTGTGCGAGCCCTTAGTGCTACAGCGCGGCTGATGTAGCCTTGAGGGCAGGCCCCATGCTGGCAGCTGGTGAACAAACCCTGTAGTGGGACAGTCTGGAGCTTCACCTTTACCAGCCGCTTCCTCCGCAGGTTGGGCCCTTGGATTCTGGCGGCCAGCAGGACCTAGGTGGGGACCCTAAGGCAGCGGTGGTGGCGAGAGTCCAGAGACACACCAGGGACAAGGTAGACAACAGGTTTATGGAAGTCAGAGGAGAGCCAAAAGTCGGGGCAGTTGGGTGCAGGCTAGAAATCAGATCCAGGCAGGAAGCAAACGTGGTCGGGTCCGGAGCAGAAAGACGAGGGAGACATGAGCCCAGGAGACGCTAAGGACAGGAACAAGGTAAGACAGACTGGACAAGGCTGGGCTGGAAGACAAAACAAGGCAAGGCTGGAAGGTGAGCTAAGCTGGATGAGATAAAACAGGGCAAGGCTGGAAGAAGGAACAGGAACGCTGGCAATACGCACTGCAGGGAATGCGAGATACCCATTGCTGAGGTGATGTCTGGACATCTGAAAGGATCTTTTAAGGGCTGAAACCTATGATGTCACCCAAGGGTGCCGCAGTTTGTTTCCCACCAAGGCCCCTTTAGGTCTGGGCAGCAGACGCATGCCGGTGCAAGGACGGCAGCATCCATGCCACGCGAGTGAGGGCTGCTGTTGCGGCATTCGAAGGCGAGTATGCAGTCTTGCAGGAACATCCCATGAGCCGGAAAACGTAACAGCGGAAATGCTGTGTGAAAGATCCTCAGTTTGATCCCCAAGTTGGATCTTCCTCTCTCTGGATCAGATGGGGCTGGGGATGATGAGGAGGGAGTCATGGTCATCACTTAAGGGTGACAACTAATGGCCAGATTCAGGGCCCATGACTGCAGGGTGCTGGAGGGAGCATTAAAATTGTATATACTAAACTAAACCACTGAAAAATCTATTAACATTTCAAAGAATTCTTAATGTGGGTTTAAAAGCAATACTTGTCAAAGACAGGACAACTGCGAGCAACACTTTTTGATCTCTGCTCTTTTTAATCCCATGTGGATTTTTAATCCCATCCTGTGGATTTTTCTACAAATTCCTAAATGCTAGACAAAAACAAGGAATTAACTGCAGCATACTGACTGGGTAGAAACAAGGAAAGGAGCACTACAGCCCCAACTGCAAACAGAAAGGACCAGAAAGAGAAAAATGGTAAAAAAAAAAAAAAGCCCAGCACATTCCACCATGGCGACACCTAGTGGCCAGTCAAGCAATATCCACATGCCAGGATCTGGAGGGAACCAAGTTCTGTGGTCCCTGGTTGAGTACTGTTGCTGTTATGGCTGGACTAAAGAAGGAAGAGAGTCAAAAATTAAGATCGTGCTCATGGTCACGACTAAGCTAGTAACCTGAGGAAACAGGCGGAAATTGCCAGTCAAAAACCAAAAATAAATAAGTCACATTGCAGGCAGAATCATATATACACACACACACACACATACACACGTATCTATCTGTATATCGCCCTGAAACCAAGTGAACATGAATGCAAAAGAAAAAGAGTGTGAGCAGGAAGCCCAATTCCAAATCCCATCAGTTGAAGGTTTCACTTGTGTCACAGTCTTATCTGCAGATCAGGGATTGCTCTCATATTGCATAAGAATACAGAAAAATAAACCTACTCAAAGGGAGTTACTGGTCCTTACAGACAGGAAACTCAGTCATTTATATAGATTCCAGGGGACAGGCAAGAAATGTTAATAACGTTTCAGAATATTTTTCTTGGAGGTCTTGCTATTTTATAACCTCAGCATACTAGTTTAAGGGATAAAATACATCATTACATTGGGTGATAGTTTTCTAATAGCCCGCACGAGAAAGTCTGCAAACGCGCCAATAAGTTACACCAATTTTCAAAGCAAACTTGTGTGCATATGTTCATTTGAAAATTACCCCATCAAAACTACCTGCTAATTTGTATGCAGAAATTCTCATGAAAATTTACATGCGTACTTTTGAAAATCAAAAAGTATGCATTTAAGTCCCAACCCCTCCCTACCTCCCCCTTTCACTCAGATAAACTTGCAGGACAAACGCAGGTAAGTTTATCCACATATCGTGTGGACGATTTTATAACAGCCGCCTGAGCAAGTTCTCTCATCAAACAATTTTACTCTCTGCTTGCATAGAAGCTCCTTCAAAAACTGTCACTTGCTGTCTCTATTGCTTAAAGCCCAGAAAGGAAACCCTACCAGGCTGTGAACTGCGCTGCCAGTACAATGTTAAATTCCTCATATTATCTTCAACAACCCTAAGCGGCACTAATCATCTAAGAGGCAAAGGCCCAATGCCTTCCCATATACACACGGTACATTATCCGTGTAAACTTTTCAGTCTGCTGCCAAGGCCTTTGGTTCACTGCAAACACAAAAGCAGCTTGAACTAAAAAGAACTCAGGATGCTGGCATGCAAATGAGCGTATGACCCCTTCCCTGCCCTCCCATCCAAAGGCAGATCTGCAGTGTCAGACATGTGCAGGGTTCATCAGCACAGAACCGCTTCCTGTCTAGACTTCAGTGGAGCAAGAGTGTAGTATTACCCTGACATTTCAGAATATTTTTGGGTGATGGAAGCTCTACAAGCCATACGCATTCATGACGTTCTGAACCTAATCAGCAAGCACCCATGGAAAGGATCACACACAGAATGCATGCTCACTGACAAACTCAGCTAGGATGTGTTAAATCAGTGTTTTTACACTACCAGCCCACAGTCTTCCGGGGGAACATGCTCACGGTGTATTTTATTCGCTGTTAGTTTCTGCAGTATTTTATGGTAATATCTGAGGGGGTGGAAGTTTGTCTTCCACATATGCTAAGATTTTAACACTATGTATGCAAGAAATGTTATATACAAAAAAAAATAGTTATGTTTTTAGCAGGGAAGACAATAAAACATGTCTCTGGGACGTCAGCTTGAATTTATATTTTTCCAAGGATCTGAGGCAGAAGTGTCTTTCCTTTTCTTCTCATGCATCGCTAAAGCTTTCTTAAAGACAGGCAGTTTTTAAGTGTGTTATTTTTGGTCCATGTTCTTTGTTATATATATACATCATCCTCAGTCTGTCTCAGCTTGCCAGCAAGACCACCGATATAGCCATACAGCAAAAGCGCTATGATCAGCCCAGGGAAAATAGTTTACCAACTCTCTCTCTCTCTAATGACGTCTAGTTCGCATTTCAACTGCTTCGCTTTATGTGGGTGGAAAAGCTGACGTCCAGATATATTATTCAGATGGCTTATCGTGCATTCCAAGTCTGCGAGGTTGGCCTTATTCCTCTCCTCTTCATGAGCAGCCTACTTTAATTAAAAAAAAAAAAAAAATGGTAGTTGCTGGGAAACTTGGGATCTGAAAAGGCACCACATTAAAACTTGGGGGTGGGGAGGGGAATAAAAACCTCCCAGATTTGCTTAAATTGTCATCTTATTGCAATGTGAGAAAGGATTATACCCTGTCTTGGAACAGAAGGTAGTTCTGTCTTCCTATCTGCTCATTCTTAACCTTCTACTGAAGAAAATTAATATTTTCATACAATCTCGAGACTCCTGTCCTAGAGAAAAAACTGTGAGAACTGCCCTGTGGGCTTCCAATCTAACTATAATAAAGAGGAATGTTGCTCCCCCACACCTGAATCAAAGGTATGCAAATTAAACTCCACCCCCTCCCTCCCAGCTCCACCACTCTCCCTCTGTATGGAAATGAACTCCACCCCCCTCTGTCCCTGTACTTTCAGCTCTGCCCAATCAACTGTCTACTACCAAATATGGAAATTGAGATCCGCCCCTCTTTCTGTCAGTACTTTCCAGCTCTGCCCAATCTCTTTGCTACTACCACACAGTAAAACCCAATTCTCAGCCTGCACTCTCTACTACCAAACATCTCAATTACACATTTCCTACACTTCACAGCATTTCCCTGGCCTTGGACGGGCTTTTACTACTAGTCCAGGGGCGGATTGCCCTATCGGGGGATCGGGCATCCCCCGGTGGGCCGGTCACTCTAGTCACATGGTCTGCCGAGCGCGGCTGTGACAGAGCCGCGCTCAGCAGACCACGTGGTATCTCCTGGGCCGGCCTGAGCGGCGAATCCCCGAGGCGGTCGTCATCGGGAATCCGCCCCTGTACTAGTCTATTTATATAAAAGTTTTGTGTCGGTTGGTCAGTCCGTCATGTCTGTCTGTGACCACCGAGAGCAAGCTGAACAGTGGAAGGTGCACTACGCAAAGACAATGTGCTCTGTCTGCAAAGCACTGTGGGACTGAAAGACAAGATGACAACTGTCATTCTCTTACAAACATTCTTCATGCCAATTTCAAAATCAACTTAAAACCCTGTGCAGGAAGAATAACTCCCCTCACTCTTACTCATTCATTTCCCCCCATTCCCTTACTCTATTTCACCCCCCAACCCACCTGATCTCCTCGCCCGGGTTTACTTCCCTTCTCCTTAATCCCATTATGTACCCTCATTCACCCTTCCCCATACACTTATTTTACTCCCACTCCCCTCAACTCCTTCATCCCACCTCCCCACAATCCCCTCACTCCCCCACAATCTCCTCACTCATCTCTTTCACTCTAACTCCCCACAATCCACTCCCTTCTCCCTCCCCCAATCTCTTCTCTCTTTCACTCCCTCCTCGCCACAATCCCCACTCACCTCCATCATCTTACCTCCCTACAATCCCCTCACAATCCCTTCATATCCTTCATTCCCACTCCCACCCCCAAAATCCCCTCAACTCTTTCACTCCCACTCCCTACATGCTCCCTCCCCCAATTCCCTAACTCACCTCCCTCACTCCCATCCATCCACAATCCCTCACCTCATTCACTCACCCCCCCCCCCCCAGAAGAGAAGTGAAACTGGTGGCAGGTGAGCCAGCATGGTATTTCTTTTCTGCACCCCCTCAGCGACTGCCGTAAGCCCCTCACTCACCCTCCATGTTCTGAAAGAGGAGGATCACAGCCTTGCAGCGCATTGGGCCACTTCCTCCTCCTTAGCGGCTGGTGACTGAATAACGTCATTCAGGCACCACCAGCCAAGGAGGAGGAAGCAAGCCCAGGATGTGCCAGACTGCAGTCCTCTTCCTCTTTCACAACATGGAGCGTGAGGGGAGTGGGACCATGACAGCGACAACCATAGGGGTGAGGGGTTGTGTGTGGGGGGGGGAGCGTGGATAGGAAATAATGCGTAGTCCCACATGCCACAAATGAAGCTCCTCGTCCAGGGGAAGTGCAGGGGCAGGAACACAAAGGGCAAGCAAGCAAGAAGAGCCTACATGTGCTCCAGGCCCTTCTTAAGCTTGCTGGCGGCGGAAATTACACCTTAAACTGTAGCACTTGCTAAGTTAGGAGATGGGGAGCAAGCAGGGGGAAGCGTCATTGCCAGCAGTGGCCTGATTTTTGGAGGGGCGCCATGGCCACTGCGGTTCGCTCTCTTTTAACACCTATGAGCCGTGGCATCAAGGGGCAACAAGGAAGTTACCCAATGGGATGAGGAGAAAAGCTGTGGCTCAGAGGCAGGTAGCAGGGATGAAGGGGCAACAAAGAAGAGAACAGAAGCAGCAGGAAGGAAGAAATGGGATGCGTAGAGATGGGGGGCAGTGATGGTGCTGGTCTGTGGAAGCTGGAACATTATTATCCCACCACTCTTTACGCCACTAAGCGATGTGGTTATTTCTACCATGGACAGGTGTATGCAGCGCTCACTAGAGTTGCCCAATGGGGGAAGTCAAATATACTATTGCTGCCAGACAGAGGTTCTCTAAGTTTTAATATGCTTTCTGTTAGTTAATGAAATAACCAAATCAAAGTATGGCCAAACCCTCTTTCACTACACAAATCAAAACCAGAACTAGAAACAGGACAAACTGAGCACTTATCTCCCAGAAAACTAACACTTCAAAAGCTCTTATTGTCTGGTATCATACAGCATGGCAATCTGCCAGCGGACTTGGCTAAATGGCACCCTTTATAATCATCTACCAGTTTCGTTTTTAACGGTCTTATTGAAGAATATTCAAATCATCAAGTCCAAAAAACTGTTTTCAAGGCAGTTTTTACAGCATAATTTCCATGCAACTGCAATAAAAAAAAACAAAACACTTACCTCACGCTGCTTCTCAGCAAACAATCTTATGACGAATATCGCGCCCTAGCTCATTTATAATGTGCCGAGAGGAGAATTCTGTTCGCAGGATGGCTTACATCCAACGCCGGCTCTGAATATAGCCCAACGCTGCAGCGTTTCGGTACAGTCATGCCTACTACTTAGTATCATGACACTGTAGTCGGACTTCGAATAAGAGAATGAGACAAGAAGTGACTAAGCCGAAAAGCTGCAGCCCTTAGACTGTAAACCTCTGGGGACAGGGAAATACCTACAGTCCCCGAATGCAATCCACTTTGAAATGACAATAGTCAGAATATAAATTAAATAAACATTGGTGGGGGCTGGGGATGGAGGATCACTGGGGCAATAAGGAGGATAAGGGAGAACGGGGGCCCTCTCTTTCTAACCCCTCCTCCGCCTCTCAAGTGGTGATCCTGGTCTATCCTCGGCTGCCCCCACCCCCCACCGTTCTCATTCCCCTCCAGTGGTCCTAGAGATCCTGTCTAACCCCCAAATCCATGGTGGTCCTCGAGTCTCCCTTCACCTCAGTGGTCACTAATGTCCCCTCCCTATCCATTCACTCACTCTCCTAATCCTCCACTGCTCATTTTCATTCCAAACCCCCACCCCCCTCCAATCCCTTCATTCACTTTCCTCTCCCCATTATCCTCTCATTCACTCTCTTGTCCTTTCTCCTCCCTCACTGTGGTCAGCCACGGCAGAAGTGGCAAGGTTCAGGAAGCCTGCACCATAAGTGGCTGTGGGAACTGGAAGCTGACACATAAGAACATAAGAACATGCCATACTGGGTCAGACCAAGGGTCCATCAAGCCCAGCATCCTGTTTCCAACAGTGGCCAATCCAGGCCATAAGAACCTGGCAAGTACCCAAAAACTAAGTCTATTCCATGTTACCGTTGCTAATAATAGCAGTGGCTATTTTCTAAGTTAACTTAATTAATAGCAGGTAATGGACTTCTCGTCCAAGAACTTATCCAATCCTTTTCTAAACACAGCTACACTAACTGCACTAACCACATCCTCTGGCAACAAATTCCAGAGTTTAATTGTGCGTTGAGTGAAAAAGAACTTTCTCCGATTAGTTTTAAATGTGCCACATGCTAACTTCATGGAGTGCCCCCTAGTCTTTCTATTATCCGAAAGAGTAAAAAACCGATTCACATCCAATAGCAGTAAAAGGAATGTGCCCCCTGTGTTTTCAATTTTGGCCATTCTCTCTCTCACAGCCTCCTCAGTTGTGCCAGGAAATTAAGCAAAAACCGAGGTCATGTTGCTGTCCTTGTCTGAGGGTAAGCAGCTCCAACACTCTCTGCTCTGCTTCTTCTGGGAGGCCAGAAGTGATCCGTGTCACCACCGGCTTTGCTCCGTTTCTGCGAGGGAGCCAGAACTGATTTATACCACTGGCTCTGCTCTTCTTCCTCAAGTCCCAGAAAAAAGGTAGCAAGACACCGGTTCTTGGTCATTCTGCCAGAAATTAAAACCTGAGTAACAGCACAGAAGAGGGTTGAATGAGCACCAGTTTGAACCTTGTGAGCAGCAGTGCCAATCACGAAGGCCAAATTTGAAGCTGTAAGGATCAGCACTACTGCTAACAAGTTACAATTTTGTGCTAATTCAATCCTTTTTTTTTTGTGTGTCTGCTATTTCCTTCGCAGTGTCTGTTTCCGGATCACACCCTCTCCTCCTGTTCCCTGGAGAACAACAGGCAGTGAGGGGCTGAATTAGGGGGCAGAGTGGCTGTTCTCTGCCCCTCCACTTCCTTGCAGACAGCATGGAGGGGAAGGGCTGGAGCACTCCAGCTGCTCTGCTAGTTAAGTCTGAAAATAACTGGTGAAATTCTCTTACAGGCTGTTCCCCCACAAATTAAGACCTGAACCTCCCCCTCGGCTGCCATTTCATCTGCTCTCCTCTTTTTCGTTCTGTCGTCTCTTCCCCATTGTGATCAATGAGCTATAAAAGAAAAATAGCCATGAAACTTTACAGAGAAAATCTTAACTAAATTTCAAAGTGGTTTACTTGGTAAAACATGTACTTATACTTAGGGACCTTCATTTTCAGTTATTTTATTTTTCTTGGGAATTTATCAGTGTTTATTACAACAAAACGTATATAACCAGCACAATGTCATTTTTTCCCCCTGATTTCTCCCATTTTTTTCTTGTTGTAAGAAATACTGATAAATTCCCAAGAAAAATAAAATAATTGAAAATGAAGGTCCCTACCTATACTCAACAGGCTGTCATCATCTATAGTGTTTCACGACATTCGCAGCGCCGTACAAACACCACACACTAAAGACAGTCAGTCCCTGCTCAACAGAGCTTACAACGTGCATTGCTTTTTAACTGTGCATCTCATAAATGTACTCAGTTTTGAGTTGTCATCTATTTTCTTTTCCTAATTGATATGCACTGAAAAAAAAAGCCCTTGTCTTTTCATGCTGCTCAGTTGTTTGCACGTTTCCTTTCTAGATCCGTTCCTGTAAATCACACTTTAACATCTTATCAGCTCAGCTAGGCCCTTCAGCAAAAAAAAGCTGAAACCCATGATTCCACATCTCTCACAGCCTCCAGGAAATGAATACTATTTCCAGGTTGGCAAAGCAATCATGCCACTGAAATGAGGTAATTCATTTAAAAACAGCAGTTTCACATTCTGTTCCTCATGCTTCGGATGCCAGGCAGTAGACATCTTATCATGCCAGCTGGATGCCATGAATTTCCTGGACTGAGCGCATCACAGTTGTCACTCAAAGGGCAGTCATGGCTTGATTTCTTTGGCACCAGGCTACGCATCCCGAAATGTCTGTAGACGTCACTCTGGAAGCTTATTTACTCTCATCCCCCTGAGGTTTTCATTTTCAAAGAAAAAAACCCGCAAGCCCCAACAGTTGGCCCATATACATATACTTGTACAGGGGAGACCCAGAAACATGTAGAGCAGCAGGTTAGCAAGAAGGGTAGGAATGGGTGTTAATTAGTCCAAGGTCAAAAATTCATATGCAAGCTGAGATAGCAAGTTTGCTTACCTTTAAACAGGGTCCTTCATAGAGAACAGAATGAATTAGCTATAGAATGTGGGTAATGTCATCCGTTGGTGCCAACACAGACTCAAGCTCTCAGGGCGCTGCCTTGTGAGCCCCTCAGTCTCTTTCAGATCTTAGGCTTTAGCAAGGCAGTCAACTCTCCAGAAAGGCAGATGGATATCAAGTATGGCTAATTCATCCTGTTGTCTACTGAGAATCCTATTTACTGGTAAGCAAACTTGCTTTTTCCATTGACTAGCAGGCATGAATTAGCCCTAACACATAGGGAGTTCCAAGCTGTGATGCAGAGCAAAGCAACTATTGAAATAAGCAACCTACACCCCACCAGTTAAGAGTGGACTACTGGATGACCAGGCTGTGCAAAATTGCTTGTCCAAAGATACTGTCCCTTCAAGACATGTTATTGCGACTGTAGTGGGACATGAACTGATGACCAAGCAGCAGCTTTGCAATTGTCTTCAATGAAAGTGGCCCTTAGATGAATCTCTGGAGTTGCCATGACTCTCACTTGATGAGCTTTGACAGCCTGTAAAGGTCGGTATATAAAAACTCTAAATAAATAAATAAATAAATAAATAAATAAATAATACAATCTGCTAGCCAATTAAGAGTTCTTTTGGCAACTGCCTGTCCCAGTCTACTGGGTTCAAAGAGTGCAAACAGCTGAGAAGCTTGATGATGAGATTGAGTGCTTCTCAAGTAATACACTAGGGCTCTCTTGCGGTCCAAGAAGTGAAGAGCTCTCTCTCCTCTGTGTGCCTGCACACAAGCAGCACAATAGTTGGGTTAATCTAGAATGCAAACACCATTTTGGGAAGGAACTTAGGGTGAGCGCACAGAACCTCTCTCTTGTGAAAGATTGCAGGTATGGTGTCGCGATGTAGCATGCTATTTTGTAACTAGTCTTGGTAATGACATTGCTGCTCCCTAGTGGACAAGGCTGAACAACTGGATTCTAGGCAAGAGGGCTATAGAGTAGAATTACTTGGACTGAGATGCTCTCAGGGAGAGAAATGGTTGAGGCAGGACTAACCTATTTCCTCCCCTGTAGATTCCCCACAATGCCCAGAATAGGATTCCCAATAACACCAGAAGTAGGATTCCCCTCTTTATCCTTTACTTTCTGGACATAACCAAACGATAAAATTCATACCAGACAATAACTTAATGTAATATTTTATGTTTTAATAAAAATTCCCTTCGACAAAATGTATGGGGAGGGGGGCTGTTGTATAATATAAAGTACAACCAAGACCACCCCTTTGCCTAATTGACATGAATTTTTGCTTCCTACCTTCTAAGTCCCTGTTAAACATTACATTTACTAAAGCGAAGCAACAGGTTTCTTTTCCTATGTTCACTTTCCTCTTTCACATATAGGCATCTAAGAAATGCAGGTTTAAACCTATGGGGGTCTTCCTTTTTTTGTTAAATCTTCCCCAGTACAGAGCAGATCTGGTAACAGCCACTTGCTAAGAAACTCACCAGGCTAACTTCCCAGTCTTTACTCTTCTTAACAGCATTAATTGTGTCGTAGCACTCAACCCCAATAGCTGTCCTGCAAATGTGGCATTCACAATCATGCAAAGCTCACAAAAACATTTTTATTAACTCTTACACAGACGCTTTCAAGTTAAGAAAGTTGCTACAGCTCTCAAATATCTGAACAGTAATTAAGAGCAACTACTGCCACAGGCTGCAGCTCCCAAACTCTTTATTTACAGTTGCATTGAAACAAAAGAAAATTAAGACAGAGGCTTCTGTATAAAACTTACTAGCTGCTGGTTTATCTGCTTAGACATAATTAATATCCTCCCCCCCCCCCCAAAAAAAAAAAAAAATAACTTCAGTGTTAAACTTTCCCTAGATAGTTACTGACTCCAAGCTTCTAAACATTTTCTGATTTCCTTAAACAGCTCTAATTATTTCTTACCAATAACCCTTTTCCTTAATCTCTTTGCAGAGTTTATAGCCAGGACAAAATATATCAAAACTATCATGTAAACTTTTTTTTTTCAATATATCTTTATTGAGGAATGCAACAGCAACAAACAGTGGAAGACAAACTAAATCATCTAGGCAAGTGGTTCTCAAACATTTTTCTGTCGGGACACACCTGACAGATGGTCCTCACATGCATGACACACTGAACATATGATCGTCATGGGGCTAAATGTAAACATATATTCTGCATCTACAGGATCCACCTGACCCCCCCAACAATGGATACAGAACAGAACTAGGACATTCCCCGTTCAATTTACCATACAAAAAAGATATTTCTGGTGTCATCTCAGTAACAGCAACATAAACACTAAGCTCTTTCCTGCTCTGCTCTGGGAAACTATGTGCAGGGGAGATGGGAAATGTAGTTCTCCTCAGTGGCCATCTTGGTTCTATTTCCTTAGGAAATATTTAGATTCTACCTTGTGATTTAAAGAAAAAGTTTACTTCTGCAATAATGCAGCTATTGCTTAATCCATCACATATGGTGAATATGACACCAGAGCCTGTAACTTGCAAACTCATTGTGCCAAAATGACAGCAACAAGAAACAATACTATCCAGGTAAGAAACTTCAAGTCCACTTACTCAAGAAGTTTGAAAGGAGATTTCATGAGTTGAATAAGGACCACAATGAGGTCCCAAAGCACTGGAACTTTAATGACTCAAGGCTTGGAATGCCACAAACCTCTCATGAGGTTTGATACTAACGGATGGAGGGAGATCTGAGCTCCTTCTACCTTCTGGTGATATGCTGCAATGGTACTTCAATGAACTTTAACTGAAGAGGTGCTTAGCCCTGAGAATGAGAGGAAGAATAGATATTGAAGTAAGTCCCTTGGGATGGCTGTACAACATAATGGCACCTGCAGCACCTCAGATATGTACCAAAGTGACATCATTTCAGCAAGGCCTTCCAGTTTTAAGTCTATGGAAGGCAGGGCAGGAGCAGGTGGGTATCACTCCTGCCCTTTGGACTTTGTGGCCTTATGGATGGCATACGTAGGGGCTGGGGAGGTACCTGGCCCCGGAAATGACTAACAGGGTGGGAGTGTCAGAAGAACCCATGGAGGCCCAAGAGGGAAAGTCTAGGCCTCAGCCTTGATTTTTAGTGGGTGGGAGGGAGAGGGCTAGATGCTTCTGGGGAAGCCCTACAGATGTCTGGTTAGGGGGCAGGAAGGGGATTAGAGGGGCTCAGTTTGTTTTTGTTTTGGGAGGTAGGTTTTATTAATTTTTTTTTTGGTTCGGGAAACAAACCAAACTGAAAAAACATTAAATGAACCAAAAAGAGCCCTGCTCCTTCCCCGAAATAAAAAAGCTGAAAATTTTTCAGTTGCACATCCCTACCATGTACACTTTTTAATTTTTTGCTACTAAAACCTGCCATCCTTGAGAAAAACTAACATTAACACAGACTGACGTGAGTCCACTTGAGCATAAGAACATAACATATGCCATACTGGGTCAGACCAAGGATCCATGAAGCCCAGCATCCTGTTTCCAACAGTGGCCAATCCAAGACAAGTACCTGGCCAGTACCCAAACATTAAATACATCTCAAGCTATTATTTGTTATTAATTAATAGCAGTTTATAGATTTTTTTCTCTAGGAACTTATCCAAACCTTTTTTAAACCCAGTTACACTAACTCCTGTAGGCACATCCTCTGGCAATGAATTCCAGCTATTTAGGTTGAAGAGATTATTCACTTATATTGATAATGCTTGATGTGTGTACTTCATTTTTTTTATAATGAATTTTCTAATTTTTCCTTAATTTGTGACTTGGATTCTTGAAATTATGGACTTATGAGATTGATCAGTGATAATTGTAGATTTCATTGATATTCTAATTTCTTTGTAATAGCTTATGTGGCTGTTTTTTTCTTTTCTTTCGCAAGTATTTTATTTATATTATTTGAAAATCATAAATTTAAAAAACCCACACAGATTAAATGTCTTTTCATTGACTCTGGACATGTGACGTCTATATACTGTCAACATCCAAGTAAAACCAAGCTTTTTTTCATTATTGCACCCATAAGCATCATGGAAGTCCTTATTACTGCCAACACATATGCTGTCTAGGATTTATTACCCCAAAAGCAGTGTGAACAATATCCTCTAACTTCCAGCCACACACAGTAGGATGTCACCACCAACTTCAATCAGCAATCCTGTCTTGGTAACTCACAAAGTCAGCTTCTCAGCAGGGTAACAAAATAGGCCATTGTCAGAGTACCACTGTGGTAGAAGTTTCTTTAACTTTGTGGGTTATGAAATATGATTCATTGTTAAAATCTGATTTTCCAATAAAGCCAGTTTATGATGATGAAATTAAACACAGTGAACTTCAACAATGTCCGGTGTTCAAGACACTGAATTCTAAATAGGAACAAATAATATCCCCATCTTATATTGATCGCCTATATACCAAAATAAGGTTTTGTTGCAACATATACATTGTTCTTCACTAATCCACTATTTTTTGCATCTCTATTTGGTTAGATGAAACTCAAATAACAAAAGGTGTATGTTGGCTCTCTGAAACCACCTATGTGTTGTAATTTCAATGAACAAATGTTTCTCACAGTACAACGCCCTCATAAACAGTGACTTCTTTTAATTATAGAGAATATATGGTATGTCACCACTGTTTGAACCTCCCAGTTCCCATTCGGGTGAAGTTTGGTCTCAATTCTGCAAACTTCTTGTGACAAATATATGGAGCTATTTGACCTGTAGTATTCTCCCTCATAATGCAAGAGTTCTGCATTAACATTACTTTGGCAGGGGTGTTGCATACCTTCACATTTCACAGAATACAGGCCAGATTTAACATTTTCCTGAAATTTAAAAATTGGGCAAGATTTCCATGGTGGTTTTCACCTAGTATTTTGCCTGCATTCTCTTCTCTATACAATTTTTTTACATTCTGCAAACTGCAGAAAATTAAATCCTTTGGCAAAAAATGTGTGATTTTTAAACCTGGGCAATTAATTGGACTTACTGGGTTTTTGTCCCTGTTTTGCCTGAACTTAAATCTGATCATAGGGAGTGCAATGCAGAAATTACTTCTTACATAATAATTTCCTTTTCTTTAATGAAGATAGAGGTTCATAACCCACTGGTGTGGATCCACCTATCCACGGTATGCCACGGTATATATATACACCCCTGCACCGACATCAGCCTACCAATATTCTCTGCAAAAGCCAACTGTGGACAAACTAACAAAACTTGATTATTTATTTAGGTGTTTTATATATCGTCATTTCAAAAGAAGATCACAACAGTTTACAATATATATTCTTAAACAATATTTACTAACTGGGTCAACAATCAAGTTTTAGGTCACCATAACATCAGGAAGGAAATCAAGGACGTATTTATACATTTTCTAGGTTAATATAACATTGTTTAGAAATTCTAAATTTTTCTAGCAATACACTTTACTTTGTTCCATTCTTAATGCTCATTCAACTAAGTATGTCTCTAGTACTGATGGAGAAGTTATCGGCATATTGTTGTTTTATGTTAAGTCATAAGCAAGTCTAGAAAGCCATGTATTTAGATCATTATTAACAGATAAACATTCCAGCCCTCAGCTAATAGGAAACCACCTAGCTCAGACGAGTGCAATAATACTACAACTCCTCCAAAACGCTACTGCTCGCATCCTCACCAATGTCAATAAGAGAGACCACATCACTCCCACCCTCATTGATCTCCACTGGCTTCCCATTCACTCACGAATTATTTACAAGACCCTCACCCTCATCCACAAAAGTATTACTAACGAACACTACAACTGGCTAAACCCACCCTTCCTCCCCCGTACCTCCACAAGACCCACCCGTGCTTCCCTCCGTGGAACCCTTATCCCTCCCTCCATAAAATCCACTAGACTCATCTCCACCACCAATAGAGCCCTTTCCCTTGCAGGCCCCTCCCTCTGGAACTCTATGCCTCTTGACCTACGTACCGAAACCTCCACACCTACTTTCAAAAAGAAACTCAAAACCTGGCTTTTCCTCCAAGCATACCCCCTTTCCTCATCAGCTCCACCAACTAACATGCTAGCCCAACCCTCATCTCTCTCCAACATCCCCCGTTCAGGTCCTACACCCAATACCCTCCCCTTCTAATGATTCATACAATTTTGTATATAACAAGTGTACATATTTCTCCCTCGAATCCCAATTCATATCTTATCCCCCTGTGTCTGTTTGCACCCCCCCCTGCCCCCCCATTTGTCTCGACTACCCCCCTCCATCCCTCCCTTTAGTTATTTAGTTATTTATTCTGTTACTGCGTTTATGTTATACACCGTTCTCTGTAAAGGCTACGCCTATATATCTTTTGTTGTAAGTTACTTGTAAACCGGCACGATGTGCAAACGGTTGCCGGTATATAAAATTAAATAAATAAATAAATAAAAATAATACTAGTCTAGGGAATGGATCAACAACCAGCAACTCCTAGAACACACAGCCATGCAAGAGGACAATTATAATCATCTGGTAACAAAGGGCGGGAAGGTGGATCCAGTTACTTACCGTATATTCATGTTATGGAAATCCTGATGTAATTTTTAGGCGAAATATGGCGTAACTTTATCTTTAAGGTTTCTCTGACTTTATCTTGTTTATCGTAAAAACTTAGTATAGTTAATACTAATAATTTAAGGAGATGTTTATTAGAATTAGGGTTTAATGTATATTTTGTATTTTTTTTCCTTACTTTGCAATCTTTTGTTTTTAGTGTTTTTTCTTTATTGATGTTTTTATTTTATTTACCAATGTTATTTAATTGTTTTTATCTCCGATTTTTATTTTTACCTCTTTGAATAATCTTTGTAAACCGTTTTGGTCAACTTTTTGTTTGTGAAAAGACGATATAAAAATGTTTCTAAATAAATAAATAAATAAATAAATTATCAGGTAAGTAGTAATTTCTCCTTTCTTAGCATTCAGATAGGTGGATCCATACCAGTGGGATGTACCAAAGCTACTCCTGAACAGGGCAGGAGGCTGCCCACGGTCCGATCAATACCACATGTGTGAAGGCTGTGTCCTCCCGGGCCTGCACATCCAAGCAGTAATGCCTGGAAAAGGTATGTGAGGAGGACCATGTCACAGCTCGGCAAATCTCGACGGGAGACAGCAATCTAATCTCTGCCCATAACACTGCCTGAGCCCTAGTTGAATGAGCCCTAACCTGACTAGGCAACAGCTGCTCAGCATCCACATATGCGGCCATGTCTACCTCCTTAATCATGCATGCTATTGTAGCCCACGATACTGGCTCACCCTGTTTACTCCCACCATGGAGTATAAACAGCTGGTCTGTCTTCCTGGAGGTTCAGAAACTCTAAATACCTCAAGTTATGCCTCTTGACATCCAAGGTCCGTAACAGGTGATATTCATCCACATCTCTCTCTCCCTGTCCAGAGTCGGCAAGGAAATTGACTGATTCAAGTGAAAATCAGAGACCACCTTTGGCAAAAAGGACAGAACAGTATGCAACTGTATCATCCCCAGAGTCACTCACAGAAACGGCTCTTGGCTCCTCCTGGCGATTGATGTAAGCCACTGTCATCGCATTGTCTGATATTATCCGGACTGCTCGACCCTGCAATCAGTCAACTAATCGTAATCATGCTAACTGGATGGCCCGGGCTTCCAGCCGACTGATGCTCCAGCACCCTTGCATTGTCAACTCCTGACAGTGAGACCCCGAACCTTGGAGGCTTGCATCCATTGTGAGTACTAGCCAGTTGAGTGATTATAGGGAAACCCTCTTCTTTAGATGGTCCACTTGCAACCACCACTGCAGTTGGTGAAGCCGGTAGGTGAAGCCGAATAGAATAATATTGAGACTGTGGGCTCCAATGAGCCAACAGAGTGCACTGAAGAGGGCGCATATGTGCTCTTGCCATGAAACAACCTCTAGAGTAGTCGCCATCAACCCAAGCACCTGTAGATAAGACCACACTGTCGGATGTATTGTTTCTTTAATAGTTGCATCTGCGCCATCAGCTTCTGAATGTGGCCCTCGGCAAGAACACCCTGCCTTGCTTCGTGTCGAACCGAACATTGAGATACCCTAGAGTCTGGGATGGCTGTAGATTGCTCTTTATTTTATTTTATTTATTTATTTGTTTTTCTATACCGACATTCAAAATGGAATATCACATCGGTTTACATGGTAACTCGTGGGATAATTTGACAACAGGTCATATTATCTTTACATCGTAACAGCATATTATCTTTACATCGTAACAGCAACAGCGTCATATTATCCTAACAATATTACAGAATAACATTAATAAACAGTTTGGAAACTCATTTGGAATATTATGTAGCAACGTAACTGCATTAGATCATTGAGGTCTTGGCCAAATTCAACACCCAACCTAGTTCCTGAAGCAAGGAGATCACCTTGCATGAGACCCAAAAGCTCTCTTCTAGACTCTTGGCCTGAATCAGCCAATTGTCTAAGTACGGGTGAACCAGAATGCCATCCTTTCTCAACACTGCTGCAACCACCACCATAACCTTGGAAAAGATTCTGGGCATGGTGGCCAACCCAAAAGGCAGCACTCAAAACTGATAATGTCGCCCCAAAACAGCGAAACGCAGAAACCATTGATGCTCCAGATGGATGGGACTATGAAGGTATGCCTCTGACAAATCCAGAGACGTCAGAAGCTCCCCCGACTGTACTGCCATTATCACTGAGCATAAAGTTTCCATGCGAAGACAAGTCACCCACAAATGACGGTTGACTCCCTTGATCTAGGATGGGGGCAAAAGGAGCCCTCCTTCTTGGGCACAATGAAATAAATGGAATATCAGCCCATATTTTCTTGTGACATGGGCACTGGAATTACAGCCCACAGGCTGAGGAACCTTGACAATACACACTCCATTGCTTGTCTCTTCTGCAGAGAGTTGCAGGAAGATACCATGAAATGTCCCGAGCGACACTGAGAAACTCCACAGCGAAGTCATACCTTATCACCTCTTGACCCCCTCTAAGAGTTAACACCCTATATCCTGTTCCTGGGGTAGGTCAACAAAACTTCATTGAGAGGTTCAGGGGGCACCACTATCCGTGCCTGCACCCCTTCTGGGCTGCCTAGGATGAAAGGACTGAGACCTACCCAAAGGCCAAGTCCTCCGAGAAGCCGCCCTTCTGTAGGGCTGAAAGCATCTGAAACGTCTAGAACAAACTCTAGTGCCGAAGTAACACAAATGTCTGTTTCTTATCGCCTGGCAACGGAGGAACCTGGGATTCACTGCACTTATTGGCCATTTTTTCCAGCTCACTCCCAAACAAGAGTGATCCTTTAAAGGGCAATTTTGTAAGATAAGACTTCAAAATTGTATCGACTGACCAATTCCTGAGCCATAGCTGACACCTGGCTATTATTACTGAAGCCACCCCTCTGGCTGAAGTGCATATTAGATCGCAGCCCGCATCTGCCAAAAAGGCAGCTACCGTTTCCTTCACTATCCTGGAATTCATACCAGATTCATTGACTTCCTGAGAGAGAAGTAAACAAGAGAAAGCCACCAGGGAGCAACAATAAAATATCTGCAAATTCATTGCCATCACTTCAAAGGCCTGCTTAAGGATGGCCTCAATTCTTCTATCTTGTACATCCTTCAATGCCGCTCCCCCTTATACGTGGATAGTCTGCTTGGTAATGGCACACACAAGTGCATCCCATTTCAGAAAGCACAATTGCTCCCTTGCAGCCAGATCCAGGGAGTGCAGCTCTTCCAAGGCTCGTCCCCCTTTAAAATTAGCTTCCAGCGCCTCATTCAATTTCAATCAATTCTTGAATAGTCTCCATAATAAGGAAGAAACATGAGGCTTTACGCAAAGAAATCAAAATGGGTTCTTTCTTTGGCTCAGACATGGAATCAGCCCCCATATCCTCAGCATCTTCAATGTCTGGGAAAGAAAGAAACACAACATAGTTCTATATGGCTTCAGCCCCAAAGCAATTTTCCCATCCTCCAAGGAATACGGATCGGCTTCATCATCTGTGCCATTTGGGTCCCTATCGGTGCGATTTACAGCAGGTCTAGACATACTCTGATGCTTACCCGCAGCACCAGGCATGCGAGAATCTTCAGCCTGCGATCTTGATCTGTTAAGATTGGCTGGGGCCGTCAACTGCACTTAAGAAAAGACTGCACCCCTTGAAAAAATTCCACCCAAGAAAAGGCAGAGGGGTCCATGCCAAAACCAGGGGGCATCATTCCAGCACTCACTGAACTACCTTCCCCCACTGATGAACCAGTTAGGGGAGCCCCAAATTCAGGCAAAACCTCTGACAGCTCTTTTTCCATTCCCGCATCATGCTGGGAAGGACCAGGCTTAGCAAAATCAGATGAAGACAATTCTCCCTGAGCCTCCAAACAGTGCTGACAGAGGGGATGCCAGGCTGAGACGCCTGAATATGGCAAGCAGCACAAAGGGTAAGGCGCTTAGGCTTCTTTGCTATCGGCGCGATGGATTTTTAAGTACACTCCAACATGCATCTGAGCACTGTGTGCCCAACTGTGTTCACAATAGGCGCTTGAAAAAAAAATTAGACACTCAAAAATTAGGCGCCTAATACCCTATTCAGGTAGATGCACAAACTGAGCACTTACCTAAACAGCCTTAAGTGCACCACTGTGCATCCACCTAGGCGCCCTTATGCACACAACTGAGCCCCAGGTAGATGCCCCTATGTGCCCAATTGAGCACCCAGCTAGGCGCACAACTAGTTGCACAGCCAGGCAGGTGAGTGCGATCCAATGTACCCAAAGAGGGCATCCTTATACGCAGAGAAAAAACATGCGAACGCCACTGCAGCCTATCATGCAGCGAACAATCCAAGCCTGAGAGTGGGGCCTAGCCCAGAAGGCTGCTCAACCTGCCAAGCTGCCTGAGTCCCCAAGCTCCCCCAGACGTCAGATCGGCGTGCCAAGCATGGAGACCAGAGGGGAGAGAAATCCCTAAAATCAACTCCCTCGTCTCTTTTTTTTTCTTTTTTTAATTACTCCCTTTACCTGAGCTCAGCCCGTCTGGATAAGTACAGAGTCAGTCTCTGGCTGTGGAGGGAAAGGGCATAGACCTTCACTGCCACGCTCATCTTAATGCACCTGCTTGCCTTTCAGCTGATTTTTTTTTTTTTTTTTTTACAGCTAAATTCACACCAGCAGAAACCAGCTACTGGGCTAAGCCACTCATCTGAGGGAGGCATCCAAAGATATCACCTCAGGAAACTCGACTGAGGGAGGGACCATAAGATATCACCACAGGAGAGTGGGGCAATAAACATCTTTTCTCCTTTTCCAAAAAACTTTTAAAACAATCCCCAATAGGGAGATGCACATCCACTATGTGCTGGAGGCAGAGAATACTAGTGGGCTGATGTCAGTGCATGGGTATATATATATATACATATATACCATAATGTCAGCTTTGTTCCATCTCCATCTGCTGGTAGAAGTGCATAACTCACTGGTGTGGATCCAATTATCTGAATGCTAAGAAATTTGTAAATTATATGGCAACTACATGCACAAGTTATACCAGTTTTCAAAATGAGCGAACATTTGTTTTGAAAACTAGGCAAAATAGCACGCACAAACTCATCAGCACAAAGTTACACCTGCTCTTTGCAGGGCGTAACCTGGGCATGTGATTTTCCATGCTTACTTTTTTAAAAAAATGTAGATGCGTAAATCTAAACTCTACTCCCAACTGCGCTTCCGAAATGCTTACGCACCCAGTAAAATCCACATTAAATCAGGTTACGGGAATACTTTTATGCACACGAGCCCCATGAAATTTTATAATAAGCCATTTATTTAAAAATTGTATATACTGCATAACCACACACGTAAACCTGCATTTTATGTGTACTCATGGTTTAGAAAAATGCCCTTTATGAAGGGCTTGCTTGGCTTCAATTTTCATCCTTATTTTTCCATTCTGTGCTTAATATCGCAAGAAACAAAGTATTCACTCTTTACATGTTTATCCTCGGTTACATTTAGTAAAAGATCTCCTCTGGTAACTTTGGTCTAAAAATGGGTACGTTTAGATATTTTTTTCTGAAGAGATTTAACTCATCTTTACATCCAGGGATCTGCTTATTTTCCTGTCTCGTATATTCCCTAACCCAATATTTTTCTTCCTCTCCTTGCCAGATGCTGTCCAAGGGCAGCTAAGCATCAAACTCTTCCAGTGCAGCAGATCAGATCTCAGTGAACAGGAAGCTGCTACGTAACCTCCATTATTCCTGGTTTATTGTGCATCAACACTGAAATACAAAGAATACAGCATGGGGTTTGCATTGTATTGATCTGTATCACCCTAACATGAATGACAACACCTTTCCATGAGTGCAGTGTATGCTCTTGCTAGACAACCAGGCACATCATTGGTTTCTTTATAGCTTTTTCCTCATTGCTAAGACAAAGTTTGTGAACAGGAGCAGAACATTTTTCTGACAACTTGGGGGAATAGCCAACATTTTTTTAGAAGCCAGGGTGATAAGGTTTTTTTTTTGTTTTGTTTTTTCGATGCATAACTTTTTTTTGTCTAATTTTTTTTGCTTATGTTGTTCATTTTAATGATTTTATTTACTCTCTCATTTTTCTCATGTTTTCTGTTTTACTTTTGCATTCATTCTCGCTCAGTTCTATCTCCACTGCTCCCCTTCCCTCCTCAGCTCTTTCCCTGACCCAGGCCCATGGCAGCAGGAGAAGCAATATCTCTCCCTGGCTCGGGCCCACAGGACAAGTGGGAGCATCTCTCCCTGACCTGAGCCAGCGGCAGCAGTTACTGTCAAGGTTTGGAAAGGTGTCAAGCACAAGGCCCAAAATTCTAAGTACCCAGGTGGCCTGCACTGGGGATGTTTTTCCAGTCTTGTCTATGGCCATTGTTTTTCAAAGTCATCTCTTGGAGCTCCCCTCCATTTCCTTTTATTTTCCATTTCTATATTAAAATTTCACCTGGCAAATGCTGACGCCACCTATATAGCAAATCTAGACCCCTTTACATTTTTGGCTGCCAGATCTGCACCACCAGTGAAATTACAAAATCTGCAGCTAGACCCCTTATATACTGCAGGTCCTTTTGGAACTTCAATCAATACATCCTCTTAAGTTTGACAAAGCTCCTTTGGCCAGAACACGGATTTGATTTGTTTTTAGATAATTAATTATTCATTGTCATATATTACAGCGAAGGCACAAAGCTCTTAGAGTGAATGAAAGCAGGACACATGGGACTTCATCAAAGGGTTTCTGCAAATCCACAAACACTACTGAGCACTCTGAAAATGTAGCGGTTTCTGTGTTCCAACTGCCTTCATTTATTTGGCGCTCAATTCATTCAAATTTGGGAGACTGAAAAAATTAGCAGCCTAGAAAGGTATTTGTCAGCTTAAGAAAATACAAATTATTAGCTCTTATGTTTAAAAAAATAAGACTTGAAGCCCTTGCATTTTTTGAGAAACCCAATGAACCCGTTTGTCTGCAGACTTTTAGGCCAGCTATCACACAGAACGACCATCATTAACTTCTTTCCTGATATGGAGAATTGTTCTTCTGGCATCACCAACATCTGGAATTGACAGGAGGAAGCACAATGAGTATGCCCATCCCCCCACTTATTGTGATATCAGCTCAAACTAACAGTAAAACGCTAGAAAATCCTAATTGCCCACAATGAAAACATACATACAACAGATAAGGCATACCAAAAAAGAATTTCTAACAGACCACTGATTAACCTAACATTTCTGCTGTTCTAACAGCTATTTATCTAAATAATTTATCATCTAGTTATATGTTCTTGTAGGTCCATATTAAGCTGCAATGTCAAAGGCTTGATTAAACCAAATAGACTTCAGATACTTCTTAAATTGATTTAAGCAAGATGTTAACTTGAGCTGCTACAGAAGAAGTTCCAAAACAGTGGTCCGTGATAGAAAAGGCTCTGTCTCGGGTTTTACCCAGATGTGCAAGCTGGATGGAGAGAATAAAGAGTTCACGATTACCAGATCGAATTGTTCTTGTTGGATGATAAGATAGATAAAACTGATTTAAGTGTAGATACAGACTGAGCTTACATAGTTTTATACTCTAAAAGAGCAACCTTAAATTTCACCCTCCACTGCACAGGAAGCCAGTGGTGGGACTGCAAAACAAGCAGTCCCTCTCCACAGGCAGGAGACAAATGTGCCCATATTGCAGAACCAGTATTGTCATCACCGACATGCCAGCATGCTAACAGTTTACCACAGGCTCTGACAGAAGCTAAATTTAAAGCACTAAAAAGCACTTTAAATTTTGCTTCTGCTCTAGGGTCCTTTGTACACAGCATGCTAACAACTAGGGATGTGCAATCGTTTTTCCTGAATTAGACAATTTCAACGAAATTGCCTAATTTGGAATGGTTCGGGAGAACCGAAAAATGATTGAATTTTTTCCGAAATTTTGGGGAAAATTAATTTTTGAGTTAGCGCGCACTCACTCTGCCAGATTAGTGTGCACTATCGGGAGTTAGTGCGCACTAACCCGAAAATCGGGGCCCCGAAAAAAAAAAAACGAACCGCGGGAAAAACGAAATTCCTGTGGGGGCCCCGAAACGAAGCCCGACATGAAATTTTTACGAGAGGCACATCTCTACTAACATCTAATGTGGTCACCCACATGCTAAGTGCCTGTTTAGCTCATGCCAGTGCGTTAACATTTAATGTACCAGCATATTGACTAAACAGAACGCTTTTTCAAAATGGAAGCTTTCTGTACTAATTATTACACTAGGGGGGAATTTTCAAAAGGATTTACACACTTAAAACTGGGTTTTACACATGTAAATGCACTTTACACATGTAAGTGGTCCTCTAGAAAATTACTGGTATCTTATTTGTAGCATGAGGAAAAATGCCAGGGCCCAAATATCTCCAGACATAGATGCAGAATTTCAAAGAAGAGAGGCCTGTGTGAACAAATGACCTGAGAGATCTATTTACTAACTTGCACTAAAACCATGTTTAACGCAGGGTATTTGCTACGATATTCACTAAACTGCAGTCAGGAAAGCATAGACATTGCCAGCGGAGGTATGGCCGCATGTTTCCGCCCACAACTGATTTGCAAAGCATCTCATTACTATTTTGGCATTATTAGGGGTAAAATAGCATGTTGTATTTTACATGCTATGCATTATTGCTGGTTAAGAGGTTTACCACATGGTAAATGCCTAATGCAGCTCAGGAAATATACCCCTTAGACTGCAAGCTCTTTAGGACAAGAGACCTTATATCTATGTAATCTAGATTTACAGTATCATGTGCACTTATGTAAATACAACTATTAACCCTGTTATATATTATGGGGCAGATTTTAAAACCTGCGCGCGGGCATAGATTTGTTTGCACAACCCGGTCGAACAAATCTACGCCCGATTTTATAACATGCGTGCGCAGCCGCGCGCATGTTATAAAATCCAGGGTCGGCGCGCACAATCGGGTGCACAATTGTGCAACTTTTGTGCGCCGAGCCGCACAGCCTGCCTCCGTTCCCTCCGAGGCCGCTCCAAAATCGGAGCGGCCTCGGAGGGAGCTTTCCTTCCACCCCCCCTCCACCTTCCCCTCCCTTCCCCTACCTAACACACCCCCCAGCCCTACCTAGAACCCCCCCCCTTACCTTGGTTGTTGAAGTTAAGCCTGCCTCCGGGCAGGCGTAACTTACGCGCGCTGGCCGATGGCCAGCCCGCGATCCCGGACACAGCGGCAAATGGCCGCTGTGCCTGGAGGCTCAGGCCACGCCCCGTCCTGCCCCCCGGACCACCCCAGACCGCCCACGCCCCACCCCTTTTTGCAAGCCCCGGGACATACGAGCGTCCCGGGGCTTGCGCGCGCCGCCGAGCCTATGCAAGATAGGCTCGGCGCACCAGGGGCAGGCAGGGGCAGCTTTTCGGGTTTACGCGCGTATCCCTTTGAAAATCTGCCCCTATATGTAATAATTAGTATTATATGCGTCTGTAGTCTATATAGTTCTCAAGGCATGAATATGTGATCTCTCTGTGCCCAAATCTACTAATGCTTCTCCACGATGTATTAGGAAGTTAAAGCTGACATCTGTTGCCTGAATGTGCCACATCTCTGGCGCAGCACAGGACATTCTGAAAACCCTCTGGGCTGCCAACAAGCCACAGAGAGCATGCTATGTTTGTTCTAGCTACTGATTTCATAAAATAAAGATGTTATTTCACTTAGACAACTAAACAGTCTGTCTATTCCACATTAACTTACTTCACAGCCATTTGCTATGTTTCAGAGACCTTGAAGATCATCCAATACAGTGGGCCAATAGTTGGAATCAGATTCTGTTCATATTCTCTTTTAGAAACAGGTTTACTGGAGGAATGTATTTGATAGTCCTATTCAATTTAATCCTTTACTTCTTTTGCTAGTCACTTATCTTCAAAGCCTCTCTTATCTCTACCCTCATCCTCCCTCACACACACACACACACACAACTCCACAGAATTATGCATCACACGTCTGTTTTACATCCATTCTAGACCTAGGCTTCTTTTTCTAAATCCCAGGCAACAGCCTAATATCCTTGCTTATGAACCTTATGGTATTTTTCTAAGGGATCATTTTTATAACAGCCCACATAAGCCTGCTTTGATAATTATCTCAATGAATTCACCTACACACAATTAAGCCTGTGTGAACAATTTTCAGGAAAAGATACACTCCTACCTTGGAAAATCCCAAAATATGCACATTAAATGCAAAAGCCTTCCTCAACTCCAACCCAGAGGAAGTGTCCCCACTCAGCCTGGGTAGTCTTGCACATGAACAGGTAGTACGCACAAGAGTTTACTCACATATTAGGTTAGCAATTTTGGAAAAATGCCACTTCTGCAGGTAAAACATGGAAATGCCTTTGAAAATCGACCCTTATAATGCATCCAGCTAAGGGCCTCATTTTCTAAAGTATCGCAGGCCTGCGATACTTTAGGAAATGAGGGGCAGGGGGGCCAAAACGGGGGGCAGGCCTGCGCTAGCCGGCAGCGATCGCACCGTCGCGGTGCGATAGCTGCCGGTTTCGCACCCAATAGCGCCACCATAGGAGGTGTAGCTATTGGGAGCGAAATAGAACGCGAAAAGGGCCTTACCTTTTTGTCGTCCGCGGCAACTTCGCGGAGTCAGCCCCGGTGACGCCCCGACTCCTCCTCTTCCGGGGCCGACTCCGCCCCCATTTTGGTCTTGCGTGCGAAACGTCCCTTACCGCGTGCGATACATTTAGAAAATAAGGCCCTAAGTCATCTTTCTGACTGTTTACATTCAGCTTCTGATTTAGGGTATTGCTAAATTGCCTGAACTGTTTCTTATCACTTCAGTTGCCTTTTTTTGTCCAATTAATCTTTGTTCTCTCTATCTGAGCTCCTCACTAAATTTCCTTAACAACTAATGGGAGTGAGCAGATCCTATCTATTTTTGTTGTTTCTTCGGGCTTTGATTTTCAGATAGTACTCAATGCCATAACATTGCGGGCATTCAGCACAATGATGTCACTTCAGATGCTGAAATAAACCATTCCAGTTACAAGCTGCTGGTCCTTACGCAGACAAGAAAATATGCTCCCCATCTTGGGTAATAAATCCAAAATTTATCTTTCAATCAAGTTGCATCTATGATATTCTGAACTGAAAGCTCCCCCCTTTTAGGAGGAATTCTCCATTTTTGTTTAAAAGTGTTCCCATTTTCCTTTTGTCTCTTCCTCTCTTAGGATTTTGTTTTCAAATAAATTTGGAGGGCATCTCCCACTTTAAAGCTTTCAAATGTTATTTTCCAGTCTACTGTATATCTGTAACCTTCTTCCTCAAAAACTATGATTAAAAACAGTTTATAACGTAAGCATACGATGCAGCAAAAATACAAGTAACATGTAAGTGCCTCAAAAGGCACCCAGTTTCCATCCCATTCCCCTTCAACCCAACTGGGGAAAAAATAGATCCCACCCTTTCAATCTAAATAATATTGCTACTTTCATGTTGTAAATACAACTCTTAAATTAGCTGCGGTAGCTTCAGTGTGCTGCAGCACGAGATTATCTTCTAAATGATCTTTAATGTTTAAATCTATGGATATAATAATCTCATACAACCTTTTTCTTGTGGTGCACCCTCTCCCACCCCCCACCAAGACCAGATGTACTAAAGAGTTTTGCTCATTTTACAGGAAAAAATGATTAGTACATCTGGCCTTCAAAAAAGTATCCCCATTCTTTTAGGTAAACTCTAGGCCAGCGGTTCTCAACCTATGGGTCGCGACCCCGGCGGGGGTCGAACGCCCAAAACACAGGGGTCGCGCGCTCCCGGTCTCTCCCGCTGCCGTTGCCGCCGGGCTGTCAGCACGTTCAAGCCCAGCGGGAACGGCAGCGGCGCTAGAAGAAGCTCTGCACCCGCGGCTGGGCCTTTTCTTCTTCCTGCGCCTGCCCCCCCCTCCCGTGACCCGGAACAGGAAGTGAATCGTGGTGCGCGGGAAGGAGAGAGAGCCGCGCCACGCGAAAAAGTAGCAGCAGCGGCTGCAGCATCGGTTCCCGAGCAATAGAAGCAGCCGGTAATGGAGAAAGGAGACAGCAGCATGAGCCTCCCGCGGCCGATGGGATTCTTCTTTCTTGGCCAGCGGAGGCTGCTGCAGCTCCCATTTGTGCTCGGGGGAGAAGAGGAAGTGAGTGAGAGAAAGAGAGAGAAGCAGCCAGCCAGACTGTGTGTGATTGACTGGTCAGAGAGCTGATGTGTGTGTGTATGTGAGAGACAATGAAAGTGATTGCTCAGGGAGATGACTGATGTGTATATGAGAGTGTGAGACATTAGTCAGGGAGGTGACTGATGTGTGTGTGTGTGAGAGAGAGAAAAAGCATGGAAGTGAGAAGTCTGGGTATGTGAGAAAGCATGGGCGTAAGAAGCCTGGTGTTGTGGGGGTGAAAGAAAGCATGGGAGTGAGAAACCAGGGTGAGTGTGCATGCATGAGAGAGAGAGACTGCTTGGTAAGGTGATGGTGTGTGTGAGAGAAAAAGACTGGTGTGTGTGTGTGAATATGAGAGAATGTGATTCAGGGAATGAGAAGCCTGTGCACGTGGAGAGTGAGCATGGAAATGAGAGAGACTGGTGTGTGTGTAACAGAGAGAAAGTGATTATGGGAATGAGAAGCCTGTGCATGTGGAGAGAACAAGCATGGGAGTGAGAGACTGGTGAGTGAGTGAGTGTGTGTGGGTGTGTGTGTGTGTGTGTGTGTGTGTGTATGGCATGAGAGAAACTGTTCAGGAAGGTGACTGGTGTGTGTGTGTGTGAGAAAGTGATTATGAGAGTGAGAAGCCCGTATATGTAAGTAGAACACGGGAGTGGGAAGTCTGTGTGTGTGTGTGTGTGTGTGTGTGTATGGCATGAGAGAAACTGTTCAGGAAGGTGACTGGTGTGTGTGTGCCAAAGACTGTTTGGGAGATGATTGGTGTATGAGAGACAGAAACTGGTCATGGGGGCATGACTGGTATGGTGTGTGTGTGTGAGAGACATGGGCACTAAGGAAGAGGACCATAAGTATAGAGCTTAGCTTCTACTGCTGCTTCTGGTGAGTGCCACGGCCTGCAGGGAAGGGGAGTAGGAGAGCTGCTGGAGGGGGTAAGTAAAGGTGGCTTTTTAAGTTTATTTTTCTTGACTGCCATTTTAATTGTGTGATGTCTGCTTTTTTGAAATATTTTATTGGTGTTTGGAGAATGTTTAATAGTTTTTATGCGTTTTTAATTGTTGGATGTTCATAGCTGTTTTGAAACATTTATTCTGCTTATTAGTATAGTTTTACAATTATTTCTGTGTGGGGATCTATAGCTGCTTGCTAGTTCTGTTTTCCTAATAAGAGGTGTATTGCTTTTTAGGACCTGATTTAATATTTGTAGTGTTGCCTTTTCATAGATAGGGTTGCTCCTGTTTGAGTGTATTCCATAATACAGGTGTAACTGTGTGCGGATTAGTTTATGTGCATTACTACAGATCCTGGGAGTATGTTAGGTCGGTTCTGTGTCTGTTACCGAGATGAGATATTTTGCTAGCATGTAAGCGTTTGTATCGGTCTTATTTGTTGTGTTTTCTCAGAGGACATGCATTGGTGGTAAACTGCTGTCTTTTCATAAGTAGGGCTATTGAGCCTGGAAATAGAAGGAGTTTGAGTTGCTGTTACTGAGATGTCACTAGAACCAGAATATCTTTTTTGTAGGGTGAGTTGTATGGGGAATTCATAATTCTGCTTTACATCCATTATTGTGGGTCAGGGGGGTTCCTGTGGATACAAACTGTACTTTTACATCTAGCCCCGTGACGATCATGGGTCAGTGTGCCATGCATGTGAGAACCTATGGTGAGTTGAGTTACATTCACATTATAAATGTCATAATTAAATCTTAAGTGTGCACTAAAATCCAACCCCATCCATAACCCCGCCCCCATATGACCAAAGCCCCGCCCTCACCCCACCCTCACGGGGCGAGGGCGGGGCGAGGGGTCACCGCAACATGAGGAACTGTATTGCGGGGTCACGGCATTAGAAAGGTTGAGAACCACTGCTCTAGGCCAATTTTCCAAGGGTTTAAACTATTAACCTTTGGAGCTAGGATACTAAATTGGCCCTTTTGAAAATTTACTAGGGCTGAGTGCCTACATTTAGACTCCTAAATTTAGGGATCTAAAAAACAGATAGTTACAGGGGCAGGATTAGGGCAGGGAAACAAAGTTAAGAGCTTGGCACTCATTTTCAGAACTAGGTCCCTAATTGAGGAGCCTAAATCTAAACAAATGAATAGCAAGTCTAAATTTAGGGTATTTAGTTTTAGGCCACTAAATGTATGTGCATTTTCAACTGAAAAAGGTTCATAACTTTTGCTGAAAATGGGTGCCAAACTTAGGAGGTCATTTACTAAACATTTTTCCCCATAGACCCAGAAAGGGAGAAATCCTTTAGTACATAGGTCCCTTAGGCAGCTAACTTAGGCCTGGATTCATCAAGCCACCATGTTTTTTTTTTGGGTGGTGGGTTAGCCCTGATAGTAGGCCCCTACTCCGAAAAAACATTGTGACTCTATCACCTAGTTATTCGTGGCATCAGCCCTTTACACGCAATGGTGGCCCCCAAAGAATGGGGGCCACCACTGTCTTAAAGGGCCACCCAAAAAAAAATAAAAAAGTTGGCAAAATGGCCACCCGTGAACGATGTGACATCCTTTGCTCAAACAAGGTTTCTTACAGAAATGGGACCAGGAAGTGAAGGGGTCCAATTGATCTAGTAATTTGATTTAGTTGCAAGTGGTATAGCTGTACTAGTAGTTATACCTGTTCCTTGTTGATAAGTTGGCAGTGTGTGTGTGTGTGGGGGTGGGGGGGCATGGGCATGGCTGCTCGTTTTTATTTGCTAAAAAATTAATAAAAATATAATTGAAAAAAAGAAATGGCCACCTGTATGCGGGGATCAAAACTGACCCCCCCCCCCCCCCTCCTCATACTGACAACCAAATAAACAAAATAGTAGTCTGTTGTTGCATGATGACCCCTCCTCCTCCCCCCAACCCAATCAGCAAGCCAGCTATAATTTCCCCTTCATCCTTCCATTCAAACCAAATATTGGCCATAGTACCTCCACCCCGGCACTCCCCAACCCTCAAAATAAAAACAAAAAATACATCATTAGTCTAGAATGGAGCCTCAAAGTCCTAAACATTCTGTCTATAGTAGACCCCACCCCCCCCCCCACCCCCCAATGCCGCCCTCCCACCACCAATTACCTAAACAAAAAAGTCAAAGTCCACAGTCCAGAGAGCTCGGGGCGCCCCCTAGCCCAGAGCCCAATCAGCGCCATTTTCCAAAATGATGCCGACCTGACCATGTCCCAGCAAATTGTATGAATGTTCTAATCATTGTATTATATATGATTCAGCATTAATAAGTTCCATCATAGAATCCAATCAGTCAAAATGCACTCAAACTAGGCCCCCTGACGTAGCTATGTTTCGATGGGTGGCTTCATCGGGAGGGACATAGCTAGTGGGTCTCTTAGAAAATGATTAGTCAAAAGATGAAACTCTACTCATAGAAACATGGCCATGTCTTTTTGAATGCTTAAAGAGCATAGGGACAGGGGGAGAGAATTCCAGAATACTGGTCCGATGATAGAGAGAGCCCTTTCTCGTACCGTTGCTAGTTTTGCCTGCTGGGGAGATGGGACATCCAGTAACCATTGATTGGAAGATCTTAGAATCTGCGATGGAATGTAGAGTCTAAGCGTCAAATTTATCCTGGGGAACTTACTTTATGTAGTAAACTGTAGATCAATACAGCTAATTTGTATTGATTCTGTCCCTGAATGGGCAACCAATGAAGTGACTGTAAAACTGGTGAGATATGGACGAAAGTCCTAGTTCCAGTGAGCATATGAGCTGTGGCATTTTTAACTGTAAAGGCCTGATTGTGCTCTAAAGGAGCCCTAGGCACAGTCAATTGCAATAGTCTTAACTCTGAGAACATCAGTTTGTAAAACTGTTCTTGAGTTAATGGGATCGAGAAGTGGCCTAAGGTGGCGTAAGAGTCTTAATTTAGAAATGAGGAGTAGAAAGTGGATTTAACTTGTTGCATTGATAGAGAGGAATCATTGATAATGCCTAGGTTGAGTACTTGTTGTGAAATAGGTAATATATGGATATCAAAGATAAGTATTCCTGGAATGTGAAAGGATAGGCATCTCCCCAAAAGTATTATTTTTGTTTTCTCAAGGGTAAGGGATAGTTTGTTGTTACAAAGCCAGATTCTGATTGAAGAAAGACATAGGGAGGCAAACAGAGAAGTTGCAGACCAAAAGGATTTTGAAGGAAAGGAAAACGGGATAACGTCCACAAATAGTATGTAGGACAAGCCCAGCCTGGAAAGCAAATGACAAAGGTATATGAGGTAGACATTAAAGAGTGTTGAAGATAGTGCAGATCCCTGTGGAACTTCCATTGTGCTAGGGTAGCAGGAGGACACAGAGGAGGCAATGGAAATTTGTTGGGAAGAGTTGTTGAGATACGAAGTGCAATAATTTGCATGCATGAGACTGAGGTACTTGGTTGACATGAAAATTAAAGTCTCCAAGGAATAATATTTTTGCCAGATCAATGTTAATACATGAGAGTACCGGTAATTCAATGACAGGAGAACAATTATGGGCTAGAAGGCCAGGAAGACAATATACTAAACATAGGTTGAAGTCTCTGGACTTCAACCTATGTTTAGTACTTCATAAGGTGGAAATATAGTAACAGGGACTGGCACAAGTTCTGAGGACACTTACTGTTGCTCCCATTATTAGCAATGCAGGAAGCTCTTTCACTACATATTTGCTAGGGCTTCTGACATGAGAAATTAGCTGAACCTTTGGAACACTCTAAAATCAATATGACAAAGAAAAAGACAAAGAAAAACAAAGACATAGGAATTGATCAAAGACCATGGTTTCATTGCTGTTATTTGTATCACTAGATTTTCTCTTTACTCTGTTGCCCAAATCATATTGTCCCTTTGCCCTGTAGCCTAGCATGCAGGTGGCAGGCTCAGAACTGCTGCAATCAGATAAGATCAAGCAGTAAGTGAAGGGAGTTTGTAATGCATTGATATGGTGGCAAAACAAGAACAAAATAAAATGGGACCCTCTAAATGCAGATACGAGGTCTCTGTCTTGTGTTGCTTTCACCTGAGATGTTGACAAAGTATGCCATAAACAATCAAGCCTCTTGTCTGGAAGAAATTCTCCCTGCTGTACATGGTTTACATACAAAAAAACCCCCAAAAACTTCTCTTTCCTGCAAATGTTAATATTCCATTATAGCAATTTCTCCTCAAATTGAATGACAATAAAATATCAAATATATTTACTGTACTGAATTAATGGAAACTCAGTTCACAGTAATAGCATACTGAGGTGAGATGAGATTTCCATCCTCTTCAGCTTTTCAGAGCAAAATGGAAAGAAAGGTTGTGTGGCAGCTTCTAGTGTTCAGGATATAGAAAGTATATTAAGATCTATTTTGAAATACAAAATGACTCCATAAACCAATGCAAAATACTTGCATTCCCCGGTGAGGCTGCTCAGAACTGCTTATGAAACTGGGTTTCCAAGCAGCTAATAAGGTTGAAGTTCTGATGATTTGCAGTACTACTTAAAAGTTTCAAACCGGAGACTTTAATTTTGTTTGTTGTATGGTACCATGTGTCCAATATGCGTGCACATATGTTTCAGTTAAAATATTGCAAACAGGTACAGAGCTTCTACTGAACAAGCAACCCGACCCCCTCACCTACCATACAGGCCATTACAGTAAGGATGCGTAAGAAAGAGTGCGGCAGTGCCGGGCGCACCCTCGTTTGCCGCACGCACATTTTGGATCACATACCGCTCGATACAGTATTCAAATGAGACGCAAATGCAAGCTGCGTCCAAAGTGCGTCCATGAAGCAGTAGGCGTGCGAAATCCATTTTACTGTATAGAGCGGTATACAGTGCCTATACAGTATCCTGGGTGCGTGGTACCTGTCATTTCAAATGTCATTTGAAATCATTCCACCAGGAAGTGGATGGTTCTTCTACAGACCCCGCTGCCTTGAGCGCCCGGCACCAGCAAGCCCCAGCAGCCGGCGATCGGTGGCAGGGAGCGCAACAAAGCACCTTTGCGCGCAGCTCTGATTTTCCACCTCCTTCGAACGGGCAAGAAAGACGAAATTTCAACTTTCCCACACCCCCGCTCACTTGCCCTGGCAGCAGCAGAAGGGGGCTTGCGTAGGTGAAGGTGCCTGCGAAGGTGCGTTCATGCACCTTTGCCGGCGGGGGCTGCTGGAAGCCGCCTCGCATGGGGAGTGCCCGATCCGCCCTGGGCTGCTGAAGCCACTCTCGCCGCCTGCTACAGGAGGCAGGGGAGCCGCGGTGTGCACCTCGGGAGGAGGGGAGAGAGGACTGGGGAGCTGTCAGCGCGCCCGCACGGGAGACCGGCACCCATGGACGCCCTTCTACTGCTGCTGCTGGGGGCTTGCGTGGCCGCGGCCAGGGCAGGTAAGCGGGGGCTGGGGGAAAGTTTGCCTGTGAAATTTCGTCTCTCTCTGCTGGGGCTTGCCTGACACTTGTCAAGCTGGCAATCCCCGATGCCCGAGCGTAATACAGAAATGATTTTCGCCCTGCACCTTGCTTTAATTTTTGTAATAATTTTTCCCCCTTGTGCGAGAAGCATTTTTTTCTGTGGATTGGGTTGGTTTGGAACTGGGCGGCTAAGTTCACCACACTAACGCCAGGGTCAGGGTAGGCGGTAAATTTGCAGGTTAAAGACGCGGTAAAATAGCTGGTTAAAAAGGCGATAATCTGGGCGCACGTTACTGTATCGGAGGGAATAGCTAATCCGATCATTAACATATCATATACATGCTGCGGGCGGAAAGGGATACGCGTCGATTTCAAGAAGCGGTAAGGACGCATAAAACCGGATACTGAATCGCGGGTTAGACATACGCGTCCAAATTGTGCATACAAAGCGAGTTAGAAACAGGGTAACCGCGGCTGCGCTTTACTGTATCGGCCTGATAGAGAGTGGACTACTGTGTGAACAGGCTGCACAAAACTGCTTGCCCTAAGTTTCTGTTACTTCTGTAAAAATTATCCAGACAATAGTAAGAGGTAAAGGTGTGAACTTGTAACTAATTTGCAGTTTTGCAAATGTGTTTGACAGAGACAGCTCTTAGGTGAGCCACTGAGGTAGCCATGGCTCTCACTTGAAGAGCCTTACAGTTTGTGATCTGAAGGTCAGCCACATCACAGAAATGCACAATGCAATCTGCTAGCTAGTTAGACAACATGCATTTCACAATAGCCACATCTAGTCTGTTGGGATCGTAGGAAATGAAAAGCTGAGGAGCTTGACGATGTGGTTGAGCTCCATTCAGATAACAGAACAAGGCCCCTTTTTCTGTCCAGCGAATGGAGGGCCTTCTCACCTTTATGTGCAGGTCTTTAAAAGAACATGGACATAATAATTTGATGCAAATAGAACACAAAATCCATTCTGCAGAAACTTAGGATGAATGTGGAATGCAACCTTAGTAAGAAACCAATGCTTGTAGCTCACTGAGTATTCCCATCAAACTGATGGTGACTAGAATCTTCAAGGAAGTCAATTCCAATAGCCTGTAGAGAGGTTTCATCAGTTGTGATAAGACAATGTTGAGATCCCATGGCAACCAGAGGCTTCAAACGTCACAAGCCCTTCATGAATTTTGATACCAGAGGATGAATGGAGATTGGGTTTCCATCCACTTGACAGCGAATAGCTCTAAGATACACTATGATTGATAATGCACGGAGGCCCAATGAAGAGACGGAGAACAAGTATTGAAGCAGGTTTTTTTTGGAGTACAGGCAAACGGTTTCAGGGAGCATGCTGGACAACAAGATAAGAAATGCTTTCCATTAAGGCTGTGTGCTCTTCTGCTAGATAGTTGTCTGGTGAAATCACAATATCTCAACCTCCTCCTTAGATAGTGACAACAAGGAGACTATCGACCCCCTCAGCATCCATGCAGTCAAGCTCAGTGAGGGAAGGCTTGGACAACATAGACAATTCTCCTTTTGACTTAGTACAGTCAGATCAGATCCCAGGGGGATCAGTGGGCAGACTAACCACTGATGAGGCAAGAGACTCACACTTGTCTGGGCCAAGCTGGAGCAATGAGAAGATGTGCCCGGCCTTCGAGTATCTTATGCACCATCGTCACACTAACAAAAACAGTGAAAAGGCATACAGCAGATCTGCATCCTGCTTGAGCAGAAAAGCATCCAAAGCATATCTGAACTTGCTAGAAGAATGGAGCAGAATGTATGGACTTTCCTGTTGCTTTCTGACATAAACGTGCCCACTGATGGGTGACCCCAGAGGCCGAATAGTCTGTCTGCCATACCCTGCTCCAGGGACTACTCGTGAAGGTGAGAAATCCTGTTGAGGTGATCTACCAGCATGTTGGAGATTCCAGGAAAGTAAGCTGCTTGGAGAAAAGCTCTGTGATTTGTGAGCCCACCCCCCAAATTTTCATAGATTCCTGGCAGAGGGTGAGGATCCTGTGCACCCTTGTTTGTTCATGCAGAACATTGCCACTTGGTTTGTTGGCTTGGAAGAGAGTTCTCTCTCTGTCTCTAAAGTAGATGAGAGAAGACTCTTAACATATGCAAAATGGCTTGTAGCTCCAAGAGGATGATCTAGAACAGGAATTCTGCTGCCAACCAAATCCTCTGAATGTGGAAGAAGCCCGGAGAAGGTACAGTTTGAAGAGAGGTGTCTATCTCCTGGACTTTTGGATCTAGCCACCAATGGAAAGAATTTCATTTCTGGGGTTACTTATGTGGGATGTGACAAGGGATGACACAGCTGATCCTACTGAGAGTGAAGTCCCCACTGGAGAACACTCATGTAGAGGCACATCATTGAGACCACAAATGCTGCTGCTGCCACACGTCTGAAGACAACCAGGATTGCTTGTGCCAGTACTTGATCCAGCTCCAGCAAGTTCTGTACCAGTGCTCAAAGACAAAAACCCAATCTGATGGAAGGAATGCTGTCCCTTTTGATGAGTCTATTCATGCCCCAATGAATTTGATTCTCTGGGAAGGGACAAGACATTTCATGAAGACACTATGGGTCATCGAGATCCCAAAAAGGAGATCACAAACCCAAAGCATTTCCAACGAAGTAGAAGGATAAATATGTGAGCATACATGTCTGTCAGATCCAGGGCGCACCTCCCCCTTGGTAGAATGGTATGGAGGGAGCATTCATTTTGAACTACTCCCCATAACAGGCTCTTGTTCATAAATTCAGGATAGGCCTCAATCCCTCTGACTTTTTGGGAATAAGGAAAAAAGTGAGGAATAGAACACTTTGCATGATTTTTGGAAGAGACTGTTTCTCCTGCCCGCTGGCTGAGAAGCGACTCCACCAAGGAATGGAGATGGGTCAAGTGAGATGTATCCAGATTGAAGAAAAAACATCAATGGAGTGCTGGGGGATGGAAGAAATGCAAACAATAACCAGATTCCACAATTTTGAAGACCCAATAATCCTTGGTGATCTTCTGCCACTCTTCAAGGAACAGATTATTACTCTACCAAACCAGAGTGGATGAAGCCTAAGGGTTGGTTCTTATCAAAAAGTAGGCCCAGGCTTGGGTTGGGCTTGTTGTGGCAACTTATGATAATGTTTTTCATGCAGCCATTCATATGCTGATAGCTGCTCTGTGGCAGCCCAGGGAAAGTGCAATACCACTGCAACTGGCGAAGGATGTCTCCAGAAAAAAAGGAGCACTTAAAATTGAAGGACATCTAGACGAAGGTGGTTGTTTGGCTCCCACAAATAAAGACTGAATGGCCACATGCTGCTCCAAAATTTGGACTAAGGTTTCCCTGAACTTATCCCCAAAGAGACTGCCCATGATCCAACTTGTCATGAACATCCTCACATAGGCTGTTGGCTCTCAACCAGACTATTCGGTATCCACTACTGGCTGCTGCAGAGGATCTTGTCATGGTGCTGAATGACTTGTATACTGACTGGATAAGATGGTGCTCATACTCTTTCACATTCAAAGGAGATCACCGGTAACCCTCCTGCTCCCTGTCCAGAGACTCTACTAGAGGCTTCAGTTTTTCCAGTACCATTGTGCAAGTATTGTACCATATACAGTTGATGACATGCAATATAAGTGATGAGTATTGCACCAACTCCACCACCATTAAATGGTATAACAAGTTGGACAATCCCAAACTAGGGGCCTTTTGAACTCTGTATTTGAGATCCAACCTCCTGCCCTCTAAGAAAGCTGGATTGTCCCACATTCCTCTCTATAGGCCCTAAAGAATTTAATGAAAACAAATGACTTCCCCCATTTATCCAGAACCTGGAATAAGAGAGGTCTTCTGTTGGGGACAAATGTTCTAGCAGGTATAGACCTTTCCTCATATCGCAAGAAATGAGGAAATAGCAGGGGATGATTTCCCAATGGAGGGTGACTAACTTCCATGGCTGGCAGGCCTGATAAGTGTGGAAGTGGGACGGACTCCCACTTGTGGGAATAAATCTTCCATCTTGGAACAGAAGAGCCAAAAGGGTACCTTCCTGGTCATCAAAGAGGTAAAGAAAGTCTTCACCAGATCTGTGATTCTTTATGGCTCTGGATCAATGCTGCAGAGTACAGAGAATGCACCTCCTCTCATCGACAGTGCCAAACACGTTTGTTCAGCATCAAGGGTACCAGATATTCCTGCTTGCGTTGATGGCGCCTGTGTCAACTGCATCTGCATTAATGGCACCAGACACTTCTGTGTTGACAGCACCGGACGCTCCTACCTTGACGACACCAGCCCAGCCGCAGAACACTTCATCTTCAGTGTCACAAGTTCTTAAAAAGCCTGGCACTTTTACACCCTGCTCAACTTCAAAGCTACGATGGATCCAGAATCTGGCGCCATAGAGTTGGGGAGACCTGCTCAAGGAGCTCTTGCTCAACTCGGCATAGAAAGGGTCAAGGAAGCCCCACACCATGAGAAGTGTCCCTACCCAATGATCACAGCCTTTTGGATCCTAAAGGAAACAGAAATAAAAAATATTACACTTACACCTTCCTTTTTTTTTTTTTTTTTTAACTGCACAGAGAGTGCTGTTTTAGGGGCTGCCAGGGCAGAGATCAAAAAAGAGAAAGCAATGTCAAAAGGCAGAAAGGAAAGACAGAGAGAGAGAGAGAACACATCCATGCAGAATCTTGGACCAAAAAGGTCTGATGGGCTTATGAAGCAGCCCATGCGTGGGAACTCCGATGTATGCTCAGTAGCTTAAAAGCTCTGATAAGCTCCAGAGAGATGGCTCCGTTCAGGGCTGTCGGGGGACATCATTCAGGTGTCATGGCTAATTCAGCCCTGCTTGTTAACGGAGAACTTATGAGGCAGCTGCGCACGTTAAGTTACACCAGTTTTCAAAGAGAACTTAAAACGCTTAAGTTCACTTTGAAAATGATCCAAAATGATCCAAAATAATACACACTTCCTCTTTTGCAGGGTTTAACTTGTGCTTGCTAATTTACGCACATAGAGGTAGATCTTAAATAAGTACGTGCGCGCGTACTTTTGTTCGCGCAACCGTCGTGAACAAAAGTACGCCGGATTTGATAAGATACGCGAGTAGCCGCGCATACCTTATAAAATCCGGGATCGGCGCACGCAAGGCTGCGCAAAATCGGCAGCCTGCGCGTGCCGGGCCGCACAGCCTGCCTCCGTTCCCTCTGAGGCCGCTCCGAAATCGGAGCGGCCTCGAAGGGAACTTTCCTTCCGCGTCCCCCCACCTTCCCCTCCCTTCCCCTATCTACCCCACCCCCCAGCCCTACCTAAATCCCTCCCCCTACCTTTGTTGTGCAAGTTACGCCTGCTTGATGCAGGCGTAACTTGCGCGCGCTGCCTCGGCATCCCCCGGCACAGGCCACAGTGCCGTGGGACTCGGGACCGCCCTCCCGGCCCGCCCCTGAACCATCGCCACGCCCCCGAACCCACCCCGGACCACCTCCTGACCCCGGATACGCCCACCGGTCACGCCCCCTCCCGCCCCTTTTACGAAGCCCTGGGACTTATGAGTGTCCTGGGGCTTTGCGCGCGCTGGCAGCCTATGCAAAATAGGCGCACCGGCGCACGAGTGCCCTGCGCACGTAAATCTGGCAGGATTTACGCGCACAGGGCTTTTAAAATCTAGCCCCTACTTTTTAAAGTCAAAACACTACTGGAATGCCTTATATTTTTGTATACATAAAGGTATGTATAAAATTCTGTTACACTTGTACTTATGTGCACAAACCCCAGGCAATTTCATAATAAGCAATTTACACCTATAAACCAGTGTTTTATGCACAGAAATGGCTGTTACCCATCATGTTCTGATGCATTTGTGGACCCTTGGATGACCCACTTGCGTGGGCTCCTCTAGAAAATCCCCTGAAGGAGTGAAGGGATCACCTGTAGATGGAAGCAATACCCTGGAGAGACCTTTTTGAACTGAACAGGTCTCCCAGGCTTGTTCCTGGAGGTGTTTGTCAATTTTCCCTTTGAGATCAATGAGGCCTTCAATAGAGGTGGGAAGTTCTCGTGCAGTAAGCTCATCCTTAATCTTGGGAGATAGGCCCATCAAGAATATTGCATGTAGACTGTCTCCCTGCCAGTTTAGTTCTGTGGCCAGGGTTTGAAATTCAATGGTATAATCCATTGATAGACTTCCTTGACGCAAGTGCAGAATATCCGAGCCCATCATGGTGCCAGGCTCAAAGACATGCTTAAACGATGAGACAAATTGTTGGAGGTTCGTGAGAAGGAGATCTGAGCGCTCCCACAGGGGAAAAGCCCAGGCCAGAGTCTTACTATCGAGCAGGGAGAGGATAAATGTCGTTTTAACTGAGTCATTTGTGAAGAGTGCCAACTAGAAGGAAAAATGCTTATGGCATTGATTCAGAAATCCCCATCACCGCTTAGGGTCCCCTGCATAATGGGGTGGTGCCGGCAAAGGAACTGTCACCCGAGAGGTGTCAGGAGTTAGCACTGGAACTGCAGCAGGAGGCAGCAGGCAGGGTCAAGGAGTCCAGGCGTGCAGCGAGGCGGTTCATGTCTGCCACAACACATTCTAAGGCCGACTGGAGGGTTTGCACTTTCTGGGCTAGGCCAGGAACAGCTTTCAAGGTGGCTAGGTCTGCTGAGTCCATGGCCTTAGCAATCTGATGCATTTATGGACCCTTGGACCAAGGTGAGATTAGCATTACCCATAGGAAGGAGCTCTGCAGGTCCTCACTATCGGCAGGTGGAGCTGACTGGAGCAGAAGCCCAACAGGGACTTCACCAATACCAGTCCACGTTCCCTGCAGGTTGAGCCCTTGGGTGCCTCAGCTGGCTGGACTTAGGCATGGGCCCTCTGGTTGAAGAAGAATCCATCGAGGTCAAAGAAGACCAGCAAGAAGATGACAGGTCAATTTGGGCAGAGGTCAAGGCAGGCAGCAGAAATGAAGACAAACCAAGGCCGGGGCAGGCAGCAATCCAGTGAAGTCAAGGAGGTCTGAGGTCAGCCGAGAATCCAATACTGAAGAAGAAGCCGAAGTCCAAGCCAAGGTCCAAAGCCGAAGTCCAGAACCTAAGAGTCAATCCAAAGGAAGAGAGGCAAGGTGAGACAGCAGGGAGCAGAAAAACCAGGAACTCCCAGATGAAGAGACCGGAACCATTGAAGACACAGGAACAGAAGCAAGGAACCGGAACCGAAATCAGAGCACAAGAACTGCATAGCAAACAGCTACTCAATGAGTGTGACCTATTGCTGAGGCATCTGAGGCAGGTCCAGGAAGGCTTTAATACCAGAGGCCCTGTGACATCATCAGAGGGCACCTCTGCAAGATTCCACCACTGACCCTTTAAGAGAGCTCAATTGGCATGCACATGTGTAGGGGAGGCCCGACGAGCAGCAGGCTGCCTGCTTCAGCAGGAACAGCCGACACCGGCAGCAACCAGCACACTAGGCACCCTGGAGCAGGATCTCTCCCCCACCACCAGAACATGCCTCATCAGGCCCGGGATCGACCAGGCATCTGCCGCAGATGGCGGCATGGCACACAGGACGCTGCCCCCATACTAGGGCATGGTGAGCCCGCCCAGCCGGCTTGAGGATGAGCATGGCAGTCCGTGGCAATGGCCTGCGGACCACGGAGCATAACATGTTCAACCTTGCTGAGACTGTCTGAGGCACTTTGTTTGATTCAGAATCATCTCTAAGGTCATTTGTGTTTTAGCAACTCAAAAACAGGTGCAGATCATTATGCTGTTTGGTTTTCTTTCAATGGTTTTCTTTTTTAGGTTTTTATGTTGTTCTTAATCAAGGTGTTTTGGGAGGATAAAGGAAACTGAAAACCACAGACGAGCAGGTATATTAACAGACTGACTACCTCTGCAAGAAGAACTGTGACAAGAGAAGACAGATGGCAATGTAGAAATTAGCTTTCCTCAGCACCTGACTAGTGCAGATGTCATGTTAATGAGGGTCACACCAGGATGAACATGTTAATTCCCTCCGCTCTAGCTCAAAATAAAAAATAAAAAAAATCTATAGAGATTGGAGATGGTTATGCCAGTACATGTTCTGGGAAAAATAGCAAGTGTCGAAGTAAATTAGCTTCGCTGTAAAACAGCCTGCTGAAAGCATCTCACTGAACAGTGAACAAGTCAGATTTACGAACAATCCTGGCTCATAAACACCAGGGTGCCTTTATAAAGCGGTTTCTTCAAAAGTATTTTCATTATAGCAGTGATATTGTTGTTTGTGCATGATGCAGCATGTAAAGCAATAACTCCCCCTGAAACAACTGCTTCCTGCCAGCTAGAGACAGAAAAGATATTAACTTAATTAAAAATTGCAACAAGCCTAGCATTCATGAAGCTTTCCCTACGAGGGACGCTGTGCGTTCCCGCCATACGTACTGCTTCTCAGCACAGGTCCTTGTAAGTTTATTGCTCCACTATGCAACAGAAGAGAGACAAAGATACTGGGTACAATATCACATTGTACCTCAAGCCCCCCAAAGAGCAAGCACAAAGCAACTGGATAGAAATAATTTATTAGCACACTGCTCCATAAATGGAACTCCATTTGAAACAATTTAATACCATGATTTCCCAAATGCCTGTATATCAGATAATAGATTTAATTTGACATTTTTTTTGCTTCCTACAGCATTTCCATTCTCCATGATGAAATACATTCCATCTGGCATCTACCAGAGCAGCAGCAGTGATGTTAGTGTAGTTTCTGCTGCTCAATCAATGAACAAAACCCAACTGTATGTAAAAAGTATTCTATGCATGTTTAACTAGCTGTGTTTATTCTTCGCTTAGCTTTTGCCAAGTAGAACAACAAAAATATAAAACCCTGTCCAAAATCTTGCACAAGAAAGAAAACCTATAGTTTGGTGTTTGCTTACTTTATTTAGTCGTCGGATTTTTCACCCTCCTTTTGCACATAGCACCCTATGCAAGTTACAATCTGTTGAGAGGCCCAGGAGTCCCAGATACAATGACTTTGCAAAGTAAAAGGTTAAGAAACCAAGGACTGAAAACGCAATGTTTTACAGAAATGTAGGCAATTTACATGAAAATTCTTCAAGCCTCAAGCTCTGGTATAAAGAGCGCTGCTTTTGTTTTTAAATACATAGCTTCAAATGATTCTGTTATTTCTTAACCTGTTGGTTCAGTTAACATCTTTAGCAAAAGATCAAAGAAACCAGCAACCATGCAATTAATTCAGTTGAAGTGCAAATAACATTTCTACAAGCAAGATCTTCTGTAACATGCTATTTCATAATCCAGCGCTATCCCCTCCCCTCCCCTCCACCCTACCCACCAATACCATTATGCTACAATTCTAGTAGAGAACCATAAGGCGATTAAGAAAATTGAATAAACTAAACTAAATTAATTAATTAACCTCTCAGAGAACCATAAGGTAAACTGTGTTTGGAATTAAATCAAAATAGTCTATTTAAAAAGAGCACACTTTCTTTTAGACACAATGTAATATCTTGTATTTTAAGTTCAATCATTCATACTCACAAATTCTCTGAATGGCAAATGGGTCTTTTGGCCTTTGGTAAAAATGACTGAGTTTTTATAGGGCTTCACACCAAAAGAAATACATCTCACTGCACATGCCATGCTGATATTACTATCACTTTGATCAGATGGGAGACGGGCAATATTTGAAGGATCAGGATAGCTATGCTTATCTACTGGTCACCATTAAGTCTAATCCTTTCATTTCAGGTCTAAGCTACCTTTTTTTTTTTTACACTATGGGATCCATGTACTAGGCATTTTTCCCATAGATACAAAATGGGAAAAAACCCTTTAGTACCTCTGGCCATATGGGCCGCCTTACGCAATAAAACTTGTGTTAAAAAAAAGTTTAGCACATCCTCACAAAACTTTGAATGTGCACACTAGAATGTCACTTAATAAGTGATAAAATAAGATTTAGCATGGTTGCATTAAAAACATTTTTTCCCTGATCGAGTGCTTATGCTATTATTGTGCAGAGACACCTATAAAAATGCACTGCCTAAATAGCGTGAGCTAAGAAGCATGAATCACACTAAACTCAGCATGCTCAGTTCTCTTTTTCTTTTGGATCTTGCTTGCTTCCAAAGGACATATAAGTAAGCCTGGCATGTGGAAGTTATTTGTCAGTGCTGAGGGGAAAATTGGAGAGGCATTATACTCCAGGAGAGGAGGTGAAAGAAGAGCAGAACAGAAGATGAACACAAGTGTGTATTCAGAACGACCTATCTTTGTGTCACAGAGGGTCTTCAAACAGTGTGAGAGGATGTGGTTGGGGCCAGAAGGAAGCATGAAAGGAGATAATCCAGGGAGGGACTTGGCTGCTCTAACTCAGAAGGTCACCAGTATCTGATCATTCGACCCTCTATGACTGTCATGTAGGCACTGCAATGACTGCACTACACAGTCTACTAGTACCTCAAAGCTCACAGAAATTAACTCTGCACTGAAAGTTAAAACAATTGGTCAGCTCACAGATGCTTTTGAGGCTCAGACTGATGTTCAGCCTCAAGCTTTTGAATGCTTACAGTGGTCTTTGGCCACATTAACAATGTCAATGTCAATGACAGCAAAAACCTTTGTACTTTAGCAATCTATTTTTTTATCTTTCTTAAAATTTATAAATTGCTTATACACATGGACTAAATGAAGTACAATATTAACAATCATAAAATAGTAACAAATAAGACAAATACATCACATTAAATATTACCAACAAAGTAAAATTGAATTAGTACACAAGCAGTATAAAACATTGTATATCCAATAAAACAATACATCAAATAAAATACTACCAGCAGTATAAAACTCAAAATAAATTAAGAGACAGATATCACAAAAAATGTTTTTAACATGGACTTAAAAGTTTATACAATGTCAAGTCTGCCGGAGAGCTTCAGGAAAAGTATTCCAGAATGATGGTGCTGCTACTGAGACTGCACATTCTCTTGCTCAGCTAACCTGGCTTGTCTGGCCAATGGTATGTCAAGTAGCATTCGCTGCTGAAATAAATCTGCTTCATGTAAAGATGGTGGATTTATTTTTGAAGTGCTCAAGTGTGTATGAGCATCTCACCTCTGTCACCTCTTCCCTCTCCCTCTATTATTCTCTCTCACTTCTCCATGTCTCCCTTGTCCTGTGATGTCCTGTGAAAACTTTCATTTTATATCAGGGAGAGGTAGAAGGACTTGGGGGGAATCACTGGCTAGTCACTTGCCCCTGGTAAGAGCCCCCCTTCCCCAGAAGGATATCCCTGCTTTTGCAACGAGCCAGGTGATGAGGGATTGGCTTCCTCTTCCTACCACCACAAAAAACTGCTGATCATAGACAAACCTTTAATTGCCTGCAGTTCTCATAAGCCAGACTAACCACAGAAATGACAGCAATGATCTCGATAATCATACCAATTTTTGTTTACACACCACTGGGAAACCTCTGTGCCTTGAACATTGTGAGGTGTGGAGCAATGCTTCAAAGTCATCTGTGATGTCTGTCTTGTGAGAGAAGACATACTCGTGATATAAAAGTGTGTATGTGTTGAAAATTTTCTGGAAAAATGAGTGTGTTGGCTGCATTCTAGTTTGGCAATGAGAAGTATGATTAAATGTGTATCCTCTAGGGCCTATAGGTACCATTTACAGTGTCATTTCCTCTGCATGGTTTTCATTGTTCAGGCCCTCTGTTTGCAGTTAGCTGAGCTCTCTCAATAGCCTGCATATTAGCAAGTTATAACCTAGTCTGGGGCAGGTATTAAACAGCATGCTATTAACAAGCACTCAGTAAATAGCATGGAAAGTGAGCATACCTAACTGTCAGGCCTATCCTGTAAAGTGCGGCCGCGTTTACCCTGCTCCTAAGCCGCTTTTTACTCACGTTCCGGCCGCGTTAGCCCTTCCTGCGATCCCGAATCCCCTTTAACCTACTCCTACCGCGTCCTAAATTCCCCGGGCAACCCCTTCCGCCCGCGGCATGTATATTGCATGCAAACGAGCGAATTAGCTCGATATTGCATGCAAACGAGCGAATTAGCTATTCCCTAGCATCCCGTAACCCGCGCCCCGACTATCGCTAGTTTTCCCTGCCGTTTTGTCGCGCGTTTAACCTGCAAACTTACCGCCTACCCTGACCCCTGCGGTAGAGGCAGGGGTAAGGGTAGATGGCAAGCTTTCCCCCAGCCCCCGCTCACCTGCCCCGGCCGCGATCATGGGTGCCGGTCTCCGTGGCAGCCCCAGTCCTCTCCCCTGCTCCCGAAGCCAAAAAAAAAGTGAAAAAAACGTTGCAGCCCCCCTCCGATGTCCGGACTGGGGCTGCCACGGAGACTGCAACGGCAAAGCGACTTTTCGTTTTTTTTTTTGCTTCGCTGCTGTCAGTGTCCCCCCTCCTCTCGGAGCAGGGCGCGAAAAGCAGCCTTGCTCCGGGAGGAGGGGGGACACTGACAGCGGCGAAGCAACGGCGAAGACAGCAGTGAAGCAACGGCGAAGCGACTTTTCGGTTTTTTTTTTGCTTCGCCGCTGTCAGTGTCCCCCCTCCTCTCGGAGCAGGGCGCGAAAAGCAGCCTTGCTCCGGGAGGAGGGAAGAGTGAAGCGGCGAAGCGACTTACTTTTTGCTTTTGGTTTTTTCGCTTCCTGTTATCTGTCATTTCAAATGACATTTGAAATGACAGATACCAGCGTGGCGTGAAGCCTTAGGCCCGCGCACCCAGGATACTGTATAGGCGCTCTATCCAGTAAAATGGGTTGCGCGGGACTAAGGCATTACGGACGCGTTTACATTTACATATAATTAGTGTTCAGGATCGAGCGGTAGGTGAGCTGCACTGTGCGGGCGGTAACCGCGGGTGCCGTAGGCACTAACGCAGCTCTTCCTACCGCTCGGTACTGGATAGGCCTGACAGTAGGTGCACCCCTGGGACTGAGGCGTGAATGATGCAGCCTAGCAGGTGAACCCGCTAGGCTCACGCCATCAGTAAGCGGACACATTTCGGGACTGAGTCTGGGTTTCACTTTTACCAGTCTCTTTCCCCGCAGGTTGAGCTCTTGGGTACGGGGGTCGACTGGACTTCGGCGAGGTCCCAATGAGTGAAGGAAGTCCGGGAACAGGCCAGTGGTCAGGGCAGGCAAAGTTGGGGCAGGCTGAGTCAAATACCAAGCACAGGGTCAAAGCAAGCAGCATTCAGGTAGAGTCAGATAACAGGCCAAGGTCAAGCAGGAGAGGTCATTCTGAGAGGAAGCAAGGTTCAAAGCAAGAAGAGGCAAATGAGAGCAAGGCAAGGGCAGAGCAGGAACACAGGAGGCACACACAAGATCAGGCACAAATGGGATCAGGAACAACAGAGTAGCACCATGCACTGCACTGCAGGAGGACCTGATGCTAAGGCACTGGCTGGTTATAAAGGACTTTCTTACATTCTCATGCAGGATGTGATGTCATCAGCCAGTACCACAGGAAGTCCTGGCTGGAGGGCCTATAAAAGGAGCCCAGAAATACAGGAAATTCAGCCGTGTAAATTGGATGCAGCATGATGTGGGAGGCACTTCAGATTAGAGATCAGGGGCATTATAGTACCATGTAATTTAACATTCATTTGTATATGATGCTCCTTCATTTACGTGCACAACCACACTAATTTTAGCATGCTCATGTTAATATCTTTCCAAACCATTTTTAACATGGACAATATGTCTTTATTGCGTAGCACATTATTTTCAGTGTTACAAGAGGGCTTTAACGTGCACACTAAGATTCATTGCATGGTGAATAATGGCAGATAAAGACCCAACCAGTCTACCCAGCAGCGATTGTATGCAAATTTACTCAAAGTACATCAAATTCCCATATGGAATCCAACCCCCAATTCTATTGTGTCCCCTTTACAGCTGCAACTACTACTCCATGCACATTTCCCCATGCCATCCCGAAACAAAATACAGACATATTGCTGCTGCCCTGGGCTGCAACTAGTGCTCAGCAAGGGCTACACAGTTCCCTCATTACCATCCTCTTGCCACCAGAGATTGCAACAAGGGAACAGTACTAACCTTTACTGCATAGTTCCCTTTATAAATAACTGCACTTGCACAAAATGACCGTTTAAATATTTTGAAAATGCGGTGCTAACATAGTACATGATGGCAGAAAAAAGGCCATATTGGCCCATCCAGTCTGTCTAGTTGAGATTCTTCCACTTTGGTTAAATATGCATAAAACACCCATATACAACCTAATACCAGCAAACCTTTCCCCTCATCCCTTAACCTTTTCCTATCACTGGCTTCCATATTGGTCCCAAGCATTCCCTGAATCCGATAATGTACTGGTCTCCACCACCACCATGGTAGGCTATTTCAGGCCTTGTTATCTTCTTCTTTGGTTCTTACAAGACCAACATTTAATCCTCTCAGGTTACCACCAAGTTTTCTAAAAATCCACACAGCCACCAAAACCAACAAGACCACTGTCCAAAACAACCAATCTTCCCCCATGCTCAGTTTGGAGAAGATATGATGATAGAGGTCTATAAAATAATGAGTGGAATGGTTTTCGTTTTCAAAAAGTACAAAGACTAGGGGACATTCAATGAAGTTACTAGGTGATATATTTAAAACAAATAGGAGAAAATATTTTACTCAATGCATAATTAAATTCTGGAATTCACTGCCAGAGTACGTGGTGAAAGCTGTTAGTGTACCTGGGTTTAAAACAGATTTAGGCAAGTTCATGGATGAAAAGTCCATAAACCATTATTAAAGTTGACTTGGAGGAAATCCACTGCTTATCCCTAGGATAAGCAGCATGGGATTCCGCCAGGTACATGTGACCTGCATTGTCCACTGTTCGAAACAGGACGCTGGGCTTGATAGACTTGGTCTGACCAAGTTATATTCTTATGGTCATGCCATGCTGGTTACCCCAACCTCCTTTGAAACCTGATGCAGCCATACCATCAGTATTAGGGTCGCAATCACTGCTCCCTTGCTCTTTTAAAGTCCATTACCATTTTAGCCTCCTCCACCTATACAAAGAGGCATTCCAGGCATCCACCACCCTTTCCATGAAAACATATTTCCTGACTGTTAGGAACTGTGGACCCTTGGCCCAAGGTGGGGTTGTTGCTACCTGAAGTGTTGGGCCCCACAGGTCCCCACCGTCGGGAGGTGAGGCTGGCCGGGAACAGAGGCGAGCTGGAACTTCACCTGTGCCGACCCTCATTCTGCATAGTTTGAGCCCTTGGGTGCTGGGGCTGATAGGACTTAGGAGCACCCCTGTGTGGCTGGTCCCGGAGAGGGTAGATGAGTGAGTACAGAGACTGTCAAAGAGGTTAGGCACAGTTCGAGACAGGAACACTCTCGGAGGAAGGAGGAGAAGGAGTCCCAGGGAGTGCAAGGCCACTGCAGCTCTGAAGGGAGCAGAGCAGGACCATGTGGGAGTGGCCTCGAGGAGAGGAGGTGCAGATGCGGAGAGACGAACTGTAATCCGCTGGATCAGAGCTAGAGCGGGAAACCCGCTGTAGCCGGTGCCTGAAGAGTAGCAGTGCCTGGGGCACAGCAAGCCGGTGACAGGAACTTCTGTAGTAGCAACATAGGGGGCTGCCCCGAGGAGCGGGGCTCCGAGGCCCAGTCTGTAGGTATACTGCGCTGAGCCCACTCCCAGAGAGAGAAGGCAATGTAGCGGATATCCTCAAGGAGAAGTGCCGTGGAGATTCCCAGGAGCAGCGGCACTGCCGTTGGAACTCACCAGAAGACTGGCGCTGAACCTGGCCCCTAGGAGCGGGAAGCGCTGGGAGAGAATCCAGGATAGGCTGCGCTGAGCCAGGACCCTCAGAGTGGGAAAGCGCTGAGAGAGAGAGTCCAGGATAGGCTGCGCTGAAGCTGACCCCGAGGAGCGGGAAGCGCTGGGAGAGAATCCAGGATAGGCTGCGCTGAGCCAGGACCCTCAGAGTGGGAAAGCGCTGAGAGAGAGAGAGAGACCAGTAGAGGTTGCACTGAAGATGGCCCAGAGGAGCGGGAAGCGCTGGGAGAGAGTCCAGGATTGGCTGCGCTGAGCCAGGACCCTCAGAGTGGGAAAGCGCTGAGACAGAGAGAGAGAGACCAGTAGAGGTTGCACTGAAGATGGCCCAGAGGAGCGGGAAGCGCTGGGAGAGAGTCCAGGATTGGCTGCGCTGAAGCTGACCCCGAGGAGCGGGAAGAGCTAAGACAGTTAGATAACGCTGAGTCAGGGCCTACAGAGCGGGGAGTGCAGAGAGAGAAAGTCCGGGTAAGGTCGCGCTGAGCCTGGCCCCAAGGAGTGGGGAAGCACAGAAAAGGAGTCCAGAGAGGTTGCTCTGTCCCAGGGCCCGTGGAGTGGGAAGCGCTGGGAGAGAAACCCACAAGGAGAAGCGCAGAGGTCCGACGACAGGAACAAACGGTCCGTGGAGAAGTATGGCACCAAAATGGAACCATGGAACTCGTTGCCAAGTCGGTTAGTGGAGGCTACAGTTGAGGTTTAAATATCCCAGGTTGATGATGTCATCAGGCGGGGACGAACCCGGAGTTCCCACCATGGTCCCTTTAAAAGCAGGGCAGATAGCACACGCGCGCCTAGAGAGGCCCAGGATCGGAGCGCTGGTCAGCGGCGTCCTAGCCACCACGTGGAGTGCAGGGAGCCGGGTGAAACTGGCCACTGCCGCGAGAGCACCGGAGGTAGAGGGCCATGCAAGACATGAGGTGAGTTGAGCCTGCCGCGGACGGCCACAGCCGGTGGTGATAACACTGACATTGTTCCTGAGACTACTTCCTTGGAGCTTCATATCATGACTCCTAGTTCTACAAGTTTCTGTCCATTTAAAAAAAAAAAAAAGTTTACTTGTGCATTATTAGTACTGTTCATTTCAATGCCTCCGTCATATTTTTTCCCTCCCCCTTCTCGTCTAAGTTATACATATTTAGGTCCTCGATTCTCATCTCATAGCAAACTCGTTAACTCCTAGATCTTAAAAACATCTGCGCCATGGCATTTCTCTTAGCCTTCAAAGACACAAGACGTGAGCTCCAAAGTTGTTCCTGTCCTTTAGGTGCTAGGGTCTGTATTATCAGGTGAGTAATACAGCTCGCCAGTAAGCCACAAATGATACAGAAAATATCTGCTTATTTCCAAATGTCTGAGATTTGAATTTTCAGAGAACTATTATGAGTTATCCAAATGGATAAGAAATAATGAATGCAATGTTTACATAGTAACAGTGTAACCTTGCAAAAGCATATTTAGCATTCCATCTGATTATAGAAGTCACTGGGTAAAATCTATTTCCTGAGCAAAAATTCTCAAAGGTTAATCTAGGTGCTGCTTGTTTCATTACTTTGCTATTTACAACACTCTATGAAAGTTAATAAAATCAAAGACTACTAATCCTGTGTATATGATGCAAGCTTTTGTTCTTCAGTTTCTCATAATAATTAACTTGTTGCATCGTCCCACACTGATAAAGAAACAGACATCTCTCTCTCATTGTTAGAAAGGAAAGTTACAAGGCTTAATCATTAAAATGAGTGAAAACAAATGTTGACTACAGTCAGGCCAACACTTGAAGATATATCTTCCGCCCTGGCCGGTTTGTGATTCTGAGTTATGCATGCACATGTATATTTAAATTAGAGGATCAAGCTGTGCCCGATACACTGGTTCGCTATTTGGCTGAAAGGTTTACACTGATGGATAGACAACAGGCAAACATAAAAAATTGTCGATAGCTTATGCATCTGTGAACAATGCACGTCATACAATTACACCAGAACCTTTGGTTGTATGACGTGCATTATGACGTGCATTATGACGTGCCATTTCATAAAAGCTACCTTTTGACAATCGCCTCCTACAGTCTTCACTTAAGGAGGGCTCTTCCACTTGGGGAGGGTCAGTTTCAGTCAGCCCACATAGCAGTAAAGTTGCATGTACATTGTGCACGCAGACTTTACTGAGTATTTGCAAAGCTAACTTACAAGCTAAGGGCTGGATTTTTTAAGATCGCAAATATATGTGAATCGTGCAGTAATGGGGGCGGGGTGAAGCAGGGGGCGGGCCTGCGAAAGCCGGCAGCAAACGCACCACCGCGATGCTATCGCTGCTGGCTTTCGCACCCAATAACGCCACCGTGAAAGGTGGTGCTATTGGGCAAGCTACTGGCGGCGATAAGGGGGTCTTACCTTTTCACCGTCAGCAAGGTGTCTGCGGCGTTTGCCCCGACGCCGCCCCGACTCCGCCCCTATTTAACTTTCGCATGCGATAGGGATAGAAAATGACCCAAGTTTGCTTTGAAAATAGTCACAGTAGCTGAGTGTAGATACACATTACCATGCATAACTTTATGCCTGCTGCAAGCAGGGCATAACTTGTGCAGGATAACTTCCCTGCAAACAGGGTAATTTTCAAAGGAAAATGTAGATGTAAATGTAACATACTATCATAGCAATTTTCAAAAGCCCATTTGCCAAGTACACTTAACAAGGGTAAAACCTATTGACAATTCAATAGCATATATTGTAGCAATTTTCAAAGCACACTTGGTAAATGGGCTTTTGAAAATTGCTACGATAATATGTAATATTTACATTTTCCTTTGAAAATTACCTCCATTACTTTTTAAAATAAAAAAGTAGACTCGTTGCTCGTTTAGTATGTGTGTAAAAGTACAAGTGAAACTGGGCTGTGCATGTACTTTTATGTGTCGACTGACCCAGGCTATTTCAAAAGCCACTTATGTGCATAAAACCTATGCCTGTAGCAGTACTGCGTCTTGAAAATGACCTTTAGATGACAAGACAGAGCATTTACAGGTAATTCACCTTCAAAACAGCTTCATGGCTCAAATTACCCCCCATCCTGTAAACACCACCTTCAAGCACTTTCTTTTTTTCTTCTGTCTCAGATAAAAGCTGTGTAACCTGATCACCGTCCTTATGAACACCTCTAATGTCCCCTGCTCTCTTCCTATCATCTTCTCTACCCTGAACACCGGCCCAGATCTCTGTCCCTTCCTCCAGACTGGATCCTAGACCTCGCAACGGTAAATTGGTTTTCCTACAGCTTGGCTGCAGCTTTTGACACCATAATTATGACAAATCTTTGCTTAATATCTTTTCCCTCTAACCAAAACCTCTGTATAGAACAAACTTAAAACCAGGGGTTAAGGCAAAGACCCAGCTCTCGGGCCATAAAGAGCAGACGAAGAGCTCTGCTTTTATAACTCCTATTTCAAGACACCCTGGAATCTTTATTTTTTTTTTTACCCTCCCCCCAACATATAAATCCCCTTCTCATTTACTACAGTTCATAAAATCCCAACTCCACCTGCAAACCACGTCACTGCTGGTGGGACACTGTTCTTTACCGTTAATTGGAAATTGCGCAGAAAAACAACAAGCGCGTGTATTTTAAGTGCATATATGGTAAGCAGCATGCAGGAGGAGGAGTCAAATAGTCAAATTAGCGCAAGTAAGAAACTGGCGCCAAACGCCAAGCTTTCAAGCAGCCTTGACGACTGGCATGACTGCTCACAACAGCTTCTGTTAATTCAACCCCCTTTCTCTTAAGTGGGGAAAAAACATCCTGAAAGGTCCTCCCCATATTCTTTTGTTTTACTCCTCCATCTTGTCCTTTCCAATCATGCACGAGAGATCATCTTCTTCTGCTTTTGGCCCCCTGCCTTTCTATCACCTTCACTTGGCTAATCATCCTCGCAAACACGTCTGCCGCTTCTTGAATTCTATACAGTCACGCTTTTGTGCCTTTTTATTTCTCTCTAGATTGTATTGCGCTCTTTGATTTGTGCGTCTGTTACATCTCTATCTATTTAACATCCACATGTAGACATTGCAAATTATATATAGTTTAGTACTGTCAGTGCTACCTAAAACAGATCACCATCATTTGCATAGCATGTACCAGATGTACACAGCACTGTACCGAGAGACACACAATGAACAGTCCTGGAGCTTGCAATTTAGTCAGGAGAGGCAAGGAAGCACAATGCAAATCAAAGGAGAGGCTTTTGAGTCAGCAAGACCATGACTGAAAGGATTTACGGCAGATGACGGATTAAGAACAGCGCTATCCCCAAAGAGCTTACAGTATGAGCTTGAGCAATCAGGGTTCTAGTTTTGAAAATGAACAAAACTCACTGGTCAAGCTGCGTGCTTTAATTATGCCTATTCCCACAATTATTTTTGAAACGTGCATCATTTCCAAATTCACACAGATGCATACATTAATACTATTAGGCACTTTCAAAACCACAGCTCCACCAGTTGCTCTTTTGATCCTCTTTACGAGTCTGATTTTGAAACTCGTTGGTATGCTTACACATTGAAACACACTAATAAAAGAGCTCTGAATTTGAATATATAAAAATCTATTTTAAGAGCTAGCTCTTTTCTGAGTTATTCATCTGAAATGGGGTTCCGTGTATTTTTGACAAATGGCAAGTCTGCAAAGACATTTAGATTTTCAATCCTTCTTTATTGCCAAATGCATGTGCTCCCCTTAGCTCGTCACAACACAGTCTTGAGCTGTTCTCTTAAGACATTTCTGCTAAATGCTATAACCTATAAAGAAGCATAAAAAAATGGAATTTAATCTACCATCAAACACTTCTTCATCTGAAAGGATCTCATCGAGAGAGGACTGGATGGCTCAGGGGAATGAATTTTCGCAGCATTAGAGAACCTTTTACCTCTAGATTAGTAGTTCAAATCCCAGTTAAGGTCAACCGTGTGCACTGAGATAGTGGTCTGTCTAGCTCAAGGGCCATAGCAGAAGCATTCACGTCACAACTACTACCAGATTCCTGTGAATTCTGTTGCACACCTCATTGCCGACTTATGACAAAGACACGATGAGAGAGATCTCACCTACAAAGCCACAGTGTTGCTTCCGCTTTCCATAGGCACAATCTATTTACCTGCCTGGACATACCAGCTGGCTCAAACGCTTCCAAAAACAAGAGCATTCTCAATATCCTACTATGCTTGACACTATTATATAAAAGACCCACCAATTTTCATCTGACAATCACTGTACACTATCAGAAACCAAGCAAAGATCCAGACAGGCCTCAAAATAAAGTGAGCTATTTAAAGGAGCAGTACCAGCTAGAGTTCTCAAAACATCAACCTGCCTCTTTCTTAGCTTGTCTGCTTCTCTTTAGAGTTCAGTCCTGTGTGTACATTTCCCTTGTATCCAAAGGTAACTAGTGGCCTACAAAGTAATTGGTATGATGATGATGATGAAGTCTTCCCCTCCATCTCCTCACCTCTCTTTCTCTTTACCATTGCCCCTCCCTACCGCTTTCCTCCTCCCCACATTCTCTGCCCTCCCTACCCTTATCTCTCCCACACTGGCAGTTATAAAAGTTAAACCATCTCTCTGGCTCAGTAATAGCAGAGGCTCAGTTCAGCCTCTTTTCTGGGACCTAGGTCAGCAAAGGTAGCATGGGTTCAGTTCCTCCCAGCTGTGACAAGTTCCCGGAAGTTGGAGCTCCTGCTCGAATACCTGGGCTCCCTCTCTCTTGCACTGCAGGTTGACTTTGTCTTCATGATAAACATCCGAGCACTTTAAAGCAACTGAGCTAGTTCCATCTGAGGCTCTGGTTACATTAAGGCTGCTGCTGGACAACGGACCTCTGTCCTCCACAAGACCCTCCCCCCTCCTGTCAGCTGTACATGGAGTGACTGAGCTAGTCACATCTGAGGTCTGCTTATAATGAGGGACCTCTGTCTCCCATAGCAGCAATTCTCAACCAGTGTGTCGTGACACACCATTGTGTCGGGAAGCACAAACTGGTGTGTTGCAGCCTCCACTTCAGAATACCGAGCTCCCTGGTCTCCTGCTGATTTGGCTAATCTTCCCTCCTCCTCCTCCTCTGCTCCACCAGAATGCAGAGATCTCCTTCTTCACCCGGGCTGTCTGCATTTTCAAGCCCGGGCAGAACATAGTAGCAGAGCCGATTGCAGCAGGAAGCAGCCGTCTAGAAAGAACATGTGCAGTGGGGGGGCCGCGCGGGCGGTATGGCCTCCTTATCGGCACGGCCCGGAAGAGGAAGTGAGGTTAACCCATGCAGGAACAAGAGAAGGATCAGTGCTGAGCCAAATTTGAAGAAGCACAGCGTCAGCCCCCGCGGCCCCAAGAAAGCGAACGAGTTCCCTTGGCCTCAGGGGCTGAAGGAGGACAGGCTGAAGCTTCAAGCTTGCTGCTGCTGCTGTTACTTGGGCTTCCAGGAAGAGATAAACAATGTGTGTGTGTGTGCATGTCTGTGTGAGACTGAGCACATGAGAGTGAGAGGCAGTCTGTGTGAGGCTGAGCATGAGAAAGTGAGAGGCAGTGTGTGTGTCCGTGGGTCTGTATGAGACTAAGCATGTGAGTGTGAGAGACTGGTGAGCGTGTGTATATGTGTGTGCCTGTGTGAGACTGAGCACATGAAAGTGAGAGACAGCCTGTGTATGCTTGCCAGTGTGAGGCTGAGCATGTGAAATTGAGAGACCACCTGCGTGTGTATGTGCATAAGACTGAGCAAAAGTGAATGAAAGACAGCCTGTGTGTTTGTATGAGTCTGAACATGTGAGAGTGAGGGAGACAGTACATGCATATATGATACAAAACCCCCCTCTTCTCCTCTTGCGAATCCAAGACAATCTCAGGGCATGGTGAAATCAAAAGTTCCCAGGTTTGGAAAGCATTGGATTTTTAAAAAAATCCTTATTAGTTTTAATTATCGGATGTTTATGTCTGCTGTTGTATTGTTGTAGTTTCCAGTTCAGTTTTTGTCTGTATATTTCTATTCATACTTACAGTATGCTCTTTTTTTCTGTATTTGGTGAGGGTCTATCTGTATTCTGCATAGATATTTTGCCAGTGTGTAGTTTTTGTGTAGGGATCTATAGCAGCCCGACTTGTTCTATTTTCCTAATATTTATTTATTTATTTATTTAAATAATTTATATACCGGAGGTTCCTGTATAATATACATATCACCCCGGTTCACAAAGAACAGTAACTATCGCTACAAATAGCGGTTTACATAGAACAGAATAAAAGAAGTTTTACATTGAACAAAAACTAAGTAAACAAGTTTTTTACACTGAAGTCATCATGTGTAAATTTCTGATTAACAAAGGAAGAAAAAATAGATTTGAATAACTCGTTATGGGCTTGAAAAGACTTTTCTTTGTGTTCTTGGCTCTAGGGTGTAATATGAGGTGTATCTGGTATTTTAGGGCCTGGCGTAATATTAGCACTTCTACCTTTTCATAAGTAGGGTTGTTACTGTTTGCATGCTGACATTTAGTTTTGTTTTAGTATGGAAGTTTTACTATATTGTAATTATTATAATTCTTTTACTCGTGACTTTCTGAGTGCTAAGCCCACACTGAACATGTTACAATAAGCCTAATGTCATATGGGTTCCAAGTATCTTTTTTTTTTACATTTTTGCAGGGTTTTCTGGTTGGCACCACAACAGTGTATGTAAATATAATATACATGTTGTAAGTGATATTTTTTTTTTTACCTCAGACTGTACTTTTGTCATTTTTCATATAAAATCTATTATAAATGCATAATCTTTAATTGTGTGGAGAGGGAGGGAGGGCGTGCAAGGCTGTACGGTTCACAGGGCAGACTTCTTCACCCACTGAGCCCAGTAGGATACAGCTCTTGTCCTCCATTCCTGCCTGAGCCCAGCGAGAAATGGCAATCCTCTTCCTCTTCTGGGCTAATGACAACTGATTCTATCTTCCCCTGCTGGGCCCAAGAATGACAGCAGAAGAAAAAAAGGCTGGTGGCCCCACGGGGGTCAGAGAATGCAGTCTGTACAAAAATGTATTTCTGTTCAGAGAGAGTGCCCTTATCTTTCCCTGGTGTCATTGTTTAGTTTCGCTGCGGATTGTTGTCAGTCGTATGTCACAACCGTGAGCACTGTCCATCAGGTGTGTCATGACGGGAAAAAGGTTGAGAACCACCACTTTAGCATATGCTAAAATATGATAAAAAAACCCCCAAACAATATTTCTTTAATACTCTGTGCCATTTTGGATGGGAAACAATACAGTAATGCTGATATTTACATGTTGTTTTAAAAAAACGACAGCACACGCCGACTGCAGAGATGTGCTGGGATCCACGCAATTAAAGATGAGTAAAGAACAAAGACAAAGAGAAGTATTTTTAAACTCAGTATGGGTCGCAGCAAATCCGTGAACGAGGATATTAAAAAGCAAATCAAGTGCTGTCTGAGCAGGGTAATGTGGCTTGCTCTGAACACTGGCATTTGCCACTGCAGGTGATGGGCTCAGCAGGAAATGTAAACTTGGCAAACATCTCATCAAGTTGGCATTTTTCTGATTTGCAGAAGCTACTGGCTGTTCTCCCATATCATTCAACAAGGGGCAGTTATAAACTGCAACACTAAAAAGAAGCATCTGCTAAAAAAAAACCAAAAAAAAAAACCATAATGCAAAATCAGGAAGACAGAGCTGGAAACATACAACTGGCCTGCAAGTCGAATTCTGCAGTTAAGGGAGGCAATTGTCAAATAGCATAATAAAAAGCGTAAAGATTTTGAAAATTAGGATAAGTACACGTACCAAAAGTGACCACGTATTTCACACCTGCAATTTTGGATGGGCAATCAAGAGAGGTAAAACAGCACACGTAATTTCTGAAAATCTCATGTGCGTGGCATTATTTTCCTCTCCCAGCCCAAACACTTCCCCCAGAAATGCCTGCTTGCAATCGGGCTAAACGATAAGTGCACTCTAGAAGCTCATGATAATTTTTTGCCAACCAGAGGCAGGCAGTTTTCAGACAGAGCAATCTGGACACATTTAATCCCTACACTGCGTTTAGAATTGTCTTCAGGATGTTGATAACACAGATGGCAATAAGACGACAGCAAATCCATTCTAGACTCGGCAACTGTTAAAACACAATAGAGCCGATGTAATAAGGTGCACTGAAGCTGCCGCGGGTTTGTACGTACTTTTTCCCAAACAAAGCCCTATATGGGTATATAATAAGGGTTTTGTGCACAGGAAAAAAGCATGTACAAACGCGCTTATAGACTCATGGTTTTTTTTTCTGCGCAAGTGCATACTAATGGCATGCAAAGGAGGCGATTATCTATTCACAAGCAATGCAGGAAGCTGCGCTAGCAGGGAGATCAGTTTTGTGCGGGTTTTTTTAGTGCAGGATTTTAGCGCCTGGTTCAGGGCAAGAGTTAAGGGACAGCACCAGTGTGGAGACCGGTTTTTTGATGCTTTTGCGGGTCGGACAAGCAGTGGATGGAACTGGTGGAGAGAAGGCAGATTCTCAATGAGGCAGAATCACCGATCTGCGTTTCATGCTCTTGCCAGCAGTTGGGAGTCCAATCACGAAGGGGTTAGATATTGCTCTACCCACCTTCACATCAACTTCTGGACCACTATTTTATTCATTTTTTTCAAAAAAGAAAGGCTTTTGCCCAGAGAATCAATCACAAGTGCTCACACGCCGATGGGTGTCTGCATGAATTTCTGCGCAACTTACTACACAGGGCAATGAGCGCATGCATTATGGCGCGCGTTTGGTGTACGCTGATTTTATGCACATATCTAATTAGCCTTTGCGGCCGCTATTACATCCTGCGCTACCGCTGGTTTTTGCCACACACGCCAAAAAGTTCTGCGCAGAAAATTCAGTGTGGATTTCAGCGTGGGTCTTATTACATCAGCCACAAAAAAAACAAAAACAAGCACCTAAAAAACATTGTGGTCTTTCATTGCTTTCAAGTGAATTAGCACCTTTCAGCAGAATCTGTCCTAAACTGAACCCCTGACTCAGATTCATAGATAGGACCTTATCTTTCTTTAAATGCACAGTAGCACTGTAGTAGTATTTCAGATAAAAGTAACAAGAATTCAAAGTAACATACAGTAAAATGTCAAATCAGTTACTGAAAACGTTCTATGGTGTCTGTTAGCTTTTATGACACATTAAGTCCCTGTTTTATAATGTAGTTCTCAGGCATTCTCTGTCCACAGCCAGTACATGATTCAATGTATTATCGCAAAATCCTGGAATAATTTACTTAATAAAGGCATAAGCCCCCAAAATTAACAAATCTGTAGATTGCAGGATAGGTGTTAATATGGAAACAGTTTTTGCTCTTCTAAAAGTGATATCCATCACCAATGTTAGTGATTTTAGGGTCAGATATATGAAGCATTTTAACCATAGGCACAAAAAAATTGATTCATCAAGGCTTTTCTCCCATTCTATGTCTATGGGAAAAAAGATCTTGATGCATCTTCAAAAGGATATAACACACGATGGAGAAAGTCCAGAAACTAAGTGGCTACTAAAACGTCAGTGGTCTTTGTTCTAAAGTATACAGGGAGTCAGGGATAGACTTAAAGATCTAAATACATATAGCCATAAGGTGTAATGAAAATGTGGTATGTGAGCCCCTAGTGCTATGGCATAACTGATGCAGCTTTGAGGGCGAGCCCCCAAGGCCTATACCGGGACAGTCTGGCCCTTCATCTTTACCAGCTGCCTCTGCTGCAGGTCCAACCCTTGGATTCTGGCAGGCTCCCTAGGGCAGAGGTGGTAGTTAAGAGTCCAGAGACACACCAGAGACAAAGTAGATAGCCGGCTTACAGAAGTCAGAGAAGAGCCAAGGTCGGGGCAGGCAGCGAGCAAGAGTAGTTAAGTCCAGGCGGCAGGCAATCTTAGTCAACTCCAGGCAGGAGGTCAAGATCCGAAGCAGCAACCTGAGGGAGATGTGGACACTCTGGAAACACGGACGATGAGAACGAGGAAGACAGGCTGGACAGGCTGGGCTGGAAGGTGAGGTGAGGCAAGGCTGGATGAGGCTGGACTGAAAGATAAAGCGAGGCAGAGCTGGACTGAAAGACAAGATGAGGCACAGCAACGCTGGCGTCACGCAGTGCAAAAGTATGCAGGAGACACGTTGCTGAGGCAAAGTGGGGGCATCCCAGGGGCCCTTATATAGGGTAGCGCCAGCCTTTCCCCAACTTTAAATCTGGCGATGTCAGGCGCGCAGCATCCTGCCACATCTGTGAGGTCCGACGGGATCTCACCGGAGAAGTCATGGCATTTCGTGGCATCGGAGGTGAGTGCAGCAGCCTGCAGGGATGTCCCGCAGGCTGCCAAATGTAATGAGGAAAGGCAAGATGGGGAGATATGACAGACATTTAACTCTCTAATGTTTTCATACACAGGAGGTGGGCCTCTTTCAAAGGAAAGGAGGCTCTAGAACAAGGAGTCATAGGATGAGGGTGATAGGGGTAGACTCAGGAGTAATCTAAGGAAATATTTCTTTATAGGGAGGGTAACTGATGTATGCAACAGTCTCCCCATAGAAGTGGTGAAGCCAAAGACAGTTTCTGATGTCAAGAAAGCATGGTTATACACAGAAGATCTTTGAGGGAGTGGTAGGGATTGTAAAGCTAAATAGTTGGTGTGCAAGGGCAGATTATGCCCTCACCTTTCTATGTTTAAATGTTTCTAAAATGGAAAAATCCTTTAATGCTACTGAGCCTCAGATCCTACTTACCATATTCTGCAGCTGCAGTATAATCTTCCTTTGTTATTATGGTAATGTGCATTAAACCCATTTTTTAAAATAAATCTAAAAATAAAGTTCATCCTCCCAGCACAAGTGAGCCACTTGCGTGTTCTGATGAGATTACAAATATAATAATTTGTGTCAAATATAATGTTTTTAGTTATGCAAACACACAATAGAGAAACTAGGCTAGGTTTAAGAATCCAAGATGATGGCTGAACAGCAGGTTATGGCTGTGCGGGTTCCAGAGATACTAGCATTTTCCTCCTTGCTCTATAATTCCTACCTGTGAGGCCCTATTGGGCAGTTCTTGCCTCCTGCCAGCAAAGGGTCTCAGTGGACCTCCTGGACTAACAGTCTAAGTCTTCCGAGCTCTATTCCCCACACTTCCTGCTGGCAGCTCTCTTGTTCCTGTCTGAGCACTGCTATTTTCCAGGCTCACAGTCAGAGCTTGGTCTTACATTTTGTCCTAGACTTGGTCCTATATTTTCTGTTCCTCTTTAACTCCTGGATTGATTTGCATATCCTGTGTTCCTGTTCGATCCTAATTTGCTTGGTGAATCCAATCATCCTGCAGTGGTCATACACTGCTTCTGTGGGCACCTTTGTCTCTCCAGGTGTACCTGCAGTGGGGTCCTGCTCTGCTTCTGTCTCCAGGTTTCGATTCCACAATGTCTTAGTGTGTGCCTTGTGTTTCCTGTTGTTCCTCCCCAAGTCTTGCTGGCTGACAGCACCAGAAGGCTCAACCTGAGGGGGAAAGGTGGAAGTGACAGGCAGAAGATTCCCGTCTCTGCTATATTTAGAACCTGCCCGTCTCGTCTTGTCTGTGCACCGCCCGCTCTTGGCTTTGAGGGGGGGTCACACCTCCAGCAAACACCATCATCTCTCTACCTCACTTTTGAGGGTCAAAGAGAAGGAGGAAGACCTGGGATTTTTCCCTCTGTGCCCAGGGTCTCCCTCAGCCATGGGCCCCAGTGGATCTCTTTATTGCCAGCACAAGCGAAGCGGCGTCACATGCTCCTGAAGTGGCGTCCTTGAACGTGTCGGCCAGGGAAGATGTAACACTGGTGGATCTGGACTCTGAAATGTCCTTGAGCCTAGAGCTTCACACTGCACCCCAGGGGCCTGCTGCATGAAACCGTGTCGAACTTCCTGGCCGCTCAGCTAAGGGGAATGACACGAGTCGGGGGAGGGCTAATGGGAGAGAGAATTTCAGACAGCCCTAGTTTTCTTTGTTTTTTCCATCAGGCAACATGGTAATATTTTTCTATGTCTTATTTATTTATCTTTATATATATATAAACTAACCATGAAATCAAAAATATCTATTTATTTGCAGAATATAAACTGGTTTAAATAAAATAAATAAATATATATCGATGAAACAGATACCACAACGTGTTTACCTACACACTTATCTTCCTTGCTCTTCTCTAAGTCTGCATGCACATTTATGGGAGAAACCATCTCAACACAGTTTGTTTTTTCATTTCTATGCCCAGAGTAAGAGACAAACAGGATTGAACTGTGGCCTTGGGTTTAACAGCACTAAGCTTGGTTTCATAAGCTGACCCCAGTTCTGATCCTAAACATCCCCCAAATCCTGCCAAGTTTCTTCTCATGTATCACGTTTGCAGATATCTGATTAGTTCTGCTTTTTAGATCAACCCTAACTCCTGACTGGTACAAACTGGATCTAATTTTCTATGCTTCTGATAAGCTTAATTCCTGTGATGTCCTGACTGCCCTGTATTCCCATTAATCCTCTCTGTACTTGATTGATCCTGGTTCCTGCCTGTTCCTATGTTTTGTCTTCCTATCTTTTTCTTGCTCCCTTTGGGCGGAGTTCCTGGATTTAAATTTCAACCTGATTCCCCCCCCCCCCCCCCCCCCCCACCGGCTACAAATTCTGCTCAACTGAGCTCATCAGACTGCAACTTCCAAGGTGCATATTTAAGAGGGTAATTTAAAGTCTGTGAGTTCATTTTACAGATGGAGTGAATTTTCAAAATATACTGGGGTAGATTTTATAAAAGTATGCCCGTGCAAACAAAAGTACACCGGATTTTAATAGATACGCGCATAGCCGCGCGTATCCTTTAAAATCTGGGGTCGGCACGTGCAAGGCTGCCCAAAATCGGCAGCCTGCACGCACCAAGCTGCGCAGCCTGCCTCCGTTCCCTTCGAGTCCACTCCGAAATCGGAGCGGCCTCGGAGGGAACTTTCCTTCCACACACCCCCCCACCCCCTGCACCTTCCCCTACCTAACCCACCCCCCAGCCCTATCTAAATCCCCCCACCTTTGTTTTAAAAGTTACGCCTGCCTCTGGCAGGTGTAACTCGTGCGCGCCGGCCACCTGGCCGGCGCACGGTTCCCCGGCCCAAGAGCTGTTTCGGAGGCCTCAGCACGCCCCTGAAACGCCCCTGGGCCGGAACTACGCCCGCGGCCCCGCCCCCGAATAACACGCCGCCACGACACGCCCCTCCAGGAAAGCCCCGGGGTCTTAGGCTCGGCGTGCACAGGGGGAACTTGAGGCAGGTTTTCGGGGGGTACGGGCGTACCCCTTTGAAAATCTGCCCCTATGCGCATAAAAATTAACAAATATGCATGCAAGTAGCATCTACTCACGTACTCCATATTTTCTAAAAGTAAAAAGTACACATTTATTTTCACTTTGCGCACATAAACGAGTGTAAAAACAGGGGTGACCTGGACCTGCCTTTGGCCCTGCCCTTTTAAGGTTCCTCAATTTAGGCACTAAGCAGGGGAGAATTTTTATTTGGGAAGTTGTAAGCACCTAGTTCTTATATGGTGCCTAGTTCTTCTGACTATTGGGCTCTCTATGTAGTTTATAATGCAACATTTATACCTGTCATAAGTTTTTAATATTTGAAATATTTAAAGTATGCTTATTGTATTTATTTTGATGTTTATTTTTATTATAATGTGTTTTAACTGCTGTAAATTGCCTTGTGCAGATTTTATTGGGTAGGTGATTTATAAGTTAATAAATCAAATCAAATTCCAACTTGTCTATTTTTGCATTTGGCCCCCTCATTCTAGTCAGAACGCACCACTTCCACGCTATTGTTATGAAAACACTTGAAATTCACAGACGTCTTTTCAACTACAATAAGTACAAATTAAATGAGATGAAATACTAAAGGAAAGAAAGGGTGGAGAAACTACTGTCCTACCCAATTCTAATTCAGGTGACATGCCTGGAAATATCAATTATTAGACCTGCAGAAGTGTGTGAAGCAGGAATAAAAAGCAGACCTAGAGGAGTTTCCCCAATACGATTAAAGAAAGCAGGAAACTATTCAGAACTGATGGAAAATGTTGAAACTTCAATTAGATTAAAAAAAAAAAAAAAAAACCAAAACATACGCACAATTATGAAGAATGGCTAAAACGCCAAATAAAGCTAGAAACAGCATATGCACAGCCCAAGTTGCTGGGAAAAGGACATACAGATTAACCGTAAGACACAGTCAGACTAGAAATGATAGAGGGAGGGCCTTAAGGTTCAAAAGTGGAAAGTGACAAATGAAGCAGACATCATTGAAGCCTCATCGCGGGTCTGTTTGGGCTTTTTTTTTGGCTTAGTATTCACAAAACAGTATTATCCCAGAAAGAGAAATACTGTTTACAAGTGAGGATACCCCCCCCCCCCCCCCAGATAAATGCAATGAGAACTATTGAAGTTGACAAAGCTCCAGGCTCAGATGAACTATACCTCTGAATTCTTAAGGAAGTAGCAAGGGAAAACAAAACAACCTTTGGAGAAGATATCTGACAGCTCACTGATAGAGGATGACAAATGCAGATTTCTGTATTTAGGGGAAGGAGACAAGATCCAGGAAGTACAATGCAACTGCAAGCCTAGTATCAACTCCTGGGGAATAGATTATAAACCTTTCAAACGTATCATTAGATGAAGGACAGCATGCATGAAAAGGAAGATCAAGCGTGACTTATCTGCTTGAATTCTGCAGGTACACCGCTGGGCTGACAGATAGAAAGAGGGGAAACTGTGGATCTAATTTATTAGATTCGGGGAAAATCTGATTCCATACCAACATCTGATGTACAACTTAAAAAAAAAAAAAAGCTGAAAAGAAAGCTATTGAAAAAGGCTTAAGAATGGGCATAGGCAGGGAAACAAGAAGCAGTTCAAGGCTCAGGACACAATATAGGTCAGTATTTAGCAGGCATAGCTTCAAAAGCACTAATTCCTGCTGGCAAAAAGTGACGGGGAAAGATTAAAAAAAAAGAAACAAACAAAACAAAAACACATTTGGACGGATTAGGATTTATATATATAATATATATAATTCCATACAAGTGCAAAAACATGCATGAAATAAGGTTAACATTAATTACATTTAAAGCAGAACCAATAGAAAAACTTGGAGCTGACCATGGATGATTCCGGAAAAACATCAGCATATCGTCTAAAAACACTGAAACGAGCACAGCATTTCTTGGGATGCATAAAGCGGAGCAGCAGAATTACGCACTGCAAATCAGAAGAAGCTGCTTCTCAAACCGAAGTGCCTGAAAGGTGGCAGATCAAGCAAATAAATTAGACAAAGCACAAGCAAAACCACGCTTTAAAAAGCAGCACGCGGATCGTGTTCGTCGGCACCTTGGAAGCGATAACATCGTCATCGTACCTTCCCCTCTAGATAAAAATCACTCTGTGCACTTTGCAATCCCAACAGGCAACTACTTGCCAGGTGAACAAAAGACCAGTTTGCACTGCTATGTTACTAATTACATTGACATTTTATTTTATAGCAAAAGTAACCATCCGGGATTTCTGGAGGAGGCCACTTTTTTTTTTTTTAATTTGAGAAGTGCCACCCATGCTACCAAAATATGCCCCATATAAAAAGAGAAGAGACCAAAAAGGAGCGAGGGAAGGTGAATCCTTATAAAGTGCACAAGAATAAGCACCGAAAGGACTGGATTAATGCAAATAAAGGATATGGTACTGACAAATTAATGGAGGTCAGATGTTAAGCACATGTGCAATTAAAGCAGAATTGTCTTCACTGAAAGGCTGAAAGGAATGTGGAACGAATGTGCAAAGCCAGGAGCAGCTGTGCCATACCAGGCAGCACTATACAGGAGATCAGTCCACGGCTTCTGTGCTTTCCGTTTTAGAGAAAGAAAGGAATGCTGAGGTACTGCCTCTACCCACCTGTTAAATGTTAAAATACAGAACAGCATGCAAAGGTGATCCATGTCAGGTTTTGCTACACAGCATCAAATTGAAAAAAGAAAGCCCAGAATAATGTAAACAATACAAGAGATTTCTGCAGTGAACTGTAAAATTCTGAAAAAGACATTAGGAGCTAAAAAAAAACCAACAACAACAAAAAACTATTTCTCCAGGCTGAACCACTAAGTCATTCTCCACTAGACCAATATCAGGTATAAACGCTACTTCAAACATATACTGAACAGTTCTTACAAACTCCAATAAGGAAGGTTTCACGCCCAGCCATATGTGATTCATGGGACTTTTACAACTGATGGTTGATGTGATAAGATTCTGTAGGATGGCACTCATCATCCTGCTTCCCATGTACTGTCACCGCGCACCATACATCCTAAATGTCAACCTATTCCTACTACGATCCTCACTGTGGTCTCCGCTCTACTGCAGATAAAATAATTTTATCAGAATTTATAAATGCATTCCAAGATGGGCCATCTGGGCTTTCATTTCCTCTGTAAAAACACTGGACACAAAGGTATTTATATGGTTAACATTTGAATTATCTGGATAAATGCAGAGTTTTGAGCATTGGAGTTAGTTAAATAACTTATCTGGCTAATTCTGATATTCGGAATTAACTGAAAAAATTATTCAGCTAATACTAGATGTGGCCAAGAACAGGGCTAAAGTTATCTAGGAATGTGTTCCCGGGTAACTTTTACCTTAACTGGCTATATTAAAAGAATAGAGTCAGTTAAGTTTCGAACAGGAAGGAAGAAAAACAGCCAAGCAGGACTGCTGGCCCAATTCCTCTCCCCCCCCCCCCCCCCCCCACACAAAGATTTTTCAGGAGTTAATGTTGAATGTGGCAGTTCACAACCCCTCGCCCATTTGGCAAAATATCTTCTCTCTGGTTCCTTCCTCCCAACCCCCCACACCACACCACGGCAGCACACAGGGTTAGATGGGGCAGGAGGATTAGGGCTGGGGTGGCGGGAAGCGAACAGGAAAATTGGTTCTCACCTGCTAATTTTCGTTCCTGTAGTACCACAGATCAGACCAGACAAGTGGGTTTTATTCATCCCAACCAGCAGATGGAGGCAGAGAACAAACCTTTGGGCACTGCCATATATCCGAGAGTGCCACCTGCAGTCCCTCAGTATTGACCTGTACCCAAGCCAAGATAACTTAACAACCAGGCGAACTAAGCTCCTGGGATGGATACCCCTGAAATGGATAGACAAATAAACATTGCCACTCTAGAACATGTCAACAATCTCAAAAACATTTTTTTGAAAAGCCTTTCTTTGTATGAACCCACAGGTCCAGCAGCTGAACAAGCAGTCTTTCGGCATAGAACCCAAGGGTGGGCCTCTGGACTGATCTGTGGTATTACAGGAACTAAAATTAGCAGGTAAGAACCAAATTTTCCTTTCCTGAACATACCCATATCAGTCCAGACAAGTGGGATGTACCAAAGCACCCCCTCTATACCGGGCGGGAACTCAAAAGACCTGCTCCCAGCACACTCTCACTAAAAGGAGCCGCCTCTGGGGCCCACACATCCAAACGGTAAGGCTTAGTGAAAGTGTGAAGCCATGACCAAACTGCGGCCCTACATATCTCCCGAGGAGACTCCAGTTGATGCCGCCTGAGCACGAACAGAATGGGCCCTTAAGCCCCACCGGCACAACAAGGCCCTTGGAAACATAAGCAGCAGAAATAGTCTTTCAACCAGCGAATAAAAGAGGCCTTAGACGCCTTCTCTCCTTTTTTTTTTTTTAAAGACACACAGCCAAAATTCAGCACAGGCAAAGGCAATACAATTAACAGGGGGATACTTCCCTGAATCTCAACCGGCAGGCGGAGGGGCTTCGGGACCCACTGAGGGAACCAGTCCCCTGGCTGTCAGTGGTCCCGGGGTCACGGGCTAAAACCTGGCAAGGGTATCCAACCCCCCCCCCCCCCCCCCGCTCGCCCGGCTCAACCCGAGGGATGGCCCTCACAGGAACCTGGCACCTCAGGGAGCAGAAGTCCTCCAAAAGTCCTAAGCAGTCAAGACTGCAGGTTTAGCACCTGCTGGAGGTAGAGAAATACTGAGGGACTGCAGGTGGCACTCTCAGATATATGGCAGTGCCCAAAGTTTTGTTCTCTGCCTCCATCTGCTGGTTGGGATGAATAAAACCCACTTGTCTGGACTGACCTGGGTATATTCAGGAAAGGTACGTTTTTTCACTAAATAGGGGGAGGTGCAACGACCCACCACATTTAACATTAACTATTGAAAAATCTTTAGAGGTGGGGTGGGGATGGGCTAGCAGGCCCAACATATAGCTCACTTAACTGGGGGATCAGTCTGGCAAGTCCACTTGGAGTTTATTTTTTTTGCTTCCTGTTCATTACTTAGCCAGCTTTGAATATAGCCAGTTAACATTATCCGGGTGCACATAGCCAGTTAGATTTCAAAGTTATCTGGATAACTTTATCTGTCTAACCTTAGCCAGATAAGTTATCCGTTTTTTGGGTTTAAAATATTGACCTTATTTATTTTGAAGCTTTAGAGTACTGATTGTGTCTGTACGTTAAAATCTGACTGCTGCAACTCAGGATTCTGAGGAAGCTGACTGTGAATTAGGTGCATGAGATAAGTAAAAGGCTATAAAGCAATCTGTTATTGTGGTATACCTGGGATTAAAAACCAATTACACCCTTCCACACATCACAAAAATATCATAAGATGAACAGCCACAATGTCTCTGTCAATCTCTCTCACTCCCTATATATACTTTTTCCAAACTGTAGTGCAAATTAAAGAGGACAGGACTGGGGTTGGAATAATTCTGAACAAATGAGGTATAATTTTTGTACTGTGGTTTGGGTAGTGAATATACTTGTTAAAATGACACAGAACTCTGGCAGCACAGCAGTGGTTGAAAAGCCAAAATAGATGTAGACTGAAAAAAAAAAAAGCAATCAGAAAAAAAATATTTTTATGAAACAAAAAGCATATCCCTTGCATGCTCCCACTGCAAAGCCAGTTCAAACTAAAGGCAAGAAGCTAAAAACACTTGCCAATGCTTCAGCCACACCAGGGTCTCATTCAAATATGCTCAAGAAACAAGAATAAATAAATAAAATCTCATTATTGTGCAATAAAATGCTGTTGTAAGTGTAAGGAAATAAGAAAGACTGGAGTTGGAGGAAGTGTCTCAAATATACTACTGAAAACAAAATAAAAGAAAAGAAAATTCTCGTGCACGTTGCACATTGGAGAAAAGCCAGCACCAGAAATCCCGCAGCGTGAGTCAGAGTGAAAGTGAGTTTTCAATCTAGAACATCGCAAGATGAACAAAGCCTTATGTGTTTAGGCTTTTAGCCAGGGTAAAAAGAACTGGGCTATTCAGAAAAATGGAAATGAATGGATCCATAAATTGTGAAAACGTTTTACATGGTTATGTTGCTGGGGGAGGGGGCAAGCATGGCGAGAGATGATGAATGCATGTGGAAGGGTGACTGGTGGAGAGAAGAAGGTGAGCAATATAAGGGGGGGAAACCGTACATTGAATCTTGAATGTTGGAACTTGCTCTGCTAATAAGCATATGTATCATCCTAATTAAGATTCTGAGCTCACATGTTGTGCTGTATAAATAACAAGAAGCCGACAAAAAGAAAGAAAATGAGTTACCAGAAGGCGTAGCGTGGGCTCGGTATCTGCCCTTGTAGACCAGTGGTCACTTCCGCAGTGTTTTGATGAGCAGAAGGATGCAGAGAGTCAAGGCAAGAGGGGAGATTCCCATCATGGCCATAAAAAGGGCACATCACTTAAAAACATTCACTTTACCTTTCAATTGCAACAGGACGCACAAGCACTCATTCTCTTCCACAGCTACCCAGCAAAAATCCTGTCACCAGCACCAGGACCACATTTCCCATTAGGCAGAACTGGTTCCTGCCTAGGGGCACCTGCTATCTCTGACGGGTGCCAGTTCCAGGGAGAGAGCACCACCACACCTGGAGGGCGCAGCAGCTATTGTTCATGTCCTATCCCTGCTGGGAGATCTCCTCCCTTCCACCTGGTCACGCACCTTCCAAGGGGGAACACCCTCCCTACTTCTGCGCTTAGGGGTGTGCAAGAAATAAATCTGGCCCTGAGTGACCACACATCTACTCATATAAGAGGCAGTCTTAATATATGGTCCAGAGACATCTTCAGGCTGGAACGGAGCCTGGCGGAGTACAGGGATGTGCCTCCCTCCCCTTTCTCACACTCTAGTTACTGCCTCACCCTCCCCTTTGTTGTCTCACCATCTGTTTTCACCACCTCCTTTCTTTCTCACCATCTCTTTTACCCTTTGCTCTTTCTCTCCTCTCCATTTCAGCCTCAGGAGCAAGCATTGCTGAATTGTTGCTTCTTTGCCTCCCACAACAGGTTGATTCTGGTGAAGCCTATCAGCTGCAAAAAGCAGATAAACAGCATCCTCTAAGCAGGACTTCCTACTGGCTCCTGATTCCCCTGCAATCCTGCTGCCCTCAGTCACCGGTCTGGAGCTAGGATGTACTACTACTGAATCCTCCTGCCAGCTAAACAAGGGAGCAAACTCTGCCCTGTCTCTTCCCATTGGTGCTGCCCCTTCTCCCACCAATGGCCTGGGTTGGAGCCAGTTCGGCCCCCCTCCTCTTCCTATTATCAGCCCTCTTCTTACTGGTGGGCCTGCAGAAGCAAAATTCTACTTTTCCTCTTCCAGCCAGTGCCATTCTTCATCTCCCCTTGCTGGCGGTCCCAACATTGGAGCCAGCACTACTGCAGCTCCTACTGGTCTGTCTTTAGATCTGTGGGGCCTAGTTAGTTGCATTATTCACACAAGCCTAACAATGGATCTGATACGGCCATCATGGCAGGATCCAGGAAATCTGGCTGCCACCTCTGTCGCAATGTGTGGGGTAAAGGATGGATGTCTATATTTATAACACATACACACACACACACACACACGCACGCACGCAAGCAGCCTGCATGACTGCAAAACGAGTGTATGTTGTAGGGCTACCTATAGACTGCCTAAGTAGTCAGCGTACCTATGTCCTGCTAGGCTGTGCAGCAATGCGTACGGTGGACATCTTTAGTTATCCCTACAATCCTGGAGATCCCCCGACTCATGGATGTCTGCCAGTGTGTATGAAAAAACGAGAGGTGTACGCGTGGAAAGGGGTTTGACTACATGTAGAAAGTCTGGCGTGCAAGTGTGTGTGACATGAAGAATGTGTGAAAGAGGAAGACAGACTGAAGCTGTGAATGCAAGTAACATTATGGTAAGCTTAGAATAGTGTAAGACAGATTGTGGGCTTTTTTCCTTGATATTTGCCCTGCAGAGTACAAAAACAAAAATTGGGTGAATCAGTCCCAGATTGCTTTAGGTCTGCATGCTCTGGGATTGCAGTGACTGCAGGCTCCCATAAGAAAGGAGTAGGCTGAGCTGGTTCAATGCCAGTGAACAGTTATCTGAGACAAAAGAAAGCAGAATTATATATAATTTGGGAAGATTTCTAGAGACAGACAGCTTCTGCTTGTCCAAAAGGTGGAACGGGAAATTATTCTCTGAACATTTTTATCTTCCTAGGCCAGCGTTAAAATGAGTTTCTCTGCAGGGCACATTCTACCTCGGTTCCAGTCCTTGCCCTTGAGTTTGGCCTGTTAAAAGATGGCTAAGGTATAAGCTAAAATTAAAAAGTTAGGCCCTGTACTATCTCGAGGCAAAACGTGCACGAGAAAGTGAATTATGTGGATGCAAACTGTAGATTTTTGGTGAACAGCTATCCAGACATACAATTTTTATGTTCTATCTTTATGGCCAAAAATAATTTCAAAATCGGATCCTAATGTCTAAATACCTGGGGTGGAAAACTTGGGCATCAGATAAAAATATTTAGAACAAAGAGGAAAAAAAAAAACATTTCCATACAATTTAATTTGTTTTTCCTGTATTGTTAATTTTTCCTTTTTTTTTCCCTTCAATCTATTGTTTGTAGATTTTTGCTTATTTCACATTGCTTTGCTCTCCACTTCCTCTATCCAGTTCCTACACTAGCTTTCCTTCCCTTCAGTCATTTTGCCTCCTCCTCCTCCTTTCTGGTCTCCTTAATCCTTCCCTTATACCGATCCTTTTTCTTGTGTCGTTCCCCTGCTTCTTCCTTCTTTCTGCAGCTCGGCCCCTAAGCCAGCCGCAACCCAAACTCCTCTGGGTCCCCGGCCAGCTGCTCCCTCTTGGCTCCGGCAGTGACAGGATCATTCCGTGTGTGTTGGCGCCGATGCCAAATGCTGAATTTTAGGTACCCAGGCACCCTGGCATCTGGGATTTTTCCACTCCAGCTAAAAATACAAACCCCTTGGTCACAACAAATTAAGGCGTAGAAAAATGTTATTATTTTACAGCGATGGATAAAACATAGTGGCACTAGGCTCTATAGCTGAAGAGACTATCCCCCTCTGGTACCCTGCATGGAGAAAGCGGTATGTTTCAGTTAAGATTACCAGCAGGAAAAAAGCTTTTTTTATGGAGCTAGAACAAATAAAGCCAACCAGGTTAATCAAAAAGATAGAAATTAGATTATATCTAACTCCCAAAAGACAGGTATCCATGTCACCAAAATACAGTCAACCCAGCTGGCTGCCACCGTCAAGTTCCACAGACAAACTAAACAATGAACAGGAAGTGCGTCAAGAGGCATTTCTTGGAATTTGAAAGTAAATTTACATTAATTCTTTGCAAAAAGATCAATTAGGAGGTGTTTCAATATATGTTTTTTTTTTTTTTTTTAATTACTGAATGTGATGCTTCTGCAAAGGTGCAAGAATGCATGCAGTACAATCTGAAGCACGAGACACAAGGCTACTACGATCTTTCAGACTGCTCCTTTTTTTTCAACAAAGTCCTACCTTCGTAATATGTATGTCTAACCTAATGCCTCTACTGAACAACACATTATATAAAATAAAAATTGGGACTTAGTAAAACTTGGGGCCAAAAGGTATTTGAATTTGGGGAATTAAAAAAATTGCATTCTATATTACAAAAACAAGAGTTGAAGGACCTGTGTATTAGATGGAAAACCTAATCAATTCCCTTTACATGTTTGTTTGTTTTTTTTACCTACCCCCGCTCAGGCTCTCGCAATACATTGTCAGTTTCATTGTGACGACATGAATGATCCTCGTTATTCCATGCTGGAGTGGCTCTCTTGATGCCAGCGACATGTGGAATCGAATGGAGGATGCACACAGACCTCTTCCTGCTTCGATATCAGCTTCAAGTCAAGGCAAGACCAAAACTCTGACCATGCTTCAATCGCACCACCATGCCTCACTTGCAAGGCAATTGTCAAACGATTTTACCCAGGTAATTAAGCAGTTACCCAGCTAAAATCAGGGGCTGAAAATTCCACTCCCCCCCCCCATTCACCACTTGCAGGTAATAGTATCCATACTATGTTTGCCCGTGCAGCAAAGGGGTGGTGCCATGTGTGATTTATGCTACAGTTTTTACAAGTCCCCATACTGTCAAAGGGAAACGCCACCAGACATTTCCCTTTCAAAATGGGCTACCAGGCCTGCTGGTACAAAGTTCTCACGGAAAATCAAGCTCCCTGCAGAGTTTAAAAATTGCCCCTTCAAATATGTTCAAACACACTTTTGCGGCCCTATTCCATAGAATTCAATGGGAAAAAAAGAAAAATAAAGAGATTTGCAAATGATACAAAATTATTCAAAGTTGTGAAATCACAAGAAGATTGTGAGAAATTGTAAGAGGACCTTGAAAGACTGGGAGACTGGGCATCCAAAAGGGCAGATGACATTTAATGAGGGCAAGTGCAAAGTAATGCAACTACGGAAGAGCATCCCAAATTATAGCTACGCAATGCAAGGTTCCACATTGGGAGTCACTACACAGGCAAAGGATCTAAGCATCATCATAGTTAATATGTTGAAATGCTCGGCTCGATAGCCAAGAACACAAAAAGAATGCCAGGCATTATTAGGAAAAGAATAGGGAATAAAACAGACAACATCATAATTCCTTTGTATCACCTCATGGTGCAACTGCATCTTCAGTATCATGTGTAATTCTGGTCACGGCATCTCAAAAATGATCATATAGCAGACTTAGAAAAGATACAGAGAAGGGTGAACAAAATAATAAAGGGAATGGAATGATTCCCCAATGAAGAAAGACTAAAGAGGTTAGGGCTCTTCAGCTTGGAGAAGAGATGGCTGAGGGGGGATATGATAGAGGTCTATAAAATAATGAGTGGAGTGGAATGGGTAAATGCAAACCAGTTGTTTATTCCTTCAAAAAGACTAGTGGATACACAATGAAGCTACTAGGTAATGTATTTAAAGACAAACAGGAGAAAATATCTTTTTTCTCAACACAACTAAACTCTGGTATTAGCTGCCAGAGGATGTGGTGAAGGCTATTAATGTAGCTGGGTTTAAAAAAAAGTTTGGACAAGTTCCTGGATGAAAAGTTCATAAACCATTATTAAGGTGGACTTGGGGAACTCTACTACTTATCCCTGGGTTAAGCAGCATAGAATCTATCAACTTATTGGGATCATTCCAGGTACTTGTGACCTGGATTGGCAACTGTTGGAAGCAAGATACTGGGCTTGATGGACCTTTGGTCTTATCCAGTGTGGCAAATCTTAGGACGGTAAGTTTAAACAGCCATGCGGGTGTGCCTGTACGCACACATGCCGGCTCATGCGAATAGATGCGGCCATTTTATAACATACGAGCGTATATCCACACATGGTATAAAATCAGCTGTACGCGCAAACATATGTGCACAGTTTTATATGGACGCTTGCATACGTGCGCAAATGCTGGCTCTTCCGCGTAAGCGGGAGGATTTTAAAAACAAACAATGCATGCCGACGAAATAGTCCATTTTCCCAGCTCGTCCTGTTAACGGATCGGACTTCCTAACCCCCCCTGTTCTGTTGCCTCCCATTTTACCTTTTTAACCTTGACCCTTAAAACCCCACTGACTCGCTTAGTCTTTTTCATTTAATACTTTCACGCCCTCCATTGCAGAAGTGAAGCTGCGCACTAAGGAATCCCGGCATGCGCTTGTACGCGTAAATACTTATGCACACATTTCAAGGCAACTTCCCAGAATGCCCACGCCCCATCCCCTTTTTTAATTTTCTGATTTGTGCACGTACTGGGAAACACGTGCATAATCGCGCGCTTCTTAAAATCTGCTCAGCATGCGCCGGCCCCATATACTCACATATCTCCAGACTTTGCTGAGCTTAGGACTTTTAAAATTCGCCTGAATACTCTTAGAGGTAGGTCTTTAAAAAGTACGCGCTCCTGTACTTTTGTTCGCGCAAGTGGAGCAAACAAAAGTACGCCAGATTTTATAAGATACGCGTGTAGCCTTAGGGGTTAGCGCGCGCAAGGCTGCGCAAATCGGCAGCCTGCGCGAGCCGAGCCGTGCAGCCTGCCTCCATTCCCTCCGAGGCCACTCTGAAATCGGAGCGGCCTCGGAGGGAACTTTCCTTCCGCGTCCCCCCACCTTCCCCTCCCTTCCCCTATCTAACCCACCCCCCAGCCCTACCTAAATCCCCCCTACCTTTGCTGTACAAGTTACGCCTGCTTGAGGTAGGCGTAACTTGTGCGCACCGCCTCGGCATCCCCCAGCACAGGCCACAGTGCCGGGGGACTCGGGACCACCCTCCTGGCCTGCCCCCGAACCGTTGCCACGCCCCGGTCCCGCCTCGGACCGCCACCTGACATGCCCCCGGACACACCCCTGGCCAGCCGACACGCCCCCCCGGACATGCCCCTCCCGCCCCTTTTACGAAGCCCCGAGACTTACGTGCGTCCCGGGGCTTTGCGCACGCCGGCGGCCTATGCAAAATAGGTGCGCCGGTGCGCGAGTGCTCTGTGCACGTAACTCCAGGAGGACTTACGTGCGCAGGGCTTTTAAGATCTACCCCTTAGGTTCTTACATTTACTAATCTTTATTTTCTTATGCCAAAAAAAAAAAAAGATTGTTGTGATTGACATGAAAACTTTAGCCCTTCCTACAGTCCTAGGCCATGACGATTTTGAGCAAAATCAAGCCTATAGCTACAGGGTCTTTTCCTAAGGCACTAACAGTCTAAGCTGGCTAAGCGATTTGCTCAGCATCACACAGCAATGGTGAACAGAAAGCTGAACAAGTTCCAACACCCAGTGGTGTTCAACTTCAGTCCTTGAGAGCTGTAAACCCATCTGACTTTCAGGATATCCCTAATGAATATGCAAGAGAGAGATCTCCATACAACTGAGGCAGTGTGCTTGCAAACTTATCTCACGTTCATTCATTAGGGTTATTCTGAGAAACTGACTGGTATGTGGATCTTGAGGATCAGAGTTGCACACCCCTACAACCTCTACATTATACTGCCTGGTGAAATGGCAGATCTATCTAGTTGCAATCAATGGATTTTACAATATTTGTACTCTGTAAACTCCAAATTAAGAAAGTAGGCTTGTCGTTCAGCACAACACTTGAAAAGTCATCCATAAAGTGTAATATAGCATGTCGTGCCATACCACTAAACAGTTATAATATTGAAAAGGGTGAGTTATGAACATGCAGCCTATGCCAGCGACAAGTCAGTTGACTTATGCAGGTTTGAAATATCCGCTGAACTTCTGCCCCAGGTTTAAATCTGTTTGTATGGGGTGGTTTTTTTTTTTTTTTGAAGGAACAATTGTGTGCTTTCTGACCTTGGCATTCTGGCGCTTCCTTCATATGGCATTGCAGGCACCTGCAGCAGTCATTCTCTGTCCCCCACAGGTGAGCCAGAGCTGCCAGACTGCAATGGACCACAAAGCAAATCTTTATTAGACGGCTCTCTGTGTAACACAATGTCTTTGTATTTCGCGCAATCGGAAACACTAAAAAACTGAGGTCTCTCATTCATGTAAGAAAGACTAATCTTACCGGTTCTTTCACAAAACCCACTGAAAGGAATAACTGCACAACAGGGAATAGACATGAGCACGTAGCACTTGGGATACAAGAGCATTTTGAACGGTTACTGCCTCTCCTTGCCATGTCAAGTCACTAGGGTCCCCTTCATTTTATATTTCTAGGAATTTATCAGTGTTTATTATAATAAACAAAAACAGGAGAAAGTCAGCGGGAAAAAAAATGACTGTACACTGATTTTTCTCCCATTAAAAAACAAAGCATATGCCAGCATGGCTAAATGGCACTGTGAAAGAGGTCATTAAAGCCAAAAAGACATCTTTTAAAAAATGGAAATCAGGACCTAATGAGGAAGATAGGAAGATGTATAAATGCTAGCAATTTCGATGCAAAACTTTAATAAAGCAGACCAAGAGAGAATTTGAGGAGAGACTTGCCAAGGAGACAAAAGCTAATAAAAGCTTTTTCAAGTACATTAAAAAAAACAAGAAGCTTGCAAGGGAGTCAGCTGGGCCATTAGATGATGGGCGAGGAGGGAGAGCAAAAGGGGGAACTGGGAATATAAAGCCAGAGCAGAAAAATTAAATGAATTCTTTGCTTTCTTTGCTGGAGGATGTTGGGGAGATACCTACACCGTAACCGTTCTTTGTAGGCAATGATTCAGAGGAAGTGAAACAAATCAATATGAATCTTGAAGAGGCGCTGCAGCAATCTGACACACTAAATTTATTTAGCTATTTGTTTGCAGATATTTATATACCGTCCTTCCTGGGGAGATCAGGGAGGTTTACAAAGCTAAAAACATGCATGATATATGCAGTACTGCACAACAAAAAATAAAAAGCTAACACTAAACACCACAAATACTTCTCAACATAGAACACAGGAAAAAAAACTTGGTTACTTGCTCTCAAAAGCTAATGAAAAAAAACTCACGTTTTTACGGCTTTCTTAAAAGCCTTAATATCAGTTGTTGTTCTCAGGGTTACGGGCACTGAGTTCCACAATCTTGGGCTGGATATAGAGATTACTCTTTCATGAACTTCACCAAGATGGGCGCGGTGAACAGAGGGCACAGCCAACAAACCTCACTGCTCTTTGTGGGGGCACAAAAATGCAAGGCTGCACCTAGCCAAACCATAACTAATCACCAGAACCCAATGGTATTCACCACAGGATTTTACAAGAAATCAAATACAAAAACTGCAGGCCTGCTACTGATCATCTGTAACCTATCATTAAAATCTGCCTCTATACCTGCAGGGCTAATAAAGGTAACCACAGACTAGCAAGCTGCCATTGGTGCTGGCTAAAATGGTAAAAACAAAATTACTAGGCATATGGATAAGCATGGTTTAACGAAGAAGAGCCATGATGGACTTAAGAAAGGGAAGTCACATCTTAGTAAATAAATAAATCTATCAGAATTCTTTGAAGGTGTGAATGAGCATGTGGCCAAAGGTTAATCAATCGATTGTGCATTTGGATTTTCAAAAGGCATTTGATAAAGTTCCTCGTGAGAGATTCCTCAGGAAGTAATGGAATAGGAGGCAATATCTTACTATCAAGAAATGAATATGAGTTTTGAAGTTGTGCTATCAAGTTCTAGTGTTGTTTGAAAATTTCCCGTGGGTGCTGCTTTAATTGGAAGACAGGAAGAGAGAGGAAAAGGTAGGGCTACGTGGTCAGTTTTTCCACTGGAAAGTGGTGAATATCGGAGTGCCCCAGGGATCTGTAATGCATCCAGCCTTCTTTACTTTATTATCGGTCTCGAAAAGGAAGCAATGAGTGAAATGATCAAATCTGCAGACTGCAAACGTATTCTACTACTACAAGTAAAAGCATAAGCAGACCGTGAGGAACTTTACCAGACTAGAGAAGCGGACATCTAAATGACAGATGAAATGTAACGTGGACAAGTGAAAAGGATCTTGGAGCAATTGCGGACGATACATGGAGATCCTCAGCAAAACGCATGGCAGCGATCAAAAAGAACAACAGAATGTCAGAAATTATTTGGGAAGGACGAAGAAAAAGCTGTGAACATCCTTAGGCCTCTGTGAAGGTCTACAATGTGACTGCACCTTAAGAATTCTGTGCAGTTCTGTTTGCCCCCTTCTCAAAAAAATGATATAGCAGAACTAGAAAAGTTACAGAGGAGGGCGACAGAAATGATAAAGGGGACGGAACAGTACCCTTATGAAGAAAGGCTAAACAGGTTAGGGCTCTTCAGCTTGGAGAAGAGACGTCAACGGGGACATGCTAGGTTTATAAAATCATGAGATCAACCAGTGCTTTTTTCCTGGGAAAAAAAAAAAGATGCAGGTACTCACATGGCCCACCCTGGAGGTCAGATGGGATGAGGCAGCCTCCAGGGCCTAACCCTTTGCAGCTGGACACAGAGCCTATGAAATATCAGCATTGAAAACATTTCACCCAATCCTAAAGCACCAATACACCTCCTACTGGGAGCCCCTAACAAGCCGGACTGCGACAGATTACTACAAACTAGCAGAGTCCCTCACCTTGGTCCCACAGACAGAGTCTTGCCAAATACCGAATCAGTGATCCCAAATTATACACAGAAATAAGCAGACAAAGACTGAACTGAAAAACCCTCAAGAAGCCAGATTCTGCATGCAGTGCATCACTGGGGAACAGAAACAGAAATGCATTTCCTTCTGTACCATGAAAAATACAAAGATATCAGAGATGCTGCACATTCACATTCTCAAAACCGACATATTCAAATCACTAAACCAAAAGGAAAAGGCTTTTTTTTTTCTCTTTGTTATCTGGATATTTTTGACTCTAGCATTACAACCCTCTCTCACAAGGCCAGGGGCTCAGCAGCTCCAATGTAAGACCTCCCACTCCCACTCCCAAATGGACGATTACAGGGGTTCGGCAGCCCCAGTATAAGACCTCCTCCCCCCCCCCCCCCCCCCCACACACACACATACACACTCAAGATACAAAAGAATTACAACGAGGCCTTGGCGGGCCAAACACAGCACTTACCAACCCCTTCCCCACATAGACTGCCTTCTCCCTTCCGCACCCCTTCTAGGGTAATCTCTGTTCCCCACCTCCCTCCTCCCAGCAAGCAGGCTGAATGCCCTCTCTCTATCCCCAGTGGCCAGGCCTCAGTTGTCTTCTCTCCCCGACTTCCCTGACCAGGCAGCAGTCTTTCTTCCCCAAGTCCTTTTTCTGGAGGCAGAACCAGATGCATGTTTTGTTTTGTTTTAGGGGAAGGGAGTGGGCCACAGAGCAATTCAAGCAGGTGGAAGAAAAGGTACCAGTGCTCAGTACTGTCATGTACCCCCTGAAAACAAAGCACCAGATAAATAGGGAAATTATTTACCCTTTCCACTAGTTCAAGGACTAGGGAACACTCCATTAAACTGACTGGAAGCAGATTTAGAACAAATCAGAGATAATATTTTTCCACTCAATGCACAATTAAATTGTAGAATTTGCTGCTGGATGATGGGGTCAAGGCATCTAGCATAACTGCATTTGAAAGGGGTTTCGACAGGTTCCTGGAGGACAATTCTCCAGGCAGACCTAGAAGAGCCACCACTTATCCCTGGGAGTGGGCAACAAGAAATGAAGCTAATCTTTGGGATCTGTCAAGCACTTTCTAATGATCTGGATTGGACAGCGTCAGAGAGAGAAGATATTGGGCAGGAGGAGCCATTGGCACATCCTATCTTATCTTCCTCCCCTTCCCTAGGAATTTCTCTTTTTAAAATGGTTAAAAGTATGCACACTATAGAAGCCCACATGTACATTTTAAGGTGAATTTTAAATGCCCGGCGCGGGCATTAATTAGGGGATGCGCGCACAAATATGGCTTACACACGTCACCCTATTTCCAAAACGCGGAGATGCAAGAACATCTCCCCGAGTTTTAAAAATGGGCGCAGTCTGGGCGGGGAATGGGCACTCCGGGACGGGGCCGAGAGATGTGCACGTATCTACCTACGTGCCTGGGCATGAACCCAGGTCCCCTGCCGGGCTACGATGGAGTTGTTAAGTCAGAAAAACAAAACCAGCTGTTTGGAGGGGTTTAAGGGTTTGGGAGTAACTGGGGCAGATTGCAGGCTATTAAACCAGGGGAGGGGTCTGGAGGACCTAGCTCATAAAGTGGGCAAACTGGTGGGCAAACTGGTGAAACTGGCAATGGCATGGACACGCACCCACTTTTAAAAATTCCTCGACTTATGCGGTAGAAGTAGCTTTTATGCACCATTTAATAAATAAATAAATAATTTAATAAATTTAATTTAATAAATGCGGTAGAATTTAATTTAATAAATTTAATTTAATAATTTAATAAAATTTAATTTAATAAATGCGGTAGAAGTAGCTTTTATGCACCATTAAATAAATAAATAAATAAATTTAAAATTGGGCGCACACTACTGTATTTTCATAATGTATGTACATATGTGCACACAAGTTATAAAATGGCCATGTCCCTGGGCATGCACCAGCGCACTCGCACCAATGTGCACCAGTCTGAAAGTTACCATCCCTGCCAGCAAAAAGAAGGCAAATTTTCAGACAGCCCAATTTACTCAGATAAGTTACAGCAAAGCCTGGTAAACGGCTTTGAAAATTGCCCTCCACATGCTTAACATTTATAACTGGCTCCTACTGCGATTCTGCAGTTGGTCGTTTTCAACCTTATTTCAACTATACTGATGCAGAGATTAAACTACTTACTACACTATTGTAAGGACCGTTTGGCCCTACTACAGAGTAAATTATCTTGGTAATGGGTAAATGCATTCCTTATTTTATTTTATTTATTTATTGGTTTTTATATACCGTCGCTCATCAAAGATATCGCATCAGTGTACAGGGAACAAGAACATACGCCAGGGCATTAGACATTAAACAAAATAGAACATATGAAGGTAACAAAATTACAGAGAATGTTTTAGTTTTGCACCTCTCCCTTTAGAAGTGCAGCAATCTGGTTCTGTCAGTAGAAAGAAGCAGACACAAAAGTGAGAAGTAGGAGGAAGAGGAGAAGGAGAAGTGAACCTATCCTAGAAAAAGGCGGTTGGGGCTTTATGATTCTCTGGATGGGAAAAGAATTGCAAAGATCCATATAAGAGGAAAAAGTTCCTCCGAAGTATTCGAGAGACGTGGTCAGGGTCAGCTCTCCTAAGGAGGAAGGTCATAAATGTTCCCCTGGTTTAGAAGAGAAACTAAACTAAGTTAATTTTTAGAGCAGCAGGAGTTGCTCCTCCAGAAAGAAGCATGGTAAAGCAGCTAAAAGAGCTGGAATATGTCCTAACGCAGGGAAAATTCAAAGAGAAAGAGAGAGAGGGGAGGAGATCCGTCCCTAGTCCTGGGATAGATCCAGTCTGTCTAACTTTCCTAAATCGTAAAGGTGACGGGAAGAGAGGTAAGCTGTGTAGTTTTATAGTATTGTAAACCTCTGCAGTAGTTCCCTGCTGTGAAGATTGATGCAGTTTATTCCAAAGACAATCATTATGTTCAAGTCTTGAAATCAGTTCTTTAAGTTAGAGGAGTGGAAGAGTAGATTGTTCTTTTGTAAATACCATTCCTTGCTTCTTTCATCTAGTAACCATTTTTTTGAGCGGGGGAAGCACATCTTTGTGTACTGCATCCTAATTGTGCAGGCAAACTTAAGTGGTTTAAGTGGTCTACAATTCACCCCATCCCTCCTCCAACTTTTAAAGAAAAAACCCCCAGCATTATTTTTGTGAAACAAGGAGTCAAGGGTCACACTACATTTTTTGTTAACTATCTACCTCTGAATGTAGCAAGCTCGGGGAAACCGCCAGTATGGTGTAAAAGTCAAGGTATTTGTCAGTTTTGAGCTGCATTGTTTCTCCCATCAGAAGTCCAATGTGCCTCTTGGATAGAGCAGAAATTTGTATGATAGTATCAAGCCTAGAACAAGCCAGGAAAAAAATACGGCTACATGATGTTCAATAAGAGTGAAGTCACGCTATAAGAATACATTACATTTAAACACTGGCATGCCACCATTATTGCTATAGTCCATGATGAACAGAATATTTTTTACAGTATGCAACCAAAAAATGTTGACTTTTTATTATGGTTTTAACATTTACTTGTACATAACTAAGTACTGTTACTCATGCATGGCGAGAAACTGGTTATATTTAAGTCTTACTTTACATGGATACAACCCTGTGTCTCTTCATCACACCACACACACACACAGATAATTAGGACTATTTTAATTATGCTAATTAGTCATCAGTTTACAGGAATATTGAACCTCTTCCAGTACAAATGGTCAACAACATCAAAACACTGCAGTAAGCTGAATGTTCAAACAATACTAGAATTTGATAGTAAAAATTCAAAACATTAATTTCTTGATAATTTAGTCAATGTAGGAAACGTGACTGTAGATGCACTATGAACTTGGAGGGTAATTTTCAGAGTCACATATGCAGAAATGTTTTGGGGTTTTTTTTAAACTGGAATTTAAGTTTCATCTATTTGTGCACTATCTTTCTAGAGAACAATGGGGAGATCTTCATCTCTTGAGATCATTCTGCCATAATAAATCCTGCTGGCAAAGGTGGGGAGAATTGTTATTTTAGATCACAGGGATTAAATTACTGAGTGCTTGAGGCAATTACGAGGCACGTCCTACTATACGATATTGAGAGAAGATCCTACTTTATGGTTATGAAACCCTGGGTTGGATAGATCCCAAAGGGCACACAAAAAAATGTAGGTATCTGGGGCTGTCTTTCATTTTCCTCTTCCCTCCCTGCAGTTCCCCAAGGATTGCATCCTTTTTGTGGAGGTGAAGGCAGACCTTCATGGCCCAGGAAGTGGTGTAGTTCCTTTCCTTTAGGTGTGTATCTCTTAACTCTTTATGGAAGTTCTGAGATGTTGTGCTGGAGGGACACATAGACATGGTATTAAAAAAAAAAACCAAAAAAAAACTTTTATTGATTCTTTCAAAAATGCAATTCAATGTCCAATCAATCTAAAAAAGTGTAAAGTTACAGCTGTTAGTGGGTCTACTTCTGTGTAGGTGTTGCTGAACTCAGATTCCCTAGGATTTATCTTACCACTTCTGTACTAAGGGGTAGATTTTCAAAGGGGTACACGCGTAAGATACATGCGTACCCCCCAAAAACCTACCCCAACCCCCCCTGCGCACGCCAAGCTTATTTTGCATAGGCTCGGCGGCGCGCACAAGTCCCGGGGCTTGCAAAAAGGGGCGGTCGGGGCGTGGCCAGGGGGCGCGGTTAGGGATCGGGGCGTGTCCGGGGCGTGTGGGTGATCCGAGGGCGTGTCCGAGTGCCCAACACAGCGGCCTGTGTCGGGGCCTGCCTTGCCGGCGCGTAAGTTACTACTGCCCGGAGGTAGTAGTAACTTCTCCGATAAAGGTAGGGGGGGGTCTAGATAGGGCCGGGGGATGGGTAGAAAGAAAATTCCCTCCGAGGCCGCTCCGATTTCGGAGCGGCCTCGGAGGGAACGGGCGGCGCGCGCAGGGCTCGGCGCACGCAAGTTGCACAAATGTGCACCCCCTTGCAAGCGCCGACCCCGGATTTTATAAGATACATGCGGCTACGCGCATATCTTATAAAATCCAGCGTACTTTTGTTCGCGCCTGGTGCGTGAACAAAAGTACGCACTCGTATGTTTTTAAAATCTACCTCTAAGTGCATAAGAGTCCCAGCCACTAAGGAATAAGTCCTACTCTGTGCAGGGTTCCCCTTAGACATGGAAAAATCCTACCTTGGCCTCCCTACTCTGGTACCCAGCCTATGTCTGGTCCCTTAGGATGGAAATCCCTCTGTGAATCTCCCGGGTCTTTCTTCTTGATGTCTCTCAGAAGGAAAGATCTGATGTTAAGAAATTCAGGACTGAGCTATTACAGTCCCAGTACTAACTAAGGAGGGGTGGCAAAAACCTCCTCACCAACCAAAAAGGGTGAAAAATTCCCAGACCGTCAAACATTCTCTTCTGAAGTGAGTATTGTTGCTGCAGCCCTTTTTCCTCAGAAGAATGCTCACAGATCTTCAGTGTCCGGGCCTCCGGATCTGGGGGATGGCCATCACCATGGGCTCCAGGATATCACCTCCAGTCAGTAAACAAAAAGAAAAACTCAAAAGTGGATGCAAATCTGAACAAAGACATCTTAAGATGTCAAAAGGAATTTTTGGTTTTGAATAAGTCTTATGGCCAGCCCCACACTGGCAGGGATTTCCCTTAACCAAAAACTTCACCAAGTGAGAGGATGGGCCTCACTCAGAAAAGGAAACGAACAGAGATCCTTACTCTTCAAGAGCTAATGCAAATGAGCACCCCTAATCTACTCCTAGCCCTCACTTCAAGACAGGGAAGAAACCATCTCAGTCATCTTCAGGGGGAGGTGCTGATAGGATGGTATCTCCCTCTCTGCTGTTACCTACATGGACAGGGATCTAGGACCATCTAGTGGATGACCAGGGGGTCCCCATAATTACAACTGGTGATCAAATATATCCAGAAGAAGCTGGGGAATTGGGTTATTTAATGCAAAAGGAATTTTTGTTTTTGAATAAGTCTTCTCCACAAATGCTTCCTAAAATCCACAAATGATTGCTCCACCCACCTGGTTGCCCAAGTGTATCGTCAACCAATTAACTCATAAAACCTCTATTGCAGCATGTGGACACTTTTTTTTACTTTTGAAATGCTGTGCCCTCCTTCAGGCACAGTAATGGGGGTTACCTTTTCTCCATCTGTGTCCAATTTGTTCATTTGATGCAGCTTCCTTCTATACAGTTTAAAAATCAGCTTTCTTTATGGAAAAGGTACGAATGATATTTTAATCTAATGTAGGGGTGATGAAGTTTCACGCCTATAATTATTCTGATTGGTTGAAAACCTGTGATCGAAATTTGCAATTTACGATGCACTTTGACCCTGGCATGATTGCTTTCTTGGCTGTTTTAGTAATGAAGCCTACAGAAAGGTTTTCTATCTCATTATGTCAGAAACCAATAGACCGTAATTCTGGTTTAGATTACTTAAGTTTTCACCCAGCTCATTTAAAGAATAATTTTCCTTTTTCACAATTCTTAATATGTCAAAGAATTTGTTTGACATAAAAGGACTTCAAGGCACATTCCCGTGAATTATCTCCTAATTTTACAGAAAGGAGTTATCCTCTGACAGTTGGACATCAATCATGTAGGAGAGGGCCAGCAAGGTGACTTCAACAGGAAGAGTGCCAGGGATTTCATCTCCTTGGAACAATGTCACGTAGGAACACCTTGGCACTTTCCTATTCAATCAAACATTTTAATGCTTGAAAATATGTCTATGATATTTTTGGGAGAAAACAGGGTTATTGGGCTTTGGTGATGGAAACTATCCCCCATTTATTTTAAAGGATTTAACCCGTCTTTTCATAATTCAAAGCAAGTCATATAAACAAACACCCATAACAAAATTACATACAACAAACAAGCACTGAAAATGAAAACTAACGTAGGACCAACCCTTCCTTACACAAAGCCTGCAAAAAAAGATCTTTCCTTAACCAGAGGGGGGGCAGCACAAGGCTTAGTCTCTGAAATCAAGATCCTCCCAAAGTAGGAAGGCCTTTAGTTATTTTCAAAATGTCCATATGCAAGTGATGGCACCTAATACTATTTTTATGGGACAACTGGTTTTGAGTTACAATGTTTCAACTTAATCTGCTCTTGCAAACTATGGATTATGTTTTAAATCCAAGAGCATAGTAACATTGTAAATAACGGCAGATAAAAACCAATTGGGCCCATCCAGTCTTCTTAGCTGATATTCTTCCTTTGGTTCTTCCTATATATGCATGGACTACAAGGTTTTTTGCTTATGCTATGTTTATTGTTGAAAGCTGCCTACAGTCTTTATTAGAATTAGAGGACTAAAAAATGTCAATAAATTAAAAAAAAAAAAAATATATATATATATATTTATACACACACACATATACTGGGCATAATTTGTAGACAAAAAGGAAGTGGAATTGTGGAGGGGTAGGGGAGGCAGAGTGGTGGAATGGTGCCAGGTTGGGGTGCGACCTGTGTGTGTTGGTGGCAGAGGGAGAGAAGGGCCAGGACAGGGCCAGGTGTGAACTAACTCTCATAAATACAAATACGCTCTTCACGCGCTTCCTATTTGTTGCGTCCGTCGGACTCAGACGGCTTCGTCCCACATGCCTCACCTCAATATTCGCTTTCTCCACTAGCCTCGGGAAAATGGTGACCGCCGCGTCTGCTTGCCGCACTCCCCGGTGTCCCCAGAACGGCTATGGCAAGGCATTCCGCCATGATTCACCTGAGGGCCTCCTAGGGAACACACGCGCTACCCACATCTTTATTCCAACGTTGGCGCGAACCTCAGGGGTGTCCCCCTCGAGTGACGTCACAACATCTGGGTATTTAGCCTGCCCATTTGCTGACTGACTTTGAGTCCGCAATGATTGGATTTGTCCTGTCTAAGCTGCTCTGCCACTTCTCGCTGCTGCTGGAAGCTCTCTCTACCCTCCGGGGTTCTTCTAACTTGGGTACCCGCTCCTCGGGGGCCCTATGCTTCTTTCCAGGTGCCTATCCAGTATCCAGGTACTCGCTCCTCGAGGGCCTGAGCTGTCTATCTTGGTGCCTACTACCATTACTTCTACCTGCTGGGAACTCCACCATTACAGCTACAAGAGTGTGAGCAATCTAACATCTACCAGTCTGTCTCACCTACAGCTCCTCATTGAAGATCTGCATCGGAGCTCCCTATACCACCATTGTGACGGGTCTCCTCAGCCGAGGACCCAAGACTGCTGCTACAGGAATCTACTCACTACTGCCACCTCTGGTGAACTCTACAAGCTGTACAATAAAAACTCTGTGTTTGTGCATCTGAGTCTAGCCCGGTACTGCAGTTCCCCGCGGGGCTCCTCCCCATTGGAGTGGCCATCACTGCAGCACCTAAGAATCCACCAAACACCTTAAAACCATAACACTCTTCCTTATCCCAGTAATCCTTCATCCCCAGTTCACACCAGTGCTCAACTCCCAGACATTCTGAGCACTGATGGGTGAAGGACAACAGGTAGGGGCTTAACACTGTTGGAGGCTGCGGATAGAGGATCACCGAGGAGGAGGGTAGGCAGAATGGGGCCCTCTCTCTCTACCCTCCTCCTCCTCTCTGAACTAGTGATTCTGGTTCTCAATCCCAAGCCCCCATGATTCCACCGGTGATCCTCATCTCCCCCAAGTGGTCCTAGAGCTACCAAGTTTCACCCCCAATCTTCGTAGTTCTCGAGCCCTCCCTCCCCCCATAGGTCACTAATCTAATTCCCTCTTTCTGAAAAATTATCATCTCCAGAAACTCTACTCCTCTTCCTCCTTGGCCAGTAAGGCACAAGCCTCCTCTTCGGCGGACTCAGCTGGCTATCCTCTGACACTGGGTGGGGGCAGAGTGGCATGCAGCACCCACTCTCCCTAGTTCCTCAAACAGGGTAGAGAAAGATTTGGAAATACAAAGTGCATCCTGCTCTTTGCCTCCTTGGGAGAGACAAAAGGGAACAGCACCATGATCTCTCACTCTCTCCCTCCCCCCACCACATACCCTCCTATCCCTTCCCTCAGTCATTTTTCCCCTACACCTCACTCATCTCTCTCAGTCCCTCTGATCCCTCACTCACTCCCCACAACTTTTACCTTCACTAACACTCTCCCCTCACAAAACCCACAGGCTCACCAATCTCCTCACTCGTCTCCACATTCACTCATGCCCCCTCATCTCCTCACTCTGTTGCCCTTCTTCTACCCTCACTCTGCTTTCCTCTAATTTCTTTATTCACTCTCCCACACCCCCATTCCCACCATCCCCTCACTCACTCTCCTGCCCATTCCCTCTCTCCTAGCATAATCACCAACGGCAGAGGCAGCAGGCCCGGGAAGTCAGCATGGTAAGCAGCAATCTGGCCAAGATGACACAGCCAATAGTGGCAGAAGCAATGGGGCTGACAGGCATTCACTTCATATCTCTTTGACCTTGGCCATTATCTCCCAGGGCCTTCTCAATTTTGCCAGGCAACTGCATATAATCAAAGCCATGTGGCTGCTCCATTTCAGGGTAAGTAGCTCCAACACACTCTGCTTTACTTCCTCTGGGGTCCAGGGAGCCAGAAATTATACAAACCACCACCGGCTCTGCTCCGTTTCTGCAGGGAAGTTGGAACCAATTTACATTGCCAGCTCTTCTCTGTTTTGTTTCAGATAGGATTTACACTACCTGCTCTACTTTGCTTCCTTGGGTCCCGAAAAAAAGGTGACAGAATGCCATTCTGTGTTGTTCCACCTGAAATTAAGTCCTAGGTAACAGACACAAAAAAAAAAAAAAGAGTTGAATTACCACAAGTCTGAAACTTGTAGTGCTAATCATCAAGGCCGGGACCGAAGCCTTGACTACTGGCACTGATGCTCATAAGTTTCCAATGCATAGTAATTCAAATCCTTTTTGTGTTCGTTCTTTGCTCTGCAATTCCTATAGAACAGGAGGGGAAAGGCTAACTTGGGGAGCAGTGTGGCTGTTTCATCCACTCCAGCTCAAGCCCTCTCCTGCAGGTTGTCTGAAGGGGGAAGGGCTAGAGTAGAACACCACTGCTGCTCTGCCTCAAGTCTGAAAAGAAGTGACAGAACTGCAATCTAGCTCATTCCCCCACAAATTAAGCACTTTATACCGTATATTTATATTACTGCAGTGCACCTGATATGTTTTACTTGTCTGGCAGGGAGAGTCCTCTCCAGATGTAATAACCCCCAACCCCCCCCCCCCCCCCCCCCCAGTACAATGTCTACATGATATGCACAAGTTCAGGTTTCAGTGTACTCTATTTTTAAAGATTTAGAATATCTGGTGCTTTTTAATTTTTAGGCACATTTCACTTTAATTAAAGAAAGCCCCCCCATTAACATCACTGTCTGTCCATCCATGTGAATCTATCAACCATGCTCTGAATGGTCGGATTTTGATGAAAAGAATAGCTTAGAACTCTCAAAACTGTTGAACAGTTGTCATTTCCTATGAAGCGCACCTCATTCATGCACTGCCGCCAGCTTGTACTCGCCCAGCTTGCTCAACTTACCGGCAGGAGTTTCTAATTAATATGTCTGCCACAAAATAGAAGTGCCTGTCTCAAAGGGATCAGACTGAAAGAAACCTGCACAATTTTAAAGATACCAGGAAATCCCCCGCACAAACATTATGTAGACTTCTTGTGTTTATAGAAACTTTAAATTATTAAAGCAGTAGTAGTAGGAAACACCCATCTGATGAAAGGACAAAACAATCTTTTTGTAGAGGAATTATAAAGTATACTTCACTTTTAAACAGTATCACCAGTAACTATTGCTGTCTGCAACCAGCTGGAAAGGCAGGATAAGGTAGTCACAACTGCCTGGCATAACTGGACATAATGATGCAGCAGGAAAGTTAAAAGCAGCTGGTGACTCCATAATTTATTTCACCTGCTCTTCTCTTAATGCACTGGACTGCCTGCCACATAGGCCCAACAAATACCCAATGCAGTTGAGTAATGTTTACTTCATGCACAGTAATGGCTCTTGTCCGCAAACCCATATTAAATTGTTTATGGAGGGGAGAGGAGCTACTTGCAATGGATTGATAACATAAAGCATTAGTATGGCTGGTATCTAGAACAGAACAATTTTACATCAATTATTATAAGAAATTGGCGAGGGGAGTTGGATGGGAAGAAGGCCTGAGAAATCAAACTGCATGAAACAAAGCAATATGTGAAAGGTTTCAGAACCACAGGTCAACTAAAATCTTTACACTCAAGAACTACAACTTTTTTGAGATGGGATGGGATGAGATGAAAAATGATCTACTGGTCAGAGTATTAGACTAATTTAGAACATTTTGGCCATGAGTTTAATAATCCATTCTTCCTCTGACACTGTATGACCTTGGGCAAGTTGATTTACCAAACTTCTGTGCCTCCAGAATCCAGTTGAAAATAAACCATTTCTCTTAGTTTGGTCTATCCAGACAATAGACTGAATAAGAATGAAGCACATAAAAGTAATTAAAACAGGAGATATTTTCCAAGAGAATGTTAAATATACCTTTACCAATTTTTTTGTTCAACTGTCTTGTTTTATTTTAAACTGGGCTCCTCCAATGAAAGAAAGGGATTAACAAAGCAAGGACGAATGCCAGGGAAAGACCGACCTGAACTCAAGTTGAAAGGTTAGACAATTAAAGCACTGTGACAAATCAACTTATTCCCCAAGAGTCTCTGAAATGCCGTATTTCACTCGTTCCGTACTTGGGGAATAAATACATTAAGTGTCATCTTCCCTATTTTCTACAGGAGGGAAAGTCCATAGGAGACCATTCAACAGCAGAGTTCTATTAGTTTGTGGAAGCTCCTTAGAGAGGACTAAAACCAAATCTATTTTTATCCTAAAACCAATACTGTACATTATCAAATTTCATAGTTCAGTAAAAAGAAGGCAATTTACTGTCAATTTGTATCCATTTGAGAAACTCTAGAATACATCAATATGACAGAAGAGCAACTGAATGCTTTAAGCTATAAGGAACAGATCAGATGAATTAAATTCTCTTTCCCAAATCTATTTTCATTTTTGCAAGGCTTGGCACAAAGAATTTTGGTTATCTGAAAGCCTGGAAAGAGTCTAAAACTGTCACAAGATTACTAACCATGCCATGTATAAGTATTCCCCTCAATCTTGTATCTAGACTGGGAAAGGAAACAAGTTAAATTATAGGATACCGTACCCTGTCTCTTACTATACTATACACAAAACAAGAACACACACAGTTAAATATTAACACAGCTTAACACACTTGTTCAATATGACTCCCAGAGATGGGAAAAATGATGAAAAATATTCACACAAGGTTTGCTGTAAAATTTTAGCATGCGCACACTTATCTCTATACTGCAACAAAGATAAAACTGGGAAAGGACCTAGGGCTCCATGCTCCTGTGATACATTTTGGTCTCAAAAAAATCCAGCCTTCTAGGAATACCCTTTAATTTCCTATCATGTTTTCTAGTTGAGTAACTTCTAAGTCTCCCAACTTCTTCAATGCAGAAGAGCTAAGTTCAGATTTTCTGTCCGAACTGCATTTCACTAACTGCAAGGGGTTAGCATCTGGAAGCTAAATTTAGGCTCTTGGGTAGAAAGTTGAAATCCAGAACCTCCAGGGTGACATTCTCTGAAATGCTTTCTGTTCCAAGTGCAGGTCCCCAGAGGCAGGCAGAGCCTGGAGAAATGCATGGATGAGATGATGATGCAGGGAAGGAAGATTCAGTTTTGTAAGGAACCGACCAACCTTTTGAGGAAAGGGAAGTCTTTTCCAAAAGGACGAGCTCCATCTTAACCAGGGTAGAACCAGGCTGCTGGTGCTAACCTGTAAAAAGGTGATAGAGTACCTTTTAAACCTAAACAAGGGGGAAAGCTGAGAGTTGCTCAACAGCACATGGTTCTGAGGAAAGTATCTTCAAAGGATACCAACGAAATAGGAGAGTTAGAGCATTCAAACAGAGGGGTTCCAATAAAAGCAAAAGTATGCTTATAAGTAACAACCCGAGTTTAAAGATTCCAAATTATCCCTTGAAACTGAAAAGGAGGCTGTTAATACAAACAAAAAAAACATATTTTGAAATGTCTGTATGCCAATGCCAGACGTCTAAAAAGCAATATGAGAGAGTTAGAGTGTATAGCACTGAATGAAGAGGTAGAGATAATTGTCTACCTCTTCAATGCACAATTAAGCTCTGGAATTTGTTGCCAGAGGATGTTGTTAGGGAAGTTAGTGAGCTGGGTTCAAAAAAGGTTTGGATAAGTTCTTGGACAAGAATCCATTAACTAAGAACATAAGAACACGCCATACTGGGTCAGACCAAGGGTCCATCAAGCCCAGCATCCTGTTTCCAACAGCGGCCAATCCAGGCCATAAGAACCTGGCAAGTACCCAAAAACTAAGTCTATTCCATGTTACTGTTGCTAGTAATAGCGGTGGTTATTATCTAAGTCAACTTAATTAATAGCAGGTAATGGACTTCTCCTCCAAGAACTTATTAAATCCTTTCTTAAACACAGCTATACTAACTGCACTAACCATATCTTCTGGCAACAAATTCCAGAGTTTAATTGTGCGTTAAGTGAAAAAGAACTTTCTCCGATTAGTTTTAAATGTGCCACATGCTAACTTCATGGAATGCCCCCTAGTCTTTCTATTATCCGAAAGAGTAAAAAACAGATTCACATCTACCCGTTCTAGACCTCTCATGATTTTAAACACCATTATCATATCCCCCCTCAGCCGTCTCTTCTCCATGCTGAAAAGTCCTAACCTCTTTAGTCTTTCATCATAGGGGAGCTGTTCCATTCTCTTTATCATTTTGATCGCCCTTCTCTGTACCTTCTCCATCGCAATTATATCTTTTTTGAGATGCGGCGACCAGAATTGTACACAGTATTCAAGGTGCAGTCTCACCATGGAGCTATACAGAAGCATTATGACATTTTCCGTTTTATTCACCATTCCCTTTCTAATAATTCCCAACATTCTGTTTGCTTTTTTGACTGCCGCAGCACACTGAACTGACGATTTCAATGTGTTATCCACTATGACACCTAGATCTCTTTCTTGGGTTGTAGCACCTAATATGGAACCTAACATTGTGTAACTATAGCATGGGTTATTTTTCCCTATATTCATCACCTTGCACTTGTCCACAATAAATTTCATCTGCCATTTTGATGCCCAATTTTCCAGCCTCAAAAGGTCTTCCTGCAATTTATCACAACCTGTTGTGATTTAACTACTCTGAACAATTTTGTATCATCTGCAAATTTGATTACCTCACTTGTTATATTTCTTTCCAGATCATTTATAAATATATTGAAAAGTAAGGGTCCCAATACAGATCCCTGAGGAACTCCACTGCCCATACCCTTCCACTGAGAAAATTGTCCATTTAATCCTACTCTCTGTTTCCTGTCTTTTAGCCAGTTTGCAATCCACGAAAGGACACCGCCACCTATCCCATGACTTTTTATTTTTCCTAGAAGCCTCTCATGAGGAACTTTGTCAAATGCCTTCTGAAAATCCAAGTACATTACATCTACAGGTTCACCTTTATCCACATGTCTATTAACTCCTTCAAAAAAGTGAAGCAGATTTGTGAGGCAAGACTTGCCTTGGGTAAAGCCATGCTGACTTTGTTCCATTATACCATGTCTTTCTATATGTTCTGTGATTTTGATGTTTAGAATACTTTCCACTATTTTTCCTGGTACTGAAGTCAAGCTAACCGGTCTGTAGTTTCCCGGATCACCCCTGGAGCCTTTTTTAAATATGAGGGTTACATTAGCTATCCTCCAGTCTTCAGGTACAATAGATGATTTTAATGACAGGTTACAAATTTTTACTAATAGGTCTGAAATTTCATTTTTTAGTTCCTTCAGAACTCTGGGGTGTATACCATCTGGTCCAGGTGATTTACTACTCTTAAGTTTGTCAATCAGGTCTACCACATCTTCTAGGTTCACCGTGATTTGGTTCAGTCCATCTGTATCATTACCCATGAAAACCTTCTCCAGTCCAGGTACCTCCTCAACATCCTCTTCAGTAAACACTGAAGAAAAGAAATCATTTAATCTTTCTGCGATGGCCTTATCTTCTCTAAGTGCCCCTTTAACCCCTCGATCATCTAACGGTCCAACTGACTCCCTTACAGGCTATTAAACAAGTTGACTTAGGGAATATCCACTGCTATTACTGGCAATAGTAAGTAGCATGGGATCTACTTAATGTTTGGGCACTTGCCAGGTACTTGTAACCTGGAATGGCCACTTTTGGAAATAGGATGCTGGGCTTGATGGACCCTCAGTCTGACCTAGTATGGAAACTTCTTATGTTGTTGTCTCAGAGACCTGGTGGAAGGAGGATAACCAATGGGACAGTGCTATACCCAAGAACAAATTATATTGCAATGATAGGGTGGATCAACTTGGTGTGGGGGGGGGGGGGCGCGGTGACACTTTGTTTGGGATTGCACAGAGTCCAACAGGATAAAGATCCTGCAAGAGACTAAATGTACAGTAGAATCTTTATGGGTAGAAATCCCATGTGTGTTGGGGAAGAGTATAGTGATAGAAGTATACTATCGTCCCCTTGGCCAAAATGATAAGACAGATGATGAAATACTAAGAGAAATAAGGGAAGCTAACTAACTTGGCAATCCAGTAATAATGGGAGATTTCAATTACCCAAATATTGGCTGGGTAAATGTAACATCAGGGCATGCTAGACAGGTGAAGTTCCTGGATGGAATAAATGACTGCTTCATGGAGCAATTGGTTCAGAAACCAAAAGAGGAAGTTATTTTAGATCTAGTGAAAGAAGTAACAGTGGTGGGGCCACTTGGTAAGAATGATTATAGCATGATCAAAATTGAATTGACTGGTAGGGGGACAATAAGAAAGCCTACATCTCTAATATTAAACTTTCAAACGGGAGACTGATAAAATAAGGAACATAGAAAAACTGAAAGGTGCAGCTACAAAGATTAAGAATATACAACAGGTGTGGACATTGTTTAAAAATACTATCTTAGAAGAGTAGTCCAGATGTATTCTACACATTAAAGAAAGGTGGAAGGAAGGCAAAATTGAAAAAAGCTAATTTAGCCATAAAAACTTCCTTCAAAAATTGGAAGAAGGATCTAGCTGAAGAAAATAGGAAAAAGCATTAGCAAGTTAAATGTGAAACACTGATAAGAAAGGTTAAGTGAGAATTTGAAAAGAAACTGGCTGCAGAGGCAAAAACTCATAATAAAAACTTATTAAAATATATCAGAAGCAGGAAGCCTGTAAGTAAGTCGGTTAGACTGTTAGATCTTCAAGGAGTTAAAGGAGTACTTTAGAAAGAAAAGGCCATCAAGAAAAGACTAAATGAATTCTTTGCTTGGATGTTTACAAATGAAGATGTTGGGGAGATACCTGTTCCAGTGACAGTTTTCAAGGGTGATGATTCAAATTAACAACTAAATCACAGTGAACCTGTAAGATGTAGTAGGCCAGATTGACAAACTGAAAAGTAGCAAACTGCCCAGATCAAATGGTATATACCACAGGGTTCTGAAAGAACTAAAAAATGAAATTTCAGATCTATTACTAGTAATTTGTAACCTATTATTAAAATTGTCCATTGTATCTGAAGACTGGAAGGTGGCCAATGTAACTCCGCTATTTAAAAAGGGCTCCAGGGATGATCCGGGAAACTAAAAACCGGTGAGCCTGACTTCAGTGCTAGGAAAAATTGTGGAAACTATTCTAAAGAACAAAATCACAGAACATATAGATAAACACTGTTTAATGGGCCACAGCCAGCACATATTTACCCAAGAGAAGTCTTACCTCACAAATCTGCTACATTTTTTGAAGGGATTAATAAACATGTGGATAAAGATGAGCTGGCAGATAATATATTTGGATTTTCAGAAGGTGTTTGCCAGAGTCCACCTTAAGAGGCGTTTAAGAAAATTAAAAAGTCATAGGATAGGAGGAAATATACTTTTGTGATTTGCAAACTAGTTAAAAGACAATAAACTGAGTAGGATTAAATGGCCAGTTTTCTCAGTGAAAAGACGTAAACAGCAGAGTCTCAGGGATCTGTACTTGGAACGGTGCTTTTTAAAAAATGATCTGGAAAGGGGTATGGCAAGTGAGGTGATCAGATTTGCAGATAACACAAAATTATTCAGAGTAGTTAAATCACAAGCAGATAGTGATAAATTGCAGCAAGACCTTGCAAAACTGGAAGATTAAATTTAATTTGCCAGTTGAATGCCCAGTGTGGACAAGTGCAAGGTGATGCATATAGGGAAAAATAACCCTTGCTGTAGTTACACAATGTTAGGTTTCATATTAGGTGTTACCACCTAGGAAAAATATCTAGGCATCATAGTGGTCAAAACATTGAAATCGCCAATTAAATGTGCTGCAGTGGTCAAAAAAGCAAACAGAATGCTAGGAATTAGGAAGGGAATGCCTCTGTATTGCCCCTTGGTGAGACCACACCTTGAGTACTGATTTCATTTCTGGTTGTTGCATCTCAAAAAACATATTGATGCACTGGAGAAAGTACAAAGAAGGGCGACCAAAATGATAAAGGGGATGGAATGACCTCCCCCCCCCCCCCTCCCCGTGAGGGAAGGTTAAAAAGGTTAGGGTTGTTCAGCTTGAACAAGAGACAGTTGAGGGGGGATATGATGGAGGTCTACAAAATCATGAGAGGACTAGAACAGGTAAATGTGAATCAGCTGTTTACTCTTTCCGATAATAGAAGGACTAGGGGGCACTACATGAAATTACCAAGTAGCACGTTTAAAACAACATTCTTTTTCACTCAATGCACAATTAAACTTTGAGATTCACTGCCAGAGGATGTGGTTAAGGAAATTAGCTTAGTTGGGTTTAAAAAAAGGATTTGGACAAATTGCTGGAGAAGTCCATAAACTGCTATTAGTCAAGCTGACTGAGGGAATAGCCACTGCTTATTACCAGTATTAGTAGCATGAGATCTATTTAATGTTTGGGTACTTACCAAATACTTGTATCCTGGATTGGCCACTGTTGGAAACAGGATAATGGGCTTGATGGACCCTCGGTCTGACCCAGTATGTCAATTTATCATCTCATCTATACGCAGGCTCTCAATTGCTGCAGAAGATCCAAGTCTGAATCTTCAGCCACTAGGACCCAAAGCTTGGAATGGAAATATATATTTTCCTTCCCCATATTTCTGTTTTATTCTTAAAGGCATGCCCAACCTTTGGAAAGGGTTTATACTTTATAGTGTACAAAGTACAACCAAACAACAACAATGGATTATGTTTACAAAATCTATGCCTGCTATAATTTGCAAAGATTATCACTGACCTATGGTAGACGTTTATGTTCACTGTATTTTTCCTTTACTAATCTTGTTAACTAATCTGATAACTAAAATACCTTACCTCCAAACTAAGTAAAAAAAAGGATCTGCAAATCTGAGAGAACTCTGACAAACCCCAGGAGGGCCAGCAACATGGAAATTGTGATGCCAAGCTCCACCAACTTGGAACATCCTCAATTTTTACATTTAAAGGAAACTGATGCACTTGAACAGCTTCAAAGGACGGTTGCGCTTGCTTCAACTATCAACATCTATGAATCTTAAGATGGATGTGCTGCAGAACTCTGTGTGTGTGTGTGTAAGTAAAAGAGGCACATATATACTGTTCAGAGAACCATGACCTAAGAAAACCATAATTATCTGAACAGGTTATGGCTCATAAACACTGAAAAAAATATATCTATTATAGATATACACACACACCCCCCCAATTGAACAGACTGTCTACTCAGAAGGGCAGAATCCAACAATGACTTACTGAAGGATCCTAGATGTTAAAGGGAAGTGCTATGGGGAAACCGTGTACAATATTTAACTCTTGGGGCTTGATTCAGCCTTGGAGATTTGGGCCTCGGCTTAGCAAACAATGGTTTAATACTGAGTTTTCCCAAACATCTATATTTGTAAAAGGGGATATTCAGTTGCTATTCAATGTGTTTTAAAACTCTTAAAAATGTAACTGAAAAGGCTAAAAAAAAAAAAAGATATTTAGAGTACACAGGAGGCAGAGACTACCAATAGGCTCCATTACCGGGCTCCACTCTGCCAAATAAGTAGTTGGGAGAGCAACTACAGGCAGATTTCCTTTTGACTCTGTAGGTTTATGTTTACTCATTTTCTTGATTAATTGCATTTTATTACATTTGTAAAACAAAGCGATGTATATTAAAAAACCATGATGCTTGTACTGCATCCAAAACAATCAGGATACCAAAAAGGTTTTAGTACTGAAACAGCTCTGGTCTCTCTACTAAATAACATCAGTTTATAAATTAGATAGTGGGAAGGCTGTCCTAGTATTTTTTTTTAGCTATGAATGCAGCCTTCAACATTGTACACCATCATCTTTTGTTGAAGCATCTTCATTATAGTGGTTTGTGGGATCTTGTACTTAACTGGTTTCAGTCCTACCTAATAGGTCCTATCTAGTCAAAAGGGACTCCACTTATTCCAAACTGCATCCCTTTCTTGTGGGGTACGTCAGGGCTCCATTTTATCCCCCACATTATTCAATTTATATCTTGCTCCCCTCGTTACTCATTCAGAGTTTAGGTTTTAATTGTTACTACTGTGTAGAAGATATCCAAATCATGGCCAGTATGAATTCTGAGTCTCACGACTGCTTAGCAAAGTTCAATACCTGTCTTAATAAAATATCTAATTGGCTTTATTCCTCCAAATTGAACGCCTCCTTTAAACCTCTTCCACATGGGGTGCTCTCTATCTCTCTTACCTCATCTGTGGAGGTATCTCTCATATTAAATCGGTTGAAAAGCAGTTTCTGCATCTTGAACACCTGTCAACTGCTTTTCTTAAGGCACTACATACTGAAGTAAGCTCTATCATTAGCTCTCTTATCAATGCCTCCCTCTCTGAAAGTGTGGTTCCTCAAATATTAAAAACAGCAGTGGTGCATTCGCCAATTTAAAAAAACCTGGCTTGGATCCCCTTGATTTAGGGAATTTCTGGCCTATTTCCTCCCTCCTGTTTTCGGCTAAGATCACTGAAAAAATTTACAATCAGTTACAGGAATAGTTGGATCCCAATAACATCCTTGATAGTTTTCAGTTTGGTTTTAGGCCTCAGTACAGTACTGAAACACTGCTAGTATTAGCGTTCAACACCATCTGCTCAAGCTTCAACTCTGGTTCTCAATAGGGATGTGAATCGTTTTTGAACGATTAAAATTATCTGATGATAATTTTAAAATCGTCCTAAATCGTTAGAGTGCACGATACAATACAAATGCCCCCGATTTATCATCAGGGGCATTTGTATTGTATCGTTAAATAGGGCACGGGAATTATTTGGGGGAGGGCAGGAAAACCGGCACACCAAAACAACCCCTAAACCCACCCGACCCTTTAAAACCAATTCCTTACCCTCCCCCACCCTCCCGAACACCCCCCTAAAATGTTAAATTACCTGGTGGTCCAGTGGGGGGGGTCCCGGCGCGATCTCCCGCTCTCGGGCCATCGGCGCCATTTTGGCTGCCACTAATTAAAATGGCGCCGATGGCCCGATAAAATAAAAAACCCACCCAACCCTTTAAATCGACCCCCCCTAGCCTCCCCCACCCTCCCGACCCTTTTTTTTTAGGGAGGCCCGCGCCGCTAAAAAAAAACCAACCCACCCAACCCTTTAAATCGACCCCACCCTCCCGACCCCCCCAAAACCTTTTAAAATTTACCTGGTGGTCCAGGGGGGCCTCGGGGGGCCTCGGGGAGAGATCCAGGGGGGCCTCGGGGAGAGGAGAGATCCAGGGGGCCATCTTTACTCATTAGCCCCTATTATACTATAGGGCTAATGAGTAAAGATGGCGCCGGCCATCCAGTGCTCCTACCATGTGACAGGGGCCGGCCAATGGCACAGATACCCTGTCACATGGTAAGGGCAAAGGGGCATCGGCACCATTTTGTTTTTAGAACAGCTGATGCCTGGAAACGGGAAATCTGTCCCCGAGGCCCCCCTGGATCTCTCCTCTCCCGAGGCCCCCCTGGATCTCTCTCAGAGGCCCCCCTGGACCACCAGGTAAATTTTAAAAGGTTTTGGGGGGGTCGGGAGGGTGGGGTCGATTTAAAGGGTCGGGTGGGTTTTTTTTTTTAGCGATGTGAAATTGGCGATGTGAATTGGAATCGGAAACAATCCAATTCACATATCTTAACGATCTCCCTTCCCCACAGTCGGCAGCAAAAGTGGTGCCAGTCTCTCTTCCCTCCTCCCACATACACCAGCCTTTCTCCTCAGCCTGCACCTCCTAGCAGGTCAGCCGCTGAACAACATGGCATCCCGTGCAAGGTTTACTCTCAGGGTCCCCCTTCCCTTGTGGGCTTGCACAATCACAAACACATGTTGACGCAAAAGTGCAGTGTGGTCACCCTGCTTATCGACCCTTTGCAATGGCCCTGCCTTCAACCCCTCCCTTCCTTCTTCTCCCAATCCTGTATATACCAAGCTCTCACCTCTCCTTCCCCAACCTCTTTAGACAACGGTCTCTCCTCTCCCTTCTCCTGACACCAATCTATCCCTTTCCCCAACTCTATCATTTCTCCTCCTGCACCCCTAAGGATTGCCAGCCATCCAGTATTTGGCTGGTCTGGCCAGTTTTCATAAAGAGAGGCCGATGGCTGACAGGACCTTTAAACCAGCTAATATAAGTGCCAGTATTCTGCGGACTGCCAGACTCCAAATAAAAAAGACGCCCCTCCTTTGGATCTCCTCTTCTTTAATAAGAGGCCAGTCCAAGACCCAACTATAGCAGCAACAACATGTTATCTAGCTAGCCCACTGGTGACCCGGTGGAAGCTGGAGTGTCCCCTAGGCCTCGAGCTACCATTTTCAAAACGGCACCAGCTGGTTGATGTCATATCTTTGCCCTGTCATGTGAAAAGGGTTTTCAAACATTTCATGCCGCGTAAAAATATTCTCTTTGAATAACCCTGTAGCTCGCTGGAAGTAATCTTACAATGCAACATGCATTCAAGTCATTTTCTGAACCCTACATTAAAAAGCCCAATTTAATACAATTACAAAAAAAATTCTCTCCTTGTGAGAAACAATGTACAGTAACAGTTGATCTAGACTGAGTATCTTCTGCAAGTTAACAAGGCAATCATTCTACTTGCAGAGCATGCTTTGATATTATAGCCTACTTGCACAAAGAATGCAGTCCCTTACAACGAAGGCAGGGACCAACTTCGGAAACCTCTGCAGAACTATCAACCTTTCATTTACCTTCAGTGCCTTGAAAAGATCGCAGATGTTGCTCTTTATTTTACAGTGACGAAACTATTTTGCAACTGTTGATTACAGAGCCTGCTCTAAGAGGACAGCCAAACTATTATCACATGATCAGCTTACACAAAGCACAATTGTCTAACGTTATGCGAGAGCAAAATATAGACAAAAGTACCACATGGAGGGAGAGGGAGATGAAAGCGAACTGCTGTGAAACTTAATGAAACCCACTGAGTGCCAAGGGCAGACGAAGCCAAATTGAATTTTAAAAGGTGCCAAGTATGGGGTCTATAATCAGAATGGCCCTTGAGATAAGCAGGGCAACTTTCCTTTGGAATATTTATGCATGAAAGAAAAATCTAAAATATTTGTTCTCCAGACTTCCTACTTTTTACTTCATCTGATTCCAGTGCTCAAAGGCTGTGCACACTTTGGTGTTGTCCAGTTTAATGTTTGTTACAGCCTTGCTACTCCTTCAGGTCATTCACTGTTACCAACGTATTTTAACAGCATTTATTGGAGTGTGTTTCAAATATGTATTTAAAAATCGGTAAGGTGACTTATAAATAACTTTTAAAGAAAAAATTAATATAGATCCCTGCTTAACTATAGTCCCTGATCCCAATAAAACTGAGCTGCAGCCATGCGATACTAATACTACTTACAATTTGTTTAGTGTTACCAGATGTACAGAGCACTGTACTTGTGCACATAAGAGACAGTCCCTGCTCCATAAAGCTTACAAACTACAGCCAAAACAAATAAGTGGTTCCAAGTTAAAATCAAGGCAGCCATGATTGGAGAGAACCAAAGTTTATGATTTAAAAGCAGCCTTAAAAGATGCATATTTTTGTGGCATGTAATCGAGGAGGGAGACTATTTTCATCTAACTGACGGGCCGATTCAGTAAAATGCGCGGGAGAGCCGGCGCTCCAAGGCGAGCGCCGGCCCTCCCAACGCGAACCCAGGCCACTCTCCTGGGTGCACGATTTTGTATTCAAATGAGGGCCAGCGGTAATAAGGAGGCGCTAGGGACACTAGCACGTCCCTAGCAACTCCTTATTGGCAGAAGCGGCGGCTGTCAACGGGTTTGACAGCCGATGCTTAATTTTACCGGCGTTGGTTGTCAAACCCGCTGACAGCCATGGGTTCAGAAAATGTACGCCGGCAAAATTGAACGTCCGTCTTCCAACCCGCGAGCCGTGGGCTGATTTTTTTTTGGGGGGGGGGGCCCTCCAATTTAATATCGCTATGATATTAAATAGGAGGATGTACAGAAAAGCAGTTTTTTCTGCTTTTCTGTACACTTTCCTGGTGCGAGCCGAAATTAACTCCTGCCTTTGGCCAGGCGTTAATTTCTGAGAGTAAAATATGCAGCTTGGCTACACATTTTACTTTCTGTATGGCGCGGGAATAACTAATAGGCTCATCAACATGCATTTGCATATTGCGGGGGGAGGGGATGGACACGCGTTTTCCTCGCGCTATTACCCATTACTGTATAAGGGGTAATAATACTGAGTCAAAAAACACACGTCCAGACGGGGGCTAACGGTGCGCTCGGCCTGAGCACACCATACTGAATCGGCTTGTGAGTAAAGATGCAAGAAGTCAGGCCTCTGCCCTTCTAAAATGTCTATAGAAGTGGGAAGGGGATGGATGAGGAGGGTAGGGATGGAGCAGAGAAAGCAGGACTGTAAAACAAATCTGCTCTTGAAAACCAGCAGTTAGTGTAGCTGGGTTCAAAAAAGGTTTGGATAAGTTCTTGGAGGAGAAGTCCATTAATGGCTATTAATCAAGTTTACTTAGGGAATAGCCACTGCTATCAATTGCATCAGTAGCATGGGATCTTTTTAGTGTTTGGGTACTTGCCAGGTTCTTGTGGCCTGGTTTGGCCTCTGTTGGAAACAGGATGCTGGGCTTGATGGACCCTTGGGTCTGACCCATCATGGCAATTTCTTATGTTCTTATGAAAGCACCATGAGCTCCACATAGCTCACCATCTTTTAAACAAAAAAGAGAGAGAGAGAAAATGCTAAACCAGGAGCAAGAAATTGAAATTGCAAGTCATTTTTCTCACCTTAGAACAGTTTGTAGGCCTAGGCTGAATCCACAATGGGCCTGATTTTCAAAAGCATTTACATGCTTAAAACTGGGTTTTACATGCGTAAATGCACTTTAAACATATAAGCGGGCTTTTGAAAATTGTTACAACATATGTCATTAAATTGGCAATAGGTTTTACCCTTTGAAACTTCACCTGAATGAACAAAGGTTTATGCAGAGATGATGAGCATCAACCATCCTTTTTACTGCTCACTTCAAAAGAGACTGCAGACCTACAGGCTGCCACCATAAATAATTAAGTAATAACTAAAAAAAATATCTGCATTGCTGAAATGAACCTCTCTGGTGTGTGCTGATGGCTTAAATGGAGATTGGAGGAGTTTTATGGGGCAGCACAACAAGGCACTGCACTTGATCCAGAAAGTATAGTACAGTAACTTTTCACCAAGATTTAAAACTTTTTTTTTTTTTTTTTTTTAAATCAAAAGAAAAACATTAGCAAAATTCACAACAGGTAAGCCAGGACTCATGCTAAACAGCTTATTCTTACTCAGTCCCAGAGAAAAAGACAGCACGGCACAACAAATTCAACACGGCGTACATTCCTGGGGGGAAATGTTTAAATCCTGCAGACATGCAAGTGAATTTTCAAAAAAGGGGAAGCTTATCCAATAGAGTTTCCCTTTGAAAATTCGGGGCACAGGGTACCTGCGGACTTTGGTAACGCATGGGCATTGGAAAATGAAATCCCTGTTTGTGCTTTCCATTCCCTACGCTAACCTCACCCCTGGGTTCACCCCTTTCATCTGTGGCTAAAAATACGCAAGCTGGGAAACAGACGGCAACATTTTTAACCACAGAGGAGGGCACGGCGATATTCAGCCTGGAGGAGCTACCCAGCTAACTGCTCGGTTTCCTAGACAAATTGCTTTGAAAACTGTCCTCACCTATGAGGGAGGTGGGATGGGGGGAAATTAGATGATGTCTTTTGGATAAAGATTGCTTACTTAACCGAGACTCTCACAAGAATGTTTTCCATAATGAGTCCTATTCTGTGGAATTTCCTTCCTCTTGCATTGCAATCTAAAGACAGTTTCCTTACACTTCATAAGCAAGTCAAGGCACATTAGTTCTCACAGCCTTTTCCAGCAGATTAAGTTTTAATGAGGTTCTGTTAATTTTATTATTTATTATGTTTGTTTTTAACTCTGTTGTTCCTTGTTTTTTTCTTATTTAAAAAAAAAAATTAGGGTAGAAATTAGGAACAACTGAATAGAAATACTGGAATTAAATATATATCTTTAGAATATATAATCATATATGAGGATACATCAAACACATCCCATTCAATTTTTAACCTTTTTATTTCTTCGTATTTTTCCACACAAATTTTTATCAAAAAACATCCGTATAGCAGAACAACTTCTTGCTAAAACATACAGATCCACTCTAAAATCATTACAAACATAATTGTTTCTCAAAAGAGCCCACCACGCTGGAAACTGTCCATATTCATCTTTCACACCCAATCAGGCTTAATCAAGTTGAATCATCTTAGTTTTCTTTTTCTTTAAGACTGCACCATATTCACAGATGTACCATATTCACAGATGTGTTCACAGACGTCTTTCCAAAAGTTCAGATATCCCAGAAGTATTCACAAACGTATTTCCAAGTTCACACACCCCAACATAAAGGCCTCGATGTTTCACCACCCAAACGGCTTCATCAGGGGGAATTTTAACAATAACTTTCATCTCATATCGAAAGTATCTCATTTAAACTTTTGGCTCTGTTCGGTTTTTACCTTCCATTTTCATATTCCAGGCGTAATTCAATGACTCTGCTTTCCCAAAAAGACTTGCCTTCCCTCAGGCAACAAACACCATTACTGGCTGCTACAATTGTTCAATCTTTAGAATATGTTGTGTTTGTACACAGCAACCTTCCAAATTTCGTAAAACCCCCCTTGAGACATCCCGGGCAGAATGCAAAGACTTCATGGTAATGCCTCTCTGGCTATTATATTTGGCAGGCCCGGATGAACCAGTTTATTGCATAAATTCAAAGGTGATGCAGATACAAAGGATTTATTAAATTAAAAAATAAACAACAACATTTATTAACTAGGCTATGTTTTTAATATTATTGGTCAAATTAAAAAAAAAATATTAAAAACCAAACATAGCCAATAAACTAGCAATGGCAAGGCCTTCTGAAAATGCCCCTCTCTTCCACCCGTACCCCCAATCTGATGTGCATACAGGTTTCCAGGGCTCCTGCCGACAGTCCGGTATTATGTGTTCAGAACGGACTGTTGCCAGCTTTAATTGTTTGGCTACGGAACTTTATTAAACCCTTTAATCTGCAGAAAGGAGCCAGAAAATTAAAATCACTATCCATGTGCATGGCTTTAGGAAGTCGTCTCTCTGAAATTTACAATGCCATTTTACATTACACAGATAATTGCTGTATCCCAAGACACCATTTGATACCTAGACTGTCAGATCATAAAGGAAGACTGGCCACTACAGACTCACTGCAGTGCGTTTACTGGAGAAAATGACTTTTAATTCTTTGTTAATCATGATATATTGAAGTCTTGCAGTTTTGCTGCTGAATATAAAGTACATTTTTTAAAATTTGAAAAGTTCAAAAGAAAGACCTTGTATGTCCCTGTAGTATTAGAGGAAATGTGCACTCCATGTTCTGATAGCTCATCAAAGACTGCAATTTCTTTATCATGTCCCTGGGAGACCAAAGTGCATCAGCGACAGCCAGAGAGGGAGACCAGAAGAGGTAAATGTTCCACGCAATAAATAAATGATAAACTCTATTGATCAGAGCCATTTTGATGCTTCAGCAGAAATAGCCGAAAGATGTTCTGTGACTAACCAGAGGCCTGCAACTGTCACAGTCTACTGCACACAGTATAGCCATGATGGACTGCAAGGGAATGACCAGAACGTTAAATACTAGCTTCTTGCTTTCAGTTAGGTCATTCCTGTAAAGAGTTAATAAAAGCACAGGACTAGTTCAGAACATATGGAGTTTCTACAGGAAAGCTCCTACATATACATTTTTCCCCCTCCCTGCTCCATTGGGTTTCCAGCTCAACTGGAATTTGCGTCCATGGGTAATGGTGCTATAAGCCTTCATTTACAACTACCCAGGAATTTCCCCTCTTCTTTTATATTCCTCTCACAACTTACTCAGCCCAGTCATTGCAGCGACAGTCCCTGGCCAGGAGCCATGCACCAGGGCTCCTTTCAGAACCCTGCAACTGTGGACCCTGAGTCCAGCCACCAGATGTCACTGTTGCACGATGACTGGAATGCCCTCCATCCGGGGCTGCAAGCACTATCTCACGGGGCTGCAAGCACTGCTATCTCACTTATCGAGCAGAAAACCTGAGCTGGGAATCAAAGTCAGGTCCTTCTCATGGCAGCGTACAGCGCTGCCACTGAGCCACAGAGCTAGTTCCTCCTACGATAATGTTTATGAAAAGTCTGTATTAGTTGTGAAGATGAACGGCCTGATTTACAAAGCTACTTTCCTATAGACGCAGTTGGGGGGTGGAGGGGGGGACGACCTCTTAGAAAATCAGGCCCAAAGTGGGTCCCAATGGGTGGCTCAATCTCTGATGGGTTGAAAAGTTGCCAAGATGGAGTAGGGAGAGGCTGGGAGGTGCTAAGAGGGAGCGGCACAGGCAGCAAGACTCTGAGAGTGAGCGAGCAGGAGAGGCAGCAAAGTGCTGCAAGGGAGGTAGTGAAGTGCTCAGAGGGAGCAGGAGAGGCAGCGAGATGCTGAAAGGGAGGTAGTGAAGTGCTCAGAGGCAGCAGGAGAGGCAGCGAGATGCTGAAAGGGAGTGAGAGAGGTGCCACAGCTGCCACCCAGCATTTTCTCAGAGCCCAGTGAACTCAGTAACAAGAGACATGGTTCTTAACTTTTCCAATTCAGACTTACAAAACAGACAGGGGGAATGTGTTCATGATCACTGCTCATTCCTCCCTCACCATCCTACTTTCAGCAGAAATCTAATTTTTCTGCAAATAGCAGTCACTGCTGTTTTTATAATTAGTCAAATAAAGGTTTTTCTACGTAGATTTGTATATAGTTTTTGCCTCGGTTTAGTTCCTGCTTGTCGTTTGGTAGCAGGAGGAAGATCTCGGCAGTTTGATGCAAAAAGCGTTCTAAAAGCTCATTCCTGATTTTTTTGGCAACTGGCTACCCCGCCTGGGGGTAACCGTCGCCATTCCAGGAACGGTGCTTTCCCGCGGCACTGAGCACTTTTGGTTTAATAGGGTGCTCAGCAGCTCTTTCACTGTAGCGTTTCCATCTCTTTGGGCTTTGACTTCCACCCAACTCACTTCAGCAAAGGAGTTTTTTGTTTTTTTTGCTGTTTACAGTCTGAGTGATGCAACACAAATGGCGGTTCTTTTATCCAGTACTGACCAGTCCACTAGCTGCATGCTAGGTTGGAGGTCTTCAAGTATCTTCTCTGATCCTCACTGTCATACAGGGTCTTCCCATTCATTAACATTGGGGTTAGCTTTCTACAATACAGGCTTTCACTGTGCTTTGTGCCAGGGGTCCCCCCATGAGGAATCCTTCGCTGGTGAAACAAGGGCCTTTCCATCCGACCCAGGAAACGATACATTACAGTTCACAAAAAGAACGTTTATTGTGTGAGGCATTACAATGTATACAAGGAATGTTTATTATGTGAATGGTAGTGAGTGTAGGTGTGCACTTCAAGCAAGTGAGTGTTTGTAAAAATATGAGTGCTTATTTATGACCAGTAAGGTTTTCAACAATAGCTTGATGCACGTTGGTGATATTTATGTATTATATGACAAATACAGACTATTCATTATGATTTTATGTATCTAATCGTTCTTTACATTCATACAGATGGAATTTTTATGTATGTAAGCATTTGGATTTGTATAGCTTTATTGTAGAATCATGTATTAAGCGATATAGTAATTATTTATCAACAAACTGCTGATGTATTTTAGATTTTTAATCCGAACATTTAACAATAGTGTTTTTTCCCCAAGGATAGGAGACAGACAGATACAGATAAATCCCAACTGGATGAAAGAAGAAGGAGCACTAGCGTATGCTATATGTTGGCATTTAAAACAAATCATTATTGACATATAATTCAAATAAAGTTAAAATGAATGAGCACCTGAACAATTAAACCCCTAATATGGCACAAATACATTCATACATGGGTAATCATATAGAACATATGAAAACACTGATTGCTACCTATACAAATCTATTTAATAAGTTACATCATAGCTTTGGACCATGAATCAAAGAATATGTTTGTTTATGTACACATTGAATGGATTTGTGAGTTTATCATACCTAGCATTGACTTCATATTGTAAGACAACTACAGGTGTAGAACCATTGTTCTTTTACCATGAATTTACCATGAGGAGAGATTTCTGTGGGGAAAGCCATGATTCTGAGACCCGCCCCCTCCCCTGACATCATCGCAAACGGATCCAGGCAGTTTGAAAGGCGCCAAGCCAGCAGGCGCTTGTGATGGGGAGGGCTACCCACCAGTGCTGATCACCTTGTAACAGCTAACATCCAAGGTAAAAAGACAAAAACAAAATTGAAAAAACTGCCTTTGAAACTGAGGAGAGATTTCTGTGGGGAAAGCCATGATTCTGAGACCCGCCCCCTCCCCTGACATCATCGCAAACAGATCCGGGCAGTTTGAAAGGCGCCAAGCCAGCAGGCGCCGTAGGGGTGCGACAAAGGGGCACTCCCCTTTGTGCACCCTTTGTGTTATTTGTTTAATATGCTCCTTGTTATACCTTTTGCTTAATTGTTAAGAACTTTGATTTTGATGATTTTATTTTTGTAATCTCTTAGCCTGAGGTACAAAAATTTTAGATTGTAAGCCCTTTTAGGGGATAGTGAATTACCTATTGTACCTTATTGTAAACCGATGTGATATCTCTTTTTGAAATGAACATCGGTATATAAAAATGGTAAATAAATAAATAAAATAAATGAAAACACTTCTTTGATTCACACTCCAATGCTATGATGTAACTCATTAAATAGATTTGTATAAGTAGCAATCAGTACCCTAGCTCTTCCAAATATCAACTCTGCCTTAATGTCTGCTTCATTACAAATCCAGCCTTTACTCCTCCTTTCCAAGACTCTCCTGCCCTGGAATCACAGACCTGCCCCCAGCCTGCTTCTAACTGAATGTGCTCAATTGCTCCCTCCCCGTTATGGTGTCTAGGTCTAAAGTACTGCCTGCTAACAATTCTCCTTTGGTTGACATTCGTCAAGGTTCAGTGCTTGATACCCCTTCTCTGAGTCTCCTGATTCCATCATTGAGGTTTTCCTTTCTCTGACATGTTATTGATTCTCAGCTCTTCCCATCATTTCCTTCAACACCTTTTGTCCTACAAAAATGCCTACCTATGCCATGGCATTATCATGGATATTCAGCCACCACCTGAAACTCAACAGGGACAAAAACTGAGGTCCTTTTTTTTATCCTCATTTAGGTTTTTCTCTCTCTTACACATTACTAGCGGTGTGCCGCAGGGATCAGTTCTTAGACCGGTTCTTTTCAACATTTTTTGCGATCAACATTGCAGAAGAACTGTCAGGAAAGGTTTGTCTTTTTGCCGATGATATCAAAATCTGCAACAGGTTAGACAGCCAAGAAGGTGTGAAAAACATGAGGAGGAATCTAGAAAGGTTCAAGGAATAATTTAGGGTCTGGCAGCTAAGATTTAATGATAAAAAATCAGAATTATGCATTTAGGATACAAAAACCCAAGGGAGAGAAAGTATAGGAGGTGAAATTCTTCCAAGCCTGAAAGAAGAGTGGAATCTGGGGGTGATCGTATCTGATGATCTTAAGGTGGCTAAACAGCAAGAAAGGCAATGCAGGAAAAGGGAGGTGATACTGTCCCTGTATAGGTCCTTGGTGAGACCTTATGTCAGGGATTAGAGGTGGACATACAGCAGCTGCCAGTCAGGACTAAGGCACCAGAACAGAATCAGGAGGCAGAGGTCTAATCAGATAGACAAGTTCGAAACAAGCAGAATTCATGCAACATCAGGAGGCAGGACAAAGCCAAGGCAGACAGAGATCAAATGCTGTCAAGGGGCACGAAGCAGTCAAGGCAGAGTCAAGGATCAGGCTGGGACACAGGTGACAAGAGCAACGCCCAGAACCAGACCTACTGCTCAGGCATTGGCTCAGAGGACCGAGCTTCTTTTATAGGAAACCAGTGATGATGTCATCAGAGTACGCCCTCAGGAAATCCTGGGCCTATAAAACTGCTGTGCTGGTGAGGCCCCCTTAGACAGAGCTGCAGGAGGCAGCAGATGATCAGGATGCCAGGAACTATTTAGGACTCAGGACCTTGAGGTACAGAATGCTTACCGCAGTGCAGCACCTCACAGTCGGCAGCATATTACACCTCATCTGGAATACAATCTGGAGATCACAGCTTCAAAAAGATATAAACCAGATGAAATTAGTAAAGAGCATGGCTATTAAAATAGTCATTAGTCTTAATTCTAAAGAATATGGGAACATACTTAAAGATCTAAAACATGTACACCCTAGAGGAAAGGGGAGATATGATAGAGACATTTAAATATCATGAAAGTTTCCATGCACAGGAGGCTGTCCTCTTTCAATAGAAGAGAGGATCTAAAAGGAGGGGTCATGGGATGAGGGTGAAAGGGGGGTAGACTCAGGAGTAACCTAAGGAAATATTTCTTTACAGAGAGGGTAATGAATGGAATAACCTCCCCATGGAGCTGATGGGAGACAAGGACAGTATTCAAATTCAAGAAAGCATGGGATCTCTGAAGGAATAAAAGCAATTGCAAAACTGAATTTATTTATTTATTTAACATGTTTTGTATACCGTCATTCAGTTTTGCCATCACAACGGTTTACAGGAAAAATATATGAGGACAAAGTAACATTAGGGTTTTAACAGAGAGCATCATAGTTGAAAAAAGTTAGGTAACATTGGTGGAAGTAATAGTAGGGTTAGTTATTATATATAGGAAAAAGTTCTTGAACGACTATTGTAGGTTTCGAGGTTGTGTTGAGAATTCATGGGTGGACCGGGTGGTATCTCTGTTTTCTTGGTGTTTTCTGGTTGGGAGTCTGTTGGTGTTGATGATTAAGTGCGTCTGAGAAGGCTCTGGTAAATAGCCAGGTTGGTATGGATGGGCATAATAGATAGGCCATATGCTATTATTTCTGTCATCATGTTTCTGTTTGAAATAACTGACAACTTATTGTAATGAAAAACCACTTACTGTGCTGAATGAATCTGAAAATATTTTGTTTTCACTTCTTGTCAAGTACTCTTGTTTAACAAGAGCTAATGCTTGCAGTCATCCTAGACCATCTCAAAATGACAAGTAAAAGGGTCATCTGGATTAGAACTTCCACTTACAGAAGTCAAATCATACATCATTCATTCCACGACGCCCACCGACTGCTTACTGTGATCCACACTGTCCAGTGCTGTACCACGGCGTCGCTGATAGAGCGACGGCGAGACCAGGGACATAACCTAGTCGTGTTTTCAGGATTTCCACCATGAATGCTTATGAGGTATAGCTGCATACCATGCACGTGTGTGTATATATTTTTGCATATTCACTGTGGAAACCCTAAAAACCAGACTAGTCTGTAGCTCTTGAGGGCTGGATTTGGAGACCCTTGCTAGTGGAGAAGAAAAAAAATGTCATTCACTGGGAAAACAACTTTTGAAACTACAAATAAGCATTTTAGCTAATTCTTATACCACAATTTAATACCGAGATTCTGGTTTGTGCCTACTGTACATATTATAACACTAAGGGCCTGATACACTAAGACATTTCTCATACTCTATAAAGACCCTAAAAACTAGTGTAGAAGCACTTAGGCTGCGAAGAGACAATCTGTGAAGAAGAAATCAGGTTCCGACATCAACCACAAAGACTACCAGCACCAAAACGTCTTTCCGCTGTTCCTTTTCCCCTAGGAGACAGAATCTAAGTGCAGGAGAAAACGAAGAACAGGAAGGAACATATTTGGGTAAAGCTCTTCACAGTTCTTGTTCCCTCTCTCTCTCTCCAGGGCTGCCTTTAGACAGCGTGGTAGCATGGCTTGATTGCAGGATTAGGAATACCAGCCCTCCTAAGCAGAGGAAACGGACATCGCTATGCAGATTAGAAACATCTGTCTGTGGTAAACAAAACAAACTTGGAATTTTTGGTTAAATACCAAGTTCAGGCCTGTGCAAATAAAAGAAAGGAAAAAAAAAACCCCTCATCTATCCCGAGTAAAAGGAAACATTTAATCAAGCTTCCCTGTGCTCTTTTTGCCCTGATCTTCATAAAAAAGCTTGGTTTTAAGAAAGCAAGTCAGATATAGAATAAACATGGAAAGCTATTTAGTGCAGAAGCTACTTAGAAAGACATAGCCTCTCTTTTTTCACCAATTGCCTGGCTTGGTTAATGACTATGATTCTGATTTCTTAATAGAACACTGGATTTTACCATCTTGCAAACGGAATATTTTGTTCTTTATGTGTTGTAAGATTTGTTCTCACAGTTTTGTACTGTATTGGAGCTGGCCATCCTTCTTGTGTTTTATTCTCCCACACCAACACACTAATAAAGAAAACAGAAAAATCTACATAAAACAACCAAATCTATGATAGAATATTTCATGTTTCCTGGAGGGACGTCGGTCACTGCCTTATATGCCAGCGTAGCTTCCACAAATACAGGCGGTACCTATGAAAACCGTCAACCAGGCTTTCTAATCTATTTTCTTCATAAAATATTGCATGTTGCATTCTTCCATGTGCATTTCTGTCCTATGCTTATTGTGGGCTTTGCTTCCTTCTAGTGACCATGTTCCTACCCCTGTCTCTGAACGTTTCTCTCTGCAAAACATGTTTGACAGAAAGAGTGAATGGATTTGGTCAAACACCTGCAGAGCGGATTTGGGCAGGACACAGAATATAGTGGGCTTGCTATCTTTGGAATTTGAGCCTCCCTTCCCCCCCCCCCCCCCCTAAACTGTCAACACTAACTTTTCAGAGCAGCGTGCAGAAAACCCTCCCTGAAAAGCGCCGGAAATATTTTTCTACAGATTCTTCAACCCTGGCCAGTGCGAGCCCCATCCTAGGCCATTGCCCAATCCCACCACTATATTTGGTGCCTGGGTAACTGCTTTGCACCGCAAGGTAAAGTAACCAAAAATTAACTTCCATTTAATCCAAATTAATTTAAAGTGTCACAAACAATAGGCAGCAGATAGTGCTAAATCGTTTGTGTGAGCTGGCACTGCGTGAATCTATCATTTCCACTGACTTCAATTTTAAAATCTTTTGCGGAAGGGAATGCTTATGGGTTCGACTTAAGCCGAGCAGTCGCTATTTATGGACCTTCCTACACTGCGGGATGAACTTCAAACAGATGCAGTTGAGTATGAGTCTGGGGATGGGGATAGGAAATCTTGTGATCTTTGTATTTCATAACTGCATTAATGCTATTTTGGAGGAGGATAGCACATAAGCGTGAAATTAAACGAGCAGCGGATAAGAAAGACAAAATTGTGGAAGAGATTCAATTAGTGGCCCACCAGCAAGAAACAGCTAATCACTAAAGTCCCACTTACACTGCAATTTTGCTTGAAATTGCAATCTCTTGCAATATTAGGCTTCCACTGCAATTTAAGCAGGGCCTTATGGGTGTATTGATTTACAAGGGTTCGGAGAGAGCAGGATACACTGTCAACACCACATAAAAATAACATAGTAATGGTAAAAAATTCCACAATTCAAGCAAGCAGCAGTTACACTGTTTGCCAGTGGACCAGAACAACTTTGGAAGGCTTCCCCCACCACAATGCAAGAAGATTTATCCACTTGGAGCCTCAAGAGAATAATAACCACTCAGCATTGAGAGTGTGGTACAGGAAACTCTTGTTACGTCCACAGGCCAAAACAGATGCTACAAACAGTAAGGCCATGAAATGCAGACAGATACCAGTCCGTGCTGTGCCTCCTGCCGCTTGGAACATGAGTGGTGAGGGATCCCACTGCACGATTTTCTGAGAACGAAACAAGGCTCCAGCCTTCCAAGCAGGCACAGCAAGGTTGTGGAATTTCTCTGCTGGTAAGAGTATGGGGTGTAAGATGTCGGGGATGAAGCACAGGTGGATAAAGCGAAAGATGAAGGGTGAGCCAAGCCCTAAATGAGTGCTTAAGACTGCCTTTCCCGCTAAAATTCTAATTAATATTTATTTTAACTTGTAGCTCTGCACTTTTATTTGTGTTCCTTTGTCCTCACCAATAACATCCTTTACAAGCAAGTGCTGTAATTGAATTTCTGAAAGGGATTCAGTTTATTTATTTATACAGCGCCCTACCCAGGGCGCCACACAGAAAACAAAACTCCCACTAAATCAAGGTAAGCAAACAAAGTCGTTAACAGAACAGTAAAAAAGCAACATGTACTGGGAGAGCGAGATCAGCTAGGGCGACGGCCGAAAAGCTGGTCTGAAGAAACGAGTTGTTAAGTGCGAGCGAGAGGACAGAGTGGGGAGTTAACCAGCCATACCTGAGGTTTAGTGGGAGAGTCCTGGTTTGGTCTCTGTATTTACTGTTCCCACAGGAAAAGCAAAATTATGCTTTGGGGTCCTGTTTTAGGCTATGGCCCTGGTGCAAGCTCAGATTTGGGCTAGTCTGACTCAGTGACAGCGCTCTCCCCTTCCTGCCGAGAGTGGTGGAGGAGGAGCCTAGTGGTTAAAGCAGCAGACTATGAGCTAAGAATCTCAGGGTTCAAATCCCTTCCTGCTTCTTGTGAGCTTGGGCAAGGTACAACTTTTCGGGCCGATACAGTACAGTGCGCGCCGACGGAGCGCAGTTAACCCTCTATTGGACGCGCGTTTTCGATGCGCTAGTTTTACCCCTTATTCAGTAAGGGGCCGAAAACGCGCGTCCAACCCCCCGAACCTAATAGCGCCCGCAACATGCAAATGCATGTTGATGGCCCTATTAGGTATTCCCGTGCGATTCAGAAAACAAAATGTGAAGCCAAGCCGCACATTTTGCTTTCAGAAATTAGCGCCTACCCAAAGGTAGGCGCTAATTTCTTCGGGCACCGGGAAAGTGCACAGAAAAGCAGTAAAAACTGCTTTTCTGTGCACCCTCCGACTTAATATCATGGCGATATTAAGTCGGAGGTCCTGAAAGTTGCCAAAAGTAAACAAAAACAAAAAATTTGAAGTCGGCCCGCAGCTCGAAAACCGGATGCTCAATTTTGCCGGCGTCCGGTTTTTGAACCCGTGGCTGTCAGTGGGCTCGAGAACCGACGCCGGCAAAATTGAGCGTCAGCTGTCAAACCCGCTGACAGCCGCCACTCCGGTCCAAAAGGAGATGTTAGGGACACACTAGTGTCCCTAGCGCCTCCTTTTACCTGTTTTTACCGCCGGCCTAATTTGCATTCTGAATCGCGCGCACAGGACAGTGGCCTGTGCGCGCGATTCAGTCTTCTGCGGACAGGGAAACCCTATGGTACCTGAAGGTAATTCAACTTGAGCTTCCAATGAAAAGGTGTGAGCAAAAATAAAAAAAAAAAAATTACTGATGCACCACTCAGAAGGTTTTCCCATGAATGTGTGTCACAGTTTCTGAACAGCACTGCTGGCATGGGTGATGAGGCTCAACCTTCTTCTCACCCACCTGTCAGTTTCACTGCTTCAGTGTTCTGCGTTGAAACAGCAGGATGAAACCCCACCATATGTACTCTTTTCATTAAGTGGGCAGAGATAATGGTTCTGCCATCGCATGTCATCGTGGACCTATGTAGTAAATCGCACAGACATCCGTGCAGAAACCTGCGCAGACACACCCATGGGCGTGTGAACACCCGTGATCGAATCTCGGGGTAAAAGCCTTTCTTTTTTGAAAAAAATAAATAAATTAGTGGTCCAGAAGTTGATGTGAAGAGCAATATCTAACCCCCTCATGATCAGACTCAAACCGCCAGCAAGAGCATGAAATGCAGAATGGCGATTTTGCCTCATTGAGAAGCTGCCTTCTCTCTACTAGCTCCATCCACCACTTGTTTGAGCTGCAAAAACATCAAAAAAAACTGGTTTCCACACTGGCGATTCAATAACTCCTGCCCTGACCCAGGTGCTAAAAACCCACATTAACTTGATCTCCCTGCTAGAGCAACTCCTGGCATTGCCCATGATTAGATAATTGCCTCCTTTGCATGCCATCAGAATGCACTCGTGCAGAACCTGCCGCGGGTTTTTTAAATGGCTTCATGCCCACATTTTTCGCACACTGAATATGTTTCTACATACCAGTATGAGACTAGAGCAGGAAAAATGGAGAAACCCATGGCAGCTTTAGCACTGCTTATTTCATTGGCCCCTATGGACTGTTTGTAAAGTGTCTTTGTTTTCAGTTCTAGAAAACATGGTAACCCCGAGTTAGTTCTTGCAAACATCAAAGCATCCATAAAGTGCAAGTTATCTTTTACTGAACCAACCAAAATAAATTATATATATTGTGTATAATTGTATATTAGCTTTTGAGGTCCCATAGCTCCTTTCTTCAGCTGTCTCTTCCCAATGCCTTCTCAGATGTCTAAGAAGCCTCAAAACTTAATACTGCATAAAAGATACCTCCAAAGTATTCTCTCTTTCCTAGGAGGAGGAGTACAGCAACAAATATTGTTGAACGATACAGCTTTTCAAAGGCGAAAGAATACTCCATGTATTTTGAATCATTCTGATAGTTTAAAAAAGAAAAATTAATAACTGCACCTCAAATTAATAAAGCACTCCAAAACAATAAGTAAATAACAATTCTGAAAGTCCATTATCCACATGTTCTTATTTAAGGAGCAAGGGAATAAATAATCTAACCGATGCAGGTGGAAACCCCTGGAACTTTTTGCGACGGGAAAGTGGTCACTCAGCTCCCATCCAGCAACAAACATCTGCCTCCGGCCGATTTAAGGGGTGCCCGAGCCCGCCCTCCACCTGTACCCGAGTTTTTTTGTTCAATTCGCCTTGGGATATTTGTTGCTAAATGGGAGCCGGGCCAAGAAGGCTCAGCAAAAGCGAGCGTCGGATGGAAAGAGAAGAAAGAGGACAGGGGTGAGTGTCACGTGGGCGCGGCTCACCTCCCAGGAACTGGATGCCACCGGCCACCCGGCCCACGGTGCGGGAGACGAGCTCGGTCACGCAGCAGCCCATGAGCGCCGTCAGCGCCACCAGCAGGAGGAGCCCGCAGCCCAGGCCCGTCACCACCGTGCAGATCCGCCACTCGGCGCTGGGGATGGCCGCGAAGGACGCGTAGCGGCCGCACTGCTCCACCATCACCGTGGTCTGGCGGCCCTCGTCGCGCACCGGGTAGGCGCAGCGGCGGAAGGGCCCGAACGAGACGGGCTTGTCCAGCTGCGCGCCCAGCAGCCAGTAGGGCAGGAAGAAGCCCACGCAGGAGGCGGCAGCGCAGAGCAGCGACAGCAGCGCCCAGAGGAGCCCGGCGCAGGTCAGGCTCGAGGCCATCTTCTCGCCACCCCTCGCCTGAACGCCGGCGCGGCGGGTGTCCGGGCAGGCGATCCGCGTGGTTGTTCGTCAGCCGTCCAAATCGCGGTCAGTCTCGGCGGAGGCGAGCTTCAGAGACCCGGCCAGCCATGGCTTTCCCCTCTCGTTTTTTTGCAGCCTTCGGGATCCCTGATCGGGGAGCAGAAGAGACAGGAAAATAATAAGGGGGAAAAAAAAAAGTTATGCGCGCTTTTGGAAGAGCGAAAACAAACAAACAAACAAAAACACCGGAGGGAGCAGTCCGCTCTACCACTGCACAAGAACTGCTCCCGAGTTTCAGAAAAAGAAGTGACATCTCTTAGTGGAGGAAGAAGGGGAGGAGATTTTTTTTTTTCAAAACCATTGATCGCTCTTTTTGGAGGAGGGGGCGTTTAGGATCGCCCCCTCCCTGTACCAAATTAATTCCCACGTCTATTGACTTGAGAAATAACGTGAGAATGGTGCTAAGCGCAGTAAAAGAAAAAAAAATGTACTGCGTGCACTTTGGGGACATTTAAGGCACCACACAGTTGAGTTTTGGTCCGTTTCTTTATAACGCGCAGAGACGCGCTTTGCCAGATCTGGCTCTTAGCAGGACTTTTATCTCAATAGGCTGGCTGTGAGATAAACCAAAAAAAAAAGTGTAATATAGAGTGTGCTGCTTCGTCCCTTTAACGAGGTCTGAGACCGTAAGTGAGCCATTCAGTCATCCCTTCTCTTGCTATGAGTCTGTTTCACTCCCCTCCTCTCCCCTATTCTTTTCATCTTTTCTTTTTTACTCTTTCTGTCAGCTTGTCTTTAGCCGTTCTTTCATAGCTTTCAGTATCTTCCTCGCTGTCAGGGGGCTGTTTGACTCTTTACGACAGATTTCTCTTTCTTTTCGCCCAGAACTCCAGCCCGTGACAGACTCTGCCCATCCCCCCCATCGGCTTACCGGGGGAGGGGGAACTCCGCCGCCGCCAGCTCCTAAATCTGAACGGAGGGAGAAGAAGCGGCGGAGGTCTGCACATAACGTTTGTGGACTGAAGCAGGACAAAAGGTGCCGGAAACTTGCAGAGCGTCTCTAGGAGACATTACAGATCCGGTCGCGTCCCCCAAAGCAGTCCAGCCTTACGCAGCCTAGTAATTTTTTTTTTTTATTTCTCGCAGTCTTGTTAGGGGGGTGGGTGAAAGGAAACGATGATTTCTTATTTACTTACATTATGTTCCGAGGAGCTGAAAAAGCTGAGCTTTTTTTCAGATCCGCTCAAATCTCCCCGCTGCCAGGCGCATATCTAACTTAACAGGCTTTTTTTTTTTTTTTTTCAGATTCAGCAAACCCTCAAAAAAAAAAGAAAAACTAATCAATTTGCAGAAAACGCGTCTTTTCAATTGAGAAAACGGTGTGTAAGCGGTGTGTGTCTCTTCGCCGCTTTTATGTGAGAAGTCGCCCTCTTTCCCGAAGATTGTAATTACTGCAAAGGGATTCTCGCAGCAATAAAACTGAAGACTGTAAATGCAATTTTCGTGTTGGCAGGCAGCACACGCAGTCTTCTCCACCCCACCCCTCCCCCCTTTCGCCGAGGAAACGTTGTTTTATTGCATTCCTAAAGATTGAGAGGCAGAGGCAAGGGGTGGGGGGAATATGTTGGTGTCAAACTCACAGGGGAACCATCAATCATTGCAGTCCCCGCCCCAGCCCCCACCCGGGACAGTTCCTTTCCAACAAATTAAAAATGAAAACAAGGATGCCGGACAGATCATTCCTACCCCCAAAAAAATACATAACGGTCAAAAGCTGGAGCCTCATTTGCTCAGCTTTCTTTGCAGGACGCTTTGTTACTATAAAAGCAGAAATACAAAACATAGAAAAGTGGGGGTGGGGAGGGTGCGTGCCCTTAAATGGAAAAATATGAGATGGTCTCGGGACATGTGAACACGGAATGACTGGTTTCTGTCTTTGACTCAGGGTTTTAATCTTAACATCTGGAGCTGTATTTAAAAAAAAAAATGCAGTGGCAATTGAGCACTGGCAAAGCTTACCTTGATAAAATTAATACACATTCCAGTTCTCACCTTTTACTTTATTGCACAGCAACTTTGTCTCCTTGCTTTGGCCCTCTTTCCAGACTTATTGGCTGTCTGGTGACTTTTTAATTTAATTTTTGACTGACAGCTTGTGTTGGCATCCACTGACTTAACAGCAAATCAGCAATTAAGAAAGCATGTCTGTGCTAGGGGAAGTACCTACCTGCACGCTGCTCTAAGCTGTCTGCTAAGGTATCCCAGTAGTGGGGGAGGGGAGGAGCTTTAATATGGGGGAGGGCTGGCTAGTCGGATCAAGAAAAAAAATAGTATGCTCACCTGCAGCCTGACAGCCATCTGAAGCCTCCTACCCCTAGCCAGGGATAGGGGGGATACAGAAAAGCACATGGATCTCCTTGCCAACAAAGATCCTGATGTAATAAAGTGCACTCAGCTATGTGCGCATTAACACAGTATTGTACACATTTTTGTGTATACACCTGTTCTCCTGATATAAAAAGGAGTTTAGCGCACAAAAAATGTTTGCACAAACATGAATAAAAATGTATGCACAAATTAGCACTCCTCTATGCAAATCCCTTTAAAGCATTAGCTATTGCCCCCAAAGCAGGGGTAAATAAGCTTAACTCACGTTTTTCTTAATGCTGGATATTTAATTGCAGGTCAGAGATGGGAGTAAGTTTCTTGCATTAGGGTTAGTTTATGGCGCTGAGCCTGGAGTTCATGGTGTGGGGGTTTTGTAGTCAGGATTTATGCCTCTTAAAAGATGATTTTTGCATATGTTTCCTATTTTTGGGCATAAAACATGTTTTATGCAAATCTGGTTTCTGTATAGAAAGCATTGTTTATGCGCATAAATCAAATTTTCTTAACATTTGGATAGGTGGATCCACAACCAGTGGGTTATGCTCCCCTACCAGTAGATTGAGCCGGAGCAAAGCTGATGTCACGGCATATATACCACTGTACTGACATCAGCCTGCCAGTATTCTCAGTCTCCAGCAGAAGGTGGACGTGTTTCTCCATACTGGGGATTGCGTTAAAGGTTTTTTTATAGAAGGAGAAAGAAGTTTATTGCCCCGCTCTCCTGTGGTGATATCTTATAGTCCCTCTCTCAGTCGAGTTACTGAGGTGATTTTTTTTGGATCCTTCCCTCAGATGAGTGCCTTGGTCCGGTAACTGGTTTTTCCTGGCATGCATTTAGCTGTAAAAAAAAAAAAAAAAAAGCTGAAAGGCAAGCAGGTGCAGGAAGCCGAGCATGGTGGTGAAGGTATATGCCCTCTCCCCCAGCAGCTCGAGACCAACTCTGTACTCAGCTGTGATGGGCTAAGCTCAAATAAAGAGTAAAAAAAAAAAAAATTAAAAAGAGGGGGAGTTGATTTTAGGGAATCCTCTCCCCTCTGGTCTTCATGTTCGGTGAGCTAATCTGACGTCCATTCCCACCTCTGGGGAAGCTTGGGGAACTCAGGCAGCTTGGCAGGTTCAGCAGCCTTCTGGGCTAGACTCCGTTCTCAGGCTTAGATTGTTCGCTGCTTGGTAGGCCGTGGCGGCATTTGTGTGCTTTTTCTCTACACATAAGGCTGCCCTCTTCAGGTACTTCAGTTCACGCTTGCACACCTGGCTGTGTGTCTAGTTGTGTGCCTACCTGGGTGCTCAGTTGTGCACAGTGGTGCACTTTAGGGTGCCTAGATGGATGCTCAAGTTGGGCATCTACCTGAATAGTGCATTAGGTGCCTAATATTTGAGAGCCTATTTTTTTACAAGCGCCTATTGCAAGCACAGCTGGGTGCCTACTTCTCAGACGCCTGTTTAGAGTGTGTTGTCAAATGACTATGGCGCCAATAGCAAAGAAGCCTAAGCGCCTTACCCTTTATGCTGCTTGCCATATTCGATAAATAAAAAATTCTGCTACTTGTGGCTCATGTGATATCATATATAGAAGGTGTGGATGACCATCATATGTGTCTTGTCACTGGCTGTATTAATAAAGCCTATATTGACACTAAGACCTGGTATTTATGGTGCAACAGGCTAGAAACGATATAGCCTTAAAGCACAATATCCAGATTAATCATCGGTCATTCCTCACCACTGTCTTTGTACAGGCTCTAAAACGCTTTGGCTGTGGTCAACATGAGAGAGTGCACAGAACAACATTTAAGTTAACTGCAGGACTCAGATCTAAGTGCACATTATATGTTCTGTGCACTCTCTCATGTTGACCACAGCCAAAGCGTTTTAGAGCCTGTACAAAGACAGTGGTGAGGAATGACCGATGATTAATCTGGATATTGTGCTTTAAGGCTATATCGTTTCTAGCCTGTTGCACCATAAATACCAGGTCTTAGTGTCAATATAGGCTTTATTAATACAGCCAGTGACAAGACACATATGATGGTCATCCACACCTTCTGTTCATGATATCACATGAGCCACAAGTAGCAGAATTTTAATTTATTGATTTTTTCAAAGTTTCTGCTTCACATAGGGGTTTTTTAACTCTTGCTTGCCATATTCGGGCATCTCAGCCTGATGTTCCCTCTAACTTGTGTCATCACTGTTTGGAGGCTCAGGGAGACTTTTCTTCATCTGATTTTGCTAAGCCTGGTCCTTCCCAGCATGATGTGGGAATGGAAAAAGAGTTGCTAGAGGTTTTGCCTAGAATTGGGGCTCCCTAACTGGTTCATCAGCGGGCGCAGGACTGACACCTCCTGGTTTTGGCATGGGCCCCTTTGCCTTTTCTTGGGTGGAATTTTTTCAAGGACAGCAGTCCTTTCTTCAGGCGCAGTCATTGGCCCTGGCCAATCTTAACAATTCAGGATCGCAGGCTGCGGATTCCCACATGCCTGATGCTGTGGGTAAGTGGCAGAGTATGTCCAGACCTCCTGTGGGTCACACCGATGGGGACCCAGATGGCATGGATAATGAAGCCAATCCTTACTCCCTGGAGGATGGGGAAATTCCTCCAAGACTAGAGGTGTATAGAACTATGTTGTGTTTCTTTCATAGAGAAGTGTTACCGGCTCTGATTTCTCTGACATTGAAGATGCTGGGGGTATTGGGGCTGATTCCATGTCTGAACCAAAGAAAATTCCCATTTTGATTTCTTTGCGTAAAGCCTCATGTTTCTTCCCTTTTATGGAGCTATTCAAGAGTTGATTGATCTTGAACGGGGTGCCCCAAAAGCTAATTTTAAAGGAGGACGAATCTTGGCTGTACCCCTTGGATCAGTCTGTAAGAGAGCAATTGTGCTTTCCAAAAGTGGATGCACTTATGTGTGCCATCACCAAATGGATGACTATCCCCAGCATTGAAGCATGCACAAGATAGAAGAATTGAGGCCAACCTTAATCAGGCCTTTGAAGTGATGGCAATGAATTTTCAGATAGCTTCTTGTTGCTCCCTGGTGGCTCAATCTTGTTTACTTCTCTCTCAGGTAGTCTGCGAATCTGGTGTGAATTCCAGAGCAGTGATGGAACCAGCAGCTGTCTTTTTGACAGATGCAGACTGCGACCTGGTCCACACTTTGGCCAGAGGGGGTGGCTTCGGTAAGAGTGGCCAGCATCAGCTATGGCTCAGGAATTGGTCGGCCGATACAGTTTCAGAGTCTAATCTTACGTAATTGCCCTTTAAAGGATCACTCTTGTTTGGGAGTGAGCTGGAAAAAATGGCCAATAAGTGGAGTGAGGCCCAGGTTCCTCGGTTACCAGAGGTTAAGAAGCAGACGCACTAGAGGTCATGCTAGGGGTTTCAGACGCTTTCGAGGGAGTAGCTTCCCAGAGGACTCGGCCTTTGAATAGGTCTCAGTCCTTTTGTCCCAGGAAGCCCAGAAGGGGAGCAGGCTCGGGTAGTGCTGCCTCTGAAACCTATCAATGAAGTTGTGCCGACCCATCCCCAGAAACATGAGATGGAGGTTGCCTCTGTCTTTTTTTATTGGAGGTGGGTCAAGATCATGTCAGCCCAGTGGGTTCTGGAGGTGATAAGAAATGGTTATGCTCTGGAGTTTCTCAGTTTTCCTTGGGACGTCTGCATGGTGTCTCCCTGCAACTCTCCGCAGAAGAGACAAGCAGTGGAATGCACATTGTCAAGGCTCCTCAGCTTTTGGGCTGTAGTTCCAGTGCCTAGGTCTCAAAAAATATAGGCTGATATTCCATTTACTTTGTTGTGCCCAAGAAGGGGAGGGCTTCTTTCACCCCATCCTAGATTTCAAGGGAGTCAACCGCCATTTGCGGGTGACTCGTTGTCATATGGATATCTTACATTCAGTGATAATGGCAATACAGTTGGAGGAGTTTCTGACATCCCTGGATTTGTCAGAGGCATACCTTCATATTCACATCCACCTGGAGCATCAATGGTTTCTGTGTTTCACTGTTTTGGGGCGATAGTATTAGTTTCGAGCACTGCCTTTTGGGTTGGCCACTGCACCCAGAACCTTTTCCAAAATTATGGTGGTGGTTGCAGCAATATTGAGAGAGGATGGCATTCTGGTTCACCTGTACTTAAGACAATTGGCTGATTCAGGCCAAGAGTCTGCAAGGGAGTCTTCGGGTCTCATGCAAGATGAGCTCCTTGCTACAGGAACTAGGTTGGGTGGTGAACTTGGCCAAGAGCAATCTACAGTCATCCCAGACTGGAATATCTCTATGTTCGGTTTGACATAAAGCAAGGCAGGGTGTTCCTGCTGGAGGTCTGCATTCAGAAGCTGATGGTGCAGGTGCGACTATTGACAGAAACAATACACCCGACAGTGTGGTCTTATCTAGAGGTGCTTGGTTTGATGGTGGCCGCCCTAGAGGTGGTGCCATGTGCCCTCTTCAGCACACTGTTCTGGCTCATTGGAGTCCACTGTCTCAAGACTGTTCGATACAGCTTCACCTGCCAGTGGAGATCTGCATACAGCTGCAGTGGTGGTTACAAGCAGACCATCTAAGGAAGAGGGTATCCCTACGATCACCGGACTGGCTAGTACTCGTGATTGATGCGAACCTCCAGGGTTGGGGGGGCTCACTGTCAGGAGTTGACAGCGCAGGGACTGCTGGAGTACAGAAGAGTCTGATGAAGCATCAATCGACTGGAAGCCCGGGTCATCCGGTTGGTATACTTATGATTCGTTGACAAATTGCAGGATCAAGCAGTCCGGATAATGTCAGACAATGCAGTGACAATGGCTTACATCAGTCGCCAGGGAGGAACCAATAGCCATCAAGTGCCTCAGAAATAGCCTAACTCAGCGAATGGGTGGAAGTGCATCTTCAGGAGATCTCAGCCTCCCACATTGCAGGAAAAGACAATGTAAGAGCTGACTTTCTCAGCCGACAGAGTCTGGACCCAAGAGAATGGGAATAGTCAAACTAGGCATTCCAGCTCATAGAGGACCACTGTGGGCCTCCTGTTTCTAGACCTGCTGGCGACATCTCACAATGCAAAGGTTCTTCGCTTCTTCAGTCGCAGGAGAGAGTAAAAGTCCTTGGGCATTGATGCCCTTGTGCAGGAATGGCTGGAGGGCAAGCTCCTATATGCCTTTCCCCTGTAGCCTATATTGGGCAGAATGATTCAGAGGATCGAGAGTCACAGTGATGGCGCTTCTGGTGGTACCAGATTGGCCCAGGAGGCCGAGGTATGCAGATTTGCGAAGGCTACTGGTGGACTGTCCTATTCAATTACAGGTTCACAGGGATCTGCTACGGCAGGGGTCTGTTCTTCATGAAGATCCAACTCTATTTAGTCTTATAGTATGGCCCTTGTGAGGGCTCGGATGCTGAAGCATGGATATTCCACTGTGATAATTGCCACCTTGCAACAAGTGAGAAAGTTCTCCACTTCCTTAGCCTATGTGTGGGTTTGGTGAGTGTTTGAGGCTTGGTGTCAGGATCGAGGGATTCTCACTTGCTCGGTTAAGATCCCGCTTATTTTGGAATTTTTGCAGGATGGATTGGGAAAAGGGTTGGCCCTTAATTCATTGAAGGTACAGGTGGTGGCTCTTGTCTGTTTCCGAGGTCAGGTGAATGGTGGACCCTTATCGGCTCATCCAGATGTGGCTAGTTTCTTAAAAAGGGTGAAGCATCTTTATCCTCCCCTGCGGTTGCCAGTACCCTTATGGAGTCTTAATCTGGTTTTGGATTTCCTAGCAGGTCCCACCTTTTGACCCCTGCACATTCTTTCCTTGAGTTTACTTACGTTGAAAACGGTGTTTCTTATGGCAGTTTGTTCTGCGCGTAGTCTCCGAACTGCAGACATTGTCTTGCTGGGAACCATTTCTGTGAGTGATTCTGGGGGAGATACTTGTGTACTGTTCAGTCCTTTTTGCCAAAGGTGATCTTGTATTTTCACTTGAATCTATCAATTTTCCTCTCCAGAGTCAGCAGAGAGAGAGAGTTGTGGATGAATATTGCCTGTCACGGTCCTTGACTGTCGAGGCATATCTTGAGGTATTTAGAGGTTTCTGAACTTCTTAGGAAGACTGACTGGCTGTACTCCATGGTGGGAGTAAACAGGGTGAGCGGGCAACACAAGCTACAGTAGCCTGCTGGATTAAGGAGGTAGTCACGGTCGCATATGTGGATGCTGAGCAGCCATGGCATATTCAGGTTAGGGCTCATTCCACTAGGGCTCAGAGATTTTCCAAGCTGCGACGTTGTCCTCCGTACATACCTTTTCCAGGTATTACTGCCTGGATGTGCAGGCCCGGGACGACGCAGCCTTTGCACATGTGGTATTGATCAGACCGTGGGCAGCCTCCCGCACTGTTCGGGAGTAGCTTTGGTACACCCTACTGGTTGTGGATCCACCTATCCAAATGCTAAGAAAGGAGAAGTTACTACTTACCTGATAATTTCCTTTTCTTTAAGGAGGATAGGTGGATCCACCTTCCCGCCCTCGGCTGCTGGATGTTTGTGCTGTTGTCCTCCTTTGTGCCTGCATGTTCCAGGGGTTACTAGTAAGTGTCAATCCAGCCCCTAGACTAGTGTCATTATCTGAGCTCAGTGTTTTCCTGTTAGCAGAGTGCTAGATGGTTGTCTGTTAAAATCAAGTTTTTGTTAGTTTGTCCACAGTTGGATTTTGTAGAGAATATTGGCAGGCTGATGTCGGTGCAGGGGTATATATAACATGATGTCAACTTTGCTTCGTCTCCTTTTGCTGGTAGAGGTGCATAATCCAATGGTCATAGATCCACCTATCCTTAAAGAAAAGGAAATTATCAAGTAAGTAGTAATTTCTTCTTTATGCACATTAAGTATGTCTTTCCGCACATTTTTTAGTTAGCACACTTTTTTTTTATTCCTGATTATATTAGCATACCATTAGTTTACTGCATTGCGAGTTAACTTTTTTTTTTTTTTTTTAGTATGCGAGTAAAAAAAAAAAGTGTTCGGCATACGTTTTTTTTACTCGTGTCTTATTACATCAGGGCCACAGTGAGACAGTATGTGAAAAAAGTGACGTCCAAGGGAGTTAAGGTTGAGTGAAAAGCTAGAGGCAAGGAGGCCTAAGGCCTCAGGTTAATATTATTTTGTGAGGTATTGTGGGATAGGTTGGAGAGAGAAATTTTAATAGTTCACCAGTCACCACTGAGAAAATGGGATCTGGTTTAGGTATTGAGGATTTAGTTTAGGGGTATAGGTGCCTAGATGAGAATCTGTGATAAGACAAGCAGCTATAGAATTAGATGAAATAACAGCAAAAAGGGATCTAGAATAATTCTATGGACTACCTAATACAGTTGAATTTGCTGACTTATCCTAAATAAGAACTTTTTATGTTGATACTCCTACATGTGATAGTGACGCATTTTAGTAGTTTTTCTCCCAGATAGCATTATACCAGCTGTCATTGTAGGTAGCCCTCTCCAAAGAATGGACTGATTAGATTTGGTGGGGGGGTGGTGTGGTAGGAGAAGGGAGGAGCAGAGATACTCACTAGGAGGCAGCATCATTGCATGTGTATGGTGGTATAATTTTATTTTACTGTTGTTTGTATATTTTTCCCTTTTTAACCACTCTTTTATATCTTATGTGTCATTCTGTTGTGAGTCTCCATTTTTATGCTTGTTCTTTTGTACATTGTTTAGATGTACATTAAACAATTCATAAAATTTAATAAAGATTAAAGATTAACATGTAAATATTGTCATGCTAGTAAGGTTATCTTAATGGGGTGGCAAGTACAAGGATTATTATCATATTCCTGAGTGCCAGATTCCTTCTGTTTTCTTCCCCTTTCTATGTAGTCAAGCGACTGAGATTGCATGTGGTAGCCGAGAGGACAGACTCACAGTAGTGCAGGCTTCAGCCATTTACCTGAGGCTAACAGTCTCACTTCTACAACTCTTCCAGCCCTGCTTATCTCAAGGAGGAAGAGGCCTGAAGCAGTTTTCAAAATGATGTCTCCCATGTGGAAGCATGTAGCATCAATCTTTCAATCAGTAGATTTCTAAAGTTATAATTATATCAGGAAAATAAAAATTACACTCCCAGTATTGGAGCAAACAGTCCTAAAGCTGATGGCATCATAGCTCATATTTTCTGCATTGGTTTTTATATATGCAAATTAAAGTGATATTTTTAACTATGTACAGTTTGTTACTTTAATTGCTCTATCTGATGATGCAGTTTGACATCAAACTAAAGTTGTGCAGCTATCTAGGTGTATGTCAACAGATGTATTTAAAGAAAAAGATGTGGTCATTCTTTTCTAAAAGGAAAGAAGGAAGTCTTATTTGGTTTCTCAAATAAAAGAAAAACCTTTGAAACAGTCTTGGGAAGGGGAGTTAAAGGAAAGTTGTGTATTGTGTTGCCTCGAAGGCCATTGAAATCTCAGCTTTGGGTCTTTCTATCAACATCACATTGTGTAGAAGTGGAATAGGTTTTATATGGTCTGGAAGTTAGAAGGAGGAAAGGAGCCTGACTAATTTTCAGATTTTTATATTCCACATTTCGAGATTGGTCAGCCACTTCAAATAAATGTAAAAATGTATTAGTGGGTAGCTGAGTAAACTTGTAGTTTGGAGGGGGGGAGGGGGGGACGACACACTCCACTACCATTGGACTACAGCCCGAACATTGCGCGTTGATGTCTTCTCTCTGCGCTCCAGACCAGCTCAAAAGGAGGTACACAGCTGTGAGTGTCAGGCGGTTGGGGACTTCCTTCCCTGTTGGACTAGAACCGGAACATCGTGCGCTGATGTCTTCTCTCTCACCCTGGACCAACTCAAAAGGAGGTGCACAGTGGCGCGCAGTCAAAGCTGCGCGCCCTTTTGCCTGGATTTCAGTCCAACAGATCTTTAGATTGCTTTACCTGTTTCTTGGGGTCTTTTGTTAATGGGCAAATGAAAGGTCCGGGTTCATTGTTTTCATGTCCCTGGTTAATCAACAATTCCACAGATGCTCCTAGAGGTTAAATCCCTAAGCTGCTACTATGGTAATTAATAAGCAAAAGTAGCTTGTGATCTATCTAATGTTTGGGTACTTGCCAGGGACTTGGATTGGAAACAGGATACTGGGCTTGATGGACCCTTGGACTGACCCAGTATGGCATTTCTTATGTTCTTATATGTTCGCTGGGAGTGAAGGGTCTGCAAGCTCGGTAAATTTGCTGAAGGCAGTTGTGGAGCTTTATCTTAGCCTGAGATTGAAACATCTCTTTGTCCTGAGCTCCATCTACCTCCTCCTGCACCGGATCCTGCAAGGTCTTTGTTATCCCTAAGTGTGGCTGTTGATGTTGAATTTTCCACCATGGCCGCTGGATCATCTGCATTGATGGAGGAACCTGCAGTGGATTCCATTTTGAAGATGCCAGCAAGTATAGGCCTGGAAGATAGATGGTGAGCTCTGCTGTTACTTGAAAAAACGATGAGTAATAAGATTTATCTTTTCTCTTCTCCTTTGGACTCCATGAAGAATTAGATTTCTACTTTACACTCTGAGGCTCTGAGCTAAGAAGAAAGGATTAAGAATCTAGAAACCTTTGCTTCTACTATACAAGAGTTCAAGACTACTTTGGTTAATGAGATGTCTTTTCTTCACCGGCATTTAGAGCTTTATGATAATAGATGAAGGCTCCTCTTTGATGGGCCCAAGTGAACTTATTTTAAAATATATGAAAAATGTTTTAGGTCTTTCTGATGCTCATGTGCCTACTTTCACCAAGTTGCTTTATAACTCTGTTAAAGGGAAAAATGATTCTGCTTCTAATGTTAATCCATTTCAGTTATCTTCTCTTCCTCTTTGTTTAACAGATTTTTTTCAACAGTTGGAAGATGTGATTAATGAGAGGGATACTTTGTTGGTGTCTGTTTCTTCACTTGATCAAAATGAGATATTTTTCCAATAAAGATGCCCTCTTCATGACTCATATAATCCAGATTTTTCCAGATATCTGTAAACAGACACAAACTGGGAGGAAAGCCTTTCTCCAATTGAGAGAAAAGGTTCTTTATTTTAGGAGGTGAATTTTCTCTTCGATACCCTTCCAAATGTATTGTTAAATTGAATGGTACAGGTATTCCTATTTTGATCCTGCTGATTTAAAGAATTTTCTAGATAATGTATTATTTGAGATTACTATACTGAATACTAAGTAGCAGAATTTAGTATTATCTGCAGTCTTTCTTACTGTTGTTTTTTCTTCCTTTCCTTGGGGTTGGCTCCTTAATCCCTATCTCCCCTTTTGTGGTTTTGCATGAGACACTTGCTATTTTTATTTTTGTATATGGTTGTTTTCTTCATGATATTTATGTCTTCTTTACAAATGTCTCATATTGTTGTAAGATGGTTATTGCTTGTTGCTTTTGTGTTGTGAAAATTTATAATTAAAGAGGTTTTTTGTTTTTTTTTTTAAAGTGTGGTTTTATCTAATGAGCAGATGTGACCTAGAACTAGACTGACCTTGTAGCTCTATGATAAAGGGGCAAGCTGAGCCAATATAAGCCCAGATAGTATTCATTATATAAGCCCAGATAGTATTCATTATACAATTTTTAAATCCACCAATCACAAATTGTAATTCTCATTAGAAAATTGCCTATCTTTGTTGACCTCAAAATTCCCTACTACATATTTTGGCTTCTGGCTCAATCAAAACTAGTCTCCTTTGGTCAATGTGCCATGCTTCTTCATTCACAACTAACTATAGATTTTATTATAGCTTATATCCAGTTTCCAGCTCACTTAGCCCAGTCATTGGCCTTGGCAGGAGGCCACATATCATTTCCTGCAGAATCCTGCAGTCATGGACCCAAAATCCAAATAGCAGATGACACCATTGTGCAATGGTTCGGATTTTTTCCCTAAGAGAATCTGAGCAGCCTCAAACTAAGCCTGACCAGGAAGCAGAAGACCTAGCCCTGAAATCAAACCAAGTTTCTCCACATGGCAGTGCACAACACAGTCACTGAGAAACTGGGCCAGCCAGGAAGTGGCTTTTTATTAACATACTGGGGCGGATTTTCAGACTCCGCGAATAGGCCTACTTTTGTTTGCGCTCCAGGCGCAAACAAAAGTACGCTGGATCGGCGCGCGCAAGGCTATCGATTTTGTATAGCCGGCGCGCGCCGAGCCGCGCAGCCTACCCCCGTTCCCTCCAAGGCCGCTCCGAAATCGGAGCGGCCTTGGAGGGAATCCTCTAACGCCCTGCCCTCACCTTCCCCTCCCTTCCTCTACCTAACCCACCCGCCCGGCCCTGTCTACACCACCCCCCTTACCTTTCTCCGGGGATTTACGCCTCCCGGAGGGAGAAGTAAATCCCCGCGAGCGAGCGGGCCTCCTGCGCGCCGGGCCGTGACCTGGGGGCGGGTACGGAGGGCGCAGTGCCACGCCCCCGGACCGCCCCGGGCCGTAGCCACGCCCCCGTACCCGCCCCCAAAACGCTGCCGACATGCCCCCGAAACGCCGCGACGACCGGGCCCGCCCCCCGACACGCCCCCCTCGGAGAACCCCGGGACTTACGCGAGTCCCGGGGCTCTGCGCGCGCCGGTAGGCCTATGTAAAATAGGCTCACCGGCGCGCAGGGCCCTGCTCGCCTAAATCCGCCCGGTTTTGGGCGGATTTAGGCGAGCAGGGCTCTGAAAATCCGCCCCACTGTATTTAAGGGTTAAATCTTTTGTAACAGGCAAGGACAAGCAGATTAAGCCTATTGAAATGAAAACAACGTGGAAAACAGCAAAGAATAACACCTCATCACTCAGTTACTGAAGCAACTAAAACTTGATGGCAAAATATTAATGACTTGCTTAAAGAAGCTGGCATTAGTATTTCTTCATCACCGGGCTACCTCACAACTTAGTCTTTATTAATTTATTGGGCCTGTTTTGATCAGCCACACACACACCAGTTTCCCTCAAAATATAGTCACAGAAGGGATCAGTCACTATTTGTTGAATTTGGAGACAAGGCAGGAGAAATGGTCAGATATAGGAAGGAATCAAAAATATTCCATATCCTTATCAGGAAGGGTAGACTGACCATGAGTGTGAGATTTTGAGTAGACTCGGTACAAGAAACATTTCATATAAGTAGAGATTAGCAATAAGAAGAAGCTAGTTATTATTCATATTAGCAAAGAGGCCAGCCAAATATTCTAATGGATCAGTGGGCCAATATTTTTATATAGAGCATGAGTCCAAAGCTCTTCAAGACATTCTGACAGACATTGTGATCAAGATAGTATAAGAGAACAGTAAGCTGAGGAAGAACAAGGAGCAGAGGGAGTGCTACACAAGACTGAAGAAATGTTATGTTGCTGCTGAAGGAAAAAAAAGACAACACATTGCTAAAATCATTTTGAAGGTACAAATCTGAATAAACTTCCTTTCGATGCATAGTCATTGGTCCTGGAGAAGTGTAATTGCTGCTGACCAAAAGCAACTAACTTTGCTGTATGTTTCTCTGCTACAGAAATTAATCAAACATCCAAAGAAATCACAGCTCTGGTAATAGGGTAACAACTTTACAAATTGATTACCTGAAGTGAAAAAATTAAATCCTTTGTTTCGCCTTACATAAATAGTGTAAGTACATTTTAAAGGGCCAGATGCTCAATATTCCATTGTGACTTTACTAAAACACTTAGGCCAGAAAAATCTGCCCGCTTATCATTTTGTTTCCATTTCCTTCACAACCACTCTGTTACTTGGTGCCAGAGTGAAATGACTAAAATTTGGGTCTGCAGTCCTCTGATGTTTATCAGGAGAATCCATTATCCCTATATGAGCAGTTGACTCTGGCCAAAGTAGTAATTTCAGTCCTTGGTAAACCATTTTCTTGATGACTTTTCCTATTCAGCACATGCACACTCTACCAGTATTGAAAATTAGATTCAGGTTCTTTGATCATCCAGAAAAAAAAAAGAGAGAAGCAGTTAAGAGAGATCTAGATGAAATGCTCAAATTAAATTCATTAGAAAAGACAGTCATTTCTATTCTCTTTGTACTAAACTATTTCTGTATACTTTTGGCCCAGTTGGTGCTTCAGAAACATTTTTGAGGCATATGGATATAATATTATAATTATACTCCTTGTATGGGGCTATTTATCTGGATGATGGGGTGGTCATACATAGCATGGATTGGAGTCTCAGAACATAAGAACGTAAGAAATTGCCATACTGGGTCAGACCAAGGGTCCATCAAGCCCAGCATCCTGTTTCCAACAGTGGCCAATTCAGGCTACAAGTACCCAAACACTAAGTAGTTCCCATGCTACTGATGCCAGTAATAGTGCCTATTCCCTAAGTCAACTTGATTAACAGCTGTTAATGGACCTCTCCTTCAAGAACTTATCAAAACCTTTTTTAAACCCAACTACACTAACTGCACTAACTACATCCTCTGGCAGCAAATTCCAGAGCTTAATTGTATGTTGGGTGAAAAAGAATGTTCTCCAATTAGTTTTAAATATATTACTTGCTAACTTCATGGAGTGCCCCCTAGTCCTATTATCCGAAAGAGTAAATAACCGAATCACAATTACCTGTCCTAGACCTCTCATGATTTTAAAGATCTTTATCATATCCCCCCTCAGCCATCTCTTCTCCAAGCTAAATATCCCTAACCTCTTTAGCCTTTCCTCATAGGGGAGCTGTTCCATCCTCTTTATCATTTTGGTTGCCCTTCTCTGTACCTTCTCCACTGCAACTATATCTTTTTTGAGATGCGGCGACCAGAATTGTACACAGTACTCAAGGTGTGATCTCACCATGGTGCAATACAGAGGTATTATGACCTTTTCCGTTTTATTCATCATTCCCTTCTTAATAATTCCCAACATTCTGTTTGCTTTTTTGACTGCCGCAGCACATTGAGCCGACGATTTCAATGTGTTATCCACTATGACACCTAGATCTTTTTACTGGGTAGCTCCTAATATGGAACCTAACAACATGTAACTACACCATGGGTTATTTTTCCCTATATACATCACCTTGCACTTGTCCACATTACATTTCATCTGCCATTTGGATGTCCAATCTTCCAGTCTCGCAAGGTCCTCTGCAATTTATCACAATCCGCTTGTGATTTAACTACTCTGAAAAAAATTTTTCATCTGCAAATTTGATTACCTCACTCATCATATTCCTTTCTAGATCATTTATAAATATATTGAAAAGCACCGGTCCAAGTACAGATCTCTGAGGCACTCCACTGTTTACCTTTTTCCACTGAGAAAATTGACCATTTAATCCTACTCTCTGTTTCCTGCCTTTTAACCAGTTGTAATCCACGAAAGGACATTGCCTCCTATCCCATGACTTTTTAGTTTTCTTAGAAGCCTCTCATACGGGACTTTGTCAAACACCTTCTAAAAATCAAAATACACTACATCTACCAGTTCACTTTTATCCAAATGTTTATTAACCCTTTCAAAAAGTTAAGATTTGTGAGGCAAGATTTCCCTTGGGTAAATCCATGCTGACTGTGTTCCATTAAACCATGTCTTTCTATATTTTCTGTGATTTTGATCTTTAGTATAGTTTGCACTATTTTTACCGGCACTGAAGTCAAGTTCACTGGTCTGTAGTTTCTTGGATTGCCCCTGGAGCCCTTTTTAAATATTGGGGTTACATTGGTCACCCTCCAGCCTTCAGGTACAATGGATGATTTTAATGATAGATTACAAATTTTAACTAATAGATCTGAAATTTCATTTTTTTTAGTTCCTTCAGAACCCTGGAGTGCATACCAACCGGTCCAGGTGATTTGCTACTCTTTAGTATGTCAATCTGGCCTACTAAATCCTCCAGGTTCACTTCATCTGACTCTTCAGCCTTGAAAACCATCCCCAGAACTGGTATCTCCCCAACCTCCTCATTAGTAAACACAGAAATAAAGAATTTATTTAGTCTTTTTGCAATAGCCATATCTTCCCTAAGAGCCCATTTACCCCTTGGTCCTCCAACAGTCCAACCAACTCCCTCACAGTTTTCTTGCTTCTGATATATTTTTAAAAGATTTTATTATGAGTTTTTGCCTCTACGGCCAACTTCATTTTAAATTCTCTCTTAGCTTGCCTTATCAAAGCTTTATACTTAATTTGACAATACTTATGTTTTTTCCTGATTTTTCAGATGGATCCTTCCAATTTTTTAAGGATTTTTTTGGCTAAAATAGCCTCTTTCACCTCACCTTTTAACCATACCGGTAATCGTTTTGCCTTCTTTCCACCTTTCTTAATGCGTGGAATAAATCTGGACTGCACTTCTAAGATTGTATTTTTAAACAATGTCCATGCCTGCTATACACGTTTAACCTTTGCAGCTGCTCTTTTAATTTTTTTTTTCTAACTATTTTCCTCACTTTATCAAAGAACATGGAAGCAGTATTTCAGTCTCTCAGGGACATGGGTTTTCCTGCTAATCCTGGCAAATACAAAATATTTGGATATACTTTGGGAAGTAGTTTGATGAAACCTGTACTAAGCAAAGTCCAGGTACTGTTACCAAAAACAGGCAAGAGCCTCCCTCAGACTGATAGGCTATGGCAGGGGTAGCTAATTCTGGTCCTCGAGAGCCACAAACATGCCCGTTTTTCAAGATATCCACAATGAATGTGTATGATAGATTTGCATACAGTGAAAGCAGCGCATGCAAATCTATTTCATGCATATTCATTGTGGATATCCTGAAAACCAGGCCTGTTTGTGGCTCTTGAGAACCAGAGTTGGCCACTCCTGGGTTAGGCTATGTTGTGCACATAATAATGAATAAGTGATAGGGTTAAGAGAATTAAAACTGAAATACAGAAGTAACAACTTAAAAAAAGCCTTCAGTAAACAAACTATTTTTCTCACTTCTGAATTGTTCCCCTGACATGGTGACATTTCTGTGAATTACGGAAAAGCCCCTTAGTTTCAGATGAAGAGAACCTGATTATGTTCTATTGTTAGTAGTTAAAAATTATGAATTTTTAAATTATGAACAGTATCTGTAATAATTAGTAATGTAATCACCATCTTATCAGAACTTATTAAAAAAAAAAAACTCCTTAGTATAAAAGAGGCTGCCTGATTTTAGAAGGGAACAGTAAGATGAGAATATGAAGCACATGGGAATGGAGAAGGAAAAAGATTAGAGATATGCAAGCTAAGGAAGGAGGAACCGTGAAGCAAAGGATGAGATCATAATAGCAGAAACTTGCATTAGAAATTAGGAAGCAGATGAGGACCTTGTATTTGTCTATCTTATCTGCCACAGCTGTGCTGTCAGGCAAATTCAGTGCCTTGTGAATACAAGCAGTATTCTGAATAAGCAACAGGACTGAGAGTGTTTCTGTTACTATTTTAGGTAAAGTTTGTAAAGAGATTCTGCCCATACAGTGAACTGATTGCTGCCATTACATTACTATTCAGAATGAAGCAGAAATGAACTTGAGGTGTTTGTTATTACACCTTTACTACATTCAGAATTTTAAAAAATGTGTAGAGGTCTATTCAAGAATCAGAACTTTCCTTTTGCCTCAGAGGAGATTCAACGAAGTAGCATTTATTATTATTATATATACCAACATTCAATCTGAGATATTACATCAGTTTACATTCAGGTACTGTAGGTATTCCCCTATCCCCAGAGGGGTACCTGAGGCAATGGAGGGTAAAGTGACTTGCCCAAGGTCACAAGGAGCACCAGTGGGATTTGAACCCTGGTCTCCTGGTTTGTAGCCCACTGCTCTAACCACTAGACTATTCCTCATTTGATGGCACCCATGGCAAAACTAGCCATGACAAATTAGGGAAGGCTCTTAGTGCTAAAGGGGAATATGAGAGTTATGGATTTTGTTCTGACACTGAGGAAATAATCCTTAACTAGGAATGGATCTTGTTCAAGTGGTATTATAAGTTGGTGGTTCCAAAACCTTGGTTAGAACCTCTACTGTAACTCCCAGCACACAAGCAATCTATAGTATGACAGGGCAGGATTACCAACTGGCTTTATTTTTTCAACTGTACCCAGTAGTGTAGAATTAATATGTAGTAGAAACTATATGTTACATAGAATATCACCAAATCTACTATTATACGGACATGTGAATCTCTGTTAAAGTGTTGAGACCTTCATATATCAGTATGTATCTTTTCTTTTTCACTTGCAAATAAAATGACCAGCATTTCAAGAAATCTCTGTGTCAGGGGAACGTCTGTACAGATGACTCATCCAGGAGCCTTGTCTCCTTACATCCCATGTCTTTATAAAATGGAAATGGAATTTTGTTTATGTCTGTTTCCATTTTATAGAGACATGGGATCTAAGGAGACAAGGTTCTTCGATGAGTCATCTGTACAGACGTTCCCCTGACACAGAGATTTTCCTCGAAACGCTGTTCATTGTCAGGCATTGACATTCAGATAAATGGGACTTATATTTCATAAGCAAGTGAAAAAGAAAACAGAAATATCTTGAGACCAGTGATTATAATGTTTATTGTCAGTGAGATTTCGGATGTATATTGATATATGAAGGTCTCAACACTTTAATAGAGATTCACATGTCCATATAGTTCATTTTTTCATGACAGATTGATCTAATCTTGGTTTTACTTTATTGCATGCAGGAATTTGTAGTCTACCTTTTTGGAGAGGAAATTAGAATTGCAAGTTCATAAAGATATTAAAGCAGGCCATGCCAATTTCATTTTAGATCTAGGAGCCAGCCCATAAAATCTAAGGGAGTGAGGTAGGGAGAGAAGGAGACTAGAAGGAAGGGGAGAGGGGGGATGAGCCCAAAGAAAGGGCCAATTACTGAGAACTCTCTCTCAGCCTCTCTCTCCTCCTCACCAATCTCTTTTTCTATCTTAATTCCCCACCTTTCTCCCTCTCTCTCCCATCCTCAGCAATCTTGCTTTCCCTCATTCCCCATTCTGTCCCCAGCTGTCTCCCTCTCTTTCTAACCCTCCGTCTTCCCCAGCACTCCCTCTCTCAACTGCTCCTTATCCTTAGCTCCCTCTCAACTCCCTCATCTCCAGCAATTTCCCTCTCTCTACCCCCTCATCCCCACCAGTCTCCCTCTTTATCTCAAACCACCTTCATCTCCAACAGTCTTTCTCTCTGTGTCAGCCACCATGCCCAGCAGACTCCCTTTCTCAATCCTGCTATCACCACCAGCAGTCTCCACCCCTGTCTCTCATATACTCCCCTGTCCCTAGTAGTCTCCCTCTCTCTCTCTTTAAATCCCCAGCTATCTACTCCTCTTTCTCAAACCTCCGCCATCCCCTAGCAGTCTATAATCTCTTAAACCCCACCTCCCCCCACCCCCAGCAATCTTTCTTATCGTTCTCCACCATCAACAGGCAGCAGCTCTCCTCCTTCTCTTGCCCAATACAGACAACAGCTCTCTCTCAGACTTTCACAAGCCGCTGATGTTGCCGTCGCTTTGCCACCCACTGGACTGCATATCTTCAGCCCATGAGGAAACTGAGGTTGCTGCCTCCTCCTCTTCCCATTGGCTTCTTCTCCAGTCTAGTTGGGCCACTGATACAGTTTCCTCCTTCTGCCTGTGTGGGTGTTAACATCATCCCTCTTCTTCTTCCTCCTCTTGGCATGCTATTTTTTTTTTGGCCCTGCAGACTGCTGGTGCAGACTGCTCCTCTTTAGCCCATGCCATTCACTGATGACCCCTTCTCCTTCCATTGGCCCACCTGGGCTGTAGGTACCATAGTTCATCTTCTGGTCCCGATGGCAACCTGATACCCAGGGTGTGTGAAACTCTGATTACAATATCAGGACTAAATAAACCTGTCCTGAAAAATAAAGCCAGTTAGTACCCTACAGGGGTTCCGAGGGTCAGTGTTTAAAAATCTTCAGTAGTCAGAAGACATCTATTTAGTTTTTCCCCTCCTGGCATTGCTATGGTGGTGGTGGTGGTGCTGGTTGGGGTGGGGGTGGGGGCTATGATCTAACAATCCTGCAATCACTGCAAGATAGTTTAGTCATGTCATCACTGCCATTATTATCAAACATGAAGAGCCAAGTTTACAAATGACGTTACCAAACTTACTTTCTCCCACTGTTTCCCCTACTGGTCTTTTCCTAGCTGTACTTTCTGCTTCAGCAAAATCTTATTGTTGCTCAATCTTATTGCTGCACAAGGACTGCAGAAACAGGACTTTGTGAGGGAGAAGCTAAGCCTGCCCAGAAGGGCCCAGATGATGAAATGTCAGATGAGCAGAAGAGAATATTTTGCAGGATTTCATGTGTGAACCACAACCATAAAAATTCCAGTGAAGGGCCATGATTTGCAGATCAAATTCTTAATGTACCACCTCTTACAGATCATTTCCAAATTGCAATCCACCAACACCTTCAAATTAATAGTTTAGGTTTAAAAAACATCATGTCCATCAGTCACTACTAGTAGGGGCAATTATCTCATGATAATGCCCACCGCAGTGGACACTATTGCTTAGTTAGAATACAAAATATTTGTGTCAGCTGTGGGATCCGTTGGAGACCCCATGGAGGCAGAAGCCTGCCTGAACTTCACAACTGACATAGCGAGTGACTGAAAACGCTAAAAAATAGCAAAAAGTTATGTTTTAAATCATTTTCAGTTATTACATTTTCTAAATTCAGTGGTTTGCTTGCTAGATAGTTAGACCACAGAGCCTACCATGGGGCACTACCAACTAAGTATTAGCAAGGCATCATTTGTATATTTACACATCATCAGACTTTACACTTCCTTACTCAGTAGCACTAAAACACCTCAAGACCTTTCAAAGAATAGTTAGCAAAAACACTTTGAAACCAATGAAACGGAAATAGGAGCTTGGAAACAAATGTAATTTCTTGTAAAATATATACTAAGGCAATGCATATTTTATTGTCCTTTGAAACTGTTTACCATTTCTTGGTTAATATTAGTTAGTCTGAGTTAGGCTTAAAAGTAAACAACTCACTGCACTTAATTGAGTAAGTTAAAAATATGTTTTGTTTTTCAAAAGAACACTTGTTGAAACAAACAAAAGAAAAATTAGTGTTTGTGTTTTAAGTGTTGTGTCCTAACATGCAACATACAACACTGAAGAAGCTTTTGCAAGAAAAGAGGCCAGAAATTATAGCTTCTCACTTCTTACTCCGGTTGACATGAAGTGGAGGAGATGCTCTAGGAGTCAGCTATAGAGGCTCAATTTACTTGGATACCCACTGAATGCAATGCAGACCTCTATTACTCTACATAACATATGCTCCTGTTATTTTCTCTACTATGCCTATAGCATTTACTAGCCTTGCTGTGTAAGGCAGCTTAAAGCTTTTATCTGTTGCCAATTAATATGCTGCATGCGCATGTGTCACGAGATAAATCCAGACAGTAGGAAAGATATAAGGAACAGCTTAAACAAATTAAACAAAGAAATTAACCTAAATAAATGGGGTTAATAACACAGAAGACTGTTCGCCTGCATGGCAGGGGGGCTTATCTCGCTACTGAAATGAGCTCAGTATTATTCTATTTTTTTTTTCCTAGTATGCTAGCATTGTGCAATGTTTGTTTGGGAATCACAAATCATTTTATTTTCAAGTTAGGAAATTAGTATAGAACTGTTCCAAAACAAACAAATAAACAAACAAAAAAAAACAACCCTTGCATAGGACTAAACAATGCTATAGCAGGAATCACTGCAAAGGGAAAGCAAGGAGAGAAATCCCTTCATTTTGGTCTTCTTTAGGGCTCACTTTCTTTCTGTCCCCTTGACTCTGTGCTCTGAGTCTCATTAAGTGTACATTTACAGTTCTATATTGTTTGTAAACAGAGATCACCATTTAGGGGAAACGGAGATGACATAGATATATCGGTTTTAGAAATAATAACAAAATGCATTTTAAGGCAGAAACATTAACTAGATTCCTTTAAATACCAGTGCAACTCCCCCCCTTTTACAAGGAGGTCAGCTTTAGACACTGCTAAAGCTGTTTGTCACTTGGTGCAGCATCCGGAAATACAGGGATTTGTGCTATGGGGACAGGCTTCACCTGTAAGGCCCAGGGGATCAAACGCAGAACAAAATTCAGTCTGCACAAGCTATTGTGCTCCAACAAAAAGTAGATTTTACTGAAGAAAATAAAAAGTTCAGAATACACAAAAATCAAAACAGTCCAACGCACAAAAACTAAGAAAGCCTTTATCTAATAATACTTCCAGCTGGTTCCATAAGACAAAAATGTACCAAACCATTTTTGTATAAAAATATAGGGAGAGAGACTTCCCTAGCTTTCCACCAGGCCCTCACTCCTTGGAATTGTTAGGAAATCCTCCTCTTCCATCATTCTGATTTACAGCTGCAGGCTGTCAGGAACAAATCTCTCCCTTTCCCCTTCCCGCTCTCATGTCTGGGTCAGAAATCTCCCGGGTTGGCCCTTCGCCACATGCAGAAATAAAACACTCCTCTCCCGCAGGTCCACAGGTCCCAAGCAGAGCACAGCCTCTTGGCTGTTTTCCCCCATCTTCCTCCTACAGTGATTCACTGAGTCACCTATATTGACCTCCTCACTAATCCATCCATAAAGGATGGGCCCGCCTGTCACTGCTAAGTGACTGCTACTCCCTTGGAATCTCCCAGTGCTGTAATTTTTCTCACTTATAGGTATAATGGGGCCTAGCAATTCCTACACCAATATATTACAGAAATATTACATCCTTTTTGATCCTATTTCTAAGCTGACTTTGTTTTTGGCCTAATATAGGCATTTTTATATTTTTTTTTTTACCCATTTTTGATGTGACGCTTTTTATTATAGCCAAACTCCTTTTTATTATAGCCAAATTAAACATCTTTTCCCCTGACTCCACCCTGGCACCAGTCGTCCAAGCTATAGTCAAGTTTAACATATATCAGTCTGCTGCCTGTGTAAGGTTCCAATAAAAATCAGCACAGCAGTGTCCATATTTACATAGAGTTATAATGGTGGAACCAATAAGTAGGAGGACCTTTGAAAGATTTTTAAAGGAGAACTTTCATCTTGCCTGGCTGCAATAGTCAAAATAAGAACAAAGACAAAGGAAACATTGCATATCTAAGATCAATTCTATGCAGCAAAATGAAAAAAAAAACCAAAACAGTGTTTTCATAACCCAAAATATGAAGGTCATGTTAAGTTCCTGGATCTGCACTTTTCCCTAGAGTCTAACAACAATTTTCTTTATAGTCCTGACCATCTTCATAAGCAAAATGTTCAATAACTTCACCCATCCTTGCATAAACAATGCCTGCCCCTCATGTTGGGAAAAATCTATTTCCAATTTGTCTAAGAGAATGAAATCTTAATTTGTGTTGTGTTACTCCTGAGATTAAAAGATCACTTCCAAGATATTTGCAGGATTCATTAATATATTCCGCTGCATAATTAAATGCCCTGGGTATTTCTAACAAAATTAAGCCCAGGCTTGGACAATCTTTCAACATACATTAGCCCATAATTTAACAATTTAGTGATCTTTCTCTCTCTCTCTTTTTTTTTTTTTTTACCTTTTCTAACATTTAGATATCATTTATGAGGATGAGTTGCCAAAAAGGAATTTAATATTTCAAATGTATGTGACACTGTCAAGGAAGTGGACCCTTGAGGCTGCAGCATGGTTGGCACCACCTAGTGAGCAAACTCAATAGGCCACTGGCAGCTGGCAGAGAAGCCCATAGGCGGGACTGACTGGAGCTTCACCTATTCCAGCTGCCTCCCCCGCAGGTTGAGCCCTTGGGTTCTGGCAGCCAGCAGGATAGGTCCCTGGGGCTAAACTGAATGAGAGTCTGATCTGAGCAAGAGTCATGTCAGGCAGCAGACAGCAGAATGCATAACAGGTCAGAGGTCAAGGCAAGGCAGCAGACAGTGGAAGGTCAAGGGCCAGGCCAGAGTCAGGATCCAGGTAGTCAGTCCAAGACAAACAGGACAGACAAGATAGAGAAGGCCAACAGGACAAGAAAGGAAGGGAAACAAGCAGGGCCAAGAGCAAGGGCAAACAGGCAGGGAACCAGACAAAGAACAGAGCACAAGGAAGGAAGGACAACACAAGGAAATAAAGCAGGAACAAATAATAAGGGTAGGGTAGTATCACACACTGGCCCAGAAGGGCACCAGGGAACTAGTTGCTGAGGAACTGACTGGTTGCAAGAGACTTCCTTATATACTCCTGGAAGATGTGATATCATCAGCCAGCACCACAGGGAGTCCCAGCTAGGGGACCTATAAAAGGAGTTCAGAGTTGGAGGAAGTTCTATCCCAGGTCCTTGGAGCAGCATGCTACCTGAGTCGCTTTGGATCAGAGGTACGGGGTTTTTCAATGGGGCATGGTACCGGCTCTATACAATGGAAAAATTGCATATCTGTCCCTTGCTTCCATCCCCTAATCCCTCTGATACACCAACACACACCCAGCTTGGTTGCTGCTTGGCTCTGTACAGCAGTTACGAGAATACTAGAAGCAACAACATACAAATCTTATTTTTGATTGACATTAGCAGTTACTAGGGGTGTGCATTCGGATTGACCGCATTAGTAAAACGCAACTCATATTTTTTTTTTACTTAAAAAATTGATTCGACATAAACGATCGGATTTCCCACATATCGAACATAGATATGTTCGATATGTGGGAAATCGCGATTGTTGAGCCAAAATAAAAATATAAACCCCCTCACCCTCCTTAATCCCCCCCTCCGACTTACCACAACTCCCTGGTGATGGAGCGAGGAGTGAGGACGCCATTTCTGCAATCCTTGGCGAGAAGCATGTGACGTCGGCGGCACGTCGAGTGACGCCGGCGTCACGTGATTCCCGGCTCGTTCGCGCCGGACGGCTCGTTCGGCCCAAAAAGAACTTTTGGCCAGCTTGGGGGGGCCTCCTGACCCCCCCAAGCTGGCCAAAAGTTCTTTTTGGGCCGAACGAGCCGTCCGGCGCGAACGAGCCGGGAATCACGTGGCGCCGCGTCACTCAGACGCGACGTCACGTGATTCCCGGCAAGTTCGCGCCGGACGGCTCGTTCGGCGCGAACAAGCCGGGAATCATGTGACGCCGACGTCACGTGATTCCCGGCAAGTTCGCGCCGGACGGCTCGTTCGGCCCAAAAAGAACTTTTGGCCAGCTTGAGGGGGTCAGGAGGCCCCCCCAAGCTGGCCAAAAGTTCTTTTTGGGCCGAACGAGCCGTCCGGCGCGAACTTGCCGGGAATCACGTGACGTCGCGTCTGAGTGACGCGGCGCCACGTGATTCCCGGCTCGTTCGCGCCGGACGGCTCGTTCGGCCCAAAAAGAACTTTTGGCCAGCTTGGGGGGGTCAGGAGGCCCCCCCAAGCTGGCCAAAAGTTCTTTTTGGGCCGAACGAGCCGTCCGGCGCGAACGAGCCGGGAATCACGTGACGCCGCGTCACTCGACGTGCCACCGACGTCACATGCTTCTCGCCAAGGATTGCAGAAATGACGTCCTCACTCCTCGCTCGATCACCAGGGAGTTGTGGTAAGTCTGGGGGGGGGATTAAGGAGGGTGAGGGGGTTTAATTTTTTTTTTGCACATATGTACATATACCCAACTCATTGGATTTTTTTTATGTCCATATTGGCCGCAAGTGGGACCCCCTTTCGGACATAAAAAATATGAACATAAAATTTTGCTCTGCACATCCCTAGCAGTTACTGCCCAGGGGGAGGACAATTTTCAAAGCAATTTACATAGGTAAAACGTGTTTACATGGCTCTTTAATAAGGCATTTGATCATATTTAATTTGCTGTCTGATTTTGTTCAATTTGCTTTGATGTGTTTACCTTTGATATTCTGATAAGGACACTTAAGGATTTTGATTTGTTGATTGTATTGTTTGGTTTGTGTGTTATTTTTTATTTTACTTTTTATTTTGTTCTAAGTTATGATGATTTTTGTACTGCCTTGGTTTGTTGTCTTATATTTATTTTTACTGGAAATTATGATTGTCTTTTTATTGTATAGCCGCTTGGGTAACATGTTTTATCAAGCAGGATATTAAGTTTTAATAATAAATGAATTGAATTAATCAGCTGTCTGAAAATTTCACTCCTTCAATGCAGCTGAGCATCCATGCGTGGTGAATGAAGGTTCACAGTGCCAGCATCCCAGCATAGGCTCAGAGTGAAAAAGGAAAAAGGAGGAACTATGAGCCAAAAAAGAAAAAGCCATCCAGTAAGTTGGTAAAGTATGTGGCTGCAGTCATAAAAAGCAAGGAAACAGCTGTCACCAAGGTGCTGAAAGCCAGCAAAATCACCAAAACATAAATACTTTGAATCTTGTACTCATGAGGAGTCCCATACAAGGCTTCTTCACGCACTTTAAATGCTACTTGCCACGGACTGAAGCACTTATTCATATAGATGGTTAATGTTTTGATTCTGGCTATGACCACATTTTCGGTCACTGCAGCAAGTTGGGATACAGACTTTATGGGTCATGTCGAGGTTGGGGAAAGATACACAATGTTTTCCTGTTCATGTGCTGGCAAACAATCCTGGAGTTGAGAAATCAGAAGTGCTTATGTTTTTCCATGCTTTCAGCAGCTGCAGTGTAGTGTCCTCGTTTCACAGTCACGGGAAGAGGAGTGCCTGGAATGTATGAAACGTTTTTCCAGATGCAACATCTGTGTTCTCTGGACTAAGAAGGATTCTTACCAATGTGGATACCAAGTGGAAATGGCTGAACACTTTATGACACTGCTTTATGATTGAACAAGTGAGTGTACCACTGAACAAGTGAGTGTACCACTGTCAACAAAGCAAGGTGATGTGTTCACCAATAAGGATGATTGATGGAGACGATTCCTCCTACTGCAGACGCTTTCTTTCAGCATATAAAAAAAGAGCAATGTTTGCTCCTGGTCATACATTGGGACAAGCTTTTAATCCACATCACCAAGTGAATTCCCCTAGTGCCTGGAAAAAATTACACGAGGAGTGTGTCACCTTATAAATTAACCAATTGATTGAGACATGAACTTTCAAGGACAGAGCCACTTATGATGAAGTGGACTCTGCTCTCAAAAACTCATGCCTCAATAAATAGGTTAGTCCATACCTTGCCACCTGCCTTGTATCATTTTTGCTACATCAGACTAGCATGGCTATCCCTCTGAATATCTGAACCTAGTGACTGGGGCTTCATGCTTTCAGTTGACATGCAGTAGGAGGTGTTGCAGATGACACAACCATAGAAACATGAAGGCACACAAAGACCATATGGCCCACCTAATCTGCTCATCCACATCTCCTGCTTAGCTTTATTATCCCTTCCCTTCCCTCTGAGATCCTCTGTGCTTGTCCTATGTTTTCCTGAATTTTGATACAGTCCTTCACAGGAAGGCTGTTTCATGCATCCACCACCCTTTCTGTAAGTAAATGTTTCCTTAAATTACTCCTGAATCTATCACCCTTATCCCATGACCCCCTTGTTCTAGAGCCTCCTTTCCTTTGAAAGAGGCCTATCACCTTTGCATTTATTCCTTGGAGGTATTTAAATGTTTCTAGCATATCTTCCTTTTTCCATCTTTCCTCCAAAGTCTACATGTTCAAATCTTTAGGTTTGTCCCCATATGCTTTATTATGAAGAGTATTGACCATTTTAGTAGCTGCCATCTGCACTGACTCTATTTGGTTTATATCCTTTTGAAGGTGTGAACTCCAGATATTTATACAATTCTCCAAATGAGGTTTCACTAGGAACTTACACAGAAGTATCATCACCTCTTTTCTCATCCAGGCGGTTTTTCTCCCTATCCACCCAACCATCTTCTTGGCTTTTGCCATTGCTTTGTCTACGTGTTTTGCCTTAAGATCATCACATATGATCACCTTCTGTGCCTTGTTTTATGCACAGAAGAATATCACCCCCTAGACTGGTGGTATTTACTTCCAGGCTTCCAACCAATCAACAGGTTGAGTTGTCAGGAAATCCCTAAGGAATATGTATAAGATAGATTTGCATGCAATGGAGGCAACGTGCATGCAAATCTATCTCATGCATGTTCATTAGGGAAATCCTGAAAACCAGATCTGTTGACCTTCTAGTAGGCCTTGAGTGCTGGGGTTGAATACTACTGCCCTAGATAGTATTTATTTATTTATTATTCATACTTAAGAACCACCAAAATGCATGAGCCTGCATTTTCTAGCATTAAATCTTAGCTGCCAGACCCTAGACCATTCTTCAAGCTTTACTAGATCCTCCCTCATGCTTTCTACACCTTATAGAGTGTCTACCCTGTTGCACATTTTGGTTTCATTTGCATAAAAACATTTACGACAGCCCATCAACAGTATCACTTACAAACATGTTAACAGAACCAGAATGTGAACCAATCCCTCCCTGTAACACACCACTAGTAACTGTCCTTTCCTCCGAGTGGACTCCATTTACCACTACCCTTTGTTGCCTCCCACTAAAGCATTTTCTAGTCCACCTAGTCACTTGAGGGATCAATAGCTAGGGCGTTCTGAGTTGCCTATGCACAACCTTGCCAAAGGCCTTACTGAAATCCAAGTACTCCATCTAGCACTGTCCCCTGATCCAACTCTCTGGTGACCCAATCAAAGAAATTGATCAGATTCATCTGGCAAGACCTATTTCTGGTAGACACCTCTAAGTCATGCACAGAGCTCACCCGCTGCACTTGTAAAACAGAATATAAAGCATCAAATACACGATGTAAGTGTTCTGAATAGCTTTGTTCTGGGTTGTGCGCATGTGATGGTAAATGCTGGCATGAACTGCTTTAATTTATATTTTCTAGTCTTCCTTTTCAGCTTTAATCATGTAGAATATTTCATATGGCAATTAAATTAATCATACTCCCATTGTATGTATTAATATGAAGGTACAATTCAGTCATATCACATTCATATCGGTTTACTTACCACTTATGTGCTGGCATTTTGAAACAAATCTGTTTCTGGGCACTGAATTAGGACTACCAATGTCTTTTACCGTGGTAGATAGGAATTGTGGGGCCAATGATTAGTTTCAGCATGCTATTGCAAACCCCATGGGTAATTTTAACCCTCTGGGTTTGCAGCAGTAACAAAAAGTACCCCGGAAGCTTTGCTTTCATTACAGGCGCCAAATATGCTTGCACCACCCTTGTTTCATTATTACCCAAGAGAAAATTGCCTGCAGAGATTTGCGCATGCTTCCTCTCTGGGTAATTTTTTTTTTTTTTTGTCTGAAACAAAGCGCTTAGTTTTGAATAATCAAAACAAGATGCACTGTTTTAGTCTCCGCCCTTTGGACCATTCTTCAGTCCATGGGGAGAAGGATGCGCATTATTGAAGAACTCAGATGCTTCTGTCTGAAGACAGGTTTGTCAATATTCAAAGCCTCAATTGTTTGCAAAATTATTATTTTTTTACCTGCAAGAAGGGCTTTGAATATTGCCCTCTATATCAGGGCAACTTAGATTGTGAGATCTCTGGAGACAGGAAAAATATCTACTATAGCTGAATGTAACTCGCCTTGCACTACAATGGAAAAGCATGAGCTAAATACACTAAGCAACTAACTAAATAAACAAATAGATAAAATAAATTGTACTTTTTCATACATAAGTATGCAACAGACATGAATAAGTGAAACTCTTCTCACAGCAGCGTGAGAAGATATGGACTGTTTTCATAGTCCAGGTTATTCTCCAAAGAAAACCATGCAAACCCTTACTGTTTCAAGCTGTTTCTACTGCTCAGATAATCTCTGAGCAGTAGAAACTCATACAATTAATACCATGACTTTCAGCCATGGTATTAATCCTGTTAAAAGGTGAATCCTAGGTTATTAGCTAGGAGTGGAGGAGTAGCCTAGTAGTTCAACAGCAGGCTATGAACCAAGACACCAGGGTTCAAGTCCTGCTGTTGCTCCTTGTGACCTTGCGCAAGTCACTTTACTCTCCATTGCCTCAGGTACAAACCTACAGGCCAATACAGTAAAGTCCATGGGAGAGCAGGTGAACGCCAGCTCTCCCAGTGCACGCACAGGCCACGCTCCTGTGCGCGTGATTCAGTATGCAAATTAGGTCCGGCGGTAGAAACAGGTAAAAAAAGGCGCCTCTTTAGGGACAGGAGCAGCGGGTTTGACAGCCGATGCTCAAATTTTGCCAGCGTCGGTTCTCGAGCCCGCTGACAGCCACAGGTTCGGAAACCGGATGCCGGCAAAATTGAGCATCCAGTTTTCGAGCCGCGGGCCTACTTCAAATTTTTTTTTCTTTTTTTACCCTTCGGGACCTCCGACTTAATATCGCCATGATATTAAGTCGGAGGGTGCACAGAAAAGCAGTTTTTACTACTTTTCTGTGCACGTCCCCAGCGCTGGCAGAAATTAGCGCCTACCTTACTGAATCGCACGGGAATTCCTAATAGGGCCATCAACATGCATTTGCATGTTGCGGGCGCTATTAGGTTCGGGGGGGGGGGGGTTGGACACGCGTTTTCGACCCCTTACTGAATAAGGGGTAACGCTAGCGCGTCGAAAACGTGCGTCCAATGGCGGGTTAACAGGGAGGTTATTTACTGTACTGTATCGGCCTGTTAGATTGTAAGCCCCTTGGGGATAGGGAAATACCTCCAGTACCTGAATGAAATCCAATCTGAAGTGCTGTGAAAAGTGGAATATAAAAAAATCTAAATAAAATAGGCATGATAAAGAAATACATTTATAGTTTAGAATTTCAGAAATGCAATTCACCAATTATACTCCTTACACATCTTAGAAGGTAACTTTGATATGGGTGCACATGTACACACATATTGGAGCTCACGCCAAAGGATGCAGCCATTTTATATCAAACTTGCATATATGTTTGCATGGTATAAAATAGACTGTACGCGTGTACATGTGCACACAATTTCAAATGGATGTGCGCATGTGTGCACAAATGCCGCTTCTACTGCGTAAGTAGAGGCATTTTAGTAGACTCTCGCTGACACAATTACCAATTTTCCCAGTTTGTTCCCAGTTCACCCAGGTAAGGGATAGGACTTCCCAACCTCCCCTAGTTAAATAACTTCCCTTTTACCCTGTTAGCACCAACCCTTAAAACCCCGTTGACTAGCCTAGACCTTTTTTATTACTTATATGCCATCCATAGCAGTAGTAAAGTTATGAGGCAGACGATTGTGTGTGTAAATACCTACGCGCACATTTCATGTTAAAGTCCCGAAACACCCATGCCTCGAGCCTTTTTGGGGCTCTCTCACTTGTGCGCGTACCGGGAGAAAGGCGCATACATAGGTGCCCTTTAAAATCTGTGCGGCACACGCCAGCTGGACATACTCTCATCTCTCCCAGTTTTGGTGCACGTCGGTCTTTAAAAAATTCACCCTTTATTTTATTGCCCTTCCCTTCCCTGCCTCCAATATGATTTGTTTTTATCTCAAGTTCTTTATTCATTCCCTTTTTGTTACTTTCTCGAAGATTCTTCTGGTTTCTCAAGCTGTTTTTCTTTGTGACTAGTTGTATGTATTAGTTTTATTGATTTAATTCATGCCTTTGAAATGTCCACAGTTACTGATCTTGAATCTGAGGTCAGTTAAAGGTTCACTGTATACCAGCAGTTCCAATTAGGTCAGACAGCAAAGGTCTCTGGGATAAGCTGAGTGATCCAAAGGCCTGAGCAAAAGTATCCATGTTACGCTGACATATATCATTTCCCTCTTGTGCCACCTTCAATGGCGGTTGTTTGACTGGTGATTGGAAGTGAAAGATGCAGCTGGCATGAGCTGGTGATCAGTCCAAGCCAAGGTATGAAATCCTTTATGTAAAAGCTCAGAAACAAAGAAAGATAGAATATGATGGCAGATAACGACCACATGCCTCATCCAATCTGCCCATTCACATCTCCTGCTTAGCTTTATAATCCCTTTTTCTCCCTCAGAGATCCTCAGTGGTTGCTCATGTTTTCTTGAAATCCAACATTGTCCCTTTCTCCATCATCTCCCCTGGGAGGCCGTTCCATGCACCCAACTACCCCCTTCCCCCATAATGAAATATTTCCTTAGATTATTTCGGATTTATCCCCTTTCACCCTTATCCTATAGACCCCTCATTCTAGATCCTCTTTTCCATTGAAAGAGACCTAGCTCCTGTGCATTTAATCCTTGGAGGTATTGAATGTCTCTATCGTATTTCCCCTTTCCCTCCTTTCTTCCAGGATATGCATGTTTAGATCTTTAAGTTTGTCTCCATGTGCTTTACAATGAAGACTGTTGACCATTTTAATAGCCCTCCTCTAGACTGACTCCATCCTGTTTATATTCTTTTGAAGGTGCAGCCTCCAGAATTGTACACAGTATTCCAAATGAAGACCTATCAGAGACCCATACAGAAGCAGTATCACCTCCTTTTTTCTGTTAGCCATTCCTCTCCCAATGCACCTGCCATCTTACCATTGCCATCTTACGATAATCAGACATGATCATCCCCAGATTCCGCTCTTGTTTTGTGCACAGAAGAAATTCACCCCCTGCACTGTATCGCTCGCTGGTGTTTCACATTGTGCAATTTGGGGATAAGTAAGGAATATTCATTAAACTATTACATTCGCTCAGGATAATTATTGTGCAGTCTCACACAGATAAGCTAAAGATGTTATTTAACACCATTAGTTTTATCACCTGAGGGCCCCTTTAGAGCAGTGATGTTATTAAAAATGTTTAAAATACGTAACTTGCATTTTTCCAATCTGTTTCTTTATCCTTTGCTGTTAATCTCAGGACATTCTTTTGTTTTGCACTGGCATGTTTTATAGAAACTTTAAAAAATATATTTCATTTTTTTTGGAACAGAAGGTCTCTGCCTATTTTTATTGCTATGCCTCTTTTAAAAATGCCCTTCCCCTCTTGAGTTGTCCGTGCTGTGCTCATGCCACAAAAGTATTGTAACCCAGACACCTTTCCAGGCTACCAGCAAGCCCTGGGATCATACAAAGTAAGGGACTGACAAAACAGCAAGGAAGGCTGCTTAACAAAGCCATGAGAACAAAAATGCAGAATAAGCAACCAAATGTCCAATCTGGATTTCTTTATTGTATAGAGACGAAAATGTGCAAATGAGCCCTATCATACAAAGTAATAGGGATGTGAATCGTTTTTTGACGATTTAAAATATCGTCCGATATATTTTAAATCGTCAAAAATCGTTAGGGCCACGATACAATACCAATTCCCCCGATTTATCGTCAAAAAATCATAAATCGGGGGAAGGGGGAGGGCAGGACAACCGGCACACTAAAACACCCTAAAACCCACCCCCGACCCTTTAAATTAAATCCCCCCCCCCCCAAATGCCTTAAATTACCTGGGGGTCCAGCGGCACACTAAAACACGGCACACTAAAACCCCCTAAAACCCACCCCCGACCCTTTAAATTAAATCCCCCACCCTCCCGAACCCCCCCCCAAATGCCTTAAATTACCTGGGGGTCCGTAGCGGCGGTCCGTAGCTTAAATTACCTCCGTAGCCTTAAATTACCTGGGGGTCCGTAGCGGCGGTCCGTAGCTAAATCGGGGGAAGGGGGAGAGCAGGAAAACCGGCACACTAAATCGTGTAGTCTTCAGCCGGCGCCATTTTGCAAAATGGCGCCGGCTGAAGACTACACGATTTAGTGTGCCGGTTTTCCTGCTCTCCCCCTTCCCCCGATTTAGCTACGGACCGCCGCTACGGACCCCCAGGTAATTTAAGGCTACGGAGGTAATTTAAGCTACGGACTGCCGCTACGGACCCCCAGGTAATTTAAGGCATTTTGGGGGGGGGGTTCGGGAGGGTGGGGGATTTAATTTAAAGGGTCGGGGTGGGTTTTAGGGGGTTTTAGTGTGCCGGGGGTGGGTTTTAGGGGGTTTTAGTGTGCCGGTTCACGATTTTAACGATTTTCACGATACTCTAAACACCCAAACGGCGACGATACGATTCCCTCCCCCTCCCAGCCGAAATCGATTGTTAAGACGATCGAGGACACGATTCACATCTCTACAAAGTAAGGCATTTAGAGAAAGATAATTAGGGGGAGGATACATTAATTTGGCAGCCCTCCCATTGCAGGGCTGTAATGGATATCCCCTGCAAAGGGCTCTAGGGACAGTCTTAGTTGGAGTTCAGAGAAGAAGATTGGAGTTTCCTTGAGTTACATTTTGGGTCTACCTGGAGCCTTAGCGACCATCTGTGTTAGCTTTGTGGACCCTTGGGCCGATCGGAACCGACAGAGGGAATGCTGTGAAGGATCGCAGCAGGGGTCCCGACCGGAAGGCGGCTGAAACAGACTCGTGGATGGCAGGAGGAAGAACCACGGAAGGCCCTATGCGACCAAGGGCTCAGGAGAGGAATGAAGAGAAGGCGGTGTTGGCCCAGTGGTTGGAGATCTTCACCCTGGAAGCCGGTACTCCCCCGAGAGGAGCTCGTAAGAGTCCGGCCGCTGGGACTTTAGGAGATTCACCCTGGAAGCCGGAGCCCCCCCAGGAGGAGCCCGTAGGGACCCGGCCGCTGGGACTTAGGAGAATCTTCGGGGCCAGCCAAACGTGGATGAAGAACTACGGAGATCCGAAGCTGAGTCCCGTGGTCCAAGCGAGTCGTACCCAAGGAAGAAGCCGGGCGAAGTCGAGAAGCAGACCGAGTCAAAAACCAGGAGTCAATAGGCAACCAGAACCGAGGAGTAGGCAAAGCAGAGTCGTGGACGGAACCAGGTCAAGCCAGGAGACAGAGGACATCGTCAAATCCAGAGGGTGAGGCAGAAGAGGAGTCAGGAAGCAAACCGGGTCAGCAGGTAGAAGATAAACAGCGGGAACGCAGCAACAGGATACAGGAAACCCTGGGAACCTCGTTGCAAGGCAGGGAACCCTGCAGCTGCAGGGCTTAAGTAGCCCAGCAGCGTCTGACGTCATCCGAGGGAGGATCAGGGCTTTCCCGCGCTGGCCCCTTTAAATTTAGGGCAGAGACGCGCGCGCGTGTCTAAGGGGGCGGGGCCAGCCGCGGAAGAACGCCGACTGCTCCGACGGGGCAGGAGCGCGGCGGCAGAGGCCCCTGCAGGCCCGGGCGAGGTGGGCACGGGCCAGGACCGCATCGGGGGTAAGTGCCGATCCCGGGGCCGACCCGGGATCGCAACAATCTGAGATCCTCCAGAGCGGGTCTGGGCATTCCTGCTGTGCTCGCCTTCAGCGGTACAGAGGGAGTCCAGGGAAAAATTTGGAACTCTGGACAATTTGCTTGGTAGGAGCCCTGCTGAATCTCTGGGCCTTTCCGAGATACAGGGGCTGGGGAACCCGGTGTTGAAGATCTGCCCATCCGAGGTGCTGACCCACTGTAAGGAAAATCCGGTGTTATTTACTTATTGGGACAGAAGAAAGTTCATTTCCAAGATCTGGGAGGCAGTGTTTTCTGCCCCTCTTCCTACCCATCAGTGGACCTGTGAAACCTGCAGTTCCATCAAGGATCTCTTCCACCAGGGAATCCCATCAAGATCCAGTACATCGAATTGCAGGGCTAGTGGAAGCACTAGGCAAACTAGGCCTGGGCTTAGGACGCCGAGCATTAGGGGTTGCGAGCCATGTGGGGCCGTGAGCTGTAGCAAAGAGGAGTGGAGATTCGGTGGGCCGCAAGCAGCACCCAACCTGCTCGTGGCCCAGAAAACCACACACTCGGCGGGCGCGATCGAGAACGAGGTAGGAGTCGGGGCTGAAAATGGGGGTTGGTGGCCCGACCGGAGGGGGGGGGGGGGGGCAGGTGCAAGGCAGAAGGTGCCTAGGGTGCCTAATCCTCTTGTACCAGCCCTGTCAAACTGTAAGAAATCATCTTTAATAAGAGAGGACACCTAATCTGAGTTTTCACAAAACCTTGGGGAGAGAGATAAATTCACTCTCTGGGCAGAGATAGATTTTTGCCATCAGGGAAGGGATTCCTGCCCACTCAAGGGGCCCCTAACCAAAGGTGTCCACTGCTCAGCCTCTTCCAGGAGGGTGGCTGGATTCTTGGCCTTGTTACAAGTCTCTTGCACAGCCAGAGGACACAGAAATGTAAATAAAGAGAGAAAGAGAAAGAACTGTGGAGCTGGAAATTCATATTTAATGTGCCATCAGTGCAGAGTTGTTTACAGAAAAGTATTATTTTTGGACACTAATCCAGTGGACCCTGCATGTTCCTAGCACACAGTGTCTAGGAATTCACCTCATCCAGGGAATCCAGGAGAGTATTATGGAGGTCCCGCACTAGGACCTGAGAGGATTTCTTTCAACCCTCAGTCAAAAAGGATCCACATTGTGGGAGTTAAGGGAGGTAAAAGAGCTAGTTAGGGTCCCTGGCCCAAAGAGAATAAAAATAACTTTATAGCCTCACCTGTGCTGGACCTGCACATCGGGGTGGGGTTACAGTATCATTTAGTAGGATGGGCTGCTGAGGATCAGCATAAAAGCTCCCCCCTGAGAATGGCTAAGTAGATAATGTTTAAAGTGTTTGTAAATGCTAAGACCTACTTAGGAATACACATACATTTGAACAAATTGAGAGTATTGACAATTCTGAGGCCTACTTGCCAACTGAATAAAGTGACAGCATCTTTCTGACAGTACTGGCAATCTGTACCTTAAAGATAACAACAGGTTGTATAATACCTTTTATCAGTATCAGAAAAGGAGCCTGTCACTTAAAAATATATTCATATTCATAGAATCCTTCTTTAATTTCCAATATTATTGTTGGGCTAGCTAGGCCCTCCTACAGAGAAGCAGTAGGATTCTTCTAGCAATGGGCAATTCCATGGAAGTGTTGCTATTTTGAGTGCTAGGAGGGTCCCTCCCCTAAAGGGTGTGCCAGTAGTCAGAGGTTATGGACTGTAGGTGACTCAGAGTCGCTGAGAGGAAAGGTTGTCCAGGGAGCATGAGAGGCAACCAAGGGGCTGTGTTCTTCAGGGCTCCAAGGAGGGGCAGGCAGATGCCTCTCTCATCCAGCAGGAGAGGGGGACTCTCACTTGTTCTTGTGAGGACTGCAAATCCAGGAAGATTCTCACACCAGGTCTCAAGGAGAAGGAATTCTCTCAACTGCATACAGTATCAAGGTATTCCAGATTTGTTTTGACCTCAAGAAGAGGACTTTCTTGTTTCATATTGGGGCTTCTAGAGAAGTTAGATCCTTGTGGAGAATCCCAGCCTGTATCATTCTAGTCAACTTGTTTAAGAAGCTGATTTTTGTAATTCTGAATTGTTTTTCTGAATTTTATACTACAGGGACTGCTTATATATTCAGATTTGGTAAACTCTACTTTTTAGTTTGCAACAAAAAACTTAGTATGGACTGTTTTTGTGGTGGCTAAGAGTGATTCATCAGGCCTTACAAGTTAGCCTATCCCCTGTTAGCCGAATCAGGTTTCCAGATGTTGCACCAACTTGGAAAGTGGTCAGCAGTCTCTGAAATGTGGCCCTTGTAAAGGTAGGTGGGACAGAAGAAGTGTTACATTTGTCATTTTTTTTGTGTGATCACACTCTCGCTGCAGATTACTGAAATATGCATCAGCAACAATTATAGTATTGTGAAACAAACAGAGATTTGTCTAATATTTTCAACACAATCTGTGTTTCCCTTATGGTTGCTTCACAGAAGTTCAGACTTCTCATAAACAGTTTAAACAACACTGGTGCATGTTTAATTCTTTAAAATATTTTTAAAACATTAAAAAATGCCATTTAGCAGGTAATGTACTAATTGTTTTACACACACACACACACAAAATTTGTTCCCACAGGACACACACATTGTTAGTGTGTACACTAATCCATAAAGTTTAGCATGTACATGCCAGCTCTTGAAATCCACACTGCCCAAAGTCCAATGTGGTCAGCACTGTGGTCCTTACTACTGCTGCCACTGTAGCCACCATATCGTCACAACAAATCTCCTGACACTACCACCCACACCTGATATGGCCTGCCTCTGCTGGTGCCAATGCTACTGCAAACAGTGAGGCTTGCCTTGGCATCACTCACTGACTCTCCTGCTTCTAAGGCGGCCCACTCCAGTGCCACACCCCTTCAACTTGACTGTATATGTGTCCTCCACAACCTGAATCTAATCTATATATATTTTTACAGAAATTTGACTAAATTTTTTGTAGTTTAGTGCAAGTTTGCTTATTTGTTAGGACAATAATAATACTGACTCTAATGTCCATTTCACATCTCCTATATAGAGTACATCATTGCTTTAAAAATGTTTGCAGTATTGGTAAATAGCAGAACATGCACTAAAGTTTGACTTTTTGATGTGTTATAAAAAAAACAAAATGTGTCAACATTTCATAATACCTATTTTTATTCTTTGGTACAGAAATTTGTATGTTTATGGCAACATTCTTAACATGAATATTTGTGTAATAATAAGTAGTACATCTTTAGAGACAGATTTTCTCAAAGGAAAGCAGACAAAAAATGGAGTCTGCTGGCAACCACAAGCATTAATCAAAGGCAGGGCAACTTTAAAAATGCTTGAAGACATCACAATCTGCTTTGACTTTCCTGAAAATTTCAGCTGAACTGAACCAACCTGTTTTTCAATAGGAAATATCAAAGAAAAAGGGATTCCAGATGTTGAGGGTGTCTAGGGCACGTGAAAAATGAAAGTCAAGGGGTCACTGTGAGGTCAATAATTAAAAGATTTATGCTGGTAAAACTGGCTTTTACCCACATAAATCTGGCCCTTTAAAAAACATCCCCCTTTTGTCCACACAAACTTTTTTCAGGAGGAGTGGCAAGAGTGGGCTAAAATATTTAGTCAGATAGCGCCATCTTGAGCACGATCCGGCTCCATTTGTGTGGCCAAGCTTGTTATTATTATCCGGATAACTAACTTGACATGCATATTCAGTGGAATACTTATCTGGTAAGTTCTGCTCAATAGCTGGATAAAGTTATCCAGAAAACTTACCCATGGTGGGTTCCTGAATATGGATCTCTCGGTGTTGTATTAATTATGACCAAAATGCAAAGAAATTGGATGAATGGTTTAAAAAGTGTTGGGGTTGAAAGAGAAAGACAGGAGAACAGACGGCACATAGCCTTGCTAATCTTACAGTAAAAAGCCAGGATTCCTACTGGAATCTAGGATAAAAAGTGTCAGCTCTGAGCTAGCATCCTGTAGTTTTAGTAATGTATGAGATTTTACTTGATCCTGCTGGGAATTTAATATGAATCTACATATAATCCTGTCAACGAATCTTATTAGAAGACACTTTTCTTAATTTCATAAGTAAAAATGCATCAGAAAAAAATAATTGCATTGGACAGCTCTAAAAAGCAATCTGGGTGTGCATCACATTTCTGCTTGATATACCATTTGAATTATATATTCAAATCCTTTTTGCCAGGCCCACAAACTAAAACCGAAATATTCTGATGTGCACATACCTACATTTTTCAAACTTTCTTGAAAATGAAAAATCCGATTAATAAAGCAACAACATTAAGGTTTTTGTGAGAATCAGTAACTAGGTTATGCTCTCAGTGGCATTTAGTTTAAATTTCCTCAGCTTTTTGATAGAAATTATCACATTCCTGATTAACTGCTTCATGCTTTTTGCTTTGCAATTTACACATTTTAAGAGGAAATTACACACTAAGTTGTCGGCTTCTGTTTTTTTCTCTCTTTTACTGAATAAAACCTGATGCTGCTCATAGAATTGTGTAAAACTATGGGTACTGTTCATTATTATTATCACTGCCATACAGAAAGCACAGATGGCAGGAAAACACTTGGTGGATATGGAGAGTTAGGAAGCTGATAAATTGCATGGTAACAGCCTAATGACAGGTGAACCTTTTCAGACCCACTTTGAATGCATGGGTGAATATTTGACTTCAGTTTACTCTCTGACAATATAGGACAGCTTCCGTTTGCCTGGACTCTGATTACAATGTGTTGATTTTTATATGAATTTGCTCATATTGACTGAATCATGCACACATTTGCAATATTCGTTTATCTGAAATATTTCATGGTAGTGTAACTCTTCACATGTATTTATTTATTTAAAATTTTAATATTATGCCTATATTGCTAACTATCATGCTAAGCAGATTACAAAGCATAAATTGAAATACAACACACCAAAATACATAAAACAAGTACGACATCACAATATGAATTCCAGGTTAAAATGAAAATGCCTCAATGAATAAAAATGTTTTTACAGCTTTTTTTTAAACAATTTAAAGTCAGATAACCCACAAATTTTACCTGCTAAATTGTTCCAAAGGGTAGCACCCCCAGTGGAAAAATATCTTTGTCTAATATCATGAAAATGTACTGCTTTTAATGATGGCAATTCTAGATATTTTTTTAATCACGTCACCACAGAGCTCTTTTTGGAACATAGGGTTTAAACAAATAGGACAAAAATAAAGGTGCAATTCCATGTATAGCTTTAAACATGAGTATCAAGATCTTGACTTTAACCCTCTGCTCTACTGGAAGCCAGTGAAGCTGGCAGAGCAGTGGAGTCACACGAACCCAGTGTGCTGACTTTAATACCATTCTAACCGCCGAATTTTGAAGAAGCTGTAATGCTCCAAGCATTGATTTTAGAGCCCCTAAATAAACTGCATTTCCATAGTCTAATCTGGTTAAAACAAAAGCTTGCATAATAGTCCAAAAATCTACCTGGTCAAACAAAGGACTAATTTTCATTTAACAAAGGACTAATTTTCATTTAAAATACCCAGAAGAAATGATAGACTTTATGTGCTTCTTATAAGTTAATGATGAATCAAAAGAAAAAAAACCCAGATTACACACTTACTGCTGAAATTCAGTATTAACCCCTCATTTGTAATATCATGCCTAAGTATGGATCTCTGGGAGAGGGGATGGTGGCAAGTAAGAAAAACTACGCAGTCATTTATTTTTTGTTCCATTTTTTTTAATGTTGATTTTATTTCAATTAAATGAAAAGAAACAAAAATGAATATAAAACCAAATAATAATTTTTTTCCCTTGTATATTGCCATTTTGGGAGCTCTTTTCAGGAGAGGCTGGGGCAACAAGGGGCTTGTGGGGTAGGTTTGCTATGGTGGGATGGGTTGTTAATTACTTTAGCTATATGAAAATTGTTAGGAGGACAGTGACCTTAGCCTTCCCTAGTGAGAATGGGGTGGTCTGAGCCATGTTTCTAGATTCTTAATATAGGTATATTTTATTTACTGATGTATTTATATTTTAGGGTTGTATTTTAGTGATGGCATTGTTTTATTAGTATGATATACTTTAATATTGTATTAATTATTTGATGCAAACTGCTTTGGGTTGAACCAGCTCAAGGAAGGTGGTATGTAAGCATAACCTGGCATTGAACAGAGGTAGAGGATCCTTAGCAGTGAGAAAGCGAGGGTGGAAAGCTGGGCATCAATCTGTGTCTGAGATATTGTAGCAGGTATGTAAATTAGACAAGCTAGAGGGGCCTTGCAGTCTTATTTCTCATAAATTTCTGTTGTCTTTTCTATCACCAAACAAATGGTGCTTCTAAGAGCCAATTAACCAGGCCAGGGTAAATAGTAAGATAGGGAGCACTATAAAAATTACTTCAGAGGGAGAATAAAGTATGTGTGTGTGAGAGAGAGAGAGAGAGAAAATATACAGAACAAATACATGAATGTTATTATAAGTTCTGTGAGGAACATAGGATACAACAATCTTATCTGTGTTCAGACTAGACAGATTATCCTTTGCAGGAGGCCAGCACCACAAGGTGAAAGGCAAATGGTAAGCAATAAAACAGAAAGGCAAGGCAGTGGGGGTTAAGGCACACAGATCTGCAGTGGTGTGCTAACTGCAGGAGATTTTGTCAATGCTCGTCAATAAAATGCCTGCCTCTATGTGTTTTCAAGTCTATTTCAGCATTTTGGATTGCAGCGATGGGTATTTTCAGACTATAACAAGAAAGCTATGAGCTCTGTGGACCCCACATTTTTTTTTTTTTAAAGGGGCAAGCAATGAGCAGTTCTAGCCCTCTTTCACTCAGCATTTTTCTATTCCATCATTTTTTCACAGCTGCTCCTTTGACATCGCTGGTTCAGTGTGCTGCCGTGCTCAAAAAAGCAAACGGAATGTTAGGGATTATTAGGAAGGGAATGATGAATAAAACGGATAATGTCATAGTACCACAGAAACATAGAAATGATGGCAGAAAAAGACCAGTCTAGTCTGCCCAGCAAGCTCCCACACATTTTCCCATACGTATCTGTTTCACCAACCACCAATTTCAGGGCCCTTGTTGGTAACTGTTTGATTCAAGTTTCCTGCCATCCCCTGCCATTGATGCAGAGAGTAATGTGGGAGTTGCATCAAAGTGAGCATAAGGCTTAATGGTTAAGGGTAGTAACCGCTGCATCAAGCAAGTTACCCCGATGCTCGTTTACCCTGACTGCACAGATTATTGCCTTGTTTGGATGTTGTCTGAATGCAAATCCTCTTTTCCACATTTCCCTCTACCATTGAAGCAGAAAGCAACGCTGTATATGCATTCAAAGTGATGTATCAGGCTTAATTGTTTATGGTAGTAACCGACGTAATAAGCAAACTACCCCCACGCTTATTTGTTTATCCATAGTTTGTATCTATTCATGGTGAGACTGCACCTTGAGTAATGTGCACAATTCTGGTTACTGCATCTCAAAAAAAAAAAAAAAAAAGATAATAGTTGCATTGGAAAAAGATTGAAGGGCAACCAAAATGATAAAGGGGATGGAATGGCTCCCCTATGAGAAAAGGCTAAAGAGGATAAGGTTGTTCAACTTGGAGAAAAGATGATCAAGGGAGGATATGATAGAGTTCTAACACATCCTGAGAGAACTAGAATGGGTAAATTGATTCGGTTATTTACTCCATCAGATAATACAAGGATTAGGGGGCACTCTGTGAAGTTAGCAAGTAGCACATTTAAAATAAAATTGGAGAAAATTATTTTTTACTCAATGCATAATTAAGCTCTGGAATTAATTATCGGAGGATGTGGTTAACATAGTTAGTGTAGCTGGGTTTAAAAAAGTTCAAGTTCCTGGAGAAGTCCATAAACTGCTATTAAACTGACTTACGGCCTCATTTTTAATCCCCTGCGCACGGGGAAAATTGGGGTTACACGTGTGGCCAGAAGGAGTCCAGCCATGCGTGTAACTCTCATTATGCGCCGAAGTGCTGGGCTGAAGGAAAGGGGCAGTTTGGGGCAGGGCTGGAGGCGGCCGGTACAGCAGCCATTTGCCGCTGTACCGGGGAAGGGAATCCGGGTATGTGCAAGTTGCTACTGCTCCATTAACTGCTATTAATCATGTTGACTTAGAGAATAGCCACTGCTATTTCTGGCATCAGTAGCATGGGATCTACTTAGTGTTTGGGTACTTGTATCCTGGATTGGCCACTGTTGGAAACAGGATGCAGGGCTTAATGGACCCTTGGTCTGACTCAGCATGGCAATTTCTTATGTTCTTATGAAGATTTTGGTATCATCTGCAAAAAGACAAAAAACTTTCCTAATAATCATTATGCAATATCACTTATGAAAATGTTCAAAAGAATCAGTCCAATGACTGATCTCTGCAGCTTACCATTAGTAACACCCATCTCCTTGGAATGAGCTCCATTTACCTCCTTTATCGCCTCCCACTCAACCACTTTCTAACCCAAGGCAGTTCCACAGATAGTAAGAAGGTTTGGGGGTAAGGAGCTAGAGCAAGAGATGGGGTAAGGAACCCACATAGTTGGTAAGTTCTTTTGGCCAGGGACTTACTGTACCTGCATTCTAAATATGATGTAATCTGCATTACTTGGTTAGAGTCTTCTACAATATGGTGAGTTATATTTATATTTAAATTATAGTAATGTGTAATGTTGCATCTATAATAAACATTTTCATATTCAAATTCATTTCTGCTAATTAGATATGCAAATTCAATGGAAATTTTTGGCCTGCATTTTCTCTTCCTTTTTGGAGGCTAGCGTTCTCCTTTTCTGGTATTCTGAATTGGCCACCCTACATGCAAACCTTATCATCTTCTCTCCCTTGACTCAGACTAGTATTGATTGGGGGCAGGGCCGAGGGTGTGCACAAACTTTCTCTTCCTCCTGCTCTCCCCAGATTCACATTGTTGCTAATTGTCGCCCCCTCTCCCCTCCAGATTCTCTCTCTCTCTCACACACACATTCACATAGACTCAGATTCAGGAAATTATATTGGCATGATAATTTGTTCATGCGTTACCAAAGTAACACATGCACTCTTTCACATGGGTGCACACACATGCACACAGAGTGAGGACCTGTTGGGTAGTTCTTGCCTCCCACCAGCAGAATCCTTTTGGATATCTGTCTAGTAGCCCCAGCCTTATGGTCTGTTGTCTATATTCTCTGGGCCCAGCTCTATGACCTATACCTCCTGTTGGTGGCCATCTTGTTCCTTTTTGGATTCAGTTATAGCCAACCCTCAGAGTCTACACCTTGCTAGAGCTCGGTCCTTGTTTTAATCCTATGTTGTGGACAGATTCTGCTCCTGGTTGCGACCTCATTTTTGTCCTGCTCTTGGGGATACATTTCTTGTTCTGTTCGACTGTTCTAGATTGCTTTGTGTCTCCTGTATTCCTATTGTGGCCCTACACTGCTTCAATGGGCACCTTCCTGTCTCCTGGTTTCTGCAGCGGTCCTGCCCTGCATCTGCAGGTTTGAGTTTGTTCTCTTTTCTGTATGTACCCTGTGTTGCTTGTTGTCAAAGTCTTGCTGGCCATCTGCACCTGAGGACTCAGAGGGGAAGGTGGCCTTCACTGGCAGATGACACTCTGTTCCTGCTATAGTTACAACTCATCAGTCTCAACTTGTCTACATATAGCTCGCTCCTTACTTTAAGGTCACACCATTGGAACATTACACCATCACACACACATTATTTTATTTCTATACCAACTTCCTTAGACACAGTCCAATTCAAAGCAGTTTACAAAATACAAAAAAAATTCAAATATAATACATCATAAAATAATACATCAATACAATAAATAGCAATACGTCATAAAAAATAATACATCAAGAATACAAATATATCAAAATACAAGAAAATAGCTAGGGGCATAGTTCATAAGAACATAAGAAATTGCCATGCTAGGTCAGACCAAGGGTCCATCAAGCCCAGTATCCTGTTTCCAACAGAGGCCAAACCAGGCCACAAGAACCTGGCAATTACCCAAACACTAAGAAGATCCCATGCTACTGATGCAATTAATAGCAGTAGCTATTCCCTAAGTAAACTTGATTAATAGTAGTTAATGGACTTCTCTCCAAGTACTTATCCAAACCTTTTTTGAACCCAGCTACACTAACTGCACTAACCACATCCTCTGGCAACAAATTCCAGAGCTTAATTGTGCATTGAGTGAAGAAGTATTTTCTCCGATTAGTCTTAAATGTGCTACTTGCTAACTTCATGGAATGCCCCCTAGTCCTTCTATTTTTCGAAAGTATAAATAACCGATTCACATCTACTTGTTTAAGACCTCTCATGATCTTAAAGACCTCTATTATATCTCCGCTCAGCTGTCTCTTCTCCAAGCTGAACAGCCCTAACCTCTTCAACCTTTCCTCATAGGGGAGCTGTTCCATCCCCTTTATCATTTTGGTTGCCCTTCTCTGTACCTTCTCCATCGCAGCTATATCTTTTTTTGAGGTGCGGTAACCAGATTTGTACATAGAATTCAAGGTGCGGTCTCACCATAGAGTGATATAGAGGCATTATGACATTTTCCGTTTTATTAACCATTCCCTTCCTAATAATTCCTAACATTTTGTTTGCTTTTTTGACTGTTGCAGTACACTAAGCCAACAGTTTTAAAGTATTATCCACTATGATGCCTAGATCTTTTTCCTGGGTGGTAGCTTCTAATATGGAGCCTAACATTGTGTAACTAACATCGTGTAACTACAGCAAGGGTTATTTTTCCCTATATGCAACACCTTACACTTGTCCACATTAAATTTCATCTGCCATTTGGATGCCCAATCTTCAGATCTATGTCACTCTCTCAGAGGAAGAAGAGGACTACTACTCCAACCATTCATACAGCAAAAAATTCATAAAAAACCGACCCTCTTAATACCTACAAACCACACACTTTGCTGTGGAAATGGACAATGTAAGTGATTGCATTTTTGACAATTTTATTTAGGCAGCTAATGATATGGGATTAATTTCCCAGAACCGTATTTAAAAGCCTGGGGATTCCTGTAACATCTGGGTATCACTTGTTAAAAGTATATCTAGGAACATTTTGAGTTCTGGTCACCTCAAAATTGGTTTAGATTATCAAGGGGAGAGCAGGGGTAGGGTGGGGGCAGAGGATACATTAAATTTCTTTCTTCTCCTTTCCCCCATGCTTGCAGACTCCATCTCTCACCCATACACACACTGTCTCTTACTTTTCAGAGACAACCTTAGCATATTCCTTGCTCCCCCCTTCACCAGCTCAAATCACTAGCACTCTTCTCCTTTATGCCCAAAGATGACCCCATAATTTTCTCTCCCTGTCCCCTCTCCCCATGATCTGACCTCCCATTGACATCTAACTTTCCCACCTCTGAAGCTGTGACTGCTGAGGGCCAATTCAACTACTGCTGTTTCCTCTGGCACCTCTGCTTGATACCACTGCACGGGGCCGTTGTTTTTAGTAGGCAAGACGGTGCCTGAGGCACCAAGTTAGGTGGGTATGGGAAGACAGAAGCCAGCAAGGCAAACTCTACATCTAACTCCCTTCCATATATTCTTCCTTTTTCCTTCTAGATATGCACATGCAGTCTGACCAATGTGGGGATGAACATGGAAGTTATATAGTCACCCAAGAAGGGTTAAATAAGTGCCATGTGTGTGGGAGAATGTGAGGTAGGGTACCGACATCAATCCTTGCCCAAAGGCACTGTGTTCCATGGTGCCAGGCCTGCTTCCACCTCTCCCTTCCAGCTCATGAAGCCAATGCCTTTGTCCTTCTTCTGGCTGGAGTGGTCAATATTGCCTATTTCTAAAGGACCCATGTAGCTGTGGGCTGATTCATTCACAGCCACCTTTTACAACTTGACACAGGTTGATAACAGATTTCTGATTTGTCTCCAGAAACCCAGCAATTTCTACTGTTTTAGAATGTCCATTTTTTATTACATTTTTCAGTGAATTTAACAAGAACCCAAAAATAACAAACATAACACTATTAACATTTAAAATTAAATAAATAAAAATAAATATTAAAAAAGAGAAACCTGACAATTTCAATAAAATCCCAGAGTCTCTTGGTAAATCCTGGAGAGATCCCAGGTATAGTTAAAAGCCAGGAGGATTGCTTGGAGCAGAACATAGTAACTGATTTCCAGAGGTACCCCTATTGCCTGTGATTTGCTATTACAACTAAGGGAACATTTGTGTTAGTTCCACGCTGTAACAACTGTGGGCCTTTAGATCTGCTGTTTACACAAGCACTATACAATGAAATTTTCCCTCAGAGTTGAATTTAATGAGCACCAGTGACCCTTCATGGTTGAAAAGTATATATTCTGTCAGCATATGCTCCAGGGCTCAGTGTATCAAGCTTCAACACCAGTAATGCTCTGAGTGAGAAAGCTACTCCATCATCAAGTCATGGGGCCACAGTGCTGCCAACTCAATTGTTTTCTACTTTACTCATACAGAGAAGTGAATCTTTGGGGACAGAAAGTGATGTGATACGCTTACCCCCACAAATCACCAGGGTGATGTGATTGTTGGAACAAGGCTTTCATCTAGAAACATCGGATCCCATTTGTTCTGTAGTCTTCTTAATTTCAAACTGGACTCCAGAGCCAATCTTCCAAAGCCCAGAGGAGGTGAATGGGGATGCTATTCTGGTATCAGAAGAAGAAGATGTTCCACCTCCAACATCCGGTCAAAGAGCATGTCAGCCTTTGGACAAAAGTGGTGGAATTAGTGAAGACATTCTTTACCTTTCTAGTGTCTAAGGATAAAGAGGGTACTCTCCAACCTCTCTCCTTTTCAACGTATCAGATTTACTTCCACTAGAAAGAGTTCATCAGATCCCTTACAAAGTGGTTCTAATCCCAGACACTTGCAGTGAAGTTCAGACAGTTCAGAGACCAAGGTCCCTTCATTCATCCAGGGTCACAAATTAATCATTGGGACCCTGGATTAAATGTTCTCTCCCCCTTGGATCTAAAGAGGGTTTGACAAGGATATCCTCTGATCCCCTACCTGAACCTCTGGATGGAGGACGTCTCTTATTTCAGATTTCTGGACAAGTTGGGTACAGTACTTGGAATCAATGTTCATAAGGGCAAGGATCCTTGAGTGAAATATTTGGCCTTCTCCCGATTCTAGAGATCCCAACTGAACCAGCAACCATTCCAATTCATGATATTCTGCAGGACTGACAAACAGGAATGTGGAAGAACCCAATTTCCTGTGCCCCAATAACAAGGAAACTAGACCTCAAGTACAGAGTACAAAAATCCCTGGGATATATAGTACAACTACCTTATCAATCAATAGTAGTTGAGTTAACTCTGAAAAGAGCCAAGAAAACAAGAATATTTTCTAACACCCCACCAGAGAAGGATCTCATGTTACTGGATAATTTTGGTAAGAAAGTATTTCAGAGCTTCTCTGCTCACCGATTGTACATGGTTCAATACTTATATAATAGTAAGCAAAAGCTGAAGCCATTCATGGCAGTGGCGTACCTAAAGTATTTGGCACTTGGGGCGCATACTTCCTTTGGCACCCCCCCCCACACACACACATATAATCTTAACATTTCCTACACATCGATAAAATATTTCAAAACAGCAGATCAAATAACACCCAATAATTAAAACTAATAAGGATTTAAAAAAATCTCCCACTCTCCATATCTGTCACGCTAACGTCATATACTGGGGGCACGCATAATATGCTCTCTCACACATACATGCTTGGTGACAGACACATACACACACTTCCTCTGTATTTCTCTAACACACACATGCTTCCTCTATATGTGTCTCTCTGTTGCGTCCGTCGGTCTCAGACGGCTTCGATCCTTGTGCCTCACCTTTTTCTCTGCTCTCCCCGCTAGCCTTGGGAAGATGGTTACCGCCGCGTCTGCAAGCTGCGTTCTCCAGCGTCCCCGGAACAGCTATGGCAAAGCCTCATGCCATATTTTTCCTAAGGGCCTCTTAGGGTACGTGCGTGAACGCCACCCACGTCTTTATCCACTTCATGGCGGGAACCTGGGGGGGGCATCCCCCCTTGAGTGATGTCACGTCATCCGGGTATATAGCCTGTACTTGTTTGCTAGCTCGTTCAGTTAGCAAGGACTGGACTCGTCCAGTCTAAGCTACTCTGCCACTTCCGTGCTGCCGCTGGAAGTTCTCTCTGCCCTTCAGATAATTCTCTAACCTGGGTACCCACTCCTCAGGGGCCCTTTGCTTTCTTTCAGGTGCCTTACTGGGACCAGGTACTCGCTCCTCGAGGGCCTGCTTCCCTGCATCAGTGCCTGTTACCATCGACTTTGCCTGGTGGAATCATCAACCTTACAGCTACCATCTAGTGAGTAATCTAATTCTCAGTCTGATCATCTACAGCTCTGTCGTGCTGGGAAACCTATACCTGAATCTCCCTATACCATCTTGGTAAGATGGGTTCCCTCTGCCGAGGATCCCTGGACTGCTACCTCTGGTGGTAAACATCAGCTGTACAATAAAAAGACAAAACTCTGTGTTTGTGCGTCCTGAGTCTAGCCCAGTACTGTGGCTCCCCAAGGGCTCCTCCCCGTGGGTGTGGTCATCTTCCACAGTACCCAAGAATCCACTCAAACACCTCGAAACCATAACACTCTCCCACATACTAACACACACACGCACACATACATGCAGACAAAACCTGAACTGGAAACCACAACAAGCCAGATTCTATATGCAATGCAACAATGGAAAAGCAGAACATCATTATTCCTCAAAACATATCAAGAAATATAAATCAATCAGAATAGTAAAACCCATACTAAAAAAATATATACATATCAAACTGCTGATGAATAGAATTATCAAATACTAATACAATATTTCAAAACAGCAGACACATCACATCCAATAATTAAAACTAACAAGGATAAAAACCAAAATCTCCTGCTCTCCATACCTGGGAACTTTAGATTTCTAGTCATCCTGAGATTGTCGTGGATTGGAGGAGAGTGCACAAACTTTAATCCCTCTCACACACATATACATAGGCATGTGCAGGCACAGGCACTCTCATGGATACCTGCACAGGCACTCTCTCTCATGGAAACCCACACACCCACAGGCTCCCTCCCATACACCCTCATACACACAAGCACTTTTTCATACACACCCTCACAGGCACTCACACACTCACTCTCTCACACACAGGCACCCACTCTCATAAGGCTAGTCTCTCGACCTCTCACACACAATCTGGACTTCTTCGGCTACTGGCTGCACAGCAAAGTTTCTTCATCTGCCGCCAATTCGGAGGAAATGCTAGTGGCACCGCAGGGCCTCTTCTTTCACTGCAGGACCTCGCTTTTGCTGGTGGGGAGTGGGAATACTGCCAGCACATCACTTCTCTGTGCCACTGCGGGACCTTTCTATATGCTGGCGGCAATGACACCCCTTCGCCTGTTGTCACCTGGGGTGGACCGCCCCCCCTCGCCCCTCCCTTAGTACACCACTGGGGCATGGATATTCCCTGCAAGAAAACGCCTTCCTCCCATCAGCAAGGTGAACACACTCAGAACACCTATACATAGACCACTAAACGCAGATCAGGCAATAGCCAGAGACATTATAGTAGTTCTGGGATCATGGTGGCAGCAGTTCACATAGTTCTGCTGACCCGCTTTCACATGCAACTCTGACAATGGGGCATCTGCTACCAACAGAACCAATTAACTCAGCCCTTGACAAGATCAGTGGATGTCTCACAAGGCATGAAACAGCAGCTTCACTGGTGGCTACAACCTTTCATCCTCCAAGAGGGGATGCCACTCTAGCTGCTTCTTCACCAAGTAGCTGTAATGGGATTGTTAGGCCTAAGTTTGACAAGCTTGGCTTAGGATATTCAGAAGGTAGGCCTCATTGGACTCAGCATTCTCACAATGACCCTATATCATGTGACTACAAAGCAACTTGTAATATGCCGCTGACCACGGGGTGCTGTACCATGGTTGGCGTCCTGTAGCTCATGGTCCTGGCTCCAGTGCTGTGTTCTGCAACCTACTGGGCCTCCCAAATGACTCCTGGCATCCTGCGCCTCTGCTGCATCCTGCTGCTCTGAGTAAGGGCCTGTAGCAACTCACTAGCTTTATTGGGCCAGCTCCCAGGATTTAATGTGTTGTGACAGCTGACATCAGCACTGCTCTAACATAAAAGGAAGCTCACTCCTCTGGGCAGGTGCCCAAGCAACAGGTCCTGTTTCTTTATTCTTCTGCATCTGGCTGTTCCTGATTCTGATTAAGATCTGGCCTGGTTCCTGACCTTCCTTCTATCTGCTACCTGCCCTGATCCTTGCTTGTCTCTTGCTCCTGAACAGACTCTGTTTGCCTCAACCTTGCCTTCCTGACCACCTCTCTGCCTCACGATTCTGTACAATGCCTTGGCCCTGTCTGTCAGCAGTGCCATGGTCCACGCCTTCAAGCCCGTGACACAACTGTGAGAACCGGAGGAGTAAACACCAGATGTGCAGGCCTCGTGGTAAGGGAGTTAGAATCTCAAGAGAAAGCTCGTATATTTTGGCAAATTATACAAGTCTCTCAAAACATACCTTCTGATGTGCAGATGAAAAGGGTATACCAAAAGAGGCATCAGAGGGCCAGATAGACAGAGAGATCCTGTTTCTACATGAAGAAACAGGATGGGATGGGATCATGGATCCTCTGCCAGGAGGCAATAAAGATATAGTAATGGACATGTAAACATGAAAATGTCTTGCAAGTGACCTATGTTCCAGGAATTTCTAACACATTAGCAGATCATCATCTCAGCAGAGTATTTTGCCCACACGAATAGCCCCTGCAAAAATCAATTTATCTTCAGTCTATAGGGACTTCCAGCAACTAACCTATCTGCATCGGAGGAATACAGAAAAGTGGTAAGATTTTGCATCCTTCTGCCCAGCAAACTCAGATCTGCTCAGGATGCTTTTCCATTGATTCCACTGATCACCAGATGGTGCAAAAAGTTCTCGAGCAGAAGGCCCGGCTGATTCTTATTGCTCCAGTGTGGCCCAGACCTCTTGGTTTGCTGTCCAGCACCTCTCCAATTTCCTCTTGGGGGTAGATCCATTCTTACTAAGTCAAGAGGAAGGATGTCTATACCATCTAAAATCTTCCCTCATTCAACCCGATGGCATGAATGTTGAATGCTCGCTGATTGCACACTTTTTCTTACTCAAAGTTGAGGATATAGTAGTGTTTGCCCAGAGACTGTCTACTAGAAGAAATTACAGATTCAAATGGAAAAGGTAGTGTCTACAGACTTCTTTGTCTCATCTGCATGCAAACTAAAAGACCTACTCAAATACTTACTATCTCTGTCTTTCTTGGGTCTCAGTATTTCATCAGCGAGCGTGCATCTCGGTGTCATAGCAGCTTATCATTTTCAAAATGAGGGTAGGCCAATCTCAACTCCTCCATTGGTGTAAAAGTTCATGAAGGATTTATGGCATATTAAACTTCCAGTTGGCAAACCTCCTGTTCTATGAGACTTGAATGTGGTTCTGTCACAACAAACGAAGCCTTCATTTGAACCACTGGAGGAGTCGGTTTCTCTCAGATTTCTCACATGGAAAGTATTAATTCCTAGTCACAATCATGTCAGCCAGAAGAGTCAGTGAATTTCAGGCTTTAGTTCATTACTCTCTTTACATGAAATTCTTTCACAACAGGGTGGTGCTTTGCATGCACCTGAAGTTTTTATCAAAGGTGGTATTGGCTTTTCATATTAATCAAGCTATCATCTTACCTCCTTTCTTTCCGAGGCCACATGCACATGAAGATGAAAAGGCCCTTCATTCCTTAAGATTGTAAAAGAGCCTTTGCTTACTATAGGAAAAGAACATAGCCACATCGTCAGGTTTCACAGCTATTTGTCTCTTATGTTCCTAACCTGGGATAGGAGTAGCCAAACAAACATCCTTTTTTTTTTTTTTTTTTATTTATACTTTATTTGATTTCTCATACATTTTACAATGAAAAGAAAATAAGCAAAATTGGCTTCTAATACATCACATTCAAATTTAAGAAAACAATATCAATTCCATATTTCCAATAATTAAGTTCACATTATGGGGAGCTTTCAAAAGGGGTAAATAATCATACATTTATGAACATCTCAGGAGAGTATACATTTTCTGACCAGTATACAATATATCCATATAAACGATTACAACTCCCTCAACTACCTTTATCCTTAAGAAAAATTTCTAGATGAGAAGGATCAAGAAAAACAAATTTGTTTTTGTGTAGTGTTATGATACACTTACACGGAAATTTGAGGAAAAAGGTGGCTCCAAGAGCCAACACTCGTTGTCTCATCAAAAGAAATTGTTTCCTTCTCATCTGAGTATTTCTCGATACATCAGGGAAGACTTGAACTATCTTACCACAGAACAAGAAACTTTTATTTTTATAGTATTTTTGCAGGTCTAGATTTTTGTCCTGTTCAGCAACAAAGGTAACTATCAAAGTTGCCCTTGTTGGGATGTTAAATTAGGGCTGTTGTCAACTAACACATCTATTCCACCTTCTGGGGCTATACCTTCTCTCCTGGAATTTGATAGGTAGTATATCTTAGAAATAAGAATTTCTGATGTAATACTCAATATTTCTCTAAGATATTTTTTGAATAATTCTTGCGCCAATAACAATCTAGTAACGGGAAAATTTAGGAAGCGTAAATTTTTCCTCTGCATATCATTTTCTAACCCTTCCAAATTTTTATATATAACCAGAGTGTCTTTGATGAAAGTAGTCCCAGTAGTCTGTAAAGCTGTTATCTGAGAGTTCATAGCAGTATTAGCAATTTCAATTTGTTCTATTCTTTTCCTGTGGTCGTTCAGTTCCCCTTTTATCTCACTAGAGAAGACAGTAGCTTGGGCCATGGATTGAGATAGCCTCCTTTCCATGTTTGTAATTGCTTTCCAGATGTCTACTAGAGATATGTTCTCTGGGTCTGGTGCAGCCATTCCCTCCTCCACACCTTCAATACTGGCTGCAGCCTGGTCCAGAAGATCTTTATCCCTATCTTCAGCTGTTACCACCCCACCTGTGTTAGGGGTATATAAAAGATTTACCCCTACACGACTTGAGGTACTTATGGATATCTGATCATGGGCGGGACTCGCTGTAGCCCCAGACGAAAGAGAAAGATTTTGGGGGACCTCCTTAGAGGTATAACTCACCCTTCTTATTAAGTGTGAGTCCATCGGTCCTCTTTGTTCTTTTGCCACCGGTGTAGATGTTAAAACCTTCATTTTCCGCTTCTTCCCCATTTTAAAATGAAGGACTCTTCCTCCTCAAAATTTTCTCCAGGGGCGCGCCCCTTTGGCGCGCGGCTTCAGCTGCGTGCCGGCGGCTGTGCGCCGCTGCTCTGCTGTTTAAATGCAGTCAGCTGGCGTCGGGTAATGATGACGTCGGGTGGGGCGGGAGACAGCTCTCTAGCTCACTGGCACAGTCCCGTTCGCCCTCGCTCCCTCTCAGGTGCGGTTCTCCTCAGCTTAGGCTCCCGAAACAAACATTATCCAATTGTCTAGCAGACTGTATTGTTCATTGTTATGCTTTAGCAGGCATCCAAAAGACAGATTCTATCAAGGTTCATCAAGTGAGAGCCAAGGCTGCATCAATGGCTCATCTGAGAGCAGTACCTATCGAAGATATTTGCAAAGCTGCAACTAGGTCATCCCCTTCATGTCCCATTACTATCTGGAAAATTTATCAAAAAGTGACAGTAAATTTGTTCAAGTGTTTTTTGCGTAACCTGTGAGGACGTAAGCCTCTATTATACCTGGGAGACTTTCACTCTGTTGTTCAGGCCCTTCTGTTCCCAATTATAGACTACTGTAATTTAGCATAGCTAGGCCTGCCAGCATCTACAATGAAGGATGTGCAACTTCTTCAGAATGCTATCACACAGTTAATCATGGGTCATACTGCAAGAGAGCACATTTCACCCGTATTGCACAACCTCCATTGGCTCCCAATTTAAGGTGGCAATGCTGGTCTATAAATTACTGGATGCCAGCTCGTTGCCATGAATTAAGGCAATCCTCTGGGTATATAATCCACTTAAGACACTTTGCTCATCACAAAGAGCATTATTGGATATACCAAAAAATTTGCTATCCAAATTTGTTGAGACAAGGTGACGTGCTTTCTCAGTGTCTGCACCTACAATTTGGAATTCTTTGTCATATGAGTTACTGATGTCAGAGGATGTAAAAGCCTTTAAATGTTTACTTAAAACCTTTTAGCTCAAGCTAGCATTTGCATAAGCTGATTTAAGGACTTTTTCTGAGTAGGTGCTGCATCCGGTCTCAGACGGCTTCCACCTTTGTGCCTCACCTTTTTCTCTGCTCTCCCTGCTAGCCTTGGGAAGATGGCTACCGCCGCGTCTGCATGCCGCTCTCTCCGGCGGCCCCGGAACGACTATGACAAAGCCTCACGCCATGTTTCTCCTAAGGGCCTCCTAGGATGTGCGCGCGGGTGCCACCCATGTCTTTATCCACATCATGGTGGGAACCTCAGGGGCGTCCCCCTTGAGTGACATCACACCATCCGGGTATTTAGCCTGCCCTTGTTTGCTAGCTCATCGAGTTAGCAAGGATTGGACTTGTCCGGTCTAAGCTACTCTGCTGCTGGAAGCTCTCTCTGCCCTTCGAGGTATTCTCTAACCTGGGTACCCGCTCCTCGGGGGCCCTTTGTTTTCTTTCAGGTGCCTTACTGGGATCAGTTACTCGCTTCTCAAGGGCCTGCTCTCCCTGCCTCAGTGCCTGTAACCATCTACTTCTGCCTACTGGAATCGCTACCAACTTAGTGAGTAATCTAACTTATCAGTCTGTCTCATCCACAGCTCTGCTGCACTGGGAACCTGCAACCGGTCTTTCCTATACTTTATCAGTGAGATGGGTCTCCTCTGCAGAGGATCCCTGGACTGCTATCTCTGGATTGCCACACTACTGCCACCTCTGGTGGAACTCATCAGCTGTTTAATAAAAGACAAATATCTGTGTTTGTGCGTCCTGAGTCTAGCCTGGTACTGTTGCTCCTCACAGGGCTCCTCCCTGTGGCGTGGTCACCTCCACAATACCCCAAGAATCCACTCAAATACCTCAAAATCACAACAGTAGGCAGAACTGATTTGTATTTTGTCCATGTTTTTAAAATGGTATGCATGTATTGAATTACTGTGTGTGTTCAGTTGTGAGCTGCTTAGGGCCTAGTGTAAGCAGCATACAAATGCAAATAAATAAACAATGTTAAAAGTTTTTTTTTTTTTCTGAAATAAATTTTCCTCATGTGAAATTGATGGGATGTCTTTAGACTTGCTAATTGTTTAACCTTGCAGGGGTTCGGAGGTTGTCTTATCTAGCAACAACTCTAGTGTTCATCTGAGAAACAGTGCGAGGGTGGAGGCATCACTGATACTAATTCAGACAAGTAACCTTCATTAGTTAGCTTCATTAGCTACAACCCAGAACCCTGGACCAATGACATTTCTATGTGTACTTTTTAAATACTGTACATCACATAAAAGGTATAGTTTAGTTCTAGGAAAAATTGTGGAAACTACAAAACATTTAGATAGACATGGTTTGATGGGATACAGCCAACATAGATTTACCCAAGAGAAGTCTTGCCTCACAAATCTCCTACATTTTTTTGAAGGGGTGCATAAACAAGTGGACAAAGGTGAATAGGAAGATGTGGTGTATTTGGATTTTCAGCAGGGATTCGACAAAAATCTGCACGAGAGGCTTCTAAAAAAACTAAAAAGTCATAGGATAGGAGGTGATATCCTTTTGCGGATTGCAAGTTGGTTAAAAGATAGCAAACAGACAGGATTAAATGGTCAGTTTTCACAGTGGTAAATGCAGATGAAATTTAACATGGACAAGTGCATAATGATGCATATAGAGAAAAATACACTAGCTGTAGTTACACAGTGTTAGGTCTACCTTAGGAGTTACCACCCAGGAAAGAGATATAGGCGTCATAGTGGATAATACATTGAAACTGTCGGCCCAGTGTGCTGTGGCGATCAAAAAAGCAAACAATGTTAGGAATTATTAGGAAGGGGCTGGCAAATAAAACAGAGGATGTCATAATGCCTCTGTATCGCTCCATGGTGAGACCGCAATCTTGAATATTGTGTGCAATTCTGGCCACCACATCTCAAAAAGGATATAGCTGTACTGGAGAAAGTGCAGAGAAGGGCGACCAAAATGATAAGGGGCATGGAACGGCTACCCTGTGAGGAAAGGCTAAAGAAGTTAGGGCTGTTTCTGTTTGGAAAAGAGACGACTGAGGAGCGATATGATAGAAGACTACAAAATCATGGAAGTACTTGAACAAGTTAATGTAAATCGGTTATTTATTCTCTCAGATAACAGAAAGGCCAGGACGCACTCCATGAAATTAGCAAGTAGCTCATTTAAAACAAATCAAAGAAATTAAAAAATGCAAGTACATCACATATACAACCATTCATATAACCCACTCATACTGTTGCAGATTCTATGAATAATGGATGATAACAGATGAAACAAGTGTATCAGTCAATATGACTGTGGTGTTTATGTACATGGTTTACTAAATTATTTGTTGGTAGGGCTGCTAGTCTATTTTTCTTTCGTTAATAGTTGCTTATTTTTAGCAGGATATGTATGAGCAAGATGTATGAATGGATATATGATATGCTTGCATTTTGTTAAACAGATTTGTATAACATTTGGATTCTGTGTTAGACTGATTTAAAATAAGGTGATATTTAGTCACTTACACATGTTTTTTGTAACATGCTTGTATTTCATCTTTGTGATATAGTTACAGTTTAATTTTGTATGATTATTTAAGTATAATAAAACTGTTCAGTAATTAATTCCATTAAAATGTAATTCATTTTTGTTTATAAAAATGAAACCACAAGTCCATAGATATAATGTGTTAAAAATCAGATCCAGATTTGCCTATCAAGAAAGTTTCATGTTCCGGAAAGGAATATCACTCCTATGCTTTATTTAAAGAAGATATGTAAATTATCTGTACCCTCCAAAAAAAAGTTTCGAAAAGCATCTTATCTTCTTAGTTTAGAGAAAGGCGATTCCAAGGTGGAAAACACAAACCACGCTTAAACCAATGCCTCAACGCCGGGCGGAACATACGTCACAAGCCGCCTCTTCCCGGACTTGCCTTCCTTCCGCCTGTGACACGGCGGTGACTTGGTTGGTGGCTGTAGGAGCTGAGCGCGGCTTCCAGGGGGAAAAAGACAAGAGTGCTACAGAAACGGCGGCATGTCCGAGAGCCTGCTGATCACCGAGGGACCGCCGCCACCTCCCTCAGCCCCAACAGGGGCTCCCTCGGGTGCAAACAGTGAGGGCAGCGCCGTCGCCTCCGGGAACCCGCTGTCCCGGAAGCTGAACAAGATCCTGGAGACGCGGCTGGATAATGACAAGGTAGAGGGGGCGTGGCGCAGCGCCAGCCTGGAGTCTGCAGGTGGAGAGTGGGGTCTGGGAACTTTCAGCAATCCCTCGACATTCAAACAGGGAGGCTTTTGATAACAAACTGGCCGGTGGGCAGGCTTTGTGAAATGTTGCCAGCTGACGTGATGTTCCACGGGGTATTTAACATCAGATGTTTCACTGACTGGTGCCTTGGAATAACAACGAAAAGGCCAGAGCTAAATCTAAATAAAATCTCTGTTCTGAGACCTTACCTCTGTAGCCCTTGATTTCAGGATTGAACCTAACAATGCCTTCATGATTGTCTGCCCTGGGATCTTAAGTTACAAACGTACTTCCTCCAAGGCAAGGACTGTCCCTAGAGCAGGGCTTTCCAACTCTGTCCTGATGACTCCCACAGCCAATCAATTTCTCAGGATATTCACAATGAATATGAATGAGATGAACTTGCATGTAATGGAGACCCAGGGCATGTAAATTTATCACATGCATATTTATTGTGAATATCCTGAAACAGAATATTCACAATAAATAGGTCAGACCAAGCCTGTTTCCTATAGTCCAAAAAAACAAACCGAAAACTGATCCAATATAGCAGTAGCGACCAAGACAAGAGGATCAGTGAACAACGGGAGTTCTTTATTCTGCACAAAACATCATAAAAAGCCTGACTCTGGACGAGTTTCGCTCTTTGAGCTGCTTCAGGGGCTATTATGTGTAATGCCGGTGGTTTGTCTCCATATAGCAGTTCAGCCTCTTTAGAAATGTTTAAACAATTACATTCAGGACAAACAGTAAGGAATACACCTCCACTCAAATGCCGACACAAACACTTCAGTGGCAAGCTCCACTTTGTCCGGACAGGAACGCAGCTGAATAGATACCAGCGTTTAGACAGTCAAGAGCCATCAGTTTTACAGCTGGCTGTATTCCTTACTGTTTGTCCTGAAGGCAATTGTTTAAACATTTCTAAAGAGGCTGAACTGCTGTATGGAGACAAACCACCGGCATTACATACAATAGCCCCTGAAGCAGCTCAAAGAGCGAAACTCTGCCTGAGTCGGGCTTTTTATGATGTTTGGTGCAGAATAAAGAACTCCTGGTGTTCACTGATCCTCTTGTTTCCTATAGTGGCAGGATCTCAAATAATAGATAAATTATATGAACCTTACACCCAGGGATAAGCAATGACTTTCCTCAAGTCTACCTGGTTAATACCTTTTTATGGACATTTCCTCCAGAAACTTGACCAAACCTTTTTTAAACCCAGCCTTGGTAAGAATGATATATAACATGGTAAATGATGGCAGATAAAGACCACGTGGTCCATCTACTCTCCCTAGCAAGTTGCTTACAGTGGTAACTGCCTCTCTGTGCATAAGAACATAAGAAATTGCCATGCTCAGTCAGACCAAGGGTCCATCAAGCCCAGCATCCTGTTTCCAACAGAGGCGAAACCAGGCTACAGGAACCTGGCAATTACCCAAACCCCAAGAAGATCCCATGCTACTGATGCAATTAATAGTAGTGGCTATTCCCTAAGTAAACTTGATTAATAGCAGTTAATGGACTTCTCCTCCAAGAACTTATCCAAACCTTTTTTGAACCCAGCTACACTAACTGCACTAACCACATCCTCTGGCAACAAATTCCAGAGCTTTATTGTGCGTTGAGTGAAAAAGAATTTTCTCCGATTAGTCTTAAATGTGTTACTTGCTAACTTCATGGAATGCCCCCTAGTCCTTCTATTATTCGAAAGTGTAAATAACCGATTCACATCTACTCATTCAAGACCTCTCATGATCTTAAAGACCTCTGTCATATCCCCCCTCAGCCGTCTCTTCTCCAAGCTGAACAGCCCTAACCTCTTCAGCCTTTCTTCATAGGGGAGCTGTTCCATCCCCTTTATCATTTTGGTTGCCCTTCTCTGTACCTTCTCCATCGCAACTATATCTTTTTTGAGATGTGGCGACCAGAATTGTACACAGTATTCAAGGTGCAATCTCACCGTGAAGCAATACAGAGGCATTATGACATTTTCCATTTTTTTAACCATTCCTTTCTTAATAATTCCTAACATTCTGTTTGCTTTTTTGACTGCTGCAGCACACTGAGCCGACGATTTTAAAGTATTATCCACTATGATGCCTAGATCTTTTTCCTGGGTGGTAGCTCCTAATATGGACCTAACATCGTGTAACTACAGCAAGGGTTATTTTTCCCTATATGTAACACCTTGCACTTGTCCACATTAAATTTCATCTGCCATTTGGATGCCCAATCTTCCAATCTTGCAAGGTCCTCCTGTAATGTATTACAATCCGCTTGTGATTTAACTACTCTGAATAATTTTGTATCATCCGCAGGTTATCCCACATGCCTTCTGTTAAGGGTAGTATCTGCCACTCCATGCACATTACCCCATGCAGAAATGTACACCCAAAGTCAGCATAGGTTACCTTATTTCTTTATTTCCATCCTCTAGCCTCTAGGAATTCATAGTTATTATCCCATGAACTCTTGAACTACGTTACTGTTCTCGTCTTCACCACCTCTTCCAGGAGGGCATTACAGGCATCCATCACCCTCTATGTGAAGAAATATTTCCTGATGATGGTTTTGCGTTCTTCCTCCTGGATTTTCATGTTGTGACCTCTAGCTTTACAGTTTGTGCATCATTAATACCTTTCAGGCATATGTAGGTCTGGTTCATATCACTCCTACATCTTCTCTTCTCCAGGGTATACATATTTAGATTCTTCAGCCTCTCATAGGTTTTCTGATATAGACTCCACCCCATTTTGGTCCCTTTTCTCTGGACCGCTTCCATCCTGTGTCTATCCTTTCTGAGATATGGTCTCCAGAACTGAACATAATACTCTAGGTGAGACCTCACCAAAGACCAATGAAAGGGCATTATCACCTTCCTTTTTCCTGCTGGTTTTCCTCTCTCTGTGCAGCCCAGTATGTCTCTGGCTTTAACTACCACCTTTTAACATTGCTTTTCTGCCTTCAGATCTCCAGACACTATCACTCCAAGGTCCCTCTCCTGGTCCGTGAATATTAGTCTTTCACCTTGCCATTTCATACAACTCCTTTGTATTACTGTATGCTAAATACATGACCCTGCACTTCTTGGCATTGAATCCCAGATGCCAAATATTCAACCACTGTTCAAGCTTTCTTATAGCATGTTTCATTCTCTCTACTCCTTCAGGCGTATTCATTCTGTTGCAGATCTTAATGTCATCCGCAAAAAAGGCAAACCTTTCCCTCTAAACTCTCTGCAATGTCACTTATGAAAATGAACAGAGCCGGTCTCAAAACCAGCACTCTAACACCGTCCTCTCTTCAAGGTTCCATTTTCCATTACATGCTGCGGTCTGTAATCCATTCCACCACCTTGGCACCCACTCCCAAGCTTCTCGTTTTATTCATGAGCCTTCTATGTGGGATCGTATCAAAGACTTTGCTGAAATCCAAGTAAATCTCATTGACTGCTCTACCTTGACCTAATTCTCTAGTCACCCATTCAGAAAATTAATTAGATTTATTTGAAACCATGGTGAAACAAGGTTGCATTGGTGCCAGCAGCCCACTGGATTTTAGATAGTTCAATATCCTTTCCTTCAGCAGAGTCTCCATTAATTTTCCCTCCACTGAGGGGAGCCTGACTGGCCTGTAGTTTCCTCTCTCTTACTACTTTTGCTCTTCTCCAATATCGTGGCACTACTCCCCATTTCCAGGGATCTGTTGAACCAGTCTTTCAGCAGACCCGCCAGCACATCTCCCTTAATATCGTGGGATATACCTCATCCAGCCCCATGGCCTTGTCCACTTCAATTTTCCTAGTTTTTCCCGTACATTCACGTCTGTAAATGGGTTTGCGTCTACCCCACTTCCATCCATGTTTTTTTCAATCAGTATTGTTTAATATTTCAGCTGCTTCTTCAGCTCTCTCCACATATTGCTCTGTGTCTCCTTTCAATTTTTCTATACCACCTTGGGCTTTCATCCATTCTCTGATATAGCTGAAAAATACTTTGTCACCTTCCTTTACCTCTTTGGCAATCCTTTCTTCTGCTTGACCTTTAGCTTTCCTGATTTCTTTCCTCATCGCATTCAGCCTCATCAGATATTTTTCCCTGTGTTTTTTTAAGGGATCCTCTGTACTTCTTGACGCTGTTCTTTTTGCCTTTATTTTTTCTGCCACCTCCTTTGAGAACCAGATCGGTTTCTTTTTCCTTTTTTGTTCTTTGTTCTTACATTAAGATGTGTTGCCTTTACAATAGCTCCTTTTAATTTGGCCCACTGTTCCACTTCACCTATCTTCTCCCAGTCTTCTAATTCCTCCTCAAGGTACTACGCCCCCATGTTACCAAAACTTTGATCTTGATGTGTCTTCTCTCCATGCCAGCTGCTATAATCGAACCAATCAGTCTGAGCACTCACCCAGACATTAGAGACATTATCCTCATTTGTGAGCACTAAGTTGAATATCGCTTCTTCTCTCAGTGCATAAAATTAAAAAGCATCATGTGGACTTTTGCGATAAGCAGGGTGCAAGGACCTGCAAAAGAGATTTCCTGTTGGAACTGTTACCCTTAACAACGGTATTTAAAGGAATGGTTCTCTATGAAAAAAACATTGTGTGATTCTAAATTTGTCAGACCACATAGAAGGGTTTTGGTAGCGCGGTATATAAATGTTTACCATTTCTATGAAAAAGGAAGATGATGCTTTTTAATTTTATAGATATGTTATTTATACATATATTATTTATCTTATAGATATGTTTAGTCATATATAGTTTGATTACTTACAATTTAATTGGATAGCACAGTTTTTTTGGGTGTTTGTATGATGAAGTTGTATCAATGTAAGCTTTTGGGGTATACTTTGTTATAATTATGGATTAATATGATACAAGTAGCCCCTTATTTTAAAGGGTGGCTGAATGTTAATTATTAATAATACTATATATATTATGTATGTAATTATGTATGTATGTTAATAACCTTGTGATACTGTGCTGAGTATAGGTGCTCTCGAGTTTAGCGGAACTGCAGCAGATGGCAATTTAATTGCAAAATGACAAATTTAAAAAAAGCATTTTGAATCAGTGGAAGATGTGTATTGCGTCTGTTGTGCATTTGGATGTGTTTTTCTTTGCAAAACTACACATATTGTGGGAGATGGCCATGGTGAGCATGCTGCTGAGTGCAAAGTGATATGACGTTTATTTTTAGCATACACTGTTACACTTATTGTATGTATATGTCACATGTTTCATAAATTCATGTGAGCAGGATTTTCACACTTGCCATAAAAGCTAAAGGTTTTGCAGATTGGAAGGACATTTTTACTAACTTAGATAATGTCATAGGTTTTTGTTTTTAATGGTACACTGAAGATGGAAAAGAACACAAGTTAATTTCGTATATGATGCATGCATTGAATGTTAAGTTTTATTATCTATCAGATGTGAACTTTTTCTTTATCTTTGTTTCTGCAGGAAATGTTGGAAGCTCTCAAAGCACTTTCCACCTTTTTTACTGAGAACAGTTTGCGTACAAGGAGAAACTTACGTGGTGATATTGAGCGCCGAAGCTTGTCCATCAATGAAGATTTTGTGTGCATTTTCAAGAACGTAAAGGAGGTAAAAGACATGGGCACATGGCTTCAAGTGATTATTGTTCAAGAGTTATTTAGACTTCAACTCCAAAACTGCTGAAGTTAAAATGCTTCTCAAAGCGTATATTGTACCAGCTGCTCTCAAAGCCAGAAATAAGTTTCTTTAATCCACAGGATTGAACTCTGAAGTTCAGAAATGTGCAGAAAAATCAGGCACAGGAGTAAGTTTCTTTAAGATGGAGCCAAAACGTTCCCTTGGCTCAAATACCTATTTTGCAAGATGAGAAATGGAGCAAGAGGGATATAGACAACAAAAACAGTGGTCGTGTACCATTAATAAAAAAAAATAAATCTGTGAATAAGCTGAACCAGAATACAGTAAATATTTAAACTAACGATATGTAGAAAGTCGGTCATAAAACTTCATATACCACTTTTCTAATCATTGTGCCCCATGGCAATTAAGACCATTTTTATACGTTTTAACTGTGTATCTAGTGAGGAATTTACATAATTGATGCCAGAGTTCCCCTCCCCTTTCCCCCCTATTTTCTTGGTAGTTTCTAGGATTGAATGCTGTTGAGATGAACAATCATCTTTTGACTGTACTTGTTCATGGAGACTGTCACTTTGGTTTGAGAACTGGTGCTTCCATATGTTAGTACTGTGTATTCTCTGGGACCGCTACAACTTTGTTCATTCTTTGAGTCATTAAAGCTGAACAATAACCAGTGATAGCAACAACAGCTCTGATTGTGAAGCAGGTGTCTTGCATTTATATATGTCTTTACTTTCAGCTTTTCAGATTATTTTTATTAATGTTTTAATTAGCTGTGGGCTCTTAATTGGAAGTGTCTTCGACAGCACCTAAACAGAATCTCCTGTCAAAGACCTTTTAAAAATAGATTTAAGTAGCAATGGTGTCACTTGTCTTATCTGGAGCTCTTTGCTAAAATAATTAAAACCAGAATGAAGTAATTAAATATTATGCATTTTAGATTACTTTATATTATTTTATTATGAATACATTTTATTGTGTCTTATTTTGTTTAATCTATTTTAAAGGAGCGATCTCCTATTATCCGGTTATTTTTATTTGTGTTTTATATAATAATTTAGTAGTGGTGTATTATGTAAATTTAACTGTTCTTTTATTTGCATTTTATGTTTGGAAACCATTGTGATGGCCAGTCTGAATGATGGTATATAAGAATTTTATAAATAAAATAAATAAAATAATTTAATGTTGTATTTTCAACAACTTCTTCACTACCAGCAACAAGAAAGGCCTTTTCTTTCTTTCACAGGTTAACGTTAACTTTTAGAATGCTGCTTTATCATGAACACAGCACTTAGAAATCCCCGGAAAGGATGACATTGGCCAAACATTAAATGTTCTCCAGAATCTTTTCTTTTTTTCATCTTACATATTTTTTAATCGGTATGAGAAATTGTAACAGCAAATATGCTGGATTTGTGGTGTCTCCTAGACTAACAAATGCAGTAGCCATTTTTATTTTCCACTGAGCTCGTGAAGTCCTTCGCGTGCATTCAACAAGACACTGTGCTTTTTTGGGATGAAGTAGTGATGTGAAATATTCCCTGAAAGCATGAGAAAAAAGATATTTGCTGCATAATATCAGTTTCTAAATGTGGAGTCTTCACTGGAGTGAGGAATATAGATCAACATAAATAATGTAAATAGAGAGCATTTGTGAACTTAGACTGTTAATAGAACAGTGTAATATATCAGAGAATAGGCTCAGTTATAATAGACAACCATCAGAAGACAGAATTCAAATGGATGCAAGTTTTGTTTAGTCTAAACGCTCTGTATCCTCCTTAATTCTAATACTGAGATTAAAATTATGTAGTCTACTCTCTGCACATTTTCATATACTCAGTAGTTGGCTATGTTCCTTTTTTATAAAGGGATATTGTAGAATCAGGAATGGCCACTTGTGTTTTCTCACTAGTTAGTTAAAAGGATTGTTAATTTTCTGAGGTGAGATTGCGAAAAAGTTACAGATAAGTAACCAGTTTGCTTTTATCATATTTCTTTCTCAGGAGCTTGAGAGCTTACACGAAGATGTACAGGCAATGAGCAACTGCTGCCAGGACATGACCAGCCGTTTGAAGGTAGGCTTAAGCAGCACCTGCAGAGAGTCGCATACATATCTGCCTTTTATTCAGCACAGCCCTTGACAAATTTTGTTCAGCAGTCTCCCTTCTCCCAGCTTGCACCCCTCAGCAGTCTCCCTCTCTTTCTCTCAACTGACCACCCCCTAACCCAAGTAGTCTCCCTGACTCGCACATCCCATCTGGGCTCCATTTCCAGTAGAGTGCAGCTCTTCTCCTCCTTAGACATTGCTACCTTCAGCTGTGCAGGCCTCTGACCATGGTCGTTTCTTCAGCTGGTGCGAGTGCTTAGGTCATAATCTTCTTTTCCTTGCCCTGCCTACAGCTGATTCCTGTTTGGTCCAATGACATCATGTCCTCTTTGACGCGTGTGGGCTGGCTGACACTCCCTTTTCTTTTTTTGGTCGCACAGGCTGCTGCTGTTATTGCCTTCTTCCTTCCATTGGCTTGCCTGCTGTTTCCTGCTCTTTAGGACATGGTGGCTGATGCTGCCTCTTCCTTTTTCTCTTGACTGTGCTTTTGCTAATGCTCCCTTCTCTTCTTTGGCTCTAACCTGATCCCTCTGCTGATCCTCTTGGACCACGTGGACTGAGGATGTTGTGCCTTCATTCCTGGTGTCCGTGGTGACCTGGCACCCAGGTTCTATCAAGCCCTGATAGAACAATACAATACATTCACCCCAACTTTCTGAGAAGGTGAATGTTTTGTCTCATATTTCATGATTCAAAGCAGGGTTGGAAAAATCCTGGGATCACCTAAAATTTGGTACCTGGTATCTAAATATTCAGAAAAGCAAAAAAACTACCTTTTTTTTATATGTTCATTTTTTATGTTCTCTCTACCTAGCTGCAGTCAAGCAAGGTAGAGAGAACATGGTACAAATCTACTCTTTTTTCACCTTTCATTCCTCCAAATCACTTTAAATCTTCACTGATGGTAACTGTGCTGTTCGTGCGTATGACTGTGGATGTTAAACTGCCCCCTCTTACTGTGGTATAAATAGTTAAAAAAAATCAGTGGGCCTCCACAGAGGCTCGCTCTCTCTCTCTCTCTCTCTCTTTTTCTCCCCTCTCGAAACAGGATTTGCGATAAATCCCATTTTAGCTGTAATGCACAGCTATCGCAGGCATAATGCCAAGAAAAAAGGTGTAGCTATTTCTGGCATTAAATCCCACAATAGTGTGAGTTACGTTATCACACTCAACGTTAAACAGCCCTCATTTCCATTTATTCTGCCCAAACTCCTCCCACTTGAATACATTTTTCAAATTTAAATATGCAGTTAAGATGCGATATTTATCGCATGCGTTAGGGCCCTAATGCCCATGATAATGCCCTATCGCGGTTTGGTGAATGACCCCCTTAGTCTTTACCTGACTTTTGGCTTGCCTTTTATAACAAACACAAACGCACACTAATGAATATACCCCAACAGTTTACTTCTCCCCAAAACTTTTTAAGTTGTAAAATTTCCCAAAGCCATACTTTTCAGTCCTCTTCAGCCTCCTCTCTTCTCAGTGCTCCCACACAGGGAGGAAATGTTATGGCTGTCACAGCTTGCCTCCCTTCAGGAATAGTAGCAGGAACAGTTCCAGAAAAAAAAAAGTACCTGGGCTCTGGGAGTACAGAGCAGGGAAGTGATCCAAACCTGTGGAGGAAGGGGAATCACAAATGTGAGAGATGAGCTGAGCTTGCCAATGAAGGCAAGCCTGAGAGGCTGATGAGGGGTAGCAGTCAGTGGAAGGATGGGTGAACCAAGCCTGCAGAGGTGGGCAGCTGGCTAAGGAGGGGTGAGGTGGAACCTGCTGAGGAGTGCAGGGGGTGGGAAGAGGAACTGGGAATGGAACAGAATAGGGCAGGTCAGAGAGAACTGGGAAGCAGAGCATACTAAGGATATGTAGGGAGTGGAGCTTGAAGAGCAGAATTAAATCTTCTCCCCAGATATAAAAGAGAGTTCCCATGCAGGAGGGGAGAATTAAGAATGTAGAGGGAGTAAGGAGGGGAGGGGAAGAAGAGATTAAGAGAATGAGAGGGTTGGGGAAGAGACTGTGAGGTTGGATGGGTTGTTGGTTGAGAGGGGTGGGGGGAATGGAGCAGAAGGGAGGAGACTGGTGGGGATGAGCTGGCACTGGGGGAGAAGAATGAATTGTGGAATTTGAGTGCATCCCAGGCTTTTATTTTGGCCACATGAGTGTTTCCCATGTCCACATTACCTGCTTCTTTCTGGATATTTTAAATATGGGCTCCTCAGTCACACTTACAGTTCACTGGGTTCTGTTTTTTTGTTTTTTTGCTGGGGGTGCTCTAATTTGTGTTGAGTTCAGCACCCACAGTCATTTTCAAAAGCTGGCTCCTATGACTCCAACCTTGTCTGGTGGGTTTTTCATGAGTAACTTGTTTGTCTGCTTTCAAAGAAAAGACTGTGTGTGTTGTGGACCTCTGATCTCATAGTGCTTTAAACTGGAAGTAATTCATCTCTGAGTAAGCAGACATGTTTTAATTACTAGTTATTTAATATTTAGTTACAGTAGTGATTCTTGCCTTCTTTTTTTTTTTTTTTAAGAAAATTCACTGTGTTTCTGCAACTTAAAATAATGTAACATCAGGAAGGGTAATTTTTCAAAGTCATTTCTGCACGTAAAACAGTGCTTTACCTGCAGCACTGGCCCTTTACAAAATTGCCCACCTGATAGATGGGTAAAAGTCTGCATATAGGGCCTGTTTGCGCATATTTTTACCCACAGTTTAAAGAGGGTTTTCCTGGGTGAAGTGGGGGAGGTTTTGTACTTGTACGCTTGCTTTTGCCTTTTCGAAAGAGCAGGTATATTTTTTTTTTGAAGATATCTGCACACACGTTAGCAGGTGTCGTCGTGTGTGTGGGTAGTTTTGGCGGGATAATTTTCAAAGGGAGAGCATGCGCGTACTTTGTATAGTCTGCAGGTAAAAAGTGCCCAGTGCAGATAATTAGAAGATTGCTCCATGAATGTCATCTCTCCGGAATGTGCGGTAGTGTTACATTTTTTCTGGTGCTCCCCTATAGGCAGAGCAGAAATGGTAGATCCCAGTTAACTGTCATTCTGGAGAATCTCTGTGAGAAGTCATTGCAGAAGTCATCAACCCATAACAAAAAAAAAAAAGGCTTTTTAATAATAAAATCCCAATTTGATCCTGGTGGTAGCCTCCCGAGGAGAATTTTCTCTTATAACAGATCTAATATATGAAAATAGGAAAGGCAAGCAAACATGGGGAAGTACTGGTGATTTGGTGGTAGAAATCAGCTCCAACTATGGACAGAATGTGCAAACTACAGTGAAAAGTGATGTTACTTGACCCTTTAATCTGTGACTACATTGATTTATTGCTGGGTGCCACCAGAGAGCATAAATTATTAGGGATTGGCTTACTTCCATAAAAGAGAAGAAAACATTAAAGGGGATCACTGGTCTCTACTACAAAAAGGGGACCTGATACATGGCTAAATAAATTTAAAATGTTGTTATGGACATGAATGGTGAATTCCTAACAGAAGATGACACGAAATAAGATATTGAGATAAGTTTAGTCACAGGATGAAGAGGCAAGGATACCTAACAGGCGGAGATGAAAGCAGAAAGAATAAACTGTAATAAATTTTGTCAGCGTTCACAGGAAAGAATATTTCAAATGGCGGTGTACAAAAGGTGTTGCCTGGATTCAAATGATGCTGCTGTTTTTTGTGACCTTGGGCAAATCGCTTTACCCTTCATTGCCTGTTGTAAAAAACTTAGGTTGATGCAGAAAGGTGCGTTCACCTGCTCTCCAACACACATTTTGCGAGTATAAACCTTACTGCCGATGCAGCAGGGAATTTTACGCTCACAAAATAAGCATTTAAAAATGTGTGGTCAGCTTAGGAGCACAACAAGAGAGAGCCTCCTAAATTAGGAGCCCCTGCATTGGGAGTTAAAACTCAGCGCACAGGCTCTTCTCGCATAGGTTATTGCATAGGCTTGTTAGATAAGCCGCCTGGGTACAGGAAGATACCTACAGGACATGAATGTAATCTGCTTTGAAGTGACTGAAAGGCAGAATACAAATAAATAAATGTACATACACTCTCACTGCAAAAGCTGTGTGCTGATTTAGTTATTGTTGGCAGAAAATGAGGATTAGAATTTAAGTAACCTGCAGAAAATAATGAAAAGACCAAGTATGTTGGTTCCCCTGCAGAGGGCCCCACAAGTAGAGAATGTGAATATTAGAGAAGTCCCTGACTGACCTCCTTAATGAGGGGCAGAATCCCATAGAACTCCTGGTTTTATTTTCAGCAGGAATGAATTAGAGAAGATTAAAATCATTTTGTAGCATGGTGTGGAAGTGTGGGTAAAGGCTGAGATCAAGTCCATTGTATTGAAGTAAATGAGCAGACTGCATGCACCCAGAGGTCTTTGCATGCCAACAGTTTGTCTTTTTCTGTAATTTGTGTGACTGCTGAAAAAAATATAGACAGACCGATACAATATCGGGCGCTCAAGCCAGTGCACCGGTTAACTCTATAGTGGATGCGCGTTTTGGACGCGCTATGCTAACGCCCGATGCAATAACAGGATTAGTGTGTCCAATTGAGCATGTAAAGGTAGATTTTAAAAGATGCATGTGGTTCCCGGCGCGTGCGCGCATGGATGCACCAATTTTATAACATGCGTATGTTGCCATGCACATGTTATAAAATTCAATACCTGTGCGCGCGAGGGGGGTGATTACAAAAAAACCCCCAAAAACCGCGTGGCGACGCAAACAGCCCAATCCCAGTTCCCTCCCAGTCTGCTCCAATAAAAGAGTGGATTGGGAGAGAACTTCCCTAACCCCTACCTACTTTGCCTCCCTTTTCCCCTTTCCTCTCCAACCCTTAAAACCCCTCCTCCTAAGTTTTTTCTTTTTCTTTTGGAACTTCTTTCACCTGAACAAATGAAGTAAGTTCCACGTGCGGGCTGCCTGCTGGCGTGCGCTTCTCCTAGACAGGGCCTAATGGCCGCAGTCCAGACCGGCCCCCACCCCACCCCACCCCTTTCACAGGGCTTGGCACCTCCATGCATACCTGGAGATATATGTGTGGCCGGGCCGTTTTTAAAATGCGCTCTGTGTGCTCTCGGCCCGGCCATGCGTGTGTCTCCCAGTTTTTATGCACGCCGGGTTCTTAAAATTTATCTGATAGGTAATAGCGCTCATCACATCATCATATTGAGCGTCTGTTTTCATAACCTGCACTTACAGCCACCTTTCTCAGGCGCTCGTTGCTGAGGAGGCGTTAGAGATGCACAATTACCCTAGCGCTTCCTTATTAACGCAGCAGCTAATTTTCCTATTGCATCATGTGACCAGTAGAGGTGGATAAGCTTGCGTTAGGAAAACAGATGCTCAGTACGAGCGCCTATTTTTAGCCCTCCCATATTGCATCAGCCAGATAGTTTTAGGATCTCACATACTATCTGGCAATACCAGTTCATTTCTGCTTTAGGAAGGTAGCAATAAATCTGTTTTAGGGCTCTGCTTAACATTGATTGCAATAAAACAAAGGAAGACTTTTACAACACAATTTTTTTTAATAGTACTTCTCTTTTTAATTTAACAATTTCACTGGTCTACAGCCAAAATGAGTCCGAAATGAATGTAGTCAAACTTTACTGAGAACATAAATGATGCTTAAAATTGTTGTTTGGCTTTAGTTTTCAAGATATAGAATTGGGTCAGTATATAAGACCTTTGGCTTGGGAATAAGTGAGTTAAGAAGGGAAAGGATGTCAAATCAGCAACCAGCACTTGTTGAATCAAGGAAGATTTTGTTACCACCTGTACATATCAAGTTGGGTCTGATGAAGAACTTTGTCAAAGCCATGGACAAAACTAAAACAGCCTTCAAGTATCTCAGTGGTAAATTTCCAAGGATAAGTGAATGCCAAGATAAGGGAAAGTATCATTGTTGGCTCTCAAATTCATGAACTTCTTTGAGATGATGCATTTAACCGTGCATTGCATGGCAAGAAAAAGACTGCATGGAAAGCTTTCCAGTTAGTTGTAACAAATTTTAGAACATAACATAACATAAGATATGTCATACTGGATCAGATCAAGGGTCCATCAAGCCCAGTATTCTGTCTCAAACAGTGGCCAATCCAAGTAACAAGTACCTGGAAAGTACCCAAACATTAAATAGATCCCATACTTCTAATGCCTTCAACACGCAGTGGCTATTCCCTATTGATTGATAGCATTTTATGAACTTCTCCTCCAGGAAATTATGCAAACTTTTTTTAAACCCTGCTATAAGCTGCCTTAATCACATCCTCTGGAAATGAATTTCATAGCTTAATTGAGTGAAAACATTTTTTTTCCCAATTTGTTTTAAATGTGCTACTTGCTAACTTCATGGAGTGCCCCCTAGTCCTTGTATTATCCGAAAGAGTAAATAACCTTTCAAGTCCTTTCATAATTTTGTAGATCTCTATCATATCCCACCTCAGCCATCTCTTCTCCAAGCTGAACAGCCCTAACCACTTTAGCCTTTCCTCATAAGGGAGTCGTTCCATGCCCTTTATCATTTTGCTACCCTTCTCGGTACTTTCTATAGTGCAACTGTATCTTATTTGAGATGTGGCGACCAGAGTTGCGCACAGCTTTCAAGGTGTGGTCTAACCATTGAGTGATGAAGAGGCATTACAACTTCTTTCGTTTTATTGGCCATTCCTATCTTAATAATTCCTAACATTCTGTTTGCTTTTTTGACAACCACAGGACACTAAGCCAACAATTTCATTGTAATATCAACTGTGATATTTGTGGTTTTACAAATATTTGGGGCCATCTTTGAAAATGGGTGAATAAGTTTGCAATCCCTCCAAACACATCTAAATTAAGCCAGCATTCCACACTCCGTCCAACAGTTTGATGAGGCACGAGAGAAGATTTTATGTATCTTTTGGGAAGCAAGATGCCATCTTGTAATAATTTTTAAATCCATTTTCCAGCGCTGTTGTTGAAAGAGAGGATTTACTATTCTCTTCTGAACATCATTCCATCATGTGGGAACAAAATATTTAAAATCTTTCTGCCAGGGTTGCACATATTTTACTTTGAATATTAAATTCTGCCTCTGAAGTTTATAGAGCTTAAAAATCAAACCGTCTCTGGAAAGGAAGTAGTACAGATCTTTTCATCATAGTAGGAGAGCCAGAAATATAATTCCTAATCCTCTGTTTATTAAATATTGAACTTGGAGAAAGATATGTCACTTTCTAGGAGTTAAAAATTACTGTCCAACCAATAAAATCAAGCATTCCATGTCTATTTTGAGCAAAGTATTGTGGTTACTGTGTTTAGTCCACTTGAACATGTAAAAATAAAGAGTAATAAACAATTTGTGGGTGTTATCAGACTAACTCAGTACATCTGTGAATAGCTTTCGAGAGCTTTGAGTCCTTCATCAGCTCAGTAAAGAGAGAGCACAGTTACACGTATTTGAATAGTGCAGAGTCAGCTAATCATGAGGTTGTATGTGCCAGGAAGCTGCAGGTTACGTCACGATTGCAGCTCAGTAAAAAGATGGCGGGGGGAAGGAGAGCACATGACAGAGGTGATGGAGGTAGTGAGACTTTACAGTTGCAAGGAGCCTATGTCCAACTCAATCGGCTGAATTTTTTAAAATGGCCACGTGTGCAAATATCGGCACTCAAGTGCGTGGCTGAGCCCTGCGTGCCTTGCACGCATTTTCAAAAGGGCTCAGGCATGCGCGTAGGTGCCAATATGCACACAATTGCTGGGCCCTGAAAAAGGGGCGGGCTGGAGGGGCGTGGTCTGGGCAGGGAGGGACAGAGGTTGGCCTGGACAGCGGCCATTAGCTGCTGTCCTGGGATAGCATGCGCCGGCAGTCGGCTGGCACTGCTCTAGGGGAACAGCAAGTAGTAAAACAAAAAAACTGTAAGTCGATAGGAAGGGTTTAGGGGGTGGGGAGGAGAGGGGAAGAGGGAGAGAATTTAGGTAGGGGGGTCGGGAACGGGGGAAGGCCTGATTGCGTTGCCACGCAAAACTTACTAAAATCCCCCCCCCCCCCCCCCCCGTGCTTGCCGCTCACATGTGCATGGCCCACGGATTTTATAACATGCGCGCACATGTTATAAAATCTGCACGTCCACGTACGCACATGCACCTTTTAAAATCTACCCCAATGTTTTTAAGTCCTTTTGTGTTGGTTCCAAAGAATTTGATCATCTTAATTTCAAAATTTGTATTTGTGGGTCGTTCTGAAATTCCCTTCAAGCACTCCAGTTGCGAAGTCACGAAGGGAATGATCATCTCTTGAGAAACGTTCACGTACTGAGATGTCACTTTGGTTTTCTCTGTAATGTTATTTTATGACTGTTAAGGTTTATTGGCCATCATTTTTGGCTCCTTTCCCTCTTCACATTTTTTGCATTGGATAATTTACAATGCATTCATGGAGGAGCACAAATGTAAACCCTTCATGCTGAATGTCTTTCCCATGTGAGTAGCTGTGGAGTCCTGGCAAATGTGCAGGCATAGTTTGTATCGCAGTATCTTGCAGGATTTAGTGCCATTTTCTCATTTTTTAGTTTCTGTTTGAAGCTTACGTTTTAGTTTGTATTTCTTGCTAGCTAGTTTTTATTTCAGATTAGGTGCTTGCCAGAAAACTAGAACTGGAGGAGCAGAGGGTATTTCTTTGAGTGATTCGTCAGCCAGTAGTAGTGGTTGTAGGTATTTCATGGTTTTCTTGGGGTTTTGAATTCCGGATTGCATGTTATGTATGGTATCTGCTCCATGCTCCCCTTCTCCTTGAATGGCTTCCCTGAGTGTTTTTGGATGAGGATGACATTTTGTTTTCTTGGATATGATTTGGGGGTGCTAGGTCTTGTGTTCCGAAGGATTCAGTTAGAGCTTTGAGGTATTTATCCATGTCTTTTGAATCAAAGCAAATATGAGAGCACCATGCAACCTCCTGACATATACAGAGGGCCTCATGCCTAGCTGATCCTGTACTATTTAAAGCCCGTGTAACTGCGGTTTCTCTTCATGGACCTGATGAAGGGAGCATAGCTCCCAAAAGCTAGTCACAGATGGTATTGACTTAGTCCAGTTAAAAAGTAGCACCTGCATCTTGTTTGTTAATTCTTATTTCTACATCTCTGTTTTGAAATTGATCCAAATTAATTATGCTAAATTATTCCCATCTTTAATAGAGGAGATTCCAGGTGGAAAGATCAGATTATTCATTAGCGGCATTCATGAAAGAACTTTTTATTAGTCCAGAGCTTCTCGGACTTCTCCTGGTTACCCCGCTACCATTCCTGTTTTCGGGCTATCCACAGTGAACATGCTTGAGAAACATTGGCAAATATTCGAGATCCAGTATATTCAAATTTAGCTCATGCATGTTCGTTTTGGATATCCTGAAAATCTGACTGGATGTAGGATGACCAGGACAGGTTTGAGAAGGCCTGCAATAGACTTTTGTTTAAAACTAATCAAGTCAACATTTGGATTAGCACCTCCTTTATATTATCTATACTTTAGTTATAAGGGGGTTATTTTTCAAAGTTTAATTTAATTGCATCTTGTTCTAGTCTAATCCACTTTCTTTGTTGTAAAAGTATGCATTCAGTTGTTGCCCTAAATTGGGAAGCATTGTGGCCCACCTTAAATTTGGTCATTATTGGTTGCTCATAATAAAATGTTGCAGGCAATTCTAGGAGGTCACCCAAACAGAACCAAACATTTTCAAAGGGGTTTTTTTTTTTTTATTGGGTTTTGGGGCACCGTGTGCAGTCAGAATGGCCAGAGAATAAATGCAGGCTAGACTTGGGCTGTATATTCATGAACTTTTATTAATTCGCAATAGTAAAACAGCTCTGCCTATCTTTGCAGCTTATAAACAAAGAAGCAGTATCACAATTTACAGTATTTCAGTCTGGGCCTTTCCTAAGATTCCTCCTGTTTCCCTGGGACCTCCTGTTCTCTCTTGGGCCTGGCTAGATATGCCCCTTCCCAGGGTCCTTCTCCTGGACCAGGATTTCCTGGAGCTTAAGATGGACTGGGCCAGATCTCTGGATCCAGTCCCTTAAAGTATTTTCTTGTGTATACCCCTTCACATATCCTTCCCCCTCAGCTCAAGTGCTTGCCGTTACTAAGAGTATACTCCTGAGAAAGAACCCTATTTCTCTCTTCACTCCCTGTTCTATGCTGGGGCTGTTTAACTTGTTTAAGGTTCCCCCTCCTCAAGTCATTTGGTAAACCGTTTCAGAGTTCGTGGGGTGCCCACTCTTCCAATCTACACTACTGCCAGTAAGCTGACCCCACAGGGTTTTAAACTAGGAACAATTGCGCCCTAAAACCACCAGATAAAGGAGTTTGGGAAGTACTCCCGCTTCCATAACTGTTTGTTTTGCTGGCGTTGTCAGAAACCTACTGTGATTGTTTCGTAATAGGCGGGATGTAAATTGTATTAAATAAATGCTGGTGTGGGTACTGCTATCTGTCGCCTTGTATACAGATAAGCATCACCTTCTTCTTGTCGATATTCTCTCTCTTAATCCTTATCAACAAGTGTCTTACTATATCCTGAGTCTATCAGGGCTTGGATGGGAACTTCATCCAGCTCCACCTGGATCATTTAAGTTCCCGATGTGGGAAATCCAGTAAGTTACAGTTTTGCGAGCGTGTTTGCCCATTCGCTTTTCCACCTTTCGTTCTTGATTTGGAGGTCGCCTCTGCAACTTGCTCTATCTTATGCTCTCACTCTGTCTTCAAGCCACAGGCACTCTTTGACTATATAGTCCTCTATCTTATAGTAGGAGCATGCCCACGGGGCTGATTCCTATTTAATTTTACCTGTCTGTCCCTCTTCCCTTCCCCAACCCCCCACCCCTGAGAAGGACGCTTGACACCAATCTCCATGAATGATGATCCTCAGACGCTTCTATAAAGACAGAGATATCAAGATATCCGGGCTCAAAACTTCTGTTTCCCTGGAAAGACAACAGAACATGAGGGCAGCAAAGCATAATGACCTACATAGGCTTTAGGTTCCCTGCCTTATGTCAGTGAGTGTGGCTGTCCTTACACGTAACAGAAATCCTTCGATGGGGCTATGGAACGGGTAGGTGGCTAAGGTTGTCCAGTATTCTGGGAGAAAGGTGGTCGGCCACTTGTGCCCACACCTGCATCACCCGATCAAGGCGTTTCTGGGAGTGTTGTTTGGCCGATAAAAATTCTAAATTAAAAAGGCGGATCAACTTCTGGAACCACAGCTCTGGTGATGGTGCTGCTGGGGTTATCCAGTGGAGAAGAATAATCTTTTTGCCCATCAAGCCCATTTTTGCTATTAAGAGCCGGAGGTGAGGCTGTATCACAATTTCCCCTGCCTTCTGCCTGCCAAAGAGCCAAATGTTGGGGTCAGATGGTAAGGTTTGTTGAAGAATGTTTTGGGTTTTTGCATGTACTTTTTTTTAAATTTTTTATTTATGGTTTTAAAAATACAATACAAGCATTACTTGCAGTATAGAATTTACAGAAGAAGGGAGAAACAGATCACATTATAAAGAAACAATATAATTGATAAACCTAATATATCACCAATTTCTGTATCATTTGCAAGAAAATAAGAGAAGTATATCTATCTAGAGCAATTCCTATAATAGAAAACAATTTTCAGAAAATGTAAGTTATTCCCCAATATTCATTTTTCCGCCATCTTATCTACTCCCAAAAGTGCTCTGAGATGTTCTGGATCAGTATAATAATAATTCTGTCCCTTCAATTTGATTAAACACTTACAGGGGTACAGAAGTAGAAATTGACCACCCTTTTCAATTACAAATTGTCTTAAAGCTAAAAATTTCTTCCTCCTAAGCTGTGTGTAGTTTTTACAAGATCAGGATAAATCCAAATCTTGTAACCATAAAAGGTTTTCAACCTATTACGGAAGAAATGCTTTAAGATATTCTCTTTATCCAAAATAAATGCTAATGTTACTATCGTATTTCCTCTTTTCTCTATAACCATTTCATCTTGAGACTTTTCAAGAAAGTCTGATAGATCTATTGAAGGTTCAGTATTGTTTTTTTGATCATTTACTCCTTTACTTTGTGCATCAGGTTCTGCTTGTTCTTTCTTATTATTAGGGATAGAAGCATTAATATAGTAAGCTTTCACTATTGTTGGCATGTACTGATCTGGAATCTTTAATATTTGAGTGACATAGGATCTGATTAGAGCTATAGGACTCATTTTACTGGTAATAGGGAAATTTATAATTCTCAAATTTAATATGCGGGAATAATTCTCAATATTCTCCATTTTCCTTTGCAATTCACCCTCATTCTTTATCTGATGTACTTGTATTTTCTCCACTTTTGACAAACGTTCCATGTCATTTATTTGTTTTTGCTGGGCTACCATTACTTCAGCATTGCTTTTAACTACTAAGTTTGTTTCATTTACTGTCCTTGTTAAATTCTTAATAGAAAGGTCCAATTTATTCAAGTAAGTCCATAAAGTTTCCATCGTTACATTTGCTGGTCTCATTATAACTTCTTGATGATTTATCTTCTCTATACTCCCAATTCCCTGACAAGTTTTCTGAACTTTAGAGGGAGCATTATCTCGATCGAGACTTTGGTCTACTATTTTGGGCGATGATAACTTAATTACCGATAACTGTTGTATTTCCCCTGCAGTTTCACAGTCATTTTCCACTCTCTCTGAGTCACCTTGCGAGATATCCGGCACACTGAGGGATATCAACCCCTCTTTGCCGGGAGGTTGTTGGTATTTCTGGCGCCCCTGGACTTAATGAGATGTCCTCGGCCAATAAGGATGGATTTTGCTCAGAATCCATCCCAATAGCGGCCCCCTCAACAGGGGTAGGATGAGGAGAATTCAACCAATCTGCTACCGTCCTTTGACCCAGCTCCACTATCGGCGTACTAGAGACTGGCTTTATCTTGGCCTTTCTCTTTGTATGGGGCATGTATAAATTCAATTATTTAATAATAACCAAACCAATAGAGGGCTGCAATCTGGAGGAGCAGTGGTATACTTACAATTGTCCAATATACTTCTCTTGTGGAGGTCTAGGAGCTTATGTAATTAAGAAAAATTTAATCTACTTACAGCTGCACTGAGATGAAAAGTAAAAATCAAAACTTCTTTATTCCAGGCGTTTCCAGGCGGATCCAGTCAGAGCCGCACGTTCGGTGGCACGCCTTCAGCAGCTGCGCGCTGTAGGGGGGGGCCGTTTAAAGCTCCCTCCTGGCCCCTCCCACAGACGTGGCAGCTGCTAATTGGCTCTCAGCCATCGGGGCAGGCTTTCTTCTATCCCCGGAAATCGAATCTCACTTGAGCCGCAAATGAGACCAAGCGTATTCCAATCCTCCAGGCAAACTCCGCAGCGCTCAGGAAATATCTTCACAGGAAAAGTCTCTCGCCCATAGTCTCAAGGAAACACTCCTCACCTCGAGTGATTCCAAAATAGGAGGACCGTCTAAAGCTCCCTCCCGGGCCCTCCCACAGACGTGGCAGCTGTTAATTGGCTCTCAGCTGTCGGGGCAGGCTTTCGTCTGCCCCTGGAAATCGAATCTCACTTGAGCTGCAAATGAGACCAAGCGTATTCCAATCCTGCAGGCAAACTCCGCAGCGCTCAGGAAATATCTTCACAGGAAAAGTCTCTCGCCCACAGTCTCAAGGAAACACTCCTCACCTCCTTTTGCATGTACTTTTTGCCAAAAAGCTTTTACATGCGGGCAAGACCAGAACATGTGGACATAATCCCCAGTCCCCATATCACATTTCGGACAACTAGCTGACTGCACCTGAGTGGTTCTGAAGGCTCTGGCGGGTGTCCAGTAAAATTGCCAGAGAAATTTCAATTGGGTTTCTCGGAGGCTCATGTTTTCTGAAAGTTGTTTGATATCCATAAAACATTTTTGAAAGTTTAAAAGGGAGAGATGGAATTCCATCCAGGCAGTCCATTTTTGGTATAATAATTCAAATCCTGCGTCCTGTGAGATGTGCCTCAAATGTTGGCGAAAACAAGCAATGGTGGGCCTACCCCCTTTCATAGGAACAGCATATATTCCAGCGTATATTCCTAGAGGATTGAGATTCTGTCAGATTGGCCCCTAATGACTCAGCCAAATGTCTGACCTGTAAGTATGCATAGAAATGATGGTTCGGTATCTGAAATTTCTCTTGGAGTTCTTGGAAGCTGAAGAAGGATATGTGTCAGGTGAGTATAATTGAAACAGGTGAGTAAGACCCTTCAGCGTCCATTGGGTAAAAACTGTGTGACCAAGTCCAGGTCGGAATAAAGGGTTTTGATTCAGTGTCAGCAGTGAGTGATCGTTGGATGGGTGATTCATTAATTGGCATAGGTACCGCCAGGCCGATCTACTGGAGCTCAGTAATAGATGTATTTTTAAATGCCCTGGCATTGATTTCGGTAAGTCAAACAGTAAGGCATTTAGGGAGGGTACTTCATACCAGCTGCAGAGGTGCTGTGCCGGGAGGTAGAATGATGCCTCCCAAACAATGCTTCTAACCCAACGTAGCATGGCAGCCAGGTTATACATCTGTAGGTTGAGGCAGCCCATCCCCCCCTTTGCTAAGGGCCGCTTAAATGATCTCAAAGATATTCTAGATCTCTTCCCTGCCCACAAAAATTCATTGAATAGTTTATCTAAATCTCGATGATTCTGTCTAGTGAGCCACACCATTTGGGGACAGCCATCATCTGAAGAAGTTGAATTTTCCCCCAGAGGGATATCTGGAGGTCCCCTCCATTTTATGAGCAGTAATGCAGTGGCATTCAGAAGCGGACGCACATTAGCTTCACGTAGATGTGTTATATTAAAAATATATAAAAAACCTCTTCAGATGGTTCAAAACTCGGCAGCCAGAATATTGACAAATACACGGAGAAGAGATCACATTTCCCCAATCCTCAAAGTCCTACACTGGCTGCCGATTCATTATAGAATCTTATATAAGTCCATCACCATAATATACAAAGCTATCCAACAATACGCTCCGCTCAACCTACAAATCCCTTTCAAAAAACATACATCCTCCAGACCCATAAGAGAGTACTATAAGGAATCTCTACAGGTACCTCACTCCAAAACCTCCCATCATTTATTTATTTATTTAAAATTTTTATATACCGACATTCATCCAGGATATCATATCGGTTCACATTGTAACATAAACTGGCGCTAGGCATGGCGCTTTACATTGAACGATTAAAACATGCGAACAAGGTATTAAAAGGGGGTGGGAGATAACATGGGAAAGTTTGCATTAAATTATATTATAGCAACGTTTGCAAATATATACATATGTACAATGGAAAAAGACTAAGAAGTGCAGGCAGGCTAGTGAGGGAGAAAGGGGAGGAGGAGAGAGGAGAGCTGAGAAGGAGGGAGGAGGAGAGAGGAGAGCTGAGAAGGAGGGAGGAGCGGGGAAAGAGGTAGGAGGGGGAAAGAGGGAGGGGAGAGAGGGAGAGAGGGACAGTGAAGGGGAAAGTAGAGGGGAGAGTGGAAGGTGGATATAATGGATAGGAAGAGTGAAAAATTAGGTGTATGCTTTAGCAAAGAGCCAGGTCTTAAGCTTCCGCTTGAAAGATTTGAGGCATTCCTCTTGCCGTAAGTCAACTGGCATTGTATTCCAGAGGGTCGGCCCGGCTATAGATAATGCACGGGCTCTCGTGGAAGTAAGTTTGTAGAGTTTAGGAGAAGGGATAGGCATGGTTGCAAGGTGTGCATGTCTGGTAGGCTTAATAGACTGGTGTAAATGGAAGGAATCGTTAAACCAATTCATTTCAGGGTTGTATAAGGCCTTATGGATTAGAGAGAGCGCCTTATATTGTATGCGGGAAGCTATTGGAAGCCAATGTAAATCTTTTAGAACAGGGGTAATATGGTCATGTTTACGTAAGTTGGTCAATATCCGGGCTGTGGTGTTCTGCAGGATTTGAATGGGATGGATGGCATTGTTGGGTAGGCCGAGAAGTAGGGAATTGCAGTAGTCAGTCTTGGCGAAGATTGTAGTTTGAAGCACTGTACGGAAATCGGGGGGATATAGTAGGGGTTTGAGTTTTTTTAGTGTGTGGAGTTTAAAGAAGCCGTCTTTGAGTATGTTATTGATGAATTTCTTAAGTGTGACATGACCATCAAGGATGATTCCCAGATCACGGACTTGTTGGGCAAATTGGAACTGCGTAATGGGGGGGAGGATTGGTTGGTTTTGGGGTGAGATGAGCATGATTTCAGTTTTCGTGGTATTAAGGGCTAGGTGGATGGAAGATAGGAGATTGTTAATGGAGAGGAGGGTTTCATTCCAGAAATCCATGGTTTTCGATAGAGAGTCGGTGATGGGTATGAGCAGCTGAACATCATCAGCGTATATGTAATGAGGGAGATTTAGACTGGAAAGGAAGTAACAGAGAGGTAGGATGTATATATTGAATAGGGTAGAGGATAGGGAAGAACCCTGAGGGACACCTCGGTTGAGGGGGATGGCCTTGGATACGTGATTTCCTAAATGAATTTTGTAATCTCTGTTGCTGAGGTAGGAATTGAACCAGTTGTGGGCAACGCCTGTAATGCCAATTTCAGTCAACCGCTGTAGGAGAATAGGATGGCTGACGGTGTCAAAAGCGGAGGATATGTCAAGGAAGGCAAGAATGTATGATTGCCCTTTCTCAAATCCTTTGATAATGTGGTCTGTCAGGGAAAGTAAAAGAGTCTCAGTACTATGAAATTTGCGAAAACCGTATTGTGCGGGGGCAAGGATATGATTATCTTCAAGGTATTCTGTAAGTTGCTTGTTGACAGTTTTTTCAAGGAGTTTAGAAATGAATGGAAGATTTGATATAGGGCGATAATTAGCTGGATCAGAAGGGTCAAGTTTGGGCTTCTTTAGAATAGGTTTGACAATTGCCTGTTTCAGGGGGAGGGGTACCTGCCCAGAGTTAATGGACAGGTTAATGATTTTTGTTAAAGGTTTGGCAATGATGTTGGGTATTGTGAGAAGATGTTTAGTGGGTAAAGTGTCAGATGGGTGAGTGGACGGTTTGGCTTTCTTGATAAAGGTTTCTATTTCTAATGTGGAAGTGCAGTCTAGGGAGGAGAGAACTTTAGTATAGTTACTGGTCTTTGTTTGATTGATGGCCAATTCGAAGTGGCCATCAATCAGAGACAGGGCTTTCTCCACAGCAGGACCTCCTCTTTGGAACTCCATCCCACCGGAGCTGCGGCAGGAACCTTGCCTCCCAACATTCAGGAAAAGACTCAAAACGTGGCTATTTAAAAAAGCCTTCCCAGACTCGGAATAAATCTTAACTCACCTCTAACCAATTTCCAATCATTACCCTTACGCAGAAAACTATAACTTCAGGTCACTACCCTTACGCAAAAGACTACAAAATGGCAAATGGACATATCCTAGTAAATACCATAAACTCTGTAAATGTACCCCGTCAAATTTCGGTTAATATATTCTGTTAAATTTCCTATCACTTTTCTCTGCTCCTAGTTGTACTTTTCCCTGTTTTATTGTAACTGTAATTGTTTTTGTTCAGCACCTGTTATTTATTTCGTTCACTGTAACTTTTATCACTCCCCCTGTTTATTGTAAACCGGCATGATGTGATACTCTCATGAATGCCGGTATAGAAAAAACTAAAATAAATAAATAAATATTAATCGGTATGTGTACACCCGAGGTATTTCATTTCATTTACTACCCATTTTAATGGGAAAGTGCCCGGCCATGTGGACTTCAAGGTGCCCCCCACATCCAGGGCCTCCGACTTATCCTGGTTTATCTTCAAACCTGTGAACCTGCCAAATTGTGTTTTGAAGTTGTAGTAGTAGAGGAAAGGATGTAATTGGATCAGTTAGGAAAATGAGGACATCGTCTGAAAACGCCGCAACTTTTAATGATACTGGATCTTGGGAGAAACCCTGTATGTCGGAGGCACCAGTGATCTTATGAAGTAAGAGGGTCTATAGATAATATATATAATAGCGGTGATAGCGGACACCCTTGCTTTACTCCCCTTTTGATTTCTACGGCAATAGATCTTTCTCCATTGGCTAGGATATGTGATACTGGGACCTGATACAGTAGGGATATATAATGTACTATGTTACCTTGCAGTCCGAATCTTCCCAGTATTGAGAAAAGGTAAGGCCAGGAGACTCTATCAAAAGCCTTTTCTGAGTCGAACCCTATTGCCAGGGCCGGTTGTTGCTCCGCTTGACACATGGTCAAAGCTGTGATAAGCTTAATAATGTGGGAGCACGCTGACCTCCCCTTAACAAACCCAACTTGTTGCATCGATATCAAGGAGGGAAGTATGACACTAAGCCTATTCACTAGTATCTTGGCTAAAATTTTACAATCTCAATTTAGGAGGGATATCGGATGGTAAGAGGCCGGATTCGTGGGATCTTTCCCTGGTTTTGGCAGGACGGTAATATGGGTCGTATTGAATTCCTTTGGGAATTTATCTTCCTCTAATGCCTGAACAAAAAAATCAGTCAGTTAAGGTGACAGATTAGGGTTTAATATTTTATAGAAGTCATACAAAAGGCCATCTGGCCCTGGGGACTTCCCCACTGCTGAGTCCCCTATAACTTGAGCAACTTCCTTTTGCTGGATAGGCTGATTCAAATACTTTAGTTGAGTCTCAGAAATCTGCGTAAGGGAAATGTTTGTAAAAAAGGCCCTTTCCTCCTCACTACCCCCCTGTACATCGTCCGTATAGAGGGTTTTATAGAAGTCTTGAAAGATTTCACAGATATCGGATTTAAAGGTTACTGTTGTTCCTGTCTTATTTTTCAGGGCAATGATAAGAGCTTTGCTCCAGGTGGTGCATACTGCATTAGCTAGAAACTTGCCAGCCTTATTGCCATGTTTGTAGAAATGAATTTCCGAAACTTGCAAGATTTGTTGGGCTCTATAATGAAGCATAGAGTTAAGGCTCTCTAAAGTTGGCAGATATAAATGTTTATTAGCCGGCGTGGGATCTTTTATCAAAGTTAGGTTAGCAGACCGGACTCGATTTTCAAGGAGCAGTATGGTGTTATTGCTACGTTTCTTTCTTTTACTTAAAAATGCAATTATTTCACCCCTCATAACCACTTTTGCTGTTTCCCACAGCAGGGATGGGGTTCTTTCATGCTCTGTGTTAATGGTGAGAAAATCCTGCCACTTTTCCTTAAGTACCATCTGAAACTCTGGGTCGTTTTTTAAAAAGCTTGGGAATCTCCAAGAGTGAGAACCATGCTGTTCCCCGAACTGAGGCAGCTCAACCACTACTGGTGCGTGATCTGATATCAATTGATGACCAATATCTGCTTTCTTCACTAGGAAAAAGGACGTTTTCGAGAGTAGTATATAATCAGTTCTAGAGAGGGTTACATGAGCCTTCGAGACGTGTATAATCCCTTTCTTCTGGGTGTAAGGTTCTCCAAATATCTATCAGATCCAGTTTTTGACACAAAAAAGTTGTTTCCTTGGTGATCTGTGAGTGCCCCTTTTTTTAATCCCCTGGGCATTTGTCCATTGAAGGGTCTGTTAGCCAGTTGAAGTCACCTACCACAAACAAATGTCCCTGGGAATGTTGTACCAGCAAATTGAAAATTTTTAGAAAAAAGGCATGCAAATATTTATTGGGAGCATAGATGTTGCAAATGGATATCACTTTGTTATGCAGCTGCCTCTTTGCAAAAGATATAACGGCTGTCTGGGTCAGATATGGTGTCTGTTATGGTGAAATTGGAGTTTTTATGAATAAGAATTGTCGTCCCCCCATGTCTGCCTTTAGCTGAGGAATTCTACTCAAAAACAGAGAATCAATTATACAGACAATTTTAAATACACGATATATATGAACTTTATTATATCCTCACATAGTTTTTAATTGTTTAGATAGGATGTTCTATCTAATCAAAACACCCACTCACACATTCATCCCACTTAAAAACATATAACACCTGTAAACATTGTGATCATCAATACACTTTACCAATTTAATACTGTGTTTTTATATATATAAACTGCTGTTGAATTTATATATAAAAACCCCCCACAGTATTAAATTAACTGATTAACTGTTAATTCCTCTGCAGGCAGAACTATTCTCTTTAACCTGTTTAAATCCCCTCTCTGTTTCTGAGCCCCAGGAAACAGGAAAAGGTTTGCTCACCCCTGAGTGAAAAGCCTGTAAAAATTATCTTTGATGATCTGTTATTTGTGATGTGGACACTGAATTCAGTACCTAATTTAGTAATCCATCTGCAGAAAAAGTATATCCTTTATTTGTTAAGGACATAAGAACATAAGAAATTGCCATGCTGGGACAGACCAAGGGTCCATCAAGCCCAGCATCCTGTTTCCAACAGAGGCCAAAACCCAGGCCACAAGAACCTGGCAATTACCCAAACACTAAGAAGAACCCATGCTACTGATGCAATTAATAGCAGTGGCTATTCCCTAAGTATAATTGATTAATAGCCATTAATGGACTTCTCCTCCAAGAACTTATCCAAACCTTTTTTGAACCCAGCTACACTAACTGCACTAACTACCTTCTCTGGCAACAAATTCCAGAGCTTTATTGTGCGTTGAGTGAAAAAGAATTTTCTCCGATTAGTCTTAAATGTGTTACTTGCTAACTTCATGGACTGCCCCCTAGTCCTTCTATTATTCGAAAGTGTAAATAACCGAGTCACATCTACTCGTTCAAGACCTCTCATGATCTTAAAGACCTCTATCATATCCCCCCTCAGCCGTCTCTTCTCCAAGCTGAACAGCCCTAACCTCTTCAGCCTTTCCTCATAGGGGAGCTGTTCCATCCCCTTTATCATTTTGGTTGCCCTTCTCTGTACCTTCTCCATCGCAACTATATCTTTTTTGAGATGCGGCGACCAGAATTGTACACAGTATTCAAGGTGCGGTCTCACCATGGAGCGATACAGAGGCATTATGACATTTTCCGTTCTATTAACCATTCCCTTCCTAATAATTCCTAACATTCTATTTGCTTTTTTGACTGCTGCAGCACACTGAGCCGACGATTTTAAAGTATTATCCACTATGATGCCTAGATCTTTTTCCTGGGTGGTAGCTCCTAACATGGAACCTAACATCGTGTAACTACAGCAAGGGTTATTTTTCCCTATGTGCATCACCTTGCACTTGTCCACATTAAATTTCATCTGCCATTTGGATGCCCAATCTTCCAGTCTTGCAAGGTCCTCCTGTAATGTATCACAGTCTGCCTGTGATTTAACTACTCTGAATAATTTTGTATCATCCGCAAATTTGATAACCTCACTCGTCGTATTCCTTTCCAGATCATTTATATATATATTGAAAAGCACCGGTCCCAATACAGATCCCTGAGGTACTCCACTGTTTACCCTTTTCCACTGAGAATATTGACCATTTAATCCTACTCTCTGTTTCCTGTCTTTTAACCAGTTTGTAATCCACGAAAGGATATCGCCTCCTATCCCATGACTTTTTAGTTTTCGTAGAAGCCTCTCATGAGGGACTTGGTCAAACGCCTTCTGAAAATCCAAATACACTACATCTACCGGTTCACCTTTATCCACATGTTTATTAACCCCTTCAAAAAAATGAAGCAGATTTGTTAGGCAAGACTTCCCTTGGGTAAATCCATGTTGACTGTGTCCCATTAAATCATGTCTTTCTATATGCTCTACAATTTTGATCTTGAGAATAGTTTCCACTATTTTTCCCGGCACTGAAGTCAGGCTCACTGGTCTATAATTACCCGGATCGCCCCTGGAGCCTTTTTTAAATATTGGGGTTACATTGGCCACCCTCCAGTCTTCAGGTACAATGGATGATTTTAATGATAGGTTACAAATTTTAACTAATAGATCAGAAATTTCATTTTTGAGTTCCTTCAGAACCCTAGGATGCATACCATCCGGTCCAGGTGATTTGCTACTCTTTAGTTTGTCAATCTGGCCTACTACATCTTCCATGTTCACAGTGATTTCGTTCAGTTCGTCTGAGTCATCACCCCTGAAAACCATCAAATGTTTAATATTTTAAATTTCATTTGAGCTTGGTGTCAAGATAAGCATTCTCTCTTGCCTACTTGAATCTCTGTTTCAGAGAATGTGAAAGCAAATAATTTTTAAGGGCTAGGGCCAGCCAGGACACAGCCTACCTCTTCACTTTCTTCCGAGGTGCACTGACTATGGTTAGTAAATTTGTCATAGGTTAGTAAATAGCGGGGAATGGCTAAATAGCTGCAAAAAGTCATGTCTTTGGAACTCTGAAATGTGATATACCTGTGCCACTCACTTTTTACAAATACTCATTCAACCTCTTATGTATAATACATCTGAAGTTCTACAGATAACATATAAACTTCACAAGCCACTCCTAGAGTACTGCTTTTGTGCTATATGTAGCATTGTTATTTGCAAAATTTAATTCATTTAAATGTTAGACTTAATCTCTCGATAGATTATTTTATTTTATCCTAAATGTATCCCACTTGTGTTGGAATCTGCTGTGACTTGCCGTTATCAAGGACCAGATGCAACCTGCATGGAACAAAATGTGAAAACCATTTCACAACAATCGAGTGTGTATTTATTTTTGTTTATTTGCACCACAAAATGACTGTAGGGGAAGGAATGAGAGAGAAAGTATGAGAAGAACTTTGTTAAAATTATGTACAGTACTGAATATATTCAGCACATTAGCTCAGAAAGTGTGAAGGAGGCAGGTAGTGTGAATTGAATCTACAATGCTGAGAAAAAGTTTGTGAAGCCCTTAGAATGATCTGTAATTTAGCACAATTTATAATTAAAACCTGATTAAATCCTAATCTAAACCCTGATAAGAGTAAAAGAGAACCTCAATGAATAAATATCTGACAGAAAAGAATGCATTTTGTTTATTTATTCGACAAAAAGATTCAATAATAAGTACCTTTCATTCTGTAACTGGTGGTACCTCCTTGAGCAGCAATAACATCAATTTAACATTTTCTGTAACTGTTGATCAGTTTCTCACATTGCCTTTGAGGAATTTCGGCCCATTCTTTCATACAGAATTGATTCAACTCTGGGACATTTGAGGGCTTCCTTGCATCAACAGGTCATTTCAGGTCTTGGCACAACATGTCAGTGGAGTTTAGGTTCGAACTTTGACTTGGCCAATCCAAAACACAAAATCTTTAATTCTTCAGCCATTCTGTGCCAGATTTATTTGAATGTTTAGGATTATCTTGCTGCATGACCCATTTTTGCCTTAGCTTCAGCTCATGGACAGATGGCCTGACATTCTCCTCTAGAATTTTCTGATGTAAAACAGAATTCACAGCATGATACCTCCATCACTGTGCTTGACAAGTTGGTATGAGGTTCTAACTTTGGAAGGCAATGTTTTGGTTTTCGCCAAACAAAACATTTATTGTGACCAAAAAGTTCAATTTATGACTCATCTATCTAGAGAACATTATTCCTGAAATCTCATGCATCATTCAGATGCACTTCGGTGAACCTGAGCTAGGCAGCAATGTTGTTTTTAGAGAGTGTTGGTTTCTTCCTATCTGTCCTCCCTTGAACACCATTCATGGGGAAGGTATTTATTTCTAGTGAAATAGATAATTCCTGACAACATTTTGCACAAGTTACTATACTAAATGATGGCTGATGTTAAATCTAGAATTAAAAATAAAATTATAGCCAGCCCCACTGGTGATATGCACTTCTCTGCTGCGCATTTTGGATTTGGTTCTTCTTTCATGTGGCAGTTCTTTGGGTCAGGTAGGACTGAGAAATTTGTAAAGGCCTTATGAGCTGCACCTTTTTGAGAGTGCATCTGCAGCGTTGCTTTTTTGACAGCTGCTGGCTGTGCAGTGTATGCTTGAGCTGGAATTCTACCTCAGATGTTTTTATATTGGCTCTTAGGCTTTGTGGTTGAAAGAATGTTGTTCAATCATGTGGTTGAAGGATGAGATTGAAGAGATGAATTAAGAAATGAGGAGGGGGGCACCTCAGGTTTTTTTCTTTAAAGGACTATGGAACTCCATGTGCAGGCTTCTCTCAGTATGGTGATGTGTTGTACTGAAAACAGCTTCCATTTGTTATGGTTTTGTATAGATGTGTGAACCCTGGGTCGAGATGAGAGATGTCTCCGCCCACAGGGAGGAGCCCTTTGGGCGTCATCATCGATGGGCGTGGTTTCAGTGACGTAGGACACAGCTGTATGATAGACTTTATTATGAAGGAAGGAAAAGTAGACCCCGTGGAGCAGGGGCTGTAAATAGTACAGTTCTGAGCAATGGGTATGCCCAGGGTGATACTACAGATGTGAAGATCCAGTAGTGGCCCGCAGAGCGGCGTACGCCAGGAAGTCCCTTCAGCCGCGTAGATATTACCTCAGAGTGTAGATCTGGTAGTGGCCCGCAGAGCAGGGTACGCCAAGGATGACTGTGCTGAAGATGATGATGAACAGTCTGAGGTATAGGATCCCAGAAGAGGGTCTTGTGTTGGTATGGCAATACCCTGAAGCACAGGGTATACTGGAAAAACTTCTACTGAAGAGGAACGGTAGTGGCCTGAGGCACGGGGTACACCACAGAGAAGCTTCAGCTGGTATCGCTGAAGTCTGTAGAAAGGTACTCACAGTGGTAGTTCCAGGAGAGTGACCCAAGAAGCGGGTCAGGTCGTAGTCCAAGGCAGGAAGGCTCTCCGAGGAGCGGATAGCCAGGAACGCGGAAGGGCCCCTGAAGAGTGGGTACCCAGAGTGTCCACACACCAAGAGCAAGTCTGGAACAGGTAGTCCAAGAGTGGAGCGGATTCAGCAACGAGGAAACTCCTTGCTAACTATTAGTAGCAGAGGGCTGGTCAGCTTAAGTACAGCAGCGAGTTGACGTTATCGGGAGGGGACGCCTCCGAGGTTCCCGCCATGACGTGTACAAAGGAGGCCTTTGCGCGTGCGCACGCGCACCATAGGTGATTCTGGAAACAGGATGGCGGTCGGCAGCGCCCATGCTGTCCCGGGGATGCCGGGGAGGTTGGCGTTGGTTAGCGGAGGCCGCCATTCTTCCTAGGATTGATGGTTCAGGGAAAAAAGAAGTGAGCACGAGAGGTCGCAGCCGTCTGCAACCGGGCGTAACAGTATTGGGTTGAATCTTTATGGATAGAAATTCTGTGTGAGAGGGGAAATAGATTAGCAGTGGAGGTGTATTGCTGTCCATCTGCCTATAATGAGCAGATGGATGATGAAATTCTTGTGGAGATTGGGGAAATTAATAAGATTGGCAACATAGTAGTAATGAGTGATTTCAGTTGCCCCAGTATTGGCTGAATAGGTGTCACATCGGGACATGCCAGATAGAAATGGATGGCTGCTTTTTGGAGCAGCTGGAACAAGAACTAATGGGAGGGGGAGCTATTTTGCAACTAATCATGTGTGGTAAACACATGATTTGATGCAAGACGTAATGATAATAGGGTCAATAGTGATCAAAACATGATCAAGTTTGACTTAATGATTGGAGAGAGGACATTGGGTAAAATCTACAGCAATAGCATTTAACTTTAAAGGGGAGACTATGATAAAATGAGAAAACTGGTTGGGAAGGAACTGAAAGGAACAACTGCTAAGGTTAAGAGTTTACATCAGACATGACTTTTATGGTCTGGGGTACTGATACGTAGACTTCAGGGCAAAAGCGCAGGACTGCTTCTATGGCCAAGTCCAAAAGCAAAGCATGTTCAAGCAGCGTTGTCTGAATTATCAAGAAGGCTGCTCACCCTATAAAAATGTTGCTAGCAGTGATTTGTTTTGTATGGATTTGACAGTTGTTTGATTTTGATTGTAAATATTAACTACCTTTATTATAAGACTTGGGAGTAACCTGCATGGAACAACAGTTACTACCTTTAACAGAAACATGGAGGTAACCTGCACAGAGTGGCAGTTACTACCATAAGAAACTTGCTGGGCAGACTAGACGGACCATTTGGTCTTTTTCTGCTGTCGTTAATATTCCCATTCACGTTTTTTTTCCTGATGGTTGAACATGAACCCTCTGATATTCAGCAGTGAGAGAGGCCTGAGGATCTTTAGATGTTTGGAGTTCTTTGTGACTTTGTGGATGATTTTCCGGTTTTCTTTTGAGATTATCTTAGCAGATTGACTGCTCCTGGGGTAGTAACTATAATCTTCAGCTTTTTCTATTTGTGGCTTGCCTATCTGACAGTGGATGGATGGAGTCCTAAATATTTAGAAATGATCTTGTAATGCTGTCCAGACAGATGAGCATCAAGTAATCTCTTTCTAGGTCCCTCTGAAATTTCTTTTGGTTGTGGCATAATGAATTCCTATTAACTTTTATGGTGAAGACCAAACTTAAAATCTTTTGGACCTCTGTATAGGACAAGATGCCCAAACTCAGTCATGCAGATTTACTTTGCAAGTTGTTTTACTTGTTACCCTTCTATTTAAGCAGCTGATTCTAAGTAGCCAAGCAATTGTGCTAAAGAAACTAGGGTTTCACTTAATATTTCACACAGATTGATTCTGAATTAGTGCTATAGTTCCTACCTTGTGCATTATTATGTCTCAAGAAGCATGGAATTGCTTAATTTATACCCTTTTTATTGCATAAGAAAAGACTGGTTTCAGTTATCACGGGTATCATGGTAAAAACTTGTAATTCTTATTATCATACATGGGGTTCACACACTGTTTATGAGCATTCTATATATACATTTTGAACTCAAAAAGATCAAAGAAATGTAAAATAAAATACTATATTGAGAGAATATTGAAGGCTGCATAAACTGTGGGAAACAAATTTCCATTTTTAGTTAGATGTCCAATGATATTTTTTTTTTTCAAAAAGAAAAATATTAGAGGATTCTCCTCACGACACTATTCAAATCAGCATTGCTACGACTATAAAACATTTTGCTGCAGACTGCAAACCCCATGACTTGAGAAGATATTTGTTCACTGACAGCTTCTGCATGGAGAATTTTGTACTCTGCATATTGATTATAATCTGTTGTGCTGCCCGCTTGAACAGCTCTTGTCTTTTGCATATATAGAACATTTTTGGTCATCCTTTTTCAACTTCCCAAATATATAAATTGAAACATTTAGTTACAGAAAGAGTGCAGTTTTTTTTCCCAGAGCAGCAGAATGTGTACTAGTGTTTTTGCCTGTTTACTCATAATAATAATCAGAGAAATGTTTAAAATAAAGATTGAAAAGAAAACACTGCAGCTTGAAGCAATTCCACTTTTTCTTTTTAAAGTACATACTTTGAATTGAAAAAATAAAAGTGGCTAAATTTACTGTTAATTGGGCATAGTTTAACTGTGAAAACATTGTTTTATAGAAATGTCTTCAGGTTTGATTTATGCTACATGGACACACAAGGCTCGGTTTAAAGCACTATAGTAGTGCAACGGTATCAGTGGTCTCTGAGCCTCTTGTGCAATTAAGGAAGTCCGGGGATTTCTGTTTAAAGCACTATGTGAAATTTGTGATACACTTGAATCATTTTGGAATTCTGCTCTGGAGAGGCCTGAGAAAATTCTGTCTGTCTTATTTGAGAAACCAGAGCATCACAGACCAATAGCAGATAATATGATGAAGGCTAAAAATAGCATGAGCAGCAAATTTAAGTTCTTTGTGCCAACGGAGTCACCTATGAGTGCTGATTTAGATTTCTTGTGTTTAACAAAAGGTCCCAACCCAACCAAGTGTGTTTATCTTTTGTTAAGCTCAGAAGTCAATACATCCATTTCCATAGCCTCCCATGGTTTTCCAAACCAGCCAAAAAAGGGAGAAGAATCTTGATTTTTCCACTTGATTAGGATTGCTTTCCTCCCAGCCATGAGTCAGTTTCGTGTGCACCCCAGGCCATCCTGTCGGGGATGAAGCAGGGAATCATTAATATTGGGCTAAGAGGTACTGTCAAGCTTGTTATATCTTGGTTAGAATGATAAATCGTGCATTAAACCCCCCAGATTTCACTATACGAGAATAATCAGTGGGATTGCTTATCTCTTCAGCTTGTCCAGTATTTGGCAGACATTATATACTTCATTTCTTTTAGTCAAGAGAGGATACCTTATATTTTTCTTGGAATTTAGAAACATTTTTGTGATGTTTGAAACACTTAAAAACACGCTAGATGACTTCTGTTTTGTAATTTCTATTATAAAACACCTTGTAATAGCAGTTTGGACAGAACTCAAAATGATTTGTCCCATTATCACCTAAACGGCTCTCACAGACCTGATGATATATATGAAAGAGCCTGGCAGAAGGAATCTACACGTGTAGCGGACAATTTCCAAAGGGGATCTACCTGGTTACATCCCCCTGGGATGAAAATCGCACCATTCAGAGTGGCCAGGTTTAGCTGGATTTAGCTGGGATAAAAAGGGCCATAATGGCAGTGGGGGGTGGGTCAGGGGAAGGGAAAAGATTTCTGTCTGATTTTCAAAGATGCACTCATATTTTCAAGCTCAAAGATGACCTCTAGAAATGGGAGGTGCAGGGTCCGCATGTTTCCCTTTGAACATTAGCTAGAAGATGCACGAGTACAAAAGTGACTGCAGATCTTGCAAGTGCGTGTATTCCTTAAAACTGCCTTGGCAACGGAGAGGGCGTTGACTTCCTATGCTGCTGCAAGACAGCCCGGTAGAGTCTATAAATTATGGTATCACAGCTCAGTAGATGACTAATTGCACCTTAGTACTGATGTTTTGTTGTAAACAACTTAAAAAAAAAACAAACCCCAAAAAACTAATCAGAGGTTATTGAAAGGAGAAAGTGCAGGGTGGGATGGTGAAAGAGGGAATGTGTGGAGAACAGCAAGCAGAAATGCTGACCAAGTCCTTTTGCTAAGTGTTCACTGATGAAGGACTATAGAAAGAAAGCAAAAGTACACAGCATGGTAGATATAACTCCGTTTAAAGAATAGTGGATTTGCATAGAGCCAGCAGAGCTGAAACTGGACTGGCAGTGGGGCCAGGGATAAGAGTTAGGGAGTGAAGGGAACTTAAAGAAGTTCTGACAGTTCTATTCAGTCCTTTGCAGACAGGAGTGGTTTCAAAGGTTGTTAGAGATTGGCTGACATTATCCATTATTTCAAAAGTGGGAATAGGGAGAAGACTGGGGATTAGTGTCTTGATGTATAGCTTGCGGGAAGGCCCAATGAGCAGCCTTACACCCAACACCACTCCTGGCCATCCTCTGCAGGGATGCCACTTCTGACCACCAGAGCTGCGCTGCATGGTCAACATAGTGCCTAGGCCTCAGTAGGCTCATGCTCCTCTCAGCCCTTCCTCTGTGTGTGCACACCGATTCTTAAGGGGCCCATGGCAAGACAACCATGTGGTGCCCTTGGATGGCATCACAGCCCCAGGCTTTATAAGCTTTCCCGATGCCATAGTTCATCACCTTAGCAATGTGTCTTCTACTGCTAAGTAGTACATGCTGCTGCTGAGTTCCCAATTATCTTTGTTCCTGTGCCTTGCCTTCATGATTTTCTTATTTCTATGCCTTGCCTATTCCAGTCTTACCTTGCCTTGTCCTGTCCATATTGTCCAGTGTCTTTGCCCAACTTTGGCCTAATTTACGGATTCTGACTTCTTAATTGGTCCTGACCCCGATTGCCTGCCGCCCGGACCTGACCTGACCTGACCTCTTGCTTGCACCTGACCACCTGTTTGCAGCCTGCACTTACCTTGACCTGCCTTTGATTCCCCAAGTGTGCTGCCTGCGCTGACCGTGGCGTGCCCTCAGACTCTTGCTTACCTGACTGCCCTAGGGAACCACCTAAGCCCTGCCAGCTGCCAGAACCCAAGGACTCAGGGGAGGTGGCTGGTATAGGTGAAGCTCAAGCCTGTCCTGCTTCAGGGCACGTTTGCTAGCTGTCAGCCTAGGCCTCATACGTTCACCTATGAGGCTGCATCAACTATGCCACAGCAACGAGGGCTCACACCCACGCCACCTAACACAGTTAGTCTGACTTCTCTGGTGGGTAAATTATTAGTGTCACTACCAAAGGGAAAAAATAGTGGAATATCTTGAACTCATTCCATCAAACAAATCTGATCAAATTTCGAGTGACAAAAACTTTAAATAGATCTAAGCACTGGATGTAGTATACTTAGATTTCTGTAAGACTTTTGACACTATTCCATGCAGTAGGTTCCTAAATAAACTCAGCAACCTAACTCCTGTGACCTAAGGCAGTGTTTCCCAGCCCTCTCCTGGAAGCACATCTAGCCAGTCGGGTTTTCAGGATTGCCACAATGAATATGCATGAGTGAGATTTGCATACCATGGGTCTCCAATGTATGCATACCTATCTCATGCATATTCATTATGGATATCCTGAAAACCCTACCAACAATTCAGCTCACTCAGGGCCAGATTTTATAACATGCGAAATCGGAGCGGCCTCGGAGGAAACTTTCCTTCCGCTCCCCCCGCACCTTCCCCTTCCTTCCCCTAACCTGCCCCCCCCCAGCCCTAACTAAACCCCCCCGACCTTTATTGAAGAAGTTACGCCTGCCTCTGGGCAGGCGTAACTTGCACGCACCGGCTTTCCATTCCCCAGCCCAGTGGCTGTTCCGGAAGCCTCGGTCCCGCCCCCGGGCCGGTGTCCCGCCCATGGCCCTACCCCCAGAATGCCCATTTTTTCAAGCCCCAGGACTTACGCGGGTCCCGGGGCTTGTGCGTGCCACCAAGCCTATGCAAGATAGGCTTGGCGTGCGCAGAGGGAGGCAGGGGTAGGTTTTCGGGGATTTCGCACATATCTTACGCGTGCAACCCTTTGAAAATCTACCCCTCAGTGTGCAACACTTCAGTCCAATCAAAAAAACAATAGTGTCAATTTTACAACATTCTATAAGTTGCTTTTTAAAAATGTTATTTAATGCTTCTTCAAAAATTTTGTAAACATCTTGTTTAAGATATTTGTAAAGAAGCATTAAATCAAAAGGATCAAAACTTAAACCCAGATCCTCATGTAATTGACTCACTACCAACCTTCGACATAAAAAAAAGCAGTCAACATTGTCTCCCCAATATTAGCTAAGATCGTAAACCTATCCCTAGAAGAAGGGACAATGCCAGATATATTGAAAGAGTCAATTATAAAACCAATCATAAAGAAAAAAAAATAGTGACCCCCTTATCCTGAGCAACTACCGCCTGGTCTCAAATCTTCCCTTAATAGCTAAATTAATAGAAAAAACTGTACAGAAACAACAAGCTGAACACTTAGACAATAATAATATACTGTATCCTTCGCAGTATGGCTTTCACAAACACTACAGCACAGAGACATTGCTGCTCTCACTAACAGACAATATTCTAAGAGGTTTTGATAGCGGTAAACATTACATTCTAATAATGCTAGACTTATCATCAGCCTTCAACACAGTAAATCATAAAATACTATTAAACAGACTAGAAGAAATAGGACTAACAGCAAAACAATAAACTGGTTCAGTTCATATCTAAACAATAGATTCTTTCAAGTTCAGATCAAAGACGTAATATCAGACAAATTCAATCTTGAAACAGGAGTACCGCAAGGATCAGCCTTGTCTGCAACTCTCTTTAACATGCTGCCTTTATGCCATCTACTAGCAGGACTGGGAATCATACATTACGTATATGCAGATGACATTCAACTATTTCTACCAATTGATGACACAATTGAGAAATGTTAAACCTAGCTAACATGTACCTAGATAATATCAAACAGCTGTTAAACCAAATGGAACTAGTTATTAACATCGAAAAAACGGAATTTCTACACTTAGAATGGAAAAATATCGAGGTCATTCAAACTCCAATAATACTCAAAAACAACCAGAAAATAGAACTAGCTGAAAAGGTACTGAACCTCGGAATAATAATGGACATAGAACTCAGTCTAAAACAGCACATATCATTAAAAGCAAAAGAAGGCTACACAAAACTCATGATTCTCAGGAAACTAAAACCCTTACTAACACCTGCAAAACTTTGAACAGTGCTCCAGGCACTAATATTCTCTAGCACTGACTACTGTAACACGCTGTTATTAGGACTCCCGCATACAACGTTAAGACCACTTCAAATACTACAAAACACAGCAGCAAGAATACTTACTGGTAAAAGGAGGGACCATATCACTGAAACTCTAGCAGAATTACACTGGTTACCCATAGAACATAGAATACAATACAAAACCCTATGTACAATACATAAATTAATACACGACGAAAAGGCAGACTGGCTGAACACAGCACTACAGGTACAAATCCCACACAGAAACCTGAGATCAGCCAACAAAGCACTCCTAACCATTCCTTCAGTCAGGACAGCTAGACTAACTCAAGTTAGAGAAAGGGCATTATTCTTAGCAGGTCCCACAATGTGGAACAGAATGCCACTAGAGATCAGATTACAAAGAGACCTTAAAACCTTTAAAAAAAAAAAAAAAAAAGTTTAAAAAACCTGGCTTTTTAAACAAGCTTTTTACAAAGAGAATGGAGAATAGAAAGCATGTAGGAACAGGCAGAAGATCACAAGCACACTGCACTGTTCTTAACATGTGCGTTGTAGTAGTTTATTAGTTTATCTCATGGCTAACAATAGAATTACACAGAACATGAGAATTATACCTGTAAATAAGTAACTTACATGTATATATGGTCAAGACTTACCTCACTTAACAAATAAGATTTATTACGACAAGATGTAACCGAACCTTATTGGCAGTTGTTAGAATGTACTACCATACATATTCACCTACTTTAATTTATGTGCCTGCATGTAAACTGTTGTGATGGTATATAACTTAATGACGGTATAGAAATTTTTTTTTAAATAAAAAATAAATAAATAAGGTTAGTAGTGAACTAGTATCATAAATGGTGTGGACAGTTCATGTATTAAAGGCAGCAACACCAGTGGTTCAATCATGTACCAGGCTGTTTAACACTACTTCAGTAACTTATGGTGCTTATTTATTTATTTTTTTTTGTTTAACCACTTTTATTGTTTTGCAATTAAAATACTTACAACTCCTGCAATGGATACATGGTCTCTTTGCATCCACACAGATTAACATATGTTGCGACCGTCAGTCTTTGACGGCTTCGCCCCGCCTACCTCTCACTACTTGCGGCTCCTCCCGCTCACCACGGACTACTGGCTGCTGCGGCGTCTGTTTACCGTCCTCTCCGGTGTCCTCGGACCGGCTTTGGTGCTGCCTCCCGCCATGCTCCTCCAAGGTACCTTAGGGCGTGCATGTGCACGCCGCCATCATCTTTATTTCCAAGTTGGCGCGAACCTCAGGGGCGTCCCCCTGATATGATGTCATGCTGCCCGGATATTTAAGCCTACAGTATTTACTAGCTCATCGAGTTAGCAACGGAAACCTTACGGATGGGATTCGCTCTCCGTACCGAAGCTGCGCTGCCACTCCAGCGCTAGCTGGAACTCTTACACCCTTCGGGGTTGCTAATGGGGTACCCGCTCCTCGGGGGGCCACTTCTACTTCTTTCAGGTGCTATCAGGAAACCGGTACTTGCTCCTCGAGGGCCCATGTTCCCTGAGTCGCTGCCTGCATCTTCAAACCTTTCTACTTGGAAGACTTCACTAACAGTTTCCATCTGTGAGTACAACTACCACAGTACTGCTTCACTGGAACCAGGTACTCGCTCCTCGAGGGCCTGCCCGCTGTTCCGGTGCCAGACCTCTCGTCTAGTGCAATCTCTGTTACTACTACGTGAGTACAATACAACTGAGTATCTCTGCTCTAAGGGCTCAGGTACTCGCTCCTCGAGGGCCTGCTCGCCCTGTCTCGGAGCTTCTCCTAATTCTACCTGGGACTCTGAATGCTTCTCATTGTGTACTCATAACTCTGTCTCTTTCCACTACAGCACAGCCAGCAGAGGATTCGCTGTTCCAGCGTTCTGTGGGAGACCTGCCCAGCCGAGCTCAACATTCACTACTCACTACTGCCACCTCTGGTGGTTTCCAAAACTGTTTAATAAAAGATTCAAATCTGTGTTTTTGTGTCCAGAGTCTAGCCCAGGGGTCGGGAACCCATGGCTCGCGAGCCAGATATGGCTCTTTTGAGGGCTGCATCTGGCTCGCAGACAAGTGTCGCCATACTTCGCGGTTCCCCGCTGACCCAGCTGCTCCCCGGTCCTCCGCCGCCCGGGCTTAAAATGCTGTCAGCCCGGGCGGAACGCGGCAGGACAGCTGGAGTCAGCGGCACCGGCGTGCTCTCTTCTCCCCCCCCCCCCCGGCCCGGAAGAGGAAGTGGAGAGCATCGGGTGCCTGCGCGGGAAGAAGAGACCACACTAGCGTGGTCTCTTCTTCCGCGCAGGCACCCGATGCTCACCACTTCCTCTTCCGGGCCGCGGGGGGGAGGAGAAGAGAGCACGCCGACTGGAGTCATCCGGGTGCCTGCGCGGGAGTCATCGGGTGTCAGCCGGGGTGCCAGCGCTGGAGTCATCGGGTGCCTGCGCGGGTCTTCCCGCGCAGGCACCCGATGCTCTCCACTTCCTCTTCCGGGCCGCGGGAAGAAGAGAGCACGCCGGTGCTCTCTTCTTCCCGCGGCCCGGAAGAGGAAGTGGAGAGCATCGGGTGCCTGCACGGGAAGACCCGCGCAGGCACGCTAGTGTCCGACAGGAAGAAGACTGCAGCGCGGCTCGGAGGAAAATGAAAATCTTTAACCGCGGCCGATGGGACTCCGCCTTCGCCTCCGCGAGGGCTGAAAATGAAGGAGGTTAGCGTTGGGAGGTGGCTGCTGCTGCCGCGAGTTCCCGGGGGGGAAGGGGGAGAGAGAGAGTGAATGAATGAGCGAGCAAGCATGTGTGTTTGAGATCCTGTGTGTGTGAGTGAGAGATTGCATGTATGTGAATGATTGAGAGCCTGTATATGTGAAAGAGAGTATGTCTGTGATTGAGATCCTGCCTGTGAGAGAGAGAGCATGAATGTAAGTTTACCATTGGGAACCTGTATGTGTAAGTTTGTAATTGAAAACCTGTTTGTTTGAAAGAGTATGTGTGTATGATTGAGATCCTTTGTGTGTGAGAGAGATCATGTGTATGTATGATTAAGAGCCTGTGTGTATAAGTAAGAGAGAGATCATGTGTGTCTGTGTCTGATTGACAGCTGGTTTAGGTGATGGAGCATGTGAGTATGTGATTGAGAGCCTGTGTTTAAATGAGAGAGAGAGACCATGTGTGTCTGTGTGATTGAGAGCTGATTTAGGTGAGGGAGCATGTGAATATGTGATTGAGAGCCTGTGTTTAAATGAGAGAGAGAGACCATGTGTGTATGTGGGTGATTGAGAGCTGATTTAGGTGAGGGAGCATGTGAGTATGTGATTGAGAGCCTGTGTGTAAATGAGAGAAAGAGAGGACATGTTTGTAAGCATGTGAATGAGAGTCTGTGTGTGAGAGAAAAAGACAGCATGTATTTATGTGATTGAAAGCCTGTGTGTGTGTAAGCGTGAAAAGATAGACAGCATGTGTGTAAATGTGTAATTAAGAGCCTATATAAGTGAGAGAGAAAAAACATTTGTATATGTGAGTGACTGAGAGCATGTGTGTATAGGTGTGTCATTGAGAGCCAGTGTGAGAGAGAGCGCTGGTATGTGACTGAGAGAGGAGAAAGTTCCAAGCAAACCACCCCACCTCCTGCTAATTCAGAACAATCTCAGGACACCTGGATATCAAACGTTCCCAGGTATGCAGAGCAAAAAAATTTTTGTATCCTTATTATTTTTCATTACTGGATCTTTGTGTCTGCTATTTTGAAATATTTTGTTGGTATCTGGAAATGTTTTATATGAGTTTTTAATTATTGGATATTCCACTCATCAGCTGTTTCGAAATATGTTCTTTTTGTTAGTACAGTTTTACTGCTGATGATTTTATATTTCTTGATTTGTTTTATAAGGATGTGTGATGTTTCTTTTTTCCTTTGTTACACTGCATACAGAGACTCTGGCTTGTTGCAGTTTCCAATTCAGTTTTTGTCTGCATGCTTCTTGTTATGCGTTTTGGTCTCTTTATTCTATGTTAGGTGAGGGACAGCACGTGATTCAGGTGAGGTTTTCTGCTGGCGTGTAGTTTCTGTGTAGGACTCTATAGCAGCCTGACTTGGTCCGTTTTCCTAATAGGAGATGTATTGGTGTCTTAAGGCCTGGTGTAATATTTTCAGAGACTTATTGTACTTTAAAAGTGTGATCTTACATAAAATGCACACATTTACTTGTATTTAGTTTTAAACATATTGTATGGCTCTCATGGAATTACATTTTAAAATATGTGGCGTTTATGGCTCTCTCAGCCAAAAAGGTTCCTGACCCCTGGTCTAGCCTGACACTGTGATCCCTCACGGGACTGCCCCCCGTGGGTGTGGTCAGTGCCACAGTGTCCAAAGATCCACCCAAACATCAATAACCATAACAACATATCAGAACTTGCAAAGTTATCATCTTTGTCACTCCTTATCCCTCTCCCAGAACCCCCTTCCCCCCTTCCCTCTTTACCTCCTCCCCATCATGGTGCTTATTTAAAAAAAAAAAGTCTTTTTTACATTTTTTATATGCAAATAAAACCAATATTGAGAAAAAATCTTCTCTTTCACTATTCAATTATTATCCACAGCAAGCTCTTTTACTAGGCCATGATTGGTGTCTAAAAGTTCAAAACCCCATTGCATATTATACGTGACACATCTGTTGGCATGAGATTAATTGAATGAGGCTCAGCTGCAAGATCTTTAAATCACCATCGGAGTTCAAGCCAATCGTACGCTCATGCAGGCAAGGGACGTTCAACCATAACAACCGACACTTCAGTGTTTTGACAATACACAATTGTCTGCTTCAGGGAACGGTCAAATAGTATCGCAGTTTCAAATGTTTTCAAACATGGATGCCATGGGCTGTTCACACTGTTGATGATACAAGTTTGCTACCAACATTAGTTTTGATACTTTTGGTTTCATTGTGTGTATGACATTTTGGATCAAGAGGTACTTCTTTTATATAAGAAGCATTGAATAACATTTTTAAAAAGTAATTTATGTAGTGCTGTAAAATTGACACTTGTGGTTTTTTTGATTATCCCAATTGGTTTGGAGTCTCTCTAGAGGGTAGGGAAACCCTGTCCTAAGATGTAAATTGGGTAGAAAGTGGTTGAATGATAGGTAACAGAGGGTGATGGTAAATGGGTGTTCACACTAAGGAAAAAGGATTTATTGGTAGTGTGTCTCAGGAATGGGACTAGATCTGTTCAATATAAAAATAATATTTACAGAGCGGTTAGTAAGAAAGGTTTGCCCATTTACAGAGGAGTGATCTAACAAAACTTGAGGCATTTTAAAGAGTTTTTACAACTAAAATGCAGTGCAGAACAAGTTCAGATTCATACGTTGGATGATGGGGGCTGAGATACTGATGTGTATCAAAGAAGTGAGGGGGAATCATTGGGTGGTCATGGTTCTGGTCTCAAGGTTGCAAACAGTGAACCAAGGCAGTGGTGGGAACCAGAAGAGTGCTAGGATGTATAGTGAGAAATCTCATCAGAAGGCAAAAAAGGAGGTGATAATGCCTGTGACTGCAGAAATCAGTGACACCCCATCTGGAGTACTGTCCAGTTCCGAAATCCGCATGTCTACAGGGATACAGACAAAGCAGAGTCCATCCAGAGAAGGGCTATCAAAATGGTGCTGAGTGAGCATCCTTATGAGGTGAGAGTTAAAGTATTAAATGTGTATGCAGAATAACAAGTGCTAAAAAGGCTACCTCACATATAATAGGTAGTGAATAGAAGGTGCAGCAACTCAGCTTAATGATGAAATTTCAAATTTAAGTCAAACTTCATTAAAGGCAGCAAGGTTACTTGCCGAAACAATACAGAATTGTTTTATTGGAATATCCATCAAAGGCAAATTTATATAAATAATGTAGCACACGTCAGTCCCCGACATGTACGTTTCACAAATAAAAAAAAAGCATTTAAAGACTTGTTTTACTTATCTTCCTTCTTGTGCTTGATATCCTCCACATTTGATAATTGTTTTTAAATGCTTTTTTTATTTGCATATTAAACTAAAACAAAAAAAGGATTTGTTATCTGCTGCTTTGAACTATAAAATCTAGATGAAAAGGTGGATGTGGAGGGACTGGTAAATGATTAAAATCGATGTAGCCAGAGTGATGGCCATTGTTGTAAACGAATGATACTAGTTCCTGAAATAAATTTTTTCTAATATATTCATAGCAGACTATAATAGGAAAATGATCAATACTTTTAACAAGTTTTTTTGAGTTGATGGTTATATATTTTTGGAACTTTATCTGCTTCCCTATGTGTTTTAACTAATTATGTATGCACTAGAGGAGAGAAGAGGGGGATGTGATGGAAATATTCAAATACTTAAATTGTATAATGTACAAGAGGCAGCCATATTTCAGTTGAAAGGAGGTTTCAGAACAAGAGGTCATGGTATGAGGAGAGGGGGCGGACCTCACGCGTCACCTAGATGGGATTTTAGACAATGCTGGGGAGGAGCCGGCTGTCGTGGTACATGTGGGCACCAATGACAAAGGAAAATGTGGGAGGGAGGTTCTGGAAGCCAAATTTAGGCTCTTAGGTAGAAAGCTGAAATCCAGAACCTTCAGGGTAGCATTCTCTGAAATGTTCCCTGTTCCATGCGCAGGTCCCCAGAGGCAGGCAGAGCTCCGAGTCTCAATGCATGGATGAGACGATGGTGCAAGGAAGAGGGATTCAGTTTTGTTAGGAACTGGGAAACCTTTTGGGGAAAGGGGGGCTCCACCTTAACCAGGGTGGAAGCAGGCTGCTGGGCTAACTTTTAAAAAGGAGATAGAGCAGCTTTTAAACTAGAACAAAGGGGAAAGCCGACAGTCACTCAGCAGAGCATAGTTTGGAGAGAGGTATCTTCAAAGGATACTAATGATGCATTAGAATTAGGGCATCCCGACAGTGAAGTTCCAATAATAAGAAAAGTAGTCCAAGTGCCTGTAACTAAAAACTCACCTGAGCTAAAAAATTCTAACTTATCCCTGTCAATTAAAAAGCAGAATGAAAATACAAACAAAAAACAAACTTTTGCAATGTTTGTATGCTAATGCCAGAAGTCTAAGAAGTAAGATGGGAGAATTATAAAGTATAGCAGTGAATGATGACATAGACTTAATTGGCATCTCAGAGACATGGTGGAAGGAGGACAACTAATGGGACAGTGCTATACTGGGGTACAAATTATAGCGCAATGACAGGGAGGAGCACCCGGGAGGCGGTGTAGCGCTTTATGTCAGAGATGGCATAAGAGTCCAACAGGATAAACATCCTGCATGAGACTAAATGCACAATTGAATCTTTAAGGGGAGAAATCCCTTGTGTGTCGGGGAAGACTATTGTAATAGGAGTATACTACCATCCACCTGGTCAAGATGGTGAGAGTGACAGTGAAATGCTAGGAGAAATTAGGGAAGCTAACCAAATTGGTAGTGCGGTAATAATGGGAGACTTCAGTTACCCAAATATTGACTGGATAAATGTATCATCGGTACATTCTAGAGACATAAAGTTCCTGGATGGAATAAATGACATTTTTATGGAGCAATTGGTTCAGGAACCATCAAGAGAGGGAGCAATTTTAGATCTAATTCTCAGTGGAGCACAGGATTTGGTGAGAGGTAACGGTGGTGGGGGCCGCTTGACAATAGTGATCATAATATGATCAAATTTGAATTAATGACTGGAAGGGGGACAGTAAGCAAATCCACGGCTCTCGTGCCAAACTTTCAAAAGGGAAACTTTGATAAAATGAGAAAAATTGTTAGAAAAAAACTGAAAGGAGCAGCTACAAAGGTAAAAAAGTGTGCAAGAGGCGTGGTCATTGTTAAAAATTACCATCCTAGAAGCACAGTCCAGATGTATTCCACACATTAAAAAAGTGGAAAGAAGGCAAAACGATTACCGGCATGGTTAAAAGGGGAGGTGAAAGAAGCTATTTTAGCCAAAAGATCTTCATTCAAAAATTGGAAGAAGGGTCCAACAGAAGAAAATAGGATAATGCATAAGTGTTGGCAAGTTAAACGTAAGACATTGATAAGACAGGCTAAGAGAGAATTTGAAAAGAAGTAGGCTGTAGAGGTAAAAACTCACAGTAAAAACTTTTTAAAATATATCCGAAGTAGAAAGCCTGTGAGGGAGTCTGTTGGACCGTTAGATGATTGAGGGGTTAAAGGGGCACTTAGAGAAGATAAGGCCATCGCAGAAAGATTAAATGATTTCTTTGCTTCGGTGTTTACTGAAGAAGATGTTGGGGAGGTACCCGTATTGGAGAAGGTTTTCATGGTAATGATTCAGATGGACTGAACCAAATCACAGTGGTAGGCCTGATTAACAAACTGAAGAGTAGTAAATCACCTGGACTGGATGGTATACACCCCTCGAGTTCTGAAGGAACTAAAAATTGAAATTTCAGACCTATTAGTAAAAATTTGTAACCTATTATTAAAATCATCCATTGTACATGAAGACTGGACGATAGCTAATGTAACCCCAATATTTAAAAAGGTCTCCAGGGGCGATCCGGGAAACTACAGACCGGTTAGCCTGACTTCAGTGCCAGGAAAAATAGTGGAAAGTGTTCTAAACATTAAAATCACAGAACATATAGAAAGACATGGTTTAATGGAACAAAGTCAGCATGGCTTTACCCAAGGCAAGTCTTGCCTCACAAATCTGCTTCACTTTTTTGAAGGAGTTAATAAACGTGGATAAAGGTGAACCGGTAGATGTAGTGTACTTGGATTTTCAGAAGAAGTTTGACAAAGTTCCTCATGAGAGGCTTCTAGGAAAAAAACTCATGGGATAGGTGGCGATGTCCTTTCGTGGATTACAAATTGGCTAAAAGACAGGAAACAGAGTGGGATTAAATGGACAATTTTCTCAGTGGAAGGGAGAGGGCAGTGGAGTGCCTCAGGGATCTGTATTGGGACCCTTACTTTTCAATATATTTATAAATGATCTGGAAAGAAATATGACAAGTGAGGTAATCAAATTTGCAGATGATAATAAATTGTTCAGAGTAGTTAAATCACAAGCAGATTGTGAAAAATTGCAGGAAGACCTTGTGAGACTGGAAAATTGGGCATCATAATGGCAGGTGAAATTTGTGGATAAGTGCAAGGTGATGCATATAGGGAAAAATAACCCATGCTATAGTTACACAATGTTAGGTTCCATATTAGGTGCTACCACCCAAGAAAGAGATCTAGGCGTCATAGTGGATAACACATTGAAATCGTAGGTTCAGTGTGCTGCGGCAGTCAAAAAAGCAAACAGAATGTTGGGAATTATTAGAAAGGGAATGGTGAATAAAACAGAAAATGTCATAATGCCTCAGTATCGCTCCATGGTGAGACCGCACCTTGAATACTGTGTACAATTTTGGTCGCCACATCTCAAAAAAGGTATAGTTGCGATGGAGAAGGTACAGAGAAGGGCGACCAAAATGATAAGGGGAATGGAACAACTCCCCTATGAGGAAAGACTAAAGAGGTTAGGACTTTTCAGCTTGGAGAAGAGACGGCTGAGGGGGGGGATATGATAGAGGTGTTTAAAATCATGAGAGGTCTAGAACGGGTAGATATGAATCGGTTATTTATTCTTTCAGATAATAGAAAGACTAGGGGGCACTCCATGAAGTTAGCATGTGGCACATTTAAAACTAATCGGAGAAAGTTCTTTTTTACTCAACGCACAATTAAACTCTAGAATTTGTTGCCAGAGGATGTGGTTAGTGCAGTTAGTATAGCTGTGTTTAAAAAAGGATTGGATAAGTTCTTGGAGGAGAAGTCCATTACCTGCTATTATTTAAGTTGACTTAGAAAATAGCCACTGCTATTACTAGCAACAGTAACATGGAATAGACTTAGTTTTTGGGTACTTGCCAGGTTCTTATGGTCTGGATTGACCACTGTTGGAAACAGGATGCTGGGCTTGATGGACCCTTGGTCTGACCCAGTATGGCATGTTCTTATCTTCTTCTTGAATGGTATAGCCTCCCAGTGGAAGTGGTAGCATCAGGAACAGTAACAATTGAAGAAGGCATGGGATAAGCTGAGAGAATCCTTAGTTATGAAGAAGTTAGAAAACTATGGATCAAATAAAGTCTCTGATAATGCCACAGGAAAGGAAAATGGACAGATTAGTTGGCCCTTACAGTCTTCATGTACTGTCAGGTTTCTGGGTTTTTTCTATGGGTTTAGGAACTTAGAGCAGCCGTACTAGCAACATTTATTAGGTTCTCCCTTTTCCCTCTGATCTCTGTTTCCTTCCTGAGAGGGGATTAAGATTTCTAAAACCTACTTTTCCTTTGTCACTGTCACTGCCCCCATTTTGAGTTCATGCTGACCTGTGCAGTCCTGTGCTGGCCTGCGGGGATCATGCTAATGCGTGAATAGCGGAAGGATGGCTTTGGAGAAGGAGGCACTCAAAAATATGAGGAGGAAATGAAACGGTTCCTATCAAGACACTGTAACATATAAATCATATTGGAGAAAAAAAAAAAGAGGAAGGAATGAAATATAAAGGAATAAATAATCAAACCTTTTGACCACATTCTATTAATACACTTTCTGTTGGCTGTATTTTTCATATATTAAACACATTTAATTAAATGTAAGGGGGATTTCTGAAATAACAAACTATTGGCAGAAAAGGGTTTGCTTATTTTCTTGGTGTATTATTGCTTAATGTGTTTTTCTTTCCAGGGGTTTGTAGCTGAACTAAAGAATAATTGTATTGAGTATGATTTGTTACCTGCCATGGTCGATAATAGTCTAGGTTTGAAAATATGAAGCCAGTAAAGGTTTCCTTAGTGATATTCATACCCGTTCCTCACATATTCCAGTCACATTGGTCGGGAGAGTCAGGTCATCATTATTCCTTTCCCTCTGTGGCTGCCACAATTGGAGCAGAAGAGTGCTTGTGCCCTGAATGAAATTCAGAACCTTTTAATGCTTGGCTTTTTCGTTTTCTGAGTGACTGTGGTCCTTGATGGCTCCCTTTTTTAAAGTTTTCCTTTCGCCTTCATGCAAGATGTCTCTCTTTTGCCACCTGGGTCTCTCGTCCGAGAGATGTCATGTGTGGCTTCTGGCTACTTTGCGTTCTCCCTCCCATTCTTTTCTCTTGCTCCGGTGTTGCTGTGAGCTGGGTGCCACTTTGTCAACATTAATGCCAGTGCAGCTCTTTGGCCGGCCGCAGGAGATAAACATAGCGGGGGGGGGGGGGGGCTGTGAGTGCGATACCATCAACCTCTGGCCCCGTGCAGTCTGAGGTGCAGGATCCAGAGTTGGCAATCAAAGCTCTCTAGCATTGTACTGCACAGAGTGTATTTATTTATTTATTTATTTTTAGTTTTTTTATACCGATTTTCCTGCATAAAATGCATATCAAACCGGTTTACAATGAAACAGAATAAGCAGGAAGTAAAATTCCTTAGTCTAATACATTTAAACGTCAATAATGAAATAATTTTAAACAAAGCAAAAAGCTAAATAACATTAATAAAAGTTAAATTATTAACATAAACATAAATATAATTATATTAGAAGGAGCACAAAGGTTAGCACGAAGGGGAGCACAAAGGGGAAAACCCCTTCGTTGCGCGACGCCTGGTGTAATCGCGCCGTTAATCGGGTCGCCGCTGGCTGGTCGTCATGACGTTGGGGGCGGGCGGGTCTTCACATCGCTGATTTTCTCTTTTAACATCTCAGTTCATTTTTACTATTTTTTTGTGTCTTTTTCTCACAAGATGTAGTTTTCTTTAAGTGCCCGATGGTAGTGGGCTGCCCACTATATATATATATATATATATATATATATATATATATGTATATATATAGTGTATATATGTGTATTCCAGCATGTTAGCCCAACCTCCAAGTTATATCTCAGTATTATTCTTTGGTAGATATATTTCACACTAAAGAGAAGTTCTTGGGATTATAATGAATGCTTTTTCATTTTTTAGGCGGCAAAGGAACAGACCCAGGATTTGATAGTGAAAACAACAAAGCTTCAAGCAGAAAAGTACGTACAGATAAGTTTGATTTATGCATGTTCTCCATATTTGGAGCAATATTCAGCATTTTTTATATGGCTAAATGTAGATTCACTTTCCTAAAAAGGCCCATTGGAAAAAGAATGAGTGTGATTTCACAGTGTGAAAAAGGAGCGGAATTAGCCCAGGGGCACTGCAGGTGCAAATTACATGGGTGGAAAAGTGCTTGTGTTGTTCCTGCTGCCTGAATTTTCAAAGATGCCTGCAGTGCATTAAAATTGCTCTCATTGAGGGAAATCGACAAAGGGACTTTTGCGGGTAAAATAATGCTTTACCTGCAAAAAATGGCTTCTAGAAGACTGCAGGACTGGTACATGCATAAAATTATGCGCCTGAACACTCTATATTTGTCTTTTTATGTGCATAGGGGAAAGGCATCCCGGGGGATTAAGACTTACGCACATACGTTTTGATTTTAAAAAGTATCGAGCTAATTTTAAAACAAGTGTACGGGTTCCCGAGTGGACTTCCGCCTGAATTTTAAATTGTGCATGCACCTGTGCGCAAACGATTTAAAATTTACCTACCATCATGCATAAGCCTTCTCCTGATTTTAAGCGGTTACACGAGCAAACCTACTTTGCATATCTTCCTTAAGAAATAGTTGTCATTAACGCCCACAAGTAAGTGGATTTTAAAACGCCCTCACGTGAAAGACATTCCCAGGTTTACTAGTTAGTCTACCAGTTTTCCCAGGCTATCTTGAGGTATTCCAGATCCCTCTGGTCTTTCAGCCTACACTCCCCCTAGTTGACCCAGACCCCTCAGCTTGTCCTGTTAGTCCTAAAACGCAGTTTTTTCATATTTGTACCTCATCGGGAGCAGCAGTAAAGTTATGCGGCTAACAAGCTGCGACGTGCTGCAGCCTCTGGTTTTAAAATACCGAGTTACGCACTGAATTGCTGGTCCTGCCCTGGAGTGCCCATGCCCCGCCCCTTTTCTGCTCTCTTTTTTTTTTAGCTAGCACACGTGCATATTCACACAATTAGCGGCTTTTAAAATCTGCATTGCTTGCGCACTTATGTGAGTTTTTTAGCGTGAGCAACGGCCCTATGCGCATAAATGTAGAGCACCGGATAGCAGGTGGAATTGTAGGTGCATAATTTTGCAGGATATTTTTCAAAGCAAACTTATGTGTATAAGTCCGCTTTGAAAACTGGTTGAACTTATGTACGATGTTACAAAATTACCCCCATTCTAGTTATGGGGAAATTTAGGAAAATAACGGAATCATGGCTCAGATTTCTCTGAAATTTTGCGAGATAAGTGTTCTTTCTTTACAATATGAGGGTATCAGTAGTTAAATGCAATTTTATTTTGCCTGATAATATTATATGCTACTTTGTCAGAAGTTTAACATCTCAGTAGCATGATACATCTTGTAGTATTCGTGGATCACCTCCAGAGGTTGTTCGAGCGAGCGAGAGTGTTTCTTCAATTTTATATTATAGTGCCTGGGAAGGGAAGGTAAAAAATAATCATGTTAAGTACTTTTTAAAATCATTGTTATATTTTCAAATTGGCTAGGAGATGAGTCACATCTTTTGACTGGATCTCTTTACTTTTGTTGTTTTGCAATAACAAAATTAAAAGGGGATTAATTTTGTCACTTTTTACCCTTATGCGACTAGACTCACAGGTTATGACATATAGATAGATCTCTGCTTATATTTTGTCTACACTTTTGTGGTTAGGACTCGTTTTGTTCCAGCTCAAGCCTTTAATTTGACTTTGGGATGAAAAAAGCTTTAGGTAACTGCTTAATATTCCTCTGATGTGAAATCGCTGTAAAAAAACGGAGACCTTCCTGTTGCATTTTTGTGGTTGCTTTATGACTTTCAACTGGTATTTGTTGAGCTTAGTAGCTAGTCACTTTCATCCCTTTACAACCAAGGCTGAAAGCACTGCAGCAGTGATCTGATTCATCTGTCTATAGGGGGGCATAATTCCAGGGTCGGTTCCAAACTTGGGAGGAAGGTAGAGCATGTACCTGCCACCTGCTCTGTGGAAAATCACCTTGATCTGTTATTGGTGAGGTCATTTTCAACAGGCTCAAAGTTGAAAAGCACTAGAAAAGCCATGCGTAAGCGTGGTTTTCACATCCTCCCTGGTTTAAAAAATCAGTACCTGCAAAGTGAAAATAATTCAGGATGGTTTCATTCTATAGCAGAGAAAGTCCAGGGTGCTGAATATCTGTTTTCTGGACCAAATCATTGACACTGGCATGGAATACATTGCATTTCTTGTGAATGTGGGCTGTCTGATACTTGGACTTTCTTGTAATTTCTGAATACCGATTTGCATACTATGCATTTGTTTTGACCCGATGCACTGTTTTCTTTTTCTAGATTAATTGATTCATACTCCTCAGCGAGTTCCATGCCTTACCTTTCTCATTTCTCTGCAGTCTTCCTATAACAGATGACCTAAAATAACCCTGGGTCTTGAGCATTTTATTCCTTTTTTACTGTGTTCTTTGTGCCTCGTCTTGGTAAAACATTATTTTGCTGGTGTACAGCAGCTTGGAACATTTTAGCTGAGAATGGAAAACACAAACCTGCAGAAAAATAAAGCAATATAGAAAGACGCTTGAGTGAAAAATATAACTTTTTCCTGTCATCCAGATGTGCTTCTATCTGCCAACTCATTTTCACTTTAATAGGTCCCACATGCAAAACAATGGTTAAATTAAGACAAGTTTGAAACCTGTGAGCAGGAGTGCCAGTCCTCAAGTCTTCAATCCTACTGATCGTTCAGACTAAAACAATTCCTGTATTTGCTTACATCATGCTACCACAAGGTCTTAGACTGGTAAGAAGCCAGGTAATACTAGCTCTGGGCTTTTAAAAATGGCATTTGGCAATTTAAATATCATTGGGGAAGCAGATAATCTAAGGCAGAAATAGGACTGAGTTGCAGGTTATGGGGCAGTGGCAAATGGTGAGATATTAAACAGGGTAGGCAAAGTCCTTTCTGTAGATCAACAAGGATCCTCATACTTACTCGTGGTCTCAGTTTGGTTAGGCAAGAGACAGACTGCAGCAGGTAGCCTTCACCTTCAACGGCTGGGATGCAGGAACAGATGCAGACTCAGTAGTACAGTGCTGGACAAAAGAGGATTTATCTTATCTTCAGCGCTCAAGGAGTCTAAGTTTATATGACAAATAGCAAGCTGTTTGGGGCACTTCTGAGAGGCATTGCTGTTCTGGAGCCTGCCATTCAGGACCCAGTGGGATTAGAGAGACCATGGCAGACACCAAATTAAGGAGTTTACGACTTTGCCGTGAGCTGTATCCCTCCACTCCACATTTCTCTTTGTGGCCTGGTAACCTGCAGGATCAAAGAGCACAAAAAAGCAGACAGATAAGAAGCTACTATGGTTTTCCATTGATCCTACTATCTCGCCTTTTTGCCTGCATGGTTTCTCCTTCCATTTCCCCTATACACTTTCTTTTAAGCTTCTGTTGTTCCCTCACAGGGCCATTGGTGCTACTGGTTTCTCTCACTAAGGAGACAGTGTATCACAGCCCAGCTTATCTAATCAAATGTGACTCCGCTGCTCTATTGACAACAGCCCTACTCCTCCAGCACTTCTTGCATACTCTTCCTGCTTAGTCTGATCCCTAGAGAAAGGAGTGGTTTAGGAACAGGGACTGTCAGACTTACCTACCTTGGCTGTTTAAATATCTGGCTTTCCTCAAGGGAACTCTGAATGGGAGCCAGTCATTAGACAGAATTTAGTTGAAAAGCTAAAAGTAATTGCTACTTAGACTAGACAATCAGTTTGTCAGTATTCTCCACTATTTTTCAAGTTGGGGCCCACTTTGGCAAAAAAAAACAAACCTTCAGTGTGAGAGCCAGTGTCACTACTGCTGCACTGCCTGTCCCCACCAGTCTTTTTCTGACACTCCCTCCACCCCACTCAGTCCCCACCAGTCTTTCTCTCAACCCAGACTCACCCGTCTCCATCTCTGAAACCCCCCCCACTCTGTCCACACAAGCCTCTGTCTCTCAGTTTCCCACCCTGTCCCGACCGACCGGTCTGTGACTCGGTCAGCTCCCTCCCTACCGTCTGCTTCTATTTCTGAAACCCCCTCCCACTCTGACTCCACCAGTCTCTCGCTCTCTCCCAGTCGCCACCCTGTTCCTAGCAGTCTTTATCTTTCTCTCAACGCCATCCCCTGTCCCTGTCCCCATCCCCAGCAGTCTCTCTCTCTTTCTCAGCCTTCACATTCTGCCTCCTCCTTCCTCCTGCGGGATCCAGTGGGGGTCGCAGCTGGGTCGACAGTCAAAGGCTTTCTTCTCCTTTCCCATGCAAGGCCACTGGCCAGTGATATCGCCACTGTGCCGATGCCTCCTCATCCTCCCTTTGGCCAGTGACGAAGGCTGTTGTCTCCTCCTCCTTTCAGACTGCGTGCAACAATAAAATACTTTTGGTATGGCCTGCGTGGGCCGATGATGCCGCATCTGATTAAAAAAACAAAACAAAACAAAAAAGTGATCGGGAGCTGCAATTATCCCATATCCTGTCTCAGGCGCTCCTACCGGTTAGAAACTGTTCTATTAGACTGTTTTAGCAGGTGACTAGAATTGCTTTATGGGAGTAGAGGCTTTTGTTAAGCTGCGAAATCTTTGTTAACACTCCTTTCAATTCAATAAATTTGAGTACTAGTAGTTGTATCCGTCTTGGAGGATACCCGTTTTTGGGGTTTTTTTAAAATTTTGTTGCAGGTTGTGATGAACTTTTATTTATTTGCCTACTCCAGACAGCAAGTCCTGGAAGGCTGGACAAAAATCTCCCCTGAAGCTTACCCTAAGTGCTAATCCTTTGGTCACTGATAACATCTGCTGTCTTCCCTTTCTCCTCCAAACTGAGCACGTTGCCCATTCCCAGCAGGGGCCGCTTGGGCAGGAGATCTGAATGCCAGTCTCCAGTGCCAAATCACTTTGCACTGCAGCTGGAGCCAGAGATACCTGCTTTGTTAATCCCTATAGGCCCGATTTTTTTTAATGGCCCGTCCGTGCAAAAAACGGGTTACGAGCAGAAGAGCTGGGCCTTGGCAGAGGGGTGGTCCGGGAGGAGGGGCCGGGCTAGAGGCTCCTGGTACAATGGCCATTTGCGTTGTACCAGGAGCCTCTAGCCCTGGTATAACACATGCAATGCGTGCAACTTGTAACTGCTCCTTTGAAAAACCAAAATGTAATTAAAAAAAAAAAAAAAAGAGGTACCTAGGATAGGGAAAGGGGAAGGGAAGTTAGGGTAGGGAAGTTCCCTCCCAGTCTGCTCCTTAATTGGAATGTACTGGGAGGGAACTGGGGAAGCTGTGATTTTTGCCTATGTCTGCCCCCCCCCCTTGCGCGTGCTGCCCGCAATTTTATAACACACGTGCGCACCGGTGCGCGCATGTTATAAAATTGCGCGTCCATGTGTGCGCGCGCACATGGACGTGCGCTTTCTTTTTTAAAATCTACCCCTATGTGAAAGGGGAAACAGACTTCAACACATCATTCTTGGAGATTTGTTAACAAGTCATTGGTAGAGAAGGAGCTTAAAATATAATTTCAAAATATATGCAAGTAGGCCTGTCTGGCTGTCTGAGCTTTGCATGGTTTCTCCATTTGACTTTTACTTTAAAAAAAAACCTCTCAGTCAAAGGGATGTACCTCTTGTATATTTCCTTTTTCCCCACAGTGAGAATTCATAGCCTTTCTAGTCCTTTCAGATGTAATAATTGCATTTTCCTTGTAGGCTTTGTTGCTGTTCTTTGAATGCCTCAGACTCATTGTTACCTTTCTGGTACTGACGTGACCAGAGCTGTACTCCCCATGTCAGGGGAGGCCTTACACCCTGGGAGCGTGCTCTGCCTTTCTCTGCTGCAAGCTGGACCTGTTGATGTTTTGCAAGCTGCCCACTGACACTGTACTGTCATCAGTCGTTTGGCTGTCTGAATGCTATAGTGTTTTTCCTAGCTTGCCATGTACAGCAGTATTCTCTCCTAATTATAGGCGGGATATTTTTGTTCTCTTCAAATGCATGACTTCATGCATGTTCATAATGCATTCCATTTGCTGTATCTTTTATTTATTTAATTTTTAAAGTAATGGATGGCAAGCCAGGTTTTAAAGTGCAGCCTAAACAATTGTATTTTATTTTAATTTCGGTAAATAGATTCTTCAACTGGATGGAAGCTTACTTCCCCCCAGGAGAGCAATTCACTTTTCTTTTCTTTTAACATGTGGGGTTCCAATCCAGCAGAGCAGCACTGTAGTCTGTGCAGACACCTAAGTAAGGGGCACCGGTAGCTGCAGTGTTACTATTCCATAATGCCAAGCATTTGTGGGGAGCATAAGTACACATTTTTATTTTAAGCCACAAAAACGTTGTCTTGTGTGCCAGTTCACATAACTTCACTCAAGGGGAGTTATGTGAACTTTTTAAGCCAAGCAGAAATCAAGGGGATTTCTGCTTGGCTTAAAAAGTCACTGCTCTGGCCAGCCCCAGTTTGTGGCCTTTGCCCTGTGAGCTGCAGGGCAGCATCTCCACATGGGTAAGTTTTTGTGAATACCATGAAGGAAATGAACTTCATTTGTAAGCCCAGGTATGTTGGGCTCCATCTCAATCTTTAAAAATACCGATACTTGCATTGTGCCAAAGACAGCTGTACAGGCATCATATTAAGATGCGCTTGTAAGATCTTTTTAATCAGGCCATTGCACCCAAAACAACTGGGGACTATTTCTGTATCTTTCTGCTACATTTTCTTGGTCTCTGTATTTCTGAGTACTTGAGGACCTTCTCTCTCTCCGTATGTTGTGCAGATTAATCGTTTGCTACTGACGCTTTTATTAACGATGCTGCTCTTGTGTTTTCCTCCTTTATCATAAAGTCCTGTTTCCTGCCTGCGGTCAGTAGGATTCAGGTGCAGAGCTTGAACTCCAGGGAGGGAGGGAGTCGCTGCTGATGGCAGCTGTAGTGACTTGTACCGGTACTAAGAGTGTCACTCATCTCACAAGCGACTTCCCTACAGTCCCCACCGTCAGCAGGGGTTCTGGCTGGTGACAGCCACATATGCTGTCTGAGGCAGAGGTGGGTTATAAAAGTAGGAAAAACAGAGTATTAAGAAAATAGGCTTGCAAAGTATATAAATACTTTTTTTTTTTTAATATCTTGTTTTTGTAAAGTATCTGGTGAAAGTCTTGGAAATGAATGACAATAGCTGCCTTATAAAAATGGAAGTAAGAGTGTGCGAAGCTGGGAAAATATTCTTTATGCCATTGACAATAATAGGAGGAGCTTCTTTCTTTCTGACCTTCCGTAATGACCCTCCTTTATAGTTACATCGGCAAAGGGACCAACCTGCCAACAGTTCCCTGCAGGCACAGCAGGAGCTTTACTCAAAGTAATCTAGGAGACCATCAAGGAGACTCAAGACAGAGTTTGTTCCTTGTGTCTCGTACAGGATTGGAGATTTAAAGCAACTTGGTACAGCAGATAGTAACAAGGCATTTTCTATCCCCAAAAGGGGACGGCTAATTTCTGTTGGCTAAGTTAGAATAATTGCCCAAATACTTTGAGTTACAAGTTAGAAACACAGGACGGGGTCAACGGGTTCTACTGAATTTGTTGCTTGGAGAAACCAAGGGCCCTATTTGTACTATTGTGTGATTTTTCCAGACCTGTGGACAGGAGCATAGTTTGTAAAACATCTCTCATTCAGAAATCCATGTGATGCTGGATTTACATGATGGAGTATATCATTACATTTAAATTGTAGTGACTTTGAATAAATGCAAGAAGACTTTGCCTTTGACATGTAGGATATAAACATTTTAACTCTTTCGATTAATAAAGCAGTATTCAAGGTAAAGTCTCACTAGTGATTAGTGTACAAGGCCTTTTCCTCCTTCTGCTAATGCCTTTACTTATGCGTGCTAGCATGTGGGATTTCTGTTGCTTTATTATATTGACTAGCAACCTTCAGGTCATCTGAGATGATTAGTCCTAGATCTGTTTCCTGTTTAACTATTGCTAGTTTTTGTCATACTTGACTAAAGAATTGCTGTACTTTAGATGCCATGATTTTACACTTTTTTTGGACTGAAGCACAGCCTCCATGCCCTTGACCACTCCTCCAGTTTTTTCAAGTTCCCTTTCTTTTTTCCGCCTCTCCAGATGTGGCTACCCTGTTACATATTTTTGCATGATCTGCAAGCAAGCATATTTCCCCCCCCTGAAGTCCCTTGTGATGTCACAAATAAAAGATATTGAATAGAATTGCCTCTAGCATTGAGGCCTGGTGTACCTCATTGATCACTGTACCTTCATCAGAGTGAAATTTATTCACCATCACTCTCTGTGTTCTGTCTGTCAAAGGCACAAGAGAAACACAATCACTGCTCATGAAATCAGTGTTATACTGTATTTTTTTGTCCAGTTTCTTAAATGTGGCCTGAAACCTATACATACATTATTTTCTGAAATGTTACTTGTTTTCCTTTTATATCATACTCGAGTAGGGAACATATAAATATTTTTGCAAAAATTGTTTGATCATCAAATACATCTTTAGCCCTGAGTCTACTGCATACTGTACATCCAGAACAGTGGCAAAAAAATATCTTGTTTTTTTATTTTTCTTGTGTTGTCTAGCTCTGAAGAGGGCTGTTTGTACACCAGCAGCCAAACTTTGGAGCAAAGACACCTTGGTGTGTCACCTTGGAGAACATTTGCAAAATATGACAGATGGAAACGCTGTATAATGTGCATAAACTTTGTGCCTGTCCAGTCAGCTTTCATTACAAAGACATTTATTCATGAGCATTACAGCTGGCTCTGAATCTTTGTATTTGTTGATCAGTAAGGAAGATTGAAGAGAGAACAGCCATTTCACTTTTATAAAGCAGCCGTTCCTTCTGAAGATTCCTCTGTAATTCTTTGGGCCTTTTCATTTCTGCATGGCACTTCTGCCATCCAATTGTCATCAGACTGGCGAGAGCAGCGTGGATCTCAGCATGCTAGAAAAAGCAAAGGCCATAAAAAGAACTTGGGGGCCTTTTAATACACTTGTGAACCCTCCCTTTTCATGTTTTCTTCTAAGTGAATAAGGCAATATTTAAGGGGGAAACATTTTTTTTTTTTTTTTTTTAACAAAGTGAACAATATCCCTCTTTTACATTCTGATTTCCATTGCTTTTTCACTTCATCTTTATTAAGTTTAAATCATTTATATGAAATGAAATAACTTTCAAGATTACTTGAGCAATGTACCATAACACAGGGATGGTGTCTTTCATAGAGCTGCGTGGACGCATTCATTGGCCCGGGCACAGGGACATGGCCATTTATATAACATACACGCGAGTGTGCGCGCATGATATAAAATAGCCTGACCTCTCACATATGTGCACGCAGTTTTAAGTGGACGCACGCAAATGCGGCTTCTACCGCTTAAGTGGGGAAATTTTAAAAGCCACGCGCGCCAATGCCATTGGCCGTTTTCCCAGTTCACCAAGGTAAGGGATAGGACTTCCAAACCCCCCTGATGATTTGCCTATATTTTTTTGTTTTACTGCTTACATGCCAACCATAGCAGAATTAAAGTTACGTGGCAGGGGACCCCTATGCATGCCAGTGCATATAAGTATTTACATGCAAATTTCAAGTTTAAATTCAGGAATGCCCAGACCACGTCCATTCCTCACCCCTTTCTTTTGAATGTTTCATTTGTACACACAATAGCAAGTATACACGTATCTGTCCGGCTTTTAAAATCCGCTCGACGTGTGCCAGCCTGACATATTAGTACGCATTGGGCTTTTAAAATTTACCTTTAAGGAAATAAACATAATATAAAAACTGCAGCAAGTCAATTAAAATCCTCATTATTAAAGGAGGGAGCTAGAAAAGACAATTGCCTAACTTTTTAAAGATGTTTGTACATTGATCTATATCAGCGGTTCTCAGCCATTGTGTCGCCAAACACAGACAGGTGTGTCGCGCACTTCCTGGTCTCCCGCTGCTCTTCCCTCCCTGTCCTCACCCCAGCGAGATGCACACGATTATTCAACGGACACTGCTGCCGTTCCTGCCCCGGGCTATCAGCACATTCAGGCCCGGAGCAGAATGGCAGCAGTGTTTGTGGAAGCCGGCAACAGCAACGTGGCCTTTTCTTCTTCCCGCCCCTGTGGCCCGGAAGAGGAGGTGATGTTTAGCGGGCGCATGGGAAGAAGAGAGGGCCGTGCTGCTGCTGCCGCCGCTGCAGAAATCGTGTCCCAAGAATTCCCCCGGCCCCGCAGCGGTAAGAAGGCAGCACTCAGCTGGATGCCTGAGCTGCGATCAGTCAGCTGAGAATGTGGCTGTGACTGTTTGGGAAGTCCTTCAGTTAGCTGGCCCGGGTCTGCGGAGGTGAGGACTGTCTCAGAAAGGAGAAAGTGTGAAAACAAGCTTCAAGTAATTACAACCGTTGGTCCTGTCTAAAAGGTTTGGTTTTTTTGGTAGCTTTTAACTTATGCTGGTGTCGTTAGTGCAGTTTATGGGGGCAATTTACAAAAGTGCCCCAAACAATGCAGACTCCGCGGTTGCTTATACCTGCGAGCTTTGTACCAGTTTTCAAAGGGAACGTGCAAGCCTCCTAAGGGAAAGAGCCTGTTGCAGCTGCTTTTCTTATGCTGAAAATAATGCCTGGAGTTCTGAAACGGCAGTCAGGGCCCCGTTATTTCCTTCCCCCGACCTAACCCCCCCCCCCCCCCCCCAAGGAATGTCTATTCATGATGCAGATAAAAAGTACATGAGTTCTTGATCCCTAGCTAAAGGGGTGGGCAATTTGCAAATAAGCAATTTACACAGGGATATGTCTGTTTACCCCCCTTAAAGAGCTCTTAAAAATTGTTCCAGGCAAAAACACCAATATCAAAGCAGATTTACAAAAAAACAAATGTCACTGAAGTGACTTATTCAGCTGTGATATCCCTCCAAAATTCCAAGATGTGGGTGGAAAATACATCCGATAATAAGATAGCAAACAGCAACTTCCTGTTAGGTATGCTTGAATGTGGATTTGGATTTACATGCCTTTCCGAGTTCAAGGCAAATGGCATTTCAGGTTCGGCTGTTGGCAGGTATTTCCCCTTCTCAGAAGGCTTACAATGTAAGTCTCCTTTCTGAATCAGTCTTTCACCGCCACAGACCTGGGACAGCTAATTGATGGATTTTCCAAACAGCTGCGTGGCAGCAAATGCCCATGGCCACATTCTCAGCTGACTGCTCTGCACCACAATGATCGCAGTACAGGCAAACATTTAAATACTGCCATCTCACTGCTGCGGGGCCGGGGAAAGTCACTTCTGCTGCAGTTCCCAGCTGGTCACGACTCTGCTTTAATAGCAGCATACAGCTGCCTTGTGCTGTAGCTGCCATGTGTGCTGGGATTGGGGGTGAGTGAGTGAGACCAAGAGAGGAAGCCAGCATGTGTATGTGTGCAACAGAATGTGTGTGATTGAGATTGTATGTGCAAGTAAGAGAGAGAAAGCATGTGTGAGAGAAAGAGATTGTCAGGGAGGTGACTGGTGTGTATGAGAGAAAGATTGATCAGGGATGTCACTGATGTGTGTGTGTTACGGCTGTGGCTGCTGTGCTACCGCCTCACCACCAGGGGTCCCTCTAGTGCTGACTTTCCTGACAGGCCCAGTCCATCTCCTATGTCCACTCTATGCTCTGGGTGTGCCCTCTTAACCCTGCCTGACAGTTGCCTCGGTGCTTCGGCATCGAGCTCACCTGGGCTCCCTGCTCTAGCCTGCCTTGCGCGGCCTTCGGGCCTATCCTTGCCTTGCCTTGCCTTGCCTTGCCTTGCGCGGCCTTCGGGCCTATCCTTGCCTTGCCTTGCCTTGCGTGGCCTTCGGGCCTATCCTTGCCTTGCCTTGCCTTGCGTGGCCTTCGGGCCTATCCTTGCCTTGTCTTGCCTTGCGTGGCCTTCGGGCCTTTCCTTTCCTTGCCTTGCCTTGTGCGGCCTTTTGGCCTTCTTCCTTGATTTCTATACCTGGCCTACGGGCCTTCCGTGTGTGTGTGTGTGGCCTACGGGCCTTCTGACCTGCCTTGCCCCGCTATTGGTGTGTGGCCTACGGGCCTTCCGTGTGTGTGTGTGTGGCCTACAGGCCTTCTGACCTGCCTTGCCCCGCTATTGGTGTGTGGCCTACGGGCCTTCCGTGTGTGTGTGTGTGGCCTACGGGCCTTCTGACCTGCCTTGCCCCGCTATTGGTGTGTGGCCTACGGGCCCTCCGTGTGTGTGTGTGTGTGGCCTACGGGCCTTCTGACCTGCCCTGCCCTGCTTACTGTGCCCTGACCCAGCCTGGACCCAGACACTGCTGACTGCCGCCTGCCCTGACCCAGCCTGTACTTGACACTGCCACTTGCCGCCTGCCCTGACCCAGCCTGTACTTAGACACTGCCACTTGCCGCCTGCCCTGACCCAGCCTGAACCCAGACTCTGATTCTTGCTGCCTGCCCTGACCCAGCCTGGTACCTGACTCTGTTCGAGCTTCCTGTCTCTCTCCACCTGGAGCCACCCTGCTGGGTGGTGTGCACGACTCCTGTCCGGAGTCCAAGCGTAACAGTGTGAGAGAGAAAGAGATTGTCAGAGAGGTGACTGGTGTGTGTGAGAGAAAAAGATTGATCAGGGAGGTAACTGGTAAGGGATAAGACTTCCAAACCCCCCTGCTGATTTGAGAGAAAGAGATTGGTCAGGGAGGTGATTGCTGTGTGTGTATGTATGAGAGAAATAGATTGGTCAGGGAAGTGACTGGTGTGTGTGAGTGTGTGTGAGAGAAAAAGAGATTGGTCAGGGAGGTGACTGGTGTGCGTGGGAGAGAAAGAAAAATTGGTCAGAGAAGTGACTGTTATGTGTGAGAGAGAAAGATGACTGGTGTGTGAGAGACAGAAAGTGTGTGTGTGTATGAGACTGTGTGTGAGTATGTGAGATATACTAGTCATGGGCCCTAAGGAAGAAGAATGTGAGGACAGAGCTTCAGCAGCCCTTGCTGCTTCTGATATGTGCTATTGGCCTACAAGGGAAAGGAGTAGGAGAGTTACTGGAGAGGGTAAGTAAAGGTGGCTTTTTAAGTTTATCTTTCTTGATTGTCTGCCATTTTAATTATTGGGTATTATGTGATATGTCTGCTGTTTGAAATATTTTATTGGTGTTTAGAGAATTTTTAATAATTTTGTAAGTTTTTAAATAATTGGATGTTATCCTGTTTATCAGTTGTTTTGAAACATTTTATTATATTTATTATTCTAGTTTCAGAATTGTTATTTTATATTACTTGAGAAATGTATAAATAGAAATGCGAAAACAAAAACTGAACTGGAAACAGCAGAAGCCAGACTGAATATATGCAGTGCAACAATGGAAAAACAAAAACATTAACTTGATGGTCATTCTATTCTGTATTTGGTAAGGGTCTATCTGTGTTTTGCGTGTCTGACCCAGGTAAAAGTATTCTGTAAGCTTGTAGTTTCTGTGTAGGGATCTATAGCAGCTTGGCTTGTTCTGTTTTCCTAATAGGAGGTGTATTGGTGTTTAGGGCCTGGTTAAATATTTGTAATGTTGCCTTTTCATAGGTAGGGCTGTTACTGTTTGAGTTCCATAATGCAGGTGTAACTTTCTGCGCATTAATTTGTTTACATTATTGCAGATCCTGGGGATCTGTTAGGTGCTATATTTCTGTTTCTATTTCTTCAATTTTGCACTGAATGCAGAGTGGCTTTTTTGTGTTTCCATTCCTGCTTGTCTCCATATTTATAATTTGCGGTCTTTCTGTACTTAATTTATTTATCACGTTTTCTATACCGTCGTTAAGACAAGCCATCACAACGGTTTACAAATTATAAAATACATAGAATAAAACATACAGTAGTAATAAACAGAGGCATTTAAACTAATAATAGCTTAGGAAAATCCACTTTATTGGTAAAGGTTGAGTCTATGTGTGTGACCGAGATGAGGTATTTTACTAGCATGTAGGCATTTGGATCAATATTATTTGTTGTTTTCTCAATAGGACATGCATTGGTGGTAAATTACTGTTTTTTTCATAAGGAGGGCTATTGCGCCTGGTAGCAGAGAGTGTTTATGTTGCTGTTACTGAGATGACACCAGAAATATCTTTTTTGTATGGTAAATTGAATGGGGAATGTCCTAGTTCTGTTCTGTATCCATTGTTGGGGGGTCAGGGTGGTTCCCGTAGATACAGAGTATATGTTTACATTTAGCCCCGTGACGATCATGTGTTCAGCGTGTCACGCAGGTGAGAACCATCTGTCAGGTGTGTCCTGACAGAAAAAAGGTAGAGAACCACTGATCTATATGTCTCACTTTTCTCAGCAAATAATTTCCCGAATAAAGATAACTTATGATTTATGATGTAAAATGGTTTCCAAATGCATTGGATCTGTGAAAATAAATGTATTCTTTTGATGCATACTTACAAAGAAATCTGAGAAAAAAGGATGCCCCCTAGGGTTATTACCCTTTGTTTCATTTGTAAAAATAGTTTCCTTCAAAGTTGTGTTATTTACATCTGGGAAAATTTGCACCATTTACCACAAAAATAAGAAATCCTTATTAAAGAAAAATTCTTTCTGAAATACCAAATCTTTATCACTTTCTGCACAAAAAGATACTAACAAAGACATGCTCTTACAGGTATGTCATCAAGGGAGGCTTCTAAGCAATCAGGCAGATAACAGCTTCTTCTCTTAAAAATTCAGGCCTACCCTCTTCTGCATCACTTGTTACCCTGGCCTTGGAAATATAAAAGATTGTTGGTAATAAAGGGATGTTATCCTCTGAAAAATATAAGATTTCACAGACACGTTTTTTAAAATAATTCCTGTGCTGAATGAAGACGAGACACTAAAAATTTAGAAATCGTTACCCTCCTATTATTCTCCAAGAATTCAAGTTGTCTGTGAATAATCACACTATGCTTAATATGCTTAATTCAAATTGTGAATAATCACAATATGCTTAATAAATTATTCTCTTGGGTGGATAACCCAGATACTTTATTTTCGAGAGTATTAAAATGTAAATTTTGTTCTTCAAACTTTGGGTAAGCCCCCTCAGTGAATTTACATAACTGAACTGCAGAGTTAGTCAATGTTTTTTCCATTCTGGTAACAACTCTTCATATATCTAGCAGAGATATTTTACCCTACCCTTCCTGCTCCTCAGATAATGGACCTGAAGGGGGAACAGGAGGTGGAATAGGAATTCTCCCCATTGAAGGAACTCGATTCAAAGGAACGGAACCAGACCCTAAAGGGGGGGTGCCTTTAAGATCTCAGTCTTTGGCTCCCCCTGCCCATCCCCTCCCTGCAAAATATCATTAACCACTCACTAGGGTGACATGCACACTCCCATCTGTATCAATAATCAGAGCAGGAGGCTGAGCAGCTAGAGAACTTGCCCAAGGGCGCAAAGAGATACCAGAAACGGAATCACCTCCAAACAAGTTACATTGGGAGGTCTGAATAGTGCTCCTTACCTAGAGATGTGAAGGGGAAGAAGAAAAGGTTTTACCTTTCCTCTTTTGCCCCATATACAGCAATGAAGCAAGAAACGCTTGCAGTAAAAGTCATTACGAGGGGTGCGCCCTTTAGGTGTGCGGCAATGGCATGCTGGCAGAGAGGAAACTTTTAAGGAGACTGCAGAACTCATGTGGGAGGGCAATACTGGACCTAGCACTTACAAAAGTGGACAGTGATTCTAATGTCACAGTAGGTGGTCATTTGAGGTACCCTGATTAGTCATCAGGCACAGTGTGTTGGATATAAAAGAGAAGGCAAGAACAATCGCATAAAACTCATGATCCTGGATGTCAACAGTCTTGACTTAGATAATAAGGCATTGGCAGGTGGGAGGTAATGTAAATGGCAACAGATTTTTATTACATTTTTATGCCGTCTTGTATTTCACCTGGAGCCGTAAGGATTGTTGGATAATAAATGTCAATAAAAAATAAATAACAGCCGTTAAGGACCATCTAGTCTGCCCAATTTAACTCCTGTTGTATTGCCATAGGATTCAAGTTGATCTGTAATTTCTTTTCACTAGTAAAGGTCCTTTCTGCTTGTCCAGTGCTTTTTGGAATTCTATTACAGTTCTTCTCCACACCACCTCCAGTGTGAGGCTGTTTCCTGCACCCAGCACCCTTTCCATGAAGGAATAGTTTATAATGTTAATCCCGAGTCTGTCCCCTCTGGAACCTCATATTATGACCTCTTCAACTGAAAAGTATTAGGGAGGGTAATTTTCGAAGGGACTTCTGTGGTAGCGGTTTATCCACAGCATTGGACCACTGGAAAAATGGTGTGACTGATATGCATGTTAAATTATTGAAAACTGGTGTAACTTTGTGCAGTGTACCCCGGAATGTTTGTCACATATCTTCCGTCTGTCCCCTTCTCTAGGGTATACATCATTTGATACGCTGTAAATAACGCTACATAACTGTTCAGATAGATTGCAATCATTACTGCAATTAACCTAACGAGATCAATTACATAACTATTACAGCTGCAATTTACATACTGAATAATTGAACTAAAAATTTAAGGAGCGATTTGCATTGAAAATCACGGTATCAGATACATTCCAGAGCCTCCTGCTTCATCCCTGTTGTCTGCTTCCTCTTCCACCCTCTGCTTCTATCTCTCTCTCTGCTTTTCCCTCCAGCCTGTTGCTCTTTTGCTGTTTCCTGTTTGCCCTTTCCTTGCCCTTTGCGCGGAGCCAGCTTAAACAGTGGGTACTCCTCCCATTCGTGGCAACCATTGCTCTTCCCACTTGAACTTGCTTGGTCCCAGGCACGCCAAGTTGCCAGGCAGGAAATCTCTGGTGCCATGGTGACCTGGCGCTGGGGATTTCAGTAACCTTACTTTATAGAGCTGGTTTGATAGTGGTCAGAAACTCAGACTCAGCTATGTATATGGGAAGCATAAACAAAACTTGAATCTGTAAAGACTAGGTATGTGTCTAGAAGTCAAGATGCACACATATAGCTGAAGCTTAGGGAAAAGGCATTTGGGTAAAAGGGAGACCAAAATAGGAAGAAAGTGTCAGGATCTTGAGCCAAGGCAGTAGGGGCCGCAGGCTGGGACTCTACCAGGGAGAGACCATGCTGGCTGTAGAGATTTGGGAGAGCAGTATTATTCCTACCCTTCATGTAGTGAGAGCTTGGACATGCCCAGTGAAGTCCCCATTGGTTCTAAAGGAGACCTGCCCCTGATGTATTAACCCTGAGCCACCTGAGGTGTCTCTTCTGGTCAGTGCACATCAGTCTGTTGTCCACTATCATGTATAGTTCCTTTGGATTATTGCACCTCAAATACATGACATTGCACTTTTTGGCATTGAATCTTAGCTGCCAAACCTTCAACCATTCTTCAACTTTCCTTAGATCGCTTCTCATTCTCTCTACTCCTTCAGAATGTCCACTCTGTTGCAGAAACTTAATGTCATCTGCAAAAAGATAAACCTTGCCTTCTAACTGCTCTGCAATATCATTCACAAAGATATGGAACAGAACAGGTCCCAGAACTAACTCTTGAGGCACTCTACTTATCACTGTTCTCTCTTCAGAGTAGGTTAAATTTACAATTACACACTGTCATTTGTCAGTCAACCATCACTTTGGGACCCACTTCCAGGCTTCCCATTTATTTATAAGCTTCCTATGCGGGACTGTATCAAAAGCTTTGCTGAAATCCAAGTAAACCATATTGAGTGCTCTTCCATGATCTAATTCTCTAGTTACCCAATCAAAAAAATTCAATCAGGTTTGTTTGAGATGACCTTCCTCTGGTAAAACCATGTTGCCTCAGATCTTGCATCTCACTGGATTGTAGATAGTTCACTATCCTTTCTTTCAGCAGAATATCCATTAATTTTTCCATATCTGAGTTAAGACTAAGTGGCCTCTTTGCTACTACTTTTGTAAAGTGGGATGGCAACTAGTCTTCTCCAATCTTGTGGCAACACTCTCCTCTCCAAGAATCTATTGAACTGGTCCTTCAGTGGACCCACCAATGCATCTCTTTTAGTTCCCTTAGTATTCTGGGATGTATCTCAACCACCCCCCCATGGCTTTGCCCACTCAGTTTTTCTAGTTCTACCCATTCTCCTCTGTAAATGTGGTGGTCTCTGTCCCACACTCATCTGTACTGTTGTCAACCAACAATGGTCCTTCTCTATGGTCTTCTTTAATGAACATTGAACTGAAGTATTTAATATTTCTGCTTTTACCTTATCTTTCTCCATCTATTGCTTTTTGTCCCCTTTCAGCCTTGCAATACCACCATTGCATTTCCTCTTTTCTGTGATTATATCTGAAAAAATGTTTTGTCACCTCACTTTTGAACCCTGAATTATTGTGCCTGAGCCTGAGATTGCTACTTAGGGTGTGTGATATTGCCTCATAACTGCCTAAATCCTGAGCAGCCCAAAACTAAAGATCCAACAGCTCAAGAACCACAAAGCTCTGCCTCTAGCTTTGTTCATCTCCGGCTGCAGAAAGCAGCTGAAAAGAATGAGAGGGTGCAACTGAAGCTTTTATTCCTGCTTGAATGGAGGGAGAAAATTAAAGTTAGTAAGTACTCAGCTGAGCTAGATGTTTGTTTCACAGATTTATTTTATTAATGTGGAGTTAGTGTGAGTCCATTCATAGCTGCAACTCTCTTCTTAAGAGTGTGCCACACCCTTTAATTCATTTGCCTTGGAATCCAGCGTTAGTCCACTTCCAGCTTTTGCTTCAGGAGAGAGACTTTGCTGCCTGAATAACTTGGCCTCATAAGGAGTCTTTTGTGTCTTTCATGAAAATTATTACAAAGGCTACATTGGGGAACAGCATCAACAGACTTAGCTCTTGCTGTAGCAGATCCAGGCGTTACAAATTTATTATGAAGGGATAACCCAGACGTTGCAACAGAAGTGTTAGCAGCTAGAGGTCGTAAAAACTCACTATGAACAGAAGTGTCAGCAGCTCTAGAGGCTGTGGTGAGAAGGAATTATCCAATTCCTTGCCTTCAGAGTGGTTTGAAGGAAGCTACCGGGGGTGCTACCGAATACACCAGAATACTTTAATGAAGCAACCTAAAAAATGTACTGGATAGTAATCTAGTTCACCTGGGATGCCTTAAAATGGCCCACCACCCTGATGGACTAGGACATAACCTGTGACCAATTTATTTGAGAATAGAAAAAAAATGTTCTTTGACCCACATCAGAAACACAATGCAGGAAGGAGACATGCTGAGAGCTTGTGCAAGTAGTAGGCTCTGTCCTCTTTTATATAGCCCATTTCTGTCAGCTACAAGCATATGTTGGATGGATTGGTGAACCTTTGTGGCACCAATTTCACTTCAGATTAAGGGAGGAGGTCAAAGATGAGTTGGTTGTAATAGAGCCACCCGTGTCTCTAGATGATTTAATAAACAACAGTATTTGTCCTGATATGCCAATTGAAAGTGAAGAAGTAGTCTGGGGTGGTCACGCCCCCCCCCCCCCCCCCCCCAATTCGGAATTTCTCATCTGCAGCCTAAGAGTAAAACACTCCCAAGCTTATGCAAATAGGCTCTTTTCCCTCCTGGGAGCCATGCTTAGAGGGTAAGGCTTGACGACCTCCATGTCTGTGGTATGGAGGTCTTGGGAACTTCATGACCCACTGCCCTTGCTGTAAAGTTGCACCTTGAAACATCATGTCACCCTGAGCAGAGGGATAATGGCGTGGAAGAAAAAGCAAGAAGGATTGCCTATACAGTGCATGCTGAAGTGACTAGGGCATGACAGCTAGACCACATTAGAAGGTCTGAAGTTATGAAACAGATCCGTCGAACCTGCATCACTGAGATGGGTGAAATGTTGAAGCTTATTATGCCTGCCATATCTCAGTTAGATGAGGCTGATAGGTGCATCCAAAGGGATCTAGAATATTTATTTATTTATTTATTTTGTGTTTTTCTATACCGGCATTCGCGAAAGGTTTTACATCATGCCGGTTTACAATTAACAAAGGGGGTGTACGAAGAATAAACAATAACAAAACAGGTGCTTAACGAAGAACATTTCAGTTTCAATAAATATTGCAGTTACAATAAAACAGGGAAATACACAACTGGGAGCAGTGAAAAGTCGATAGGAAATTAACAGAAGGAACAAATTTACAAATTTATGGTATTTACTAAGTAATTGAATATAACCATGATGATGTTTATCATGTTAAGGTAAGGTCAGATGTTCTTTGGTCAGTATCTCAGGGTTTACAAGAAGGATTACTTGTGGATCCTGAGGGGACTGCAGGGGATTATAGCATGCTAATAGAACCCCCCCCCCCCAGGGGCTCTTTTTGTTGGGGTACTTTTCTCAGAAGAAAGAGAAGAAAATTTCACTGGCAGTGGGCAGCCATATTTATGGCACACAGTGATGAGCAGTCTAACTCTTTTGGAGGACCAAGAAATAGTTGTGAGTCCAGCCCAAAGGGATCAAGTGCAAGAGGAAATGAAAATGCAGAGTAAGAAGACCCTGAAGTATAGAATCTCTTGGAAACCCTACAGACCAAGACCTGATGGAGTCCAATGAGGGTAACTTGGAATTCACAGACAAGAGATCCAAGTTGACTGTTGGAGCAGGATTTTCTCTGTGTTAAGCCAAATGTTGACTATGGCATAAGGTCAGCGGGACTGCCATTGAGACCATCAGTGGCACTGGTCTCTAGATAGAAGGCCCCTGGTTTTGGTTTTAACTGGAGTTTTAAACTGATATCTGTGACTAACATATTTTTTTGTAGAAAATTCTGATTTGGCAATGTAAATCTTGTATTATTCCTAAAAGGATGTCTTGGACCCAATGTGGGGGTCCACGAAGTCACTCTTAGGAAGTGAGGAATACTATCAGGACCAGTCTTAAGCCAGTAGCAGTAGGGCCAGCGGGCTGATACTGTACCAGGGAGAGCCATACTAGCTGTAGAGATCTGGAAGAACAGTATAATCCCTACTTCTCAAGTATTGAGGGCTTAGACACACTCAATAAAGCCCCCACTTGGTCCAAAGAGAGACCCGCCCTGATAGCACACCTTTTATTAAACCTGAGCGGCAGAGAGTCTTTGATTGCACAATGAAACCATGAGTCTCTGAACATGCTCTGTAAGTAACATAGTAATGATGGCAGATAAAGACCAAAAGGTCCACCTAGTCTGCCCAACAATTTGCTTTTGGTAGTAATTGCCGTTCTGAGCAGGTTACGCCCAGGCGTTCTGTTAAGGGTAGCAACTGCTGTTCGGTGCAGGTACCCTCAGTGGAAAGGTTACACCATCCCTTTCTTCAAGCCTTTAGGGATCTGCAGTGTTTGTCCCATGCTTTTTTTGTATTTTATATTTGTATTTATTTAAAATTTATTAATCACCTAACAAATGAAGGCCTAAGCGATTTACAATAAAAAACATACATAATCAAAATTAATAAATAGTAACAATAAAAAACATAAAATAGACAATAATTTCAGAAGAACAAAAAACAAACAAACCATAAAATCAACAAAAAGCCTGCTGCAATAAAAAGCCTTTCAGAAGGAGTCTGAGTTTTTTACATCATCTCGTCTTCACCACCCCCTCTGTGAGGGCATTCCAGTGTTGCTTTGAATCTTGTTTGAGCTGTTGTGAACCTAAAACTTTGTTTGCCTTGTAAGGAACTTATCCTTTATCTTCTGTGTTCTCCTAAACCAGAATCTTGTTAGGTTTGCCACATGCTCCCTTGATTAAAGCCCTGTTCTGAACCCTGAATTACTGTGCCTGACACTGAGATTGTTACCTAGGGGATATGATATTGCCCCATGAGTGCCTATGTAACGGTCAGTCTCTGATAGAAAAAGAGCTGAGAAATAAGCAATGTTCTGTTTTGACGACTCTGCAATACTGCTGCTCCTAATAAAACCACCCCTCAAAAAAGGCTGTTTATCCTTTTTTGTTTTCTTAAAGAAATATGGTCCCAAGAGAATATGTTGGTTTTGACACTTATGCATATATGTCAGTATCTAAGCCATGTGTGATGATTTATTCCAAATTAAGAGTTTAGACTATGAAATCTCGGCAATCTTTCTTTTAAATTTCTCTGCCTTAGAAAGTACTTTCTCAGCTAGAATGCTGTTTATTTCATTCTAATTCTTACTCTTCTATGAAAGATTTAAAGTCCATAGCCACAGAATCTTCGGGGAGCAATATATTTTGCATAAGTAGCTTGAAATTGGATAGAATTTAATAAGGTGCAGACTAGAGGTCCTTCAGATGGGATAGTATGTCACAGTTAAATAGATCTAATAGCATCTATTGGGAGAGGGAGCAGGAAAATGTGTTGCTACACGCAACCTTTCTCATTCAGTTACTGAAAGTGAAGTCTTAGAGTCACTTCATTATTTTCAATTGGGCAGGAGAGTTTTCAAAACTCTTTTATCTGGGTTAGTACACACAATTAAACTCTGGAATTTGTTGCCAGAGGATGTGGTTAGTGCATTTAGTATAGCTGTGTTTAAAAAAGGTTTGGATAAGTTCTTGGAGGAGAAGTCCATTACCTGCTATTAAACAAGTTGACTTAGAAATAGACACTGCTAGCATCAGTAGCATGGGATATACTTAGTGTTTGTTTGGGTACTTGCCAGGTTCTTGTAGCCTGGATTGGCTACTGTTGGAAACAGGATGCTGGGCTTGATGGACCCTTGGTCTGACCCAGTATGGCAATTTCTTACGTTCTTATAAAAGGGCTTTTTAAAAAAAATTGCTCAGTCTCCATGCAGTGAAAAGTAAACACTGTGGAAGAACTCAAAATAAACAACAAGGCAGATTGGAAGTAGCTCTTAATGCCATTAGGGAATTACCAGATAGGCCAAGTATAATGGACTTTGGTCTCACTCAACCTTCAGCTGTTACAGACTTAAAAACAAACAAAAAATGCATTATTTATTTATTTATTTATTTATTTATTTATTTATTTAGTGATTTTTTTATATACCGCGGCACGTATAGATATACATCACCTCGGTTTACAGTAAACAAATTAGCAACAGGCTTTACATACAACAGGTTTTACAGGATGTAAACAAATGACAGCAACAGGCTTTACATAAATAACGGATTTCAGGTGTACATAATATAATAAAATGAAGCATTAATAAAATGAAGCATGTTTAGACCATTAGGGAATGAAGTAAGCAAAACTTAATAGTAATAATAATGTAACTAGAGTTACAGCATTCTTTTGATTCTTTTGATTATAACACTTTTGATTATAACACTAAAGAAATGTCCAGAAATCTCAATCGAATTGTTAAGAATCTTAAAGCAGCACATGCCAGACTGGCTGTGCTGGAACCTCCTTTGGTGGGTGAGCCTCAAAGCTCCCAGTTTCCTGTGGCAGCTGATGGCTATAATCTGTGGCCCACTCTCTTGAGAATCTGTAGTAAGTGTGCATATAATTCTATATGGAAGAGCCCCCTTTATATATATATATATAAAAAGGTCAGGTATTTAAAATGTTATTTTTCAGTAAAATACTTTGGTACTCCGATATCTGAATCTTATTTTTACATTTCTTTTCTTTTATACTTTTCATTCTTTCTTTCCTGCTTTTTCTTCTCTTACTCCTGTCCATGCCTCGAAGGTAACGTCTTTTCCTTTCAGCGGTCTGTGTTCTCCGAGTCTTTCACACTCGCATGTCTCATTCTTCTTATCTTGTGATTGAGCGGCAATCAAATTCTGTGGCAGTTCTCATTGGTTGCACGATCGCTGGAAACGAGGGGTCCTGAGCTGTAGTGCTGTTTCATGGCGCTTATTGCCCTTGAGCAGATTTTCAAACTTCTAGGTGACCTGTGACTCCTTGAAGAGCCTTGTTGGGGAGCAATTAGCAAAACGGGGTAGAGTGCTGGATTACAGCAAGGAGGGAACAGTCCCCAAGAACAATTTACATAAAGAGAAAAAATAACCATGTAAAAAATATGATTGCCTCTTATAGTGCATAATGCTATAAAATAGCATTTATACTCTTAGGGGAGTACATTAGCATAGCCAACTTCTGAGTTGACTCTCTTTAAGTGCTGCTTTAATAGTAGTTTACTTCTTTGATCAAATTGGCTGTATGCCTGGAAAGAAGCATAACATTTTCATTATTATGACCTACAGTATGTATCTTGACAAGCTTTTAAAATACTATAATTTTAAAGACTGCTAATAGGATATTTGTTTAAATAACAAAATGTCAGGTCTCAATTTTAAAACTGAGGGGAAATTTCATTGCCTGGATTCTGAAGGTTCTGCCGCTTTTTACCTTATTGAAACCTACTAGATATTTGAATGGTTTTGTTTTATCTCCCATTTCTTGTCTTTCTTCCAGCGAGTATATTTTGAGTTCCTTAAGCCATTCTGTCCTGCATCATTTTTGTAGCCTCTCTCTGAACGACTCCTATCCTTTTGGTGTCCTTGAAGAGGTGCAGACTCCAGAACTGCTCATAGTATTTGAGGTTGGGTCTCACAAGTGGCATATAAAAGTGCGGTACTTCCTCTTTTGTCCTGTTGGTGATGCCTCTCCTCATGCACCCAAAGATACCGTTAATTTTCTTTGCTGCTTTATCATACTACTGGCAACCTTCATGTCATCTGAGATGTCCCTTTCCTATTTAGCTTGTTCTTGTCTTCCTAATTTCAAAGTGGCTAATGAGTTTTTGCACCCCAAATCATTTATTGTGTATTTATAACACACCTTTCGAGCCTAATGTATGACTTTTTTTTTTTTAATTTTCTTGCATTGAAGCACAACTTCCAGATTCTTGTTTTCATTTTTTTTACTTCTAACTTTATATGGCCTTTGTTTATGACTTCTGTCACTTCTGACTCCCCCTCCCCATCATCTCCTTTTCTTCTTTCTCTTGCTAAATCCAATCTTATTGCCTCTATTTTTCCCTTCATTCACAACCCCCTCTTCTATTTCCTTCTATCTCCATTCTTCTGTCTACAAATTTCATCTTAAGAACATAAGAACATGCCATACTGGGTCAGACCAAGGGTCCATCAAGCCCAGCATCCTGTTTCCAACAGTGGCCAATCCAGGCCATAAGAACCTGGCAAGTACCCAAAAACTAAGTCTATTTCATGTTATCGTTGCTAGTAATAGCAGTGGCTATTCTCTAAGTGAACTTAATTAATAGCAGGTAATGGACTTCTCCTCCAAGAACTTATCTAATCCTTTTTTAAACACAGCTATACTAATTGCCTTTTTCTATTGTTCCTTATTTCACAGTCTAGTGTGGGGTGGATGAAATAGCAAAATTGCTCAGCCACAACAACAACAACAACAAAAAACCAACCAGCTTAAAGAAGGAGTATTTTGGGAAATCTTTAACAGCAAAAAGAAATAGCTTTGTAACAGTGAAAAATAGGTGCAGCCCAATTACAGTTTCCTTTTGTGAGGCCCCAGTGGGTAGTTCTCACCTCCTGCCAACAGAGGGCCTTGGTGAGCCCTTAAAACTAACTGGTTAATCATTTCAGCTCTATGGCCCACATATCAGCTGGCAGTCATCTTGTTCCTGTCTGGACCTACATAATCCAGGCTTCCAGTCCGCAGGTTGCCAGACAGAGCTTGTTCCTACTTTGTCTTCGTGAATTCCTTTATGTTTCCTGATTATCCTGTGGTAATCCTTTGCTTCTTCAGCATGTGCCTTATGTTTCCAGTCTTCCTGCTTGGTCCTTTGTTGCCTCAGTCTATGCCTTTGTGTTTCCTGATTCTCCTGTTGAAGTCCTGCTGGCTGTCAGCACCCGGGGGCTCAACCCAAGGTATCCGACATAGGCAGAATATACTTGTCTGCTGTTGCTGAAACCCACTGGACTCGCCCTACCTGTGCACCATCTGCTCTTGGCTTTGGGTTCGCACTTCTGTTTGATTATGCCATTACACCTTTCAGCCTTAGAAATATAAGGTCAATAAAAAATATTAGGTAATGCCTTATATTTTTGTTGTTGTCCTTTATTTCTCCACATTCAAGTGAAAAAACACAGCAACCTCACTACTTCAGCTTTAGGAAGTAAATAGGAGAACTGGTTTACTGTGGACTAGGCAGTAGGGCTGTGGCAGAAGTTAGTTTTCTGTTGAGCAGTCCTTAGCCTTGTTCAGGAAGAGGTGTTCTTGCAGGAGGCCCTGGTTTTCTGGCTCTTTTTAATCCTGACTTCTCTATCAGATTATCCAGGGCCAGTGACTTCTAGCCATACAGCCTTCTCTTCGTAGCAGTTTCTTCTTTAGAGGAGTCAGGTTCAGAGCCTGAGTATATTTAAACTACAGCTTCTTTTGCGTACCAAGCGGGATCTGTTTCTCTCTCTATAAAAAGCAGTTCAGTTTGTGGCCATGGGGTTTGTGTGCTTGCACCAGCGTCTGCTCTACGTAGGCATTGGTGGGACATATTGGGGCGGATTTTAAGAGCCTTGCTCGTGTAAATCCGCCCGGATTTACGCGAGCAGGGCTTGCGCGCCGGTGCGCCTATTTTACATAGGCCTGCCGGCGTGCGCAGAGCCCTGGGACTCGCGTAAGCCCCGGGGTTTTCCGAGGGGGGCGTGTCGGGGGCGGGGCTGATCGGCGTGGCGTTTTCGGGGCGTGTCGGCGGCGGGCCCGGGGGCGTGGTTTCGGCCAGGGGCGGTCCAGGGGCGTGGCCGCGCCCTCCAGAACCGCCCCTGGGTTGTGTCTAGGCGCGCCAGCGGCCTGCTGGCGCGCGGGGATTTACTTCTCCCTCTGGGAGGTGTAAATCCCCTAACAAAAGTAGGGGGGGGTTTCGACAGGGCCGGGGGGGTGGGTTAGGTAGAGGAAGGGAGGGGAAGGTGAGGGGAGGGCGTTAGCGAATTCCCTCCGAGGCCGCTCCGATTTTGGAGCGGCCTCGGAGGGAACGGAGGTAGGCTGCGCGGCTCGGCGCGCGCCAGCTTCACGAAATCGGTAGCCTTGTGCGCGCCGATCCAGGATTTTAGCAGATACGTGCGGCTCCGCGCGTATCTACTAAAATCCAGGGTACTTTTGTTTGCGCCTGATGCGCCTACAAAAGTACGCGAGGGCGCCCTGTATGAAAATCTACCCCATTGTGCGCTAATTCCATGTAATGCATGCTGTTTTCATGGAGTGCATATTACGAGCTGTTAGTGTATGCGAAATGCAATTAATGCATGCAAATTGCACGTTACTGACTTAGTTTTTGGGTTCTTGCCAGGTTCTTATGGCCTGGATTGGCCACTGTTGGAAACAGGATGCTGGGCTTGATGGACCCTTGGTCTGTCCCAGTATGGCATGTTCTTATGTTCTTATGTTGCGCCTTCTGTGTCTGTCGTTGCAGCGCATAAGCAAATCATATACTGATATCCAGGTGAGGAGATGCTCAAAGGGCACTATCTTGCTTGGAATGGCCATCGTTTAGACCTCTGAAGCATGTGGATTGTCATGGGGTAAGAGGGGGAGACCAGAGAGATATGAGGAACTTGAGGCAGGGGGTGAGGTAGAACATTGGTATTGTTGAGAGGCCAAAGAGGGTAAAGAGGTGGAGGGCCATGTCAGTGGGGGAGGAGGAGGGACAACAACAGCCAGCTCATTGGCTTTTTTACTAGTTTATTTTAAACTAGTGGGTTATCAGATTCTCTTCACCATAGGGATTCAAAACGTAAATGCAAACTCACATAGAGCTTGAAGCAGAGAGAGTTTGTAGTTTCTTAGTAGGACTTAAAACAGGTCTGGGGCTTCTGTTCTAAGTATACATATGCAGCTTCAAAGTTCATGATATGTGCAAACAAATCTAGTCCGAAGTCAGAATATCCAAGTACTCCCAGAATTCACAAACAGCTCAAAGTGACAGGAAGTTCATCTGAATGCCAAGCATCATAGATCCAGTATCTGCATTCAGCAGCATGACTCGGTAGTGCTCAAGTTGATGGGAACAGCTCTTCTCTAGTCCCTGGCGGGGACCAATCTGCTTCCTCAGTGGCATGGGTCACTGCCTCTGCCATCATGGTTTGCAGAAGGCCTCCTCATTTGTCCCAGCTTCTATCAGTTCCCTCCAGAGGCTCGTATGGTAAAGCACCGACCTCCAAGCTGCCAGGGGCCCAGCCCTAAGAGAAGGAATCACCAGGGTATCCCTCGGCCTTTCCTTTTAGCATTAGCTACTCGCTTAGGCTGCTGGGTAGCAAAACCCCCTCAGTGTCTCCCTTTCTCTAGACAGAAAGCAAGGTTTTTCAAACCACCTGAGCTGCCCCTTAATTATGGGCGAGGCTTCACCCGGCAGTAGCTAGCTAGCACTTGCAGGCCAGAGGCTCAGTATGGTGTCTGAAATGAGTTGCCTATGCTAGCCTATCCTATAGCCATTGTAGCAAAACGTGCTCTCCAAAACTTGGACTGGATTGCAGAAAAGGGTTGCATTTCAAAGTAACTTGCTTTGTGTCCTGTTACTCTACCTCTCTTCTGCCTTCCTTCGCAACATTCCTGCTGCTTCTGCCCTTTCGTCCCTGTCTAAAGAGCATTTTCATCCCTTCTTCCTTCTTTCCTAACCTGTTTACATCTTTTTTTTTATTTTGCACGTTCCCTTTATAAACTCTTTTCTTTTCCTTTTTTCCTTCCACTGGACCTGATCTCCTACAGGAATGACATCCCCAGCCTGGCACTGACTCGTCTCTGATTTGTGGGAAGAGTGCAGGACCCAGTTCTCCCCCCACTGCTGTTCGTTGCTTGGTAGACTTTACTACCCGAATTGTGCAGTGCTCTTTTCCTAGGAGTGGATGATGGGGCATGATATTGGTGAAAAGTTGCCAATAGCCACTGTTGTGCAAATCTGATATTGCTTTCCAAAAATTTTGATTTGTCTCTTTTTTTTTTTTTTTGCAGTGTGATATTGTGGAAATAAATACGTTACCTTGTAATTTGATAAATCCTCTATATGGAAATCCCTACCTGTATGGGGCAGTTATCTAAGCAATTTCCACAGGTAAACTCGTGTTTCCCTGCGAACAATCAGAGACTGATTATTGCCCCGTCCCCGCTCTTTGTGGTAAAAGCCTGCATGCATTGACTCTGCGTGAACTTTTACCCACCTAAAAAATGGGTGGAGTCAGGGAAGGCAAATTGCACGTGGAGATTGTATAATCAAACCTCCGTGCAGTCATTTCTTGCCATGTACTTTGCACCTGCACCGATGTGTTGGGTGTACCGGCCTAATTTTCAAGTGGAAACTCGGCTGCCAGTTATTGAACATGATCACTTGTAAGATATCACATCCTTATCCAGGACAGGTTTTTTTGTCTTCCTCTCTTGTTCCACCTTCTTATATCACTGAATATGCAAGAACCTGCATTCAGTTCACATCCAGCATCCTCCCCTCCCCTCCCAGGTCTAACGACAGAGTCCTGCAACAATCCAGACGTGGCTGTTGCCTGAACGTCCAGCCTCCCGGGTTCCCCATGGTCTTTCTGGATGGTACCCTGCCGCCAGCAATCTGGTTTGACACAAGGCATGCGAAGCCTGCCAGACAGACCCGGCTGCTTGAGCACCTCTGTTTCTGCAAGGACCATTAGCTATTACTGTGCTTGCAGCCTGCCTGTTAATTCTGTCTGGTTTCATTTTGAAGTGATTTCGGGGCATTGATAAAGGTTTTCTGTAAGGTTTTTCTACATGTGATATACACTTTCTGAGCTGATAGTCTGCTTCTAAAGACATTAGCTCACCATGGGGAACCGCAGTACTGTATCTGTGCCTCTCCTCACAGATGACTTTAATTATTACCCTTTCTCTGTAGTTAAGTATTTCCAAGCAATCTTTTGCATCTGTGTTCTTTTTCATTGTCCCTTTTCAAATCAGATTTTTTCAAATAGGTTCATGAAGATAGGTTTGCCTAGTAACACGTTTTTTTTTCCTGTTAGATTTGTCATGAAAGGAATACAAACCTTTTTAGGTTTTTTGCTTGAAGCCAAAGAGAAAAGGCTAAGCTTTATTAAAACAAGTAATTTATTAAACACAGAAATGAACATTTCTCAGGTAAGAGGGAGCTGACACTTTCTGTTAAGTCTCTGGTTTGTCTGGATGGTAAGGAGGAACTCCTGGCAGATATCACTGAACCACATGCAGGATTTAGGCCAGCGGTGTGCAAATCTGATTCTTAGAGGCTGCAAGCAAACCTGATTTCCAGAATATCCACCATGTATATTCATAAGTTACATGGGCTCACCGGATGGGCTGTATGGCCTTTGTTTCTATATCCTACAAGCAGTCAAGCTTCTCCATGATCCTGTATACCTGGGCAGACTGGATGGGTGTTTGCTTGCTGTCTAGGTTGCTATGTATGTACTAATATAAAGGCCAGTCAAAAGTGACAGGGAAAAATAGGCATTTACACATACAGTTGCTCCCCTAATATCCTCCTGGTTTCCCAAGTGTCCCTTTTCTCAGCGCACATTTTTCACAGTGGGTAAAAGTACGTATGCTGTTATACGTTTACTTGCACAGAGGCTGGATAATGTTCAGAAACTCATTATATATGCGTAAACACATGCTTTCCTGCATAAAATGTGTTGAAAATGACTGTGTTTGTGTGCCCCATGAAACAATTCTAATTGTATTTTGTGTTCAGTTAATGTAGATAAGGGACAATTTTTCCCTAAGGAAACAAAATCAATTATTAAATCTCTTGAAAAGGCAGGTGCAAATATGGCTTTTGAAGTATAACACATAGGGGTCCGCTGTCCGGCCAGCGAAGTTACCTCAATAAACTTGCTAACTTTGTCAGAATATTCAGCAGCGTGGTGGCACCACTAAAATATACCGAAGTATATTAACGCTACCAGATAACTTTATCTGACTAACTTTAGAACTACGCTATGGCATGAGCAGAGTTATCTAGATAAGTTATCAGGCTAACTCTGAATATCGAAGTTAACAGGATAACTTATCCAGCTAAAATGACAATTGACACATTATAGACTAACCAATTGTATACCGAGAGGTGTTGGTGTATTTTATTTATTTATATCTTCAACTTATATACCACCCCTTCATAAACTGTTTTAGAAACAGTTTGCATATTAATTGCCCTTAAAATAAGACTGGGCTGTGGCCCATAAAGATTGCATGCAAATGGCTTTGTATAGCCAGTTCTGTTTTCAGTCTCATGACACTAAATTTGTAAACCAGTTTGCTCAGTAGTTTAGTCTGATGGTAATGTGTATATTTGATGGCACTTGTGCCAAGTAGACTGTACCTCCCAGATTAATGATTTCAGAACAAAGCTGCTGTTAATATTGCACTTAAGTTGTCACGTTGGGAAATTGCTAGAACTGGTGTAGAACTGATTTTGTCATGCATTTTTGTTAACGCAGTCTCTTTCCAAAAGGTAACTTTGCGTATACATGTTTGTTCTCTCTCTCTCTCGTTCTCTCATAGCTTTGCAGCTTGCTGCAGAGCCATAAAAATACATTTATTCATTTTAGACTTGTAGTTCTTGAGGCATACTTTTCATATTTATATTTATAGCAAGTAAAAGGAGAAATATTCAGATCACAGTTAAATAAGTGATACTTATGAAAATATTTTCTTTGGAGCATTCTAATGAAGCCATTTCTATTTTAGTTGACAGGTTGAGACTGTAATTTCTGCAACAAAATAACTAAAACAAATCTAAGAATATCATCAGATTTGTGAACAGGTTCTTGGTCTGTTCAATATTGAGATGGAACTCAGGTTCCTAGAAACACAGATCTATGTCCTAAATATGACTTGTGGCTGAGTACAGTTTAGCTTGAGTAGTAGTCTCTGTTTAGGAGAAACTTAGACTAGAGTTATTCTCTTTCTCACCCCCTTCGTTCCCAGGGAAAGCATCGCCTGACAGTTCTGTTTCTTAAGCTGGGCCGCTTGAAAGAGACTAGAAATTGGGTTTTTTCAATCACGGGCCTACATTGTGGAATTTGTTGCCCGAATCTTTATGATCTCAAGAAGATCTGGAGTATTTCACAAACAGTTAAAGACTCTTCTTTTTAAGAAGCTTTTACTACTCTTATTGTAAATTGATCTTAAGTAATGGTTTGTCTTTTATTTAGGTTGTAAATGTTGAATTTTATGTGATTTACCATATGATATGTTTTAGTATGTTTTGTATACCACTTAGCTCAGATTGTTCTGTTATAGGCAGCAAGTAAATACAAGTAGAGATATGTATGGGTGTGAGCAGGCTACATACTGTAGTATATTCTGTTTAGCTGCCGTTGTTATTGCACATCCATGAATGCTAATTATCTCATTGAAATTGAAAATAAGAGTAAAATTTGTGGCAAATTCCATTTCTTTTTGAACTTAATCAGAAAGCTTGGATTAACAGTTGTTTTTTCATAGCAAATGGTTCTTGGACTTGAATAATCATTCAAAGACTGTTCTGTTTGTTTTGTGACTAGAGCTCTTTAATTATTGCAGTACTGGTTGAGTCTGAGGGAGCTTTCTGATGAGCTGAGAACATTCCCTGGTCATGTGTCTTATTATTTATTTGACTACATAGTGTAGGCCAAATGTTGACAGATTCCTTTAAGCCATACACCCAGGAACAAAAAAAGACAACCATTGATCAAAACAACAGTTGAAGCTCCATCAAAGTTCTTTCAGCAGCCCTCCTGGAAATCCAGTTTCCTGAGAAAATAAGAGGAACAGCTAGTACTCCTTTTACTTTTCTTCAAATAGTTTCATGGTATTCTATTGCTTGACAGGTTTGGAACACCTGAGCGCCTGCTGGAAGCATCTGAGTTTGCTCAGATTTAAACTTGTACTGAGCTGTCCTTAAGTGCTGATTTATCAGGCACTTACCCCTAGAGAAAGCTGGGATTTGTAGTTTTCCATCAAGGATTGTATGTGTTGAACATGGGAGCCTAGACAGGATCACAGACCTTAGGTATAGAAGGTCTTTGAAGTTGCAGTTGCCAGAGATACAGTCCACTGTCTTCGGTGTGGGGACTCGGAAACCTTGTTGTTGGGTTTATATGCAGGGTTAAAAACCTCCTTTGGTGGTAGTTCAGTTGAAATTAATCAATGTCTTAATTACATATTGTTTTAAATGCAGTGTTACTGATATGGAAGGTTTAGACCCATGTACTGTCTGGTACTATGTGGTTTTAATATGGTTAAGACTACTCCAGATGGTATCGCCTTTTATGTCTGCTTTCATGTTTGTTTTATTGTATTTGTCATTTGTCTGCTTGGCCTTATTTATTATTTATATTAGATTTATGATATATATGGTGTCTCATATGTATGTGGTGTTTTTCTCCGTTCTACATTATACCTCGCTTAGGCATCAAGCGAGAAATACATACAGTGAAATAAACATAACATTTTAGGAAATTTTGTTTTTCCCATTAGTTTAAATGCTCTTACAAAATTACCCAAGTTCTTCCATTTTTTAAAAACCAAATCAAACCAGTATAACTACAAAATAACAAATTGAATTCTTTTTAAGGTGAATAATAATGTAGGTTGTGGTGTAGCAAAGTTGAATACACACATCTTTAGTGCTGAAGGCACTTGCTGAATGCCTGTTATGTGTGTTTGTATGTATGTATATGATTGTACATCCTCTCCTGCCATCTCCCACACAGTCCCAATTGTGTTAACTTTCTTGAACAGCTTCATACATGGAAAGAGAAAGCACTGCGAGGAAAAATAGTAACCCTCTCTCTTTGTCTGAAATGTGCAGGTCATACTTTTAGATTAGTGTTGGTAAGTATGCTTTCTGTTACAAGATGGACATCCTAGGACAGTGAATGTATTTGGAAGCTCCAATTATGCAGATTCTCTAATAAAAAATTTCGAGAACTATTTTATTTACTACGTTTCTTATCTGCCAGGTCAACAATAAGCTCATAGAGGCTTATAAATGTAAACAGAAAATATATAAAACAAATTAAACATATCCTTCAGTGCAGAACGAAGACATCACATACCATAACCTAATCCAGTTTAAAACATGATAAAACCTCTAGGGGAAATACTGACACACCTTCCTTATTTACCCCTGCTTCCAAGCTCTATGCCATCCTATGTATGTTCCACTAACCCATTAATTACCTGTCTTCAAATGCTTGATTACAAAGAAATGCTTTGGCTTTCTGAAAAAGTAACACATCAAAGGAAGGGAATTCTACAAATCTGGTCCCATATAAGAAAAGGATCTGTCACGAGTTGCCATCACGAGTATCTCCTTTGGGGTTGACACACAGTTGATCTCAACTGGTGAGTTGGTTTCTAGGAAAACAAAAACTATTGCAAATAAACTGCCATCTTTCCCCTGAGAATTAAAAAAAACTTAACATCAACCCTTTAAATTTAAGCTGCCAGCTAATCGGCAGCCAGCGCAGTTTCCTGAGAATTAGAGAAGGATGCTCAGAATATCCTAACAGTCTGCAAAGCCCTGGTAGATGAAGTAGGCAAACCCAAATATACCAAGTTAAAAGTAATCCAAACTAGATAGAACCATAGATTGCATAACAGATCTAAAATTTTCCTGAGATTGTTTTATGAATCTTCTTTTTTTGTGTATTTTTTTTTATCATTTTTGCCTGTGTTATCTTTGATTGTTCATTGCTTTAGGACCACTTGGTTTAAAGTGGGTTATGAAATACAACAAAATAAATGGTTTCAGCCTACAAACTAATCATAACAAAGAAGGCTGCTCAGGACACAGCCCTAACCAGTGCCTTCAGCCAAATACCCAAATTGTTTACTTCCTGTGAACCTGGAAGTGCTACATCCCTCAGCCTAATGGACTCAACCACCACAAGTTTTGCAACCTGCTTAATCACTATCACCTCCATTTTCTTCCAGTTCAATGCAAAATTGTTACAATACAACCAATTGCCTATAGCAAATAAACAGCTGGACATGGACTGGAAGGTCTATGACTCATTCAGATCAAACAAGAGAAACAATTGAATATCCACTATCGGACAAAGATAAATATTAAACAGTACTTGGGAGAGGAGTCCTGAGGTAATTCTGATTTAAAATGTCTCCATTCTGAGTTCTCATTTCCTACTTCTGCTTGAAATACCCAGTCATTTAGAAAAGATTCAAAGCAATGCAGTACTTCAGTTCCCAGTCCCAATTCTCTCAAGCTCCCCATCAAAACTGAATGATTTAAAGTATCAAACACTGCTGAGATATCAAATAACAGTGGCAGAACTAATTCCCCTATCACCCATGTCCATCTCCCAACAAATACTGTCTCTCACCGAGTCCAATAATGTCTCTGTGCTATGGTTTTTCTGGAAAGGATCAAGAATCTTATTCTTGTCCAAAAAATGTTGACATTGGTCCATTCCTGTCTGATCAATCTGTTTCCCCATGTACGGGAGATTGGATGTAGCTGTCAGGGTGAGTGCTATCCCAAGAAAGTTTTTTTCAACACTGGACGTATAATACGCCTCATTAGGGGGCCTGGACAAATAACTTCCTTCCAGGAGGAATTAATTGATGTCAGAAAAGATAAACCACAATCTTGTGGACCTAATCAACCAAGGAACATAAGAACAGGACAGGGATCTGCAGCATAGAAAGTAGATTTTATCCTAGTCAGTAATTTAACCACCCATATCTGATTTAACCTTCTGAAAGGGCTCCTGTGAAGAAACACTTGTGGTCCTCACACCTATTATTTTCTCATTATGGCCTGTAACTTTGTCCTTCAAAGATGCTCAGATGGTATCGATTTTTTTTTTCTACAAAGTAATTAACTGTAGTAGTATAGTCTATCTTGATATTCTTGTCTACCCTTCCTGTGCTTAAAATGAAATCTTCATAAACCCACACAGCTCACACGGTGTGTTCAGCGAATTTTCAGCCCTAGAGGTGATTTGTTTACAATAGAATAGAAACTTGATTATCATTAAAGATAACGTTCTTATGAATATATGTTTTTATTTGCCTTGAGCTTGCCATTCTTTGAACTTCTTTGTAACAGTAAGGTCTGTGATTGCACCAGATTTTCTTTCTGACTCTTGGTTGGGTTCAGCTGGCCAAGTTTATTATTACTTGAGCTGCAGCTCATCACCCCTTTTCCCAGTACAGAGTATCTTATTGACAAACTACTAGGGATTAGGGGCAAAGTTCTGTTGGTGGCATTTTGGAAAATGGCGTTGCTCGGGCCCAGAGCCTAGGGGCACTCCAAGCTGCTTCTAGAAACCAGGGATTTTATTTTTAGGTAAGAAGTGGGTCCAGGTGTGGGGAGATGCGGGGCCACCCCCAGACCACCAGGATATATTTCCTATTAAGGGGAAGAGTGTGGCACCACTAGAAACCAGGGATTATGCTGTATATTGGGGATGAGGGGCTGCTAGTGAGGGCAGCGTTTGGATACAAGGAGCTCTTTGGTTGGGGCAGGGCAATTATGGAGAAAGGGGAGGAGTTTAGGAAGGGGGCAGGGAGATGCCATATGACTCTAAAATGGGGGTTTTTTTTGTTTACACTTCTGGGCCACCTTGACAGGCAGTGGGGCTGGGCAAGGGTCTCACGAAAGCCCTGGGGGGATTTTGGAGCATTGCAGGAGGGGAATTTTTAGACCTTGGGGCCCTTTAACAAGCATCCTGGGAATATCGGGATGCACAATATGATCTCGATGTTCCAGGGATGAAATAACTAATCTCCTTTAAATGCGATAAAATAATGTGACTGTTCATTTTTAAGCAGAGCTGAAGCCAAATGGTGCAAGTTTCCTATCTGAGAGAACCTTGACATTTACCATTCAAGTCTTTCCCAATACATTTCTGCTCCGAATCTGGCCAAACGACAATATTTCTCTGGCAGGATAAAAACATCAGGAAATAAAACCACGGCGCTATATTCCATAGTAAAAGGTCTAACTGATTCGTCACCTAAATCCACTACATTCCCCTCTCCAAATCCAGGTGTGAGTCTTTTTGAATCTTTTGCAGATATTTTCTCATCCAAGACTATAATCTTCTGAACAATGTTACATGTCTCTGACTAAATTAAACGCTCAGACTTTATATCCCTTCCAGAGCTCTCTGACTTACTTCTTAACAGTGCCTCAGAGTTCCTTCTGCACACTAACTCGATTATTTCAAACATGCGAAAGAGCTCTCTCGATAGTGGGTCCCTTCCTTTGGAATTCTCTTTCACAACAACTTCACAGCTAAAAAGATTCCAAAGATTTTAAGAAAGCATTTAAAATTCATTTATTTATAATTGCTTTTCTCTGCATCCCTTCTGACAGTACTACACCTCTTTAAGCAGCTCTACTGCCTCCTACATGTTAAGCTCTCAAATCTAGTATTGACTGTCTTGGCTCTGTTTTGATTCTGTTGTTTATTCTTTTTATGATTTGTCTGATTTTTATGTGTTATATTATGTTTGTTTTTATGTTCCCTGCCTCAAACTTTGTAGAGTACAGGCTACAAGTAATTTTAAATAAATGTTAGCATTTTATTACCTATGCCAGTGGTTCCCAAACCTGTCCTGGAGGACTACCAGCCATTTTGGGTTTTCAGGATATCCACAATGAATATGCATGAGACTAAATTTGCATGCACAACCTCCATAACATGCAAATTCATTGCGGATATCCTGAAAACTTGTCTGGCTGGGGGTCCCCCAGGACAGGTTTGGCATAGGTAATAAAATGCTAACATTTATTTATTTATTTACAATTACTTGTGATTTATTTATTTTAAATTACTTGGGAACCTCAGGCCTATGCCTTAGTTGCTTTGCATGCCTCAGGCAATTTTATGCATGCAAACACATGCAAAATAGCTAATTTAAATAGGGTGTGTGTATTTATAGAAAACCCAAAAAAGATATAGTGGCAATATGGGTATAACACATGATAAATGGCATTTATTGTACGTTATACCCTTATTGCAGCTTAGTAAATCCACCTGCTTTCAGACATTTAGTTTATTTGCTATCTATTGTGTATGCACTTGCAGGATATTAAGAAAATACTGTAATATCTGCAATGGCTTAGACTTTGTCTACATTCTTAAATTGGTAGTTCACTGGCAATTTGCACTGATGAGGTACCAGTTTGCTTTCCTGACCTTTTAACTTTAGCTGAAATTATATTACCTCTTTTTCTGAAGAACATTTCATGTGAAAGAGAGCATTTATTGCCTTAAACCACAAATGAAGCAGCCTTTTAAAGACAATGTGAGAAGCAGTTGAACGTGCAAAGGAAAATGTCTTTATAGACAAATGTATAGAACAAGTTTATTGCCTTAGCAACGCTGAGGCAAAATTGTGAGAGTTAAAAACATTGGATTTGTGCAAATAAGCTAAAATGCTTTAAAAAAAAAAAAAAGAAGCCTTATGGGTGGGTAAACTACGAATATAGGAACAGAATATTTGCTTATTGCTAGATGGGAACATACTACCTTTTTTGTAACCAAGTACATAGTCTTGTGTTGATTGATTCTGCATGGACAATGGAAACCCAAGCATCAGTAGTATCCAAAACTGCTTTTTCAACTTGAGAAGGATTCAGTAGTTTGCCCCATTTTTTGGGGGAAAAAAACCTACATTGGCTATTGGCATTCATGCCCTTTTCAAAATCTTTACATAAATGAAAATAGACTATTGCAATTCCCTATTGCTAGGTCTGCCCTCATCCTATTCCAAACCATTACAGATGGTTCAAAACTCAGCAGCCCGATTACTAACAGGCGCAAGAAAGAGAGACCACATATCTCCCATTCTGAAAGAGCTACATTGGCTACCCGTACACTTCCGTATCATGTACAAAGCCATATGCATCATCTTCAAAACTATTCATCAGCACATCTCCCTCGATCTACAAATCCCCCTCCAAGTATACAACTCGACAAGACCGACCAGAGATGTTCACAGAGGCGCCCTCAAAGTTCCCCCTGCGAAAATGACCAGACACATCACCTTAAGAGATCGTGCCACCTCCACAGCTGGCCCTTCCCTGTGGAATTCCATTCCTACAGACCTCAGACTGGAACCCTGCCTCTTAACTTTTAGGAAAAGACTTAAGACTTGGTTATTCAAGCAAGCTTTCCAAGACACAATCTAATAACACAATTCAAGGACACATTCCAAGGACTCCACAAAACTCTCAACCACTAATCATGCCTTTTGTACATAGCATTTAATTTATTTATACCGTTTAACCGTTTATTCTTTCCTATCTCTTCCTTCTTCTCCAAGTTCTGCTACCCTTGTTATTTGTAACTGCTCCTTCGGTCACCACAGTTCGAATTGATGTATTTAATGCACTCCCGTTCCATGTAAACCAGCAAGATATGTTTTCATGATTGCCGGTATATAAAACCTTAAATAAATAAAAAAAATAAAATAAATGACACCTAGTGCAAGATGTGGCCAGCACCTGCTTGCAGAAACTACATTTCAAGATCACATTTCTCCAGTTCTAAGTGAATTGCACTGGCATCCAATTGAATTTCATTTTCAGTGAAGGTTTTGACACTGTCTTTTAAGGAACTATACAATTTCGGTACATCTTATTAAAAAAGGGTTATCCCCTGTTTCTTTTATTCTTAATGCTCTGTGGGCAAAAGCATTTCTTACTAACTTCATCTTTATCTTTGTTGAGAAAAGAACATTCATTGCCCTGTTTAATACCATCTCTGTGGATTTTTGTTTCAAGTGCTGCCCATGCTGCAGAGAGCTATTTGTGTTTTAGTAAATTGGACAAATTGTGGCTTCTTAACTTGACTTGTTTTGTTTATCCCAGTATATTTATAATTTTTAGACTGAGTTTTGTTTGTTTCTGCATCTTGTGTTCATTTAATTTTGCTTAAGGATTACTATTTATTGGTGTAGTTATTGTTTATTTTAATTTTATGTTTTTATTTGTGTATCAAGATTATTTTGCTTTGTGATTTTTATTGTACATTTTATATCATTTACTGTATTTTTTATATATTGCCTGAATGTTTTATTCTGTACTCCACCTTGAGCTTTTCTAGGAAAGATGAATAAAAATTAAATTTGATTTAATCTGTAGAAATCAGTTCTCAGTTATTCAGAATATAGCATTCCTCTTTCAGTTGCTTAATAAGGCCTTTACTCTATATGGAAAGAATGTAATAAATGTATATATAACACCATGCACTATATTGCTACTAAAGTACAATTATTTATTTTCCAATTTTCGCATTTCTTCCTGTATTTTTCCTGGTTATTCAAATCAATTCCAGATTTCCAGGAAATGTACCTCCCTAGCTGTTGCACAACGAGTTTCTAGCATCCTCCTCCGCTTTGGGTCTTAAGCAGTTTGAGATGCGGCATGCGCAGCTGCTGGAAGAATGTTTGCACAGCTGCACACTTTAGAGAAAAGAAGGCCCGGGGGTGAAGTTTAAGAACTTGTGTATGCATCTGGCTAGAATGGAAGAGGACCAAAGAGGGAAGACAATCAAACTTCCTTGGTCAAGGATCGATACTTTTCTGATATTCAAGCTTGTATGGCTGACAGTTGGGATATGGCCTTAGCTACAGCAGTGAAGAGGGGAACAGCCAGGGGGACTGGGTGAGCCGTCCGGTCCATATATGCCATGATCCCATTACATTACAGTGAAAATGTCTTAAAATGTATACATTCAACTATATTTTTGCTTGAAGGATTGTGAAGAAATTTGATGCATAAAATTAAAATTAAGATCAATTTTACAAAAATGAGCAGGCAGAAAATGCTTGTGTACGCTGGATTACAGGCTATGAAAATCAAAATATATTGTTGAGACTGTTAAAGAACTGGAGAACTATGGGGGAGAGAAAGATGCAGGAAGGGGGAGGGCTGTAGGGCGGTTAGATACCGAGGAAGGGGGTGTAAGAGGCGAGGCAGATGCTGCATAAGGGGAGGCAGGGGGCAAATGGAGAAGAGAGAAATGCAAAGTTGGCGGAGGAGAGGGGTTAGAATAGGAAAAGCATAGGGATGAGGGATGATGCGGAGCTGGAGGAATAGGAGGAGGAGGAGGCGGCAGAAGGATTAAAAGGGAAGGAGGGAGGAAAATAGAGGAGAGAGGTAGGTGAGAGCTGAAAGGTGTAAGAAGGGGAGGAGTAGCCTAGTGGTTAGAGCAGTGGATTATGATCCAGGAGACCATCGTTCAAGTCCACTGTTGTTCCTTGTGACCTTGGGCAAGTCACTTTACCCTCCATTGCCTCAGGTACAAAGTTAGATTGTAAGCCCTCTGGGGACAGGGAAATACCAACAGTACCTGAATGTATCCACTTTGAAGCACTGAAAAAAGTGTGAAAAGTGGAATAAAAATAAAAAAAGCTATGGGAAGTGAGAGGAAATGCCAGGGAAGTGAGATGACATGGAGGCTGTAAGATGAAGAAGAAAGGAGAAGAAAGATGGAGCTTGGGTCCCTGGTGGCAGCAGTGGTAGAAGTAAAAAACTGATCTGACCATTTTTTCATTACCCCTGCTGAAACATATGCATTTGGTAAGCATATTTAGTGCTACTGTAAGAATCTTCTCAAGCTATTTTACTGATTTTAAGAAGCGGGAGAAATATATACCGAGTATTTTGATGTTTAAGAGCAAACAGTTTTAAATACACGTGCATCAAAATTCACATTTCCCCAAGCCAATCGTTCCCTCCTAAAGTTTCATTTTTCCCCTCTTTGCATCTGTAGCTACAGCCCATCACATTATTCCTTCTGTGCTGGCACCATGGGAAACTTCAGAACTTGCAGGCTGGCATATCCCGCTGCTAATTTTGTGAGATCAACAACCAGCTATGCCAGCTTGTCAGTTTTGAAGATGCTTGCAGTGCCAGCACAGGGTCTGCTGCAGGATGGGCTCCCACTGCATAGTTAATGCAGAGGAGCAGGCAAACAGGAAGGGGGAGTGGGTGCTGGAAAAGAGGGGGCAAGTGGTAACAGGGGGACTGAAAGCTATGGAAATGGTGGCAAGTGGTGAGGGAGTGGATGCTGGGGAAGGGAGGGTAAGGACAGAAGGAGAATAGATGCTGGAGATGAGGGGGAGACTGGCAGGGGATGTGGATGCTGGGGACTGGGCACAAGTTGTGGGGTTGGGGGGGGGGGTTAGGGCAAGATGCTGGGGAAGGGCGAGGAAGAAGCAGGGACAGGCAGAGGGCAGATGGTGGGGAAGTAGAGTGGGGAGAAGCAGGGGGCAGATAATGAAGGAGGAGAAACAGGGGGAAGGGAGGAAGTAGGGGAATAGAGGCTACAGAAGAGAGAAATGAAGGACTGGTGAAGGCAAGGGGTAAAAATAAGAAACGAGATATATTGAAGATGTGGAAGAGGAGCAATAAAAGACAAAGGAATGGAAGGGTAGGAGAGAGAACAATGAAGAGAAGGGATAGCTGAGAGCTGAAAGACAAGAGAAAAGCCTGGGAAGAGAAAGAAGAGACATGGAAGCTGAGATGAGAGAGAGAGATTGAGGGAGAAGGACGGAGCTCGGTCCCTGGTGGTGGCAGTGGTATGTAGCAATACTACGATAGAAACATTTTGCAGGAGAGGGGGTACAAACGGTGCACCCCCAGCCTTTGCTCAGTTGCAAACGATAAATGCCCAAAAGTACACCTGCATGCACCCTAGAAAAAATTAACAATAGAGGAGACCATGGCCCAGGCCCACTCCCACTCCCAGGCCCTTTAACCAGCCTTCCACCCCTGTGCTTACTCCTGCCCTCTGTATGTGTCCTCAGCCTGCTTAATTTCTGTCACATTACTGGCCTCCACCATCTTCCACCCTCTCCTCAGGTTTTCCCGGATCCTCCCTCTCTCCGTTTATCGGCAGTAATGACTTGTCTGTGGATTTACGCAAAACACTGCTCATTACCTAAGTTTTTCACATTTTTAAAGGGATTTGCATGTTTTATATCTTTTTAAAATGGGGCAGTTACTGACTGTTTCTTGTAGGACGGGACAGGAACGGAGTAGGCATTGTTTTATGAAAACTTGACCTCCTTTTTCTTGATCATTAGATTGTAATCTGCCCTGATCTTGCTCCAAGTATCCAGTGCAGGAGACAAATGCTTTTAGACTTAAGACAGGATGTGTTGACATCAGGGTGTTCGTTTCATCTGAAATTTCCCTGCCAGTGCTGGGTGAGCAATGAAGATGTCTGCATGTTTTGTTTTGTTTTTCTTTAAACAGAGCCCTTGTCTCTTGAGAGAGAGAATTTTTTTTTTTTTTAATCAAAAATCTTATTTGTCTTGAGACTCGAGAGAATTTTCAGAGGCAATCACCTGCAGAAAGCCCAGTTTTATGTGTGGAAGTGGCTGTTAGAAAATTGCCCTGGCTGGTATGCGTGTAAAAAAAAAATATGCACGTAGGGGTAGGATGGGGATTTTTCACACAGGTGTAACTTTGTGCGTGTATGGTGGTGGTGGTTGCGTTCTGCGCACACTCGTGAATTTTCAGAATGGTTTGCTGCGCGTAACTCTGCTTTGACGGTTCCGGAAGAAGTCTGGGGGTATTTTCGGACGTCAGTCAATGCGGGCGGTTTGAGGATTTCTTCATGACGAGCACCCATTACACCCTGTATTTAACACTAGATTCTGCTACTTGCTTTGACCTCCCTTCCGATTTATTGGCTCATTCAGGAAGAAGTATACATTTTGGGGTGTTCTCTGTTTCTCTTTTCGTCGGCAATGTAAAGGTTTTAGGTTCAGCTTAATTTTTGTCCTCTGAGATGGTAGTATCTTGCATGTAATTTTGAAATATTGATAAAAAAAAAATTGGGACCACTGAGGATCAAGAGACACTTAGCTGGAAGCAAATTACTATGCAAGGCAGTTGTATTTATAAATGATTGCATTTGCACTTTTGGAGTTTGACAGTTGCTAGGTGCAGTTTTCTACTTCAGAAACACACAAGCCAATTAATAAATGAGCTGTCTGCTTGGAAAGGCTCCATAGGTGTCCTGTTTTGCAGTAATTAGGGCTGTCTAATATCCAGCGCCTGATTTGGAGTGGATCAGTTCCCTTAATGACAGTAGTTATGAAGTAATAATTTTAAGGCAGCAAGACTGAAAAGTTCAAGAAACTTTGTAATGTTAACAGGATAGTCCTCCATAATTTAGAGCCTTGGAAGGATTTATGAGAATTGTATTCCAGTTTGGAGCCAGTGGAAAAAATTATTCTCAATTTATCAATGTAAATATCTCATTGTTTTAATGGAAAATACCAGTGCAAAGCTTTGAATGCCTTCCATAATGAAGAGAACGGGATAAATGTTTGGCCACTTTCCAAAGCTCATTTCAGTCCATAAATCCCTCAGAGAGAGAGAGAGAGTGAGAGAAAAGGAGATAGGGTCAAACTCTAGATCTGCATGGTGCAGAGAAGTGTCCGCTGGCGAGAACCTGACCTTGTGTTGACAAATTCTTTTGGTCTTTGATGACTACAAAAGAAGCAGCCAATTTGTATCAGACCTACAATCCTCTGTCTTCACTCTCTCTCCCCTGTAATCAAGCTAGGTAGAGAGAACATGGTACAAATCTACTCTTCTTCCAGCTTTCATCACTCCAAATTACATTAATTCTTCACTGGTGGTAACTGTGCTGTTCGTAGGTATGACTGTGCTTGTTAAACTGCCCCCCCCCCGAAAAACCCCAACTCACCCCCACAAATCTCACCCAGAGTTCATAATGCCCCCTCTTACAGTGGTGTAAAAAGTTAAAAAAAATCATTGGACCTCCACAGAGGTGCTCTGTCGCTCTCTCCCCCCTCCTGAAATGTGATTTGTGATAAATCCTGTTTCGGCAGCTATCACAGGCATGCTGCTCAGAAAAAAGCTGTAGCTAGTTCCGGCGTTAAATCCCGCGATAGCGTGCGTTATGGTATCGCATGCAAAGTTAAACAGCCCTCATTTCCATTTACTCTGCCCAAACTCCTCCCACTTGAGAAAAAGTTTCAAATTTGCATAGGCATTTCGCGATGCGATGTTTATCGCAAGCTTTATGGTGTTACGGTCCTAACGCGTGCGATAACGCCCTAACACGATTTGATGCGTGATCCTGTAAGATTGGCAATATCTGTTGTACCCGAATTGTAACTTGTCTTGTGCTAGGCTTGGAGAGGGAGGTAAGTAATTAAATAAAATCCAATTCAAATCCTAATAGGCAATCCTAAAATCCTTTTAAAATTGCAGCTTTCCTTTTTAAAAGCACTCTCCCCCCCCCCCCCCCCCCTTGCTTTTTTCCCTTCAGTGGAAAGGTGATAAAAGACCACCAGCATTCTTTAGATCCTGTTCCTATATGAAGTTTCCACATTCCCATGTTGTGTGCTGGCTGGCATGGGTTTTGTGGAAGGAGCTGTCCGCATAGCATTACGAGGAAGATTTCTACAGGTGCTATGACTAAAGGCTAAGGTTTGCCCTGGTTGCAATTGGAACTCAAGGACTACTACTAAACTTTGGCCACAGAATGACCACTAGTTCCGAGCGGACCTACAGAGACAGTTCTGCCAATTTATGGGCTTTACATTCATTGAAGCTTGTGATAAATCGGTCCCAAAACCTCTTTTTGTGAAAACAGTCCTGGTCTGTCTGCAGCTCGTTTACATCTGTGCTCACTTCACAGCTGTTGTTACTTCACACTTACAAAATGAATCCTGTTATATGTTTCTAAATCTAAGCTGCGCGTTTGCGATTTTCTCACAAATGTAGCACTCCAAGTCCCGGAGCTATAGCAGTATTTAAAAAAAAACCAAACGTGCTTGACGTCTGTGATTAAAAACAGCAACAGTCTTCAAAATAGGTCCACCAGGTTGGGCCTCTGCTTAGTTGCTGTAGGTTGTAAACTTTCTGGCTTAGAATATCCTCTAGACTCTGAGTGCTGTGATAATACTTTGGTGGTTTAGAATGCAAAGAAACCCTCATCCTACAAAAATTAATATATTGGAAAAATATTGTCTTGCTCTGTCTCCATATTCAAGGGGAGCAACAGTCTTCCAGGGAGTTTTCAGAAGCTGTATTAAACTGAATCAAATAAAGACCAGCCTTTTTTTTTTCCCCCCAATTCTTTGAGGTGTCTAGGTGGTAATCCCAGGGCACAGTGCACTTTTGTGCTCATTTAAAGGGGAAAAGCGCACAGTGCATAATTTTTCCCAGCAGTCTGAGTGCTTTGAAAAGAAGTGTTCTCATCTCCCAGGCAACAATTAAAACCGGGGACCAGGTCTTGACTGGGCTTCCCTTGAGAGCCGAAAGCCCAAGGCTGTGCTTGGCACGGCTCTCTCTCTCTCTCTCTCTCTCTCTCTCTGCAGAGGTGGCCTGTTCCCATGGTCTGTTGGTTTTTGTCTTTTTGTGCAGAGCTTGACTTTTGAATGGAACTTTTGTCTCTTGCCTGTGCAGGCCTCTCCTTTCACTAAATATTCATCGCTCATTCAGAATAGCAGTTCAGAATGACCTTGGCATTGTCCAAGAGCGATGTACAACTTTTTAAATACATTCACCCCTCCCTCCCCCCAATGCAAAAACACCCCACTGAAAATCTCCACCTGTCATTCAGCTCCTCATATTTTCTGTATTGAATATATCCCTTGTACTGCATATTGGGTTTCGTGTTAATAATGCATAGAGGTTCATTTTCATCTCCTTTTGATACTTCCATCTTTCATTTTTGCTTTTTTAAGTACCGGAATAATTTTATGGCTGTGCATTCTTGCAGACTTGCATGGCCAACACACTGGTTTTTCATTAAAAGACTTAAGGGGGCCTGTGCAATGCTCACAAAATGAAGAGTTGGGAAACTCCATCATTTTAAATCCAGAATGGCTTCCCTGCTCCCATAGAATGCTTAATTATAGCTAGAGTCAACCCTGATTTTCCTTTTAAACCAAAAAAATTTTCTTTCTGTAAAGTTGGTTTGGACTGTGAGATGAGGTGTTGCTGCCACCTGGTGGCTTGCCAACACTTTGCTGGTAAAATCCTGCTATCAAATGGAGGTGATTTTAGTTTAGTTTGCCACCAACTTGCGGCATTGCCCCTGATGTTTCAGTGCTCCGATTTTAGTACTGTGAAGCCTGAGTTGCTAACTGTTCCTCTTTAAAAGAAGACATCCCTTTGATTTTGGTCAAATAATATTATTTTACGGTCTTCCTTCTAAACGTTCTGTACTGCAGTGCTTTATCAAGCAGAGCACGACACCTCCTACTCACTTCCTTTCATTTTAAGCATCTCTTAGCTTCTGAATGTTGGCGTACATGGTAAAAAAATCTGGAGCCATTTTCAGTATAATCTAGAACTTTTCCCCATTGAAAGCACATCATCTGTTGGGGAAAAATCATGTTGCTTATCACAACAGAATAGTATTGAGGAAAAACACAAAATATAGTGTCTAACAAACTCATTCGTAAATAATTTAGCCCAGTAGTATGTCTTAGTGGTTAACCATCTTCTTCTAAAACTTCCACCCTGCTTTCTTCCCCCCCAACCCCTCACACCCTCTCCTAAAGATGAGAACCTACCAAACCCATCCCACCAAAAGTATTTATTGTTCAGAATAAAATCTACAAGAAAATAATCTGCTTGTTTTGTCTGACAACAAACATCTCTGTATTGGCGTCTACCATATTGCAACGGGAAGAAAACTCTACAGACTAGATGGGCCTTAAGGTCTTTCTCTTCCATTCTAGCCTGTTAATTCTGCACCATACGAAGAGCAGAAAACATATATGCCAGTTGTCTGAAGAAAAGATATTTGTTTATGGACAAACCATCTTTTCTCTTAGGTCAAACAGGATGGTAGTCCTTACACATGGATGACATCATCGGATGGATCCCGGCATGGAAAACTTATGTCAAAGTTTCTAGAACTTTGACTGGCCCTTTGGGTGTGCCTAGCATGCCCTATATCACGCGTCCATGCGGGCTCCCTCTTCAGTCTCTTCTTCCGTGGAGTTTTTGCATTGTGGTTTCTGAGCTTGGGTTTCTTTTGATTTTCAAAAGTATCTGGAAAGCTTTCCACCGATATTTTCAGGGTTTTTTCTTGCATCCGGGTCCTTCTGGATCCTCTGGATCCTAGTCAGGTTTTTCAGTGGTTCAGTAAATTTCTTTTTAATCCGTCCCCCGTGGCAGTGGTGCCTCGGTGCCTGCCTGCATTGACTGTCCACCACCTCTTTTGTCATTTTTCACCCCTTTAGTTCATCTTGTCATGACCTCATCGGGTTTTTGTTGGTGCCTTCAGTGCCCAAGGACCATGTCTATCACAGACCCGCACGATATATGCATCCTCTGCCTGGGGGCATCGCATGATGTCCGGGGGTGCTGCCTGGGTGACTAAATGACCTCGAAGGGACATTGCGCTTGCCTCGATAAGATGGAGAAGTTCTTTGGGGCGAGAAAGTCCGAGCCATCAGCATTGGTGGGATCGACGCCGAAGGACTGAGGAGCTGCACTGATGGACACCGAGCCATCGGCGTTGGCAGGGCCATCCGCTTTGTCGATGCTGCCGGTGGATTAGGGGAGCTGGATACCGGCCTCTGTTAGTTTCATTCAGGTCGATGACATCGGGTTCATTGTCTTCAACCTCAGTACCGGGAAAAGACCGTGCTGAGCACCAAGGAAAGCTGAGTAAGCATCAGAACCTTCCATGCACAGTGCCAGGCTTGGGTCAGCGCCGGCGCTTGCCGTGTTGTCCCTGAAGCAACTCCATGGTGAGGTGTGTCTGTCCTCCATCAATGCTGGGGATCCGCGATGGTCTCCACTGGTCCTGGTGTCAGTCGCCGATCCACCTCAGGGCTCTGAGGAAGACCTGGCCACCCCTCCTGCCTCCCAATCTGTTTTAGCTTCAGTGACTTTTGAGGAGCTCAGAGTCCAGATGGTGGTTGATTGGGTGCTGTGGGGCATCGAGCCTGTGGCAGTGATGGCACCAGTGCCCATGCTTTCCCTGTTGGAACCACTACTGGAGCGTTTCGATGTGCTCATCGGGGTATTACTGACCAAGCTGGTGCTGGTTCCTTGGGGGGCATCAATGTCCGGCGGGTAACTGATGTTCCCTCAGCTCGATGCGGTGGTCAAGGAAGCTCTGGCGAGGCCAGTGCTGACACCGCAGTCTGCAACCCTCCTTCTAGCTTTGCCGGGACCGGCACCAGGGCCACTTGAGCCTAGACTCCTGGACAAAGGCCTAGGACCCAGGGCCCCATCCCCTGTGGATTACAGTGAGGATGAGGCCTCATATGACCCCTGGGAGGAGGAAGCTGCAGAATCCTACTGAGAGGACTCAGAGGCTCTCCCCCAGAGCAGTCTCCTCTGGAGGAATGAAAGTGGTCTCCGCTTGAGGACCTGACCTTCGCAGGTTTTGTGAGGGCGATGGTGGAGGCCATCCCATTTCAGTTGATGATGGAGGAGGATGCCAGGCACAAGATGCTGGAAATCCTCCAGTTTGTGGAGGCTCCTAAAAAGATTGTGGTGGTCCTGGTACATGAGATCTTTAAGGAGTTGCTGTTGAGGATTTGGAAACACCCCCTCACAGTTCCTCTGGTGAATAGGAAGGTGGACGGGGTTTACCTCATCCAACAGGCCACCGGATTCGAAAAGCGTAGGTTGGCACACCAATCGGTAGCGGTCTAATCCGCTCTCAAGAAGGCCAAGCACTCTTGGACCAATGCTTACTCCCCTGGGGAAAGATCACAGGGTGTTGGACACTCTTGGGGGGAAGGTGTTTCAGGGGCCAACGCTCATAGCCTGCATTGCCTCCTACTAGTTGTATATGAACCAATACTCTCGCAACCTCTGGAAGCAAGTGTAAGAGGCGGCCGAGCGGCTGCCTCAACAGCCGCAAGACACCTTTCTGTCGCTGGTGCATCAGGGCCTGGAGTGCGTAAAACACGAGGTGCATTCCACCTATGATGTTTTTGAGATGGCAGCGAGAGTCTCTGCAGCAGGAATCGGTGCCCGCAGAATGGCATGGCTGCGGGCCTCGGATCTCCGACCCGAGGTATAGGAACGACTTGCTGACCTGCCATGCACAGGAGAGAATCTCTTTGGAGACAAGGTGAGGGACATGGTGGCCCAGTTACGGGACCACCAGGAGACCTTCCAGCATCTCTCCGCCAGCACTTTGGACCCGTATTCCTCAGACAGGAGTTCTGTGAGGCAGGGTCAGAGGAGGTCTTTCTACCGCCAGAGGAAGTTCTATCCTCTGGCCCCTCATTCCTGTTCACAGAAGATGAGCTACCACAGCCGTCCCAGGCAGCAGCGAGCTCCCAAGCCCCAACCGGTGCCCCAGCCAAATCCTGGGACAGGGTTTTGACTGGATCTACGGTTCTTCGCGAATCGATGGCCCAGTGTAACCTCAGACTAGTGGGTTCTGTTCATTATCCATCAGGGATATTGACTGAACCAATTGGTGTCCCGCCAAATTCCCTTCTGTGCCCATTTTGGGGCACGTCTTTGCCCTCTTAACTGCCAGAGTGGTCAAACCTGTCCCACCAAGGCAAAGGGGGCAGGGATTCTACTCACTGTACTTCCTGATTCCAAAGAGAACAGTGGGACTCCATCCCATCCTAGACTTAAGGGCCTTGAACAAATTTCTAAAAAAATAAAAGTTCAAGATGGTTTCCCTGGGCACCTTGATTCTTTTCCTGCAAAAACAGGACTGGAGATCACGTGATGCGGTGAGCGAGGAAAGACGTGGAGGACGGAGCTCCGGGTGCCCCAGTCTCATGTTTTTTGAACCGCGGATTTAATTCTCGCCTATTCCATTTTTGCGCTACACTGGCACGCGGGGTACATGTCCATCACCACCTACATGCAAAGATCTTCCCCGGGGATGCCGTTAAAAACCGGGAAAAAGGACAAAGAAAAGCCGAAAGCGAGTGAGCCCAAGATGGCGGCGTCACCGGGGCCGCGTCCCAGTGGGGATATCTCCCAGGCTACGACGGATCAGATCAAGATCATTCTCATGGAAGCTCTGGATTTAAAGCTAGCTGCGATTTCGGCACAAATATCAGAAGTGCACTCGACGCTGGCGGACATCAACCCGAGATTTGAACGGGTGGAAGGGAGAGTCAGCCTCCTGGAGGATGACAACCTGGCTCTTACCTCGAAGCTGCACGCGTTGGAAAAGCAAGTTACCAGCCAAGCCTCTAAACTAGATGACCTCGAAAACAGGGCAAGAAGGTCGAACATAAGGATTTTGGGTCTGCCTGAGACTTTAATTGAAAGGAACTTGGGCTCCTTCCTGGAGTCGTGGCTCCCGGAGGCACTGCACATACCCGAGCTGGCTCCTGAATTTAAGATCGAAAGGGCCCACCGCTTAGGCCAGCGGAAGGAGGGAGATGTCAGGCCGAGGCTCGTGATAGCAAAAATACTAAATTTTGCACATAAGCAAGTAATTCTCCAGGCGTTCCGGAAAACTCCAGATCTATCTTATGATTCTAAAACGATCAGAATTTTCCAGGACTATTCTGCTCAAGTGTCGGGACAAAGAAGAAGCTTCTCACCTTATTGTTCGCAGCTCTTTGATAAACAGGTGAAATTCTCCCTTCAATTCCCTGCCCGCTTGAAAATCTGGCATGGCAATCAAACGGTGTTCTGTGAAACTCCCGCGGAAGCGCAGACATTCATAACTACGCACTTGCATTGATCCTCAACAGCCAGGCGGCCATTTTGGAATTTTCGTGTTTTGATGGCCCTGTAAGGCTGGCTTCGGTGGCAGGAGATGGAGAACAGACAGGGACGGACCGCGATGGCCACGAAGCACGGACTACCAGATGGCAAGTGGTACCGCCTGGGATAGCTACGTAACATACCCGCTACAGCCCGGACGGGCTCGTGCGGTTGCAGTCTTTTCACCCTGTCGGTACATATTGTTGATAGCTGTTTTACTTTGTTTCAACATGGGGACGCCTTGGATGTGCACTCCGTTTGGGTCTACGATGCGACTGGTGTTAGGGTCGCCGGAGAAACCTTCACTGGAAGCGGGAGGGGGACCTGTATGTTTCGGACACTGGGCGACCTGCGGACCGGGTGAACGTTCTCGTTAGCATCCGGGGATCTGATCCGCGCTTTGGAACCCTGGCGGACCTGGCACTGCGCACGATTCCGGGGAGGACTAAGTGACTTTGGTGTGACACGGCAGAGCCCAGGGCTCTATTTGGCTGCCTGGTTTTCCCCATAATATCTTTCTCGGGAGCCGCCGGGTCCCTTTCCATGGCATGGATGGCGGATTGTTGGACCTGGGACTGTGGCACCTGACCGCATCAATACGTGATCTCCGATCCCCTTAGGGGGACCTTATGATGAGTTGGACTATATGGTTGTGGGTTATGTTTAGACCATTAATGGTTATTTCTGTTTACGGGGGGTTGGGGGTGTTGGAGGGGGGGAGGGGGGGGGGCGGGGGTAGGTAGGGGATGGGGAGGGGGTGGGGTGTGAGTGGAAGCATGGAAGCTATTGCAGGTGTGAATGGTTCATTTGCTTATCAATGAGTATGGGTTTTGCTGAAACTGACCCTGCAGTTCACATGGTGTTTGGGACCCATCAGGGGCACTACAGGGGTTCACCAAAGTTAGTCACTTTAGGGAGTATGGGCCCTTCTGTCGCCCTCAAGTTCGAGCCTCACCAGTGCCCCAGTCATAGCATAGATGGCTGATCGTATCAGGGTCATGTCCTGGAATGTTAACGGTCTGGGATCCCCAGTTAAAAGATATAAAGTTTTACAGCAACTCAAAAAACACAATCCTACCATAGCATGCATACAGGAATCTCATCTTTCTGCAAAAGAAAGTGGCAAACTGCAGCGTAACTGGGTGGGTTCCTGCCATTTCTCGCCTGCCCAAGGGAAGAAGGGGGGCGTGGCCATACTAATACACAAAGATGTCTCTTTTCAGCTATCTAATTCAGTGTCCGACCCTGAAGGTCGGTTCATACTAGTGTCTGGTACCCTGCAAGGAACATTGGTCACGATTTGCTGTTTGTATGCCCCAAATACATACTCTCATGATTTCTTCACTTATGTCCTCTCTCAATTAGTGGAACATGCTAAGGGTTATGTTCTGGTTGCTGGTGATTTTAATATTGCCGCGGATCCCACCCTTGATAAGTCCCCCGCGGGTCCGCCCTCTCCAAGTTACTCCTGTAAAGGTGTTCCCTTTCTCTGTTCGGAGTTTTCTCTCATAGATTCTTGGCGTACTCTTCATCCGACTGAGAAGGACTACACCCATGTGTCTAGGGCGCACGCATCTATGTCCCGCATTGACTACATATTGGTTCCTACCAGGGGTTTCCATAGTCTTCAGAATGCGGTAATAGGGCCACAGGTCCTATCGGATCATGCGTTGATCTGGGTAGACTTGCAATTTCAAGCTAGGGACCCGGGGGAGAAATTCTGGCGGTTCCCCAGTTTCTTAAGGGACGATAAAGCGTTTAAGGCCTTTTTATGTCAAAAGTGGGAAGAATTTGCCAAACATAATAAACAACATGAAGGGGAACCGCAACTATATTGGGAGGCGGCTAAGGCTGTCCTCCGGGGGGAAGTAATTTCCTTTGTGGCATCACGGCAGCGAAAGTTGAATGCCAATGTATTACGTTTAGAGGACCAATTGGAAGCTATTAAAAAAGAAATGACGAGGGGACAAACTATGGAGCTCCGGCGGACGTACTTTAGTGTCTTGAGCGAGCTTAATACATTGCTTCACCAACGGGCGCAGAGAGTTTTTCAGGCGGGAGAAAGGGATTTTTTTCGCTTTGGGAATAAAGCGGGAAAGCATTTAGCGAACTTAGTTCGCTCATATAGAGGGAAGACGTTTATCCCGGTCATGAAAGCCACTACTGGGCGTCAGGTCTCCTCTAAAAAAGACATATGCGAGGTCTTTCGACACTTTTACGAAGACCTATACAAAGCGGAGGTGTCTGGGGAGGGGCAGGAAGAGGAGAGGTTTTTCCAAGGTTTAAAGCTTCCATCTCTATCCCCCGCACAGTTGGATTTTCTTAATCGGCCCTTGCTAGACTTGGAAGTTTTGAGTGCTATCACAGTGAGTAAACCTGCGAAGGCTCCAGGCCCAGATGGGTTTTCCTTTGATTTTTATAGGATGCTCCGTTTCCACCTCTCTGCGCCTTTGACTAAGTTTTATAATTCGGCCATAGAGTTGAATAAATTGCCCAGCCACTTTAACACAGCCTATATTACTGTCCTGCCAAAACCGGGCAAGGATCCGTTACTACCGGGATCATATCGACCCATCTCTTTACTCAACTGTGACTTAAAAATTTTGGCAAAAATACTGGCAGATAGGATGGGGCACCTTTTACCCCAGCTTATTTCAGATTCCCAAGTGGGATTTGTTAAAAATAGGCCGGCTTGTGGCCATATTATCCGGCTCTTGTCGGCTATGTCTTCAACCCTCTTGCTGGAACTGCCGGCTCTGGCTATAGGGTTTGATTCAGAAAAAGCCTTTGACAGGGTGGCCTGGCCCTATATGTTCTCTGTACTCCAACGGTATGGGATCCAGGGCAATTTCCTGACCTATTTAACTTTATTATACTCGCACCCCCTCTCTTACATCGTGGCCAATGGAACCAAATCAGGGGCGGTTCATATTGGTCGGGGGGTGCGGCAGGGATGCCCCTTGTCCCCTCTACTGTATATTTTAGCTATTGATCCATTGTTGAGGAAAATACTCTCTATGCCAGAGATAACGGGTTTTGGGATGGGAGAACATATGTTTAAGGTTGCTGCATTCGCGGACGATGTACTCATCTTCCTCACCAACCCTGGCACCTCTTTGGGGCCCCTTTTACAGATACAAACGGCATATGGGAGCTTTGCAGGGTTAAAAATTAATCGTGATAAATCGGAGGCTTTAGATGTGGGAGGGAGGGTACGCCCGACTTGGAAGGGCCCATTTCCGCTTAAGTGGGTGGATAAGGCTATGACCTACTTAGGTGTTAAAATACCTGTAGTTTTACCCGACTTTTATAAGGTCAATATTGAACCGCTGCTTCGGGCCACTACTCAGCTTTTGACTAAGTGGCAGGGCTTACCCATTTCTATGACAGGCAGGATACAACTGGTGAAAATGATGATTCTACCCAAATGGCTGTACGTGATGCAAATGGCCCCGCTATGGCTTACAGTTACGGACCTGACTCACATTAATAGAGTACTCAGGAAATTTATCTGGCAAGGAAAAAAAGCCCGTATTGCACTCAACATTTTGATGCAATCTGGTGATAGGGGAGGTCTAAATTGCCCCAATTTCCGTTTATATAATCTAGCTTGCCTATTAAGGCACATCCGGGACATTATGGGGGAGACGTCTTATTATACGCCACTCTCAACGTTGGGGCGGTGGTGGGCCTACCCTTCTCTCAATCCCCTTTTACAAATGTCAAAGGACAGATTGCGTACAGAGGTCAGGATCCAACCCTTTTTGGGGGCATGTCGCAAGGCTTGGGCCTATCTTTGTAATAAGGTTGGCCTCTCCAATATACTGACTCCCTGTTTATCGATCTGTGATAACCCGTTGTTCCCTCCGGCTGGGGCCTTCTCGACATTCCATAGGTGGAAGAGCAAGGGATTAGTATGGGTGCATCAATGCTATGACAGAGATACGGGCCAGATACACCAGTTTTCTAGGTTACAGGCAGCTTTCCAACTCCCGGCCCAGGACGCTTACGCCTTTACTCAGTTGTGCAGTTTTCTGTCGAAACGGAAATGGGAGGTGGGGCCTTCGGCAGCCTTCTGGGCCCTGTATGATCTAATCTTCCCCTCTATGGTGAAAAAACCTAAGATAGCACAATACAGTCAGGCCTTACCACAGCATTTTGCCCATGATGCGTTCACAGGAGTATATCAGCAATGGTCGCAGTGGGCGTCTTTTTCACTCACCAGACAGGAATTTGTTCAGTGCTTTCTCCACATTCCCCAATATTCAGACTGTGTCATATATAGGGAAACTTGTTATAAGTTCCTGAGACGAGCCTATATTGGTAAGGACAGAGCACATATAATGGGCATAGCGGATTCTCCAGCCTGCTCTAGGTGCGCTCTGTCCAAAGGCTCGATAGAGCATTATTTCTGGGATTGCCCGGTGATCCAGACTTTTTGGGGGGCTATTAGACTGACATGTAGCTCTCTGATGAGTATGACACTTCCCCCAGGTCCTATGTTGTGGCTATTCGGTGTCCTCCCTATCTCCGCCCCGGAGCTTTCAGGTGCTCACTTACAGTTTCTCTGGAAGGCCAGTCTGGTGGGGAAGCGCCTAATTTTATTACATTGGGTGACTGAGCAAGCTCCACAACATGATCATTGGTTTCGGAACCTAGTCAAATTATACACCTTGGAATATCAATGTAGCCAACGATTCTCCGATAAGAAGCAGACGGAGTTCGAGCTCACTTGGCTCCCAATGCGTACCTACCTTACTCCCACCACACTCTAATGGGTTGTGCTATCTTGCTAGATGGGGAGCATGGAGGTTTATGCTCGTTATCATGATTAGTCTCTGGCTCCGGTCTTCTAGGGGTCGGCCTACGTCCTGCTTTTTCCATTCCTGCTTTCCGCATTCCTCCATTCTCACCCAATGGGTTTGTGTTTCATCTGGATGTTTCCAAGGCCCGGTGCTTTCACTCAAGGGATGGGGGGAGGGGGGGGAGGGGGGGGGGGAGGGGATGGGAGGCAAGGAAATGGAAGGACTTGCCGCAGGGCGAGAGTTTTAGGGTGTTATGATGTTATGTTTTCCGGTTGTTAGTTTTGAAGTGTATCAGGGAGTTTCTTGAATTGTTTTCATGTTTACCTTGTTTTCTTTACACTCTGTAACCTTGCTGACACGTGAATGATCATTGGACTGTATTCCATTGTTTGCTCCCACGGGGGTTTGTTTAAAAAATTTCAATAAAAATATTGTACAAAAAAAAAAAAAAAAAAAAACAGGACTGGCTATGCACCCTCGATTTAAAGGACGCATACACTCACATCGAGATCTTTCCAGGTCACAGAAAATATCTCAGATTTCTAATGGGAAAACAGAGCTTCCAGTACAGAGTGTTGCTGTTTGGGCTAACGTCGGCCCCACGTGTCTTTGCAAAGTGCCTGGCCGTGGTGGGGGGCACATGTCCGCAAGCTAGGAGTGCATGTTTTCCCCTATCTGGACAATTGGCTGGTCAAGATCACCTCTCGGGCAGGGGTCAAAGCCCTGAATGGTCCCTGCGCTTGACCATTCAGGTGTTGGAGTCACTAGGGTTCGTTATCAACTACCCAAAGTCCCATCTCAGCCTGTCACCTCAATTGGACTTCATAGGAGCCCTGCTAGACACGGCTCAGGCAAAAGCCTTCCTGCTACGCTCCAGGGTGGTCACTTTGGCGTCTGTAACGGAGGTGATTCAAAAGAGCCAGCAGTATCAGGCACAAGTTGAGGCTGTTGGGCCACATGGCTGCAACATCCATTTTACTCCCTTTGCACACTTACATATAGATAGGATATTCAGGTCACAGTGGTGTCAGGCTACCCAGGACCTCTAGGCTTGCATCCGCATCACTCCATCAACACTGGTGGCGGGTTCTCTCAAATTTGGAGCGGGGTGTATCATTTCAAAATCCCCGTACTCAAATTGCCCTTACCATGGATGCGTCCACCCTGGGGTGGGGTGCTCATGTAGAAGGACTCTGCACCCTGGGCCTGTGGTCCGCCCAAGAAGCACAATGCCAAATCAACTTCCTGGAGCTTCGGGTGGTCAGGTACGCTCTATGGGCTTTTAGAGATCGACTGTCCAACAACATTGTCTTAATCCAAACAGACAGCCAAGTAGCAATGGTATGTCAGCAAACAGGGAGGCATAGGGTCGTACCTCCTGTGTCAGGAAGCGGTCCAGATGTGGTCATGGGCTCTGTCCCATGGGATGGTGCTCCGGGCCCTCTATCTGGCCAGAATGGAGAATGTGATAGTGAACAGACTGAGTTGAGCCTTCAGACCCCACAAGTGGTCCCTTGACCAGGGGGGTGGCGAATCGGATCTTCTGACTCTGGGGAAGCCCAGACGTGGACTTGTTCGCATCCCTTTGCAACAGGAAGGTGACTCATTTCTGCTACCTGTACAGGTCGGGTGGAAAATTAGTCTCTGATGCCTTTGCCCGCCATTGTGGCAAGGGTCTTCTGTATGCATATCCTCTGATTCTGCTAGTGGTGAAGACTCTTCTGAGGCTTCAAGAGGACTGGAGGACTCTGATCCTCATAGCCCCTCATTGACCGAGACAGGTCTGGTTTCCACTCTTTTGGGAATTGTCTCTCCAGGAACCGATCAGTCTGGGGACTTCCCCAGATCTCATCATGCAAGATCAGGGCAGGTTGCGGCATCCCAGGTCCTGTTGCTCTCAGCCTGGATGTTGAGAGGTTAATCCTGCAGCCGCTGGATCTTTCAGAGGATGTCTCTTAAGTCCTGGTAACTTCTCGAAAGCCTTCCACTAGAAAGTCCTACGGACTGAAGTGGAGGAGGTTGTTCATGTGGTGTGAGCAAAAGGCCCTAGATCCTTTTTCCTGTTCCACACAAAAGCTGTTTGACTACCTTCTGCACCTCTTGGAAGCTGGTCTAAAAACCATCTCCGATAGAGTTCATCTGAGTGCAACTGGTGCATACCACCAAGGTGTAGATGGTATGCACATCTCTGTGCAGCTTATAGCTGTACATTTCATGCGAGATCTGCTTCAATTGAAGCCTCTGCTAAGGGCTTCTGATGTGTCTTGGGACCTCAACATGGGGCTAGCTCAGCTGATGAAAGCTCCTTTTGAGCCTCTGCACACCTGTGACCTGAAGTACCTGACCTGGAAGGTCATATTTTTGGTGGCGGTCACTTCAGTGCGCAGGATCAGCGAGCTCCAGGTCTTAGGGGTCAATGCAATAAATTTTGCGGAAAGCGGGCTCTGACTTTTCAGCGTCTGCTTTCTTAGTGCACGCATGACGCCTGCAAGGGGGGCGCCATGCAATATGCAAATTAAGGGGTCGCGCTAGCAAGGAGGCGCTAGGGTCGCTTGCGTGACCTTAGTGCTTCCTTGCTAGCCCCTGCGTCGGCTGCTGGTTATGAAGACCGACGCCGGTAAACTCGGCATCGGTTTTCATAACCGGCCGTTTGCCAGTAATGAAAACGGACGCATTACTGGCAGACAGCCAGTTATTGAAAACTGACGACGAGTTTACTGGCGTCGGTTTTCATAACTCGGCGGTCTGCCGAGGTTTTATTTTTTTATATTGAAGTACAGAAAAGCAGTCTGAGATGCACATTTATTTTTTTGAATGCGGAGTGAATGAGTAATAGCCTCATTCACATGCATTTACATGTGATGAGCGCTAACTTATTCACTCCAAATCCTACGCGCGTTAAATAGGCGCTAATCCCCCATCCTGCCAGGATTCTTTCCCAGGCCTCATTCGCACCAAGGCGAGCGAGCACTGTACACTTTGGATTGCAAGAGAGCCTTAGACTTCTACCTGGAATGGACAGAAACCCATAGACAGTCCATCAACTTTTTATTTCTTTTGATAGCAATAGGTTGGGAGTTGACATTGCCATACAAATACTATCCAATTGGGTAGCAGATTGCATCTCCTTCTGTTATGCCCAGGCGGGACTGCATCTTGGGAGTCATGTCAAGGCTCATTCTGTCAGATCCATGGCAACATCAACGGCCCACTGTTGTACTTTGGATATTGAAGCGTGGGCCCTTGGTCACTGTAAGAGATGACACCTCCCACAGGGCTCTGCCCTATGGGGACTTGCAGCGATAGGCTAGCTCTAGGCAGAGATGGACACAGAGATATAGCTTTATTGTACTGCAACGTAGATGGTAACCCAAGGATCGGGTGATGATTCCAGCTAGGAGAGGAGAAACCAGTTGATAATGTTCCGTCCGTAGGTTGCAGAGTGGAAAAGGGAGTTCCTCATTCTCACTAGGCCCGCGGTGCAGGGTAGGTCGAGTCTCTATGGAGAGAGAGATGAGACAAACAAAGATAGAAGAGGAGCGGCAGTACTCACTCTGATGCTGGTAGTTGTAGTAGGGGAGAGCCCCGAGAAGCAAAGGTCTCGGACGAGCAAGGCCCCCGAGGAGCGGGTACCGTAGGCATCCTGGTAATAGGTAGGCAACCCCGAAGGATAAATAGGAGAAAGACAATGCCCAGAGGAACGGGTACCTTAGGCGTCCTTGTTGGTAGCAGATACCCCAGAGGGTAAAGAGGAGGGAGGCAAGGCCCCCGTGGAGCGGATATCTAAGTCGTTCTGGAGCGAGAGTACACAGAGTGGGAGCGTCTGGTAACGTGGAGAGATCAGCATGGAGGATTCCTTGCTAACTCGTATTAGGAATTGTGAATGGAGTTTAAATACCAGAGCTAGTGTCGTCATGCAGTGGGGTCGTCCCTGAGGTTCCCGCCATGACGCACGTAAAGGACGGGGCTGCGTGCGTGCCCTAGGTGACTCCTGAAGAAAGATGGCGAACACAATCGCCCATGCCGGACTGGGAACGCCAGAGGGTTCAGTGTGGAGAAGCGGAGGCAGCCATCTTACCAAAATGGACTGGGTCAGGCAGAAAAAAGGTAAGCAACAGAGGGCGCAGCTGTCTGCGACCGATGGGTGCAACACCCACTTGCGAGCAGTTCTCATGGAGGAGATCTGCAGGGCTGCAACGTGGAGTTCTCTCCTCACATTCACATCTCACTACTGCCTGGATAGAGATGGCTGACCTGACAGTAGGTTTGGACAGTCTATCCTCCAGAATATCTTTGAGGTGTAGAACCCAACTCTCCCTGCCTAGGAACTATTGTTTGGGTTCAGGCTGTCTCCTCCTGTTACCAGCAGCACTGTGATTGTTGTGCCCGTTAGCATCTGGTTGGTGCTTGTTGGTCCCCTTTTGCGATGGGGAGCAGCCAGGGATTCTCCCATGTGTGAGGACTACCATCTTTGTCCTAGGAGAAAGCAGAGTTGCTTCCCTGTAACAGGTGTTCTCCTAGGACAGCAGGATGTTAGTACTCACGAAGCCCGCTTGCCACCTCGTGGCATTGGGTTTCTCCTGTGGTTTATTATTTTATTTTTATCGTAATTCTATGTTACGAGACTGAAGAGGGACCATGAGTGGCTTCGTGGTATATGGCATGCTGGGCATGCCCAGTGTACCAGTCAAAGTTCTAGAAACTTTCACATAAGCTTTCCATGCTGGGCTCCATCTGATGATGTCGGCCATGTGTGAGGACTAACATCATGCACCCTAGGAGGTAAGCAACTGTGCTTATTATTTCTTGTTTAAAAGATTTTTTTAAATTCTTTTTTTGTTTTGTTAAGATTTATTACTGTATATTTTTTTTATTTAGCGAAATGAGGAATTTACTCACACCCCATAGGCATCCCTAAAGAATCCCACCAAAACCTGCTAGCAACAGCTCCAACTTTACCTTGACACCTTGCTGGGCAGACTGGCTGGACCTTTTTGGTTTCTTTCTCCTGCCATTTACTATGCTTCTCACGTAAGGTACCTAGGCTAATTTGTAGACACTTTCAGAGCCCAATAATATAACAGCTCGCTAAGGACTGAAATATGTGTATACTTTCTACTCACAGATTTCTTCCTAATTTTTCAAAGCAGATTTATCTGAGTAAGTCTGCCTTGAAAATTAGCAGGACTGCGCATAACTTTATTTAGTTAGTTATTTTATTTATTTATTTACATTTTTTATGTTACCTATATGGAACTCTAGGCGGCATACAAAGGAAACATACATAATCATATATAAAATAACAAAAGATATTTAAAAACAAAATAATAATAACAATTACTGACACGACATCACAGGTGCCCAAATTTATACCTGTTAGGGAGCAGATATAAGTGTTTTTGTGAATATTTATGTGCAGACTTCCAACATTGAAAGTGTGTGTGTAAATGATTTTCCTGCCCGAACTCCGCCCCAGGAGCGTCTCTTTGCAGTATGCGTCTTCCACTTGTACTCTTATGTGAACAACCCCAGGGGTATTTTTCAAACAGCCCATTTATGCATGTAAAATTGTGTTTTATTTAAGTAAATGTTCTTAAGAATTCCTCTCTAAAATTGTCACGTATGCAGCTTATGTAATGTTCGCTCCAGATGCTAGGGTGGGTGGCAAAGAATATTGTAGCTGAGAGCACACCATAACAAACCTATATACCTGCATACTGCAGGGGGATTTGTTCTCCCTCTCTCTCTCTATATATATATATACAAGCCGTTAAGCCCGTTAAAACGGGCAAGATTCCATCGGTCAGACCGGCACGGTTAGAGCCGCTCTGTTCTCCACAACTTCCCTTTTCCTTCCATCCCCTCTCATCTTCCCTTTCCTTCCCCTCTCACCTCATCTAACCCCTTCCCTCTCCGAGCCCTCCTCCACTCTTTTTTCTCTTCTCCAGCACTTCTTACCCTTTCCACTTGTTCCGTCATATCCTCTTCCCTTTTCCTTCCTTCCCCTCTCACCTTCCCTTTCCTTCCCCTTCTCCCCTCTCCCCTCCTCCAGTCCCTCTTTTTTTCTACTCCACTTTAGCCTTTCCACTTTATTTTATTTTATTTAACGTTTCTTTTATACCGATGGCCGTTCGCACATCGCATCGGTTTACAGTGAACACAAAACCAATGGGCAAGACCCTTGAGCGAGGCCCTTACATAAAACAGATAATATATTGAACTAGGTAACATATAATAAAACTTTGGGCGGAGCCCTTACATCAAAACGATTTACATCAAAACTATGTACAAAATTAGTGCACAGTACCAAATCGACAGGCATAAGAGGCGTTCATATGAGGATATCAGAGTAAAATACGGAGGGGGGATTTATGTAATAGGGGGTGTGGTGGAGTAAGCTTGCTGGAAGAGCCAGGTTTTAAGTTTCTTTTTGAACGCAGGGGTATAGGTCTCAATGCGAATCTCATGGGGCAGAGAGTTCCATAACGTGGGGCCGGCAAGAGAAAAGGCTCTGTTCATAGTAGAGGAAAGCTTAAAGGATTTAATAGATTGGGCTTGGAGTGTTCCTTGGAGTGCTGGGCGGGTAGGTCTCTTGGAGGTACGGGGTAAGAGGGGGGGGGGGGTTGAGCCAGTTGAGGTTGGAGTTTAATAGACTTTTGTGTATGATCGAGAGAGTTTTATAAAGAATTCGTGACTGTATAGGGAGCCAGTGTAGTTCCATAAGTGTGGGGGTAATGTGATCCCTTTTCTTTGTGTTTGACAAAATCCGAGCAGCGGCATTTTGTAGGAGTTGGAGTGGTCTAGTGTGTATTGCGGGAATGCCAAGTAATAGCGCATTACAATAGTCAATCCTCGAAAAGATAATAGCTTCCAACCCCTCTCATCTTCCCTTTCCTTCCCCTCCCACCTCCTCAACCCCTTCCCTCTCCCTCAGCCCTCCTCCACTCCTTTTTTCTGTACTCCACAACTTTACCCTCACCACTTACTCACATCCTCTTCCTTCTCCTCCCACCTCCTCCACAACCCCGTCCCTCTCCCTCAGCCCTCCTCCACTCCCTCTTCTTCTCTTATCCAGAGCGCGCGCCTCACCATTGGGCTCGTTGCTGGCCTGCCCAACGCTTAGATACTGCCGCTGCTGCTCCATGGGAGGTCTCCTGGGGTCTCTTTCTCACGCGCGCCTCTCCACTGGGCTCGTTGCTGGCCCGCCTGACGCTTGGTGATGAGGCGCGCGTGAGAGTCCCGGAGACCTCCCATTTCTGTGTCTGTGCCGCGGCCGCTGCTTCTCCATGCGCAAGAGAGAGACCCCCTGGAGACCTTCTGTGCTGCTGCTGCCGCCACCACCGCTGCTCCTCCCCACTGCTTCCAAGACAGCCCTCCGTTGCTCCATTTCCTCCCAGCACCATGTTACTTCCCTCTGACTGACGTGCTCTCGCACATGCGCAGTAGAGGTGCTCTCTACTGCGCATTTGCGGGCCTTCGGTCAGAGCCCATTTATATGGTAGATTCTGTGTCTGTAGCCATTGTGGAGGCACAAGCCTTGAACTCCTAAATAAACCTGCACAATTATACTTTCTGTGCAAGGACACAACAAGAATTAAATGCATTCATTGAAATAAGACTCGTACAAACTGCCTAGTTCACATGGCTATATAAGGAGCTGTATGTATTTAATGCCTTATGATTGTTTTACATGCTTAAGTTTAGAAATGTTCACAGATGTGGAATTTTTTTCTTGATAATCTGTAATGTTTAAATATAATTGGAAAGTGTGACATTTTTACATTGCAGCTGCACTCAAGTTAGTTCTGTTAAAGTTACTGACACCTGTGAACTGTTTTTGTGGCTGCCCACCACATCTCAAAACACGACATAGCAGCAGGCATTTATGTTACTTGGACTATGCAAGTTAAAAATGCACAGTAGGAGGTCCATAATCAAAAGCATTTGGCCGGATAACTCTGAAGCTATCAGGAAAAATGATTTGAGCACATAACTGGCTGAATTCTAGCCGGGAAAAAAGTTAGATGGCTAGAATGTAGTTGGATAAGTTAGGGCCTTTCTGGGGGGCATAACTGGGAAGAGTTGAATTAGCCGGCTAAGTTACTTCAATGTTCAGAGTTAGCCGGATAACTTACCTGGTTAACTCTGGTGGGTCCTTAGACCTGTCCTAAAGTTAGCCAGATAAATGTATCCAGTTAACTTTAAGAAAGCCTGATATGTTCAGTGGCACAGCTGTGCCACTGAATTTATAGGCTAAGTTAGCTGGCTAAACTTTTACTATTTGGACTGAGTTTATAATAGTTACTTTTTTTGATTTTTGTCCTCCTTGTGCTGCTATTCTTTTTAAGTGAGAATAGAGCCAATCAAACGATGCTCATATTTACTTACTGGGGAAAGTTATCTCCCAGGAGCCGGGAGTCATAGCATCCAGCCAGGGAAGATTGGTCACCTGGCCAGATGCTAGTTAACTTTGACTGCAGAGTTGCTTGGGCAGTCTGAGGACACTGGCACACCTTCTAATCTGCTGAAATGGATGCTCCTAGAAATTGTGTAGTTAGTTTGAAGCTGGTTTATCGGCTTAAACAAGTTTCTGTCCAGGAAGTCAGTTTCTCCTGACTGAATACCGAGGGGTCAATTTTCAGAAACCCACAGAGCTAGTAAGATAACAAGATACATTTACCCACTTATTGTTGAAATGATATTTCGTTGTACTTACCCAGCTAATTGTGGGGCTGAATATTTGGTTAAATCTACCCGCACAAAACTTGAGCGGATAGATTTAGGATCACTGCTAAAGTTAGCTGATTAGTGCTGAATATCTTGTTAACCGGCTAAATTTGATAGCCTGGCCTAAGAATGACTCCAGTCAAGCCCTTTTTTTTTTACCCAGCTTGATTTGTACAATTAACAGTGCAAGCTATACGAATTTAGCTGGTTAGAGGGTCTGTATATTTAAATAGGTAGATTTACCCGGCTAAAACCCAAGTTTAGCCGGGTAAATCTTTTGAATATTGACCCCCAACTGCCCATTTCTAGGAGACTGCAATTTTTTTACCTTTGTATGTTTTCCCTTCCCCCAACTCCTTTTGTCCTTCTGTAGTCTCTGCCACTTCCCACTCCCCAGACACATGCCCAGACATATCAGGGGACCCTCACTAGCCTGAGGGTTGCAGGGGCACCTCCTATAAAGCACAGTCTCCAAATCACTTGTTGACTGTCTGGGGCCACCATAGTAGCATTTGTTGTTTTCTCTCCTTATCTGGGTCTGATCGTACCCTCTCCGTGGCACTCCCAGGCCCAACCAGCACTGGTAGGTTGGATGGAGGATCTGAACCCAGATCTCCCTGATCACAGCACTAGTAAATGAGCCACAGAAAAATATTTTACTTTGAAGCAAGAGGAGCAACTGTTGGATCTGATGTATTTAGTAAATCCTCTGAGCCTCATGTTAGTGTTGTGAGAAAATAAAGTGCAAACATAAAATAGTGGTAAAGAGGAAGTGGAGTGATGTATGTTGGTGGACAGAGGAAAGCAGTAATCACTGTATCACTACAGATGCTTGCAGCAGGTGGGGCCATTCTGGATAGGTAATAAATTCTTAAATAGTGCTAAATAGAAGCAGCACTTGATCTAAAATACATTTTGAAAGTAAGTAAACTTGAGATAGCTTAAAGATTTAGACAAACATGTCAGTAATTAGATTCTCTGACTACTTCTCCCATACAGCCAGAGATTGGAGATAAGAGCACAAGTTGCAAATGCTTTCTTGTCGAAATTTCAACTGACTCCAGATGAGATGAATGTCCTTCGAGGTACAAGAGAAGGTCCAGTTACAGAGGTAAATTGCACAGCATTAATGTAAGGTGATCGTTTGAAATAACTGCAATTTTAATTAGTTTGTCAATAATTTATGTTATTGAAAATAACATTTCTTGAAAAGTATTTTGCCAGGATTTACTCTTTTGGGTCATGTGACCTGTCATGTGCTGCCTCTGAGAAGTCTTCAAGCTTTGGAGTTCTAAATATTAGAATCCAGTTGAAAGCCAACACCACCTGCCAGCAATTTCTTTCCATGCTGAGAATTATCAAAGCTCTGTCTGATATAGATTTTGGACTAGACTCTGAACCCTATTGGTTTTCTGCCTGCTCAGGGTTGGCACAGAGCAACGCTTTCCATCTTGAGGTGACACAGGATGTATTTCTCCAGAGTTGAAGATGGTTATGTTCCCATCTCAAGGATAATTTAGTTTCTTCTTCCTTTTTACCTGCATCTCAAGGCCTTAGGATTTCTAGAGCATGAGCTTCCTGTCCTTTTTGAGTTATGTGAGGTGACTCATACATGAGTGGAGGCCTAAATGCTTAAAGCCATGTTATGGTGGCCATGCACTGTCAGTGCTACATTGTGGCAGCTCCAAACTGACTGCTGTCACTATTCTTTCATGTCCATAACATGGCTTCAACTCTTGGGGAAAGTATCCCATCAGGACTACATCAATGCACTATACTTCCTCCACTGTTTCGTAATGACTTTTCCATGAAAACTGCATCCTTTTGGGACCATACCTCAAGGTGGTGTCATGGCAATTGTGCTCATTTGAAGTCCTATCACAGAGGCTGTGCACCCTTCAAGCATTTTTATATCTGATTTACCAGTAAAGATGCGACTTGAAGACTGTGCCTTTTGGAGTCATGCCCTTTATTCTGGTTCAAGTTTCTGGCCATGTAATGGCGACAGTGCCTTTTGGGCAGTACCATGGTAATTGAATCTGTTGAACAGTGTCACAGCGACAGGGCCTGTGTGCCTCAGGCTGTGTCATAGCATCCATGATCTTGGAATAACATCTATTGTGATTGTGCCCCTCAAGATATGCTCTTTAGGCTGCATAATAGTGTCGTCTTTGTCATCAGAGCCAAACTGATGGAGGTTATGCCTCTCAAGTCATGTCTTAGGGGAAAGTATTGCAAACTGCATCAGAGCAGCTGCCCCCATATGGGTTAATTCACGGAGATTGTCCCTGCAGGTCAGTATCAATTTGAGGCTTCCAAATTTCTTGAGGTATTGCATGATGGGAGCAGTGTTGAGGGTAGCTGCTCTTCCTCCATACATATAGTAGTCATGTCTATCAGGCCCCTATTTGGGTGACAGTATCATGGAAATAATTAACTGGGAGGCTGTATCATGGATAAAATGTCAGTGGTAAATACTCTAATCAGTCTTGAGTGCCTCTGTAACGAAGGCTTGCAGCAGGGAGTTCTTGGTAGCTTGAGTGCGGTCTGCAGCAGCTTCATCTGTTATTGATGCTGAGATTTCACCAGCATTATGCACAGATGCCCTTTATTAGAATTTTTTTCTAAGACACGCCTAACATGTCTTTAGATGTTTGATTTTGATGCTGTACATACAAAAGCTTGATGTTGAAATGTGGATGCATAAGTGTAGTGAATGTGTTGTGAATAGAGACTGTAAGACTCACCCAGTTTGTCCACAAAGATAAGGTTAACTATGGGCTTCATTCTGGGAACATGTTCCAGCTCTGTGCCCTATTTCTCTCTGTCTGGTGTTGTGCTTGTAGGGCCTGAGAACTGTGGCATGCCCGAGTTACAGCTCGTGAGGCATTAACGGGGACCCTCTTCTGACAGACACCTCTGCAGATCTTTCATTTTAGTTTACCTTAGTTCATTTTGCACTCCATGATCAGACATTTCTAGTAGCTTATGGTTTTTAGTTTTCTCTTGAGTTCACACTAATTTTTTAAATAGTGTCTTTCAGCTAGGCCTACTGTAGTGCCTTGAATAAGTCCCTGTATTGTTAATTAATGCAGATGTCAACTTGTGTATTGTGTGCAATTCTGGTTACCATATCTCAAAAAAGATATAGCAGAATTGCTTGCAAAATGTAGATGTGTTTAAAAGTAAACACTTTGAAACAGGGACGATCATTTTCAAAGCCATTTCATTTCACCCATGGAAATGGTCTTTTTGAAAAAATGTCCACTCTATACATAGGTAAAAGTGCATGTGTGGAGCCACTAAGTACGTATTTCTACCACTGTTAGGGGAGGCATTCTTGAGGGAGGGCTTGGGGTGAGGTTTAAAACTGCATGCATACTTTTGAAAATTCAAAAGTACATTCATATATTTATTCTGAAAAATTACCTGCACAAAATTGCAGGTGTAAATGTGTGTGGGTAATTTTCCTTGGACAATTTTCAAAGTGAAAGCACGCGTATGCTTTCACCTTGAAAATTTGTGCAAAGTCTGCACAGACTTTGCAGGTTTGCGGCTAGGCTGAAAAATTACACCCAAAAACTATAACAGCTTTGAGGAACTGAGGCAAAGAATTCTTGGATGCACTGAGGAATTGGCAGCCTTTTGCACTGTTGAAGTATAGGCTTTGAGTTCTTAAGGAATTCAGTATAAGAGCATAAGATTTTCCGTACTGGGTAAAACCAAAAGTCAATCAAACCCAGTATCCTGTTTCCAACAGGGTCCAGTCCAGGTCACAAGTACCTGGCAGGATCCCAAAAGGTTGATAAATTCCATGCTGCTTATCCCAGGGATGAATGGATTTCTCCAAGTCCACCTTAAGAATGGTTTATGGACTTTTTTCCAGGAACCTGTCCAAACCTTTTTTTAAACCTAGCTACACTAACAGCTTTTACCACAACTTGTGGGCAATGAATTCCAAAGCTTAATTATGTGTTGAGTGAACAAATGTTTTCTCCTATTTGTTTTAAATGTACTTCATTGTATGTCCCCTTGTCGTTGTACTTTTTGAAAGAGTAAGTCAACTATTTGCATTCACCTGTTTCATTCTGCTCGTTATTTTGTAGACCTCTGTCATATATATTTATTTATTTTATTTAATCATTTATAATCCACAAATCTTGGCAGAGTACAATATACACACAAAATAGGATAATCCATATACAAACAGTGATTTACATCATAGGGCAAAGAACATCCAAAAACAACAAGCACACTTGCAGCCTGTAAATCCAAAGAATGAATGCCTAGCACCTAATAGTGCAGAAGCCTTAATAAACAGGGAAAGCCTGAGTAAAGAGATAAGTTTTAAGCAACTTCCCGAAATGAAGCAGATCCTCTTCGGATTTCCACGGGTAAGTCATTCCAGATACTAGGCCCAGCTATGCCGAATATCCTATTATGTAAAATGGCCAAACAACTTACAAGAGGATATTTCTAATAGGTGTTGAGAGGATGAGCGTAAAGGCCAGGAAGGGAGGTGTGCACAGATGGAAGCTTCAATTCTAGATGGTGCAAACTCATGCATAGCCTTAAAAACCATGGTGAGTACCTTGAGCTTTACTCTCCAAACCACAGGGAGCCAATGCAGGATTTCCAAGACAGGGGAGATATGATTCTGTAAAGAGGAGCCAGAAATCATTCTGGCTGCAGAATTTTTTGTAAGCTGCAATGCATGAAGATGTGATGAAGGAAGTGCTAAGGACAGAATGCTACAGACCAGATAGAATGCAAGATTGAATCATGTTACAAAACTTCTGTGGGCATAAAATGGGCTTAAGAGGCTGCAGGGTCCGGAGTTTGTGATAAACTGAATGCACTACCAAATTAATATGGGGACGCAAAGATAAGGTTGAACCAACTACCAATCCCAGATCGCGAGCAGTCAGAGAGATGGGGATGGAATGCCTTTCGAACAAAAAGCTGACAGGGATGTCTGGTTCAGGGACCCAAGACAGAAATAGAATTTCAGTTTTTTTACATTGAGTTATAATTTATTATCAAATAGTCATTCCTTGATCTCTGTCAAGCAAGCTGAGAGTTTCTGCAATGCGCAGTCCCTCAGTCATCTCTTCTCCAAGCTGAAGAGCCCTAACTTCGTTCCTCATAGGAAATATATATCACATGGGAGAAAACCACACCTCAAATAGGCTGTCAGTGGGCAGTCTCAAAATCCAGTAATTACAATCAATCTTATATGTTTCTAAACACAAGGTCAGTGTGATGAAGCAAAACATTAAAAGAATTATATCTTAACTTTACCAATTACAGTTAGTTTTTGCATTTTATTGAAATAACATAAGCTTTAGGTCCTGACTAATCAACAGGTCAGCCTGACTTAGGTTCCATTTGCAATTACCTATGAGCATGGCACATTTTATTACTGATAGGAAAAGGTCACACACCATTATATCTATTTTCTACCAATTATAATTATCTTTTATCTTGTTCATGGAGCCAAAAAGTCACTGATGTACAACCTTGTACAAATTAGTTTAAATATCTTTCATTCTTATTATAATCTAATAACATGGATATCTGAGACATTTGGCCCATATGCATTCTCTTCACTTCTTTACAATCTAATCACCACACTAAGACATTGTTTTGGGTAAATAAGGTCACAGCTTTATTGTGTAACACATGACCCGAGACATAACAAGGAACATTAGTTCCTCCAAACCAGAAGCCTGGGCGTGTCTCCCGCCACATCCCAGCAGGGGAACAACCTACCACCCACCTGGACCTCAGACTTCTTCCGGCGTAACACCGCCACAAATAGAGGCCCTTTCTTACCATGATCCAGCAAGGGAGGGGGGCTCCCATGAGAACTAGCCGCTCAAGGCCATATCCTGGCCATACTTCCAGCGTGCAGCCCCCATCACGCCAGCAGCTACCACCAACTCAACATCAGCAGATTAACATCGACTTTGGCAATGTCCACCACACCAACCAACAAATTGGCTTGGGTCTCCCGCCACAGGTATGGACAATTGAAGGTAGACCATAGCCTCCTCCCAGACATGAAAGCTGTGCAGGCCTTGGACTGGAATAAAAGAAAAGGGGGGGGGGGGTAATGCTTCCTAGGAAACAAAGCCCCTCCCCCCGCCCGCCTAAAGCCAAAGGCTGCCAAGCAAGGCACCACACCTTTGGTACCATGGCCAACCCTGCTGGCCCCAGATTACCTTACAGCTGTGTTCCCCTATCATTGAACAGTAGCCCCTCTTTGATACTGATCCAATAAATCAGTCCACGCTCTCTGTGCACTTGACCCTCCTTAGGCCCACCTACACCAAGCCCCACATATGGCACTCGCCAAAATAGGCCCCTGATCTGCTACTTACTCAATCCCACACCATACACACCTCCAACACAAAATGTCCCTGCTTGTAAAAAAAACAAACAAACATAAACCGACAGTATCCGATGTACACATTACCAGATGTACCACGCTCCAGCCCCATCGCACAACTTTATCTGTCCCAAAGAGACCATATTACCCCATTACCCTGCCCCAATACTACCCACAGCCTTGTTTCCCCAACATTGCCATACAACTCACCATATGCAAACCCCCCTCTCCAAAGCTGCCCAAAGAAGACCGCGTTCCACCTGGAATCCATAGAAAACCACCAATCCCAACGCCAACCAAGTAATCTAAACCAAAGCCCCCACTGAACAAACATTAGACTGAACAACACCAACCCTTGCAGAACAACCACAGTAAAGGAAAAGGACCAGTAACAAGTGAGCCAGCACAACTGCCAACTCCCTACACCACCACACCCTGTCCCTCATCCTAAGCAACTCACCTATCAAGGCCAAAAAATTGCTCCGGCTGAAAACTATATACTCTGAGAAAGCAACTAACGAAACCCGTGGCCACAAAACCTAGAGCCAGGCATGTGATGGGGGGTGGGTGGGGGGGAATGCACGTGCAATGAGAAACCCCAAGGAAATCAAAACGTAAAGGAAACAAAAGAAAAAATGCAGGGCCAGATAAGCCCAATCTAAGAATACAGGCACCCATGAGATAGGCAAACAAGTAGAATAGATTACTGCCAACCTGGACATCTCAACAGGTATGCCCAAAGCCTGCTCAATTCCTGCTCACACAGCCCAATGACCTGCTGTAAACTAAGGCAATTGGGGAGGGGCGGCACCTGCATCAACAACCACGAAGATACAGGAGCCCAAAGTCCCCTTACTTCATTCGGTACCAACCATAACCAGGACAGAAGACGAACACACACTACATGACAGGCACAGTTCACATGAAAAGACTACAACAGGATTCAAACCACGTCCACTCATCAGACAAGCCCCTCCAATCTATGTCTCCCCTCCTCTACCAGTGATTGCATGCTTTTCACCTGGCTGCACCGTGGGCTTTGAATAACCTTTGTGAACTTGTGTGACCTGCCCCTTCTCTCGCATTGTTAAAATCCATGTAAAGCCCACCTGGGCAAGGTTACTATCTATTTTAATCCTGAATATCCATTCATAATCAAATTAACCAATTTTATTTATTTATTTTTCTTTTTCACCATTGTCATGCTTTATGAAAAGCTCTGAGTCCTCAGCTCTTTATGGTTGTCCTATCAGGCAGCAAGCACCACTATGCATGGATTGACTTTACTGTGTGTTGATACAGTGCTACATTTGTCATGTATCACTATAGAAATGTTAAGTAGCAGTAATTGAAATGTATAAAAAAGGAGATAGGAAGGTGGGAAATTGAACGGATTATCATAAGTATTCTACTATCGCAAGCCACATCTAAATTTGCAGGACCCAAATTCTCCTGTAAGGCCTTCTCCCAGCAATCCGACCACAGCCACTGCCCGACACCCAAGCCAATCCAAGCTCATCAGATCAAGGAAAATCCAGTAGACGCATGCAAAGAAATAAAAAACATGCAAATACTAGCCAATGAAGTCCAGCAAATGCCCCAAACTGCTGCAGCCTCAAAAGCTGATGAACTGTGCCAAGCATCCCAACTCAGGCAAAAGCCCGCCAACATGCAGCATTTGCCATGTCCCCTAAACTGCAAAAAAACCCTGAAAGCCCACCCCTTTCCCGATTTGCACATCCAAATGTCCATCCATCAAAACAGGACACCCAGACACACGTCCCCACCCCAAAGGGAACGCCTTCCATAGAAAGAACAGCTCCCTCCCACCGACACAGGCGCTTACCGCTCCACCCACACCAAAATTGGAAAAGGGGCGGTGGTGAAGCATGTGCTTCCCACTCGTTTCAGCAACAAGCCACTGCTTCCCTCTGTCGCTCTAGAAATGCCCACTGCTCCAGATACAGAGGAGTAGAATTCACCGTATCTGGAAACAGCATTGCATATGGATTATTAAGGAACCCCAGACCAAGCCCCAGACTAAGATCTGCAACAGAGTGGACACGCCGGAAGGAGTGGAGAGAATGAGATGGGATCTAAGGAAACTGGAAGAGTGGTCGAAGATATGGCAGCTGAGATTCAATGCCAAGAAGTGCAAAGTCATGCATATGGGGAGTGGAAATCCGAATGAACTGTATTCGATGGGGGGGAAAGGCTGATGTGCACGGAGCAGGAGAGGGACCTTGGGGTGATAGTGTCTAATGATATGAAGTCTGCGAAACAATGCGACAAGGCGATAGCAAAAGCCAGAAGAATGCTGGGCTGCATAGAGAGAGGAATATCGAGTAAGAAAAGGGAAGTGATTATTCCCTTGTACAGGTCCTTGGTGAGGCCTCACCTGGAGTACTGTGTTCAGTTCTGGAGACCGTATCTACAAAAAGACAAAGACAAGATGGAGGCGGTACAGAGAAGGGCGACCAGGAAGGTGGAGGATCTTCATCGGATGACGTACGAGGAAAGATTGAAGAATCTAAATATGTACACCCTGGAGGAAAGGAGGAGCAGAGGCGATATGATACAGACTTTCAGATACTTGAAAGGTTTTAATGAACCAAAGACAACAACAAACCTTTTCCGTAGGAAAAAAATCAGCAGAACCAGGGGTCACGATTTGAAGCTCCAGGGAGGAAGATTCAGAACCAATGTCAGGAAGTATTTCTTCACGGAGAGGGTGGTGGATGCCTGGAATGCCCTTCCGGAGGATGTGGTGAAGACCAGAACTGTGAAGGACTTCAAAGGGGCGTGGGATAAACACTGTGGATCCATAAAGTCAAGAGGCCGCCAATGAAGAGTGGGTGACTCGCCAGAATGATGGCTACTGCCTGGAGACAATACCCTTATTCAATAAACGTACACATGCTTACTGTGACTCCAACATCATTCTAGCTTCAACAGCAAGAGGAAATGTGGAATAAAGGATTTGCACTCACAAAGAGGGGAGTAGCTGGCTCGTTACGGCGGTTACTACCCCAAACCAAATTAACCTGATACTTCAATTTCTATGCATATACAGCATAGTTCTCTGCTTCAACGGCAGGGGAGAAGAAAAACTGATACTACACACATCCAGCAGAGCTCTCTGCTTCAATGGCAGGGGAGAAGAAAAAAGGGTTCACACTCACAAAGCAGGGAGTAGCTGGCTTGTTACGGCGGTTACTACCCCAAACCAAATGTGCCTGATACTTCACTTTCGATGCATATCCAGCATGGCTCTCTGCTTCAACAGCATGGGAGAAGAATAAACTGATACTTCAAGCATATCCAGCATAGCTCCCTGCTTCAACGGCAGGGGAGAAGAAAAACAACCAATAAGGGCTGTATAACATAGTCTGGGTAAAACAAATAGGCATGGGTGTAGCTTGCTTATTGCGGCGGTTACTACCCCTACTACCCCTAACTAATCAAGCTAGATATTTCACTTGGATGCAGCTCCATCACTGCTTTCTGCATTAATGGTGGGGGTGGAAGGGAAATAGAACCAAGAGCTAAGAGAAACAGATAAGTATGAGAGAAAAAATGTGTGAAGCTTGCTGGGCAGACTGGATGGGCCGTTTGGTCTTCTTCTGCCGTCATTTCTATGTTTCTATGTTTCTATCAAGCCATTGTAGACCTGAAAAGAAAAGAAAAGCAAAAACATGCACCACCATCTCTCGGCCAGATCCCAGACCTTTCCTCAACAGCACTCCCCCCCCCCCCCACCATAAACTAAAGCTAACGCGGAACAAGCCACAGCAGTTCGACTGGAACATGCCCTTCAAAACCTGCACCATGCCCCTCCCTCCTTGTGCCCCTGCTTACCCCCCACAACCCTCAAGAATCCCCTAGTCCGTCTCACATTGATGCTCTGCTCAGAACTCCCTATGACCCCTGCCCTCCAAAGTACACCCCCTCTGGACCTGCATCAGATCCCTGTCCCCAACCTTTTAGTTCATCTACCCCCAACTCAAAACTGAAGAAATGCTGTAAAGTAAACCAAGGACCAACAAGGTCCCTCTGAAAAATCCCACTCTGGTACAACTAATAATGGCAACACCCCCCCCCCCCCCCCAGAAAGGCGCATTCGCAACCCTTGGACGGCAAACGCCAACTAGGAAAATAGCGTAAGGGAACGGGGTGAAAACCCCATCCAAAGGCATGCATGGTCGCACCCATCTGCTTACACAGTAGTGATCCCCCAGACATGCTCAATCCATCACTCGCTCAGTGAAAGGAAAGAGAAACAAACAGAAAAACACCAAAAAAGTCAGGGGACCACCAAAATCCTCTGCCATCTCAGCGAACCTGCCAAACCCACATAGCAATATCCAGCCATCCCAAAACCCAAACAACAACACCAGTACCAAAAGTCTGGCAATGAATTATAGAGCTTTAATTATGCATTGAGTGAAAAATAATTTTCTCGAAATTGTTTTAAATGAGCTACTTGCTAACTTCATGGAGTGGTCCCTAGACCTTGTATTATCCGAAAAAGTATTATCCGAAAAAGTAAATAACCAATTCACATTTTATAGACCTCTATAAAATCATGAGAGGTCTAGAACGGGTAGATGTGAATCGGTTATTTGCTCTTTCGGATAATAGAAAGACTAGGGGGCACTCCATGAAGTTAGCATGTGGCACATTTAAAACTAATCGGAGAAAGTTCTTTTTTACTCAACGCACAATTAAACTCTGGAATTTGTTGCCAGAGGATGTGGTTAGTGCAGTTAGTATAGCTGTGTTTAAAAAAGGATTGGATAAGTTCTTGGAGAAGTCCATTACCTGCTATTAATTAAGTTGACTTAGAAAATAGCCACTGCTATTACTAGCAACGGTAACATGGAATAGACTTAGTTTTTGGGTACTTGCCAGGTTCTTATGGCCTGGATTGGCCACTGTTGGAAACAGGATGCTGGGCTTGATGGACCCTTGGTCTGACCCAGTATGGCATGTTCTTATGTTCTTATCATATCCCCCCTCAGGTGTCACTTCTCCAAGCTGAACAGCCTTAACCTCTTTAGCCTTTCCTCATAGGGGAGCCATTCCATCCCCTTTATCATTTTGGTCACCCTTCTCTGTACTTTCTCCAGTACAATTTTATTTCTTTTGGGGATTCGGCAACCAGAACTACATACAGTATTCAAGGTGTGGTCTTCAAGGTGCGCCTTTTCCCAAACTTGTTCTCAAGGCGGATTACAATAAAATTTAAGAGGTCCATATTTACAGGCATTTATTGCTAGTTATCTGGCTAAATGAATACTTGAGCATTTTTCCAGCAAAATTTTAACAGATATCATATTAAAGTAGGGCTCTTATGGGAACATTTTGAGGAGGAATTATGTTAGCCGGATAAATTATCTGGCTAAATCCGATAGAGTTAGTTGGATAACTTTTCCAGTTAAGTCTGGTCGCACCAAAGAGCTGAGCTAAAGTTAGCCAGATAAAGTTATTTGGCAGACTTTAAGATAGCTGGCTATATTCAGTAGTGTGGCTGCATGATTGAATATACCGCCAAAGTTAGCCAGATATGTTTATCCGGCTAACTTTGCTATCCGGACCATGATTGAATATGGACCTCTACATGAACAGAGTCACTTGAGTAGCTTACACTCAATCAGAATGTGCAGTTAGAATTGCAATGGGATCCTGCATGGGAAACCATTTCTGAATAGTTTGAAACCTAGCCGAGCCCATGTGTGTAACATAGTTCCTCAATAGGAGTTTAAGTAGATGGGCTGGAGGAAATGGGTCTTAGGATAAGGCCTAGGTGAAAAGCCATGCCTTTGCTTTCTTTTCTGAATTTAAGGTCGCATGGCTACCATCACCCCCCAATCAGGGAAATGAAACAAGTTATAAAAATAGTGTAAAAAATAACAATTCTTTCTTACCTAATCAGCCAGCTTCCAACCCTCCTAGACAGTCACCCACTAACCAAGTCTTGAAAGCATGCCTAAGGATCCTCTGTGCTTAGCCAAAGTGTTGAAGAGGGCATGGGATAAGCACAGAGAATCCTTAGTTGCAAAAAACTGAAGTGATAACTGGAGAATTAACAACTGGGTTTGTGTACATGTTTCATTTTCCTCCTCCTCTTCCTCTATGTCCTATACTTCCTTGGCAGACATCAGAGGCTTGTGGGTTTATGGTCTGGCTTTTCCTCCTCAGGAATTCTCTGATTTCCTTTGACCTCCTCTCCTCTGCACTGACAAGCAAGCCTACATGTGGCAGACTTCCTTCTATACCCCCTGGAAGCCAGCAGGAGGAGTCAAGAGAAAAAGAGAATTGAGCATGCATATTTTAGTGTGATAATATTATTTAGTAGGGATATGCAATCATTTTTCCCGACTTAGGCAATTTCAATGAAATTGCCTAATTCGGAATGGTTCGGGAGAACTGAAAAACGATCAACTTTTTTCCAAAATTTCGGAAAAAATTCATTTTTGGGTTAGTGCGCACTATCGGGAGTTAGCTTGCACTAACCCAAAAATCGGGGCCCCCGAAAAAAAACACCTGAACTGCGGGAAAAATGAAATTCCCCCAGGGGACCGGGGGCCCCCCCAAACCGAAGCCCGACACAAAATCCTAACCCGAAGACATCTCTATTATTTAGCTTCTCCTCAGTGAGAAACTGGCTCATGTTAACACCAGTCCGAGGTATTAAATAACAACCAGTTAACAAGCTTTCACTAATTGGTAGAGCTAGCATACCATGATATTTAACATGAGCTCGCTAACATCTCATTTGTTTATGATGTTCCTTCATTTGCATGTGTAGGTTTTGAGATTTTTTGCATGCTTATGCTCCTGTCTTCTAAAACCCCTTAAATGTGAACGGCAAGACCTTCCTGCATAGTTTGCTATTTTTTGCTTGTACAAGAGAGCCTTAACCTGCATTCTAAAGCTTACTGCATAGGCCTCTAAGTCTTTAATGACTTTTTCTGTGTTCAACATGTATACGACTCCTTTAACTCTTGTCCCTTGTTTGCATTTGATGATCATATACAACCTAGTTTGTAAATCTCTGTAAGTGTTAATTCATGCAAAGTACTTGCCCTTGGAGAAAAAGAGAAGTTACTTATTGGTAATTATTATTCTCCAAGGGTAGTATTTTTTTATAGCTTTGCACAACCCAACACCCCTTGAGCAGCTGAGATTCATTCTTTCCACTTCATATTTGAGCAGAAGGGGAATGGACCACTTGAGTGAACTGCTAACAAATGGTTGCTTGGCAACTGAATTCAAGGCTATAGAACTCTTAGTTTAGGAGTTTCTTTTGATGCTCGTGATCTGTAAGTGTGATTGTATAAAAGATGCTACCTTTAGGGAAAAATTATTGCAGATATACACAATTTTTCATTATGTTAGGTTGTGTAATTTAAAAATATTAATCAGAAATAAATTATAATATTTTTGTGAGGGGTAATTTGTAAATAGATAATTAAGCTTTTATTATGATCCTGGTTAAGTTTAGCTGTATACTGAGCAATACTAAAGGTGTATATAACTATACAGACGTGAACAAAATATTTTGAAAAGATTTACTTATGATATTGATGCTATAGCATTTTTTTCCTTTATGACATTATGAGAGATGAACTTTAGCACATACAGTAATTTTATGATGTGCATCTCAAAGGCATTCATTATTCCTCTAACCCTTGGAATAAAATTAGTGCTGCTTTGCTTCCACTTAATGATACCATTAAAAGCAACTTCCCTTCTGTAGTTTTATCTGTTCTTGGACTTAAATCGTAATTGCATTTTGTTCCAGAATAAATCTTTATCTTTATTTTGTCTTTCTCCTTACTAATTGTGAAAGCTGTTTGGATTATTATAAAGTTTAGTGGTAAGACCTGGGTGTTGGATTAAGTATTGGAATATATATTCTTATCTACCAAAAGAGGTAGCAAACCAGAAAAGGAGACAACTGGGCAGACTATATTATGAGACAATATCTGCTAACATCTTTATGAGGTCCATATTCAGCAACGCGGTGAGGGACAATTTCTTTGGCTAAATTTATTGGAGTACTGCTGATTAGGCTTTCTACTGCATATAGCTGCATAAAGTTCTAGTTAGCTGGATAAATTTATCCTGCTAACTTTTATGACTGCTTTCTGACATGACCAGACTTAAGGCTACATTCATTAAGCTTTTTTCCCATAGACACAGAATGGTAGAAAAGTCCTAAGCTGGTTGAGTTATCCAGCTAATTTTACGTCTCCAACTTATCTAGCTAAACACTCAGATAAATTGGATGTAGTCAATGTCATCTACTTGGATTTCAGCAAAGCTTTTGATATGGTCCCGCGTAGGAGGCTTGTGAATAAAATGAGAAGCTTGGGAGTGAGCACCAAGGTGGTGGTGGTGTGGATTTCAAATTGGTTGATGGATAGAAGACAGCATGTGATGATAAATGGAACATTCTCTGAAGAGAGAATGGTGTTAAGCGGAGTGTCACAAGGATTGGTGTTGGGACAACGTCACTCACTATCTTGGTGAGTGACGTTGTGGAAGGGATAGAAGGTAAAGTTTGTCTATTTGCAGACGATACTAAGATCTTCAACAGAGTGGACACACCAGAAGGAGTAGAGAGAATGAGATGTGATTTAAGGAAGCTTGAACAATGGTCAAAGATATGGCAGCTGGGATTTAGTGCCATGAAGTGCAGAGTCATGCATCTGGGGTGCAGTAATCCAAAAGAACAGTATGTGACGGGGGGCGAAGAGCTGTTGTTCACAGAGCAAGAGAGGGACCTTGGGATGATAGTGTCTAGCGATCTGAAGATGGCGAAGCAATGTGACAAGGCTATAACTAAAGCCAGAAAAATGATGGGCTACGTAGAGAGAGGAATAACCTTGAGGTGATAATCCCCTTGTACAGGTCCTTGGTGAGGCCTCATCCGGAGTACTGTGTTCAGTTCTGGAGACCGTATCTCAAAAGGGAAAGAGTCAGGATGGAGGCAGTCCACAGAAGGGCAACCAAATGGTGGGGTGTCTCCATCAAATGACTTATGAGGAGAGGTTGAAGGCCTAAATATGTATACCCTGGAGGAGAGAAGGTGAGAAATTGTATGTGTGCATCCGATACAAAGAGCTCCTTTCTCTGAGAATGAGTCAGATCTCTGGAAGCTAGAGTGGCAGACCTGGAGGAGCCGAGGCAGACAGAGAGGTATATAGAAAAAAATTGAAAAAAACTACCTTTGAAGCTGAGAGGAGAATGCTGTGGGGAAAGCCATGATTGAGAGACCCGCCCCCCTCCCCCAATGTCATCACAAACGGAGCTGGACCGTTGAAAGGCACCAAGCCAGCAGGCGCTAATGAAGGGGAGGGCTACCCACCAGTGCTGAACACCTTGTAACATCCAAGGTAAAAAAAAGGCAAAAAATTTGAAAAAAACTACCTTTGAAGCTGAGAGGAGGATGCTATGGGGAAAGCCATGATTGAGAGACCCGCCCCCTCCCCCGACATCATCACAAACGGAGCTGGACCGTTGAAAGGCACCAAGCCAGCAGACGCTGCGCTCTGTGCTTCGCACACTGAAGGGGTGCGACAAAGGGGCACTCCCCTTTGTGCACCCCTTCATGCAACCCTTAATGTTAACCTTTCCCATGTTTTTATCTCCCTTGTTAACAATTTCCATGTTTATTATTGTTCAATGTATTGACAAAGGAAACGCTTGATTTCCTGCATTTTTTGTTGGAATGTAAACCGATGTGATGTGTAAAATCGAACACCGGTATATAAAAATAAATAAATAAATATATATATATAGAAGAGACCTTCAGGGACATAGTAGCCAAGTCCCAAATCCAGTCTGGCAGCCCTGGTGTTCCCTTGGAGGAGGAAGGTCTCATGATTGGAGAGCATCAACCTGGTATAGCAGCAAAGGATCTTGTAGCAAGGACTTGCTCTCCAGGTGGTGCATTGTCCTCTCGCTCCGAGGAAGTGTCTCCCAGGGCTAATGCCAAGGAGGGAAGGGTTAGGTCGGCCATCATAGTTGGTGATTCAATTATTAGGAATATAGACAGCGGGTGGCTGGTGGGCATGAGGATCGCCTAGTAACATGCATATCTGGTACGAAGATGGCGGACCTCACGCATCACCTAGATAGAATTTTAGACAGTGCTGGGGAGGTGCCAGGAGTCGTGGTACATGTGGGCATCATTGAAATAGGAAAATGTGGGAGGGAGGTTCTGGAAGTCAAATTTAGGCTCTTAGTAGAAAGCTGAAATCCAGAACCTCCAGGGTAGCATTCTCTGAAATGCTCCCTGTTCCATGCACAGGTCCCCAGAGGCAGGCAGAGCTCCGGAGTCTCAATATGTGGATGAGACGATGGTGCAAAGAAGAGGGATTCAGTTTTGTAAGGAACTAGGGAACCTTTCAAGGAAAGGGGAGTCTTTTCCGAAGGGCTGGGCTCCACCTTAACCAGGATGGAACCAGGCTGCTGGTGCTAACCTTTAAAAAGGAGATAGAGCAGCTTTTAAACTAGAACAAAGGGGAAAGCCAACAGTTGTTGCTCAGCAGCGCATGGATTGGAGGGCGGTATCTTCGAAGGATACTAATGAAGCATTAGAGTTGGGGCATCCCAACAGAGAGATTCTGCTTGGCAATAGTGATCATAATATGATAAAATTTGAATTAATGACTGGAAGGGGGACAGTAAGCAAATCCACGGCTCTCGTGCTAAACTTTCAAAAGGGAAACTTTGATAAAATGAGAAAAATACTTAGAAAAAAACTGAAAAGAGCAGCTACAAAGGTAAAACGTGTGCAAGAGGCGTAGTCATTGTTAAAAAATACAATCCTAGAAGCACAGTCCAGATGTATTCCACACATTAAGAAAGGTGGAAAGAAGGCAAAACGATTACCGGCATGGATAAAAGGGGAGGTGAAAGAAGTTATTTTAGTCAAAAGATCTTCATTCAAAAATTGGAAGAAGGATCCAACAGAAGAAAATAGGATAATGCATAAGCGTTGGCAAGTTAAATGTAAGACATTGATAAGACAGGCTAAGAGAGAATTTGAAAAGAAGTTGGCCGTAGAGGCAAAAACTCACAGTAAAAACTTTTTAAATATATCCGAAGCAGAAAGCCTGCGAGGGAGTCAGTTGGACTGTTGGATGATCAAGGCGTTAAAGGGGCACTTAGAGAAGATAAGGCCATCATGGAAAGATTAAATGATTTTTTTGCTTCGGTGTTTACTGAAGAGGATGTTGGGGAGGTACCCATACTGGAGAAGGTTTTCATGGGTGATGATTCAGATCAACTGAACCAAATCACGGTGAACCTGGAAGATGTGGTAGGCCTGATTGATAAACTGAAGAGTAGTAAATCACCTGGACCGGATGGTATACACCCCAGGGTTCTGAAAAAACTAAAAAATGATATTTTAGACCTATTTGTAACTTATCATTAAAATCATCCAATGTACCTGTACCGAAGAAGGTTTTTATGGGTAATGATTCAGATGGACTGAACCAAATCACGGTGAACCTAGAAGATGTGGTAGGCCTGTTTGATAAACTGAAGAGTAGTAAATCACCTGGACCGGATGGTATACACCCCAGAGTTCTGAAGGAACCCAAAAATGAAATTTCAGACCTATTAGTAAAAATATTTGTAACCTATCATTAAAACCATACATTGTACCTGAAGACTGGAGGATAGCTAATATAACCCCAATATTTAAAAAGGGCTCCAGGAGCGATCCGGGAAACTACAGACTGGTTAGCCTGACTTCAGTGCCAGGAAAAATAGTGGAAAGTGTTCTAAATATCAAAATCACAGAACATATAGAAAGACATGGTTTAATGGAACAAAGTCAGCATGGCTTTACCCAAGGCAAGTCTTGCCTCACAAATCTGCTTCACTTTTTTGAAGGAGTTAATAAACATGTGGATAAAGGTGAACCGGTAGATGTAGTGCACTTGGATTTTCTGAAGGCGTTTGACACCTTCCCAAGAAAGAGATCTAGTCGTCATAGTAAATAACACATTGAAATCGTCGGTTCAGTGTGCTGTGGCAGTCAAAAAAAGCAAACAGAATGTTGGGAATTATTAGAAAGGGAATGGTGAATAAAACAGAAAATGTCATAATGCCTCTGTATCGCTCGATAGTGTACAATTCTGGTCGCCGCATCTCAAAAAAGATATAGTTGCGATGGAGAAGGTACAGAGAAGGGCGACCAAAATGATAAGGGGAATGGAACAGCTCCCCTATGAGGAAAGACTAAAGATGTTAGGACTTTTCAGCTTGGAGAAGAGACGGCTGAGGGGGGATATGACAGAGGTGTTTAAAATCATGAGAGGTCTAGAACAGGTAGATGTGAATCGGTTATTTACTCTTTCAGATAATAGAAAGACTAGGGGGCACTCCATGAAGTTAGCATGTGGCACATTTAAAACTAATCAGAGAAATTTATTTTTCACTTAGTGCGCAATTTAACTCTGGAATTTGTTGTCAGAGGATGTGGTTAGTGCAGTTGTATTTAAAAAAGGATTGGATAAGTTCTTGGAGGAGAAGTCCATTACCTGCTATTAATTAAGTTGACTTAGAAAATAGCCACTGCTATTACTAGCAACAGTAACTTGGAATAGACTTAGATTTTGGGTACTTGCCAGGTTCTTATGGCCTGGCCACAGTTGGAAACAGGATGCTGGGCTTGATGGACCATTGGTCTGAGTATGGCATGTTCTTATGTTCTTAATCCTGGTGCCTATAATAAAAAACTCATCTGAGCTAAAAGATTCCAATTTATCCCTGTCAACTGAAAAGCAGAATGTTAATACAAACAAAAACCACACTTTGAAATGTTTGTATGCTAATTCCAGAGGTCTAAGAAGTGTATAGCAGTGAATGATGACATAGACATAATTGGCATCTCAGAGACATGGTGGAAAGAAGATAACCAATGGGATAATGCAATACTGGGGTACAAATTATATCGCATTGACAGAGAGGAGCGTCTTGGTGGTGGAGGTAGTGCTTTATGTCTGGGATGGCCTAGAGCCCAACAGGATAAAGTTCCTGCGTGAGACTAAATGAACAATTAAATCTTTATGGGTAATAATCCCGTGTCTTTTGGGGAAGAGAATAGTGATAGGAGTATACTACCGTCCACCTAGCCAAAATAGTGAGACGGACAGTGAAATACTAAGAGAAATTAGGGAAGCTAACCAAACTGGTCATGCACTAATAATGGGAAATTTCAATTATCCCAATATTGACTGGGTAAGTGAAACATCAGGGCATGCTAGAGAGAGAAAGTTCCTGGATGGAATAAAAAAAGGTTCTATGGAGTAATTGGTACAGGATCCAATGAGAGAGGGAGCAATTTTAGATTCAGTTCTTACCGGAATGCAGGAGTCGGTGAGAGAGGCAACGTTGGTGGGACCGCTTGGCAATAGTGATCAAAATATGATTAAATTTGAATTAATGACTGGAAGGGGACAGTAAGTAAATCCATGGCTCTAGCACTAAACTTTCAAAAGGGAAAGTGATAAAATGAGAAAAATAGTTAGAAAAAAATTGAAAGGTAAAAACTGAAAGGTACAAAGTGTGCAACAGATGTGGACATTGTTAAAAAAAAAAACCAAACAAACATCCTAGATGCACAGACCAGTGTATTCCATACATTAAGAAAGGTGGAAGGAAGGCAAATCGATTACTAGCATGGTTAAAAGGTGAGGTGAAAGAGGCTATTTTAGCCAAAAGATCTTCATTCAAAAATTAGAAGAAGGATCCATCAGAAGAAAATAGGATAAAGCATAAGCATTGGTAAGTTAAATGTAAGACATTGATAAGACAGGCTAAAAAAGAATTTGAAAAGAATCTGGCCATAGAGGCAAAAACTCACAATAAAAACACTTTTAAATATATCCGAAGCAGAAAGCCTGCGAGGGAGTCGGTTGGACTGTTGGATGATCAAGGGGTTAAAGGGGCACTTAGAGAAGATAAGGCCATCGCGGAAAGATTAAACAATTTCTTTGCTTCGGTGTTTACTGAAGAAGATGTTGGAGAGGTACCTGATCTGGAGAAGGTTTTCATAGGTGATGATTCAGATCAATTGAACCAAATCATGGTGAACTTGGAAGATGTGGTAGGCCTGATTGATAAACTGAAGAGTAGTAAATCACCTGGACCAGATGGTATACACCCCAGCGTTCTGAAAGAACAAATAATGATATTTTAGACCTATTTGTAACATATCATTAAAATCATCCAATGTACCTGAAGATTGGAAGATGTCCAATGTAACCCCGATATTTAAAAAGGAATCCAGGGGTGATCTGGAAAACTAAAGACTGGTAATCCTGACTTCAGTGCTGGGAAAAATCGTGGAAACTGTTATAAAGAATAAAATCACAAAACATTTAGTTAGACATGATTTGATGGGATACAGCCAACATAGATTTACCCAAGGGAAGCCTTGCCTCACAAATCTATATTTTTTTGAATGGGTGAATAAACATGTGGATAAAGGTGAACCAGTAGATGTAGTGTTTTTGGATTTTCAGAAGGTGTTCAACAAAGGCCTCCATGAGAGGCTTCTAAGAAAACAAAAAAGTTATGGGATAGGAGGCGATGTCCTTTTATGGATTGCAAGTTGGTTAAAAGACAGGAAACAGAGAGTAGGATTAAATGGTCAGTTTTCACACTGGAATAAGATAAACAGTGGAGTGCCTCAGGGATCTTTACTTGGACCAATGCTTTTTAATATATTTATAAATGATCTGGAAAGCGGTATGACGAGTGAGGTAATCATATTTGTGATGTCACTAAATTCTGTAGAGTAGTTAAATCTCAAGCAGATTGTGATGAATTGCAGGAGAACCTTGCAAGACTGGAAGATTGGGCTTCCAAATGGCAGATGAAATTTAATGTGGACAAGTGCAAAGTGATGCATATAGGGAAAAATAACTCTTGCTGTAGTTACACAATTTTAAGTTCTACCTTAGGAGTTACGACCCAGGAAAGATCTAGGCATCATAGTGGATAATACCTTGAAATCGTCAGTTCAGTGTGCTGTGGCAGTCAAAAAAGCAAACAGAATGTTGGGAATTATTAGGAAGGGAATGGAAAATAAAACTGAGGATGTCATAATTCCTCTGTATCGCTCCATGGTGAGACCGCATCTTGCATACTATGTGCAGTTCTGGTCACTGCATCTCAAAAAGTATATAGCTGCACTGGAGAAAGTGCAGAGAAAGGCGACCAAAATGATTAGGGGCATGGAACGGCTGCCCTTTGAGGAAAGGCTAAAGAAGTTATGGATGTTCAGTTTGGAGAAGAGGGGGGGGGGGAGGGGATATGATAGAGGTCTACAAAATCATGAAAGGACTTGAACAAGTTAATGTAAATCAGTTATTTACTCTGTTAGATAATAGAAGGACAAAGAGGTGACTCCATGAAGTTAGCAAGTAGCTCATTTAAAACAAATCAAAGTAAATTCTTTTTCACTCAGTGCATAGTTAAGCTCTGGAATTCATTGCCAGAGGATTTGGTTACAGCAGTTAGTGTAACTGGGTTTAAAAAAGGTTTGGATAAGTTCCTAGAGGAAAAATTAATAAACTGCTGTTGCAATAATAAATAAGCAATAGTAGCTTGTGATTTATCTAATGTTTAGGTTCTTGCCAGGTACTTGTGACTTGGATTGGCCACTGTTGGAAACAAGATACTGAGATTGTTGAACCCTTGGTCTGGCCCAGTATGGCATATCTTATGTTCTTATGTATATTTCCAAACAGCTAATGAAGAGAGCATCCAATAATTAAACTCTCATGAAAATGTTTATACATTTCCCGAAACACCAATATAATATTTCAGCAGACACATCAAATAACATCCAATAATGAAAATAATAAGGATAAAAAAATTTGCTGCTCTCCATATTTGGGATTTTTTTTATTATTTCCAGTCATAGATTGGGAGAAGGGGGCCACACAAACTTTATCCTCTCTCTCTCTCACACACACATGCTGTCTCACTTCCTCTCTATCTCACATACACACCCCTTCCCTTCTCTTTCTCTCTGACACAAAACCTCCCTTTCTCTCTAAAACCCACACATGTTCATACACAGTCCCTTTCTCACTCATAGACTCTCATACACACCCTCTCTCTTTCACACACACACATATATATACACAGGCTCCGTCTCATACATATAACCTCTCCCTTCCACACACACACACACACACACACGGTCTCTGGCTCTCATACACCCATCCCTAGCACCCATGCTTATCAGCCCCCTGAAGTCTTGTTCCCCATTCCCTTTTCCCAAGCATTCTTGCTCCCAAGCCTCCCCTCCCCTTTCAGCCCTCCACTTCCCAGCATGCTTAGTCCCAAGCCCCCCTCTCAGACCCCCAAACTCCCCAGCACTTTTGGTCCCAAGTCCCTCTTCCTACTCAGACCCCCGACTCCCAGCAGTCTTGCTCCCCTCTCCCCCTTCACTTTTAGGTACCTTACAACCCAGAAGTCTTGCTCCCCAGCCCCCTTTTCCTTTCCCTCTTCCAGATCTCACATTCATCAGCAGACTTGCTCTCAGCCCCTCTCCTCTCCTCTCCGAGACCCCCCACTCCCAGCAGTCTTGCTCAACCGCTCCCTCGCTTCCCAGTAATCTTGTTCCCCAGTCCCCAGCAGTCTTGATACCCCTCCCATATCTACTCACCCACATTTCTCTCACTCTCCGCAGGTGGCCAGTGCTTTATTTCCTTTCCAGCAATTCATCCTGGCACTGCCACACCCTCCATGCTTCACTCACCCTCCATGCTTCAAGCATTCAGAGGACTGCAGGTTGCTTCTTCCTTCTCAGCTGTCGGCACATCATGATGGCATGAAGGCACCGGCAGCTGGGAGGGAGGAAGCAGCCCAGTCTGCAAGGCCGCGATCCTTTGATTCTTCAGGCACAGGAGGGGGTGAGTGAGTGGATCGCGGCAACACTGCAGGGATGAGCAACGGAAAGGGAATAAAGCGCCCTTCCACTGCCACCAATGTGGCTTCTCCTGTTAGCCCCCCCCCCCCCCAATTTTTGCCAGCATGGTCCCCGTGCTCCCCTCGTTCGATGCCTAAGGGTTAAAGTAACCGTTGGTGCTCAGGGCTGCACCTTGGCTAGCATGGTCCAGAATGAACTTTGGACACAGCTGGATAAACACTGAAACAAAACCATCAGCAAGTATTTAGCTAAACATGTTTTTGATTCCAAAATGGTAGAAATGAAGGTCAGCAAATCAATTAGCAGATGATGCCTATGTATTGGAGAATCCTAAAATTTTGTAACTAGCTTTTGAGAATTACACTGCCTTCATCAGGTCAGCAAAAGATGAGGTTGCCGTAAAATACAGGTAAATGGGTTGCATAGCAATATCAGTGTTTGCTTTTCTTGCATTTTATGTGGACACTTTTCTAAGGTACTTTCCTGGGTAAATAAGTATTTATCCATGTAGATTGCCCTGGTTGAAATTGTCCCTATCAAAGTGGCTAAAAGCATATACATTGGCTTTCACAATTTGCATTCTTTAAGCTGGATTTAAAAAAAAAAAAAAAAAAAAAAAAAAAAGGATGTTCCAATGATGGAAGAAGACAGCACATGTATATTAATTTTTCAAATGTACACAAGCTTGGCCATGCACAGAAACAGCAGGTGCAAGATATGTATGCCATTTTCAAAGGGAAACTACCCAGATAAATTGCAAACCTTTCAACTAGACAGGCAACTGGAAATTGCCCCTTTATGTTTTCAACATTTTACACCACCCCTAAAAACACATCTGTATTATATCTGCAAGATTTAGCCCTTTTTTTGTTTGAAAGTTTGCATTCTGATTTATCTATCATTTATATTCTATTTCCTATGGGCTCGATTTTCAAAGGGCTGATCAGCAGTGAAGTAAATGGGTTAACTTTCTATAGACATTCAGCCACAGTTAACTGGCTAAAGTTGTGGCTGAATGTCTGGTTTAATCTAGGCCTGCCAAGCTTCCTAAGTTAAATTTCTGGCAGTCATCTGTATGGCTGCACTTAGGGATCTGGATTTTTTTTACCAGATATATTTCTGCAGTTAAAAGCTTATTTTAACTGCATAAATCTGTTCTCCTGCATTTTCTCCCACTATTTGATTGTGCAAAATTGTTTTGCACATATATGTATGCTTGCCACATGGATTTTATCCTTTAAGTGGGTGGAAATTTTAAAAGCTATTCTTTACCTGCAGAAATGTTGTTTTTTTTATAATATTGCCCAACCCATATGCAGGTAAATGTGTGTGTGGGTAGTTTTCCCAGGGTACGCCCATTATTTTCATTTTGAAAATTAGTGTAAAGTCTGTGGGTATTTTTTACTTTGCACTCTTTGAAAATTACTTTCTAAGAGCCAGATTCATTAAGGCTTTTCTCCCATTTTGTGCCTATGGGAAACATTCTTAGTGAATCAGGTCCTAAATTTGGAACCTGTTTCCACTGTTCTGGTGAATTAGAAAATGGAATATTTTTAACATTGGAAAGTGAAACTAATAGCTGCTTGGGAAGAAAACCCATAGATATGATCAACAATGATGAGATATATTCACATCAGGCATGATCCACAAGAATCGTCAGGTGGTACTCGCTAATAGTGCCTACACCTAAGGGCGCTATTGCTTTCTCCTAGGACAGGCAGGATGATAGTCCTCACATGTGGTTGACATCATCAGATGGAGCCTGGCATGGAAAACCTTTGTCAGCTGTCGGCACATCATGATGGCCTCAAGGCACCGGCAACTGGGAGGGAGGAAGCAGCCCAGGCTGCAAGGCCGCGATCCTTTGATACTTCAGGCACTGGAGGGGGTGAGTGAGTTTCTAGAAACTTTGACTGACACACTGAGCATACCCAGCATGCCACTATCCGCGCGTCCACGCGGGGGTCCCTCTTCAGTCTCTTTCTTTCCGCAAAGTAATTGCCTCGTGGTTGTGGAGCTCTGCTCTTTCGTTTGTTATTCAAAGTTCTTCCTTCTTTTTTTGCCGGTCTCTGCACCGGATCCCTTTTCTACCAGTTGGTGTCTTCCTGCGGCGCGGTAGGTTGAAAGTTTTCCCATTGTTGTAGTCCATTCCCGGTGTATCGCTCCCTGGTGGCCGCTGGCCATCGACTGCTCGCTGACTGATTTCCATGGCGTCGTCCGGTTTTTGATGATGCCCCCTGTGCCTGCAGACCATGTCTATGACTGATCCGCATTAGGTTTGTATCCTCTGCTTGGGGGCGTCGCACAGTCCGGGGGTATGCTCTCTGTGATCAAATGACCCCCAAAGGCTGTTGCGCCTGGCTGGATAAGATGGAAAAGCTTTTTGGGCTCAAAAAGTCTGTTCCATCTACTCCGGCATCGGGGGCATTACCTCCAGGAGGTCATAGATAGTCGCTAGATGTGCCGTCCCTCTCTGTTCATCCATCGGGACCTTCTGTCTCGAGAGGGGCTGGAGACAGGCCTTCTCCGGTATCTTCACTTTCCAAGGCATTGGGATCTTTGTCTTCCTCAGCGCCGGGGAAAGACCAGGCCGAGCACTGAGGGAAGTCCTATAAGTATCGGCACTGGTTGCCATCTCTACATGGCACTGGGTCAGGTGTGACTCTGGTGCCTGCTGTGCTTCTCCATGGAGAGGAGGCTTCAGCCTCTATGAGACCTGGGAGTCCCTGGCATTCCCCACTGGTGTCGGTGCCGGGCACTGAGCCCCCTCGAGGCTCCGGTGGCACCTCCTCCTTCTTCTCAGTCTGTTCTTTCCTCAGTGGACTTTCAAGAGGAGTTGGATTGCAGAGTTCATCTAGTGGTGCTACGAGCACTGCTGGTTATCGAGCCGCCATCAGCACCAGTTCCCATGCTAGTACTGGAGCCTGCGCTATCTCCCTTGGTGCCCCTGCTCAGATGTCTAGACATCCTTTTGAGTTGTACTTCCGTGTCCTCTTCGGGCGACTGAAGCGACCTTCTCTTGAACCGTCTCCACCTGACAAGAGGCTTAGGTCCCCCCAGAAGACTTTTCCTCTTCACTAAGGAGGATGCCCGGCACGAAATTCTGGAAGTCCTTCAGTTTGTGGATGCCCCAAAAGAAATAGTGGCAGTCCCAGTTCATGACATTTTCAAGGAGTTACTCCTCAGGATCTGGGAACACCCTGTGACCGTTCCTCTGATCAATTGGAAGGCAGATGCCATTTATTTGGTACAACAAGTGTTGGGGTTTGAGAGGCGACACCTCCTGCATCAATCTGTGGTGGTTGAGTCTGCCCTCAAGCCAAGTGCTCCCTTACCCATGCCTCTACTCCTCCAGACTGGGATCATTGGGCGTTGGATGCTCTGGGTAGGAAGGTCTAGCAGGGCACTATGCTCATCGCCCGCATTGCCTCCTACCAACTGTATATGACCTAGTACAACCGGAACTTGTGGAGGCAAGTACATGAACTGTCATAGCACCTGCCTCAACAGCAGCAGGATGCTTTTTCGGCAGTGGTACAGCAAGATCTGGAAGCAAATAAACACAAGGTGAGATCCACCTATGATGTTTTTGAGATGGTGGCCAGAGTGGCCGCAGCGGGCATTGGTGCCCGAAGGATGATCTGACTCTGCACAGGAGAGAATCTCTTCGGGGACAAGATAAGAGATGCAGTGGCCCAGCTGAAGGACCACCCACGAGACCCTTCAGCACCTCTCAGCCAATACCTCTGACCTGCCGTCCTCAGTCAGAAGGTGCTTGCGACAGGGCTTTAGGAAGTCCTTCTGTCACCAGAGAAAATATTACCCTCTTGCCTCGAGGGCACGCATGCCTCGCGTGGCTTCCCAGGGTCGTCCCAGTCAACAGAGGGCCCCCAGGACTCAGCCAGCCCCCCAGCAAAGCCCTGCTTCAGGGTTTTGACTGGGAGTCAGGGAACATGAGCCAGACTGCCATACCCTCGGTGTCCTACCCTCCGGTGGGGGGGCAGGCTATCTCTCTTTGCGGCCCACTGGCCCCACGTTACCTCGGACCAGTGAGTTAATTCCATCATTCACCAAGGGTACCGGCTAGACTTCAGGGATGTCCCTACAGACTCTCCCCCATGTCCATCGTGGGCCTCATCCGTTCATCAGGAAATACTTTCAACGGAGCTCTCCACCCTTCTAACAGCTGGAGCAATCGAGCCTGTTCCTCTGCACCAGCAGGGAAGGGGGTTCTACTCTCGGTATTTCCTGATATCAAAGAGAACAGAGGACCTCCTCCCTATTCTCGACCTAAGAGCTTTGAACAGGTTTCTTCAAAGAGAAAAGTTCAAAATGGTCTCTTTGGGCACCCTGATCCCACTCCTGCAAAAAGGAGACTGGCTGTGCTCCCTCAACGTTAGATGCCTATGCCTACATCGAGATCTTCCCTGATCACAGGAAGTAACTCCGATTTGTTATGGACAGGGAACACTTCCAGTACAGAAGTTGCCATTTGGCCTTGCGTCAGCCCCTCGGGTTTTCACCAAGTTGTGAAAACCCAAGGGGTTGTGGGGTTGTGGCGGTTGTGGGGGCACACCTCCGCTGTCAGGGGGTGTACATTTTCCCCTACCTCGACGACTGGCTGGTCAAGAGTGCCACTCAGCAGGGTGCGCTATGTGCACTCAACATGACCATTGGGGTGCTGCAATCTCTGGGGATTGTCATCAATTATTTCAAGTCCCATCTCATCCCAACGCCACACCTGGGATTCATTGGGGTGAGACTGGACATGGTTCAGGCCAAGGTGTTTCTGCCCCATGATTGGGCGCTTGCTCTGTCATCCCTTGCGAGTTTGGTCTGCTGACACCGGCAGGCTTTGGCACACCTTCTGCTTCGCCTTCTGGGTCACATAACAGCATCTGTCCATGTTACCCCCTTGGCATGTCTATACATGCGTACAGCGCAGTGGATACTGCGGTCTCAGTGGATGCAGGCGACCCAGGACCTCAATGAACGTATCTGCATTACACAGCCTCTCCAGGTCTCCCTGTCCTGGTGGGAGGACCTGTCAAATCTGGAGCAGGGGGTCCCGTTTCAAGTTCCCCTGCCCCAGGTAGTACTGACCACCGATGTATCCCCCCCTGGGCTGGGAGGGCGCATGTGGATAACCTCCGTACACAAGGTTGTTGGTTGGCTCAAGAATCTCAATGCCATATCAACTTCCTGGAGCTTCAGGCGATATGCTACGCTCTTTGGGCGTTTCGGGATCGCTTGTCCCACAAAGTAGTCCTGATCCAGTCAGACAATCAGGTCGAGATGTGGTACATAAATAAACAGGAGGGGCACTGGTTCGTTCCTCCTCTGTCAAGAGGCAATGCAAATATGGGCCTGGGCTCTGTCACAAGGCATACTCCTACAAGCAGTGTGTCTAGCAGCGACAGAGAATGTGGTTGCAGAACTCCTGAGTTGAGCGTTCCGCCCGCATGAGTGGGCACTGGGTCCAGCAGTAGTGGACCGGATCTTCCGCCTGTGGGGAACCCCAGATGTGAACCTCTTTGCCTCCCCTTGCAACAGCAAGGTGAGCCACTTCTATTCCCTGTTTAGGGCGAACGGGCTACCAGCCTCAGATGCCTTCACCCACCATTGGGACAAGGGTCTTCTGTATGCATACCCTCCGCTTCTGCTGGTAATGAAGACTTTTCTTGAAGCTCCAGCAGGACAAGGGGACCATGATCCTGGTGGCTCCCTAATGGCCAAGATAGGTGTGGTTCCTGCTCCTGCGGGACCTGTCGATTAGAGATCCAATTAGTCTAGGGACCTCCCCCAATCTGATTATACAGGATCAGGGCAGGGTGCGCCATCTGACCCTCAGGTCATTAGCTTTGATGGCCTGGATGTTGAGAGGGTATTCCTGTGGTCCCTTGACCTCTCTGATGATGAGTCTCAGCTACTGGTTGCTTCTAGGAAGCCTTCCTCCAGGACATCTTACAGACTGAAGTGGAAGAGGTTCTCCATCTGATGCGAGGGTCATGGCTTGGATCCATTCACCTGTCCCACTTCGAAGCTGCTGGACTATTTGTGGCACCTCTTGGAGTCTGGGTTGAAAACCAGTTCAGTCAGGGTACACCTGAGTGCCATCAGTGCTTACCATCAGAGTGTTGCTGGTACGCCCATCTCTGTTTAGCCTTTATTAGGGTAATTTATGCGGGGTCTGCTTCAGCTGAAGCCTCCCCTCCGGCCTCTCATTGTGTCCTGGGATCTCAACGTGGTATTGGTGCGGCTCATGCGAGATCCCATCGAGCCTCTGTGCTCCTGCGATCTGAAGTTCCTCACCTGGAAGGTTCTCTTCCTCATGGCGGTCACTTCGGCATGCAGGGTCAGTGAACTTCAGGCGCTGGTTACGTATCTGCCCTACACAAAATTCTTTCATAATATGGTGGTTCTGCGAACGCATCCTAAGTTCCTGCCTAAGGTGGTGACTAATTTACATCTCAGTCAGTCAATCATTCTTCCCACCTTCTTTCCGAGGCCTCATTCACATCAGGGCGAACGGGTGATGCACAATTTGGATTACAAACGGGCCTTAGCCTTTTACTTAGAATGCACAGAATGCGACAGGTAGTCTACACAACTCTTCATATCTTTCGACAAGAATAGATTGGGAGTTGTGGTGCGCAAGCAAACTCTGTCCAACTGGCTGACGGATTGTATCTCCTTCTGTTATGCGCAGGTGGGCCTTCAACTTTGAGGCCGTGTCAAGGCTCATTTGTGAGAGCTATGGCAGCGTCGGTAGCCCACTTGTGGGCAGTTCCTGTTGCAGAAACCTGCAGGGCTGCAATGTGGAGTTCCTTACACACGTTCACTGCCCACTACTGCTTGGACAAGGATGGTTGGCAAGACAGTACTTCAGCTAATCTGTCCTTCGAAATCTCTTCCAGCCTTAAACCCAACTCTCCCTACCTAGGGCCCATTGTTAGGGTTCAGGCTGCCTCCCTCTGTTACCAACAGCACCGTAGTTCTTGTACCCATTGGCACCCAGTTAGGGGCTGTTGCTATCCGGGAGCAGTCTGTAGCTTGGTATTCAGCCACATGTGAGGACTACCATCCTGCTTGTCCTAGGAGAAAGCAGAGTTGCTTACCTGTAACAGGTGTTTTCCTACGACAGCAGGATGTTAGTCCTAAGGAAACCCTCCCATCACCCCACGGAGTTGGGTTTTCCTGAGCTTTGTTGTTTTATTTTTTCGCTCATGAATTCTATGTTACGAGATTGAAGAGGGACCCCACATGGATGCGCGGATAGTGGCATGCTGGGCATGCTCAGTGTGCCAGTCAAAGTTTCTAGTTTTCTGTGCTGGGCTCCATCTGATGATGTCACCCACATGTAAGGACTAACATCCTGCTGTCCTAGGAGAACACCTGTTATAGTTAAGTAATTCTGCTTTCTCTGAAATAGTTGCCCTTACCCTTGGCAAGGCAAGTACAGGATTGCATTGCATATGAGCGTGTCCTCTGCCACAGTCACTTTTGTTAAATTCTCTTTTCATTAGCTGTTTAGAGTAAAATGGTGACCTTGATCATTTTGTGATCACCCTTGGGGAATGCTGGTAATATTTTCAATAATGAATCCGTTTTTAGAACTTCTTCAAGGCTTTGGGAAGAGTAAAGCAAATCCATAACGATGTCAAAGTTCTTCTTCGTACAAACCAACAGACAGCAGGGTGAGTGTCCAGGAATAACTCTAAAGCCCTCAGTAAGTTGTTTTGTTTTGTTTTAAAAGCATGTTTTGTCTTGTGATTCTGTTTTCTCCAGTCGTTGCATTTATTTTCTTTGTAAAGTTACTTGCATGGATTGACTTCAGATGCAGTCATTCATTAGGTGACAACAATAATATTTTTTTCCTGCAGCCTTGAGATTATGGAGCAGATGGCTTTACTCCAAGAGACATCATATGAGCGCCTTTACAGATGGGCTCAAAGTAGGTAATATTTTCTATTACAACAAAAATGATGCAAAGTTCTTGATTTCTCCACTCCACATTTTCATAATTACTTAATTTTATTGTGCATGGCCACTTCCTCCTGCTCTTTTAGGCTCCCAGCTGAATTCAGTCCTACAGGGACGATGGCACTGTGAAGTTTTGGTGGTTTTTTTTAAGTAGTGCATTATGAGTTTTGCAATAATTATCCAATTTTCCACTGCAATTTTACATTTTCCATATTCTCCCATAAAATCTGTACTCTGTACTCATCTTCTTCCCTTAAAAGAACAAAACAAATAAACAAAACAAGCATTAAATGTCTTTGAAAGTAGTTTGGTAGCCCTGTTTTTGTGTGTTAGAGGTGATTCCTTCCGCACCATTGCTCTGTGTCCCTGCTTTTCACCATCCCCCTTGCTTCTTTCTTCCCTCATGAATTGTAGTTTTGTACCTTTTTCTCCTGTTTTACTGTCTTTCCTCTTTGTGTTTTTCAGTCCCCCGGCACTTACTGTTTTTCTGCGTCTCTTTTCCCACTTAACACCAATTTTCCCCCTCCTGTGCCTGTCCCGTCTTTGGATATGGGTTATTTACAAGTGGTGTCAGTTGAAAAGTTGTACATACTGTGGTGCACCAAACCTGCAAAAAAACCCAAAAAACAACCAACTCATGTTTTTGATTTTGAGAGCAATGACTTATTTTACTGTCTCTTTGGCCTTTATTTTAGGTGAGTGCAGGACCTTGACGCAAGAATCATGTGACATTTCTCCAGTTTTAACGCACGCTATGGAAGCCCTGCAGGACAGACCTGTTTTGTACAAGTCAGTACACACTACAGTTGTTTCTTTCACGTCCACAGATGAGTGCAACTTTGTGGATTTTGTAGTGTTTCAGTTTTTCAGGATGCTCAAAACATTCATTTCTATAATTGCATTAAATTTTTGCAAACCTACAGAATGAGGTAGAAAAGGTACTACTCCAAAATTATATCAAAGAGCATGTTCTTTGTTTATTTCACAGAATTATATTTTTCCAGAACAGACTTTGGACCAGTGTTCCCTCTAAGATGTGTGATGTGTGGCTGCGCAAGGTTGTTTATGTGGCCGCTCATGCTGCACCTCATTCTGTGCATGACCCAGACCCAGGTGAAAGGAAGCCCAATCGGCCGCTTCTCCTAATGTGCCTTCCTTGCTAATGTATTCAAAATTCACAGAGCTGGTACTTAAGACTGATCTTGCGAGATACAAAATCAGCATAGAGGAAGTATTAGCCCCACCAGTTCGAATATGTTGTAGTGCTGGCACTCAAGATGGAGCAGCAGATCGGGCTACTACAGCTGATTCACCAGGTCCTCCTCTTCTGTGCTGTGATGCTCCCCATGGGCATGCTCAGTCAAAGAGAAAGAGACTGAGGAAAAGATGAGAAAAACCTCTGTGGGCTCTGATAGAGCTCAATGTGCGAAAATCCCCTGTGGACTGCTGATAGAGCTCAATGTGCCAGTGTCTGAAGAAATGAAGAAGTGAGAGAGGCCCTGGAGAGAGAGCATGCCTCTGTGTGTGTGTGTGTGTGTTTGAGTGAGACAGAGACTGAGACAGCATACCTGGGTGTGTGTGCATGTTTGAGTGAGATAGCATGCCTGTGTGTGTGCTCATATGTGTTTAAGTAAGAGAGAGCGCAAGACAGCATGCATGTATTTGAGTGAGAGAGAAAGCAAGACAGCATGCCTGTGTGTTTATATGTGTTTGAGTGAGAGAGAGAGAGTGTGATACAGTATGACTATGTGTGTTGGTGCATTTTTGGGTGACAGAGAGCGAGATAGCATATATGTGTATGTGCACGTATTTGAGTGAGAGCAAAACAGCATGCTTGTGTGTGTGTTATTGGAGTGAGAAAAAGAGGTATGCCTGTGTGTGTGTCCTTATGTTTGAGTGAGAAAGAGCGAAACAGCATGCCTGTGTTTGTTTGGGCATATTTGAGTGACTGAGAGAGCAAGAGAGCATACTTGTCTGTGTATGTTTGAGAGAGAGAGAGAGAGAGAGAGAGACACCAGTCTTATGTGTATGTGTGTTTGAATGATAGAGAGAGAAAAACAGATTACTTATATGTGTTAGAGAGACAGAGAGATGGTGTGCAATTGTACATGCTCATGTTTGAGTGAGAGAGCGAGCAAGACAGCATTCCTGTATTTGTGTGCGTGGTTCAGTGAGAAAACAAGACAACATACCTATGTGTGCGCATGTGCACATGTTTGAGTGAAAGAGAAAGCAAAACAGCATGCCTATGGGGTAGATTTTCAGAGCCCTGCTCGCCTAAATCCGCCCAAAACCGGGCGGATTTAGGCGAGCAGGGCCCTGCGCGCCGGGAAGCCTATTTTACATAGGCCTCCCGGCGCGCGCAGAGCCCCGGGACTCGCGTAAGTCCCGGGGTTCTCGGAGGGGGGCGTGTCGGGGGCGTGTCGGGGGCGGGCCCGGTCGTCGCGGCGTTCCGGGGGCGTGTCGGCAGCGTTTTGGGGGCGGGTACGGGGCGTGGCTACGGCCCGGGGGCGTGGCCGCGCCCTCCGTACCCGCCCCCAGGTCGCGGCCCGGCGCGCAGCAGGCCCGCTGGCGCGCGGGGATTTACGTCTCCCTCCGGGAGGCGTAAATCCCCCGACAAAGGTAAGGGGGGGGTGTAGACAGGGCCGGGGGGGTGGGTTAGGTAGGGGAAGGGAGGGTAAGGTGAGGGGAGGGCAAAGGAAAGTTCCCTCCGAGGCCGCTCCGATTTCGGAGCGGCCTTGGAGGGAACGGGGGGAGGCAGCGCGGCTCGGCGCGCGCAGGCTATACAAAATCGATAGCCTTGCGCGCGCCGATCCAGGATTTTAGTGGATACGCGCGGCTCCGCGCGTATCTACTAAAATCCAGCGTACTTTTGTTTGCGCCTGGAGCACAAACAAAAGTAGGCTGTTCGCGCTCGTCTGAAAATCTACCCCTATGTGTGTATGTATATGTTAGAGAGAGAACAAGAAGGCATGCCTGTGTGTGTGCATGTGTTTGAGTGAGAGAGAGCTCAAGACGACATGCCTTTGTTTTGTGTGTGAGAGAGCGAGACAGCATACTTGTGTATATGCATGTGTGTTTTTGAGTGAGAGAATAAAGTTGTGCAGCACTGTTCTACCTCCTCACTCACTAATCAGTGACAATCTCAGGGTGACTGGAAATCAAAAGTTCCCAGGTATGGAGAGTGAGGGTATTTTCATTTTTATTAGTTTTGATTATTGGGGGGTGTTTGATATGTCTGCTGTTTTTGAAATATTTTATTAGTGTTGGGGATATTTAAAAAAAAATTATTTTTTTTTAATTATTGGATGTTTTAATCCTCAGCTGTTTTGAAATATGATTTATTTTTCTCAATTTTATTGTTTGATATTTTATGAGGAAAGTAATGTTTTCTGTTTTTCTATCGTTGCATTGCAGACAGAGTCTTGCTTGTTGCGGTTTCCAGTTCAGATTGTGTTTGCGTGTTTCTATTTATACTTTATGGATTCTGTATTTAGTGAGGGTCCTATCTATGTTCTCCATGTATAGGAACCTTTGTTTTCAGTTTTTATTTTATTTTCATGGCAAATTCAATTCTATAGCAAAACAAATATCAGCAGAAAAATGACGTCCACTGATTTTTCTCCTGTTTGTAATAACAAAGCCATTGTTCCACTGATATTTTTTCTTTGTTATAACATTTAAATTACCAGAGAAAATAAAATAAAAACTGAAACCGAAGGTCCCTATGCATGTATGACTGAGGTGAGGTTTTCTGCTAGCATATAGTTTCTCTGTAGGGATGTATTGCATCTTGGCTTGTTCTGTTTTCTTGGTAAGAGGTATTTTGTTGTTTTAGGGCCTGGTGTAATATTTACTGTGTTGCCTTTATGTTCATAGGATTGTTACTATTTGAGTGATGGCTATTTTGTTATGGAAAGTTTACTATATTGTAGCTAATTCATTTTACTCATGGCTTTCTGTGGGTCAAGCCCACGTCCAATAGGCATTACAATAGTACGGAGGTGCATCTGTACAACAAAATCGTGCTGGTCATGTCATTTTTACACATTAGCAGGCAGGCCAAGAGAACCTGGGGGAAGCTCCTGCCCCATTTAGACATTTTTCATTCACGGATATGGAACGATGAGTTTGGGTAGGTGTCAGTGCCCAGCTAGAGAGGGCTGGGCTTTTTTGGCAGGGAAGGAGGTCCCAGGTCAGAGACTGAGCAAAAGTGAGACAGAGAGAATGTGAGAGGTTCTGTAGTAGACAAAGACTGTTTCTATTGTATTTTGGTTTTTGGAAAAACAATCTAAGAGGTCCATATTTAGAGACATTTAGCTGGATAACTCACTAGTTATCTGGCTAAATGAATATTATTTGGATACTTAATCTGTCTAAAGTTTAGCCAGACATCTTATTATCTGGCAAAAATTTAGTTGGATAACTTAGAAGCATTCCGGGGGCATTTTGGGGAAGATAACTTATCTGGCTAAGTCTGGTTGCACCAAACAGCTGAGCTAAAGTTAGCCAGATAAAGTTACCCGGCTAAATTTAAGATAGCTGGCTATATTCAGTAGTGTCGCTGCACTATTGAATATACTTCCAAAGTTAGCGAGATGAGTTTAGCTGGCTAACCTTGCTGTCTGGACAGTTACTGAATATGGACCTCCTCATGTTTTAAAAAAACAAAAAAAACCAAAACAAAAACAGAACAAAGAGGGGGAAACATAGTATTGTTCACCAAGGGCAGCAAATGAGTTAGCACTGGCCCTGAGTGACCTGATTAATGGTCCATTGAGCCCAGCATCCTGTCTCTGATAGTGACCAATTCAGATCACTTGGGAATCCCAGCAGATCCAAATGAGTGGACCCAATCCACTCTACCTGGCTCATTTTCCTAATCTACCTGTCCTCCAGAAACTTGTCCAAACTTTTTTTTTTAAATCCAGCTATATTATCTGCCTTGACTACATCCTCCAGTAACAACTTCCTCAGGTTGTGCATTGACTGAAAAATAAAATCTCTTATTTGTTTTAAATTTGCTAGCAGTTAATTTCTTGGCATGACAATTAGTCCTACTACTATTTAAAAAGGTAAATAATCATCCCTATTAACTTGTTCCATGTCACTCATGATTTTATATACCTCTATCATATCCTTTCAATCATCTCTTCTTCATAATGTTTCTCACCATTGCTGCACACTGAGCTCAGGATTTCGTCTGCTCCAAGGACCTTTCCCTGAGTGGATTGTTTTTTTTCTTATATGCATTTCTTTACATTTGTCCACATTAAATTGTATCTGCCATTTAGAGTTTGTTTCCCAGTCTTGAAAAGTCCTTTCTGCAATTCCTTAGACATTTCAGTTTCTTGAGGAGTCTTTAATGAGGGAATCTTTCAAGTGGCTGCTGAAACTCCAGGTACAACCATGTTAACTGGCTCATCCTTATCTACATGTTTTTTTTATACCTTCAAATAATTCTGATAGATTAGTAAGGAAGAAGTCCTTTTGTTAAATACATGCTGACTCTTTCTATTAAGTCATACAATATTAGAAGGTAGCAGAAGGGTGGATGTCGGGGAAGGGGGAAATAGGAGGTTATTGGTAGTGAGGGTTAAGAATGGAAATGGAGGATTTATAAGGATTATGGGTGGTGTATAGATGAAGGGATGGGGAGAAAAAAGGAATGAAAGGCTAGGAGAGAGGAAAAATGGAAGCATAGAAACATGATGGCAGAAAAAGACCATAGGGCCTATTTAGTCTGCCCATCCACACCAACTATTCAGCTTTACAATCTGTATCACTCCCTAAGAGATTCTCTGTGTTTCTCCCATGTTTTCTTGAATTCAGAGACTGTCCTTGTATCCATGGGGAGGTATTCCATGCATCCATTACCCTCTGTGGAGAGGTAGGTGAGAGCTGAAAGATATGAGAACAGCTTGGGAGAAGTGAAAAGAGTTAGTGATGAGAGGAGATGGAAGCTGGGAAGAGAAAGATGGAGAGAATGAAGGAGAAAGACAGAACTTGGGTCCTTGGTGGTGGAGTAGTGGCATTATGGTAGAAACAGCCTCTTGGGAGGGGAGAGGGGGGCTCATGTGCCCAAAGGCAGAGAATATCTGCACACAGCCTGGAAAAAATGAGAGGAAACATTGATTTGGACCCTGCTCATTTAAAGGTAGATTTTAAGAGCCGCGCATGGGTGCAAATGTCTGCGTGTTTGTTGGCGCGCGCACATGGTCGCGCTGATTTTATAACATGCGCACGTTTATGCTCGCTTGTTATAAAATTGGCTAGCCGGGCGTACATGCATGCATTGTTTTATATCGAAGCGCGAATGTTTGCGTAAATCCCGTCTCAATTGCGTAAGGGGAGAAATTTTAGCAGGTACGCGTGGCACCACAATAGGCCTATTTCCCAGTTCCCTCCCAGTTCGCCCCAGTAAACGAGCGGACTTCCTAAACCCCCTACCCCTACCTACAAGCTTTCCCGGAAATCTAAGAGCCGGAAGAAAACAATATCAGCCTGGACTCTGACCCACCATCACCTTATGTACATAGTTTACTGTATATTTAGTTATCACTATTTAGCTATTCATGCTTAATCTCTGTAACCTCCGCCAAGTTCCTCTGCCCCCCCATATTATCTGTTATCTTGAATTCAATGTAAACTGCCCACTGAGGCGTCAGTTTGATTTCCTTGTAAACCGGTGTGATATGTATATTATACAGGAACATCGGTATATAAAAACTAAAAATAAATAAATAAATAAATACCTAACTTGCTTCCCTTTTACCCTACTAACCCTGACCCCTAAAACCCTGCTGACTACACTTTTTTTTTTTTGACATATTTATTTCTTAATTTTCAAGTAAAAACAGATCAACAATAAACTATTCATGTGTAGACACAGATAAATACACCCAATGGGAGGACGGGCAGTGCTGGGAACAGTGAGATAGAGTTCAGATATAAATCCAACACACAGTAAGAACAACACAAGTATATGATTGAGTAACTTAGAATCAGCTGACTCCCGTACCGCCCCCCTCCCCCCCCCCCAACTTCACCAATCTGAGTGGTCGGTGGTGTGTCATGAAGTCCGTTCATAGTAGTAATAATAATAACAATAGTAATAATAAGAACAATAATAAGAACAATAATAATAACCAGGAGACATAAAGGGAATTATCCTGTGCATATAAATCAGTCACTAACAGTTCGAGACCATAAGATTCGCAGTAACTTGAGATGGCGTGTGAAAAGGCTGTAATATCTAGAGCCAGGTAAAAGGCCAGTCTTCATGTTGGTGGAAATAAATCTCTCAATTGTTACTCAACATGACGCCTGGACTCAGGGCCTGACCAGTGTGTGAGAGACGAGAGAGTCCAGGTATTAGACTGTGATATCCAGAATTTTGCTGCGTGCCTGAGGATTTAACGATATTAAATATGGATTCCAAGTTTCCAAAAACTGAGCATATCGTTTTGGAGATGGTGACGTCTTTGCCGATAGCTGTTCAAATACTACCAATCTATGTAATTTTAGTCTCCAATGTACTAAGCTCGGGGGTTCACGATCCAGCCACCGTGCTAGGATTGTTTGTTTGGCTAACAGAAGAGCTTTATAGAGCAAACTACGATGTGCCTGGCGACGAATTCCCGGAAAAGATTCTCGGATTAAGTGCAGTAGACACATCTTTGGTCCATGGGTAAATCCAGTGCTAGAAGGCGACCGAGATAATCCAAAATTTTAACCCAAAACCGTTGAATGGCTACATAGTCCCAGAAGTTATGTAGAAAAGTGGCGATATTGGCATTACATTTCAGACATGACGTTGATCCTGCTACATCCGGAGCGATGTAAGATCTATGCAAGAATTTGTATTGACTTTCTCGGACTACCCTTTTTTTTTATTTCACTACTTACACGCTGTCCATAGCAGAAGCAAGTTACACGATTGAGGGATCCTGGCACACGCTAGAGCGCATAAGTGACTTCATGGGTTGCAGTTGCAGACCATGCCCTGCCCCTTTTTGTCAAATCTTTTTTATCTGCGTGGCTGCGAATCTTTTAAAATCCACACGGCCCATGTGCAGCCGAGTTACATAGGTATCTCCCAGTTTTGCCATGTGTAGGGCTTTTAAAATTTGCTCTTAAGATGCTTTCATTCTGAGCGTACTTTTCAAGGGATTTTTATGGTTAAATAATTGTTTTCTCTGAGGACAAGCAGGGGATGGTAATCCTCACACATGGATGACATAATCAGATGGAACCCCAACACAGAAAAGTTATGTCAAAGTTTATAGAACTTTGACTTGACACATTGCGCATACCCAGCATTCCCTAATCTACGTGTCCACTTGGGGTTCCTCTCCAGTCTCTCTTTTTCTGTGGAGTTGTAAGCATCGCAATGTGAGTGAATTCACTTGGCTGTTTTTTGGCCTCTTGGAAAACTTTGTTTTTCTTACAGTTTTTTCTCGCGGTTTGCAGCGCCAGGTCCCTCTAGGTGCTTCCCCGAAGTGCTCTGAGTCAGGATTTTCGACACTTCTAGTATGTTTCCTTTCACAGTTGATTCCCCCATGACAGTGGTGCTTCGGTGCCCACTGACCATGCATGCCCACCGCCATTGATTTTGATTTTGTAGCCCTTTTGTTTCATCCCGTCATGGCCACATCCGATTTTTGGCAATGCTCCTGGTGCCCAAGGATCATGTCCATTGGGGACCGTCATGAGATATGTGTCCTCTGCCTGGGGGCATCGCATGACGTCCGGGGTTGCCGCTTATGCACACAGATGACCCAAAGGGACATTGACTTCGGCTTGACAAGATTGAACAGCTCTTTGGGCTGAAGATGACCGAGCCATTGGCATCAGCATCAATGGACCTTGGGGCTGCACCGATGGACAGCGCGCCATCGACATTGGGTCTGTCAGTGCCACTGATGGATAGGGACACCAGAGACTGGCCACAGTCTATCTCCTCCAGGCCGAGGATGTCTGGTTCCTCGCAATTGGCCTCAGCACTAGACAAGGACCAGTCTGAGCATCAAGAAAAGCTGAAGAAGCATTAGCGCTAGTTCCCATTGATGCATGGTATCGAGCACGGGATTGCACCAGCTCATGCGACAGTGCCCCCGAAGCAACCCTGTGACAAGCACCAGTCCTCTGTTGCTATCGGAGGTCCGTGATGGTCTCCACCAGTCATGTTGCCAGTCACCGATCCGCTTTGCGGCTCCCAAGATCTGGCCACCCCTCCTTCCTTCCAGTCGGTGTTGGCATCGGCAATGTTTGAGGAGGAGCTGGAGCGCCAAGTCCAGTTGGTGGTGGAACTGGTGCTGCAGAGCATTGGTCCTGTGGCACCGACAGCACCAGATCCAGTATCATCCTTCCTGCAACCACTGCTGGAGAAGCTCAGTGTGCTCATCGGTGCATTACCAACCCAGCTGGCATCGGTTCCTGGGATGCCATCGGTATCTGGTGGGGCACTGAAGCCTCCCCCTACTGATACAGTAGTTGGTGCCAGTTCCAAGGAGGAGGAAGCTCCATCTAGGTCGGCAGAGACATCGAGGGCTATAGCCTCCCATCCAGCTTTGTTGGTGCCTGCACCTCTGGACGAAGGCCGAGCACCTAGGGCCCCATCCCCTGTGGCTTACAGTGAGGATGAGGGTCCCTGGGATCCCTGTGGGGAGGATACCTTGGAGTCTTCCTCTGAGGGTCTTCTCTCAGACCCTTCTCCTCCAGAAGAATGATGGAAGAACCCACCTGAGGATTTAATCTTCGCAGGATTTGTGAGGGTGATGGTGGAAGCCATCCCATTTCAGTTGCTGATGGAGGAGGATGCCAGGCACAAAATGCTAAATGCTCGTGTAAATATATGAATCTGTTTATTCTCTTTACATAATCTATTAATATAGTTCCCGTTCCTATGTCCCCATGCATTTTAATGTTTCTATGTTTCCCATGTATTATAATGTTTTTTGTTCTATGTAAAGGCTCCTGCCTAATTTCGTTTCAAGTTATTTGTAAACCAATATGATGTGCAAACGGCTATCGGTATATAAAAAAATTCTAAATAAATAAATAAAATAAATCTTCCAGTTCGTGAAGCCTCTTAAGGAGATTGTGGCAAGATACTTAAGGAGCTGTTGCTGAGGATATGGGAACATTCCCTCACAGTGCCTTCTGTGAATAAGAAGGCTGACAAGTTTACCTTGTCCTGAAGGCTTCCGGAATCAATAAGCAACAGCTGCTTCACCAGTTGATGGAGGTCAAATCTGCTTTCAAGAGAGCCAAGCGGTCTTGGACCCATTCCTCGGTGCCCCCCGGGGAAGGACCACAGAGCGATGGAAGCTCTTGGGAGCAAAGTCTTTCAAGGAGTTATGCTTATTGCCTGCATTGCTTCCTACCAGCTTTACATGAGCCAGTACTAGCAGGACATCTGGAAGCAGGTGCAGGAGGCGACCAAGCAGCTGCCTTAACAGCAGCAGGACACCCTCATGTCGCTGATTATAGGAGCCTGGAGTGCTGAAAACAAAAGGTCTGAATGACCTACAATGTTTTCAACATGACATAGAGGGTCTCTGCAGCAGGAATCGGTGCCCGCAGAATGGATGGCTGGGGATCTTGGATCTCCAACCAGAGGTACAGGAATGACTTGCTGACATGCCATGTACTGGGGAGAATCTCTTCGGAGATAGAGTGAGGGACGCAGTGGCCCAGCTCTGGGACCACCATGAAATCCTCCAACAACTCTCCGCCAACAATCCAGACCTGTCCTCCTCTTCTAGGAGGCCTGCGAGAACAGACTTGGCTGTTTAAGCAAGCATTCCCGGACCCTAATTAATCTCTCACCCCACCAACATTTATCACATAGTCATTTTAGTATCAACAATGTTTAATTATCTCTAGCTGACGTTATTCTTTCCTGTTATTTCTCTCTTCGCCCAGTTCAATCTTCCTTGTTATTTGTAACTGCTTTTTTTCGCACTACTGTTCCAGTTTGAAGTTTATTATGCACCCCTGTTCAACTGTAAACCAGCATGATGCGATTGTATCATGAATGCCGGTATATAAAAAAAAAAACCTAAATAAATAAATAAATAAAATAAGGACAGAGGAAGTCCTTTGTCAGAGAAAGTGCTGTCCCCCACCTCTTGCTCTTATCAACAACATCAGGACTCCTGCAGCTGTCCCAGGCAGCAGAGACCCTCCAAGCCCCAGCCAGTGCCTCAGTCAACTCCAGGGACGAAGTTTTGACTGGGCCATAGGGAACATATCACAGTTGCCTGTACCCAGGATGTTGAACCCGCTGGTAGGGGGCAGGCTGCTGTTCTTTGTGAACCACTGACCCAGTATAACCTTGGACCAGTGGGTTCTGCCCATTGTCCATCAAGAATACCAATTGAATCTATTGGGTGTCCCGCCAAATTGTCCTCAGAACTCATTTTGGGGGTTGGTAGCGCATCAGGAGGTACTGTTAGGGGAGTTCTCCCTCTTAACAGCCAGAGTGGTTGAGCCTATCCCACCAGGGCACATAGAGTGGGGATCCTGTCCAGGTACTTCCTGATTCCAAAGAGAACAGGAGGACTCCATCCCATCTTAAACCTAAGGGCCTTGAACAAATTTAAAAAAAAAAGAAAGGTTCAAGATGGTTTCCCTGAGCACCTTGATCCCCCTCTTCCAAATAGGGGACTGGCTATGCTCCCTCGATCTAAAGGACACATGCACTCATATCGAGAGCTTCCCCAGTCACAGCAAATATCTCTGATTTGTGGTGGGAAAACAGGACTTCCAGTACTGGGTGTTGCCTTTCGGGCTAGCGTCAGCCCCATGAGTCTTCACAAAATGCTGGCCATGTGGCAGCACACTACTACAGGTTGGGGGTGCATGTTTTTCCCTATCTGGATGATTGGCTGGTCAAGAGCACATCTCAGGCAGGGGCCGTCAGGTCCATGCGCTTGACCATCCAGGTGTTGGAGTTGCTAGGGTTCGTCATTAACTACCCGACAACCCATCTCGGCTTGTCACCTCAGTTATACTTAATTGGAGCCCTGCTAGACACAGCTCAGGCCAAAGCCTTCCTGCCTTGTCAAAGGGCCATTACTTTGACGACCATCACGGCAGAGATTCAGCAGAGCCAGCAGGTGTCAGCCTGGCACTTGTTGAGGCTGTTGGGCCACATAGTCGCAACCATCCGTGTCACTTCCTTGGCATGATTACACATGCGCAGGGCCAATGGACCCTGAGGTTGCAGTGGTGTCAGGCCACGCAGAACCTCCAGGATGGCATCCAAGTCACTCCACCTCTCCAGGACTCGTCCTGGTAGTGGATACTTTCATATCTGGAACAAAGAATCTCTTTCCAAAGGCCTCCTACTTAAATTGTCCTACCCACGGATGTGTCCACCCTCGGCTGGTGAGCTCATGTAGATTGGCTCAGCACCCAGGGTCTTTGGTCTGCCCAGGAAAATTGTTGCCAAATCAATTTCCTGGAGCTCTGGCCAATCAGGTACACGATGTGGATTTTCAGAGATTGGCTGTCCAACAAAATTGTCCTGATCCAAGTCAACAACCAGGGAGCTATGTGTTATGTCAACAAGCAGGGAGCATAGCCAGTCCCCTATTTGCAAGAGGGGGCTCAAGGTGCTTAGGGAAACCATCTTGAACCTTTCTTTTTTAAAAAATTTGTTCAAGGCCCTTAGGTTTAAGATGGGATGGAGTCCCCCTGTTCTCTTTGGAATCAGGAAGTACCAGGAGTAGAATCCCCATGTCAGGAAGCAGTCCAGATCTGGTCATAGGCCCTGTCCCATGGGATGGTGCTCAGGGTTATATACCTGGCCGGAACAGAGAATGTCGTAGCAGTCATGCTAAGTCGAGCCTTCAGACTTCACGAGTAGTCCCTGGACCGGGGGTAGTGAATTGGATATTCCGCCTCTGGGGGCATCCAGATGTAGAGCTATTCACGCCCCCTTGCAAGAGGAAGGTGTCTCGGTTCTGCTCCCTATACATACTGCAAACCAGCCTCTGAAGCCCTTGCCCGTTATTGGGGCAAGAGTCCTCTGTATGCATATACTCTGATTACCTTAGTAGCAAAGACTCTTTTGAAGCTTCACAAGGACAAGGGAACGGAACTATGATCCTCATAGTCCCTTATTAGCCGAGACAGGTTAGGTTTCCACCTCTATGGGAGTTGTCCATCCAGAGACCGATCAGTCTGGGGCTTCCCCAGATCTCATCACGCAAGATAGAGGCAGGTTGTGGCATCCCAATCTTCAGCCACCTTCAGGCCCTGTCGCTCACAGCCTGGATGTTGAGAGGTTAATTCTGCAACTGCTCGATCTCTCAGCGTATGTGTCTCGGGTCCTGGTGGCTTCTAGAAAACCTTCCACTGGAAAGTCCTATGGAGGATTTCCGTGTAGTTGAGTAGAAGGCCCTAGATTGGTTCTCCTGTCCCACACAAAAACTGCTTGATACATTCTACACCTGTTAGAGTTCATCTCAGTGCAGTTGGCACATACCAGCAAGGTGTAGATCAGTGGTTCTTAACCTTTTTTCTATTGGGACACACGCGACAGATAATGCATACAGGCGTGACACACTGAACACTTGACCATCACAGAACTAAATGTAAACATATACTCTGCATCCACAAGAGTACATCCCTGCTCACCCCCTCCCCAAACAATGGATGCAGAGCAGAACTAGGATATTTCAAATACAACTCGTTATATAAAAAAGATATTCTGATTCTGGTGCTATCTTAGTAACTGATACACAAACTCCCTTACTACTAGGCGCATTGTAAATTACAAAACCTGAAAAAAAACTCAGCACATGTGTAGCAAACCTTCCATCACAGCAACACTAATTCCAAGAAATCAAACAGCAATAGCCTTTCCTATGAAAAGGCAGCAGTGCTGCACCAATGCATGTCCTATTGATAATGAGAACATGCAACAAAGAAGATTGATACAGATCCCTACCTACTAGTAAAATACCTCACCTCAGTCACACATACAGATCTGAATAAAAGACCACAAATAACAAATGTAGAGACAGAAACCGGAATGGAAACCTCAAATAGCCATTCTGTATGCAGTGAAAAACTGGACAGCTAGAATCAGAAATACATTTCCTCGTACGCTAAGCAAAGTACAAAGATAGAAGAAATGCACATTCCCAAAACTGACATATTATGGCTTTTGCACCCCATCACTTCCATTCTATGCTTCCATTATCCTTCACTTTTCCCAATTACTCCTTTTCAATTATCCGCAAAACTTATATCCCTGCCCCACATTCCTGACTCCCCACTTCCTCTTCCCTGTGTTTCCTCTCTTTCCTGCTTGACTCTCCCTATCCCCTTCATCCCATCTCCCTGCATGCCCAGCTACCCTGACCCCCTGTTTCCCACACCTTCCTGTTCAGAAGCCCCCACACTTCCTCTCCGTTCCACCTTCATCTTCCCAGCATCCCCAACCTCCTTTCCCCCACCCTCCACAGGGTGAAGAGATCTTCAGCAGCATCACTCCCACACTCAGAAGGGAAAGATAATGTTTGCGTCCCATCAGGCCCATGACAGCAGGAGCTGGCAATGTCTCGCTCTGATCTGGGTGAAGGTGAAAACAGAATCCCACTGGGACAGAAAGAAGAGAAGGAAGTGAGAGTAGCCTCCCATCAGGCCCAATGCAAGAGGCAGCCATCTACTGGCCCTGCGATACACCTCCCAGGACCTTGCGACACACCTGTTGAGAACTACTGGTGTAGATGGTATGCCCATCTCTGTACTGCCTATAGTTGTATGGTTCATGCGGGGCCTGCTTCAATTGAAGTCTCCCCTAAGGCCTCCTGCTGTGTCTTGGGACCACAACTTGCTGTTAGCTCAGTTGATGAAAGCTCCTTTTGAGTCACTGCACACCTGTTACCTGAAGTTCCTGACCCAGAAGATCATATTTTTGGTGATGGTCTCTTCACGCAGGGTCAGCGAGCTCCAGGCCTTAGTGACTTGTCCACCTTACACTAAGTTTTATCATGACAGCGTGGTCTTGCGTATGCACCCTAAATTCCTGCCTAAAGTTGTGGCAGACTTTCATCTTAGCCAGTCCATCGTCCTGTCAACATTCTTTCCCAGGCCCCATTCGCACCAAGGGAAATGCGCAATGCACAGTTTGGACTGCAAGTGAGCCTAAGCCTTCTACCTAGAGTGGACAGAAGCCCATAGATGGTCCACCCAACTTTTTATTTCTTTTGATAGGAATAGGTTGGGCATTGCCACTTCCAAACAGACACTATCCAATTGGCTAGCAGATTGCATCTTCTTCTGTTATGCCCAGGTGGACTGCATCTTGGTCATGTCAAGGCTCATTCTGTCAGAGGCATGGCAGCATCGGTGGCCCACTTGCAAACATTTCCTATGGAGGAGGTCTGCAAAGCTGCGATGTGGAGTTCTCTCCATACATTTACATCGCACAATTGTCTGGATAGGGATGGCCGACACGACAGTAGGTTCGGCCAGTAGGTTCGGAACCTGTTTGAGGTGTAGAACCCAACTCTCCCAACCCCCAGGGCCCGTTGTTTGGTTTCAAGCTGTCTCCCCCCTCTGTTACCAACAGACACCTGGTTGGGTGACTGTTGGTCCCCTTTTTGTGTTTGGGGAGCAGCCTATAACAAGGGATTCACCCATGTGTGAGGACTACCATCCTGCTTGTCCTTGGTGAAAGCAGAGCTGCTTACCTGTAACAGGTGTTCTCCAAGGACAGCAGGATGTTAGTCCACATGAAACCTGCCTGCTACCCCACGGAGTTGGGTTTCTCCTAATTTTCAATTATATATATATATAATTCTATATTATAAGACTGGAGAGGGACCCTGTGTGGATGCGTGGTTTAGGGCGTGCTGAGTGTGCCATGTCAAAGTTCGAGAAACTTTGACATAAGTTTTCTGTGTCGAGGCTCCATCTGAAAATGTCACTCATTTGTGAAGACTAACATCCTGCTCTCCTTGGAGAACACCTGTTTCAGCTAAGCAACTCTGCTTTACTCACAGAAATGGCCCTTTTGAAAATTGTCCAGCGCATAAAATTATGCAATGCACCTACCCTGTATGCACGAATTTTTAAATACATCAGGGAGAGGCATTTTGGAGGACGAAGTCTGAGCAGGATTTGCATTTATGTGCATAATTTTCAATTTTTAAAAGTATGAACATACATTTTCCACAGAACTTGTGGGATGTTAAATTTATGTAGGCTTTTATAAAACTAACTCCTCCATTTATTTATTTATTTTATTTTTAACTTTTATATACCGACATTCTTGTATAGAGTACAAATCACACCGGTTTACAGTAAACATAACTTCGCATGGGAGCATTACATAGATCAATCTGGTTAACAGTGAACTTAACATCGCCTAGGAACGTTACATGGAACAAACGGGCATAAACATCACTATGGTACAAATAACAGGGCGACTAAGACTTCAGGTTGCCCTTTGAGAGACAAACCTGGGGGTGAATAAGCGTTCAATAAGTATATAATAAATAAGCGTTCAATACATATTTAATAAAAGCTACGTAGATAATAAATTAACCAATATCTGAACCAGAGGGAGTAATGTCAGATCAAGCGGAGAATGGGAGGAGTAGAGCTTTAGATAGCCATAGGACTTGGGTAGTAGTGAGAGTCGTAACGTGAACTTCAGTAGAAGGACAGGCTCGGTGGATCCAAACGCTGACCGGTGCGTAAAAGTCTTTAGATAACAATTTTTGTGCTGTAGAGCTTGCTTAAAATTCTGGAGTTGGGAGGAATTACTAGAATACTGATGCTAGGAGGGAACAAGGAGCCACTGGTGGAATGAAATATAATAACTGTGTGGGAAGAATGATTAAGACTGGTTGGCAGGTCTTGTGTGGGCAGGATCCTGAAAAGATGGGATCAATCAGGAAATGCTAGTCTAAAAAGCAACGTTTTAAGTTTTTTTTTGAATGATATGGGGCATGGATCTTGTCGGAGGTCTGGAGGGAATGCGTTCCATTGAGGGGGGCCCGCTGTAGATAGAGCTAGTTTCCTTAGAGATGATTTTGCTGGAGGAGTGTACAACGTGCCTTGATAAGCATTTCTGATAGGCCTGGTGGAGGTATGAGGACACAGTTGGATGGTCAGCTCCAGAGGGGAGAGGTTATCCTTGTGGATTATGGTAAGGATTATGGTAAGGATTTTATAGAGGATTCTGAATTTAATGGGAAGCCAATGGAGATTGTGGAGGATGGGTGTGATGTGATCCCTTTTTTTTGTGTTAGTTAATATCCTGGCGGCTGAGTTCTGTAACATCTGTAGAGGTTTGATGGTGTTAGCCAGAAGTCCGAGGAGAAGAGAGTTACAGTAGTCGATTTTTGAAAAGATAATCGCTTGGAGTACCATTCTAAAGTCGTGGAAATGTAGGAGGGGTTTAAGCTTTTTTTAAGACCTGAAGTTTGCTTTCAAGCAGTTTTGTAAATTGAGTCCTTAGGATGGAGCAATCATGCATGCCGCAGTAAGGCTGGGGATTACGATGGCTCACTTGTACATGCTCTAGTCCTGGAGGAATTCTGCGTTACTGTGGAGCATAGAATTTGTGCAGAATTCCCCCCCCCCCCCCCGCGCAGAATTGCCATTTTCTGCGCAAAATAGCCAAATTCTGCGCAGAAAATAGCAGAGGAGACCCCGGTATGCCGGAATGGAGCACGTGAAGAAGGCCCGCTTGTGCTGCGGGACGTCGTCCATTCACGGCAAAGATGGAAGGCCCCCGTGTGCCACGAACGGAGTGTGCTCTGCTCGCAGCGAAGATGGAAGGACCCCGTGTGCCGCAAACGGAGTGTGCTCTGCTCGCAGCGAAGATGGAAGGCCCCTGTGTGCTGCGAACGGAGTGTGCTCCGCTCGCGACAAAGATAAAGGCCCTGGTGAGAGAAAATGTGTGTGTGTGTGAAAGGAGAGGGGGTGTGAGAGAAAGCATGGGAGGTAAGAGTGTGGGGCGGGGGGTATGCTTGAGTGTGGGTTTCATAGAGTGGGAGCCTATATGAAGGGAGGGAGTGTAGGGGAAGGGAGGGTGAGAGAGCAGGAGGGTGTGAGAGAGAGCATGGGAGGTAAGAGAGGTGGGTAGGGGGATGCTTGAGTGTGGGTTTCAGAGAGAGGGAGCCTATATGAGGAGATTGTGAAGGAGTGTGTATGTGTGTAAGAGATTGGGAGCTCGTGTGTATGTGAGGGTGCTAGCCTGTGTGAAGGGATTGTGTATGTGTGAGACAGAGCCCGTGTGAAGGGGTGCGTGAGAGAGAGACATAGGTAGCCTGTTTGAGGATGTATGTGTGAGAGAGAAAGGGAGCTTGTGTGGGTGTGTATACAAGAGAGAGGGCCCTGTATGAAGGGATGTGTGTGTGCGAGAGAGTGAGGGAGCCTGTATGAGGGGGTGTGTTTGTGTATTATTTTATTTTACAACTTTTTTATACCGACATTCGTGGGTACATCATATCGGTTTACAATGAACTAAGAGAAATACAGCGAACGGGGGGGGGGGGGAGCGACAGCAAAGAGGGGATAAACAAGGCAAAGGCATAATGTAAGGGTGGTTCAGTGGGTGCAAATAAGAAATATAAAGAATATAATATGGTGCATAGTAAAAACAGAATATAAGCTAACACAAAGATAACATAAAATAATTGACATAATAGAGAGGGAGCATGTGTGTGAGAGAGGGAGGGACAGAGGGAGCCTGTGTGAGGGGCAGTACTGAGAACGGGGTCAAACTCTGGGACTGGCAATAGAGTGGAAGGGGTTGAGCCTAGAGGTGGAGGGGAGAGATACTGGCAGGTGAAGGAGTTGGGGCCTGAGAGGGCAAAGTGGCCAGGGGAGTAGGGAGAGCGAGTGGAAGGGACACTTAACAGTGAATTTCTAGGGAAATTCTTATATAGAAACATAGAAACATAGAAATGACGGCAGAAGAAGACCAAACGGCCCATCCAGTCTGCCCAGCAAGCTTCACATTTTTTTCTCATACTTATCTGTTTCTCTTAGCTCTTTGGTTCTATTTCTCTTCCACCCCCACCATGAATGTAGAGAGCAGTGATGGAGCTGCAACCAAGTGAAATATCAAGCTTGATTAGTTAGGGGTAGTAGGGGTAGTAACCGCCGCAATAAGCAAGCTACACCCATGTTTATTTGTTTTACCCAGACTGTGTTATTCAGCCCTTATTGGTTGTTTTTCTTCTCCCCTGCCGTTGAAGCAGGGAGCTATGCTGGATATGCGTGTAGTATCAGTTTTTCTTCTCCCCTGCCGTTGAAGCAGAGAGCTATGCTGGATATGCGTGAAGTATCAGTTTTTCTTCTCCCCTGCGGTTGAAGCAGGATATGCATTGAAAGTGAAGTATCAGGCTTATTTGGTTTGGGGTAGTAACCGCTGTAACAAGCCAGCTACTCCCCGCTTTGTGAGTGCGAATCCTTTTCTCTTCTCCCCTGCCGTTGAAGCAGAG